>NW_027412528.1:836429-2099576 GCF_025532065.1 Leptinotarsa decemlineata | reverse complement strand
AAATACGTGATTAATATCTGAGTTTCACACAGTTTTCGGAATGAATTCGATGGGAAATTTTCGTTGTTTGTTATTGTGAGTTCTGGGTTATTCAGTGAAAATTTGGTTGATAATGCACAATTTGTGTAAATTATGTCAGAGAGTACGAGATTTACTTATGTGTTTTCTACAATATAGAGAATAAATTCGAGAAGACTCATTAGATAAATTTGAATTTTTTTTTTTATTGTGTCATTTGAATCTGGGTTATGCGGTAATAATATTGCTAATAATGTGAGAAATGGACAAATTTAACTCCTATACAACGTTCCTTAAAATATTTGATAACAATTTGAGATGGATTATTCAAAAGAAATTTGTAAAATTTCGTAAGTTCGTTGTGTTGATTCATGTGAGAAATAAGTGAATTTGTGTTAATTTTGTGAGAAATACGTGATTATTATCTGAGTTTCACACAGTTTTCGGGATGAATTCGATGGGAAATTTTCGTTGTTTGTTATTTGAGTTCTGGGTTATTCAGTGAAAAGTTTGGTTGATAATGCACAATTTGTGTGAATTATGTCAGAAGTACGAGATTCACTCACGTGTTTCTAACAATAATAAAAATAAATTCGAGTAGACTCATTAGATAAATTTGGAATTTTTTTTTGTTTATTGTGTCATTCGAATCTGGGTTATGCGGTAATAATATTCTAATAAGATGTGAGAAATGGACAATTCAACTCCTATACAACGTTCCTTCAATATTTGTAACAATTTGAATAGATATTTCAAAGGAAATTTGTAAATTTCGTGAGTTCGGTCTGTCATTTATGTGAGAAATAAATGAAATTGTGTGAATTTTGTGAGAAATACGTGATCAATATCATAGTTTCCACACAGATTTCGGAATGAATTCGAGATAACAATCAAGGAATTCAAAAAAAAAATTGGAAACTTTTCGTTGTTTGTTATTTGAGTTCTGGGTTATTCAGTGAAAAGATTGGTTGATAATGCACAATTTGTGTGAGTTATGTCAGAAGTACGAGATTTACTTACGTGTTTCTACAATATAGAGAATAAATTCGAGAAGACTCATTAGATAAATTTGAATTTTTTTTTGTTACTGTGTCATTTGAATCTGGGTATGCGGTAATAATTTGCTAATAATGTGAGAAATGGACAATTTAACTCCTATACAACGTTCCTTAAATATTTGTAACAATTTGAGATGGATATTTCAAAAGAAATTTGTAAAATTTCGTAAGTTCGTTGTGTGATTCATGTGAGAAATAAGTGAATTTGTGTTAATTTTGTGAGAAATACGTGATTAATATCTGAGTTTCACACAGTTTTTCGGGATGAATTCGATGGGAAATTTTTCGTTGTTTGTTATTTGAGTTCTGGGTTATTCAGTGAAAGTTTTGGTTGATAATGCAACATTTGTGTAAATTTATGTCAGAAGTACGAGATTCACTCACGTGTTTCTACAATATAGAGAATAAATTCGAGACGACTCATTAGATAAATTTGAATTTTTTTTGTTACTGTGTCATTTGAATCTGGGTTATGCGGTATAATATTGCTAATAATGTGAGAAATGGAAATTTTCATTCCTATACAAACGTTCCTTCAATATTTGTGACAATTTTGAGATGGATATTTCAAAAGAAATTCGTAAAATTTTCGTAAGTTCGGTGTGTGATTCATGTGAGAAATAATGTGAATTTGTGTGAATTCTGTGAGAAATACGTGATTAATATCTGAGTTTTACACAGTTTTCGGATGAATTCGAGATAACAAACAAGGAATTAAAAAAAAATTGGAAATTTTTCGTTGTTTGTTATTTGAGTTCTGGGTTTATTCAGTGAAAAGTTGTTGATAATGCACAATTTGTGTGAATTATGTCAGAAGTACGAGATTCACTTATGTGTTTCTACAATATAGAGAATAAATTCGAGGAGACTCATTAGATAAATTTGAAATTTTTTTTGTTATTGTGTCATTTGAATCTGGGTTATGCGGTAATAATATTGCCAATAATGTGAGAAATGAACAATTTCACTCCTATACAACGTTCTTTCAATATTTGTAACAATTATAGATGGATATTTCAGAAGAAATTTTAAAATTTCGTAGTTCGGTGTGTTATTTATGTGAGAAAGAATGAAATGTGTGAATTTTGTGAGAAATACGTGATTAATATCTTAGTTCCACACAGTTTTCGAAATGAATTCGAGATAACAATCAAGGAATATAAAAAAAAATTGGAAATTTTTCGTTGTTTGTTATTTGAGTTCTGGGTTATTCAGTGAAAAGATTGGTTGATTAAATCAACAATTTGTGTGAGTTATGTCTGATTACGAGATTTACTTATGTGTTTCTACAATATTTGAGAATAATTCGAGTAGACTCATTAGATAAATTTGGATTTTTTTTTGTTATTGTGTCATTTGAATCTGGGTTATGCGGTAATAATATTGCTAATAATGTGAGAAATGGACAATTTAAACTCCTATACCACGTTCCTTCAATATTTGTAACAATTTGAGATGGATATTTCAAAAGAAATTTGTGAAATTTCGTAAGTTCGGTGTGTTATTTATGTGAGAATTAATGAAATTGTGTGAATTTTTTGAGAAATACGTGATTACTATCTTTTTCCACACAGTTTTCGAAATGAATTCGAGATAACAAACAAGGAAATAAAAAAAAATTGGAAATTTTTCGTTGTTTGTCATTGAGGTCTGGGTTATTCAGTGAAAAGTTTGGTTGATAATGCACAATTTATGTGAATTATGTCAGAAGTACGAGATTCACTGACGTGTTTCTACAATATAGAGAATACATTCGAGAAGACTCAATAGATACATTTGAATTTTTTTTGTTATTGTGTCCTTTGAATCTGGGTTATGCGGTAATAATATTGATAATAATGTGAGAAATGGACATTTCAACTCCTATACAACGTTCCTTCAATATTTGTAACAATTTGAGATAGATATTTCAAAGGAAATTTGTAAAATTTCGTGAGTTCGGTCTGTCATTTATGTGAGAAAAAAATGAAATTGTGTGAATTTTGTGAGAAATACGTGATCAATATCATAGTTCCACACAGTTTTCGAAATGAATTCGAGATAACAATCAAGGAATTCAAAAAAAAAATTGGAAATTTTTCGTTGTTTGTTATTTGAGTTCTGGGTTATTCAGTGAAAAGATTGGTTGATAATGCACAATTTATGTGAATTTTGTCAGAAGTACGGGATTTACTTACGTGTTTCTACAATATAGAGAATAAATTCGAGAAGACTCATTAGATAAATTTGAATTTTTTTTTGTTATTGTGTCATTTGAATCTGGGTTATGCGGTAATAATATTGCTAATAATGTGAGAAATGGACAATTTCACTCCTATACAACGTTCCTTCAATATTTGTAACAATTTTAGATGAATATTTCAAAAGAAATTTGTAAAATTTCGTAAGTTCGGTGTGTTATTTATGTGAGAAAATTAATGAAATTGTGTGAATTTTGTGAGAAATATGTGATTAATATCTGAGTTTCACACAGTTTTCGAGATGAATTCGAGATAACAATCAAGGAATGTAAAAAAAAAAATTGGAAATTTTTCGTTGTTTGTTATTTGAGTTCTGGGTTATTCAGTGAAAAGATTGGTTGATAATGCACATTTTGTGTGAGTTGTCAGAAGTACGAGATTCACTTATGTGTTTCTACAATATAGAGAATAAATTCGAGTAGACTCATTAGATAAATTTGGAATTTTTTTTGTTATTGTGTCATTTGAATCTGGGTTATGCGGTAATAATATTGCTAATAATATGGGAAATGGACAATTTCACCCCTATACAACGTTACTTCAATATTTGTAACAATTTTAGATGAATATTTCACAAGAAATTTGTAAAATTTCGTAAGTTCGGTGTGTTATTTATGTGAGAAATGAATGAAATTGTGTGAATTTTGTAAGAAATATGTGATTAATATCTGAGTTTCACACAGTTTTCGAAATGAATTCGAGATAACAATCAAGGAATTCAAAAAAAAAATTGGAAACTTTTCGTTGTTTGTTATTTGAGTTCTGGGTTATTCAGTGAAAAGATTGGTTGATAATGCACAATTTGTGTGAGTTATGTCAGAAGTACGAGATTTACTTATGTGTTTCTACAATATAGAGAATAAATTCGAGAAGACTCATTAGATAAATTTGAATTTTTTTTTGTTATTGTGTCATTTGAATCTGGGTTATGCGGTAATAATATTGCTAATAATGTGAGAAATGGACAATTTAACTCCTATACAACGTTCCTTAAATATTTGTAACAATTTGAGATGGATATTTCAAAAGAAATTTGTAAAATTTCGTAAGTTCGTTGTGTGATTCATGTGAGAAATAAGTGAATTTGTGTTAATTTTGTGAGAAATACGTGATTATTATCTGAGTTTCACACAGTTTTCGGGATGAATTCGATGGGAAATTTTTCGTTGTTTGTTATTTGAGTTCTGGGTTATTCAGTGAAAAGTTTGGTTGATAATGCACAATTTGTGTGAATTATGTCAGAAGTACGAGATTCACTCACGTGTTTCTACAATATAGAGAATAAATTCGAGTAGACTCATTAGATAAATTTGGAATTTTTTTTGTTATTGTGTCATTTGAATCTGGGTTATGCGGTAATAATATTGCTAATAATGTGAGAAATGGACAATTCAACTCCTATACAACGTTCCTTCAATATTTGTACAATTTGAGATAGATATTTCAAAGGAAATTTGTAAAATTTCGTGAGTTCGGTCTGTCATTTATGTGAGAAATAAATGAAATTGTGTGAATTTTGTGAGAAATACGTGATCAATATCATAGTTCCACACAGATTTCGAATGAATTCGAGATAACAATCAAGGAATTCAAAAAAAAAAATTGGAAACTTTTCGTTGTTTGTTATTTGAGTTCTGGGTTATTCAGTGAAAAGATTGGTTGATAATGCACAATTTGTGTGAGTTATGTCAGAAGTACGAGATTTACTTACGTGTTTCTACAATATAGAGAATAAATTCGAGAAGACTCATTAGATAAATTTGAATTTTTTTTGTTATTGTGTCATTTGAATCTGGGTTATGCGGTAATAATATTGCTAATAATGTGAGAAATGGACAATTTAAACTCCTATACAACGTTCCTTAAATATTTGTAACAATTTGAGATGGATATTTCAAAAGAAATTTGTAAAATTTCGTAAGTTCGTTGTGTGATTCATGTGAGAAATAAGTGAATTTGTGGTAATTTTGTGAGAAATACGTGATTAATATCTGAGTTTCACACAGTTTCGGGATGAATTCGATGGGAAATTTTTCGTTGTTTGTTATTTGAGTTCTGGGTTATTCAGTGAAAAGTTTGGTTGATAATGCACAATTTGTGTAAATTATGTCAGAAGTACGAGATTCACTCACGTGTTTCTACAATATAGAGAATAAATTCGAGACGACTCATTAGATAAATTTGAATTTTTTTTGTTACTGTGTCATTTGAATCTGGGTTATGCGGTATAATATTGCTAATAATGTGAGAAATGGAAATTTTCATTCCTATACAACGTTCCTTCAATATTTGTGACAATTTGAGATGGATATTTCAAAAGAAATTCGTAAATTTCGTAAGTTCGGTGTGTGATTCATGTGAGAAATAAGTGAATTTGTGTGAATTCTGTGAGAAATACGTGATTAATATCTGAGTTTTACACAGTTTTCGGGATGAATTCGAGATAACAAACAAGGAATTAAAAAAAAATGGAAATTTTTCGTTGTTTGTTATTTGAGTTCTGGGTTATTCAGTGAAAAGTTTGGTTGATAATGCACAATTTGTGTGAATTATGTCAGAAGTACGAGATTCCCTTATGTGTTTCTACAATATAGAGAATAAATTCGAGGAGACTCATTAGATAAATTTGAATTTTTTTTTGTTATTGTGTCATTGAATCTGGGTTATGCGGTAATAATATTGCCAATAATGTGAGAAATGAACAATTTCACTCCTATACAACGTTCTTTCAATATTTGTAACAATTATAGATGGATATTTCAGAAGAAATTTGTAAAATTTCGTAAGTTCGGTGTGTTATTTATGTGAGAAATGAATGAAATTGTGTGAATTTTGTGAGAAATACGTGATTAATATCTTAGTTCCACACAGTTTTCGAAATGAATTCGAGATAACAATCAAGGAATATAAAAAAAAATTGGAAATTTTTCGTTGTTTGTTATTTGAGTTCTGGGTTATTCAGTGAAAAGATTGGTTGATAATGCACAATTTGTGTGAGTTATGTCAGAAGTACGAGATTTACTTATGTGTTTCTACAATATTGAGAATAAATTCGAGTAGACTCATTAGATAAATTTGGAATTTTTTTTGTTATTGTGTCATTTGAATCTGGGTTATGCGGTAATAATATTGCTAATATGTGAGAAATGGACAATTTAACTCCTATACCACGTTCCTTCAATATTTGTAACAATTTGAGATGGATATTTCAAAAGAAATTTGTGAAATTTCGTAAGTTCGGTGTGTTATTTATGTGAGAAATTAATGAAATTGTGTGAATTTTGTGAGAAATACGTGATTACTATCTTTTCCACACAGTTTTCGAAATGAATTCGAGATAACAAACAAGGAAATAAAAAAAATTGGAAATTTTTCGTTGTTTGTCATTTGAGGTCTGGGTTATTCAGTGAAAAGTTTGGTTGATAATGCACAATTTATGTGAATTATGTCAGAAGTACGAGATTCACTGACGTGTTTCTACAATATAGAGAATAAATTCGAGAAGACTCAATAGATACATTTGAATTTTTTTTGTTATTGTGTCCTTTGAATCTGGGTTATGCGGTAATAATATTGATAATAATGTGAGAAATGGACATTTCAACTCCTATACAACGTTCCTTCAATATTTGTAACAATTTGAGATAGATATTTCAAAGGAAATTTGTAAAATTTCGTGAGTTCGGTCTGTCATTTATGTGAGAAATAAATGAAATTGTGTGAATTTTGTGAGAAATACGTGATCAATATCATAGTTCCACACAGTTTTCGAAATGAATTCGAGATAACAATCAAGGAATTCAAAAAAAAAATTGGAAATTTTTCGTTGTTTGTTATTTGAGTTCTGGGTTATTCAGTGAAAAGATTGGTTGATAATGCACAATTTGTGTGAATTATGTCAGAAGTACGAGATTAACTTATGTGTTTCTACAATATAGAGAATAAGTTCGAGAAGACTCATAAGATAAATTTAAATTTTTTTTGTTATAGTGTCATTTGAATCTGGGTTATGCGGTAATAATATTGCTAATAATGTGAGAAATGGACAATTTCACTTCTATACAACGTTCCTTCAATATTTGTTGCAATTTGAGATGGATATTTCAAAGAAAATTTGTAAAATTTCGTAAGTTCGGTCTGTGATTTATGTGAGAAATAAGTGAATTTGTGTGAATTCTGTGAGAAATACGTGAATAATATCTGAGTTTCACACAGTTTTCGAGATGAATTCGAGATAACAATCAAGGAATTTAAAAAAAAAATGGGAAATTTTTCGTTGTTTGTTATTTGAGTTCTGGGTTATTCAGTGAAAAGTTAGGTTGATAATGCACACATTTTCTCATATTATTAGCAATATTATCACCGCATAACTCAGATTCAAATGACACAATAGCAAAAAAAAATTCAAATTTATCTAATGAGTCCTCTCGAATTAATTCTCTATATTGTAGAAACACATAAGTAAATCTCGTACTCCTGACGTAATTCACACAAATTGTGCATTATCAACCAAACTTTTCACTGAATAATCCAGAACTCAAATAACAAACAACGAAAAATTTCCATTTTTTTTTTTAAATTCCTTGATTGTTATCTCGAATTCATTCCGAAAACTGTGTGGAACTAAGATATTAATCACGTATTTCCCACAAAATTCACACAATTTCATTTATTTCTCACATAAATGACAGACCGAACTTGCGAAATTTCACAAATTTCCTTTGAAATATCCATCTCAAATTGTTACAAATATTGAAGGAACGTTGTATAGTAGTGAAATTGTCCATTTCTCTCATTATCGGCAATATTAATACCGCATAACCCAGATTCAAATGACACAATAACAAAAAAAAATCCAAATTTATCTAATGAGTTCACTCGAATTTATTCTCATAATTGTAGAAACACATAAGTAAATCTCGTACTGCTGACATAATTCACACAAATTGTGCATTATCAACCAAACTTTTCACTGAAAAATCCAGAACTCAAATAACAAACAACGAAAAATTTCCCATTTTTTTTTCAAATTCCCAGATTGTTATCTCGAATTCATCTCGAAAACTGTGTGAAACTCAGATATTAATCACGTATTTCTCACAAAATTCACACAATTTCATTTATTTCTCACATAAATCACACACCGAACTTACGAAATTTTACAATTTCCTTTGAAATATCCATCTCAAATTGTTACAAATATTGAAGGAACGTTGTATAGGAGTGAAGTTGTCCATTTCTCACATTATTAGCAATATTATTACCGCATGACCCAGATTCAAATGACACAATAACAAAAAAAAATTCCAAATTTATCTAATGAGTCTACTAGAATTTATTCTCAATATTGTAGAAACACATAAGTATATCTCGTACTTCTGACATAATTCACACAAATTGTTCATTATCAACCAAACTCTTCTCCCAATAACCCAGAACTCAAATAACAAACAACGAAAAATTTCCCATTGTTTTTTAAATTCCTTGATTATTATCTCGAATTCATTTCGAAAACTGTGTGGAAAAGATATTAATCTCAAATTGTTACAAATATTGAAGGAAAGTTGTATAGGAGTTAAATTGTCCATTTCCCACATTATTAGCAATATTATTACCGCATAAACTCAGATTCAAATGACACAATAGCAAAAAAAAATCAAATTTATCTAATGAGTCCTCTCGAATTTATTCCCTATATTGTAGAAACACATAAGTAAATCTCGTACTCCTGACGTAATTCACACAAATTGTGCATTATCAAGTAAACTTTTCACTGAATAACCCAGAACTCAAATAACAAACAACGAAAAATTTTTCATTTTTTTTTCAAATTTCTTGATTGTTATCTCGAATTCATCTCGAAAACTGTGTGAAACTCAGATATTAATCACGTATTTCTCACATAATTCACACATCTCGTTCAGGAATTCTATCCTGAACGACGACAACCGATTAGGTAGATATTTTCGAAGCATCGAAAATAATTTTCGGAATTATGGATCTTTTGAAAAACCCTCTGAAAGAATATGTACGGTTACTGAATTTGGTAGCTATAATGAAATCGGCGTTTTAGGTGAGTTCAAAGAAGTTTCACAATAATGATAAAGTGACATTAATTTGATTTAGGAATCATGGAAAATAAAAAAAAAAATGAGAACAAGAAAGTATCTCTGAGATACTTTCATCTGATTACATTAATGTTGTAATTATGACCAAGAATGCTAGTAGATTTTGTTTCCCACTCATAGTAATAGTATTTTTCAGATCTTTTTTTATTCGTTTAGAAGCCTTATAACACTCTTCAAGTCCATCCTTCACTGTTTTCTCCTTGTATTCATCTTTTATGAAGCTCAAGATAGATGCGATATATTTCATCACATCAGCAAACATTTTTCAAAATTGCAGAAGCAGGTTCAACAATAACTGATTGACGGGAATGGAGCGCCAGAAAATATTTCTCGAACAGTAAATTAGAAACAGCACTACCTAGCGGGGAAAACTTTGCGTTAGAAGTAATGTGACCAAATATGAATATGAATGAAATCTTCTATAGAGACACATGTCTCATGGAATCATAGTATATCAGAAAAATTAATTTCTATAATGATATATTAGTCTGAAACACTATATTTACAACAGTAAAAATGTCGACAAAAATGTTTATCGCGCTATTACAGTACCCAATTCGATAGCGACAAGTTGCATTACTGTATCTTCATCATGCAGCAAGTAAATGTTATACTGATTAAAAGAATAGAAAAACCAATATGCGAAAACTTCATATTGAATAAATTGATCTGAAAAATTCTTTGAGATACTTGTTTTCGCCTTCTTTAGCCTACACTGATCGTAGGTATCGATATTAGGTCGAATCCAACTCATGTATTGGAACAAATTTTTAACAGATATTTCAAACAGAATGCTAATTTGTATCAAACTCCTAGTATTGCACTTCTGATGGATAAATCATACTGTTCTGTTTCTGTTTAAAATCTGTTTTTCCGTTAATCAGCTGTCGCCCCCATACGAACGACAACTCTCAGAAGTTGAGAAACTCGTTTCGAGCTAAGGACTAACGAGGTCTTACCTTTCAACGTGTGATTCCTAACACGGTTGCAGAATCATCGTAGCTTCAACCAGATAAATTCTCTCGAGAAAAATACTACAACATAAGCATAAGCATGCAAGGTGTGAAGCATGCGTGTGTATGTACGAAAAATGTGTGCATCATGTAATATTTGGGGACTCACAAACCAGTATGGCAGGACATCGACAGAAAATGACCACGTAGTCAAGTTGAAGATCGAACTCAACATCAAGGTCAGATCATGAAATGGTGGAGGGGAGGAATCAGTTTTCAGGTTGAAGTGTGGAAATACCTCCTTTTCAGTTGAATACACTCTTACGTCATATGGTATATTGGCTTGAATCTTGGATAATATTGGGTTTTAGGAACAAGATAGTAATACATTTCAAATTAAAACATGTGTATTGCGACATGGAAAAGTTCATATCGAGAATATATTTAGGTGTGAAAAATATATCTTTTTCGCTGTAAAATGGTGTGTTGTGACTATATGCATTGTTTTGGAGAACTTCCAAACCCCGTTTAGCATGATGTTTGCAAGGAATGAACTTTGTATTCATTTTCACAGTCAAACCACACTCCACCGTCAGATATTGCAATATAGTGTTGCATTTCAAATGATAAGATTGTATTGCAATACGTGAAAGTTCTTGTTAGGCGAGCATATGCATGTGTGAGAAATATCAATGTATTCTACTGCAAAATGGCATGACCCTACGCATCTCTTTTGGAAACTCCGCAAATCTCCGTCTAGCATAACCTGGGCAGAGAATAAACTCACATTCAGTTTCAAGCTCAAACCAAACTGCTCTGTCAGATCTTGACATGGTGGGGGAGAAACAGACCAAAGTGAGAGGAAACCTGCTTTTCAGTTGAAATCATATCAATATCATCTACTATATGGCTTCAGATTTGTAATAAATTATGTTTCAAAAAAGAAAACGTAGTGTGACATTTTAAATTATTACATCATTTTTAAGCATGCGGAAGTTCATATAGGGCATACATATGTGTGAGAAATATCAGTCTGTTCTCCTGTGAAATGTCAAGTGTTGACACTACATGTCTACAAATCTCCGTCTAGCATGACAATGGCGGAGAAGTTTAAGTCAAATTTCAGTCATCATTTTTGATACATGAATGTATATATGACATGAATTACATCGTACCACCTTAAGGGAGAAGAGCTTATCCAGCATCGCTGACGCCATTTTATGCTGATGTTGCTGAATCGACCTGAAGACTGAACTCCATTTATTAGGAACGTGTTAGGAATCACACGTTAAAAGGTAAGACCTCGTTAGTCCTCAGCTCGCACAAGTTTCTCAACTTCTGAGAGTTGTCGTTCTTATGGGGGCGACAGCTGATTAACGGAAAAACAGATTTAAAAACAGATTTTAAACAGATAAATTAGTCAGTTACTAGATTTCATACAGTAAACATCTCTGTTATTTCGAATTTTCACAGTTAGTAATTAAAATATATTTTTTTAAAAGTTACTTTGCGTGTACGTTGATATATTTCACGTCACATTTCACAAAAGATATTTTATCGTATATCACTTATATCAATAACAGCACATGTTACACAAAAATATTATTTTCATACTCTATCAGGAAGTAAAAACAACTTGTTACCAAAATGTCTTTGAATTTGAGAAAATTTGTTCCACTTCTGATGCTGTGTGATAATAAGTTAATACATAAGTGGCGAACCTTTGTACTCATTATGGTTTATTTTTTCCTGATGGAAGTCGTTTCTCCGTCTCGTTTAATGACAGTGAATTTCCTCATTTCTTTATAGCAAATGGGAATGTACATGAACGTAGCTTAATATTTTGTAAAGATAAATGCATGGTAATGTGAATTTTTTTTTATCTTGGAATGTTTTCTCACAAGATTCTCTGTATTTAAGATCAAAAATTAGTTCAATGAAGCGTTTTTACCTTATAAAGATTATATTTATTTTTGATGAGTGTCTCCAAATGGTAATATTTATATTAAGCTTAGAATACACTAGACCATAGTATATCCAAGAGATTATGTCTCAAAAAATTTTATTCCATTGTTAGGAAGGCAAAATACGTTTTTCAGAGAAGTGCACAAGTATTCGATGTGATTATTGAAAGACAATTCGTTGTCAAGTTGTGTTCCAAGGAATTTTGTATATTTTGTTGTTTCGAAACCTAGATTCATTTGGAGAGGGCGCTGATACTTACTTGAAAACTGGATACATTTTGTTTTATTTTCATTATTCATTAAATGATTGTTTCATATCAATGAAACAATCATTTAACTAGTAATCAACTAGTTTCGTTTTATTTTCAATTTCATTTAGATCTGAGGACGTCACAATGTTGTGTCATCGGCATACATGGAAACTCGACCCTCGAGAAAATTCTAGTATTTAGTTTCGAAGTTAAACCAAACTTCACCATCAGTTTTTGCCAATGTGTGAAAAAAAAGAGACCAAAGTGAGGCGATACCCACGTTCCAGTTGAAGTTACGACAATATCCATCTACTATGTTGCTTCAAATTGTAATGTAATTATATTTCAAGAAGAAATATAGTGTAGCATTTTGAATCATCATTAAATATGTGGTACCTAGTTCATGTTAGACATGCATATGCGTGAGAAATGTCAGTCTGTTCTCCTGTAAAATGTTATGTGTTGAGTCTACGCATCTGTTTTGGAGCAGATAATGACCTTGCCTTTATTTCAAAGTCAAACCAAACTTGACGGGTGAATCTGGCAATGACAGGTGAATGAATTTATTTTCGATCAAAGTGATGGCACATCCAACTTTTAGTTACGCTGATGTCATATGCTGTGAAGGTCGATACGGAATGCAAAAGTTACGTGCAATATCAAAATCGACAAATTTTTGTCATACGGGACCAAAAAATACAGGCACAAACTATAGAAAATCGGCTCATCAAAGCAGTTGTCTCTTTCGACAATTTCTAAATTCTAACCAAACCTCAAGATTTTTCCAAATCCTAATATATTTATTTCTCTTCCGAATGTGTATTCTGTAATTCAATTTCACTCTCTACAGTGTTTCTCGTACATAAAATAGACCTAAATAATAACTGTTCTTTTATTCGTCATCATGAATATAACATTGCACAAGATTCAGATCTTAAATTCCATTGGATAGTTACTCTCTGAACTCTCATTTCTTATCACTTGTGCTTTATTGGTTTGTTTCATGTTGAATCATTTGAAAACATGCAATGAACTTTTCTCATTACTCATCTCTAATTATTTTATAACTTTTAACTTTGCAGTCCGACGCGGGCCTCAATAGTTCAATGAGGTTTCAAAGCGAAAATGTGAGGTCAAATTTTGCTATAATAGGGAGAATTTCTGTCAATTGTTATATTTATCCAATTTGCCCTAACCATACCTTGGCACAGCTCAAGTTGATAATTTTCAGATTAATACCTTACGAGATTCAACAATATTATCTATACAAACGCACGTTATTTAACTCTCTCCAGTTCACCCTGAAACGTATCCACATTCGATCTAAATAATTCAATTTCTTCTATATTGCAATGGAACATCAACGGCTATTACAATAACCTACCAATGCTTCAAATTCCGACATCGCAAAAAAACCCAGAAAATAATTTCAAAGACGGCAAAGAAGGAGTCCTGAAATATTTTGAAAACTATTCAAAAAATCGAAACAACACATCCAAAGCAAGTGGGGGAGTCGCCATACTGGTAAAAAATACAATAGAAGTAGCCGAAATTCCAATTGAAACCAATATGGAAGCTATTGCTGTGCAAATACAAGGAAACAACTTCATTCATATTTGTAATATATACTTACCACAAGGAGAAACAATAGAAAAACAAGATTTAATCAAATTATTAGAGCAAATTCCACAACCTCGTATAATTACTGGCGATTTTAATGCTCATAATTATCTCTGGGGCTCATCATACACCAACCAACGAGGACGAATGATTGAAGAAGTTATGGAACATTTTCATCTCTCTCTGCTGAACGACGGTACGCATACGAGACTTAACGTCCAAACAGGAGAATCAACCCCACTTGAAAAAACTCTATGCGATCCAAGTTTAACACCGAGACTATCATGGAATAGACTCGACTACACTTTCAATAGCGACCATTTTTCTTTATTGATATCCAACATGGAAATAACGACTAATGAAATTTCCACACCTATTCCTAAATGGAATATGAAATCCGCTAATTGGAATCACTTCTCACAACAAATCGATGCACAAATGGCCTCCTGTGATATTAATCATGATATTGATGAGTCTCTAAGCAAATTTTCAAAAATTATAGTGAAAGCAGCGGAAATATTCATCGGAAAGACAATCCATATCAATCAGCATAAACCAGTACCATGGTGGAACGCTGAATGTGATCAAGCAATCAAATCGAGTAAAAGGGCCTTCAATAAATTCAAAAGGAATCCAAGCATGGACAATCGACTGGAGTATTAGAAACTGAGAGCTAAATCACGACTGATAATAAAAACCTCCAAACGTAAATCCTGGAACGACTATATCTCGACTATCACTAGCTCGACTCCCATGAATGAAATTTGGACAAAGGTTAGAAAGATTTCAGGATTGAATACATGCAGTAAAATAAAGCAACTCAGAACACCAGGAAAAATAGTTTATGATGACCATGAAATCGCAGAAGAGCTGGTTAAAACCTACAGAGAAAGATCTTTTATAGATGCCTCACATGTACAAAACCAGAGAAAAATGAACCAGAAAATAAAAAGCCCGACGATATTGGAAAACGATTCCTGAACCAATCGCGGAGAATGAATACAAGGAAACATTACTAACTTTTCACGATACTAGCCCAGGACCAGACGACATTCCTGTACTATTCCTTAAAAATTTACCAGCTAGTGCTCACCAACATCTACTTCAACTCTTCAATATAATCTGGACAGAACGTAACTTCCCAACAATCTGGTCAAAATCAATCGTCATACCCATCTTGAAACCGAAGAAACCTAAAACAAACCCTGACTCATATAGAGACATATCTCTAACATGCGAAATGAGCAAATTGTTAGAAAAAATCATTGATAAAAGATTATTGTGCACATTGGAAAAGTACAACTTAATCATACCAGAACAGAGCGGATTTAGAAAACAAAGATCAACAATGGACAACATAATAGATCTGGAAAGCGATATTAATGAGGCTATTGCTATGAAACAATCTTGCCTTGCAGTATTCTTTGATATCAAGAGAGCATTCGACATAGCACTGCGAGATCGAATTATCCATAAGCTCCAAATGTGGAACATTGAGGGAAACTGTTTATCATTCATCCAAAACTTCATTGGCAACAGATCTTTCAGAGTTAGAACAAACGGGGTATTATCTAATGAGATGATTCTTGAAAACGGCATCCCTCAGGGTTCAGTCATTAGCCCCACCCTTTTCATCATTGCCATAAATGACATTCTTCAAAACCTAAAACTTCCTTCAAAGGCACGTATCTATGCAGATGATCTTGTGATATACACAAAAAGTAAAAATATAGGAAACCTATTCACCATGACACAAAAAGCTATCTCAGATCTGGAGCAATGGTCGAACATATCCGGCTTCACGTTTTCATCCGACAAAACTAGATACATATTATTTTCAAAGAAAAATACTGAAAATAGGGCAGCAGACCTTGTACTGAACCAGCAGAGCTTGAAACAGAAAATTAGTATAACTTTTTTAGGTATGACATTTGATCAAAAACTGGATTGGAAAAGCCACATCAGAGATCTCACCAACTCTTGTTACCAAAGGCTCAATTTATTAAAAACCTTGACCTACAAAAATTGGAGCATTACTAATGCTATATAGAACTCTTATACGATCAAAACTAGATTATGGTTCAATTGCGTACAGTTCTGCAAATAAATCATTACTGAAAAAACTTGATGTAATACATAATACTGCACTACGTATAGCATTGGGAGCTCATCACACAACACCTATAGAAATTCTATACAGTGAGGCCGGTGAACCATCACTAGAAGACAGAAGGACATACTTGAGTCTCAAATATGCAGTGAAGCTGAAAACTCAACCAGCACACCCTACTTATGACAATACTATAGCTAGCAGATTCAGTCAGTGGTATGAGAGTAAACCAAGATCCCCAAAACCTTTCTACGAAAGAGTCAGACTCAATATCAACAAGCTAAATTTTACCGTCTTGGAATGTTACCCATATCCACTCAACCTTCCTCCCCCATGGACCTTATCTGAACCAACATGCCTCACAGAGCTTAGTCATCTCCCAAAATATGAAACTAACTCTACATTATTCAAAAACAACCTACGAGCTATATTGGAAAATCACCAAGGCTTTACACAAATATATACCGACGCCTCCAAAACAACTGTGGGAACAGGAGCAGCAGTTGTAGGACCACATTTCTTTCTCCAATTCAAACTATCTTCCACTAGCACGGTATACACTGGTGAACTCTATGCTATATTCCGAGCTCTCTTATTTATCAACTCAACTGAAGACAAAAATTGCAAATACCTTATTCTGACAGATTCGCTGAGCTCACTGCAAAGTATACAAAAATTATATCCCCCCAATTCATTAGTAGCTGATGTGAAACTAAAACTTCATGTAGCACAACAGAGAGAAACAGTTATTAAATTTATATGGATCCCATCACATATAGGAATAATAGGTAATGAAGAAGCTGATAGAAATGCAAAAGAGACTATAAATAGTAATAACGCTGAAACAGTTCATCAAATAGCACTGAGTGACTTACAGTATGCCATTAAAAAGAAGGTGGAAACGGCATGGCAAAATCGGTGGAGTGAATCAATTTCGAAACTTCGGGAAGTGAAATCATCAATAAAACCGTGGACAAATTTACCGAAAAAACGTAGAGATCAAATAATCATCACACGTCTACGTCTTGGTCATACACGATTAACCCATGATTATCTTTTCAAAAACACCAACCAACCGATATGTGAAACCTGCAATGAACAACTCACTGTTAAACATATCCTGACAGAATGCCTAAACTTGGCCCCTCAAAGGTATCTGCACAGGCTGATAGGAACGCTAGAAACTATTTTAGGAACAAATTGTAATACAGATAATGTACTTTCGTTTATAGAAGCTATTCATATCAAAAACAAATTGTAAATATGCTAGTAAAATACTGTTCGCTAATAACCAAAATGGTTGATGCGATTAAATAAAAAAAAAGTTCACCCTGCTTTGCTACCCACTAGAGATGCCTGACGTCACAGCCAAGCCCACCTCCCAACTAGATGCGATAACAGATGTCGATACGAACAGGCAGTGGTCGTTGCGCTCTCGAAGAGGGCAGACGTTAGCATATTCCTTGGCCACCTGCGTGTCACCATCAATAGCGAGGTTAGAGCGATGCGTTACGTCACGTCGAGAGAGGTGAGGGCACACCGATGAATACGCATTACTCAGCCACACGTCGTGAAGTGAACATCTTGCTCTCTTACCGTTGAACGTTTGATGCTGTGATGTCACACCACTACTAACTTGGTGGGCTCACACCGATGGAACATTCATTATTTGAAGGATCTTCGAAGTATGCAGACGTTTGTTTGTACATAGACAAGCACATGATGAAACCCTGTACCGTGCACTCTTACACACACACACACACACACACCAATCAAATGTAATTACGTCACTATGTCACACACACACACACACACAAAATCTCATATAAAAAAAATCTGAACGATCCATGCACCAGACCCTTCAAGGTCATATCGCCTTGATGTTACTAAACAACAACAAAAAAAGCAATTAATACGTCATAGTGGTGGGGGGAGGCCCAGAACCGGCTGTATTCTACTACTGTCAATATATGCACCAGACCCTTCAAGGTCATATCGCCTTGATGTTACTAAACAACAACAAAAAAAGCAATTAATACGTCATAGTGGTGGGGGGAGGCCCAGAACCGGCTGTATTCTACTACTGTCAATATATTTAGGAAAACATTTTTTTCTTGAAATTAAAAAACCTTTATTATTATCGCTCTGTCAACACACCTTAACACATCAGCAAACATTAACAATCACGAATTCACACTCATAATCCCACTTGACAAGCACAAACTATTAGGAGCGAACATTTTGAAGTGACCCTCACCGGGAAAACTTAATAATTATTTCATATAAAGTGGAGTGTTCGGTCTGGGGCTTGACATGAACCAAATAACAAGTGTCATCCAAGTAAAGTTGTCCTCTTGACCATGCGAATCTATATTCTCCCGAAATACATTGCTATGAAGTCATAAAGTTCATAAACGTTCCTGTAATATTTAGAAACGTTGTTTGCATCGGAATATTCCCCCATTTCGTCACTAATAACTTGATGATGATGATTTGGTATAATTACACAGATAAAATCACCCTCTTTGTGGTATTATGAGACCTTCATGTTCTGTTTCTGAGACTGTTCCTGGGATTCCATTCGTTTCAATATCTTGTCATTATCAAACTGCCATTTTTCGAGTTTGAAAATTTTGAAACATCTTTACATAATAATATAACATCTGAGATACTATTGGATCCGCATTATCACCATAGAAATCTCTACCAATTACCTTAGACGTTCTCGAATATTGATCAACATAATCAAATGACAACTGTTTCGAACAACGAACGACCAGGAATTCTCTCGAAGCTAATCTAAAAGTGATAGTATCCAGATAAAAAGTACTTACCTAATCGGAAGGGTCAACACATTCTGATATATACGAGCGACATCAGCACATACCACATAAGTATACAATAGAAATTCCCATAATATTATTAGATGATCGTTCTGAATAGTTAACCTACATACAGTAAAGAATATTATTGGAGTTTTATCCCAAAACCAAACCGTTATTTTTAACACCTCGACACGTTTTTCAATCACTTGATCATCTTCAAGAATTATGATTACTTATACATGAACCGACATGGTATTATTGATGTAGAATTGATATAATTCTAGGTAATCATAATTTGGGGATGTACCTTGGGTATATAAAAGTTGAGTAGATGCTTCAGGTAATTATTATTCGAGATCCTTGATGCAAACAGAATATGTTTGGGGCATACAATATCACCTATTGCTTTAACATAGTCAAATAACATCAGGTTATCATTAGCGTGTATCACTATGGCTTGATCCTTTTCTGGAAAAGATGGTTTGGGTACTGTCGGTTCTCTATAGATTACTTAGCTGTTATCTGTTCGAATTCGGCAAATAACTCGATTCAAAAAGACATCAAAATGATCAATACATACATCGTTTTTTGTAACACTAATTAGTTAATTCATAGTTATGAATACAACGTGGTACTCAACAAGATTATAGTATGGGATATTCAGAGAAAAGTTATCAATTGTAAGAATATAATCATAATTGCACCAATCTGCGTATATGGTTTTTCAAAGACAGTTTTGTATCCAAGAGAATGCCAAGATATATCACAACCTGAAATTGATTTAAGACAAAATATTCATATGGTAATCACAGATGATGAGAGAACGAGAAAAGAGAATGGCGACGCATTTGTCTATATTAGGGTCCATGACAATCGCCTGACAGGAATGAGCTATTTGGTTTAGGTCTTCTTGTAGAAAATTACAATCAGTTCCAGATTGAATATCGCGGTAAATTTGAAAATCATCAGCAAATAGTAAACATTTAGGCAGGCAGCTATAGCTGCCTGCGTGACATCCGGGTCCAGGAAATTATACAAATATGAAAGTTATAGTGTCTTGATAGAGAAACAGAAGTTAATATCGGACATAGCACTCAAGAAAGTGGCAAACCATAAGACACGTGTTTCGGGCTTCTGGCCCATCATCAGTATGGTGCAGCCAAGTGTATGGATGGGTGGTGCTGCTGGTGGCTCCGTGCATTTGTATTTCTATCTTTTGGTAACCACTTGGCTGCACCATACTGATGATGGGCCAAAAGCCCGAAACACGTGTCTTATGGTTTGCCACTTTCTTGAGTGCTATGTCCGATATTACCTTGTTTCTATATCAAGAAACTCAATATATAAATATGAAAGTATATATAAGTGTATATATATATATATATATATATATATATATATATATATATAAATATGAAAGTTATTGAGTGTCTTGATATAGAAACAGAAGTTAATATCGGACATAGCACTCATGAAAGTGGCAAACCATAGACACGTGTTTCGGGCTTTTGGCCCATCATCAGTATGGTGCAGCCAAGTGTAAGGATGGGCAACACTTGGTTACCAAAAGATAGAAATACAAATGCACGGAGCCACCAACAGGAGCCAACCGCACATTTGTGGTTTCAGTTGATAGATCTCGTGTTCACAAGAAAACTATCAAAATCACCACGGAGGCAGCTATAGCTACCTGCGTGACATCCGGGTCCAGGAAATTATACAAATATGAAAGTTATTGAGTGTCTTGATATAGAAACAGAAGTTAATATCGGACATAGCACTCATGAAAGTGGCAAACCATAGACACGTGTTTCGGGCTTTTGGCCCATCATCAGTATGGTGCAGCCAAGTGTAAGGATGGGCAACACTTGGTTACCAAAAGATAGAAATACAAATGCACGGAGCCACCAACAGCCACCACAAATGTGCGGTTGGCTCCTGTTGGTGGCTCCGTGCATTTGTATTTCTATCTTTTGGTAACCAAGTGTTGCCCATCCTTACACTTGGCTGCACCATACTGATGATGGGCCAAAAGCCCGAAACACGTGTCTATGGTTTGCCACTTTCATGAGTGCTATGTCCGATATTAACTTCTGTTTCTATATCAAGACACTCAATAACTTTCATATTTGTATAATTTCCTGGACCCGGATGTCACGCAGGTAGCTATAGCTGCCTCCGTGGTGATTTTGATAGTTTTCTTGTGAACACGAGATCTATCAACTGAAACCACAAATGTGCGGTTGGCTCCTGTTGGTGGCTCCGTGCATTTGTATTTCTATCTTTTGGTAACCAAGTGTTGCCCATCCTTACACTTGGCTGCACCATACTGATGATGGGCCAAAAGCCCGAAACACGTGTCTATGGTTTGCCACTTTCATGAGTGCTATGTCCGATATTAACTTCTGTTTCTATATATATATATATATATATATATATATATCAATGGAAAAAGGTTATTGGACATAGCACTCATAGGAAGGTGGGCAAACCACAGACACGTGTTTCTGGCTATTTAGCCTTCGTCAGTACGGTATAGCCAAGTGTAAAGGATAGACAACACTTGGTTGCAAGAAAGGGGCCAAACAAAGCAAGCGGATTCATCATCAGGAGCCAACTGCGATTTCGTGTCATCCTTTACACTTGGCTGTACCGTACTGACGAAGGCTAAATAGCCAGAAACACGTGTCTGCGGTTTGCCCACCTTCCTATGAGTGCATATATATATATATATATATATATATACATATATATATATATATATATATATATATATATATATATATATATATATATATATGTAAAGATGGGCAACACTTGTTTGCCGAAAGCAGGAAACAACACAAACGCACTTGACTGCACCGCGCTGATGAGGCCAATAGCCAGAAACACGTGTCCGCGGTTTGCCCCCCTGTTCGGAGTGTTGTATCCACGAATTTTTCATTTTTGATTTATATCATGCACACTCGATAAAATCTCTATCTGTATATATATATATATATATATATATATATATATATATATATATATATATATATATATATATATATATATATATATATATATATATATATATATATATATATATATATATATATAATATATATCCTGATATCTTTGCGACGACCATACATTATGTTTTTACCATCATTCGGACGGTCGTCCGATTGCAGACCTTCAATAACGTGTTCTAGAAGTGATAATATCATCGAAAAACTGATTTTTTGTCGGTCGTCTAATTGTAGGTAAAATGCCATATTTCGTATTCGTATTCTTCAATTCATCGTGTGTTCACCACTGCAACTGAGCGCTGTAACCAGCATGTATATTTTTTGTACAAGTCATCAGCTATTTGACGACCGTGGGTATATTTTCTTGGAAAATTGAAGACAATGGGACGACCAGAAGAGCGACAACATCTCTGGATGTGTTTAGATTTTGAAGGGTTTATATAGGAAACGGTGGTATTTTGCGGAGTTAGTGTTCTATTAGAGCTTATGGAGTAAACATATGTATTCTTTCTACTAACATGAGTGATCGATTGTTTTCTACTGACTATGTGAGTAAATAGTTCAATTTACTTTAAATTCGTGTAAGGGAGAAATGAAGTTTCTAAGAAGATGAGCTCATTGTATACAGAATGACAAGTAGAAAAATGTGTTTCAGTGATTACACACACATACAAAATTGTAATTGTTATTAATAAATTGAAATCAGCATTTAGTTTTTAGTGTGAACTTCAAAAACTATCAATAATTGGGAAATTCCCTCAATAATTATTTAAACGACAAAAAAAAGAATAATTTTAGAAACAAAAAAAATTTTATGAAATTTTAATTATAATTTTTTCATGAAAATTCAATAATGGAAATTAATTTTGAATGGTTTCATTTAGCTTACCGTCTTAATTTATTTATTTATTTATTTGTTTGATTGGGTCATATTTAGTAATTGAAATTTGACCCCCTTCCTGTTGGCAGATAGATCTGATGTTTGGTACACATCTTCAGTTCTGATGATGATACAATTCAATTCATTCTGTACCATTGTGAATCCAAGATGGCCGCCTCTACAAAATGACGTATTACATATTTTTTCACAACTACCTCAATATGGGTATCAAATAAAAGAGCTCGACTAGTAGAATATAGGTTATAATAGAAAGAAATGAAAATCCAATATGGCCACTAACAAAATGGCGGGTTACATATTTTTTAGTAATTGAAATTTGACCCCCTTTCTGTTGATAGATTGATCTGATATTTGGTTCACACCTTCAGTTTTGATGACAATACAGTTCAATCTATTTTGTATCATTATAAATCCAAGATGGCTACCACTACAAAACAGCGTATTACATATTTTTTCAGAACTACCTCGATATGGGTATTAAATGAAAAGGCTTGACTAGTAGAATCTTAGAGTTCACTATGAAAAAAATTAGAATTCAATATGTCCGTCAACAAAATGGCGGAATACATATTTTTTCACAATTACCTCAATATTGATATTGAATGAAAGGGCTTAACTAGTAAAATAGAGTTATAAAAAAAAATTGAAAATTCAATATGGCCGCCAACAAAATAGCAAGGTACCTACATATTTTTTGTCAACCCTCTCAAAATGGGTATCAAATGAAAGGGCTTGAAAGTACACTTTGAACAAAATTAAAACTAAAAAGCTGGGAAAAATTAAGTGAAAAAATCATATAAACGGTTTTATTGAAAATAAAGATAATAATGATGTAGATAATGTACTGAAAGCCGAAAAATAATGCGATAGGTCCTAAGTACCAGTCATCACACCAATCTCCTCATCAATCTAGGGCATTGATCAGACAAAACATACTCGTTGGGTTCGTGAAATTATTATCAAGTCAACTGCTATTTACATATGTACTGAGGTTACTCTGTGTCCAACGATTTCATTTTTTGTCTGATCAATACCCTAGATTGATGAGGAGGGTGGTGTGATGACTGGTACCTAGGAATCACCACATTATTTTTTAGTTTTCAATACATTATTTATATCATCTTCATTTTTAGTGAATGTGTTTAACTCAAAAAAAATTTAAATTGATTTATTTTTATAACGGGATTTTTCTATTTGTTTATAAATAATTTATTACTAAACGTAAGTTCAACTCGATGTTTCGGTGAATGTGAAGTTGAAGTGAATGTGAAGTGAATGTGAAGTTGTTGAGAATTAAATTTCTAACAGAAAAGTCAGCTAGGATCGTACGACCAACAAATTTCAAGTTACAGAGCCTGAAAGGCGAATTTAATTTAATCCCTAATAATCCCAATGATCCCTAATAATTTTAAATTATGTAATTTTAAATTTATTGCCGTTAATGTAATAATAATAATGTTTATTTTTGAATATACAACATATAAACATAGGTAGATGTACAAACAAACATGGAGAAACCTATTAAAAACTTAGTTGTGCCTGGGAATTCTTCATAACTAATGTGCAGAATTAATTTTACATTTAAGCATGGTCACAAAAAAAAATTAAATTAAACTAGCACAAAAGCCTCTCGAATTGATGAATATAAAAAGTACATATTCATTTATGTACAGTAATCGAATATTAATTGTAAGCAATAATCGTTGTGGAATCATGACAGATGAAATGAAATTTCAAGTATCGCGCATATGTATGTGAAGGTTTTTCCGGTTCCATAAATATAATGTAAAAGAAATCAACGATTGTTCAGGGAAATGGTAAAAACCGAAGGGCTGTTTTCATGTCATATGACGCATATGAATTGTTCATTTGTCATTCGCATTCTTCATAGTTATTTGCCCCTCCCCTCCCAGGAACACATACTCTTCGTCATAAGGCGAAATTTTGTTTTTTATTGGAATTTTTGAACGATTGAACTATTAAATATTTTTACTGATATATTGAAGTTAGTTTTTTTTTCTCCAGAAGTTTCCCATATTTCTGTATAATAATGGAGAAGCAGAAAGCCAAAAATTTTTTTTCACAAAAATTAATCATTCTTAAAAATATTACCTATTTAGTTTGAATGAATTTTAACGTTTCTTAGATTTTCACCAATTAGGATGTAGTGTCAAATTCAAGATTTTTTTAGAAAATTAAAGAAAAAAAAAAGAAATGTTATAAATGAATCAACATTGCAATTTTTCTTATTATATTGAGTGAATCGGAAAAACCTTAATTAAATTGAAATTTCATTTCATGTGAGTTATGATTCCATAGTGATTAATGGTTTCAATCAATATTTAATAACTGTAATGAAAGTTATTAATTTGAGAGCCTCATAGAGTCTATTGTGGGTTAATTTTCTATGTAAGATCAATAAATTGAAACATATCAAGGATCAAATTCTATTTTCATTAAAATTCATCTTTCAAGTTCTGTAACTTTAAAGCAATGGTTCATATAGTTTCAGCTCATGAGAACTTTGTATAGCAAATTAAATGTTGTACAATGGCTTCGCAACCACTTTTCCTAAAAAAACACCAGAAAATCGAATTGAAGCAAACAAAATGCTGTTTTCGAATGGAAAAGAAAAAATATAATTCACTTAAAATTTTTTACAACGATAATATTTTTTATTTCTATGTAATATCAGATTTTCAGGTAGTAAAGAAGAAGAAAAAATATTACTCACTTGACTTAAGTAAAAAACTGACATAACTTTTAAACTGTTGAAGATACGATGATAGACATTCAAGAAGTTTTTATAAAGAATTAGATGATATTTGAAATGAATTAGAGACCAAGTTTGGGTGGCTCCAAAAAACAAAAATAATCATTTCTATTATTTGGTCGAAAACAAATTAGTTAGAAATTGTATAACTTTTTGAAAAATCAAGATAAACATTTCTTTCCAACGGGACTACTATTTGTAATGTTGGGATAACAGCATGATGTATTCAAATGTTGAAATTGATAACAAATACTTTAAAAAAATATTTCATACCGTTTTCAGCGCCAATGCATCCATGCCGTAACTGCCATGCACCCAATTTTCGGCGTTAAATTAATTATTATAAATTAATAATTGGAGTAAGAGTTTCAAGAATTAGGACGTTTTAATTGTGAATTTCTTCCTAGCTTAGGATCCTTTTGCTAAAAAGTTATTAACAAAAAAACTGAATGTTTTTTTTAATCTCAATTCGTTAATAACAAATACTTTTTTATGTGCCATAAAATCATGTTTGTTTTCAATGATGTATTTTGAGATACCTTGTAACATTGAGGGATCACACTTTGAAACGATACAGCCTCAATAATCTGTAATGTTTTTTCTGAAATCTGATTCATTATTATTAATATATCATTTTCGCGCTTCCAATTTTCGTCGAGTAGTTCACGATTAATTCCTAAACCGGCAACGCCACATTGCCCCATAAACAATGATACCTTTTTTCGAATGAGACACCCTGTATACATTGAAGAATCATACGTTAAAACGATAGAGCCCCGTTAAACTGCCATGTTTCTTAAATGATGTATTTTTGGCACACCCTGTATATTCCGCTCAATGTCTGCCACCATGTTTTTTTTTAAATGATTATTTTTAGACACCCTGTACACACATCAAGGGATCGCGCATTGAAATATAACAGTCCCGTTAAACTGTCATATTCCTTGAATTATATATATTGACGCACTCCTGTATACTCCACTCAATGCCCGTTACATTGCCGCCATGTTTTTTTCTTCACTGGCAGCCATGTTTTTTTCTTCACTGGCAGCCATGTTTTTTTCTTCACTGGCAGCCATGTTTTTTTCTTTAATACCCTGTATTTGTTCTCATTCCAAACGCGCTCGAATCGTTATCTTCCAAACCGCGATAACGCTGCTCGATTCTCTGCCGTACGCGTGACCTTGAAAGGAACCAAAAATTGCAGAATGAACCTTAGCTGTTTTCCCATGTTAATCTCCATAAGAAAACTTTTAGAATTCCTGCAGCCTATTTACTTAAATACATTTTCTACGTGTTATTTGGAATCCAATGAGCTATAGTTCATATTTCTAGGAGCTTCAGTTCTCTTTTACACGAATTTCAACTTGTGTACCAAACTATTTCTTGACAATGTGCTTGTTATAGTACGAAGTTTGTTCTTCGAATAGTCAAAGGAAGAAGGGAAATTGGTTTTGTAATAGACCTCTTTCACCAATTGAGCAGACAATGCGTCCAAATGAAATAATTCAAGATATGACAATTTCAGCATCTGATGAAAGTCATCGCGATGACTCCATATCGGCAGCACAAGAGGTGCTTATTATAGTACGAAGTTTGTTCTTCGAATAGTCAAAGGAAGAAGGGAAATTGGTTTTGTAATAGACCTCTTTCACCAATTGAGCAGACAATGCGTCCAAATGAAATAATTCAAGATATGACAATTTCAGCATCTGATGAAAGTCATCGCGATGACTCCATATCGGCAGCACAAGAGGTAATTATGAATTTTATTTCTGCTAATTCGTTTTTTTTGTGAATATAACAAATGAGAGTACCACTTTCAACCTTTTTAAGGCTTGAATATATTTTTTTGCGTTTTTATCCTTCAGCATGATGAATTATGTTTTCATTCACAGGAAGTTACCGCCGTCAATTCAGACTTGATAACTGATTCAGCTGCCAGTGATTCTTTCCCGAGTATTATTGATAATTCTGATATTGATCCAGATTTTTCCATCAGCCCTTCATATTCTGAGGTAAGAATAACATTTTATCAGCTGTTTGGAAGCATAAGATGAGTTAGAATACTACTCATTACTTCTGATAATATTGATAGTAATGAGGGAAAGAATAAATAATAATTATAATTACTCTCAGGGCAAACGATTCTCAGTCCCAATTATTACGGTCATGATGAGTGGTCTTTATTTGGCATGCCTTACGAATGAGTCTGAGCTTTGGATACAAGACTTGACTAGCAACCCCTTTTTACGTGAAAAATTAAAAGAAATATTAATGAAGATAATGAATGATAATAATCATAATTTGGAACCATGAGCGAAGAACTAGAGCAATGGCTGAGACCCGACTTTCAACCCCAGGGTTCTTAGTTCAAAGCCATGTTCTTCTAGATATTATCTATTTGAAAGGACTACGAATAGCTAAGAAGCTCTCTAGTTGGCTCAGGAAATTTTTATTATATCCTACATAGAACACGAGCATATTAGTTAATGCCTTTGACACCAAAGAAAAATTAGGCACTAGGTGTCACAAGGTACCCGAACCTAATGTATTTGCAGTCGGCATGTCCCTTTCCCAGACGAAGGCCCGCAGGAAAAATTTGAAAAAAAAAGTAATACAGAGTGAAAGGAAAGGATGGAATTCGAAATGAAGAAAGCCTTCTAAGTTAAAATGATTTATTGCGCCTGGCCCAGCACATGCCTTGAGCTTTTTAAATAGGTGGATAATTATAATAATAATAATAAAATGTCTGATTCCTATATTGGCTAGATAATCCGTTGTTCATTTCATACCCTCAGGCAGATACAAGCTAATGTAGATCTCCTCGAGTGAGATGATATTCGTCTGGAAGATATCAGCCTTGGGTGACACAAATATTGTCTTAAACGACGAGGAAACATCGATGAAATGTCAAAATTTGGTCTGGCCTTTTTATCTAATCTCCGATACTATGTCCACTCCTGTACCGAGAATCATGTACCTTGAGAAGGCGCAATGAATAAAAAATGACAGCCTTCTGCATTTGTCTGATCAAAATTTCTGCCGGCATACTTTTGAAATTAGAGATTAGAAAGGGGATAATTCCACAATGAAAACATACATTTTTATTGTTATTATTATTATTCACGTATTTCAAAAGTTCGTTACATGAAATATCATCCTTTGATAATTCATATAGTAAGAGGAGTTATTGTTGATAATTAATGCTGTCACGCAATTATAACTGTATTATTAATAATAGTAACACATCTCCTTGTAATCACTATCATGAGTCAACTCAGAAACAAAGTTTATTTGGATTATTATTTGCCTATTTCAAAACAGAAGTTTTAAAAGTTTGTTTCATGAAAAACCAACTTATGTTGATTTTTATTTGCAGGGCTAGAAATCTTCATTTGTCAGTTCAATCAGAGATGACTCATCGAAGGCTAGCCGAAGATTCCAGTAGCACCCCTTATTGAGTATTCTTCACAAAGCACCACCACAAACCAGAAAAAAATGACAATTCCAATGACCCTGATGATCGGTTTTATGGAAAAAAAAGCGACAAAAAGACTTTTGCTTCTACTGTGAAACTTTGGTCCAAAGTTTCGCACGTCATGTTACTAGAAACCATTCACAAGAACTAGATGTTCAGAAAATACTTTCTCTTCCTACGAAAAATAAGAACAGGAAAGATCTACGGACAGATTTACGAAAGAAAGGAAATTATCTATATTCAAATAAAAACCAGAAAGCTGTAAAAAGAGGATCTCGGAAGCAGAATCTACTTCCATGCAGTGGCTGTTTAGGATTCTATTCGGCAGATCATTTATGGCGACACCGGAAAAAGTGCACAAAAAATATTTCCACCAATTATGCGAAAGCCGACGGACAAAACCTTCTCCTGAGACATCTTACGATATATTCTGATTTGCGAGAAAAGGTTTTTCCCCGGATGAGGGCAAATGATGTTTCTTTGACGGCAAAGAAGGATCCACTCATTTGTGAATTTGGTTCGCGTTATCTGAAAGTACATAGAGAATCACATTTCATTAATGTTGTTTCAAGGAAAATGAGAGAACTTGCTAGGTTTCTGATTGAAATGAGAAAACTTGATTCGAATATAACAACTCTGTTCAGTGTTCTGAAACCACAAAACTTCGACATAATTATTCAAGCAACAAAAACTGTTGCAAAGTACGACATTGATAAGGAATCATACAAATCTCCTTCATATGCCATGAATTTTGGCACTTCAATTAAACAGTGCTGTGAAATAGCAATATATCATGCATTGAAGAGAAAAGATGCATATGGAACTGTTAGTTCTGCAGAAACTGAAGCTGAACTGAAGACGGTGACTGCTCACTGGAAATTCCATATATCAACTCTAGCGGCAAATGACTTGAGTATTAAAAAATGGAATCGAGTCACTCTAATACCATTTGCAAGTGATATAAAACTTCTGAAAGAATATTTGGTAATGAAAGGTAATGAAGCAGTTTGCAAATTGGTTGATGAACCTGATGAGCCATACTACAAAATTCTGATGGAAACAGTTTATTGTAGAATTATCCTGTTGAACCGCAAGAGGCCTGGAAAACTTCAACGGATGATGTTGGATACCTATGAAAACTCTTTGACAAATGTCAATAACCAAAATTATGAGGAGTTTTCTGAAGCGATTAGTCCAACTGAAAATATTTTGATGAAACATTTCAAGAGAGTGGTGATTCGGGGCAAAAGAGGACGTGGTGTGCCGGTATTGCTCAGTAAAGAAATTCAAGAGCACTCTGAAGTTTTATTGAAATATAGATATAAATTCATCAGTGGAAACAATCTTTACTTTTTCGGACAAACAACATCCAAAGAACCAATATGTGGTTACAAAGTACTTGAAAAATATGCTAAAGAATGTGGAGCAAAAAATCATCATGCAATTATCTCTACAAAACTGAGAAAGCATCTCGCAACTCTCTCTCAAATCTTTGGTATGAATGAAAACGACTTAGAACAACTAGCTACTTTTATGGGTCACACTCTAGGCGTACACAGACAAAATTATAGATTACCAGATGATGTTTTTCAAACCGCGAAAATAGCTAAAATACTTTTGCTGATGGAACAAGGCTCTTTATCCCAGTTCAAAGGTAAAACTTTGGATGAAATAAACCTGGTTTAGAAAAAGATTTATTAGATATCGAAAATAAAGATGCAAACGAATCTCAAATGGATGATGTCATGAATCCTATAATTGGTTCTGAAAATATTGATGGGGAAAATGACTTGATGGAAGAAATATTGAAGAGAGAATCAGATGAAAGAGAAAAAATCCTATTCAATTTACTCATGAACAAAGAGAAGCTAAAAAAAGAACATGGATACCATGGAGAGAAGAACAAAAAAAATTGTTATTTCCTTTTTCAAAGATCATATAATAAAAAAGAAACCACAAAAGCGTCATGAGTGTGAGGAATTGATAGAGAAGTATCCTCAACTATCGAACAAAAACTGGCTTTAAATAAAGGTCTTCATTCAGAATAAATATCGATAACTTGTCATTTATTGAAATATCTGAAATTTGGATACTATTGAGTCCATAGTAAGTTACTGTATGTGTATTTCCAAGTGTTCAATAAAAAATTAGATACTTTTATAGTTTAATTGGAACGTATCGTTATAATTTCCTGATTTGTACCTCTTCAATAATATCATCTGGATATTTCCAAATCGAACATAAGGGTGTTGAATTGTATCTGAAGAAGAACTGTACAAAAGGTAGCACATAATTACTTATGCAAGTGTTTGATGTGTCGCAAAAACTGGAGTTGGTGTCCATTTATGAGTTAATAATCTGCAGACCAGTTTCAAGTTCACTTACTGCAGGATAGATCATAATCTTCAACATGCAAGCTACTGAATACAGATAAAGAAATCAAAACAGGCTCTATAACATCACCTTTTGAATCAATGATTATGATTTACCCTGCCCTGAGGAGGATTAATGAACCCGAAATTGTTCTGTAGGTGATCAACTCATCATATGTTACTTAATTCTGATAGTTGCATCAAGAGAAACGTTTGCATTATAATTTTTGAGAAATCTTTTGCACAGGTGTTTATCAAATATAATCCAATCCCTTTTGTGATATTTCCCAAGGGAGTACTTATTTTCTGACAGATGCCTGCCTTTTATTAATTCACTCTGTGTAGGTAAGAAGTGATCATCCCTCGATTCGTTGATTATAGTTACACTAACATGAATATATTGCATAAAAAATATGTATCAGATTTAATTAATATTTTAATTGGATATTCATAATATATACAAATTTCAAAAAAAGTATATTTGAAAAATACTAATTAAAAATAAATCTCAAATTGGAAAACAAAAAAACTATTCTGGACGAAAGGTAGAGTTGCACCTTCTGATGTAAAATGAATTCAACAAAAACACACTGCTCCCATATACAACAGAAACGTAACCTCTTCTGGACAGGAATTTCATTAACCAGGTTGGTATGATCTGGAAATAAACGAAAACGCAGAGTTTATCTTCCGATTACTCAACTGGGTTGACAGCTTCTCAGAGCACATGATTCTTGGATCCAATAATCAATGACAAATGAGCAAAAGATGACAGACTTTTTCAATTTTCCGATAACAATTTCTGTCGTATTACGGCAAGATAATATAATCCTGATATTCGCAAGTAGAGAAGGTATCCTTCTAATCAAGCACTCCAACAATCAGAACAACCATTTTGTAAGTGTAGTCTCGATGAAATTTGTGGAATTCAAAGAGAGAAATCTTGATATTTCATCATGTTTTGCTTCTTTTCGAATGATATTTGCCTCAACTGGAACTGAAAACTCCATGATGAAAATTGTCATAAGTTGATAGTATATGAGGCAACACCAATGTCTTCACGAGTATCAAGCACCTCGGGACAGGCCCTGCATCTGTGACAAGAACTTATGTGCCCAACACGTGACTACAGTAGACTAAGGTATTATTATCTTTCGAACAGAAAGCTTGAGCGGATTGCGCCCTTTTCCCGAAACTCCGTTACAACGGAGGACGCACTGATTCCATTCCAATAACCAATGACAACTCCCCGTAGCGTGAAGTGAGTGATCATGGGGTCCGGTTAATATTTCTGCCTTTTTGCAGCAAGCCGGCATGATTTTTAGGTTAGTAAGTAATAATCAGAACCACCATCTCAACATAGTCTGGATAAAGTGTGCAGAGTTCGAAGAAAATAGTTCTTGATATTTCATTCACTTGTCCTTTTCTCCAAGAGAAATATCGTGTCACTTTGATGAACCCTCAGTGTCCGTCTTTAGTCCACTCACTTCGAGAAAAGCAAAGGTCAGTGCTTTGATGAGTCAAGTTCTTCAACGTTGTCTTGGTGGCGTATGGTGTTTGGTGCATAGCCACTGAATACGCATCCAACTTGATGACCGGCAGGAGGCAATTTTTCATTTTCTGCTATGTTGCGAGTTTGATATGTATATACCAATCCTTGTGATCAGTGGATACATTTATCGGCCCTCCATGCTGGGAATCGAACATTAAAAGGTGGGACCTCGTTAATCCTTAGCTTAGATAAATCCTGACTTTCAAAGGAGGTCGTTCGTATGGAGACGACAACTGGTTGGCGAAAAAACCCATTCCAAACCCATTTAAACCCGAAAAACCTCATTCATCGGTGTATCCTTGTGTAGTCGCAGGATAAAATTGATAATTTTTCTTCTCAGAAGAATATTTTGAGTGAATAAGTTTTTTCACTGTTGAAAATGATTTCACTAAGATACCAGGATTTTTTTTCTATTTTCTCAAGAAAACATGGTATAGATTCTTATAACTTTATAGGAAACCTACGAGTCCGACATTTTTTGATACTATCGATTCCAAAATAAACCTAGTTGACGATGATAGTAAATTATTTCCCTATGAGGATTTTCAGTACTTTTTATCATTTTTTGTGTTCAATAATACTATACTATACATTATCAATATTGGATCTTCTGAACATATTGTCAATACGAAAATCTCTTTTTTTTCATATTTCAGAAAATGTTTTTCACCTGGAGATCTACCTATTTATTTGTTCCAGATTTATTTCACTCTAAAATTTCGTTTTTTGTTGGAGAAGTTTAATGTTGAAAATAATCATCTCAAAAAAGCTGGTTCAGTCGCAATTCTCGATATAATTTGTCGAACATTTATTTGGATTAATAAAAAAAGTCAATCAAACTAAGCAGCACTGTCTACGAATATCATATTAACAACCCATATAAAATGGTTGTCTGATGCATCTACGTAAATATGGCAACCCTGCGGACGTCCGAATATCGTTTACTATCATGAAAATATACAGTTTGGTCGTTTCAATGATATAATAATGAAACTTGAATATACATGTCGGTCGTCATATGCCAGTAATTTGTAAGGTCGTCAAAATGATAGTGACATGGTATTTATTTCAATGTAGGGTCGGAACGTCTGGAGTCAGAAACGGCATTAATAATGATGTATCCGATATATATGAAAGTATATTTCAATATACGTCTTCTTTTCAGTGGACGTCCAAATGTATAGATTGTGTAAAGTCGTCAGAATGAAAGTGAGATGTAAATATATATATGTAAATATGTATATACATATATATATATATATATATATGTAAACGGTCATTTGTCAGCCCGTAGAATATACGATGTGAACTCTGGTCAGCCCTCGGAAACGTCGGTCGTCCCGGTTTCGGGCTCACCAACGTTTCCCACTGTATATAGTGTTTTTTGGACATGTTATCATGTGAAATGACGTTTAGCAAATTTTCGGTTGGGCCGACCATTACCCCATATACACATAGCTGATACACCACCTACTTTCACAAAACTTCGCCAGGAGGCGTGGCTGTGTAATTGTATACACCTGATGTGAATAGTGTCTTTGTGAGCCCAGGTTTATACGAACACTTTCAATGGATAGCATGTTGGTCAGCCCACAATCGGGCAACGCTGCACTTGCATTTCATGATTCTAACTAGATTGTCGTGGTGCAGAAATTCGATAATAGAAATGGAAATTTTTTTGAGAGATGTAGAATTTTATGAAAAAGTTCCTGTTTTGTATGTTTTTTGTACAAGCGTTCGTGTGCGTGCATTACCCTATATCTATACAAGCAATTTAGATCAGGAATTGTTTCGCATATAAAAGTTTTATCAGAGCTTCGTAACATATTCACTTGTAGAAAAATGCTTGATCTGAACTCATACTTTCCCACATTCGACTACTTACCCGAAATCAGCTTTTTCGGATAACGGTGTCGAGTACGGAAATGTACTGTTTCCGTTCTAGTTAGGATAATAATAATATAATTACTAACAGTGCGTTATTCCATTTAGCTTGTCGAAGCAATTTTAACCTCTGCACTATCTTAGATACAAAAATTTGAATATGTTATAAGTTGAAAATATCAATATAGTGTTCGGAATCACACGTTAAAATGTAAGACCTCGTTAATCTATAGCTAGTACAAGTTTATACTTCTGAGGGTTGTCGTTCGTAGGGGTGCGACAGACATATTTTAAACCGTTTCCTGTTTGTATTTTCAAATGTAGATTTTCAAATTCTAATTATATTTGGCATGGACGCCTCAACAGAAATCGCGTTGTGTAAAATCAATTTTAGACATTATGCAGGAAACTTCGGATTTGACTTTGAAGTGTGACTGAGTAGAAATGAGTAGATGAAAAATGACATTTTTTTCACAAACGAAAAATCTAAAATGTGATGAATGATCTGGTAATGAATTTATTGAGAAATGAATAGTGAATAACCAGAATGTCTACAGTTTCAATAAATTCTATATAAAAATCCGCAGCAGCACTACGGATTTCCGATATATAATTTAGTTCAAAAATTAGGTAAAAATCGCACTAAGTATGTTTTCTATGACGAAACGAAATTCTGAGTGACTAGCATAAGGTAAGATATAATTTGTGAAACAGATATTAGTAATAAGTTTCAATTCTCTTTTTCTTAGCAATAGTTTTTTCGAAAACTCCCTTTCAGTTTTTGGAGGTATGATGTTGTTCAGGTTGAACATAATGAAGTGGAGATTAAACCAATGTTTTTTTATTATGTTGACTGTTCATGACGATGAATACGTCATATCATCATCGATTATAACCTGCAGCAGACATTTCAATCAAAATAAAAAAGACTTGGAATATTTCAGCACAGAAAAAATTTGATCAGGTTGAATAAACATTTATTTGAATGGAGTATTATTCTTCAATTTGAGAACTGCTGACAAAAATTTTTCGGTAAACTAATAAACACGTAGTATGAAAAAATAACATAATTTCTAATGAAATGAAACTACAACATGGGTAAAAAAAAATCAAATGAAAATTATTAATATTATTTCTTCTTTCTATAACAACAGTAAACGTATTCTTTGATTGCAGCCCAGTTTCTATTTTTTAATAATGATGAATATTTCTTTTCCTTATATTTTAGATACAAACAAGAACTAATTCACTTCTAGCACTTCTTTTTTTTTCGGAGCGAAAAACTTTTTGACTATATTTCGTTTTGCTCCTTAGACCAAGTTTGTTTTTGAGAAGGTTTTATTGTTTTCAAAACTGTGCGTGTCTGATGATCTGAAATGAGATCAGTGTGTTGAAAAACTCTATCAAGATATCAAACGGGTTGAAAATGGATCCAAAAATGAATGATAAAAATAAAAAATGGAAGGACGATACTGAAAAGTGATTTGACTCATTTCCAACCTATACTCAGAGATACGGATGATTCCAAAACAGCTCAAAATATAAATAATTGATTGCATATAGGGAATTTTTTTCAAAAGGAACCACGTTCAATATCTCCATATATAAGACAGTAATGTAAATTTCCCGAAACACCTAATTTTTGTGAAATAATATAAGGTATCGCTAAGATGCGTACACACTCCTCTTCAAAATATCAAACAAAATAACCCCATATATGCCATCTATTGGATAAGTGATTTTATCAGGAATTCAGCGATGATTTTTCAGAGTTGATTTCTAATTTACTGTGAAGAAGGACCTTGAAGTATAAGTGAACGACTTTTTAGATTAATTGATACAATCTCTCACAAAAACGTATACAACAATTATTTCTATTGTCAAGTTCCTAACAGAAAACAACTTTTGTCGCGTTGAATTATATCTGTCGGATTTTTGGCAAAGTTTCTCACACAAAACACTTCAAAATACTTTCTAAAACTCACAGCCAAAAATGTTCCACTAAACAGTTTTATAAAAACGCGACACGTGTTTCGCCATACAATGGCTTCTTCGGGCGTATCTTTATCTACTATATTTTACAAATTTAATGCTTGGTATACCTAATTCTAAAATTTAAAGTACCTACATTTCAAGTACTTGAATTTGTAATGGATTAAATGACCTGAGCTTATGTCTCAGTCCCCACATTTGAAAAATATTCAGTAACGGTTATTCAATTCTAATTGATCATTTAGTTAGTTACCCGAATTCTTGAATCTATTGATTGCTTGACATTTTAGAAGATTGAATTTCAAACTCTTCTCTTCTAAATATAACATGTCATATTCATGACTGAACTCATGTACTTCTGCTAAAAGATGGTTTGCAAATGTGAAATTGGTTTTTCTTTTCACAAAATTACATCTAAGCTTTTAATTCTTTGGAAAATAATCTCCCTGTTTGGCCATTATACAGTTTTGGGCAAGAGCCACAACTCAGCTGATATACTTCTGATCTATCCGATACCGAAGTTTTGTCTTTATTGTTTTCAATAAATGCACTTACACTATTATTCGGACTATTACTATTTCTATGAGCTAAGTTTACGCAGTCTTTCTTCAAAAAAATATTATTGGTTGGTTCAGCCAAAAATGACAATGTCTCATAACTGACGTTATCGCATCTTGAATTTGGGTAGATATGGTCCATGGCTTGCTTTTGTAGTTTTTGTTTGATTTGTTTGATCAAACTCAGCTCTCTCTGGAAATTATTCAATAGTCTATGAAGAATATTATTGAATGCAGCAACTTTATGCTGATAAGAGTGCGTAGAGGAATTATGTATGATAATGTCCGTGTAAGATGGTTTGTGGAAAATTGCAAATTCATGTTCATTGTTATTTTCTGTAATGGTTGAGTCAAGGTAATTTAATGAATTATTTACCTTCCTCTCAGTGGTAAATTTTATTGACGGGTGGATGGAATTGACATATTCAACGAACTTGCCTACTTGCTTTTCTGTAATGATTTCATTATTCACTAGTGATAAATGGATATTGTAATGCTTGAAGAAATACATGCATAATGAATATTTAATACAACAGTTCTGAACAAACTGTAACGTCTATTTGTTAAAAAAAATGATGAGCTTCCGTGAAGTATCATATTTATTCTAATACTTGCTACTTTCTACACACATTCACATCAAATCGATATACCAAATTTGGAACATCCATTCGAACTAAAAATGAAAACACAGGAAAATAATATTTCATTTGAGTTAGGAATTGGAAAACAGTGAATTACTTAAAATTAAGTAGATTCTATGATATTTATTTGTAATCGTCATATACCTATATATTCTCTAAGTATACCAAAATATTGGCAAGCCAATTAACAAAATAGCATTAGGACCATTGCAAAGATCGTAACGGTTCTCAAAGAGTTTCGCGCCAAAATAGTTAACGCGTGTCAAACAATTGCAGATTCCGTAGGAATACTGAAACTTTAATGAAATGAATAAAAACACTTTTGTCTAATTACCTATATTTGATTTTATTTATATGACCGTTTTCGGGTTTGACCCCATTACCAAGTATTACCTCACCTATAAATTTCGTCGCCGCTGATATATACCATTATTTTTTGAAGAGAAATTTTCATGATCATAATATCCTCCATTTCATAAATTTATTATCGGATGAAAAGTGCAATTTTCTATACTTCACTGAATTTGACTTCGATACTAAATTTTCCCATTTTCATGATGTTTTTCTTCAAGCTTTTGATATATCCTTTCCTAAACAGTTTCAAAAAATTAAACAAAATCAAAATTCAAGTAGACACAAACCATGGATTACTAAGGATATCGTTGAAGAAGGTATATTACTCAGAGATATTTATAATTTGAACAAGAGCCAAACCAATGTACATTTATTGGGTCAATATAAGCAACTCTTAAAAAAATCATAGACAAAAAATTGTGCTCTCAAAAAGTCAATACTTTAATAATCAATTCCTCAAGGCTCAACATGAATCTGAAGCTGCCTGGTCTATCATCAGCAAAAATACTATTATAAACGATTCATCTAAGACATGGGCGATGGTGTACTTGTTGACGATGGTCCCGGTATATCTCAAGCATTTAGTAGTTATTTTGTCGATTCAGTGGAGTCATTAGTAAAAAATACTGCACCTGGTGGCATTGAAAATCGTTGTGTAAAAACTGAGAGTCTTTTCCTCTATCCAGTAGATGAAACTGAACTCGTCGAAATAATTAAATTCGCATGTTCGAAAAATTCCAGTGGGGTTGATGAATTGCCAGGCAATGTTTTAATGAAGGCTGCTTTGAAAATAATGGAACCTCTGATTCATCTGATCAATTTATCTTTCTCTGAAGGTATTTTTCCTTCCCGACTTAAGCAAGCAATGGTCGTCCCAGTCTATAAAAAAAGCGATAAGCATGTAATGTCGAACTACAGAGGTATTGCTTTACTATCTCCATTTTCGAAAATATTTGAAGAATCATATCAAAACTTGTGTCCTTTTTAAATAAATACAATATCGTATCTGACAACCAATATAGGTTTCAAGTGGGCTTGTCAACCCAGGATGCCATCCTTTCTCTACATAATCATGTATTATCAAACTTCGACAACGATGAAAAATCACTTAGTGTTCTTTTCGACTTGACACGAGCGTTTGATATCAGTCATCATGGTCTTCTTCTTGATGAACTGTTTGGCATGGGCGTTCGTGGTCCAAGTCTGAAATGGATTGAAACCTATTCAACTGGTCGTACACAGGTTGTTAAAGTTAGGTTTCAGACTGGGTCATTTTTCTCTGAATTTCGAAACGTTGTTACAGGTGTGCCCCAAGGTAGTGTTTTGGGGCCTACACTATTTATTTTATTTGTTAATGACCTTTCAAAAATTAATCATCCACAGTGCTCTATACAATTTGCTGATGACACATCTTTTACTGTCAGTGGTTCGGAATGTGAAACATTGTCAGTAAGAGCAAATAATGCTGTATTCAACATGCAAAATTATTGTTCTAAGAATGGCTTGATTCTAAATAATCTTAAAACCAACGCCATTTTCTTTACAATTCAGGAAACTGATTGTAGTGTATTGGTTAGGTCTGAGATTAAAAATATTGAACAGGTAAATTATAAAAAATTTTTAGGAGTTTTTATCGATTCCCAACTCAATTGGAATCATCATGTTGATTTCATACTGAAGAAATTAGCGACACATTGTTTCGTTATATGGAATCTGCGTAATTTTGTGTCTATTGAAATTCTTAAAAGTTACTATTATGCATATTTACTCTGCCCTCAATTACTGTATTATTTGTTTTGGCAACTGCAATAGAATCAGTGTCTTATTAATTTTCCAGAAAAAAAATATTAGAACAATTTGTTTTAAAAAAAAAAACTCGATTCCTGTAAACCACTATTTGCAAAGTTGAATATATTAACTGTTACTTGCATGTATATTTTCAATTGCGTAATCTACGTTAAATCAAATTGCTCCAAGTTTTAGAACAGAGATGATACATGTCTTCTTTCGGGCTTCACCCTGAGAAAAAACTATAACATTTTAATTCCTAGTCATAAGTTAGCCAAGGTGACTAATGGACCTCATATCATGCCAAAAAAACTGTACAACAAGCTCCCAATATCCATTAAAAAATAACTAGTGTAAAGCTCTCTAAACAAAAAGTTCGGAAAGTATTATGTGAAAAGGTATTTTATTCGCTTGATGAATTTTTTCAGTCTGATTTGGAATTATAAATTTTAATTTTTGTACCCCTTTTATGGTCTGAATGTTATGTAATATATCATGTAATTATGTTGTTTTATGATTGTGACCTCATTGTAATTGTACTGAGTTATGTGACTTTTTCCATGCCGTCCCTAGGTCTACGGAAATAAAGATTTTTGATTTGATTTGAAGTATTGAAAAAATACTTAATAATGCGGGGTCAAACCCGAAACTGGTCGTATACATAAAATCAACTAGTGGTACTTAGACAAAAGTGTTTTTATTCATTTCATTAAAGTGATCATGAATTACCACAAAATAAACAAGTAATCAATCATACATAATACAGAAACTATATGAAACATAAATAGTCAATAGTAACGGCATCTTTTTCTTTTCCTAATATATTTTTTCCGGTAAACTAACACATAGTTTACCTCTGAAAAACTGGATTTGCCAGGATTTTAAAAACACTTGATACCCTCACGATGAAATTCAATGATACACTGAAATGGATCGCGTTCCTGGTCAGCCCTTCGATGTGGCAGCATTGTAGGGCTGACCAAGATGCTCTTCATATAGCGATTTGTATAACTATGGGCTGACCAACAGCATGGGGCTGACAAAGGTTTAAAGGATATGTAAAATTTTTATTTTCAGAAAAAATCTACCCCTCTGATGGGCCTATTAATAAAATCATACCACTGAAGAGTATTCCGAAAAGTATATACCTAAATATATTCGGGAAGTGCTGGGTGGACCAACGCCCCGTTCATATACCGGGCTCACCAATATGCAATGAACAAAATATATATATATATATATATATATATATATATATATATATATATATATATATATATATATAAATCGGTTTAATTCGTGAGGTTGCAGTCAATAGCTAGGCTGTTACAAAAAAAACTCTTTGTTATATGTCAAGCTTTCGGTATATTTCACACCTTCGTCAGGACAACTACAATAATAAGATTATATATCTTGTAAAAAATATATAAATATGGAGAACTTACTAACGTGAGAATAAAATATAAAATGGTTCAAAAACAGATAGAAAAACATTAATAAATGACAGTTGATAAAAATTTTGGCTGACAATGTCAAGTGGGAAAATTCTGAATGATACTCGAATTACTAGATCTTTTATTTTCTTTATCATATTTCAGTAGGTACGTGTAAATTTTGCTAAGACTATCAAACATTTATTAATGTTTTTCTATCTGTTTTTGAACCATTTTATATTTTATTCTCACGTTAGTGAGTTCTCCATATTTATATATTTTTTACAAGATATATAATCTTATTATTGTAGTTGTCCTGATGAAGGTGTGAAATATACCGAAAGCTTGACATATAACAAAGAGTTTTCTTTGTAACAGCCCAGCTATTGACTGCAACCTCACGAATTAAACCGATTTATAGTTAATCCAGTCACTAATTATTCAAAATGTATATATTTTATACAGATGTCCGCAACGTTGCCAATTCAATCTAAATGTCGTACTAACTTTAATGGCCCTAAAAATGGAGTCATGGATCGAGTGATCCAGAATATTGAAAACTTATATAAGCTTTTTGACTTAAAAATAAAATATAAGTAGAATTTGTATTACAAATATATGATTAGGATTTTTCAGGTTTTGATTGATAATAAGAATTATGGTAATTCCTGGAAATATGCTTGCCGCAATCTTACTTTACTCGTTTTGAGTAGTGAAGTGGACTCAGGAGGAGCCAATGCACGGGGTCTTCTTCAATATCATTGAAGACCTTGACTTATCAAAGCGCCTGACTTTTGCTTTCCTCAGGTCGAGTGGGCTGAAGTCGAAAACTGAGAAGGTTCATCATGGCTTGTCAGAATGGTGTCTTCAACACCTTAGTACCACAGTCGCGTGATGGTAAAGAGGTTCCTGACACCAGGTGCAGGGCCTGCCCGAGGTGTCCGAGACCCTAATGCACTTGTTATCAGCATGTCCAGCATATGCGGTCTCGAACTATATTCATCGACATAACGCGGCCCTTAGAGTGCTATATTACCATCTACGGCACTCTTACGATATTGACGAGACACTGGTGTTGCCCTACGCTCCGGGGGATGTTTAATCTGTTGTGGGTGGTGGAAGAGTAAACGCATGCTATCGGTATGAAATTCGGGATAGACAAATGTGCAATGGTCCATCTCAAAAGAGAACGATGCGGGGACTACGGAGAGGATGTGTTGCTCGTAGATGGAAGTATCCCACACCATTTGGATGCCAAAGAGACGTATTCTTACCTCGGGGTGGAACAACGCCACTCACAAGAGATAACACCAGTGAAGAACTTTCTCCGCAGCAAGTATCAGCACAAACATTGACATACTTGTTCATCGAAACTGTCGAGAAAGATCAAAGTTGCTGCAACAAATATGCTTGTCGTTCCAATTTTACTCTATTCGTTTGGAGTAGTGAAGTGGAGTAGTGAAAGACCCGAAAAATTATGCATCTCTATAGGAGTTTGCACCCCAAATCGTCTGTTTCACGGTTGTACATCCCCCGATAACAGGGAGGCCGTGGACTTTCGAATTTGGAGTGTCTACATGACAGAATGGTATTGGATACAATCTGTAAAGTCGTCAGAGGTTCGGATCCCCTTCTCTGCATGGTCCGTGACTATGAGAGAGCAGGAATTGGAGCATGCCCGAGCAGCTGATGAACTCGGTATAGGTTTCAACGCTGAACGAGGTGACCACAACTCTGTCACCAAGGGGACAGAATTATACTTTCGACAAATTTGGTACGTGAAAGACCGCCTGAACACCTCTGTTTTTAATTTTGGCAATGGTCGCATTTCTGGTCGCCCGATAGTAGGTAGATATCAGTTGATTGATTCCTAATGTCTTCCATCCGTTTTTTAATTTTTTTTACTTCTCCCGACTGCGTTGAAAAAAGTTTTAATCACTTTTACCCAACAAGTTAAAATGACGTACACAACTGTTGCCAAGTTCACTTCACATGTAGGCCAATATGTTATGCTACCCGTGCAAATCCAGGACGGACGGCTGGTTGAATATTGAAGGAATTAGATTTTTCAGTGAATCTGAATGATAATTTCTACTTGCACTTTTTTTGGAAAATATGTTAGTTGTGACAGTAAAGAACGACACAATTTAAGGCCACTAACATCTTCAATTTTCCCAGACCTTCTCACTTCTATAGTCCGTTCATAATTTGTCGATAGCACAAAATGAGGGCCCAAGTCATAAAACGGTCGTAAAACTCGTAAAATCATAGGCGGAGGTTCCTGAGGTGTTTATTCATTAAATATAAAGCTTCAGTTTATATTCGAAACTTGCCTTGAAAGGGTGAAGCTGTTACGAACGAAAATAATTTTTGGTTTAGTACATTTTTTAATCGCATTTAATTTACGGCTCGTTGGTGTTTCGGCGTCTACGGCAGTAATTAACGTCTCTAATATTTATTTTGCGAATTTTGTGCAGTGCGTGAGTAATTTTTTTTCATATTCCTACAAACATATTGTTTGTAGGAATATGAAATGCTTGATTGCTTGCGATGGCTTCGTCATCATCATCAACATCATCAAGTTTTACACCGGTACTGTTGCGAACAGTCAGTAAGTCTGTCTATTCACCAAGAGAGAAGACTATTGTTTTGAACGTTCACGATGCTCTGGTTTCTCAGAATCCCACAAACACTGTTCAGAACATAATCAAGAGTTGTGCCAACATGACGGGCGTAGGGGAGTCAACAATATATAGGTTCCTATCAGAAAGAAAAAAAAGGTATAGCTAACCCAAATACAAACGAATACTTAAAGAGGGGGAGAAAACCTATTGAAATTGATGAATTTGCCAAAAATGGTATTCGAAGGAAAATTCACGAATTTTTTTACAAAAAAGAAATACCCAACTTAAACAAAATTTTACAAGAAGTTAGAGACGACCCGGATTTGCCTCATGTCGGAGGAACCAAATTGTGGCAAGTTTTAAAAGAATTAAATTTCCGGTGGGAGAAATCAGACCGAAAATCACTTTTGATTGACCGGGAAGAGATAATATGTTGGAGAAGAAAGTATCTAAGATCTATACGAAAATTTCGGGCTGAAGGAAGGCCAATTTACTATCAGGACGAAACGTGGGTAAACGCAGGTCATACTCTCACAAAAATTTGGACAGATAAAAATATATCAAGCTCCAGGCAAGCCTTTATGGAAGGTTGGTCTACTGGTATTTCCCCACCCTCTGGTAAAGGCAGTAGATTAATAGTTTCTCACATTGGCAGTGAAAAAGGATTTACTAAGCATGGTTTGTTGGAATTTGAATCCAAAAGCACAAAAGACTATCACGAGGAGATGACAGCTGATGTTTTCGAAGAGTATTTTGAGCAGATGATTGAACATATACCACCAAACTCAATTATAGTATTAGATAATGCACCTTATCATTCACGACTAGTTGAAAGACTTCCAACGACTGCGTGGAAGAAACAGGATATCATTGACTGGCTGCGGAATAAGTCCCTGCCTTACGAAGATGGAATGGTTAAAGCAGAACTTTTAAAAATTGCCCGGCAACACAAATCTAAGTTCAAGAAATACGTAGTTGACAAAATGGCGGAAAGACGAAACATCACAGTCCTTAGACTTCCACCCTACCACTGCGAATTAAATCCATTTGAACTCATTTGGGCACAAATGAAAAGCTATGTGGCTAGAAAAAATACGTCATATAAAATACAAGCTGTACGTGAATTGTTATATGAGTCTTTACAACATATTACAGAACAAAATTGGCGAGATGCAGTAAGACATGCAATAGAAGAAGAACAAAAAATGTGGGATCTTGACAATATAATTGATGCTACTGTAGAGACACAACCGCTAATTATTAACCTGCAAGACGACTCGGATTCCGAAGATGATCCTGTTTATTTTGAATTTGAATAGTTTTGTAAGTAATCGTAGTTTATATCATTTAAAAATAGGTATTAATCAAATAAATGTATCTTTTACAAATTGCAAGTAACTTATTATTTTTGAATGAAATAAAGAAATTTTTTTAAAATAAAAATACAGTTTACAGTACCTACAGTTTAAGAATATTAATATATTTATTTATTTAAAGTAACTAATGTTTTAATCATATACTCTACGACACTGGTCACTCATTTCCACTCAAAATACCTACATAATCGGATTAAAAGTTTTATAGCTGTATTGTATTTCTTCAGATACAAGGTGGGTTAGTCGAAAACATCTTAAACTGCCAGTTTTAGTTTGGTTTTTGTTATTATATCATATTAGCTGTCCTCTCTGTATTTCAGTTCTCTAATGAGGGTCAAACTTGCAGTGAGCTATCAACAAATTATGAACGGACTATAGTTTATCTCAATGAGACATTTAAATTGAAAAATATACAAAAATGGCCTTCAATCCAATAGCTTCAGATTTCAAAAAGATGTTGTTTAACTAAAAGCAAATCGTCGATATAAACATCGAAATAATTCCCATAATTTTGTTTATTTTATATTTTCACGGTTCACCGAAATCATGGATGCATTGAAAGGATAGAAAGAAACCCTATAGTCAGTAGTGTATATACAATTTTAATGTAACGAGATAAAGACTAATTTGATGTCCTTCAACAAATTTATCGCGTGTTTCTGAAGACACTTTTCAGCAGAATGTTGAGTCTAAGTTAGATTAGGTTGGTAGTTGTACGAGCTGGGATTGGCTTGTCGGCTTAGCTCATCGCGTATTCACAAAGCGACTTCTCGCGGTATTGTAACAAAACTCATCAAATTTGAGGCGTGGTGACAATATGGATTATATTCAACCTGTGTGGGGTTGATAATCTCATCTTAAGGATACGGAAATTCCAGAGAGAACTTTGATCATCTTGTGAATTATGAGGATGCATGGAATATAAAATACCCCGTCTGATATTCCTCATCTCCATTATTTCCACGTGCAGCCTCCCGTGCGAATTTGAATGTCTACAAGATGCATATCTGAGAAATTTGATTAGCTCTGAACCGTATTTAATTTCAGTGTACACATGGAGAAAATCCTATAGGAACAACAATGGATTCGAATGAAAATATAAAAAAAAAACTTGTTCATGCAATATCCTGAGAAGGCACCTGTGATGAGTTTCGCAGCTCTGAATATTTTATTTTGAATGTGAGTGGATTCCGTGTCATGAGACAATTGAGTTAAAACAGGACCCAGCAATGTATGTGATTTTGTTTTGTAAGAGAGTTGCTATTTTACATGAATCATAATAGAAGAAGTAAATTTTCACTTACATCGAACACTGTTATCCTCACTGCTAGACATCCGATGTTTCGTCTTATCGGCTCTTCAGTAGCAAATATGGATAACTTCATAAGAAAAAACACTCATTTCTTTCATAATTACGACTTTTTGTCAGGAAGATCTATCTTCGTCTTGAAGATCGCTTGGTGATTGAAACACGTGTCGGACTCTATTTGGAACTGAATTCCAATAATAATGTTTATTTTATTTCCTGTTGAATTCGCTTTACCGATGTCTCTGTGGGTTTTCAGTAACTTATCAAAATTAGAATTTTTTCATAATGGATATTTGGTTTTTCATTCTTATTCCTACAACATGACAAATTCATTATTTTCGTAGCTTTTTATTTAGAACCATCAATTGAAAATCAGACTTTGAATACGAAGATTAAAAAAAAAGAATCAAAATTCGAATTTGACCTTGAAATTGGGAATTTGGGGTCAAAGTCGATTTCTTAGCAACTTTGGTATCATCAAAACTGAGTAACTTACAGGGGTGTCTTCATGCCGATGATCTCAAGCTGTTTAGAAGAATCGAGAAAGATTCTGATATCAATGAGTTGAAAGATCTCGGGATCATTTTTACTGGTGTGTTCAGTTTCTCTGGGCACATTGAATATTCAGTATCTGAATGTTATAGAGAAATGAGCTTTATCTTAAGATCTAGCGTGAATTCAATCACGATATTTGTTGTTACTCTTTCCATTGTTCGTTCTAAGCTGGAATTTGTTGTGTCATTTGGAATCCAAAGACCTTTTTATATTCTGAAACTATAGAAAAAGTCCAGAAACGATCATTAAGAACACACTTTTTCAGAAAACACAATGTTTGGCTTTTATTTATATTAGCTAATTACAAGAATTTAACATGCAACCATTGAAAGACCGCCGTGAGTCCTCGGAAGTGATTTTTGTTTTTAACATTCTTAGAAAACTGAAAGTACCTGAAATTCTCTAGACTATTGATTTTATTGTACCTGACGTAAGACTGAGAAGAAGAGAAAATCTATTTCGTATCTCAAACAATTTGTCTCCTCTTCAACAATGTCTCGAAACAGTTAACAAAACGACGAGGAACTGTGAACTGGATATATTCAGTATTACAGAGGGACAACTCCTCCGAATGCTCAAATGTGTCTGAATCTTTTTTAGGGACATTTTATTATTTACTGTTTTATATTGTAATATTTTATATCGATTTTAACTGTACCAATGGTACTCAGATGAATACCATATGTACTATATTTGGTGATTTTAGTTTTTATGGTATATCTCAAACCTACATTCTATATATCCAGTTAAAATTTTATACAATCTATTCAGATCTTGAGACGAAAACACTCCATACTCATTTGCAGTAAGTTCAAAACTCAATGTCGAACGTTCCTGCTAAATATCTCGAAATGGTTTTTATATTGATAGTGAAGTGAGATAACCTCGACACGAACACAAACGCTAACTCAATTTTAGCATGGAGAAAAGAGTTGTAAATGAAATTGAAGTCAGTCCTAATTCGGCTATTCAAAAGGTCATGACTCACGTTGGAGCTAGCTTCAAAGTAATTAACTGACTAAGCACCGTGATAAATATGCATTTGGGAAGATTAATAAGAATTAGAGACGAGTCTTAATTTATCGTTGTATTTTTTGCAAAAGGATCGTCCCGTATTTATACAGAGTAACTCGATACACTCGATGAAAAAATGATAGGAGATCTAATTTTCAAGCAACATAATTTACAGTAATCATAAAAAATATATTCCTGGGACCAGGGTATTCAAAAAGTATCTCATTACATGCGTGTCTCTTTTCAAACCTTCGTTGCTGCCACTACCTGTGTTTGCTCGACTACCTGTTTTGGTCTCATTACCTGTGCTGCCTCTCCTGCCTCTGTTATTGTACCTGTATTGTTATGTGCCGAGTTTTGCTTCTGTGGTTGAGCGGTCTGATTGCTTGTGCGAAGCGATAAAACGGATCTCCATGTTAATGGTAATCTTTGCGCATCATCCCTTTTGTTCATATTATTAGGTCGTTTTTGAATTTCGATAACCTCTCTGATTGTTCGCGAGTTGAAGTTTTCGTTGCTTGCTAGTATTTTTGTGTAATCGAAATCGATGTTATGTCCTATCTGCAGTACGTGTTGAAAGAGAGAAGACGTGGTGACTTTTCCCTTCACGCTAGTTTGTGTTCATCTTTGCGTGTGTTGTATTTAATGCGTGGATGGATTTCATTCAAGTGACTAAAATTACGAAAGAAGTTAAAGAAGGCAACCAGCTCGCATTTCTCGATGTGCTGATTATAAAAAAGCCGGACGGTACACTTCACACGCTATATCGAAAGCCAACACACACGAATAGGTACCTAAACGCAAATTCACACCACCACCCAAAACAAATTCACGCGGTGGCAAAAACACTCATTACACGTTCGAGGAGGCTGGCAGACAACGATCACAGACAACAAGAGTTGAACACCATCGAAACAACTCTACAAATGAATAACTACTCAGAATGAAGTATAAAAGCGGCTACCAAGACAACACGGTAAAAACAAAAAACTCGAGATACACCGGTCGTAACGACCACACTACCATATATTGCAGGATCGACAGATAAAATCAGCAGAATTCTTCGCCAATACAACATATCAACTTCGTTCGTACTAGAACGGACAGGTCCATGCTTCGTAATCCCAAGGACCACTGGAGTCACAAGGAGTGTATGAAGTACCATGCCATGATTGTGACTTACATCGGCCAGACTAACAGACGAATCAACATACGCAAAGATGAACACAAACTAGCAGTGAAGGAAAAAGTCGCATGACATCAGGTAGAACAGAGTCAATGAATTTTAATGACAAATTTACCTAATCCAGGTACAGTTATTATCACTCCAAACTAAATGGCACAGGATAAATACGCGTTAAGAAACCGTAATTGTCAGATCGGATGGTAATTCAGGATGTATAAATATCTGAAGAAGCTAGCTACTCGCGCCAGCGAAACGTCAGGAAGAAATTCTTAAAATCGATGGCATTTGAACTCGAAAAATAGTGACACCGAAAACCTCGGCCGCGAAAGCCTTAAGCCATGTTGTCACTATACTTATGTTTCCTAATAGTGAAAAGTAATAAATGCTCATTAGTCTACCGTTTTTTTGTATCGCAAACATAAGATTTTTATAAGCTTTCGGGTCGTTTTCTACCTACTGCGGCGTGCGTTTGGGTATTTATTCAAAAATACTAATAATTAAGTTCATTTATTCATATAAAATTGATATTGTTGTAACATTTCAATGTAATATTCACATAATAATTAGAAGATATGCTTATTTGAGATGATAATAGATATAAGCAAAAATTATGGTGTATCGTTATCAGATAAATCCGATGAAACTTTGAATATAATGATTGAAGGTTAGATTTATTGTCAACTTCGAAGTTTTTTTTAAGAAAATCTTTTATTTTAAAAGTCTTTTTATGCCACGCAATCATTTATTTGGGCTCAAACGAGTTGAATCGAATTATGGTCGCAATAATAGCAGATGCAGAATAATAATATTTCGTTTCTATACCAACTGTATCGACTACATATTATTTAGATCAAGCTTCGTTTGAACATACTTCATACAATGGCTCTTTTCAACCATAGTTAAATCGAATGGTATATTTTTCATCGAACCCACTCAATGATATATGTTGTTCTCAATTCTTTAGTCGGTGAAAATATTCTTCAAACACATCGCCGTTCATGTCTTCATGGTTGTCGCCAGAATGCTTTTTAACTCAAACATCAATAAATCACCCTCAACGAAACCATCAATACTTTCAAGTGGGTAATAGTCAGTCGCTTTTCTTCTCCATAAGGCGACTTCAATTCGGTAGAAAAGCCTTTTGAAGATGCTTGACGTGAACTTGCCACATCTTTCCAACGGTATATTCTTCGTTCAGCCAAGTTCCATCCAAATAAAATAGCTTTCTATTCTCATGGTAGGTATTTCTTTCGTAAAATAAAAAGAATGTGCTGTTCTCCTAATGACAAATCTGAAGTTTTCATCAACAGGTATAGTTTTTTTTTCATAAAGATTGTTTTAGTCATTTCATAACTTAATTTTTCTCTCATATTTGAATTTGCATATTGCTGATTTTGAAGCTCCCGTCACTGTATCAACGGTGTACAAAAACTTCTATATCAAGAATAATAGCCTTTTCGTTAACAGAAAAAGTATTTTGGCTCATTCGTTTTACTGGAGAGTAAAGTGAAGTAGCCATTTCAATTCACACACTGAGTATAATTCACTAATTGAACATTTAACAATATTCCTTAGGCAATGAAGTACGGATCGTATAATGACGTTATTGAAATAAAATTTGAAACATCTCACGTAGCCTAATATCACGTAAGCTGGGCAAGTATGCCATACATTAAAAAGTGCTTTCTACAGCATTTTAGAAAATTCTATTCGAAATTTGCGTTATTTTGTACAAGTAATATGCAAAAAAATAGATTACGGCAGGAACTAATATGGCATAATGTCAAAATGAAATATTACAATTTTTTTCAGAAAATGATTGTTTATTCAATAAACATTTATTTTCATTAAATATGAAAATAAAAAATCAAACATTAACTTCAAATTATGACAACTCAATTCTTGCAATCAGTGACTTCGGTAATAATTATATTCGATGTTGCCTCTGAGGGTATTACTATGACAATTGATCGATGATAACTGAAGTATGTTACAAAAGTATTGAACATAATATTATCAAGACATCTCATAAATACAGCATCTATTGTTGTTCAACATGTGATAGCAGGTTCCCTTGGATTGTTGGAATTGATAGTCTTCTTGGAGGAACGTAATTAATGGTATTGATCTATGTTTTGCAAAATTCACATTGAAATCCCCAACTGAAATCGATAGTAGTTTTTCTCTATTGGTTTCAAAAATTATTCAACCTCTGTGACTGCATGGAAATAATCTCTCATGTAAGAATCTTAGTTAGTTGTTTTATATTACTAAAGATCATACATATCATCATAACATCATCAGTAAGATCATTAGAAAATTAATTGATTTATAATTTTTTTGATTTATCTGTTAATAACAAAAACATTCGTGCGATACTCGCTATTAGCCGATTTTGAAAAACAATTTTGTCAGTTATTATGCAATTTGTTCTTCAAAAAAGTATTTTAGTGTATTATTTTTTATGAGAATGAAATCAAAATTAATTAATAATTGATTTGAAAATATTATATATTATGGGAATTGTGTGAATTTTAATCTACCAAAAGAGTAGATTTTATATTCACTGACCCTTGAGACAGACCAAATATACGAGAGCTTAATCTGTTTAAAATCTGTTTTTCCGTTAACCAGCTGTCGCACCCCTACGAACGACAACCCTCAGAAGTCGAAACTTGTGCGAGCTAAGGATTAACGAGGTCTTACCTTTTAACGTGTGATTCCTAACATGCACAGATAAATGCATACTTTGATTATAGAATATAAAAACATAAATTACTTATTGAAGACTTGAACTATTGTGATATTGCTTTTTTTGCAGAAGGCTGCTTACTTTCACTTTGTAAATTATCACTGTCAGACATTTTTGTTTTTCATTATTTAAAAAAAAATCAATTTACTATAACACAGGTTATGTATACCGTAGTTAACAACACTGTATACACTATTGGTATCCGAGCTCAGTGTAACGCAGATAATCTATTGATAGAAACAAGCTCTGGTCGTACTTTGAATAACACTTTTTATTCCCTTTTCACATAAACTAAATCACATACCACCAGTATGTGCGGTTCGTGCTGTATCCGAGCACGAAGAAACACATATTCCATTGAATCATCCAAAAAAGAAAAATTTTTCGATATCGCAATTATGATTGGACGTCTTAGCTTCCCATGACCGACGGTGGCTCGACAAAATAATATTCTTCATCGAGTGATTAATTTTTACACGGTCTTCCTGACAAGGATGCGCTCGACGCTCTTTTCACTTGATGAAGAATCTGTAAGGCAAAATAAATGCTTGAATTACAAGGGAAATTGTATTCATCAAATCAAGAAAAGACCTCAGCTTTTTCCTGCCTTCCATTTTTTCGATGCTTATGCCCTCACCTGAAACTATTCTTTCAAGGTATTCCACGAATGATTAAAGAAAACAGCATTTCTCAATAAAAAAAAAGCTGCCGTAGAAAGTGCTTCTAGTTTACGCCGAAGGTTATCGAATTTTCTTCCGGAGTAGCACTAGAGATCAAAATGTCGTCGAGATAAACTGGTGCAATTGAATCCTTCGGATTCCCGAGGGCAAAGTTAACCGTTCTCTGAAATGCTGTCGGTGCATTGGCAAGCCGAACTGCATCCGCAGATAATAAAAGTGGGCGTTCGCGCGGCGCGACGAATGTATTCTTAAGAATAAATCCCTCCTTGATCGGTTTCCGATGGAAACCGGAAGCCATATCCAAAATGTGAAGTAATGTTCCTTACCCAGTCTGTCCAATTGGTCGTCGATAAGTGGCAGAAGAAAGCGTTCTTCAATTGTGAAGCGGTTAAGTTTGCAAAAATTTACGCACATTCGAAAGCACTGGACTGGCAAACGGTGATTCACTTGATCTCATAATGTTATTTCCCATCAAATATTTTGTTACTTCTTGAACTGTCTCCTTTTTATTGATAGCCAGGCGAAAAGGAGTACGGTTGACAATAATGTCTTTTTCTAAGCTTATTTTCAGGCTTATATTATTAAGAGCCCCTACTTTATTCCCAGTTATAATCATACCAGAAAAATCTCAAAAAATCACCTGTAGATCACTGCGGAACTCAGCAGGAACATAGACTTTAGACAACTCAGAACTAATTCCTTCAGAAATTCTATCAATGCCTGGTAACTTGCGAAGTATGATACGAGATTCCTTATAACCTGTTTTGGTTACAAGGCTTTGACCTTCAAAAATATTGTGTCCAATTAGAATACCTCGATCAAGATAATCATCGGCAATGAAAATCGATACCAGAAATGTTTGTGTAACATATGACTTTTTCAGTTGCCTCAGTGGTGACATCCGTGATGCCCTTTGAGATATTGATACACGTATTACGTGCTATTGAGTTATTGCTTAACTTCAAAAAAATTTATCAGCGATGAATCAGCTACAGTATCAATCGAAGCCCAGAACTATTGGCCATCAATAACAACTTTCGTTGAACCTACCGGCTCTTGGACCGCTGTACAGATATTAATATTGCAGCTTTGGTGGAACAATTCGAAACATTTTGGCCCGTCTTGGCGCAAAAAACTACAAGTTTCGGAACTTCGTGATGAACTCGATACTTCATGTTGACTGGTAAAGAAACTTCAGTTTTGGATTTTTGGCACGACAATTTGCCTTCAAATGTCCCATTTTGCCTCACTGGAAATATTTTATAGACCCTTCAGCAGATCCACTTGTTCTTTCTTCTGCCAGGAAAAGGGTATTTTCTCTTGAGTGAAGAAATGTCGCGTCCAGCAATTTTTTCTTGCCTCTCATTGTTACGAGGAGGTACAAGGGAAGACAAAAACACCAACAACTCAGAAATAGGAAATAACATTCATAGCAGTTGTAATTCACTGGGACTTGATATCAGTAATTGAAAACACTCATGGTTTTGAAAAGGTGTTTATTCACCATCGACTACAAACATAGCCATACCTGTTCGTTTGTATCTTTCATTTAGGTGAATGGGAAGTCGCTAATACTTCATTGTTATTACCCTCCCTGTCAAAATTATCCCTTGTTCCTTGTCTAAGTTGCGTGGAAACGGCGTTTGAATCATTTGTCTCATTATATACTTGAGTAGGTAGAGAAGCAGGCTTCTTTGAAAGTATACTTTTTTATTTGCTTCACATGTTTCTTCCACACATGTCCAAGATCTGGAGTTTCCACTAAATACACTGATTTTCCTAATCTTTTTATTATTTTCCCTTTTATCCAAGTAGGATTCCTTACATTTTGATAGTTTTTGACAGTAACTAAATCTCCTTTCTTGAACTCTATAAATCTTTTTCCCTTATGATAATGTTTTTGTTTCTTAAACACTCTTGCAACATGATTTCTCAAATTACTTTTTTTTTCAATTTTTTTTTCTGGTTAAAGAATATCGAATCGTGTATGTAATTTACGGCCAAACATCAAATTCGCTGGACTGTATCCAGTATTTGAATACTTTGTTTAAATCGATTGATATATTTTTCCCAAGAGCATTTTTTAAAGCGTTTTTAGTGGTTCTGACTGAGTTTTCGGAGTTAAAGAAGGCTGAAAAGGAGGGGAGGTGACATGTTCAATATTATTGTTTTAAAAAAATCTGAAAATCGTTTGAACTAAGTATAGAGGTGCGTTATCTAAAACAATTTTTCGTGGAAGTCCAAAACGAGCAAAAGTAGTTCTCAAAACTTCAATATTTGTTTTGACGGTGACCCAGCCACCAGAAAAAGGATCTCGCTAAACTTTTCATCTTGACTACACCCATGTGTGATAAATGAAGTTCCTTCAAAACTGATTATCTTAGTTTCGAAGAAATGATCAACCGGTTGTTCCAAAGTAAGCAACCCTCTTTAATACTTAGTTCATTTCGAAATCTATGAAAATCTTTGTATTCATTATTAATTTTCCTAGGCCAACCGGACAACCGAAACATATTTTAAAATTTGCAATAACAAATCATCTTTTTCTGTTTCTCGTTTTACTTGTTCAAAATCAATAGAAAAGTCATTATTATTTTCGTAATAAACTTTTTCGGAAATAACTGTAAAGCTACAACCAGTATCTAAACTGAAAGAGAAAGGTATATTGTCTATCTTTAAATCAATATGAATTGGATTTTACATTCTGAATTATAAAGTGAAAAATCAGATGAAGAATCTGGTTCTAAATTATTTTGTGTGAGAACATTTGTTTTGTTCCGTTTTATAGGACACATTGGAGCTAAATGCCCTTTTTTTATTACATGAGTAACAAAAACAATCTCGAAATGAACAGATCTACTGGGTGATTTTTCCTTCCGCATACTCTACACTTGGAAGAAACTCCCCCTGCATGTCCTCACTGGTTCCCGCTGAGGTTGCGCACTCATCCTGAAGATGACGGTTGTATCCCCGCTGCTATTTGTCTTTGTCTTCCCCTCTCTTCTCTGAGTTTGGCCTGCGCATAATGTATATCTGATTTCTTCTTTATCACAGGTTCAGAATTTCCAGAATTTAAAGATGGATACGCCGCCGCTTTCGCTATAGCCACTTCAATCACACTTTTAAATGTTGCCGTTTAATTTTCTTCAAAGAGGCAACCCTGTACTGGGCCTTTATCATACCCCATAATGAATTTATGACGCAACACTAATTCTAACTAATCGTTTTCAAAAACGCACAATGTCGCCAAACTTCTTAACCGGGCCGGTTTTGAATTTCGGACGTAGTTCCAGTTCGTGAAATTTAAATTTGAAATTCATACACTCTAAATCCTTAAAAAAATCCTCGTCGCACTTGTAGTGTATTGGTACTTGATATAAATAATTGAAAACACTCGTGGTTTCAAAAAGGTATTTATTCACCATCGACTACCAATATCCTGCCATACCAGTTCGTTTTTATCTCCACCTAAAAACTAACGCCATCCAATAAGAACTACTATACTGAGTGCCACAATAAATCAATACACTACAGCAGCATTGCGTGTTTCAGGTTCAGATTTTTCAGAAATTTCAGATCAATATATATTTTATTAGACAATGGAAGTCCGAACTGATGAAATACAATGGAAACTCTGTTAGGAGGTTTTAGGAGGTTTCCAACGTCAAACCATGTTTTTGCCTCGTTTAGTAAAAATCGACTAATTCTTGATAATGCTGGAACATTAGATCACCATATTTCAATTTTGATAGATCCAACTTGACTCACCCATTTACTGGATTCATTATTTTCAGGTCCAAAACAGGACAAACCTACCTGTTCACCAGATCGCTGATACGTCAAAGCTTAAACAGTTCAGCTAAAAGCGTTCGAGTTCAATCTCCCTCCTTAAAAGTCACTTCCACAATTATCCATAAACAGCAAAACGAAAAGAATAATTCTAGTAAAGTATTTTTCATTTGCGTAAAGCATCGTAAAAAAACACTGTTTTTCAGTGTTTAAACAACAGAATACGCAAGTTCACTGTGAGCGTTAGGCACAATCCAACTTCTAATGATAGAAACAAACACCGGTGGCACTTTGGATAACACATTTTAATCCCTTTCACATAAACTAAATCACATACAACAGAGAAACACATAATGAATGCATATCTTCAATATTCCATTGAATTATCCCAAAAACAAAAACCAAGCCAGCAATCGGTTTCACGTGCGGCTATAAATGTTTCACATCAAAAAAGTTTCGGGTGTTCAATTGAAAAAATCAATCAATGTATAATGCGAGTGCCCATATTTTTGTTACTCAGTGTAGACATAAAATTATAAAAATTCTTTTGAGATTTGTCATATCAAATCAAACAGTAACAATGAATGTTGTTATGTGATTTCAGTTTTCAACTGACGCTTATGGAACAATCACTTAAAAATCATTTATTAATCATCTGCTCAAGGACATAGACTATAAATTCTAAACTGTAACTAAATTCATTTCTTTCGAATTTTCAATACATCGACAGAGTATTCGAAAATACTCTATAATCTAACTTTATTGTATTCCCATAGAGTCGCTTATCTAATGGTATTTTTGCTACTCAGTTTCCATCAATTTTTAAATGTATTGTACTCGAAGGTTTTATTGAATATATACAAATTAACATGAACGTAATTTTTTATAATGAATTTGTCAAACTTGAAGCCTTTCAAAAAGTAGAATTATTGGTTAATAATTTATAGGAATATATAAGGTTTTATATATTCCTTGGAGACTATTTTGTTTTCATATTTATCAAATACATCTCGATGAGCTAAGTGTCTAAGTGAATAATTCACAGAAAAAATGGATGGAAGTGATTGGTTCGTATCTTATCCATTGATGCGAATAGGATGACGGCGATGAATTGTGATGGTTTGGAAAACATAGATTTTACAGCATATTTTGTTTCTTTCGTTCATCTACTTCAGAACAACCACCCTTAATGAGAATCCAGTCTAGTCCTCTAATAAAGGTTAGTCAACAAAAGCATTAATGTTCCTATATCCCCTAAAATTCCGAAAACAAACTGATAAAACAGTCCAGCTTTGAACCCTTGATATTTATGATAGTCTTGAATGCACATTTGTAAAGTTATGTAGTTTGACAGTGAAATGTTTCCAGCATTCCGCTTTATTTATTTGAGTTTCGCAGAGTTTGATTGGTGAATTTAGAGGCTGTTAATAACTCGTCAAGCGAGCAACTCTGAAAACTAATAAATGCTGGAGGATTTGTATTATTCAATTAGGAAATGTCTCGTAGTAGCCATTTTCCCCTTATTACGGAAATTGTTCTCCTTGTTTCAGTCTCAAATGACGCTTTATTGTGTTTCTGGAAAATTTGACGTGTAACGGAATAGCATTGACTGATTCGTGATTTTCAAGATGAAGCTGGACTCGTCTTTCTCTTCTCAAATAGAAAAACAAACTTGAATAAAAACTGGTTGTTGAAGAATATACGGACGGTATCATTGACATCATCTGGAATTCTTTGATAGCTTTATTCAAAATTAGACTTTGGCATATATACAATAGCAAAGGAAAATGGTAACATTGTCAACCTCAGACGAATTCCCAATCGCTCTCCTTGGCCAGCGAATTTAAAAAGAGGAATAAGTCTCAAAAGTCTCAAGTCTCAATCTGTTACCGCACGTTGTAAGATGCTCATCTGCAATATAGTCATAGTTACATGTTCATGTTTCATTACTCGTCCCTAACAAGGGTGGTCCTTCGCTCACAATCAACAGTTTGTATGGTGCGAGTACGGCTCTGTCGAACTCTAAAGACCTGATTCTATCCCCAGCGGGGCAGGCACAAAGTATGTGCTCTGCTGTTTCATCATTTTCCAAGCAGAGGCGACACACACTGTCTTCCGACAGTCCGAGTCTCTGCATATGATGATTCAAATGACAGTGACCTGTAAGAAGGCCTGTTAGACATCGTAGTTCATCTCTACTGTAGTTCAACAACTGTTTGGTATCAAGCTTCGAAAGGTGAATAAACGCCTTGGAGTGAGCCAATCCTGAAAGATTCTGTCAGAAGTCCATACATCTTCTTGTCATACCATGTTTTCTCTCTTCCAACACGTACTGCAGATAGGACACAACATCGATTTCGATAAAACAAAAATACTAGCAAGCAACGAAAATTTTTACTCGCGAACAATCAGAGTGGCTATCGAAATTGAAAAACGACCTTATAATATGAACAAGAGGGATGATGCGCAAAGATTACCATCAACATGGAGATCCGTTTTATCGCTTCGCACAAGCAATCAGATCGCTCAACCCCAGAAACAAAACTCGGCACATGACAATACAGGTACAATAACAGAGGCAGGAGAGGCAGCTCAGGTAATAAGACCAAAACAGGTAGTCGAGCAAACACAGGTAGTGGCAGCAACGCAGGTAAAGGGAAACATCCATCCCTATAAACTGAGACAGAGTTCGAATTAATCAGTCTGGTTGAAAAAACCAGACATCACCAGAAGATGGCAAATTAGACTTTGCCGAAACGTTGTGAAAATAATCCTTTGGGATAAAATACACAGAACACGATACATACCTGTAGGTATGTATCTATGAAACTGAATTTTTTTTCAATTTGTAAAAATTCCGAAGTAAGTGAAAACGTCAAAGAATGTAATGTATTTCATTATAAAGCTGCATTACTGTGTAACTATAATGAGTAAAAAACAATATCTTAATGGTAGGCTGAGAATTCATTACACGGCAGTAGTTAGTTTAAACCAATTTCAGAACCTCTCCCCACCACTTTCAACCTTGAAATGACCTATATGTCACACGAAGCAGCCAAGGTTACTTTGAGGAGGTGTTTCGAGTTTGACCTTGAACTACCTTGACTTACATAACACGGCGATGCGGGGAAGGAGATTTTGAGGTGGTGTTTTGAGTTTACCCTTGAATAACCTTCATTAACTCTCTATATTTTCGACAAGGTGACTTTGATGTCGAATGAACTCAAGCAGTTACGCAGCTTCCAACAGTATAGATTGACTTTGACTTTTGAGTTTGCCTTTGAACGACCCTGACCTATATCACCTGACGAAAGCATGGTGACTTTGAGCTAATGTTTTAAGTTTGACCTTGAACGACCTTCATTGATCCACGTGGTTATTTCGAAGATTCGACTTTGAACGACCTTCAGCCACATGGACGAAGAGACTTTTAGAGTGCGTTTTCAGTTTGACTTTGAGTGACCTTCTGCAATATCACGTGCCTTTGCTGATGTAAATTTGAGGGCTCTCATGTATTCTCCTCCTCTTGTTCTCTTTTCGAATGAACATATAAAAGAGGTGCTACTCATTCACAGGTGTCAGTTTGATATCGTGCGTATTGAATATACGTACAAATATGTTTCACTGTGATAGGTGTGGTAAGAGTATCAGCCGTAAAGATAACATGCGTCGTCATCAAATGCAGTCCTGCAGGTCCTCCAGCAAAACGACCCAGACGCAGGAAATATTAGAGGTGAAGTCTTTCAACAGCCAAAACCAAATTGTTGATCGATCAAACAACCTTGAAGAGGTATATAGGACATTCGTCGACACGTTGTCTGCAAAAGCTGTGGAATTTCAAGAACATGATTCAGGTATATCATCTACATAAATATGAAAGATATTTTAGCCATCAAACGAATAATGTGTTCACAGGTTGGACTCTGGAGAAAGTTGTTTTTATCGAAGTAAACATCAACAAATATAGTCCCCTCAGTGGATCCTCTTACATCAAACTTTCAGAATTCATCGCTTTGAAGAGGGCAGTAGTTAATGTGAGAAATGAAGACCATTTTTGCTTCGCTTGGGGGGTGACATCAGCTCTGCGACCAGTGCAAACGAGAACTTCTGAAGTAGAATCATATCCAGATTTCAGAGATGTACTCAATGTTGAAGGTATAAATTTTCTAATGAAATTACGTGATATTCCAAAATTTGAGAATATGAATGATTGTTCAGTCAATGTTCATGGGTTAGAAACAACTTTCGAAAACAACAAACCGAAATGTGAAATTGTGGGTTATCCGATGAATCTGGTAATAGCCACTATTGCTGAATAAAAAGATCTATCAAGGTTAGTTTCATCACAAATTTCATCCCACGGACATAGGATGTATTTTTGTGATGGGTGCTTGATGTATTTTTCAGACGAACGCAAATTATTGAGACATCAGTTGAAGGATTGCAATTTTATTTGTACCACCATTCCGACAACGCAAATCAAAATTGATAAATGTGGTAGGGTCATACCGAAAAATATATTGAAATTTGAAAATTTTGAAAGGCAGTTGAAAGTCCCCTTCGTGGTATACGCTGATTTTGAATCAAGCTATACATACAAATGAACCAGATCCAACACGTTCCTTCACAAATAAAGTCATTTATCCACGAGCCATACTCATTCTCATACCGAATTCGTTGTTCTTTCGGCGGACGCTGCCAAAGAATTTGTAGCCAGACTGGAATCTGACCTAAGGGCCATCTGCTATACATATTTGAATCGTATCGTACCAATGAAGCCATTAACATCAGAGACGATTTTTTAATTGCTGATCGTTATGGGCATTTGTGAGAAACCCTTCGAATTGGGTGACGCCAAAGTGAGAGATCATTGTCACTTGACGGGAAGGAAAAGATATGGAGCTACACATTCTCGATGTAATTTGAATTACAAGTTACTGAATTTCGTTCCGATAATTTTCCATAATTTGAGCGGCTAAGACAGCCATTTGTTCATAAAAGAGTTATGCACTAATAAGAACAAGGTGGAGGTTATCGGTCAAACAAAGGAAAATTAAATTTTTTTCACTAAACATCTATTGATGGGTACCACAATAGATAAATTTGGTAAATTGAAAAAACAATTCCTAAAACTGAGATTTATCGATAGCTTTAGATTCATGGCGTCATCACTGGAGCAGTTAGGGGAGAGCTTGTCAGATGAGCAATGTTATGAAAACACGAGAGTGTTTTTTATGATGAGACAGAAAGGAGTTTCTCACTACAGTTTTGTCAAAGATTTGACCGCGTTGGATTGTACTGAGCTACCATCAGAATCCGATTTTTATATTCAATTGAACGAGAAACATATATCTGACGATGATTATGAGAGGGCAAAACGTGTATGGTCCTTATTCTTGTGTGAAACGTCAGGAGACTCTTCAGATCTGTATTTGAAATCAGATGTATTGATTTTATGCGATATTTTCGAAAATTTCCGTAATATATGTCTGGATAAATATAAATTAGATCCAGCTCACTATTTTACCTCTCCCGGTCATTCTTGGGATGCTATGCTCAAATATACTGGTGTAGAGTTGGAATTGCTTACGAATATTGACATGATAACTTTTTTCCAAAAGGGTATTCGTGGGGGTATTAGTAATTGTTCTGAAAGGAAGCATATTGCTAATAATCGTTTTCTGCCAGATTGTGATGGAAATGAAGCATGATTCCTCAATTATTTGGACGCTACGAACCTGTATGGTCACAGTATGTCCCAACCATTACCAACAGGTGGGTTTTCATGGCTATCCGAACAAGAAATTCTTCAACTAGATATCATGGGTGTTCCAGACGATGGTGCTAAGGGTTATATTCTGGAAGTAGATGTTCATTACCCTGAAGAACTTTGTAATGTTTTAACGTTCACAATTCGAACCTCCCGCCAATAATCAAATATGTATGCGCGGCACATAGCCGAAGGAAGGTCACGATAAGAATAGTATGAGACGCGTGGCCCTCGAGTAATGACGGAAGGTACAATATGTATCGAGAGTGTGAAGTTGTTAGGGTATCGTTCGTATATGTTACCGGCGTAAAACGTTGGATACTGTATTGAGCAATAAACTAATCAATCTGAACTCAACGTTATTTACATCTCCCCACAAATATTACAAACTTAACGATGCACATTCGGATCTGCTATTTCTTGTAGAAAGCGTAATTCCACCCGTTTCAAATTCAAAAATACTCAAATTAATACCTAATCTGAATAACCGATGGCCCGTTATAATCCACCATCATACAGGTCAGCGACTGAATCAATATCCGCGTTGGGATCCGGGAACTCGTAGTCGGAGGCGTCCGCATCATCGGTGCCGGTAACGTGCATTACCTGCAGTCTGGTATCAGGCCATCCTCCGTGCTGCTCGTAGTGATGAGGCCCTGTGGTGGAATGTACCTTACCCTTTCCGACGGTCCAGTTGTCAGGTGACCTTCTGGGTTCCACAAATGCGTGGGGCTCGGTGGTGGAATCTGCTTGTTGGTAAGTAACTGCCATGTTGAAGCTAGCTTAGCAACTGAATGTTTCATCGGAGACTCCCTATTTTTATACTTTTGAGAGGTAGTGGGGAGGAGTAGGGGAGTAGTGGGGATGAAGTGTTCACAATATATTTTTTCCGGAATTGAAAGAAGGGAGGAAAGTGGACACTGCCCCAACCACGCCCTGTGTACACCAACCAACTTACGTGCACTCCATGAAAATAAAGGATCTAGGGAAAGGAAATACATGAAGGTTATGTTCCAACGACGTCAACTTTCTTCCTGATCCGCTCCCTGAGAGCCTCAGCACGCTCGCCCATTTCGTCAATCTCCATGCGGTACCGATTAGTTGAATCTGTCTTAACACGGTACTCAACTTCGACTCCATTGATGCTGATTTCCACCTCAGCCAGTTTAGCCAACAAACGCCGTTTCTGTTCGACTAGCTGCGCCTGTCGAACTCCAAATCGTCGCTTACGTGCTGCCATTTCTGCCAATTTTTCATCGCTGCCCCGGATCGTCATCAGCTTTGCCTTTCTCTCTTGGCATATTCTGCCGAGCTCAAGCACGTCCTCGACTGAGCTGGAGGTCCTCTGCGATGACGGTAACTCCACCTCGCTGCCAGAGGGTTGTGCAGAAGTTACCTGCTGAACACTTGGCGCAGGCATCGGTAGCGGAAGTGCTATGGGGCCGGCTAGTGGATGATGATATGGCTCGGCCGTGGTCTTCGAAGATCCCGTGGTGGCTGGCTCGATGTTGCACTCAGCAGTTAACATCTACGGAGCCGTCGATGACTGATTTTTCGGCTTGGTCGCCTTAGACTTCGAGATAGTGGTGGTATCCTTCGAGCCAGAGGCTCGAAGTCATTGGTGGCCGTCGATAAGGGTTAGACTCGTCTCACATCTTTATATACTTCTGCAGCTTCGACTGCTTTGGCTTCACCGACGACACCACCTGATTTGGCTTAGCGACGGGCCTCCTCTTCTTAGCCGGTTCGGGAGCAGCAAATTCATCATCACTACCGCTCGGTTTCGCCCTCTTACCGACAATCTTCGATCCCTTCTTCGCAACTTTGGCGGTGCTCTTCAGTTCAGAAGAAGGGGTGGCCGAAGGAACATCCTCCTTCCAGCTGCATCCGTATCTTGGAGCCACCGTCACCATTACAATTTCTTCAGGAAGGGGGCTAAGTGGAAGTTCAAATTGGAATTCCGTTAGGAAGTACACGATATCCTCCGGTAGCTCTGATTGCTGCACCACCACGTCCTGCAGGATGTTGACCCTATCCTCCACGGATTCACCAGCGTCAATGAAGGAAGACATGCTGCACACTAGAAATCCATAAAATATTAGAATAAAGCATAATAATCAACATTACTTATACAGGTTGTAACTGAATAAGTGTAAAACATTCGAGGAATCCTCATCGAAAAAAAGATAGGATCTTTCATATAAAGAAATTTCATTGAAGCATCCCTTGTTAAGATACAGCCCCTTAAGAGGGGTACAAAAATTTGTAAAATTTTTTTCACAAGCACTAAAAAGGGTGTATTTCCAATGGTTATTTCCAATGTAACTTTTTGCCTTATTATTTGTTTACCATTTAAAAATTCATTTCCGATAGCCATTTTCATTCTAAACAAAAAATGTCTCTTGAGTTTTTTGCCCGAAATGAACCAGTTCGCAGCAAAAAATTATTTTAGGAATAACTACAGAGATACATCGTCATAAATGCGAAAATACGAAACTAATCTATCTAGTAGGTCGCTATTAGCGATAGTAACAATTAAATTGGTATGATGCTGTCAGTTTGTGAATTTTCGAAATTGTGTGTTGTTCTGTTCTTAATTTGTTATTTTAATAACTCACTTGTTATTAAAATGGCATACACAAATGAGGAAATGGTTGACGTTAACGGTTTGTCGCAGGGGAATGGGTTAGAAGCTTCTAGAAGATATGCTGAAATGTATCATCAACGGCAGCATCCTTCACATTTGCTCGACTTCATCAAGGATTACGAAAATACGGTTCATTCGACAAAAGAAAGCAGGATTGTGGTCGCCATCAAGAAGTACAAACACCACAGCTTGAGGAAGCAGTACTTAATTTGATTGAAGAACAACCTACTACCAGTACTAGAAAGATTGCTTTCCAGCTAAATGTTGATCATATGACGGTATTTCGAATTTTAAAGGAACAACTTTATAACCATCTGCAACGAGTACAGGCACTGTTACCGCGAGACTTTCCGAACCGTCTTGAATTTTGCAATTGGATGCTGGAAATGATTAGAAGAAATTGTGACTTTCTGAAGACGATAGAATTCACAGACGAATGTAGTTTTTCTCGGGACAAGATTATTAATTTTCATAATTACCACATATGGGCTGATGAAAATCCTCACGCTATTGTCGAAAGTAACCATCAAGAACAGTTTGGCTCGGAGTTATTGGGGATGATTCGATTGGGCCTCATTTTCTACCTCCTCGATTAAATGGTGAGGCATATGTTCAATTTTTAAGAGGAGTGCATCCAGTACTGCTGGAGGAAGTTCCTTTGGGCATCAGAAGGGATATGTTTTTTATGCATGATGGGGCTACCGCCCATTTTAGTCAAGTAGCACGTCAGCATTCAACTGAAACATATGCAAATCAGTGGATAGGTCGAAGAGGACCACAGAACTGGCCCGCTCGATCCTTGGATCTCAATCTTCTCGATTTCTCTATTTGGAGCCAATTACAGCATTTGGTTTATCGTACTCTTGTTTGCGATGTAGAGGACTTAAGAAACCGCATCATCGATGCGTGCAGAGAGACTCCAGGAATATTTGAGCGAATACGTGGCTCAATGCGCCGACGTCTAGACGCATGCATAATGAAGGTAGACATATTCAACATTTACTATGATTTCTACATGTTGTGTGTTTTGTTAGTTTTGTTTATTACCCTTTAATCGTTTAATGCAGGTACTAACTACAAAATAACAATAAATCCAGTTCGCATTTATGACGATGTATCTCTGTAGTTGTTCGTAAAATAATTTTTTGCTGCGAACTGGTTTATTTTGGGCAAAAAACCCAAAATAAATTTTTTGTTAGGAACGAAACAGGCTATCGAAAATGAATTTCTAAATGGTTAACAAATGATAAGACAAAAAGTTATATTGAAAATAAATTTTAGGGATTGCGTTTTCCACCCCTTATAATCATAGGGTTAACCAAATAAATCACTGGCTAAGTGTCTTTTTGGTAGTACAAAACGTCAGGTCAATCTCAATATTGTAACTTTTTCAGTGCTTGTGAAAAAAATTGTTATACAAATTCCATGTACCCCCTTTAAGGGGCTGTATCTTAACAGGGACGCTCCAATGAAGTTTCTTTGCATGAAATATCCTATCTTTTTTCGATGAAGAACCACCTCCTTAAGTGTTTTACACTTATTCAGTTACACCCTGTATACTCACAGTTTTTATTCGGAGATGAACACAGCTAGAGACCCAACTAAATTTGGTTGATATTCGAAGTCTAGAAGGAACAGTTTGAATGATGATAGCTCCCGCTCGGTCCCACATTTGCTACCTAAGCCACTCCTCCTCAACCCCCTTCACTTACCACCTCCACTCTACCTGATACGGGCACTATGCTGAGTCTGGCAACACTATTATATTATATTCTCGCAAATTATGCGGATAGCTAGATATTATCTTATTATCAATATTATGCAATATAGTTGATACCTCTTCAATACTTTGTGATGGAATTGTAACCTAACCTAACTAAATCATATGATTGTTCCTCCAATAATCTTATGAGTTGATCCAATTTTTCATCAGATCCACATCATGATCAAGCACAGTTCTGACAGTTTTGAGGGCGTCGATAGGGAATTTGAAATTTTCCTCAGGCTGGTTTGGTAGAACTCAATATCCTTATGCCCCCACGGTATTATTTTGTGGTATTATGGATGATGAATCGCTTATCATCCTTGTATGATAGCGCAACTTTATGACACATTAGAGTATACATCGTGTAACTTACTTCGAAAAGTGCTCATCTTACACAATATAGCACCACCCACTTCGAATATTTTCCTATAATCATCAAGTGACATTTGATTTTGTATGACCGACCTTTTTATCCCTTTTGCCTACTTCAGTTTATCACTAACGGACTTGACATGATATGCTTTTGCGCCGGTACCATAAAAACTGATAATTGGATCATTAGGAAATTGGTCTTTCATTGGTTAACCCCAATATTGGCTCCAACTTCTAAGACGCCTACAATCGAGCGGTTGAGCAAGCTCAAAGAAATTTTTTCGCGGATAATCCGCAGATAAAATCCGAAATCCGCGGTTTTATCGGCGAATTATCCGCGGATCCTCGACCGTCACCGCGGATCCGCGAATCCACAGAATAGTTTCAACAGCGGCCATGAATTAATTCAATTCGCGTGTCGAAGAATTTTTGAATCGGACCACATCTGTTTCCTATCTTTATTCCGCGAATTATGATTCATTCAATGGATCGATCCGTGATTCATTCCGCCACGGTCGCGGATCCTAGGTCGCAACCGAATCATAATTTTAAAGCAGAGTGTATTCAATTTCTCACCTACATCGCGAACTTTCATCTATTCCGCGGATTATCGAGGGTTCGCGACAGTGGCGACGAATCCATTCTGTCATAGTCGCTGTTCCGCGGTTGCACCTGCATCATTATTTCAATGGCAGTCGCGGAATTTGCTAGGCGGATCATGATATTTGGGGCAGGGTGTAGTTGATATATATTCTCGATTGTAAAAAATCCAATTTCATACAACTTTCGTCATAACTAAATCGAAAATAGACTAGTTATTCAATGAAAATGTACATTTTCAGCTGTAAACCGGTTTCATATTCTACTACTACGTGGAAATTTTCCAACTTCCATTCCTATGAAAGACCTGAGAAGGAGAGTCTCATGCCCGAGATGATATTTCCTGGTGTACTCTTTGTACACATCCTGTTTGTATGAATAATGTAGCCCTGAAAAGGGCCGTTTTTTGTCCAGCAGGCCACGGTTAATGTGTCACAGGTTTGACACTATTACATATTATGCAAGCTGACACTCTGAAATTTTTGAGCGGTCTTTCACATGCCTCACACCAATACTGACCCAGCTGCATCATAGAGACCGTATCATGGGTGTTTACATGTTGATACCAGCCGCCGTTATTGTTCCGTATCGAGTAAAATCGAAAACAGCATCAACATAACTTCTGGATACCACCATCGATCGTTCTGATTCTTAAGTGCGCATCTGTCACACAATACAGATCCAGTGGATCTTCTAATGTGTCGGTGACGTTGAGCCATCGGACGCCGATCATCATCTTCAGATGAATCAGCCACAATAACTTCATCACTTAGATCATCCTCGACAATCCCCTTCAACAATCTCCTCGTGCTCCAAAACTTCAGCATCTTCGTCGACTTCAATATCTGTCTCGTCTCAAATAATTTCAACTTCCTCTTCCACAATTCCCTCTATGTTGAGAGCCATTTCATTCCCATTCAATGACTTATCATCCGTCCAATTATCCTCATCATCAAATGATATCCTAGCTAATACGCTGTATCGCTATACAGCGGTAATTTTTACGGAATTCATCTTGATGTGCTCTCATATACTGAGTGAGGTTCAGGATCGGAACTCGACTTTTATATGATTTGGTTGTGGTCGTGGTAGCGCCCCCACACTACTCCCACTTCTCGCTCTATACGATTAAGAGAGGGGGATATGGCAGCCCAGTCGAATTCACGAGAGGAGCAGATCAGGAGACGAGGAATCCATGGTAATCGTATATCGACATACACTCAGTTAGGCCCTGGAACTACCTGCTGATTTAAACTCTATTTTGTTAATGTAATTCATTTCATTGTATGTTGATTAATAAAATGAATAAATCCATTGCTACAATATTACTTGTATGATTTTCAGCATTCCGAAACTATTTATTCAGCGAAGAATAATAGATTCCACAGTTTTAGAAAATTTATAATGAAATTCAAATTTATTACATTCCACTTTATTTTCCATCAAGTACAATAATAATGCTATTACACTAATGAATTTTCATTGATCCATGAGTTGTAGTGTTCGGAATATCCCAGCCATTTTACAAATAGATGACGTTCTTTTCGTTTCATAACTCGCTTCACCAAATATGTATAGGGATCATGGGTTTTATTCAATTCCATACCATAGAAGACAACTTTAATTGGCTGTCGTTCACATCTTCGAGCGCATAACTTATAGGATCTTTTCTATTTACTTTTACAACTTTGAAAAGCTCAGTTGTAAATAAATTGATGGATGTAGCCGTTACTACGTGGTACGAGATCATGATGAAAACAGAAATGGAAATTTCTGTTTTTTACCACTTTTATTTGTAACTAACGTTACTGCAGTTTCGTCCTATATGGACATTTTCAAACTCAAACAATAAACTCCTTGTTTGAGTTTGTTTTGTTTGTTTTAGTTTGGAGTGGTAAAAAACAGAAATTTTCATTTCTGTTTTCCTCAGTTGTAAAGTTTGCCGTATAACCTTTTTCGAATACGCCTTCATACTTACTGATTCGCAGCATGTCTCCAATTTTAAATTCTTTTTTTTTTTCGCGTTTTCCATGCTGCTTCTTTAATCTTGCATGAACTGTCAATTTTGTGAATGGTTTTACGTCTGCAGGATTCATAATGGTACGATGAACTTTGTTGTTATATTGACTGGTAATTTTAGGAAAAATATTCAACCAACTGTAACCACTTGAAGTGAAAATTGTCTATAAAGCCAACTTTTCAACGTCCTGATGACTCTTTCCGTAATTGCAGCCTTTTTTGTGCTGAATATTGAGTGATGATTGATACGGTGCTCTCTCATTAGCGATGAAAATTTTGAATTATAAAACTCGGTACCGTGATCAGATTGTGAGTTCCTTGGGATATGCTTCGCATCTTTCAACACACTCGCCATAGCTGCAGTAACTGAATGAGCAGTTTTATTTCTCAATGGTATTGACCATACATATTTCGAATAATAGTTGATTACTATGAGGATGTACCTCTGACCGTCATGTTCTTTAGCATATGGTTGCATTTCCATCAGATCCATCTGCCATAAAATCCCTTTATATGGCTTCTTCGAAGTGATGAAGTTGAGGATTCAGTTCGCTACTGTTCACGTGCAGGTTTAACGTCTGACTGTTCAACTTCAATAACTCGCTCAGTAAAAATATCAACCAACTATAACACCAATTCGCCTTCCCACATTACTCAATCGATTAGCTATTGGAATCAGTGCATTTTTTGTCAATGATGATTCGCACTTCAGTATTTCTTGAATCAATGTTTTTTTTGACGTATCGTAGCGCTGGTGCAATTAATTCTTGGAGTTACTTCAGGTTGATTCCTTGGCTTCTTTAATGTGATCGTCAACATATGTTACAGTGACAGTCTTCACCGTCTACAGGTTCACCTATATTTTGCAACCGCTTATTCTGAATGTCATAATCACCATGTGGTGTAAGAATGAATCCAACACCCAATCTTCCAACAAGTGGTTTACTAAAGCCACCCCTTCTACGCACAAATTTATCAATTAGATCGTCTGTGAGTAACTGAGTCAGCTTCATACATCGTGTTCATTATATTACGGTCAATAGACTAATCTTTCTTCACGTAATTCCTCAATTATGGCCAATATTTCATTATCGTGCCCGGTATGTTCAGCCATTTGTGAACTCCAAAGCAATCGAAAGCGATCAACCAGTTCTTCGAGTTTATTCCAATAAATATAATCTATATGCTTATTTCTGATATATTTCTTTTGAGTGGGTATTTTGATTATGCCGGCACCTTCTCTACTGGTGTTCTGCAGTGGGTTTCCATTGGATAATAGTGTTAGGATTATTTCTCGATATTTTTTCCAATTATTAACTTCGTTAATTTGCGTATATCACCATAAGTGGTCATATCGGAAGAGGGGACATTTCCTGATGGTAGTTTCATGAATATCAATTTATATAGTTTTGGAGTACCCTGATAAGTGGCAATAGTTTCACCATTTTTCTGGGACACAATTTTCTCATCGATGAACTCTCCAGCTATACTCATTCGTAAATTTCCCGTTTCAGTGTTCATGTGTACTCTAAAGACGGTATCGTATGAGGGATTTCCTGATAGTAACTTTTGTATGTGCTTTTGTACCTCATCACCACTATCAAGCACATAAGATGATTCTAAATTTGAAGTTGTCGATGGAGAAGCTTGAAGATCCTTCGAGAAAACCTTTTCAAATTTCAGTTTTAGCTCACTTTTAATTGTGGTGTAGCACTCTTTGTTGTCTGCATCACCTGATTCATTTGAGATGCTCTTCCAGTATTGGCAGATATTGCTTTCAAAAGTGTTATTATTGCCTCATAGATTTTTTCGAGTGCTGATTGATCACTCAAGCGAATATTCTTGATATAATTGAATTTCTTCCGAACGGCATCTGTTGCTTCAATTAACTTTCTTTTCGAACACATTTCATCATTTTTTCCCTCCATAAATTCACTTCAAATATGTGTACAATGAAGCGTCGTCCATACTATCTCAAATGATTCAATTGTTTCAAGAACGTCAAGGATACATGAAAGCATCAAATTCACTCACCAAGGAAGCGCAAAATATTATTTATATGTCAATCCAGCCTGGCGGTCGTAAGTACCTCGACAATATCACTTTACGCATATTTGGATGATAATGGTAATCTAATCAATTTCAATTGTGAAAAAATAATAGTTGAATTGGAATTGATTAGGCTATAACGATCATCATATTTCATATGTTGATTCAAATCGACGACCGTCATAAGTGTATCACAAAAATGAGTGGAGGAAGCATCGACAAGTTTGGTTGCAGAAGTAAGGCAGTTTCAAATACTGATTTGCGAGGACAATCTGGAGTTGGTTTTTAATTGACTTCCGATGGAAACTTTGATATGGAAACATTTGACAAATATAGCCGAGCCTAAAGACAGTACGGATTATGTTAATCGGGAATATGTTGGTTTTTACATCTCAAAGATCAGAGGAGAATTAGATTCTGATATTGATAAAATCAATTTGGTATTAGATGGAGTAGAAAAATATTCCGCATCAGTCAGGGAAGATCTCTGATTTGAATCTGATTTGAAAAAACAATCCTCGATAAGCATTCAAACAATTGAACAAAAACGATGGTGAGCGATAATCTGTGAAAAAATCAGTATAAAGCATGAGTTGACGAAATTTCAACTTAGTATTTATCATTTCCTAACGCTGAGCAGATGATAAAAAATGGGGTTGTGCTTCAATAGCCAGATTGCAGCAGCGGCAGCAGTTGAAGCAGCGTAATGCATTTGGTGGAGGCTATGATCATGTGCATTTGAAGAAGATAAAATCTAAAAGTCGATTCATTCCACGTATGCCTGCCAAACGGTCAAGATATAGGCTAACCGCTACTTTCTCAAATCTATTGGCTTGAAGGTGCGATATAAAAAATAGTAATATCATAGCGACCATCACCACAAGTGATTAACTGGAGGTATTCGAGGAACCCATGTTTGATCATTCTCTAATCAGCCTTCATGAGCATACACATAAACCGTATGGATCACCATACTACGAAATGAAATCCGAATCCCAATCAATTTCCAAGACCTTATACCCGATATTGCAGACAGTTACATTTATATCGAGGGGAAGTTTACAACTTCCATGTCCACATGCGAATTTGCATGTGGACAAACACATGCAAATTCGCTACTACCGATAGGATGGGGTCTTGATGTGAATAAACAATATATATTGGATTCCGTCAGCAATATATTCAGCGGAAAATTACCCTTGAAGTATCTCATGGGTTTTGCTGAAAATTACAACAGAGGAGTATTGAATGTCAAGCGAAAGCTCATTTTGACTATTGAATGCTCATTCAAAAATTCCTTCATTGGGGAAGTCGATGCAGATTTGAAAATCAACAAAATAGAATGGAGAATCAGACACATTGTGCCGGAAGATCATCAGAAACTGAAGCTATTGAATCGCATCAATAAAAATGCGAATAATGCAAGAGTGAAGGTGGCTGATCGTATATGGGACTTCTATCACTTCGTGATACATCCTCAGATATATGGGCCGTGAAGACAACGAACAGCCTCGAAAGACCTTGATACATCATCATCGGCTTTCAAAGCACCTATTGATCTGAAAATATATCAAAAGATGTGACGAAATTCATACATGCGAATATTAATAATATTCGACTATCTCTAAACTCGGAAGTATACCCATATGAACGTTGGAATCTGGATTTTGAGAAGAAGTTAGACTCGTCAGCCTACTATGCATATGAAAACTTCCAACGCAGCTACTACGATAAAGCTATGAGTAAGCCGATGATGGATATTGGTAGCTTTCGCAACAATCCATTATTTATCATCAACTACTCCCACAAAGCCGATGCTATGAAGTCATCTACTGTCGACATCAAAACAGAATTCGAAACACGCAAGGTGAAGTTTCCAGCAAACACCAAAGTATATACACTCATCCTACACGATGCTGTTTTGTCCTATAATGCCCTAAATGGCTCTGTTCAGGCTGGATTGTAATGAGATAGACCCGTAATTCACGATATTGATAAATAATCAAACACTCAATAATTATTTTCTGCCTTTTATTTACCAAACAATTATATAGATATAGACAAACATGAATTGAAACATGATTTTATTTATAACGTACACAATAGATTTCAAATATTCACAACACCATTATTTGAAGATTCTTCCGCTTGTAGGTTGGGATTCTGTGGTTTCAATTGATATTTCCCTATGATATTCTGTGGTAGGTAGACGGATATGCTGTGAAGGAAATGCTTCAAGTCTGCTTCAATTATTAGCTCACAGAACTCATCCAAATTCCTGCTTCCATACGAATATTTATGGCACAGCTCATATTTCTCGCTGATCTCCAAAAGTTTTCGTACCTCTTCAGAATCAAAACATACACTTAAATCATAGTTTTATAAGTGGAGAGCGTCAAAACTCAAGTCAGCTAATTTCCAAGCCAACCGCCTTATTGCAGAATCCAAATTGACTGCTTCCGGCCACTCTTCAGCTGAATATTGCATCCACATGTTCGTACTCTGAAAATACATAAAATGCATTCATTAATTTGGAAATTATGTGGCAAAAAAAACACTCACTCGAAATTTGATCATGTTTGAAACGCGGGAGCTAATCCATATTTTACATTAATATACCATATTTCTACTTTCACAATCTGAAATATCGAATTTAACTACTGAGCGGGTTTTGGCACCGGAATAATACTGAGAACTTTGACCCATATATGTAAAAATGAATTTGGCTTTGGATGAATTCACTTCGTGAATCATATTTTCCGTAAAATGTTCTGTGACACGTTTTGGAAGCCATGATTTAAAAGCAGTATTATTTTCCTCGTCCAACAAAACTACTTGAATGGATTTACCATATCGCGTGGATAGCATCGACATCTCAATTGTATAACCTTTATCGATATTCAAAGATATTAAAGGCTTCTGCTCCATAGCCTCAGTTTGTTGAATTATTGCAGAATTGATCTTTTCGATATTAAATTTCAAATGATCCACTTCGAATATAGTGGAATTATGGTATAGAAATATAAAATATGTTCAACCGGATTGCTGTGTATACTCCTGACGTAATACTCTCCGTCACTTTGCAGCACTACTTTCACTCATCTATTAGAGTACGTTGGGTTATTCAAAATGAATGTGAAATGGTGATCCTCCGAACATTTATAGAACGTGAAAAACGTGAAGAAGAGGGGGGTACTTCTTTACCACAAGCTGTGCATAGACAAGCACATGATGAAACCCTGTACCGTGCATTCTCACACACACACACAAAATCTCATATGGAAAAAAAATCTGAACGATCCATGAACCAGACACTTCAAGGTCACATCGCCTTGACTTCACTAAACAACAACAAGAAGCAAATAGTACGTCATAGTAGTAAGGGGAGACTTAGAACCGGAAAAAAATTCTGAACGATCCATGCACCAGACACTTCAAGGTCACATCGCCTTGACTTCACTAAACAACAAAAAAGCAATTAATACGTCATAGTGGTGGGGGGAGGCTTAGAACCGGCTCAAATCTCCTACTCCGACCACACATTTATCCTTAATTTATGATAATACAAATCATGAAATTATAAAACAACAACATTGTATGTTTCGCTGGTGACTTGATGAAGAAAATAATTTGCATTGTTGAGAATGGAAAAATAAATTTGAAAAATATTTGATTCTCCACCACAATTCGGTGTGGAATTTTCTTACCGAATACCACGAAAGGTCAAATTAATATCCGGAAATTTCCAAAAATAATTTGACCTCTAGTGGTATTACTAGTGATAACCACATCTAACAGTTTACATCCAACAGTCACACTATTGGGTGTACACTACATCAATGAGATACAAATTTGCTAAGAAAGGAATACGAGTGCAATAAGAAAGAGAAATACGTTTATACGATTACTGACATATTCACGTCCATATATTGAAAGTCCCAATCAGTTTAACAATGAAATTAAAAAACTACATGAACTTCGCAACAACAAAGACGAATTTCTGAAGGTGTATTCATTTATTTTTCTGGTAACAGGCCAATGCGGCTATTTTCTGGGCAAGATATGACATTGAAGTTTCAGTAGGAGATTTGAGCTGGTTCTATGGCCACTATGACGTCACGTGGGGTGGATGACCTAGACCGACTCATGTGACCTTGAAAAATATGTCTGGTGCATGCCACCTTGAAAAATATGTATGGTGTATATGACCTTAAAAAATACGTCTGGTACATAGGTGGTATGTGTACATCACAGATTACAGCCGGTTCTGGGCCTCCCTCCACCACTATGACGTATTAATTGATTTTTTTTGTTGTTTAGTAACATCAAGGCGATGTGACCTCGAAGGGTCTGGTGCATGGATCGTTCAGAATTTTTTTCATATGAGATTTTGTGTGTGTGTGTGTGGGGTGGGTGTAACATAGTGACGTAATTACTTTTGATTGGTGTGTGTGTGACTTGTCACCTCACAAACCACAAGAGGAGACTAAATCATCTGTCGGTAACAAATAAGACAGATGGGTATCCGCGGCTAAGCTAAACAGTGGAGACGGGAGTGGGTTAAACAACTTAGCAAATTTCAAATAGATCTTAATGGGCGCCAGGTAAATTTAATCCTCCAGATACCCTAAGTAACTCACAATATCAATAACTTACCAATTAATATTGGAAATAAAAGATAAAGATCCCCAATATGATTTATTCAGTAATCCTAACTTACATGGATTAACCAACAACGCTTCTAAGACAACAATGCAATATTCACACTACTACGCGATGTTCAAATGTCCATACAAGAGCGCGGTGTATCTAACCACGAATTCAATCAGCCATAAATTACGGTAGTAACGACGCTCAAAAAAAACTACAATACGTCGAGTAAAACTACCACGAAAATTGAGTAGGTGAAATCGTAAATACTAGTATCGGATGGTAAGACAAACTCGTTTGCGTCGCGTGAGCTCAGGCGTAGGCGCATCGGTGTCAATCAGCAATCGTGAAAGGAAGAATATACCTCAATTTCCGTTTCACAAATATCTATGTCAATCAGGTATCAATAAACAAACTCTTAATCAATAAACGATAAACAAACACTATATCAAACAGGTATCAATAAACAGAAGGGCAAACAATTATTTAAATATCTCAGTATAGCACAAATTTTCAAATAAATCAATTATAACTTGCGTGCTCCTTTTGGGCCACCCGGTATATGGTGTTAGGCTACCCTGTAGTATGGCGGAGATGGATCACCCTGTAGCACCGGAGATGGATCACCCTGTAGCACCACCAAGATAGATCACCCTGTAGCACCGGTGGATCACCCTGTAGTACGGCGGAGATGGATCACCCTGTAGCACCACCAAGATAGATCACCCTGTAGGGCACGACAAGCTGGACCAGTAATGGATCACCAAATAAGATCCAGAAAGAAAATAAAGGAAAACAGGAACCCTTGACGAAGACAAAAAAAAGCAGGAAGAAAAACCCTACGGAAGAAAATTCTCAATCAGAATCAGATAAAAACAAGGTGAGATTCAACCCCCATTCAATAGGACTATTTGACTAATCAATACCCCTGGTATATTTTCATTTAGCAAAGTAGCAAGATAACAAGAGTATATTTTTGGGTGCCCTGTATAACCATATGACCCGTAAAAATCAAGAAAATTGAATGAGTGTTGAAACCTCTCTTCAATACTAATATTCATTTGAGATATAACGATGGAACCAGAAATTACTAAACTCATCAAAAACACATTTAATGGTAAAATTCTTACCCTGGCCAAGGGGTTTTCTATACGTTTCTTCGTGTGCGGTGCTCTGCACGGAAGTCCTACTGGGACTTGATGAGTGACTGAGGGCCTTCTGTTTCTTATGAATCTAGAGACGAGAAACGAAGGTTGTAGAATTGAAGAAGTGATATCATAGCTAAGATCACATGAGAGATGCGACAGTGATTCAGACATACCTAATTTCGGAAATCCTTCCACCTGGCACGAGTTCGGTAACCACCACAAATCCTCAAAAGAGCTTAAGTTTCAGACTGCAAATATCCACACCAAAATGACCAATCAGTCTTCCACTATACAATCCTGACTTGTAGAAATAATCCCCGTGAAGGATGGCACAAATACAACCAAATATATCCTACAATCAGTCTGATGGTACCCTTTGAACTCCGAACCAAGCTCACCGAAGGCTAACTTCCAAATACTAAGCGACTGCCACATCTGACAGCTAACCAGTTGTTGCCACAGTGCATCCAATCTACACTACAAGCACCAAGGGGGCGCTGTGCACAACATCATACATCTATCAATTCCTCCACAGCCACTTGAGACAATATCAACAAGTCCATAACCCATCAAAACTCCTTCTCAAAGCAATGCAACCCTAAAACAACCCTTGACAACTTGAGTAACCGATAAATCCTCCACCCGTGAACAACTGTAGAACTAGTTCGGTGTAAGTCGACGGAACGATACTACGAAAGTTCGGCAGATGTCAACCAACAGCTGTCTCTTAACCTTGTTTACGAATATTTACAAAATATATTGTTCCAACCTATTTTCAACTATTTACCAATCCTTATTCATGCGATGGAATAGAAACATACAAGGTAAGTCGCCACATCCTTCCCTTTCAGTACAAATATTAGAGCATTCGTATTATTCAGATTATTTACCGAAAATATCAAACAGTATTCAGAAACCCAGAGGTAACTAATATTGTTTTTCAGGCGATATGGCTCTAATATGTCAGTAAACCTTCTGGAAGTGATGAATAACAATCTATGCAAGAAATATTCTCGGAAAGGTATAGGGAATAAGGCAGACAACGGCTGAAAAAAATGATAGGTGAAGAAAACTGAGAAACAAACAATAACAACTATTTCAACCTAGCGAGGAATTTCGGATCTCCAACGTCGATTGGCAATAGGAGAATGCGTAAGTACTGGTCAAGCAGTTAGTCAGGGAGCATACATTTATTCTTATACATTTCAGGTATGGTTTTCTATGGAACGGAAGATTCCCATTACTATGATGTTAAATGAATAAAATGAACTTGTAACTGAATTACATTGTTAATATCCTCTGAATAAAGATCTTAAAAGGTAAGGTAGTGTTTTTGAAAGGTCACATAAGAGCAGTTTGATCTAGTGCTAAATTGAAACGTAACAACTTCTTTGAAAATGTAGGTTGGGCACACTGACAAACCAGATGTGTCCCTAGCTGTGACGAAAAGTTCGTCATCAATAAATGACAATTCTGTCGATTCCATAGTAAATAAACGAACAATATCTACAATATTTACAAGTAAATTTAGACCGTTACAGACTGAGAATGCACATTACAGGGTTTCATCATGTGCTTGTCTATGTACAAACATACGTCTGCATACTTCGAAGATCCTTCAAGTAATGAATGTTCCATGGGTGTGAGGCCACCAAGTTAGTAGTGGTGTGACGTCACAGCATCAACCGTTCAACGGTAAGAGAGCGAGATGTTCACTCCACGACGTGCGGCTGAGTAATGCGTATTCATCGGTGTGCCCTCACCTCTCTCGATGTAGTGAAGGCTGTGACGTAACGCATCGCTCTAGCCTCGCTATCGATGGTGACACGCAGACGGCCGAAGACTATGCTAACGTTTGCCCTCTCGGAGAGCGCAACGACCACTGCCTGTCCGTATCGACATCTGTTATCGCATCCAGTTGGGAGGTGGGCTTGGCTGTGACGTCAGGCATCTCTAGTGGGTAGCAAAGTAGGGTGAACTGAAGAGAGTTAAATAACGTGCATTTGTATAGATAATATTGTAGAATCTCGTGAAGTATTAATCTGAAAATTATCAACTTGAGCTGTGCCAAGGTATGGTTAGGGCGAATTGGATAAATATAACAATTGACAGAAATTCTCCCTATTATAGCAAAATTTGACCTCACATTTTCGCTTTGAAACCTCATTGAACTATTGAGGCCCGCGTCGGACTGCAAAGTTAAAGGTTCTAAAATAATTAGAGATAAGTAATGAGAAAAGAGTTCATTGCATGTATTCAAATGATTCAACATGAAACAAACCAATAAAGTACAAGTGATAAGAAATGAGAGTTCAGAGAGTGAATTCTTGTTGCTTGTAACTATCCAATGGAATTTGAGATCTGAATCTTGTGCAATGTTATATTCATGATGACGAATAAAAGAACAGTTATTATTTCGGTCTATTTTATGTACGGAAAACACTGAAGAGAGTGAAGATTTTCTATAGTTTGTGGCTGTATTTCTTGGTCCCATATGTCAAAAACTTGTCGATTTTGATATTGCACGTAGCTTTTGCATTCCGTATCGACCTTCACAGCATATGACATCAGCGTAACTATAACTGAAAAGTAGGATGTGCCCTCACTTTGATCGAAAATGAACTAATTCACCTGTCATTGCCAGAATAACCCGTCAAGTTTGGTTTGACTTTGAAATAAATGCAAGGTTATTATCTGCCCCACAACAGATGCGTAGACTCAACACATAACATTTTACAGGAGAACAGACTGACATTTCTCACGCATATGCATGTCTGACATGAACTAGGTACCACATACTTACTATATTTTTTCTTGAAATATAATTACATTACAATTTGAAGCAACATAGTAGATGATATTGACGTAACTTCAACTGAAACGTGGGTATCGCCTCACTTTGGTCTCTTTTTTTCCACACATTGGCAAAATCTGATGGTGAAGTTTGGTTCAACCTTGAAACTAAATATTAGGATTTTCTCGAGGGTCGAGTTTTCATGTATGCCGATGACACAACATTGTAACGTCCCCAGATCTGAATGAAATTGAGAATAAAACGAAACTAGTAATCAATGGATTCGAATGTTGGTGTGGAAACAATCATTTAATAAATAATGGAAATAAAACAACATTTATCCAGTTTTCAAGTAAGTATCAGCGCTCTTTCCGAATAAATCTAGGTTTCGAATCAATAGAATATACAAAATTCCTTGGAACACAACTTGACAATGAATTGTCTTTCAATAATCACATCGAATACTTGTGCACTTCTCTGAAAAACGTATTCTGCCTTCCTAACAATGAAATTAAATTTTTTGAGACATAATCTCTTGGATATATACTATGGTCTAGTGTATTCATCAGAAATAAATAGAATTTTTATAAGGCAGAAACGCTTCATCAGACTAATTTTTGATATTAAATACAGAGAATCTTGTAGGAAAACATTCCAAGACAAAACATTTTTTACATTACCATGCATTTATCTTCACAAAAGCTACGTTCATGTACATTCCCATTTGCTAACAAGAAATTATGAAATTCACTGTCATTAAACGAGACGGAGAAACGACTTCCATCAGGGAAAAATAAACCATAATGAGTACAGAGGTTCTCCACTTTATGCTGGGGCAAAATGTATTAACAGCTCAGAAGTGAAACAAATTTTCTCATATTCAAGAAAAAAGTCAAAGACTTTTTGGTAACAAGTTGTTTTTACTTCCTGATAGAGTATGAAAATAATATTTTTGTGTAACATGTACTGTTATTGATATAAGTGTTATAAGATAAAATATCTTTTGTAAAATGTGACGTGTCATATATACATTCATGTATCAAAAATGATGACTAAAATTTGACTTCGACTTCTCCGCCAATGTCATGCTAGATGGAGATTTGTAGACATGTAGTGTCAACACTTGACATTTTACAGGAGAACAGACTGATATTTCTCACGCATATGCATGCCCTACATGAACTTCCGCATGCTTAAAAATGATGTAATAATTAATTATGTTACACTACGTATTTCTTTCCGAAACATAATTTATTACAAATCTGAAGCCATATACTAGATGATACTGATATGATTTCCACTGAAAAGCAGGTTTGTTCTCACGTTGGTCTGTTTCTCCCCCACCATGTCAAGATCTGACAGAGCAGCTTGGTTTGAGTTTGAAACTAAACGTGAGTTTACTCACTGCCCAGGTTATGCTAGACGGAGATTTGCGGAGTTTCCAAAAGAGATGCGTAGGGTCATGCCATTTTGCAGTATAATAGATTGATATTTCTCACACATGCATATGCTCGCCTAACAAGAACTTTCACGTATTGCAATACAATCTGATCATTTGAAATTCAACACTATATTGCAGTATCTGACGGTGGATTGTGGTTTGACTGTGAAAATGAATACAAAGTTCATTTTTTGCGAAAATCATGCTAAACGGGGTTTGGAAGTTCTCCAAAATAATGTATACAGACACACCATTTTACAGCGGAAAAGACATATTTTTCACACCTAAATATATTCTCGACATGAACTTTTTACATGTCGTAATACACAATGTTTCAATTTGAAATTACTATCTTCTTCTTAAAACCCAATATTATTCAAGAATCAAGCCGATATTCCATATGACGTAAGCGTGTATTCAACTGAAAAGGAGGTATTTCCACACTTCAACCTGAAAACTGATTCCTCACCTCCACCATTTCATGATCTGACCTTGAAGTTGAGTTTGATCTTCAACTTGACTACGTGGTCATTTACTGTCGATGTCCTGCTATACTGGTTTGTGAGTCCCCAAATATTACATAATGCACACATTTTTCGTACATACCCACGTATGCTTCACACCATGCATGCTTATGCTTATGTTTTAGCATTTGTCTCGAGAGAATTCATCTGGTTGAAACTGCAATGATTCTGCAACCGTGTTAGAAATCACACGTTAAAAGGTAAGATCTCGTTAGTCCTCAGCTCGCACAGGTTTTTCAACTTCTGAGAGTTGTCGTTCATATGGGGGCGACAACTGATTAACGGAAAAACAGATTTTAAACAGAAACAGAATATTTACTTGCGGCATGATAAAGATACAGTAATGCAACTTGTCGCTATCGAATTGGGTACTGTAATTGCGTGATAAACAGTTTCACTGTTGTTCTTGTAAATATAGTGTTTCAGACAATATATCATCATAGAAATTAATTTTTCTGATATACTATGATTCCATAAGACATGTGTCACAATAACAGATTTTATTCATATTCATATTCATATTTGGTCACATTACTCCTAACGCAAAGTTCAGTTATTGTTGAACCTGCTTCTACAATTTTGAAAAATGTTTGCTGATGTGATGAAATATATCGCATCTATCTTGAGCCTCATAATAGATGTATACAAGGAGAAAACAGTGAAGGATGTACTTGAAGAGTGTTATAAGGCTTCTAAACGAATAAAAGAAGATCTGAAAAATACTACTACTATGGGTGGGAAACAAAATCTACTAGCATTCTTCGTCGATATTACAACACTACGTAATCAGATGAAATTTGAGATGAAGAAAGGAGCATGCCTGATTAGCCGGAAAGGGACAGCCTCTAATCGAGTACATTGGGATGATTCAGAATCAGCTTTCAATTCACGTATCCGGACTGAAGTAATTAGTAATCTCAAGCATAAGAACCCTACCTCATTTTTGATCGACTGTAAGACCCTTTTTGTGAGACTTATTCAAAATGCATTGAAAATGGATGCATTTTCAAAGGTCAATATGAAATTCGGTGGAGAGTTTGAGGTTGTCAAAGGCGATCGAATCTTCAACGAATATAAGTATTTCTCAATATCTAACGCATCCATCCATAGTAACACTGATGTGAATATGTGGTTTGAGGAACATGTTATGGAGCCAATCATAATGAACTTGGAAGAGTTTCAGGAACGTGACAGAGGTTAGACGTTGAAAGCAGTAGATAATTTGGGGGTTACCGTAAACAAATTTGTGCCGCAGAGAGGTTCATCATACATTGAACTGCCTTCTAAAATCAAACGAAAACTCATGATAATGCCTGCTTCGGTTGGGCCATTGTTTCGGCGTTGTATCCAGTTTCCCATGGACAACATTCAGATCATATCCTATCTTATCCTGAATATTCAGAAGTTCTGAAGTTGTAAGGTATTCACTTTCCGATGACAATTATTTAGATAATCTCTCAGTCAATGTTTACACGTTGAAACTTTTTAAATCTAAGTATACTGTAATACCGCTAAGATTGAGCATGTATGTTATATGCGAATTAGCGTCTCACACGTATTAAATTACAAAGCGATAACAGCTTCCTGCTAAAAGTGCTAATTGTGCAGTATCAGCAAGATGAACACTTGTGCTCCAGACAAAGCAATTGCTGACACTGTTCAAATATTGTTTTTCATACCAAACATATAAATAGACCCTGCGAGGTCAGAAATATGTTCATTAACTAAGAAATCATTCTCTAGTACAGTTCATATACGATTCATATCAATTACTTATTCAGTTAATGTTCCAAGTTTTTCACGTTAAATTCAAACATTGTAATAAAGTGTTTATAAAGAAATAAACCAATTTTTAAAAAAGTGAATTGTGAAAAACAAGATATAACAAATTGGCTCAGTCGGTAGGATTCCTGAACGTTGCTAGAACAAGAAAATTCTAACTGGCAGCGGTGGATTCCAATCCTTCAAGGAATCAGAGATCCAAGCCCTTCGAGGAAGCAAAGGACCGAGCCCTTCAAGGAAAAGCAGAACCAAGAGAACCCGAGGAGTCATCACTTGAAGAAAACCACGGAAGGAACACCTAGTGAAGCCCCTGGTGGAAAACTTCGAGAACAAGACGAATCACCCATGAAACAAATACTGTAAGTCAACAAAGATTCATCTCGTTTATTGTATTGAATTTTATTTCATTGCAATAATCATACGGATTGATTATTGGCTTATTGTAAAACCAATTGTTGATAATTGCACAGATCAATTATCATCAAAATAATCGTACTGTTCGATTATCTCAGAGGTATTGGGTATTGCTATTATTGATTTATTATAGTTTAGTTTAGTTTAGTTTAGTTTTTTTATTGGTCACAAGTACACCACAGTGAATCGATTAATTGAGCGATATGCCTGACAACGAAAATGCCCCTGAACCAATCCCTGAACCTATTCCCGAAATTGAACCATATAAATTGTCGGAAATATTTTCGATCGTCCCTGAATTTGAAGGAGGCCGAATATTTGTAACAACCTTAACAAATGCTTGCGATTGTGCATACCAAATGTCAACTCGCGGTCAAAGAAATCTTCTGACAATACACATTAAAAACAAACTTCGCGGAAGAGCTGCCCAACTGATAAGCTCTCGAAACCCCGAAACATATCAAGAGATAAGACACCTACTGAATTTAAACTTTGATGTTACCCGAGATCTCACCTCCTTAATCCAAGACCTGCAAAGACTAAAACAGCTACCAAATGAAACCGCGTTGATATTTTTCAACAGATTACAAGTACATAACGCTAAAATGCACGCTTGTATTCAAAAATCTACTCTCACTGCTGATCAAAAAACAGCTCAATCGAGACTCATCGAAACCATGACACTTAATACACTACTTACCGGACTTGAACCCAGACTTGAACCCAGACTAGGACAAATCATACGCGCTGGAAACCCCAGAGACATGCTGGAAGCACATATGCGAATCAGGAGAGAACTCCAACTTTCGTATTTCGAAAACCAAAAGCATGACAAACATAACCAACCGAAAAACAACATTTCCAAAAGACCCCAACAACCTCAGTCTTCTAGAACGTGTAACTTTTGTGAAAGCTTTGGTCATATGTCGAACGAATGCCGCCAAAGACAACGACCACCAACAAATAACACAAATTCTTTTCAAAATACGAACTTTCCGAAACCAAATTTTCCTCAACAAAACCGTTCTCAAACGAATTTTCAAACCAATCAACAAAGACCACAATTTCAAATCAATCAACAAAAACCACAATTCCAAAATACCCCACCTAGGCCAAATTTCCAAAACCAAAACCAGAATCGTCCCTCAGTAATTCAACGCAACCCCCACTCAAATCAACAAAGAACACATTACGTTAAATATGAAGAATCACAACCTCTCCAAGATTATAACACAGAGTAGCCATTAAAATGACTATTATACTGATAATGGTCAATGCCCGCAAGAACAACTTGAACGGTACGATCAATACAACCAATATGATCAATACAACCAATACGATCAATATGACCAAAATGACCAACACGACCAATATATAAACAATCCAAATATCTCAGGATACCAGGATTTTCTTTCACTTCCAACACAACATCACCCTCCAGATTTCAGTCAATTCCAAGATATAACATCGGACATTCAAACCCAAATCCAATCGATGAACCTAGAAGATTATCACCCCGATCTGAACTTCCCGGAACAAAGCTTCATGTAAGTTCACTTCACTCCATGAATTCAAAAAACGTATACTATATCAAAGACCTTTCAAATACCTTCAAAATTTTAATAGATACTGGTGCAGAAATTTCGATATTCAAACCAAAAACTTGTGAAAAATACCTCTACCGATTCCCAGAAAATGTAATAGTCCAGGGAATCACGGGCCAAAAAGTTTTAATCACTGAATCGAATCTGATCAATTTCAAAGATAATGATCCCCACAAAGTCTATGTTCACAACCTTGATATTGAATTCTGGAACATTATTATTGTATTATTGATCTAAAAAACAAACAATTAATTACAAATTTCAAAACAGTTCCTTTGTTCAAAGTTATAGATAATGAAGTAACTGAGAATTCGAAACCAAACCAAATTTCAATTGAACTCAGAACAGAAAGAATATTCAAACTCAAAAGTAACTTCAAAAATACCGACGCTATACTGTTAGTGCAAGAAAAAGATAAAGTCAGAATACCAAATGCTTTAGTAAAAATTGACAAAAATGGTGAATTTTTGACATCCATCATAAACGCCAACGCAATCCCCAAAACAATCGATTTTTCAGACCTTATTCTCGAACCAATAACAGACTTTGAATCAATTTTGAACTTTAACACCTCTCACGATGGTTTAGAACAAATTGACAGAAATCAAGAGATAAAAAACCAACTCAGACTTGACCATTTAAACCATGAAGGAGAACAAATGATAACCGAATTATGCTTAGAATTTTCTGACATATTTTATCTTGAAGGCGACAATCTCACCTTCACAAATGAAATTAAACACACAATCGAAACTAACAATGCGAGACCCGTGTTTACAAAATCTTACAGATATTCTCATATTCACAAAGAAGAAGTCAAAACCCAAATTTCCAAAATGCTTAATCAAGGTATCATTCAACATTCGACATCCCCATGGTCATCCCCTGTTTGGGTAGTACCGAAAAAGCTAGATGCTTCAGGAAAACCCAAATGGCGTGTTGTGATTGACTATCGAAAACTGAACGAACTGTCAGTAGCCGATAAATATCCGTTACCCAACATTTCCGACCTGCTAGATCAGCTTGGAAAATGTCAGTATTTTACCACCCTCGATCTTGCGTCAGGATTTCACCAGATGGAAATCGACCCAAAAGACGTTCCAAAAACAGCCTTCTCTGTTGAGAACGGTCACTATGAATTTGCCCGTATGCCTTTTGGATTAAAGAACGCACCATCCACATTCCAAAGAGTGATGGATAACATCCTCCTTGGCATCCAAAATGAGTGCTGTCTTGTATATATGGATGATATCATTATATACTCACCAACGATCCATGAACATATTTCAAGACTGACAGAAGTGTTCAAAAGACTAAGAAAAGCCAACTTGAAAATTCAGCCTGACAAATGCGAATTTTTAAGGAAAGAAGTCGCTTATCTTGGACACGTAATCACGAAAAACGGCGTTAAACCAAACCCCTCCAAAGTTGAATGCAACCAAGAATTCCCCCAACCAAAAAACCCAAATGGAATCAAATCCTTTTTAGGTTTAGAAGGTTATTATCGATGCTTCATACCAAATTTTGCCAAAATTTCCAAACCACTCACAAAATTACTACAAAAAGATACCCCATTTAAATTCGACTCAGAATGTTTGAAATCATTCAACGAATTAAAATTAGCCCTTACTTCTAGTCCAATTTTGATTTATCCCAACTTCGAAGAACCTTTCCTCTTAACGACAGATGCTAGCGCATTTGCAATAGGAGCTGTTCTTTCACAAGGACCGATAGGAAAAGACCTTCCAATAGCATATGCCTCCAGAACACTATGCAACGCTGAATCAAAGTACTCTACGATTGACAGAGAACTTTTAGCGATTGTATGGGCTGTGAAACACTTTCGACCATACCTGTTCGGAAGAAAGTTCAAACTCATCACTGACCATAGACCCCTCACTTGGCTTTTTTCAATAAAAGACCCAGGTAGTAGGCTAGCACGTTGGAGACTCAAATTGGAAGAGTACGACTACGAAATAGGGTATAAACCTGGCAAAATAAACAAAAATGCCGACACCCTATCACGGATCAAAATTAATCACTTCAGAGAATGTGTAAATTTTCTCGGAAAACTTACGATACTCGCTTCAAACGAAATCGATGAAACAAACAAACCAACAGACGCAGAAACACAAGACACAGAAACACAAGACACAGAAACACGAGACACAGAAACACAAAACAAAGAAACACCAGAACACGAAGAAACCCCCTTCGAACAAATTTTACAAGAATACGAAAATTTCAGTCACTTATATGGAACTCGATCCCTGATTGACTACTCAAAAATCAAATTTGACAATTCGCAACTTTTAGACAAATCACATAAATACATCCTCACTTTTTCTGCCAAAACAAATTAGAAGATCTTCATCATAAAATCATAGATGACATATTCGAAGAAAATGTCAAATTTTACAACGATAGAATCAATATTCTCTCAAGTAAAACCGTTAAAGACAGAAAATATTTCATAATTGCTCTACCCTTCGATCATACCTCAGCAGTGGAAATTCTATTCTTTATCCTTTATAAATGGACATATGAAATAGACGTTTCCAAAACGTACTTTGTCGAAAATTATTTGGATTTACCAATTTTGGAAATTCTTTCTTTCATTTTCGCTGAAAAAGAAATTGAGATAACAGTATGCCAAAATCTAACAAGAACTCCCGACGAAGACCAAATTCCCATCGTAATGGACCAATGCCATTCAGGAAAAAATAATTTACATCGAGGAATTAACGAAACGGTTAGACGCGTAAAAGAAAAATATAATTGACCAAATTTAATCAAAGACGTAGAAAATTTTGTAAAGAACTGCGAAACTTGCAAAAAAGCAAAAATTTGCAGGCAGAACCTTAAAAGCCCTTTAGTAATTACAGAAACTCCGAAAACACCATTCGAGAGAATAAACATTGACATTCTTGAAATTCCCACAAAAAACTATATACTTACAATTCGAGACGAACTCACCAAATTTACCCAAGCTTACCCAATTGAAAATAAATCAGCAAAATCAGTAGTAAACACTTTACTGCTATACTTTCAACACTACGGAACTCCACTCAGAATTCATTGTGACTTCAGTCGAGAATTCAACAACGCCCTACTGAAAGACCTTTGTACACTTTATGACATCAAACAATCATTTTTTAGTGTGGACCATCCGCAATCAAACGGTTCCTTAGAACGTTTTCACGCGACCCTTCTAGAAATGATAAGTACAAATAAAATCGACAACCCTGATGAACACCCCTTAGGTATTTTACCATACGCAATAATTTGTTACAATAACACCAAAAACAAAACACACGGATTCACCCCTTACGAACTACTATTCGGACACACCTTTAGTAGACCACCCGAAACTCAACAACCAAAAAGAACTCATAACCAAGTACATACGAGATTTAAATAATAAAATCTCTTATTATTATAAAATTGCTCGTCAAAGAACACAAGACCAAGAAGAAAAATCCAAAATTCGATTCGACAGAAACGTTGCACAAAATATACCTGAGTATAAGGTAGGAGACAATGTTTACGTTAAAGAATCCCAAATTAAAAATAAACTAGAAAACAAATTTAATGGCCCATTTGAAATTATAGAAATCTACCAAAACTCAGCAATGCACTAGCATTGCTGAGTTTTGATAGACTACGACCTTGTACTGAAAATTGATTTCATTTTCAGGATTCTTCTGCAGCAACACACACAACACATTCCCAATACTCCGTTCAACCCATTAATAACACAATAGAAATGTTTCTTCACGAAGAAAGCACTTTGAAAATTTCCAATGATAAATGGACTCTTCTCGTCTACAAAGACTTGGACTCCATAGAATTTGCCTTAAATAACAACAACAAAATTTTGGAAAACATGCTATATACTTTTGACCAATCAAACCCTAGAATGTTATCCTTCAAAACCGAAGTGAAAACACACATTAGTTTATTGACCCAAATATCTGACTCACTCGACTTGAAATATCGAGAAATATTTGCAGACACCCAAAATTATTATAAAAGATCCAAACGAGGATTAATCAATGGAATAGGCACCTTCTGGAAAGCCATTACTGGTAATCTAGACTCGTCAGACGGTGAATATTACAACAACTGTATTAATAAACTCACTCAAGACGAACACCAATTAGAAAACCTTTTGAAAAATCAAATATCGGTGACCACATCAGTAATTAGAAATTTCAACACAACTATTCAAAAACTCCAAATCGATGAAGAAACCTTCAATCGAGATATCAAGCAAATAGAACAATCAATCTATAACTTTCAGACGATCTTGCATATTATGAAGCACAATTGAAAACATTGGAAATATGTGAAACATTAATGGAAAGCTATCTTTTCTTGGAATCAACTCTTGATGACATATTGAATTCAATAACATTCGCTAGATTGAAAATATTTCACAGTTCAATTATCACTCCTAATGACCTAATGAACTCACTTCAGGAAATTTCTCAATCACTCCATAAAAACAATCTACCTTTACCCACAATGCTCTCACATGTTGCTCAATATATCGAAATCATCGAACTTGAAGCATATCAAGTGGACAAAAAAATTGTTTTCATATCAAAAATTCCACTGGTCGAACCAGAAACATACACTCCGTATCGACTTTTACCAATACCAATTCCAGATGACCGAACGGGACTTCATCACATATTATTAACTGTTCAAAAATATATTGCGAGAGATGACGAATCCTTGTTGTACATTTCACTTCAAAATTTAGAAAACTGTTAAACTCTGAATCATGGCGTAAGAATCTGTTCCGATCTACTACCCTACCCGATTGATAGCGAAGCCCAACCATTGAGAAGATTGACCGTCCTCCCGAAAACTTGCCAGTCTTCACTGATCTACGCTACGGAATACAATGTCCAGGAACTGAGTCTAAATTTGTGGCTCATAACAATATCTGAAGTCCTACCAATCACCATTAACTTCGAAAATATGGAACCAGTTACACGAGTGATCAAAACCAATTCCCTGCTAAAACTCCAACCCGGATGCAGCTCATTCGTTGGAAGCACTAGACTTCACTCCAAATACTTCGTCGATAGATATAAGAACGTCACATACAAAAACCATGCCGTTCGAATACCATACAGCTGTTGCAATCATCTTCCTGAAAAATGACAACTTCCAGAACTGAAACCGCTGCAACTCAACAAAATCAACGTTGACGAGTTGAACATCGCTCAACATAAATTAAACCAATATTCCGAAGAATTGGATAAACTTATCAATGAGCCGTTTGTGAACAAGCACATATCATGGTTCACATATTGCACTATAACATTGATCATTGTATTAATTATACTTTACTTCTTTTGCAAATGTAGACGAAAAGGACCAATACGAATCGGTATTACATCCACTTCGAATCAACCACCCCCGGATCATCCAAGATCAGACAGAACACCATCCCGTATCTTAACGAGATTCATCCCCAGGAGAAGACCAAGTATCAACCTCCAGGAACCTATAGAAGAGGAAATCCAACTCAACACCAGTTTCCAAAAGGAAAATGTTTTGTGAAAAGTTGCAGCAAAAAGCGACAACTTTTTGTATAAAAGGGGAGTTATATGCGAATTAGCGTCTCACACGTATTAAATTACAAAGCGATAACAGCTTCCTGCTAAAAGTGCTAATTGTGCAGTATCAGCAAGATGAACACTTGTGCTCCAGACAAAGCAATTGCTGACAATGTTCAAATATTGTTTTTCATACCAAACATATGAATAGACCCTGCGAGGTCAGAAATATGTTCATTAACTAAGAAATCATTCTCTAGTACAGTTCATATACGATTCATATCAATTACTTATTCAGTTAATGTTCCAAGTTTTTCACGTTATATTCAAACATTGTAATAAAGTGTTCATAAAGAAATAAACCAATTTTTAAAAAAGTGAATTGTGAAAAACAAGATATAACATGTATTACGATGAAAGATGTGAGGATGTAATAAATGTCTATGATGTTACGTCACCAACCAGAAAACACTTCGTTTGGATCTATCTAGTTTGGTGAGTAATCAACTCCACAACCATAATAGAAAAAAATATTTTTGCCATAGGTGTTTTCACTGTTTTTCCACGCAAGCTTTGTTAGATAAACAACTTGAAGACTGCTCGAAGACAAAGGAATGCCTACCAACATCACCTATGGAGGGAAAATATATTTTGAGGTTCAAAAATTTCAAAAATAAAATTACATCGCATTTCGTCATATATGCCGAGTGTATTGGTATCTGCACAAGATGGCAATAAATATCAACGACACATACCGGCATCTATTGGATATTATGTGAAACGCTCTTATGATAATACACCACTATCATTTTATCGATCATTTCGTGATGAAAATTGTATGAAATGGTTTGCAGACGAGATAGGTCAGTTTGCTGAAGATGTTGCAACTGTGTTCCAGTATCCATTTGATGTAGATATATCAGCCAGCCAGGAAACATTTTTTCAGACAGCAACTCATTGTTATATATATGACAAACCATTCAATATATCAGACAAAATAGTATGCGACCATAATCGTTTAATACCTAAAAATAATTAATCGCCGACCATCACACAATGAGTGCATTATAAACTATCAAGATGATCAAACAATTCCCATCGTGTTTCATAACTTATCAGGGTATGATGCACATTTTGTTATAGAAAATATTGCATTGGATCTCGATGGAAGTGTCGCCGTTTGGCCGATAACAAAGGAAAAGTATATATATCTCCTTCACTAAAAATATTTCTGGTAGCAAGATCCACTTCTGATTTTTCAACTCATTCAAATTCATGAGTTTTCGCTGGATACGTTAGTACCATATCTATTAGATTTTCCAAATCTCATATCACAGTTCTCCAACCTGTCGAATGATGAAGAGTATATTTTGACAAAAAAGGGTGTAATTCCGATTCTTTCAAAAAGTTCAATGAAGATTGTTTACCCCCTATCGAAACCTTTCACAACAAATTGGGGGAAAACCCGTGTCCTAGTAGATCTTACTCACGTGTCAAGCTGATATGGGCTACTTTTAATATAAACACATTGGGAAAATATACGAATCTGTATTTGAAGACCGATGTTATGCTTCTGGCTATGTCTTCGAGCAGTTCCGCTCAAGTTGTCATAAAACTTACGGTTTGGATACTGCCCATTATTTCACTCTGCCTGGCCATACATGGGATGCTATGTTATTCAAAACGAAACAGAAACTTGCTTCTCACCGATGTAGATCAGTTAATGTTTTTCGAAAGGGGAACAATAGGTGGACAGAGTGAAGTTTGCTCCAAGCGAAAAGTCACAGCTAATAACAAATACATGGGTGACAATTATGATAAAGCCAAAGCTGACTCATACCTAATGTATTTCGATGTTAATAATCAATATGGTTGAGCAATGTCTCAATATCTACCATACGGCTGGTTTGAGTGGATGAACACCAACATTGATATCACAACTGTGCCTGATGATGCTTCGGAAGGTTATATACTAGAAGTTGATATGCAGTATCCAAACAACCTTCACGATATGCATAAGGATTAACCGTTCTGCCCCGATCATGTGGATCCTAAGACAAAAAAATCTCGAACCGAAAGTACATCGGATGTGAAACAATTTAAATTGATGGCTACTCTACAGTCGAAGGAAAAGTATGTGAATCATTACAAGAAATCTCGAGCAGGCCTTAGAACATGGTCTCATTCTGAACAAGATTCATCGTGTTCTGAAGTTCAAGCAGTCCACATGGTTGAAGCCCTACAAAGGCTTGAACACACGTTTGCGAACTGCTGCCTCGAATGATTTTGAAAATAACCTATTCAAACTAATGAATGATGCCGTATTCGATATGTACTGCTATATTCAAAACTCAATTTTTGTCCCATATATATAAATATTTGTTTCATGGAAAACTATGGAAAATCTGAGAAAGCACTCTGATGTTCGCCTTGTAACGAGTTGGGATGGGCGATATGGTGCCGAAGCCAGAATCTCCAATCCTTGGTTCAAGAGTTTGACTTGTCTTCGATGAAAACTTGACTGTCATTGAATTGGAAAAATCCAAAATATTCTTCAACAAACCTATATATGTTGGAATGGTAGTACTGGATTTGGCAAAGTTGACCACATATGATTTCCATTATGAGTACATGGCATAGAGAAACTTTTTGCGCAGTTTTATACTTACATGGACAGTTTCAATTATGAAATTATAAATTATGATCCATATGAGATGATGAAAAATGATTGTCATCAGTATTTCGATACTAGAGATTTTCAATCAGATGTCATTTACAGTATTCCCCGAGCGAATAAGAAAGTGATTGAATTGATGAAGGATGAGAACAATGGAAAGCTTATGCTCGACTTCATTGGACTCAGATCTGAATTATACTCAACTGAAACTGCAACGTCAGAAGATCAAATAACTGATCTGAAAAGAAGATTCAAGCAGGAGAATTATGAAAATGATGAAATCAAACAACTTGTGGTCAATTTCGGAGTATCCAAGAAAGCGAAGGGCGTTAAACATAATGTTGTCAAAACAAAAATCGCTCTCGAAGATTACGTGGCCTGTTTGGAAAATTATACCGAAAAAGCAATCACACAAAAAAATAAAATTAATAAAATCCTATAAGCATAGGGTGTATTCAACAGAACAAACGTAGATTGCCTTGAATCCTAACGATGATAAACGCTATCTAATTCCTGAAACCTACCATACTCTTCCATAGGAACATTACTCAATTCAAAATCTATGAATATTGATTACTAACAAACAATATCAAGTACAAATTATTCTCGTCTCACATGAACGGTTCTATGTACGAGTGAAAATCACATTGAAAGTTTTTGTTAACATATTATCTTGTTGCTGATATACAGGTGTATTTTAGTGAGTCAAAGCAAAACTATTGGGAAAATGAACCCTACTGTCATTTATCTCAAATTGAACCACACACCTATTTTCTTTCGAGAGAGCTATTGGCGATGGTTTTTTTTCCTCTACAATCTAAAACTCGAACGCTACGGCAGCTCTAACTCCAGGGTGATATCAATGATATCAACCCCTTGTCCTCATTTTTTAGGGTAACATTTCTTGGTCTCTTCCTTCGAAGGGCTCATAAGTATCTATTAAGTCGATGTATTTTCTGAAAATATCAAATTCAACTCTTCCATCATATGTTTTGAAAACAGACAACAATAAAAAATATTTATATATTGCGTAAGATCTTGTTCATTATATCATTTCGGTTTACATTTTGTAAGAAGTTGTTTTGATTCATTAGTTAACTTGAGTGTGTTTTTATTGATGTTTAAAATATTATTTTCAATAGAAACATACTTTTTCTATGACATCCATCATCTTGTAAAATCAAACCATAACACAGAGGAAAGATCAATGTTGACTTTACGACGACAGATTGACATTACCAGAAACATAACCAAAATATCCAAAAATAATAGCCATCAGCGGTTTCAGTTCTGGAAGATGTCATTTTTCAGGAAGATGATCGCAACAGCTGTATGGTTTTTTATCGACCTTTTTTTGGGTAATGGTTACCTTCCACAATCTGAAAAAATATAAAAATTATAATGGAGAACTTTATACAAGTGTAGAAGGGCAAACTTTTTAGTTTACCCCGATAAGTTACTGCGTAAAAATCAAAGTATTTTTCACAAAGAAAAATCTTCTATTTATCAGTAACTTGTCGTATTTCACAATTTCGCCTATCAAAAAAAATATTAAGAAATTATACTTATCTTTTACGTTTCGGAGGCCAAAATCTGCCTCCGTCTTCAGAAATGGATGAAAATTCGAATAAATATTTATTCGAATTTTTCTTAATATTTTTTTTGATAGGCAAAATTGTGAAATACGACAAGTTACTGATAAAAAGAAGATTTTTCTTTGTGAAAAATACTTTGATTTTTACGCAGTAACTTATCGGGGTAAACTAAAAAGTTTGCCCTTCTACACTTGTATAAAGTTCTCCATTATAATTTTTATATTTTTTCAGATTGTGGAAGGTAACCATTACCAAAAAAAGGTCGATAAAAAACCGATTTTTTCCTCCACAAAAAATGACTTTCGTTGAATAGCTGTATGGTATTCGAACGGCATGGTTTTTGTATGTGACGTTCTTATATCTATCGACGAAGTATTTGGAGTGAAGTCTAGTGCTTCCAACGAATGAGCTGCATCCGGGTTGGAGTTTTAGCAGGGAATTGGTTTTGATCACTCGTGTAACTGGTTCCATATTTTCGCAGTTAATGGTGATTGATAGGACTTCAGATATTGTTATGAGCCACAAATTTAGACTCAGTTCCTGGACATTGTATTCCGTAGCGTAGATCAGTGAAAACTGGCAAGTTTTCGGGAGGACGGTCAATCTTCTCAATAGTTGGGCTTCGCTATCAATCGGGTAGGGTAGTAGATCGGAACAGATTCTTACGCCATGATTCAGAGTTTAACAGTTTTCTAAATTTTGAAGTGAAATGTACAACAAGGATTCGTCATCTCTCGCAATATATTTTTGAACAGGTAATAATATGTGATGAAGTCCCGTTCGGTTATCTGGAATTGGTATTGGTAAATACAGAGTGTATGTTTCGATACAGAGTGTATGTTTCTGGTTCGACCAGTGGAATTTTTAATATGAAAACAATTCTTTTGTCCACTTGATATGCTTCAAGTTCGATGATTTCGATATATTGAGCAACATGTGAGAGCATTGTGGGTAAAGGTAGATTGTTTTTATGGAGTGATTGAGAAATTTCCTGAAGTGAGTTCATTAGGTCATTAGGAGTGATAATTGAACTGTGAGTATTTTCAATCTAGCGAATGTTATTGAATTCAATATGTCATCAAGAGTTGATTCCAAGAAAAGATAGCTTTCCATTAATGTTTCACATATTTCCAATGTTTTCAATTGTGCTTCATAATATGCAAGATCGTCTGAAAGTTATAGATTGATTGTTCTATTTGCTTAATATCTCGATTGAAGATTTCTTCATCGATTTGGAGTTTTTAAATAGTTGTGTTGAAATTTCTAATTACTGATGTGGTCACCGATATTTGATTTTTCAAAAGGTTTTCTAATTGGTGTTCGCCTTGAGTGAGTTTATTAATACAGTTGGTGTAATATTCACCGTCTGAGGAGTCTAGATTACCAGTAATGGCTTTCCAGAAGGTGCCTATTCCATTAATTAATCCTCGTTTGGATCTTTTATAATAATTTTGGGTGTCTGCAAATATTTCTCGATATTTCAAGTCGAGTGAGTCAGATATTTGGGTCAATGAACTAATGTGTGTTTTCACTTCGGTTTTCTACGGTTTGATTGGTCAAAAGTATATAGCATGTTTTCCAAAATGTTGTTGTATCTATTAAGATACTTATGAGCCCTTCGAAGGAAGAGACCAAGAAATGTTACCCTAAAAAATGGGGACAAGGGGTTGATATCATTGATATCACCCTGGAGTTAGAGCTGCCGTAGCGTTCGAGTTTTAGATTGTAGAGGAAAAAAAACCATCGCCAATAGCCCTGTATAAAACCTCTCTCGAAAGAAAATATGTGTGTGGTTCAATTTGAGATAAATGACAGTAGGGTTCATTTTCCCAATAGTTTTGCTTTGACTCGCAAAAATACACCTGTATATCAGCAACAAGATAATATGTTAACAAAAACTTTCAATTTGATTTTCACTCGTACATAGAACCGTTCATGTGAGACGAGAATAATTTGTAGTTGATATTGTTTGTTAGTAATCAATATTCATAGATTTTGAATTGAGTAATGTTCCTATGAAAGAGTATGGTAGGTTTCAGGAATTAGATAGCGTTTATCATCGTTAGGATTCAGGGCAATCTTCGTTTGTTCTGTTGAATACACCCTATGCTTATAGGATTTTATTAATTTTATTTTTTTGTTTGATTGCTTTTTCGGTATAATTTTCCAAACAGGCCACGTAATCTTCGAGAGCGATTTTTGTTTTGACAACATTATGTTTAACGCCCTTCGCTTTCTTGGATACTCCGAAATTGACCACAATTTGTTTGATTTCATCATTTTCATAATTCTCCTGCTCAAATCTTTTTTTCAGATCAGTGATTTGATCTTCTGACGTTGCAGTTTTAGTTGAGTATAATTTAGATCTGAGTCCAATAAAGTCAAGCATAAGCTTTCCGTTGTTCTCACCCTTCATCAATTCAATCATTTCTTATTCGCTCGGGGAATATTGTAAATGATATCTGATTGATAATCGCTAGTATCGAAATACTGATGACAATCATTTTTCATCATCTCATATGGATCATAATTTATAATTTCATAAATCAAACTGTCCGTGTCAGTATAAACTGCGCAAAAAATTTTCTCTATACCTAGGAGCCATGTACTCATAATGAAAATCATATGTGGTCAACTTTGCCAAATCCAGTACTACCATTTCAACATATATAGGTTTGTTGAAGAATATTTTGGATTTTCCCAATTCAATGGCAGTCAAGTTTTCATCGAAGACAGTCAAACTCTTGAACCGAGGATTGGAGATTCTGGCTTCGGCACCATATCGCCCATCCCAACTCGTTACAAGGCGAACATCAGAGTGCTTTCTCAGATTTTCCATAGTTTTCCCTGAAACAAATATTTATATATATATATATATATATATATATATATATATATATATATATATATATATATATATATATATATATATATATATATATATATATATGGGACAAAAATTGAGTTTTGAATATAGCAGTACATATCGAATACGGCATTATTCATTAGTTTGAATAGGTTATTTCCAAAATCATTCGAGGCAGCAGTTCGCAAACGTGTGTTCAAGCCTTTGTAGGGCTTCAACCATGTGGACTGCTTGAACTTTAGAACACGATGAATCTTGTTCAAAATGAGACCATGTTCTAAGGCCTGCTTGAGATTTCTTGTTATGATTCACATACTTTTCCTTCGACTGTAAAGTAGCCATCAATTTAAATTGTTTCACACCCGATGTACTTTCGGTTCGAGATTTTTTTGTCTTAGGATCCACATGATCGGGGCAGAACGGTTAATCCTTATGCATATCGTGAAGGTTGTTTGGATACTCCATATCAACTTCTAGTATATAACTTTCCGAAGCATCATCAGACACAGTTGTGATATCAATGTTGGTGTCCATCCACTCAAACCAGCCGTATGGTAGATATTGAGACATTGCCCAACCATATTGATTATTAACATCGAAATACATTAGGTATGAGTCAGCTTCGGCTTTATTATAATTGTCACCCATGTATTTGTTATTAGCTGTGACTTTTCGCTTGGAGCAAACTTGACTCAGTTCACCTCTTGTTCCCTTTTCGAAAAACATCAACTGATCTACATCGGTGAGAAGTTCAAGTTTCTGTTTCGTTTTGAATAACATAGCATCCCATATATAGCCAGGCAGAGTGAAATAATGGGCAGGATCCAAACCGTAAGTTTTATGACAATTCGAGCGGAACTGCTCGAAGACATATCTAGGAGCATAACATCCGTCTTCAAATACAGATTCGTATATTTTCCCATTGTGTTTATATTAAAAGTAGCCTATATCAGCTTGGCACGTAAGTAAGATCTCCTAGGACACGGTTTTCCCTCCAATTCGTTCTGAAAGGTTCGATAGGGGTAAACAATCTTCATTGAACTTTTTGAAAGAATCGATATAGTCATACGGCATTACACCTTTTTTTTGTCAAAATCTACTCTTCATCATTCGAGAGGTTGGAGAACTGTGATATGAGATTTGGAAAATCTGATAGATATGGTACTAACATATCCAGCGAAAACTCATGAATTCGAATGAGGTAAAAAATCTGAAGTGTATCTTGCTACCAGAAATATTTTTAGTGAAGGAGATATACTTTTCCTTTGTTATCGGCCAAACGGCGACACTTTCATTGAGATCAAATGCAATATTTTCTATAACAAAATATGCATCATACCCTGATACGTTATGAAACACGATGGGAATTGTTTGATCATCTTGATAGTTTATAATGCACTCATTGTGTGATGGTCGGCGATTAATTATTTTTAGGTATTAGACGATTATGGTCGCATACTATTTTGTCTGATATATTGAATAGTTTGTCATATATATGACAATGAGTTGCTGTCTGAAAAAATGTCTCCTGACTGGCTGATATATGTACATCAAATAATGGTGTATCATCATGAGAGCGTTTCACATAATATCCAATGGATGCCGGAATATGTCGTTGATATTTATTGCCATCTTGTGCAGATACCAATACACTCGGCATATATGACGAAAGGAGATGTAATTTTATTTTAGAAATTTCTGAACCTCAAAATATATTTTCCCCCCATAGGTGATGTTGGTAGGCATTCCTTTGTCTTCGAGCAGCCTTCGAGGTGTTTATCTAACAGAGCTTGCGTGGAAAAACAGTGAAAACACCTATGGCAAAAATATTTTTTTCTATTATAGTTGTGGAGTTGATTACTCACCAAACTAGATAGATCTTTTATCCAAACAAAGTGTTTTCTGGTTGGTGACGTAACATCATAGACATTTATTACATCCTCACATCTTTCATCGTAATACATGTATTGAATCATAAGTAGATTCACATGTTTTCTTTTATTTTTTGCTATGCTCAATCTTAGCAGTATTACAGTATTCTTGGATCTAAAAAGTTTCAACGTGTAAACATTGACTGAGAGATTATCTGAATAATTGTCATCGGAAAGTGAATACCTCACAACTACAGAACTTTTGAATAGTCAGGATAAGATAGGATATAATCTGAATGTTGTCTATGGGGCACTACATACAACGTCGAAACAATGGCCCAAGCGAAGCAGGCATTATCATGATTTTTCGTTTGATTTGAGAAGGCAGTTCAATGTATGATGAACCTCTCTGCGGCACAAATTTGTTTACGGTAACCCCCAAATTCACTACTGCTTTCAACGTCTAACCTCTGTCACGTTCCTGAAACTCTTCCAAGTTCATTATGATTGGCTCCATAACATGTTCCTCAAACCACATATTCATATCAGTGTTACTATGGATGGATGCGTTAGATATTGAGAAATACTTACATACGTTGAAGATTCGATCGCCTTTGACAACCTCAAATTCTCCACCAAATGTCATATTGACCTTTGAAAATGCATCCTTTTTCAATGCATTTTGAATTAGTCTCACAAAAAGGGTCTTACAGTCGATCAAAAATGAGGTAGGGTCCTTATGCTTGAGATTACTAATCACTTCAGTCCCGATACGCGAATTGAAAGCCGATTCTGAATCATCCCAATGTACTCGATTAGAGGCTGTCTCTTTCCGGCTAATCAGGCCTACTCCTTTCTTCATCTCAAATTTCATCTGATTACGTAGTGTTGTAATATTGACCAAGAATGCTAGTAGATTTTGTTTCCCACCCATAGAAGTTGTATTTTTCAGATCTTTTTTCATTCGTTTAGAAGCCTTATAACACTCTTCAAGACCATCCTTCACTGTTTTTCCTTGTATTCATCTATTATGAGGCTCAAGATAGATGCGATATATTTCATCACATAGCAAACATTTTTCAAAATTTTAGAAGCAGGTTCAACAATAACTGATTGACCGAAATGGAGCGCCAGGAAATATTCCTCGAACAATAAATTAGAAACAACACTACCTAGCGGGGAAAACTTTGCGTTAGAAGTCATGTGACCAAATATGAATATGAATAAAATCTGCTATTGAGACACATGTCTTATGGAATCATAATATATCAGAAAAATGAATTTCTATGATGATATATTAGTCTGAAACACTATATTTACAAGAACAACAGTAAAAATGTTTATCACGGTATTTCAGTACCCAATTCGATAGTGACAAGTTGCATCATTGTATCTTCATCATGCAGCAAGTAAATGTTCTGTTTCTGTTTGAAATCTGTTTTTTCGTTAATCAGCTGTCGCCCCCATACGAATGACAACTCTCAGAAGTTAAGTGACTTGTGCGAGCTACGGACTAAGAGGTCTCACCTTTTAACGTGTGATTCCTAACACGGTTGCAGAATCATTGCAACTTCAACCAGTTGAACTCTCTCGGGAAAAATACTATAACATAAGCATAAGCATGCGTGGTGTGAAGCATGCGTGGGTATGTACGAAAAATGTGTGCATCATGTAATATTTGGGGACTCACAAACCAGTATAGCAGGACATCGTCAGAAAATGACCACGTAGTCAAGTTGAAGATAAAACTCAACTTCAAGGTCAGATCATTAAATGGTGGAGGGGGGAATCAGTTTTCAGGTTGAAGTGTGGAAATACCTCTTTTTCAGTTGAATACACGCTTACGTCATATGGTATATTGGCTTGAATCTTGGATAATATTGGGTTTTGAGAACAAGATAGTAATACATTTCGAATTGAAACATGTGTAATACGACATGTAAAAAGTTCATGTCGAGAATATATTTAAGTGTGAAAAATATGTCTTTTTCGCTGTGAAATGGTGTGTTGTGTCTGTATACATTGTTTTGGAGAACTTCCAAACCCTGTTTAGCATGATTTACGCAAAAAATGAACTTTGTATTCATTTTCACAGTCAAACCACACTCCATCGTCAGATACTGCAATATAGTGTTGAATTTCAAATGATTAGATTGTATTGCAATATGTGAAAGTTCTTGTTAGGCGAGCATATGCATGTGTGAGAAATATCAATCTATTCTACTGCAAAATGGCATGACCCTACGCATCTCTTTTGGAAACTCCGCAAATCTCCGTCTAGCATAACCTGAGCATTGAGTAAACTCACGTTCAGTTTCAAACTCAAACCAAGCTGCTCTGTGAGATCTTGACATGGTGGGGGAGAAACAGACCAAAGTGAGAACAAACCTGCTTTTCAGTGGAAATCATATCAGTATCATCTACTATATGGCTTCAGATTTGTAATAAATTATGTTTCGAAAAGAAATACGTAGTGTGACATTTTTAATTATTACATCATTTTTAAGCATGCGGAAGTTCATATAGGGCATGCATATGTGTGAAAAATAACAGTCTGTGAAATGTCAAGTGTTGACACTACATGTCTACAAATTTCCATCTAGCATGACATTGGCGGAGAAGTCAAAGTCAAATTTTAGTCATCATTTTTTATACATGAATGTATATATGACACGTCACATTTTACAAAAGATATTTTATCTTATAGCACTTATATCAATAACAGCACATGTTACACAAAAATATTATTTTCATACTCTATCAGGGAGTAAAAACAACTTGTTACCAAAAAGTCTTCGACTTTTTTCTTGAATATGAGAAAATTTGTTTCACTTCTGTGCTGTCAATACATTCTGCCCCAACATAAAGTGACGAACCTCTGTACTCATTATGGTTTATTTTTCCCTGATGTAAGTCGTTTTTCCGTCTCGTTTAATGACAGTGAATTTCCTAATTTCTTGTTAGCAAATGGGAATGTACATGAACGTAGCTTTTGAAAAGATAAATGCATGGTAATGTGAAAAATGTTTTGTTTTGGAATGTTTTCTTACAAGATTCTCTGTATTTGATATCAAAAATTAGTCTGATGAAGCGTTTCTGCCTTATAAAAATTCTATTCATTTCTGATGAATACACTAGACCATAGTATATATCCAAGAGATTATGTCTCAATTTAATTTCATTGTTAGGAAGGCAAAATACGTTTTTCAGAGAAGTGCACAAGTATTCGATGTGATTATTGAAAGACAATTCATTGTCAAGTTGTGTTCCAAGGAATTTTGTATATTCAACGAAAGTCATTTTTTGTGGAAGAAATATATATAATATAAATATTATTTTTTATATAATTTTTATATTTTTTCAGATTGTGGAAGGTAACAATTACCCAAAAAAAGGTCGATAAAAAACTGAATTTTGTATATTCTGTTGTTTCGAAACCTAGATTCATTCATACTTGAAAACTGGATAAATGTTGTTTTATTTCCATTATTCATTAAATGATTGTTTCTACACCAACAATCGAATTCATTGATTACTAGTTTCGTTTTATTCTCAATTTCATTTAGATCTGGGGACGTCACAATGTTGTGTCATCGGCATACATGAAAACTCGACCCTCGAGAAAATCCTAATATTTAGTTTCAAGATTGAACCAAACTTCACCATCAGATTATGCCAATGTGTGGAAAAAAAGAGACCAAAGTTAGGCGATACCCACTTTTCAGTTGAAGTTACGTCAATATCATCTGCTATGTTGCTTCAAATTGTAATGTAATTATATTTCAAGAAAAAATATAGTGTAGCATTTTGAATCATCATTAAGTATGTGGTACCTAGTTCATGTTAGACATGCATATGCGTGAGAAATGTCAGTCTGTTCTCCTATAAAATGTTATGTGTTGAGTCTACGCATCTCTTGTGGGGCAGATAATAACCTTGCATTTATTTCAAAGTCAAACCAAACTTGACGGGTAAATCTGGCAATGACAGGTGAATAAATTTATTTTCGATCAAAGTGAGGGCACATCCTACTTTTCAGTTATAGTTATGCTGATGTCATATGCTGTGAAGATCGAAACGGAATGCAAAAGCTACGTGCAATATCAAAATCGACAAGTTTTTGACATACAGGACCAAGAAATACAGGCACAAACTATAGAAAATCGGCTCATCAAAGCAGTTGTCTCTTTCGTCAATTTCTAAATTCTAACCAAACCTCAAGATTTTTCCAAATCCTACTATATTTATTTCTCTTCTGAATATGTATTCTGTAATTCAATTTCACTCTCTTCAGTGTTTTCCGTACATAAAATAGACCTAAATAATAACTGTTTTTCTATTCGCATTCATGAATATAACATTGCACAAGATTCAGGTCTTAAATTTCATTGGATAGTTACAAGCAACAAGAATTCACTCTCTGAACTCTCATTTCTTATCACTTATACTTTATTGGTTTGTTTCATGTTGAATCATTTGAATACATGCAATGAACTCTTTTCTCATTACTTATCTCTAATTATTTTAGAACCTTTAACTTTGCAGTCCGACGCGGGCCTCAATAGTTCAATGAGGTTTCAAAGCGAAAATGTGGGGTCAAATTTTACTATAATAGGGAGAATTTCTGTCAACTGTTATATTTATCCAATTCGCCCTAACCATACCTTGGCACAGCTCAAGTTGATAATTTTCAGATTAATACTTCACGAGATTCTACAATATTATCTATACAAATGCACGTTATTTAACTCTCTTCAGTTCACCCTACTTTGCTACCCACTAGAGATGCCTGACGTCACAGCCAAGCCCACCTCCCAACTGGATGCGATAACAGATGTCGGTACGGACAGGCAGTGGTCGTTGCGGTCTCGGAGAGGGCAAACGTTAGCACAGTCCTCGGCCGTCTGCGTGTCACCATCGATAGCTAGGCTAGAGCGATGCGTTACGTCACAGCCTCCACTGCTTCGAAAGAGGTGAGGGCACACCGATGAATACGCATTACTCAGCCGCACGTCGTGGAGTGAACATCTCGCTCTCTTACCGTTGAACGGTTGATGCTGTGACGTCACACCACTACTAACTTGGTGGGCTCACACTGATGGAACATTCATTACTTGAAGGATCTTCGAAGTATGCAGACGTATGTTTGTACATAGACAAGCACATGATGAAACCCTGTACCGTGCATTCTCACACACACACACACCAAATGTAATCACGTCACTATGTCACACCCACACACACACACAAAATCTCATATGAAAAAAGGCGATGTGACCCTTCAAGATCACATCGCCTTGATGTTACTAAACATAAAAAAAATCAATTAATATATCATAGTGGTGGGGGAGGCCCAGAACCGGCTGTAATCTGTGATGTACACATACCACCTATGCATCAGACGTATTTTTCAAGATCATATACACCATACATATTTTTCAAGGTGGCATGCACAAGACATATTTTTCAAGGTCACATAAGTCGGTCTAGGTCATCCGCCCCACGTGACGTCATAGTGGTGGGGGGAGGCTTAGAACCGGCTCAAATCTCCTACTAGTCTCGTATTCACCAAAATCATGAAATTTGAATCATGTTCCGTTCGAATCGATAGAGCGAAATATTCGAAAAATTAAAAAAAATGAAAAAATTTGAAGTGACAGTAGATAGTCCAAATTTAGAGAAAATGTACAAAATTGGAAATGAAGCAACTCTTTCTTCGGCATTTTTCTAAATTTACAAAAAACCTGATTTTTTGAAGATTTTTGGAGAAAATGACCAGGTTTAGATACACATGACAAAAGGAAAGGCTGTTTTTTACTCATTTTCCAAGCACAAACTAACTGCGGAGTAAACTTGTCATCATATCTATTGATAATACAAATTGATATACAATGTAACCATTAAAGTACGCACCATATGAGAAATTTTTTTTTCGAAAAGTTTCAATGAAGCTTAACTTCGGCTTTTATTTAAAAAAACAAGTTCGGTTAATCGTCATCAATTCATGTATACATTACAAACTCATCATGGAGTTTAACTTTTCTGATACATTTTTACTTATACGGACATTTTTAGAGAGAAATTAAAAATTTGCTATAAAAATTTTAACATGACTGGTGCAAAGTTTCAATCACTGCTTCGAAAAAGCAGAGGCAATTAAAAAGAAATGCAAATAATTTCCATAGAACTATTATTATTATTATTATAAATTTTAAACAACAATAATATTATAGAAAATACAAATGGGTACAAAAAATAACTTATTGATCTAAATGAGGTTGTGAAACACTTATAGCCTACATTTCAGTATGTCGTCCTCCACGTTCAATACAATTTATGGTCCTTCTACTGACATCTGTTATTACATTTTTAATAAATCGGGGATTTATATTTGCACAGCAGTCGCGAATGGTATTTTACAGATGTTGTATGTCAGTAAATGGTCTACTTCAGTACACTTTTTGTTTCAGGTAACCCCACAAGAAAAAGTCTAAAGGCGTCAAGTCAGGTGATCTAGGTGGCCAATAATGTTCCCAGTTACGTCCAATAACTTTGCCTCTGAACATTTGTTGGAGGGACTGTTTTACAGCAACCGTGTGATGTATTGGTGCGCCATCAAGTTGATACCACAGGTCGTATTTGAAATTTAAAGGCAAAGTATATAAAACTTCACTAACCTCGTTATTTAAAAGGTTGAGATAACCGACGGATGATAAATTTTCCCTAAAGAAAAATGGCCCAATTATTTGGTCGTTAAGTATCCCACACCATACATTAGTTTTAAAGGAATACTGATCACCACATTCAACTGTGAAATTAGAATTTTCTTGGGCCCACCATCGGCAATTTTGAGAACTTTCCGTTACATTTGAAGAGAACGTTGCCTCATCTGCCCATAAAATTTTATACAGAAACTTCTCTCTCTCTCTCTCTTTAATAAAATTTTTCTAACACTTTCAATCTTGCAATCGGTATTTTTCATAATATCGGTTATGCCCGTTTACCCGTGTTCAATAACTTTTAAACAAATGTTAAGGTGGGCCTCCTCATAATATTTACTTGGAGTGTGCTTTTTCTTAAATTGATTTGCTACGGATCCTGTTTCTCTGAATTTTGACATTAGTCTTGACACAGTAGTATGTTGAACATTTTTTCCTCGATGCCTTTCATTAAAAATGTTAGCTACTTGCCGATTTGGTGTATTCTCACCACAAATTAAAACTGTTTCTATTCTTTCCTGAAGAGACAACATTATTGTAACAATAACTGTTAAAAATTTGACAAGTAAATCAACAACTTGACACTACCATATTTTATTTGTCAAGACCTACTTAAAAATTTTATTTAACGTGATTGAGCATCCTTACCGCCCTACCGTTTATAAATAATCTGTAAATACTGAATATTGAAATTTTAATGTAATTTCAACTCTAGTAATTTTATTAATACTTATTGCAGTTTTTGAGTTATGTCTGCTTTTTCGAAATTGAAGGTACTGACGTTTGTTTAAGAAAATAGCCAAGTGATTGAAACTTTGCACCAGTTATTTAAAATGTTTATAGCACATTTTTAATTTCCCTCTAAAAATGTCCGTATAAGTAGAAATTCATCAGAAAAGTTAAACTCCATGATGAGTTTGTTATGTATACATGAATTGATGACAATTAACCGAACTTGTTTTTTAAAATAAAGGGGATATCAGTCAAAAATAAGCAAAACGTGAACTTTATCCTAGTTGCATGAAATTTGGCATATGGATATAAAATTGCCGTAAAACAAATTTTTCAAGTAACTTTTTGTTAAATCCGATCTAGAAATGCACTTTTTCAATTTTTTTCAAAAAAAAAAAGTTGAATTTGACAAACACTGAACGTCAGTGGGTCGAAGTTGGCCGCATCATTTTAAGTTAAATTTAAAGCACAAACAAGTACCGAAGTTAAACTTCATTGAAACTTTTCGAAAAAAAATCCCATATGGTGCGCACTTTGATGGTGACACTGTATGTGTATGATACAACATATATAATTCGTAGTCTGGAATTTCTGGTAAGTAGACTATAATCGTTTCGTCAATAGCACAAAACTTGTATCTTCTAAATTCCTTTATTCATTTCCAGTTCTTTTGAAAATATGACGACAGAGAACGAAAATTAAAAAAAATACGAACAAAAAAATAGAAGTTATGAGTGGGGAGAAAACGAAAAAGCATTATGTGCTATTTGTAATCATACGGTCAGAGATTATAAAACTGGCAATTTACGTCGACGTGAACCAATCATCCTCAGTTTTTTAATCAGTATTTACAAAATTCCAAATTAGCTTCTTTAAAATCTTGAATAAACAACTGTCAACTGACATTTAGCAATCAAGCTAATTATGTGGCTGAAGCAAGTTTTGTTATTGCCTGGAAAATTGCTCGTGCAAGACGCCTGAATGAAGAGGGAGACTTTATAAAAAATGCACGATATACTCGAAGTGTTAGATCTAAATAATGCGGCTGGTTCAAGCCCCAGGCTGAACGATCGATTTTCTCCTACTATCGTCCAACCCATGTTAGGAATCACACGTTGAAGGGTAAGACCTCGTTAGTCCTTAGCTCGCACAAGTTTCGCATTCTGAGGATTGTCGTTCGAAGGGGTGCGATAGCTGATTAACGGAAAAACAGATTTTAAACAGATTTTTTAAATTCAGCTTAGCCGTTAACGAAACGACAGATTTCACGTATCTTCCGCAATTGGCAGTTTTTATACGTTTTGCTGCGTCTGACTTGGTTGTTGAAGAAAAATTATTAGATTTAGTAGCATTTCAAGAGTCAACCCTCGGTGTCTATATTAAAAATGTATTAGATCGCTTAATGAAAACTTTTGATGTGCCTCCTAATAAACTTATGAACATTGCAACTGATAGACCTTCGGCAATGTTGAGTAAAAACAATGTTGAGTAAAAACATTTTCAAAATCAAACAGTATTACACATTTTGAATTACATTCGCATCATTGCAACAATTCATAGACAATTCAAAAATTTCTTTCTTTAATTCTCATTGAAGTACGAAGAACTTCCAAATTACATTAATTTCTTTTGCATTGTTGGATGGTTATCTAGCTACAACGTATTAAATCGTTTTGTAGATTTGTTTGATCTGATAACTGCATTTTTGAAAGGAATGAAAATAACATAATTAGACGATGACGAGTGGTTACAAGACTTAAATGTTTTTAACTGATATCATGGAACATTTGCAACCACTGAATTTACAGTTGCAGGGAAAAGATGAAATAATACCTCACAGTGTATATGTCGTTTTCAAACAGAATCACAACTTTTTCAAAATTGAAAATTTTATTTCAATGAATTGAAGGGGTTATATTTTTTAGGAGTGATTAATTTTAAATTAATATTAAACAAGAAAAAGTCAACGAGTATATAAAAAACTAGAAAGAATATTGACATAATTCCAAAATAGATTTCAAGACTCGACATATTTTGAATCTTCTCTTGATTTTTTTCTGTATCCATTTGAAATTTACATAATTCAATGAGTTTTCCGTTTTCAATATAATTATGACTCAAAAAGCATCTTGAGAATTAGAATTAATAGAGATGAAAGAAGATGGAACGATACAATTAAAATATAAGTCGACCACGATTACTGAATTTTGGAAATTTGTACCAGAATCGAAATATCTTGAATAAAAAAAGGCTGCTTGTCAAATTATTTCAATATTCGAAACAACTTTCTGTGATTATTGTTTTGAAAGAACTTGCTAATATAAATAAACTGAATTCAGATATCACTAAGGAGAATATTGCTTCGATTATTGGGGGTTTAGGAAACAAGCACTTTAAAATTAAGGACCTAAGTCCACGCGTCAGCATAGGAATAGGATATCTAGCTAATTATCTGGACCATGCAAATAGTACAGGGCCTACAGGAGATGACAAATAATTTCACTGAGATATTCCCAGTGCAGCTAAAGTTACTTACTTTTACTGATACAGAAATGTAGACGATATTTCAAAAGGTATCAAAAGAGAGTCAGATAAATATAGTTTAAAAAACTAAAAAACACGCTTTTGAAGAACATGGAACTGAAAAGTTGAAAACATTTTTTTAAAATAAGCTTGAAACAATAACGAACGAAAAATACTAGTATTATTGTGAAAAAAGTGACGAGCGCTTGATATACAAAAAATATGGCACAAGTCGCCAATTTTTTTTCATATTAATACTAGTATTTTTCGTTTGTTATTGTTTTAAGCTTATTAAAAAAAATATTTTTAATTTTTCAGTTCGATGTTCTTTAAAAGCGTGTTCTTCAGTTTTTAAACTATACTTATATTTCATTTTTTAGTTTCGTATGCTATAAAAGCGTGTTTTTCAGTCTTTTTAAACTATATTTATTTTATCTAAACTTTGGGATCAATCAGCCGTATATTGTTCAGAAAAATGACCATTGATATTTTCCGATTCCGTTATGTGTTAATGAAAAAAATACTTGTTCCAAATGAAGAAATACATGTGAAGTGAGTTCGAATTATATTAAGGAGGTTACGTACAGCGCCATCTGCCTGCGAATAGATCAAGCAATAATGTCGGTATATCAAGGATGTTGCGTACAGCGCCATCTGCCCGCGAATAGATAAGGCAATAATGTCAATATATCAAAAAGGTTACGTACAGCGCCATCTGCTCGCGAATAGATCAAGAAGTAATGTCGATAATTCTGTCAAATACAGATCCCGAGCTTGAGAGCTACAAACAAACAAACATACATACATACATACATGACGCTAAAAAAAGCGGGTTAAAAATATTTTTTCAAATGAATAAAATACATGTAAAGTGAGTTCGAATTATATCAAGCAGGTTGCGTACAGCGCCATCTGCCCACGACTAGATCAAGCAATAATGTCGATAATTTTGTCAAATACAGATCCCGATATGAAATGAAAAGGAGAATTACAAACAAATATTACATACAGGTGAAGCTAATTTAAAGCGTGTAATAAAAATCACTGATAATCCAGATGTTGTTATAATTGTGAAGGTTATCATTTAATAAGAAACTGAAAAGATCAACAGCGTAAGTCGAAATGAAACAACAAAAAGAAAAAAATTAGTTCTATTCCGAATGTGTTTTGAAAACCGCCTCCATAAACATTTGTACTATGAAAAATTATTGAATTGATATGGGTTTTTTTTTCTTTGATGAATCAATCGCTCAGAAATTGAAATCAATGTACAAGATGTTATATGACGAATTTGTTTATATAGAATTGAGTTTGGATGAAGTGTCAGATCACATAAATGTTATTATTGTTAAAACAGTTAGTTGCAAATATGATTATTTAAACAATTAAGATTTGGCTATTATGAGATTCTTCTTTATTATTGTTCAAATGCATATCAGAGGCCAACCTGAAAAACTTTTGTCTCTAAATCTACTCGTATATCAATTCGAGACAAATATTTTCTCTCTCAAGAACTTTTTGATAACAATACCATACTATAGTTCCAGGATGGTGGGCGCAAAATTCCCAGAAATGACTGACGTGGCGTACGGAAATTATACTTAACAGATGGGGAATGAAACGATAAAATATATAGAATCATAACTTCGACAACAATGTTATCGTTTTATTACAATATTTCCTAGAGTTTGGTGCTACTGTTGTTGAATTTTATTATATATAGTTCTGTTTGCGTGAACCCAGTTCTCCGAGTAAAAAAAACTAAATAAACTTGAATCATTCAGAGCAGGAGAGTTATTATGCTGGCATTAATTTAGGTGAGCGAAAAGTAATGGCTATTGAAATATCAATTTTTAAAAGTGCTTTGAAGGTCTTTCAGAATATTTCAGAAATTACATTGGAAGTTGTACCAAAATTGTTGCACTCGTCACTCGGCTACTTGAGGAGGATATACCATTTTTTGTGATCTGACGATCAGAAGCTGAATTCAAAGACAGTGGTCCTTATATCCAAGACAATGGCTGACCAACACCACTCTGTAACAGAAGTTAGGTTCGGTTCTGGAATCTGAAAATTCGCAAAATGAACCTTCATACGATAAAGCATGAACTTTAGACATTTCCTGATGATGCTTACTTGGTTAGCGAAACGCTTTGATTAATAGATTACTGTCATATTGAAACACCAAAACGTCTACGACGAAAACGATGAATTGATAATGAATAAACGCACGCAAAACGGTCGAAATGCATGCAAAACGGTCGAAACGTACGCACAACGGTCTAAACGCAAGTAAAACGGTCGAAAAGCACGCAAAACGGTCGAAAAGCGCATAAAACTGTCGAAACGCACGCAAAATTGTCGAATACTTTGCTTTCCCCATTTTCGAACGTTGACTCTATAATAGGTAACTCCTCGACACCTTTGGTGTCCTTCTTCTCCTGATGATGCTAACTCGGTTGACAACAATACGACTCAATGTCTTTCTGACATGTTGGAATGCTAGACTTCTGTTAAACCGACATGTTTTTTTCTTGAATGATGGATTTTGACGCACCCTGTACAATTCGATGATATGTTTTGTTTTCAATGATGTATTTTGAGACACTATCTACACATTGAGGGATCGCACGTTGGAACGTTACAGCCTCTTTAAACTGTAATGTATTTTCTAAAATGATGTATTTTGACGCACCCTGTACACTTCGACGCCATGTTTTTTTCTTTGATGATTTATTTTGAGACCCCCTGTACACATTGAGGAATCTGACGTTGAACTGTTGAACTGTCATATTCTTCCTTAAATCTGATTCATCATTTATATTAATATATCACCTTCGCGCTTCCAATATACAGTCATTATCGAGTCGTATTCCCAACCTTTCATGCCTAATTTTAAAACTGACAACGACACATTGCCCCATAAACAACGATTGATTTTACAACCGTCATCACCGAAACCGCGCTAGCAACTTATAACTTCGATACCATCTCCATATCTCTTTGCGTCGATTACGTTACACGTGTCTCTCAGTCTTACACACACACACACATACACCTATACAGTCTGTAACAACGAAAACTTAACAGAGCCGTTTTTGAATATAAAAAGTAAGATTTTTAAAAAAAGCTCGGGCACGTCGATTTCTAATTAAAAGGGAACACCTTACAGACTAATCAGATTTTTTGTAGTACGCACCCTCTCGGAGGCCGACGACTCTTATTTAGATAGGGAAAGTAGGTCGAGTGGCATCTTGTTCCAAAGGTCTTTCGAATACCTTCACAACTCTGTTAAAAGAAAATTTTTGTAACGATTAGTTTTCGAAATAATTTGAAGTTAAAATTGCCATGTTAATAATACATTAGACAGACCACTCGGTAACTTGTATGCCTAAATAAAAAAATTTTCGAGCAGTTCTTCTTATCAGTTTTTTTTTAAATAAAATCCCTTTTTTTAAATCAATACCCACTCCTCTTTTTCCAGTTTTCATTAGTACATCGTTCGATTGTTTTGTTTAAACGGCTCGTGTATTGTTATTTGTTTAAAAATGCCTTACACTACTGCTGAGAGGGTTTCAGTTATTGCTTTATTTTTTGGCAACGACCAAAATATTAATAGAATATCAATTTTATTCAACGAGCAAAATCCTGGTAAAAACCTAAGCAGAAATCACGTTCTGGATTCGGTCACAAAATTCAGGGAGACAGGTTCGGTTTCAAATAAGAAAAGAAATGTTCAGAGAAGGGTAGTAAATGACGATAATGCGATTGGAGTGATTGGTCAAGTCATCGCCAATCTCAGGTTAAATACCGGAGGTTTATCACCAATTGCCGGAATAAGCCATATGAGCGCATGGAGAATCCTTAAAAACCACAAATTCCATCCTTACAAAATTAAACTTGTTCATAAACTCAATGAGGATGATTTTGACCGAAGACAGGAGTTTAGTGAGGGCATGAGTGAGAGATTACTGCAAAATTCCGAGCTGCTTTATAACATCTGTTTTTCGGAAGAAATCTCATTTTATTTAAATGGTTGCGTGAACCGTCACAATTGCCGTAATTGGTCGGATGAAAACCCAAGACAATACGCAGAAATACATACCCAACATCCCGAAAAGTTGAATGTCTGGGCCGGAATATTAGGCAATCATATTATAGGTCCATTTTTTATTGATGGAAATTTAACCGGTGATTCTCATATACAACTTCTTGAAGAGGCAATACAACCTCGTATAGTTGAAATAATTGAACAGGATCCAAGATGTCAAGATGAATTTATCCATTTTCAACAAGACGGTGCACCATCCCATTATGCCCAGCAGGTTCGAAATTTTTTGAATAATCATTTTGAAGGACAATGGATTGGCAGAAGAGGTCCAATTGAATGGCCAGCACGATCACCAGATTTAACACCACTGGACTACTTTTTGTGGGGATTTTCAAAGTCTAAAGTTTATGCTACTCAGCCAGCCAATTTGGATGAATTACGTCGTAGAATTATTGATGAATGCCGAGCTATAACTCCCGAGGTGTTGAATAATGTAAGAGCAAAATTCGAACAAAATCTCTATTGTTGCATGGAGCAAAATGGCGCACATTTTGAACATTTACTCTAAATTTCCTATGTGAGTTACCCTTATTAGGTGTTAATTTTTTTGTGTATGCTTTATAAACAATTATTGGGATTTATTAACCCTAAAACAGTTTTTTAAACTTTTCTGTGTCATCAGCATTCAAGGAAATCAGCAGTTTATATTCGTTGTGTAGGTAAGTTTTTAATATGATTCACTTTTTTATCAGAAGCATAAAATATCCACGTCAAAAGGCAACCTTCATAAGGAGGTGCCACTCAATTTACCTGAAATGTAAGAGTGGTGTAACCAACCCCATCCCCCGAAAAAATCTCCTCGTAATAAACAAACAATAATAAACAAACAATTCTTACTTTTTTACGAAATCAAATGGATACGTGTTAGCAGGTTGTCATAAAAAGCACAAATTTATTTTTTTATGAAAGTTCTGAACGTAAATTGTACCCTAAAAACAATTTGATTTATTTTAAAAAGAATTGAACTCGATAAAAATACCTTTAAATCTTCAAATTATGTCGAAAACTAATCGTTACAAAAAGTTTCTTTTGACAGAGATGTAAAGGTATTCGAAAGACGTTTAAAACAAGGTGCCACTCGACCTACTTTTCCTATCTAAATAAGGGTCGTCGGACGCACCCCTCGGAGGGGGTGCGTACTGAAAAAAATCTGATTAGACTGAAAGGTGTCCCCCTTCAATTAGAAATCGACGTGTCCAAAATTTTTTTCAAAAACCTTACTTTTTATATTCAAAAACGGCTCTGTTAAGTTTTCGTTGTTACATACTATATATATAAAACATATATGAAACATCAATTCTTTCCCAAATCTAAATATATTTTCCTATCTTCTAAAAGGAAATGATTTCCCTAACATTCTACGAAAATAAAAAAATGTGGTCAAGTCAATGAGTCAATTTCGGTCCTGACCATCATATTAAACATCTTACGTTGGTGTCGTGTCTAAGCAAAATATCTACTACGCCAATTTCCTGGGTTCAAATCTCATATCGATAAGTTTTTTTTAATTTCACTTAGCTGTCGATTATCACTAGGAGCACGTGACTGGTGCGCGACAAAGGGGCTCGTGGTGAAGGTATGAGCAGTGAGGCGGAGTCAAATGGGGGCCCACGCTTTTTGAATCTCTCCGATACTCATTTCATCCTTCTCTGCATCGATTACGTAACACGTTTCTCTCTTCCACTCACTAAAGACTCTCTCTGAAACACTTACCAACGACGCACGACCTTGAAGTGGGCTCGAACTAAGCTTGTTCAAGTAGAGAGGATACACGGCTTCTATGGCGTACTCCGTAGGGGACGTACTTACGGTAGTGAGTGGGAAAGAGACATGTGCGATGTGATCGACGCATAAAAGGATGGAATGAGCATGGAGTAGATTCATTTGATAGATAACGGCGCGGTGGAATTACAAAAATAACGGTATAATATTAATAATGAACATGGCTGCCAAGGTAATAGAAAAAAAAACATGGTGTCGAAGTGTACAGGGTGTCTCAAAATACGTCAGCGTGGAAAATAATGGTATAATAATAATAATAATGAATGAAAAATTGGATTGAAGAGAAAAACATGGCTGTCATACAGGGTGTCTCATCGTTTAGTAAAAAAACATGTACAGGGTGTTTCAAATTCGTCAGCGTGGAAAATTATGATATAATAATAATAGTGAATGAAAAATTGGATTGATGGAAAAAAAACATGACGTTACTGTATACAGGGTGTCTCGAATACGTCATTAAGAAAAACATTACAGTTCAACGGGGCTCTATCGTTCCAACGTGTGATTCTTCAATGTGTACAGGGTGTCTCATTAAAAAAAAAACATGTCAGGGGGCCTAACGTTTTAGCGTGCGATCCCAATGGGAAACGTTTGAAAATGGGCAATGGAGGTATTCAGCAATGACACTTCAAAATACGTAACATTCTTTTTTTCATTTTTGTGTTAGTGACGTCAATGTATATAGGGTGTTTCAAAATACGTCGGCGTTGTTGAATTATAAAAATAATGAATGAAAAATCGGATTGAAGAAAAAAACATGGCTACTAGCGTCTCAAAGAAAAAAACATGGTTGCCATGGAGATATACAGGGTGTCTTATCGTTTAAGAAGAAAACATGACGTCAATGTGTAAAGGATGTCCCAAAATGCGTCATCGAAAAACATGACAGTTTGACGGAGCTCTATCGCTTCAACGTGAGATTCTTAAAAGTGTACAGAGTGTCTCAAAATACGTCATTTTAGGATCATGACGGTTCAACGGGGTTCTATCGTTTTGACGTACGATTCTTCAATATGTACAGGATGTCTCATTCAAGAAAAAACATGATAGTTTAACAAGGCTATATCGTTTCAGCATGCGATTCTACAATGTGTACGGGATGCCCCGAAATGCGTCATTTGTGAAGCAGGACAGTTTAACGAGGCTCTATCGTTTCGGCGTGTGATTCTTCAATGTGTACAGGGTGTCTCATCATTTGACAAAAAAAATGTACGAGGTGTCTCAAACACGTCATTCAAGAAAACATGACAGTTTAACAGGATGTCTCAAAATACGTCATTTAATAAAAAACTTCGTTTCTGGCTCAAAATCCAATGCTTTTTCTTATGGAGCTTAAGTTTAGTAATTTTCAGACCTCGTAGCGCAACGTTGTGAGATACCCAACTCGAGGTAGATGTGCCGTGTGTGAGAGTTATACGATGCAATATATATATATATATATCTATATATATATATATATATATATATATATATATATATATATATATACATATATATATACATATATACATATATACATATATACATATATATATATATATATATATATATATATATATATATATATATATATATATATATATATATATGAAAGTTATTGAGTGTCTTGATATATAAACAGAAGTTAATATCGGACATAGCACTCATGAAAGTGGCAAACCATAGACACGTGTTTCGGGCTTTTGGCCCATCATCAGTATGGTGCAGCCAAGTGTAAGGATGGGCAACACTTGGTTACCAGAAGATAGAAATACAAATGCACGGAGCCACCAACAGGAGCCAACCGCACACTTGTGGTTTCAGTTGATAGATCTCGTGTTCACAAGAAAACTATCAAAATCACCACGGAGGCAGCTATAGCTACCTGCGTGACATCCGGGTCCAGGAAATTATACAAATTTGAAAGTTATTGAGTGTCTTGATATATAAACAGAAGTTAATATCGGACATAGCACTCATGAAAGTGGCAAACCATAGACACGTGTTTCGGGTTTTTGGCCCATCATCAGTATGGTGTATAATTTCCTGGACCCGGATGTCACGCAGGTAGCTATAGCTGCCTCCGTGGTGATTTTGATAGTTTTCTTGTGAACACGAGATCTATCAACTGAAACCACAAGTGTGCGGTTGGCTCCTGTTGGTGGCTCCGTGCATTTGTATTTCTATCTTTTGGTAACCAAGTGTTGCCCATCCTTATGGCTGCACCATATGGCTCCACCATATGGCTGCACCATACTGATGATGGGCCAAAAGCCCGAAACACGTGTCTATGGTATATATATATATATATATATATATATATATATATATATATATATATATATATATATATATATATATATATACATCCCGCTATATATAGGTCCTCCACAGGAAACGCAGCAATAAGTATTCCACCAGAAGGAGTGCGTATATAATGATTTTAGCCGCGTATATGTGACATCTGCTTTCCATTTATGGTGGAAATGCCTTGAAATGAAACACAATTTTTAAAATTTTGTATGCATGTTGATATCTTTGTGTCTTCCTCTGAAACTACGGTTTTTGCCTCATCCGGGTGTATACTTGTTGACAAACTCACAGCTGTAAGTCCTCCGCATATACTCTTGCGATTCGAACTACAGTGGATAGCTCTTCCGACAGTGTTGTCTAAATATTGGTAATCAGTGGGAATCATTGAAGAGTAGTATAGTCAGAGTAAACAGAGACAGAGACTGTTATATCTTATTTCATACCCAACTTGTTATCTCATTAATGTTCCAAAATGCCAAAATATTCACACAACTATACTTTCCCAGGATCACGTGTTTTTTCCCTCTTTTAGGTAAAATCAGATCCCGAAGAATTCTTCGGAAGAATTCTTTGGGATCAGATTCCACCTGAAAACTATGACTGTAGAATTTTTTCCAGTATTAAGCTGAATAATTAAATTTATAATTGAATTTATGTCATAGAAAATCGTAAAATATATAAATATGCATGTAAATGTTTGGCATTTCAATAAAAAAATGCTTGAAATTTGAATACTTTATACTGACTACGTTATTCATTACAATATTTTTAAATACAATAATCTTGTGATTTATATGTACATTTCTTGAATTCTTCTTCGTAGTTTTTTTTTTAACAATGGAACATTTGTTTTGGTTGGTTTTCGGGTTTTGCCGTGGTCTTCTTTGATTACAATTTCTAAACCTAAACCTAAAGAAGACCACAGCAAAACCCGAAAACCAATCAGAACATTAACTCCAGCCGTTTAAGCCTACAATCCTTTATTGAAGCATTTTTCATAACAATGACAATTTGAGCATAAATTTGTGCATTTCAAACCATGTTTTTGTCGGCCACATTTCTAAGTGTAACATCCAGTTTCACAGGTGCAACAAATAGTTTTGAGCCATATTTTCAGTAAAATTGAGCATAACGCCACTTTTAATGTTCCTTCCAGCCTCTATCTGTTGCTGTCAGTTCGTTACCCAGCCAAATTTGAAGCTGATGAAATGCCCTGTAACAATGTTGTTCTTCTGCACCTTCTATGGATGGGAGACAATATGAAAGATGTAATTTTTACCAATAGATATTTTCAAAATCTTCATTGATTCAGTGTTATTATATTGTCATTTCAATATTTACGAACAGTTTTGTTTAATTGTATTCCATTTTATGATATTTTTTGATATCATTGTTCGTATCTTCATTATAAAATATATTGGCCATTTTTATCATTCAATAAAGAATTTATCATACTATCATAAATGTTAGATCGCACATTATACTGTTGTAATCTAATCATTTCTTTTCCACAAACTAGTTGAACGATTTGAACCATTTCGCTCATTAAATTTTATTTTTTGGTCTATTACTTGAGATTAACTTTTTTGAATTAGAAGAGGCCAAGCAAACCCACTTCTGAATTTACAGTAATAGTAAATTGAGGTGAAAAAAATGACATTCAGTTATTCGTTCATAACTCAAACACTATCAAAAATTGAGCAATTGAAAATAGATTTTAACAGAGGAGGAATTATTCAATTATATAGTTTCAAACTCTCGAAACCCTACCACCTTTATTCATTATTTTAATTCACCTTCGAAAATAGGGCTCCGACCCATATCACGACATGGACATATCGGCAATGAAGACGGTACACCACCGCCGTTCACGACAACCCCACCCTTCAAACGATAATTTTTTTTTCAGTTAGTTACAATTACATAATTACATGCTTAAAAGTGTATTGAATAGTAAATGTACCAATGTTTGATAGACTTTTTCAATACTGGAATATTTACCGCTCAACAGCAACAGATGATAAATAAATAAAGAATATGTTATTCATAAAGTCTTCGTTCAGTTGATACCAACAATCAGTAACTTTTCATTGAATGAAACTGAATGATACATACATATGACCTAAATAAATTATTTTCAAGAGAATTTCACATAGATCATTTTTTTAGAAAACAATTACTCTAGATTGGACACAATTTCATCATTTCAATAAGTAGATCATTTCTTCAAAAAAATATTGAAAATGAATACACAGAAGCAGAATACCGTAGAATAAATCTGTTCGACTTCTAGTGAGCTCATCAAAATTTATGAAAAAATCTTGAGTAAATATCTATAATAAAGTAATTATTCTCCAATATATTTCAATTTCCCGATTTGGAATTCCTTGCTCAACAGGGCTATAGACGTCACCTACCAATAGTTTGATGATCATTGAGTAATTATTTCAAGAGGTCCTGAAATATATTATTTACAGTGGCCCCAAAATTTTCCTAACAAAGGTCAGTTACTCGAGTGAATAGTTCGAATAGCAATGCATTCAATTCGATTTCACGTTAGCAACTACCTTGTCAAGGGCAAGTTATTTTATTATTGAAGTGAATGAGTTTTGTACGTTTTTGATATTTTTCCAAATCAAAAGATCATGTTTCAAAAACTATTTATTGAATGATGAGAAAACAACATAATTCTAAAAATTACAAAATACAAAATTATTTTTTATGTTATTTTTTTTATGTGTATGTTCACATTATATCAAAAAATAATTTCAACTGAATGACATCAGTAGGTACCTTTCTATTGAATGAAACTCAATAGTACGTATGATCTAAATAAATTACTTTCAAGAAAAGAATTTCACCTGAATACATTTTTTTCGAAAACAATCTCCTATAGAATACACATATTTTCATCATTTCAATAAATAGCGTATTTCTTTGAAACAATATTGAAAATGAGTACACAGAATATACTTTGTACCTGCCTCTCTTAGAGTTCGGCAGAGCCGTACTCTTACCATCTGACCTGATATCCCCCTGATATTTATTCTACTGATGCTTCATGATGTTTTGAGCTGTTTTACACGGTAAGCGAAAGCTCCTCCGTATACGGACGACTTATCGCACCCGGACGACCTATTGCATGCAAATGGTCTATTAGCGGAGGAGCTACCTACCGGAGGATAAATATATATATATATATATATATATATATATATATATATATATATATATATATATATATATATATAAATAATATATAAATATATATATATATATATATATATATATATATATATATATATATATATATATATATAAATATATATATATATATATATATATATAAATATATATATATATATATATATATATATATATATATATATATATATATATATATATATATACAAATATGAAAGTTATTGAGTGTCTTGATATAGAAACAGAAGTTAATATCGGACATAGCACTCATGAAAGTGGCAAACCATAGACACGTGTTTCGGGCTCTTGACCGGAGGATAAATATATATATATATATATATATATATATATATATATATATATATATATAATCTAGAAAGGTTAATGCAGTCAAGCTGCTGGAAAATAATTCCATGAAAATCAAAAAATAAATAGATAAGTACTCTTTGATCATTCCCATATTGATTTCAATTTAAGAGCCACCGGTATACAGCTGTTTCAGCCTATTGGGCATCGTCAGTACCGGGCAGGCGGTCCTCGATTGAAGACAAAATGAGAAAAAACCAAGAAAGTACTTGATAAAAATAGCTGCGTAAACGCAAGCGAAACATAAGTGGAACCACCTATTGGTGTGACACCCAAGTCAACTTGCCAAGTTTTTATGTCAGTGTTGGTGGTTTGACCAATCAACCGACAACTGCGGTAGCAGAAATTTGGGAAGCTAACCTGAAATGCCATCGGAAAACGAATCCACATGTTTCTAGAAATGATATGAAATCTAGAAAGGTTAATGCAGTCAAGCTGCTGGAAAATAATTCCATGAAAATCAAAAAATAAATAGATAAGTACTCTTTGATCATTCCCATATTGATTTCAATTTAAGAGCCACCGGTATACAGCTGTTTCAGCCTATTGGGCATCGTCAGTACCGGGCAGGCGGTCCTCGATTGAAGACAAAATGAGAAAAAACCAAGAAAGTACTTGATAAAAATAGCTGCGTAAACGCAAGCGAAACATAAGTGGAACCACCTATTGGTGTGACACCCAAGTCACACTTGGCAAGTTGACTTGGGTGTCACACCAATAGGTGGTTCCACTTATGTTTCGCTTGCGTTTACGCAGCTATTTTTATCAAGTACTTTCTTGGTTTTTTCTCATTTTGTCTTCAATCGAGGACCGCCTGCCCGGTACTGACGATGCCCAATAGGCTGAAACAGCTGTATACCGGTGGCTCTTAAATTGAAATCAATATGGGAATGATCAAAGAGTACTTATCTATTTATTTTTTGATTTTCATGGAATTATTTTCCAGCAGCTTGACTGCATTAACCTTTCTAGATTTCATATCATTTCTAGAAACATGTGGATTCGTTTTCCGATGGCATTTCAGGTTAGCTTCCCAAATTTCTGCTACCGCAGTTGTCGGTTGATTGGTCAAACCACCAACACTGACATAAAAACTTGGCAAGTTGACTTGGGTGTCACACCAATAGGTGGTTCCACTTATGTTTCGCTTGCGTTTACGCAGCTATTTTTATCAAGTACTTTCTTGGTTTTTTCTCATTTTGTCTTCAATCGAGGACCGCCTGCCCGGTACTGACGATGCCCAATAGGCTGAAACAGCTGTATACCGGTGGCTCTTAAATTGAAATCAATATGGGAATGATCAAAGAGTACTTATCTATTTATATATATATATATATATATATATAATATATATATATATATATATATATATATATATATATATATATATATATATATATATATATATAGGATAAATATATATATATATATATATATATATATATATATATATATATATATATATATATATATATACATTGAAGTGGGGTGGGAAAAATAAGTTCGTACACCAAGCAGAATAATTCGGGTTGAAAAGGTTTTATTCCCAGTTGGTCGGTAGTATGACAGATTGCGTTGAAAATACGACTAAGTTTCTATAAAATAAAATCATGAATATAAATAATATGCCTGAAGTTTAGTTCGATATATCACATACCTAGACCAGGCAGAAAAGTTCAAATTAATTCCCTTTCCAAATACCGCTAAGGTTCCAGAAAAACTTATTTGCAGTTCCAATACACGAAATCAACTAGAACGAGTCCACTTGCAGATGGATCCAACGTTCCTGAACTTTTTACCTCAATACTTTTTCAAATAAAGAAATGTGTAAGAAAAACGAGTTCTAATTATACCGAGAAAGCTACTGACAGCGCCATCTCCGCGCGAATAGGCCAAGCCAAACTATGTTGATAATTCTGTCAATACAGATCCCTAATCCCTAGCATTTACACCGGAATGAAATGAAAAATAGGTTAACGTCGATAACGAAAAGATGCAAACAAACATGATACAGTGAGTATAAATGACAAACGAGGACAAACTAAAAACGAAAACATATTACATTATGAAATCACGAGCAGTAGGGAAGTTACGCTACATCTCGCCCCCCTCTCATTTATGCGAACGTGACGGATACACGTCAGTGAGCAGGAAGGTAAAGTTTCAGGTGACAAGCATTGAAGGTGCCCCTTTCAGTCTCCTGTTCATCGAGGTAAGTGAGGACGAAGGTAGCAAAACTAACTCTTTTCTTCACTTTGTAAGGGCCCTCGTATAATAATAAAAACTTTTTTGTTTCAGCTTTCAACGACGATGAGGTGGTATTCGCCCTCAACAAGACTAGTTCCCCAACGGAAACTCACGATAAGGTTTACCTGGATATCTTTCAGTCCTTCGAGCAGCTTTTCCTCGCAAGGTCACTTCCGCCATAACTAATTTCCGTTCCGGAGGAACATGGGAGCAGGTTTCACCTAGGAATCGATAGGCCACAGACAAAAGTCGAAGCGAATCCATTCCATACTGCAATTCATTAGGTGCAAATCCAGTAGACTCGTGGACCACTGAATTCAAAAAATCCGCAAAAGCAGGTACTTCGTAGGCCCACCTGGAATGTTGTTGGTGGCAGTACGTCGTAAACAGCCTATTCAGGTCCCGCATAACCCTTTCAGAGGGATTCGCTGCGGCATGCCGCACAGAGCAAAAATTATTTGCACACCCAAGTCACTAAGTGTTTCTTTCCAAAGGCGAGCTGTAAACTGGCTGCCATGATCCTGAAGGACTCTTTTCGGCATTCCATTTTTAGGAAAGTAATTTTGAATCAAACGATTCAAAATAGATTTAGTAGTAGCCCGTTTTAAAGCAAAAAGAGCCACATGCTCAGTGAAAAGGTTTACCACTACCAATAGGTATGTAACACCACCTCTACTCTTAATTGGAGGTCCATACAAATCTAGTGCTATAATGTCATCTTGGGAAGAAGGCACTATGGGTTGTTGAGGGGGCTTAGGCATCTCCGCACTTTTAGCGCGTTGACAAATATCACAAGACTTACAAATGTTCTTCACCCTTCTGTGCAAATTATTAAACCACAGTTCCCTTCTCAAAGCGCACCAGGTCTTATAAACCCTATGGTGCCCTATGGCTTCATGATAGGCAAGAATGCATTCATCAACGAGGCTGGATGGAATACATAACAAGTATGAGCCCTCTTCACCTCCATGCTTATACAATACTCCCTTCTGATCAACAAAATGATTTTGCAGAGCGACATTGTGAGCAAGGTCCTTTTTTATAGCGTTCAGTTTTGAATCTGCATCTTGCAACTCCTTCATTTTTTTTAAGGACAACAAGAACTCAGAAGGCAACTTCAGAGCAGAGAGAATCCGAAAACATTTTCCTTCAGATTGGTTATAAGCTCCACAGGCATCTCTTGACAGAGCATCAGCAATCACATTGTCACCTCCCGGTATATACTTTATATCAAAACAGAACTCCTGTAAAGCCAAAGCCCAACGCGTTATCCTCGGAGTGAGTAACCTACATGTATTCAAGTAAGTTAAAGCCTTACAGTCCGTATGCAGAGTGAACTCTGTACCCAGAAGGTAAACTCTCCATCGCTGTAGCGCAAAGACTGCCGACAAAATCTCTTTTTCTGTAGCCCCATAACTACTTGCCGCCTTCCTTTATGATCTGAAAAAATTGGGCTCCCAGACCATAGTCAATACTTTCAGTTTGGACGTGCCAGGACGCACTAGGGTCCGGATGATACAACAAAGTATCGCGTTGTAAAATCCGCTTAACATTTTCAAAACTTTTCTCTTGTTCCACGTCCCATATCCACTTACTTTTTTTTCTGAGCAACCTGGTAAGGGGTCATAATTACACCTACCTAAAAACCTTTGTAACTGTTTCACATTTTTAGGTCTTTCGTAGTCTAAAATGCCTTGTATTCGCAACGTGTCTGGTTTAATTCCTTCTTGTGTGAGGATATATCCTAAAAAAGCGATTTCCTTCCTGAAGAAGTGACACTTTTTTAGTTTAACAGTGAAGCCTGCTGTTCGGAGGCGTCCGAAAACCCTACTCAGATGTCTCAGGTGTTCTTCTACAGTATCTGACAGTATCAGAAAATCATCCAGGTACGTGTACAAGAACGAACTGAATTCGTGACTAAAAACAGTCCGCATACAGCGTTCGAAAGAACTGACTGCTGTAGAAAGACCAAACGGAAGACGACAAAAACGATAACATTTCGTACCAACCATGAAACCCGTGAATTTTTTGTGTTCTTCCTTTATTGGAATCTGATAATAACCGTAAGCAAGATCAATGGAACTCATTATCTTGCGTCCTTGGATTGATCTAAGAATTTCCTCTATAGGTTTCGGACATTCTCTTTCCGGAACTAACAAGGTGTTGAGATGCCTAGCATCAAGGCAGATTCTGACAGTTGCATCCTTTTTCATAGTTGTCATAAGGGGTGATACAAACGGAGCTTCCACACAGCGCTCAATAACACCCCAAGACTCCATCTGATCTAAAGCTTGGTTAACAGTCTCCCGGTGGGACATAGGGAGGGGATAAGGCTTGACAAAAAATTCGCTTTCATCTCTTAAGTGAATTTCATGAAAGTATTCTTCTGTCTTACCCGGAATTTCTGAGAAAATATCAGTAAACTCTTCCATTAACCTACGGAAGTCATTTTTTTCGGAATGTGTCAAAAAATTTGCATCTCAAATATTTTCGTTTTTTTTTTCATCAAATAAAATATTGTTTTTTATGGGATCGCTTTTCAAGACTACTGAAAGACCAACTTCATCATGATGGTAGAAAACCTCAGGTATACCTAACTTCAACATTATTGATTTTGCAAAATAAAATTTTATTTTCCAGATCTAATTTCGCATGAAATTTTCTAAAGAAGTCGATCCCCAAAATAAATTCATAAATTAAGTCGGCAATCAACAGAAACTCGTGGGTGAAGACATGAGAATTTGCAGAAAAATCAAGGTGAGCTTGAAAAATAGCTTTTCTATGTTTAGCTTTGCAAGCTCCACAAATTTTCTCTCCAGAGCATTTAAAAAATGGTATTTTTTTGGGAAAAATTTCTAGTTGATTCCATACTCTTAAAGAAAATGCTGAAATTTGACTACCTGTATCACACAATGCTGGGAAACCAAAGCCAAAAATTTTTATAGATATGACAGGAACCCTGTCATCCGGTGGACTATGACCTAAGTCACATTCATCAGCTCCTGTTGGGAAGTGTCAAGTACTACTCGTGCCCTATTTAAGATCGCTTCTAACTGGGGGCCTATTTCAGGTAGGAGTTTTCCGATTCAACTATCGGATCTTCTACTTCTAATGAAGCGACATGTTTATTAGCGCTTGCACCGTTTTTAACATCTCTGTTCCGGGGAACGAAATTATTTTTATTGTCGAAAAACTGTCCACCGGCCCGACTTTCCCGATTAAAATAATAATCTGCTTGACGAAGTCTGTCCAGGGCTTCAGACAAACTCTGTGCACCGGTTAAAGTTGCAGAAATGTTGGGAGGAAAATGAATCGCTACCAGTGCTATAATTTCCTGATCGGAAAAAGGTGGTTCTAAGTAACGTGAAAGTGCCACGCATTTATTAAAATGATCTTGGTATGTACCATCATTTTCAAAAAATCTTAAACTTTCTAGTCTTCGCTTTACACTAAGTTGCTTTCGTGGACCCCAAAATTGAAGTAAAAACTCTTTTTTGAATTCTAGATAAGTACCAAACGAATTTAAGAAAGCATCTCCCCAAGTTTTTGCTAACATTCCTAACTTCAAAATTTTTTTGACCATGTTCATTATTTACATTAAGACCAATATTATTTCTCGGAAAAGAACTATTTTGTGAAAAATGGCAACCTTTCTTTGAAATGTTCGCATTGCTTAAGTTATTATCATTACAAACATTATTTGTCTTTCTAGGCGCAAAGTTCAGCAAATGAACGACCTCTGCTGCTATTTGAGATACATCATCTGCATGTAACATGGGAGGCACTGATGGAGGATGAATAGGTCTCATACCCACATGGGGAGGAGGCAGGTTAAAGCTCATGTTCGCCCTCACTTCGTGTGGCCGAAGACTGCTCTTGGGTGTTTCTATATGTGGGACGTTTGCATTGACTGGTGTGACACCCAAGTCAACTTGCCAAGTTTTTATGTCAGTGTTGGTGGTTTGACCAATCAACCGAAAACCAATAGGTGGTTCCACTTATGTTTCGCTTGCGTTTACGCAGCTATTTTTATCAAGTACTTTCTTGGTGTTTCTCATTTTGTCTTCAATCGAGGACCAATCGAGCTGTCTACCGGTGGCTCTTAAATTGAAATCAATATGGGAATGATCAAAAAGAATTATTTATTAATTTTTTGATTTTCATGGAATTATTTTCCAGCAGCTTGACTGCATTAACCTTTCTAGATTATATATATATATATATATATATATATATATATATATATATATATATATAATATATATATATATATATATATATATATGATGTTCGACGTTTCGCCATCATCTCAGATGGCATTATCAAGACGAGTTACTGCTTCGCTTCGAGAGGTGTAACTGATGTTAGGTTCTTCTTGTGGTGTTTTTATATGGTTTCGCTTGCGTAAGTTGTATGGATTTGTTACCTGTTTTCCTACCTGACGGTTGTTGATGGCTTTTGGTAGTTCTCCTACCTGTTTTTCTACCTGAAACACCCGTTAATAATAGTAGCATCGTCATGTACAGCGCGTCAAATGGAAGAAGAAGAAATGCAGAATACATCGACAGAGGAAAAACAAAGATTACGGTTAGAAGGGCACTAAGACACATTTTCGTTAACCAAGTTAGCATCATCAGGAGGAGTTAACCAGATGAAGGTAAACATAACAGAAAAAAGTATATAGGATGTCGTTTGAGAAAGAAATGTGGTAACGAGGATCTAGGAGGATATAATGCGATAAAACGTTCAGTTTTGTCTCGAAAAACGCATTGAAAATTTCGCAAAATTTCGATGCGTTAAATGAGGCAGTTTTGTCAATTGAATCGCATCCAAAAAAATGCATTTTTAAAACCCTCATTTGTGTCGCGTCACGGGAAATGATGCGAAAATGACATGAGTATCGCTTCAAAAAAATGTAAAAAATTTAGCGCGATAAAACATTCATTTATGCCGCGATTATCGCATGAAATATTTCGCAAAATTTCAATGCGTTGAAACAATCAATTCAGGCACTCCAATCGCTTCGGAAAAACGTTATTTCTGCCACATATTTTCCAAACAAAAATATTGTAAACGCATATACACAGTAACTTAATGCTTCAAAAAACGTTTTAAACAAATAAAGCATGATAGAAAGATACAAAATCGTTTATGATATGAACTAGAACCGATTACGTTCATTTATGCCGCGATTATCGCATGAATAATTTTACAAAATTTCAATGCGTTCAGGCACTCCAATCACTTTGAAAAAATATATAAACGCATATACAGTAAAACTTAGTACTTCAAAATACTTCTCGAACAAATAACGCATGACAGAAAGATCGAATATCGTTTATGATGTGAACTAGAACCGATTTTTCGGTTCCAATCAATTTTCGTCTGGAAATACAGACTATCTGATTTATATCGTGCACACTCGATAAAATCTCTCTCTCTCTGTCTCTCTCTCTCTCTCTCTCTCTCTATATATATATATATATATATATATATATATATATATAAGAAGGTAATAATCAGACATAGCACTCAAGGAAGCGGCAAACCATAGACACGTGTTTCGGGCTTTTGGCCCATCATCAGTATGGTGCAGCCAAGTGTAAGGATGGGCAACACTTGGTTACCAAAAGATAGAAATACAAATGCACGGAGCCACCAGCAGGAGTCAACCGCACATTTCTGGTTTCAGTTGATAGATCTTGTGTTTACAAAAAAACTATCAAAATTACCACGGAGGCAGCTATAGCTACCTGCGTGACATCCAGGTCCAGGAAATTATACAAATATGAAAGTTATTGAGTGTCTTGATATAGAAACAGAAGTTAATAATCGGACATAGCACTCAAGATCTATCAACTGAAACCACAAATGTGCGGTTGGCTCCTGCTGGTGGCTCCGTGCATTTGTATTTCTATCTTTTGGCAACCAAGTGTTGCCCATCCTTACACTTGGCTGCACCATACTGATGATGGGCCAAAAGCCCGAAACACGTGTCTATGGTTTGCCGAAAAGGGTTACGATAGAGTTTGAGAAAAACTTCTTCAAGCTAATGAACAATGCACTATTCTGAAAAACGATGAAAAACATTAGAAAAAGATTCACGATTAAACTCATCACCAAGGGATCAGGTCGCTAGAGAGCCAACACCTATATTTCTTCTAGGCCAGATAGTTGAAAAATTGCATGATCTATGATCTACAACGATGATTTGGTGGCAGTCGAACTGAGGAATCTGCAAGTTTATCTAAATAAACCAATACAAGTAGCACAGACTTTCTAAGACTTGGCAAACACTACCATATTTGATTTTCATTATGGCTATTTCCGCCATCGACTCTGAGATAATTGTTTGCTTCTTCACAGCGGTACAGATAGCCTGATTCATGGAATATGCAATCGGAGTCCTTATGAAATCATACGACAAGATTATCGTAAATTCTTCGATACTTTGGATTATCTTTCCAATAAACCGTTCAACATTTTTTTGGTGAATAAAAAGGCTGTCAAGATTGTGAAAGATGAGAATAACGCAGTTCCGATGACTGATTACGTAGGCCTCAGATCGAAATTGTATACAATTGTGTGACGGAGGTGACGGAAGATGTCATCAATAGGAAGTGGCAGCAGTTGGTAGATGATGACTATGATGAGGATGAAATTAATCAAATCATCCCATAATTGAATAGAACTGGCCGATACTTGATGAAAATCCATATTTAAACTAACTAATACACTTCATTGTATGATTTTCGCTATACATGGTTTTACAAAAACCGCGACACTTGTTTCGCTATACAATTGCTTTCTAGAGCGTAAAATAAAATTTTAGAAAAATATGAGTGTCACCCAAAATTTGATTCGATTCGATTAGCATCAAGTACATTCCATCGCCCAATACAAGATGGCCCTCAGCCCTGAAGATGATAAGCGTTATATAATTAGAAACTTCTAAACCTTTCCATTCTACTAACTCCTCTCACTCATAACTAATATGCCGCTAATTACAGTCTACAAGCAATTTTTATCTATTCAAGAGGTGAAATATTGTTCCTCCACGTGGTGGCGCTATTATGAATTATTATAATAATTTAACCAAAGTAGTCTTTTCCTATTTTTCCCAATTAGTCTGGTTCACATGTACTCGATTTAGCTCTTTTTGGTGACATTTTTCAGCCCTGTCCAAAAATTACGACCAAGATGTCATTCGATTCGTATTTTTGCCTAGAAAGTTTCAGGAAAGGTCCGAAAACGCGCCGATAAAAATTACAAAAGTTATAAACAATTAAGTGAAAAAAAGCTTCAGTTTTTTCTCAATATCTCGGAAAATTTTCAAAATTTTGGAAATTTGAAAAAAGATTTGAAAAGATCAATGACTTTGCGTAAAAAAGTCACGACTCCCGAAACTGTATCTCGATTATTTATAATTTTTACAGAGCCCTGAAAATAGAGCCAAAAGCGAGTAGACTGGCCTCCGCGCGCCTTTCGTCACTCTGACATGAAAAAAAAAATTATTTAAACATATTAAATGTAAATATTAAGGGATGAAAAAATTCATGTAATGTTGGGATACATCAATAAACAATATTCCGCAGTCAAAAAATGTCTATCCTAATTGTTAATTAATAACTTTTCTGAATTGAAAGTTAATATAAAAATCCCTATAATTATTAAACCAAAACCCTGGCATTTTTTTCCTTTGGTGAAGTTATCCTTAATAGGCAAAAAAATAGATTACCGTTGCCAAATTGAAAAAATTGTTATTTTCTATTTTTTATTAACAATTGAAAATTATAATTTTATAAAAAATACATTACAATTTTTTTTTATCAATTTTTCATTGTTTCAATGTCTCATGGCTAAAAACTGTTTGATAATTTAAAAAAAAAATTTTTTTCAGCTATTGTTGATAAATTTATTGTCATATATGTTGTTTATTGACCTTCTCCATTCATAACCAACGTGACATGAAGTAAACAAGATCCAATGTCAACGCTGATGCTGCAGAATCGACACCTGCATATACGCAATTCTTCAAGACGACAGACACAAAGAATTTTTCTTCTTCTTATTTTATTTTCAGAACATGTAAACAATTATTCTTCTATAAATACCGTCCTGCGAGTTACAATCTGAATCCACGGAGAATCGACAAGGTTCATGATGGGTCAGCGATACTCGACACCGCTGACGAAGATGAACTTGCATTTTTATTCCTATGAGAATTTTCATTTTTATATTCACCTCCTTATTGTAACACGTGCTTTTGAATAAAATAAACTTTTTAAAAACTCATTTTTCGGAAACCAACTCTTAACTGGGGCAGTCGGTAGGATTCGCGAAAGAGTCTGTGAAAGTTCCTTGTCATTTTTGAACGTTAATGCGTGATCCGAAACAAACGATTCCTTGACGGCAGCATCACGACTACCTTCCAAGGACCAAAGGGAGAAAGCAGATCTTTGGGAATGCATCAAGCCATCACCATTCTTCTGTGAGATGTCAGATTCCTCTGTTCCTAGTCCATTTATTGACCCTAGTGCAGAACTAGTGCAGACTTGAGTGATCTTATTGCGAATTTATCTATTGAAAATTCATTGAATCAGAACCACAGTGAATCAAATATACCTTTGTATAGTAATTTAGTAATAATGGCAAGACCAAATTTTGACATCAAGAATTTGTGCGTAGTTCCGGAGTTTGATGGGAACCCCAACAGCCTTCACGAATTTTTAAATATATCAGCAACCCATCTCAACCACTATTTTGATCCAACATCTGCAAATATCAACTGCATCCATAATAAACTGCTCATGTATGGTATTCTCGGAAAGTTAACAGGAAAAGCAAAATAAGTCGTTTCTGTAAATGGATGTAACACCTGGGATGAAATAAAAAATGTCCTCATTCAACATTTTGGAGACCAACGAGACGAGAATGCATTAACACGAGACCTAGTGAATTTAAGGCAATCAAATGAAACACCTTTACGATTTTATGAAAAGTGCATGGGCTTACTGAGTGTGATCTGCAATTATATCGACGTTCATAATGACAACGATGTCGTGAAAACGAGTAAAAAAACAATTCTTCAGACAGCAAGCCTCAACTACCTTCTTGGCCGGATTGAAGAAACCTTCAGGATCGACAATAAGAGCAATTCTTTAGCCACAGCGATGCAATACATTCAGAAAGAAAATAACATCCGTTATCTACAGAAAAGTCACGCTCCAGAAGTTTCATCATCCGTTAGATGACCATTACCACCCTAAAGATACTACAGCAACGAATGGTACCCCCGTCTCAATATCAACAATTTCAACGCCCAGTATGGTCTTCCCAGCCAGCCTATACTAGACCCCAATTTCCAACTTTACCGATTAACCTACCACCTCGAGTCAATTCACCACCACGACGTTTCTCGACCAATCAGCAAGTTTTCGGAAAACTACAAAACGTTTGGGACCCGAAAAATAATCAAAAACCATCGTACAGGCAAGATCCAAAACCAATGAGTATTTCAACACGAAATACCCACCAACAAAATCATTTTATGCCTCAAATTTCTCGCCCAACTCTCACGTCCGAAGAACTTTTCAATGTTGAATATCAAGAACGAGTTTACAGTTGTGAAATACCCGAAGAATACGATGGATACTACAACGAAGAATATCAAGAAGCATGTGCTGAAGATTTCATGAATGAAGAAATGTTGAAGCACGAAGAAGAAAAATTTCCCGAGGACAACAAGAAAATGCCAGAAACGTAGTAAAACTACACAGCTTCACCGATAGGAAAGAACTGCCCTACATAATTATAAGCAATCCACCTTTGAAACTTTTGATTGATACAGGCTCCACAAAATCATTTCTCAACCCTTAAGTGTCTTTTAAATTTTTCAAAAATTGCATAAAACACGAGCCATTTGTAGTACCTTCAATTTTTCGAAATTATTCTCAAGATTATCGTACTGAAATTCCTAGTTTTTCAGAATTCAACAGGAGCTCCCATTTGAAATTTTATCTATTCAAACTTCACAAAGTTTTTGATGGACTAATTGGTTTAGATAATTTGAAATTAATGCAAGCACAAATATATTTCGTTAACTCGAATCTTATTTCTGCATTCGCAACGTTACCTTTTTTTACGACGAAACGAATAATAATCAGTCTTATTCCGCTCAACTCGAGCCTCATACAATTACATGTCTCAGGTTACCAGTAGCACAGTGCGAAGATACTATCATATTCCCACAACAAAATATTCAAGGAGTGAAATTACGAGGAACATTAACTATCGCATGTAATAATCTTGCGTGGGCAGAACTTATCAATGATACGGATTTTGAACTCAATACAGCATTGACCTACTCAATAAAATCGAGGAAATTTGTCAGATATTTCAACGAAATCGTCGCACCATTTGGATATAGAAAAATCAATCAGAACAGAACATTTGAACGAGAAAGAGAGAAGACATGTACTACGGCTATGCAAAAAATATTCCGATATTTTTTATGTGCCAGACATACCACTAACCTTCACAAATCAAGTGAAACACCGGATCAGAACAAGAGATGAAATTCCTGTTTTTATTAAATCATACAGATATCCACAAGCCAGAAGTGGAAAAGCAGGTAAATTCAATGTTGGATCAAGGAATCATCAGGCCAAGCCAATCACCCTGGTCTTCACCTATATGAGTCGTCCCAAAAACAGCAGACGCTTCTGGACAAATCAAATGGAGGATCGTCGTAGATTATAGAGAACGAGAAAACTATCGACGATAAATATCCAGTCCCTAACATCAATGACATATTAGACAAGCTAGGAAGGTGCCAATACTTCACTACTTTGGACCTAGCGAGTGGCTTCCACCAGATTAAGATGGCGGAAGAGGATATTCCAAAAACAGTCTTCACAGTGGAGCATGGACACTACGAATACACCAGGATGCCGTTTGGGTTAAAATGAAATTAAAAATATGTCTCACAAATATGGACGACATAATTGTGTACTCAACTTTATTGCAGGAGCATATGATCATCCTCTCCAAAATCTTCGAAAGGTTCAGGAAAACAAACCTGAAGGTCCAACTAGACAAATCAGAGTTTCTGCAAAGGAAAGTAGCATTTTTGGGACACATCATCACTTCAGAAGGAATTCGACCAAATCCCCAAAAAATTGAGGCAATCTTAAAGTATCCCATACCCCGAACGACCAAAAAAATCAAAGGATTCCTAGGACTCCTGGGATATTACAGACAATTCATCAAATACTTCGCAAAAATAACCAAACCACTCACATCCTGTCTTAATAAAAACCAGAAAATTGAGCATACACCGAAATTCATAGAATGTTTCGAAACATGCAAAAATCTTCTAGTAAACGAACCGCTTCTACAATATCCCGATTTTACGAAACCATTCAATCTCACGACGGATGCCAGCAATTTTGCTATTGGTGCTATCCTATCGCAAGGATCTGTTGGAAAGGTCAAACCAATTGCATATGCCTCTCGTACGTTGAACGAAAGCGAACAATACAACGATAGAGAAGAAAATGCTTGCTATGGTGTGGGCGACTAAGTACTTTAGAGCCGTACCTATTTGGCCAAAAACTCAAAATCTTATCCGATCACCGCCCTCTACAATGGCTTTTCTCTTTGAAAGATCCAAATTCTAAACTTGTAAGATGGAGATTGAAGTTAGAAGAATTCGACTATGAAGTCGTTTACAAGAAAGGAAAAAGCAATACGAACGCTGATGCCCTTTCAAGAATAGAAGTACACAGCAAGGAAGACTTCAGTTTGAAAGAATACATAGAAAATTTCAACAAACAACTTGAGTATAGGTACTAGGACAGTTCCAAATCAAAACACCGTGTTATTTCTTATGGAGGTTCATTCTGGCAATTTTGGATCTCAGGCACACTTCACACGGAAGGGGCAAAGGTCAGCGCCTCGTCTCTGCCAGACGTCCATTATGTGTAAACTGAGCCTTAGCGGTCAAAGCCCACTTCAGACCACCCCCACTTTTATCGTCATTCAGTCAACCAATCAGCTATCGCGCATACAGCGGGAAATTCAAATCACAAGGTCGTGCGTCGCTGGTAAGTATTTCAGAGAGAAACTTGAGTGAGTGGAAGAGAGAAACGTGTGACGTCATCAATGCAGGATGAAACGAGTATCGTAGCGATTTAAGCATGGAACTCCGCCCCTCGGCCCCCTTGGTACTCCACCTAACCTATCGGCCCCCTTAGTCCTCCACATCACCGCTCAGGCCCCCTTGCGACTCTTCTTCACCCCTCAACCCCCATGTCACGTTCCAGTCACGTGATTTTGATCAAAAAAAGTTTATAGTTATGAGATTCGAACCTGGATCGTCCGCGCGGTAGACATTGTCCTTAGCCTCTACACCAACATAAGATATTGAAGGTAACTGCGAATGTTGGGTATTTACAACATTAGTTTTATCGGGACCGAAATTGACTCATTCATTATACTTGACAGCATTTTTTTTTATTTCCGTAGAATTTAATCGTCATTATCTTGTTGAAGATAGGAAAATATACTTAGATTTGTTAAATAAATAATATTTCATGTAAAGATGTGTATGTGTGTGTAAGAGCGAGAGACGCGTGTTACGTAATCGATGCAAAGAGAGATGGAGGTGGTATCGAGATTTACCGGTTGCTGGCGCAAGCAGGTGTTGCCGGTTGTACAGTAAATCATTGTTTATGGGGCAATGTAGCGTTGCCGGTTTTGAAATTAATCGTGAACGATTCGATGAAAATTGGAAGCGCGAAAGTGATATATTAACAATAATGAATCAGATTTAAGAAAAAACATTACAGATTAATGAGGCTGTATCGTTTCAAAGTGCGATCCCTCAATGTTACAAGGTACCTCAAAATACATCATTGAAAGTGTACAGGGTGCGTAAAAATACATCATTTAAGAAAAAACATGACAGTTCCACGAGGCTGTAAATTTTCAACGTGCGATCCCTCAATGTGTACAAGGTATCTCGAAATACATCATTGAAAAACAAATATGACGTCGAAGTGTACAGGGTGCGTCAAAATATATCATTCAAGAAAAAAAACATGTCGGTTTAAAATATGATATTAATGTGTATACAGGGCGTTTCAAAATACATCATTCAAGAAAAAAAAATGTCGATTCAACAGAAGTCTAGCGTTCCAACATGTCGGAAGTCTCGTATCTTTGTTAACCAAGTTAGCATCATCAGGAGAATACGGAGATGGCACCAAAGGTGTCGAGGAGTTACGTTTTGTGGAGTTAGCATTCGAAAATGGGGAAAGCGACAGTTTTACAAACATTTCGACTGTTTTGCGTGCGACCGTTTTCCGTACGTTTTCGATCGTTTTTCGTGCGTTTTCGATCGTTTTACGTGCGTTTATTCGTTATCGTTTCATCGTTATTGTCGTAATGGTTTTTCGTGTTTCAATATGACAGTCATTTATCATTTAACGCGTTCCGCTAACCAAGTAAGCATCATCAGGAAATGACTAAAGTCCATGCTTTGTCATATGAAGATTCATTTTTCGAATTTTCAGACTCTTGAACGGAACCTTGTGGAACACTCAACTTAACTTCTGTTACAGAGTAGTGTCGGCCAGCTAATCAGAATGGAGAAATCAAATATCGCTCGATTGATTGTGCTCGATGAAATTGAACTGGAGAATGTAGGTCGAATAATAAAACAGTAAAACCTTGAAAGTGACGTAGTCAGCGTGGGAGGTGATGACATGTGTGATAATTTGTGGAAATTAATGAGTTATTACAAGAAATAATAGCACAACTGTCAGAAGGGCTCTGAGTTGAATATTCGCTAATAATGATCGGATCGTCGCGTACAGCATGTCAAATGAAAGGATAAGAAATGCAGAATTAAACGACGAAGAAAAATCGAAGATGGCGCAACATGTCATAAAGGCACTAAGCCAAATCTTTGTTAATGATAGTTGAATCACAACGTGGAGTACATCAAATGGAAGGGAAACGAATACATAGTGTACCGACAGAAAACAAAGATGGCGTAACGAATATAATATCCAACGCCTAATGTGAAATAGCATAGGAAGAATTGCAAATTCAACAAAAATCACTGAAAAAACTTGGAATTGAAAAATGTTGGGTTATCAACAACTATAAGTTTATTCCAATTGCAGAAGCTTGATCCAAACGCGGAATTTATTGACAAAGAAAATGAAAAAATCATTGTATACTGAAACATATGATATATTTGGATTCCTTAGGGTGAGAAGGTTTCGAATCCTTCAAAAAAACGACCACTTCGGGTTTCCACTACCGGTCGTCCGATTCAGATGATTTTGACATCAATGGATTCGTTTATATGTCATGAAACATAATTAATAATTTTTGGAAGCCAAAAAGGCCTTATAACCTATTTTCATTATACTAGCAGCAACAGAACGATGTGGGTACTTATTTCAAATGATTTCATTTGTAGATTATGAGAAGTATAATATACAGCATCCAATGTGGAATAGCATAGAAAGAATTGCACAGTTGAAGAAAATCATTGAACATATTTGAAATTAAAAGTTGTTGGGTTTTGAACAACTACGAGTGTAATGTAATTGCAAAAGTTTTATTCAAAACACATTACTTGTTGACAAAAAAATTGAAAAATCATCGTATACTGAAACATATGATATTTTTGGATTCCTTAGGATGAGAAGGTTTCGAATCCGTCAAAAACAGGTTACTTCCGGTCGTCCGATTCCGATGATTTTAACATCAATGAATTCGTTCAGATGTCAAAAAACATAGTTATTCATTTCACGAAGTCAAAAGGACCTCATAACCTATTTTCGCTATACTAGTCGGTACTCATTTCAAATAATTTAATGTGTAGACTATGAAAAATATAATATCGAGCGCCTAATGTGAAACAGCATAAGAATAATTGCAAAGAGAATCATTGAAAAAACTTCGGATCGTCACGTACATCATGTCAAATGAAAGAAGAAGAATTGCAGAATTCATCGACAACGAAAAAACAAATATGGTGCAACATGTCAGAAGGGCACTAACCCACATCTTCATTAATGATAGCTGAATCTCAACGTGCAGCACATCAAATGAAAGGGAAACGAATGCAGAATTCATCTACAGAGAAAAAGCAAATCTGGCGCAACATATCAGAAGGGCACAAAGTCACATTTTCGTTAATAATTGTCGAATCGTCACGTACAGCACGTCAAATGAAAGGAAAAGAAATCCAAAATTCATCAACAGAGAAAAAACAAAGATGGCGCAGTATGTCAGAGTAACACTAAGCAAGATCTTTGTTAATAATAGTTGGATTTCAACGTGCAGCACATCAAATGAGAGGGAAGCGAATGCAGAATTCATCGACAGGGAAAAAAACGAAGACAATGCCAAGAGGGCACAAAGTTGTATCTTCACTAATAATAGTCGCACCATCACATGTAGTACTTCAAATAAAATGGGGAAAAAAAGCAGAATTTATGTGTTTGTTGCGCTATTCAAATCCAAAGTGACATGGATCAATGTCAACGCTGAATAGGCATCTAACAAAGACTCTTTGATTTTCTTTTGTTTCATTCCTGAATATGTCATCACTAATTTTTATATTCATATCCAAGGTGATATTGATCACTGCCAATGCCGAATCTGCATCCGGAGATATGCAGTTCTCAAAGCGACGAAACAAAGGCTCTTTGTTTCATTTTAAAATATGTCATCATTTATATTACTATAAATACGTCATGCATGGCGAAATGAGTTAGTTGCAGTAATACCAGTGACAAGTGCACCACTTCTATTCGAAAGTAAGTGTTTTAGGTTTGACTTTTTCCTCAGATGAATTCATTCAAATGTAATTTAATTGAAAACTGGTGAGAATTGTTGGATCATTTGATTTCCAAAATTTTTCTCGATATATATATATATATATATATATATATATATATATATATATATATATATATATATATATATATATATATATATATATATATATATCGAGAATATATGAGTTCACTTAACAGATGCTATTCACAAAATGGATATACTCATGTCCGTCTTTTTTATATATCAATTTTTGTATAAACTGTATAATACCAGGACTTCCTTTCAAATTGTCTATGAAAAATAGATTACGATATGAGATGCAGATGGACTGTTGTAGTGTTGGGAATGACTGATACTTTCTAAAATGAAAAGTAACATCAATGATGCAATATTTTTACTTATTTACTTATTTTGATGTGTTTTGACGTTTGTCAAATGGACTTGGGAAAAAATTAATAGTTTTTAATATTCCCCTGAATTCATATTTGTGATCAATTTCTTCGATTCACTATTAGAAATATCAAGAAAATTGAAAAATCTTCCTTTGGTTAATCAATAACAGATGTCAAGTTCGAGGAACGAACACTAGATCATTCGTACCAGTTACGGAATCCTCACTTCAATTTATATTCCGTGTTTCTTTTCGTTGTTTTCGTTTTTACTCTAATTACATCTTGAGTTCTATATCGGATCAAATCTTATTTCCTACACGACTAGAAACATGTTTTCCTACTAGACAAAATGGTTAAGACTTTCGCGGCCGAGGTTTTCAGTATCACTACTTCTATTCGGATTTGAAGGCCTACGTTTTTTGAAGATTCTCACTGACGTTCCGCTGGCGCAAATGGATAGCTTCTTCAGAGACTCATCCATCTTGATTTTGTCTCCGATGACTGGGTATTCCGACTGCATAGAGCATATTCATATGGATTCAAGTAGTTTGGATTGCTATTTACTGTACCTAGAATTTTATATGACTAACAGCGAGTACAAGGACATTTTGTACATTTGAGAAAAAATTATACCAAAGTGTATCTAGGTTTTTTTGTGATATATGAGTTCACTCAACAGATGCCATTCATAAAATGGATATGTATACTCATGTCATTTTTTTTATATATCAATTTTTGTATTAACCGTATAATACCAGGACTTCCTTTCAAATTGTCTATGAAAAATAGATAACGATATAAGATGCAGATGGACTGTTGTACTGTTGAGAATCACTGATACTTTTTGAAATGAAAAGTAACATCCATGATTCAATATTTGTACTTATTTACTTATTTTGATGTGTTTTGACGTTTGTCAAATGGACTTGGGAAAAAATTAATAGTTTTTAATATTTTCCTGAATTCATATTTGTGATAAATTTCTTCAATGCACTGTTAAAAATATGAAGAAAATTGAAAAATCTTCCTTTGGTTAATCAATAACAGAGGTCAAGTACGAGGAACGAACACTAGACAATTCGTACCACCTACGGAATCCTTACTTCAACTTATATTCCGTGTTTCTCTTCGTTGTTTTCGGTTTTACTCTAATTACGTCTTGAGTTCTACATCCGATCAAATTTCATTTCATACACGACTAGAGACATGTTTTCCCTACTAGACAAAATGGATAAGACTTTCGCGGCCGACGTTTTCAGTATCACTACTTCTATTCGGGTTTGAAGGCCTACGTTTATTGAAGATTCTTCCTGACGTTCCGCTGGCGCAAATGGATAGCTTCTTCAGACTCATACATCTTGATTTTGACTCCGATGACTAGGTATTCCGACTGCGTAGAGCATATTCATATGGGTTCAAGTAGTTTGAATTGCTATTTACTATACCTGGATTCAGTAAATTTTCATTAACATTCGTTCTACCTGGCGTCACGATGTTTGCTATTCTTGAACTTCTTAGAATGGGATTCCATATTCGGTTAAGGATCACATCTTCCTCTTTTCTGTTGAAATTATCCGTGTGTTAGTGGGATCTCTATTGCCTCCCGTACCAGCCAGCTTTGGTATTCCTGGTTGGGGGAAATAAGTTTCGAGTTTTCAAATAGAATCCTGTGGTTTCCCTCACTGAGTGCGTGTTTCGCCACAGCCGACTTGCCCGTTTGGCATAGTCTACAGTTTCTTCCATGTTCGTTCAGCCTTGTACGCAATATTTTGGTGGTACCGATATATACCTTCCCACAAGTGCACGGTATGGGATATGCTCCTGCTGCTGATAGTGGGTCTCTTTTGTCTTTAGCCGACTTGGGGTTCAGTTGTATCTTATTGTTGAGTTTGAAAACCGTTTTGTTGTTGTATTTCCCCAAGAGTTTTACAATTCTGTCTGTGAATCTAGGGACATATGGTAGATATGAAAGATATTTGAAAATGCCATTTAAAAAATCTTCGAAGAGACATTGTTCAAGATCTTTTTTATAAATATATCTGCTTCCACCTTCTACTGGTACAGAATCGCAGTAGGTAAAGATATTGCAAAACTGATCCTTATTCATTGGAATCATCGATTTGAATTCTCCATCTGTAAAACTCTCTTGATCCTGGTAATCCCATTGGGGCATGTTCTGTACATTCCTTAGTTCTTACATTTTTTTCATTCTACATGATCGAAAATTAAACTGCATCCCAGGAAGAATTAGTCTCAGGAAAAAACCGTTCTCATCCTTCAGGTGATGTATGCAAGACCTAGGCATTATCTCTGATATAAATATTTTTCAAAACACAAACATTGATTGGGCACTTCAAAGTTAACCGATTCAGATTGAGTTTTGCATTACATACTACGCACGATTCTCTCGGAGTTTGTTTCAAAATATTCAGCTTGAGAAACATCCAGTCGTCTTCCAAAGCAAAGTCTCTATCATTACTGCTATTACAATTCAGGTACAGTCTTGTGAAGTTGTCAATGAGAATATCTGGTAGTTCTGATTCTTCCTTTTGTTCAATAGCAATCTCCTGTTTTTCTTCATTATTAACCCCATCTAATTTTGTCATTCGTTCTATAAGGAAAATATTTTTGTATATGAAACAATGTCATTGATTTTGAATAAAAGCCATCAAAGACGCATGAAAAATCAAATAAACAGGCAAAAGAACCAAACTTTAGAAAAATATGTACTCATGTAGTACAGACATTACTAATGATATGTCATCATGACAATATGAGGTATCATCTGACTGTTACTCTTGCAAACAGCCGATTCACGAGAAAGGCTGCTCGCGGCTCACATCCAGTGAGATCAAATGTCTGTAACTCAAATCAGGTAGGGCGTTTCACAAAAGTGTCTCGGAGACCCAGACCGATAAAGATAATATTCAATACACAGGAAGAAGCCAACCAAATTATCCGAAACACGAAAATATTACAGCAACAGGCCAGTTTCAATGACATTGTTGTGACAACTGATAAAACGTCCCTTCAAATGAAGCAGTATAAAGATCTTTTTCAAGCTGATAATTTTCTGCAGGCTCACCTGATACTTCCTGATACTCTGTTCCAATTGAATTGTAATTTGTTTTGAAAGTTTCATTTAATTTTTTGCAAGATTTTTTAATAAAAGTTTGGTGAAAAAATACTATTTTAAATATTTGGAATGTGCCCTCCAGAGTTCCGGGATATGCAACAACAATTGATTGCAACAATAAAACAAATAAGTATAAAATGAATGAAATGAAATCGACCTTCAAGTTTTTGTGAGATTTCTTTCTTTTCAGTCTAACAATTGAATATATAAAGGAGGAGTCTTTATTTTATTTATTTATTCGATTCCAACTAGACAACCACATATGGACAAACGCTATTTTCAAATTATAATAAAAAATTGTGGAAAATATGTTCATTTTTACCATCTACACCATTCAATATATAATTGGAACCTCCTTGGAACTTTGAAAATTATTAATTTATTTAGTTTATTGCAATTCAGATACAACCAGACAAAGAGTCCACTGAAGTATCCACAAAAATATTTCAATGATTATGTAACATATAATGTTGACATTTTCATTGTGATGAAATAAGTTTGTTTTGATGTTAATAATATCACAATTGCGAGAAGACTGCTTTATTTTCGATTTCATAGAATACATAAAAAAACTAGACACACAGCTGTGTTGTGGAAGCGGTGGTGCAGAATGTTTACATTTATACAGTATAGGTGACAAAGTTAATAAGAAAAATATACGTATAAGCAGATAAGATACCAAAATTAGAATATTATGAAAATCATTTGAAATAATGATTTGAAACACACTTCATAAAAAAAACGTTGTGTTCACTGTAGGAAAAAATATTTTAGAATATGTGTAATTTTTTATTAAGATGAACGAAAGATATCGATTAGATAATTGAAAATTTTCTGAACAATTCTACATAAAAGAGATTTCTGCGACGAATTTGTTTGCTTGAAGAGTATGTGAAATACATTGTTTTTCTTGAATGCCGATCAGGAACATTAATTTCAATTTAATTTAAAAGGGTTAGAGTTGTCTATGGTGTTGTTCGTGATTTTATGTAATAACAATATATCCAAAACCTCTCTTCTATTTGATAGGGATATCATTCTGAAAGATATTGTGACATTATCGATTTCACCATTGTAGTGATTACTGAAAAGTAATAATTATAATAATCCGATAATTCAAGTTATATATTATTATGAATATATCAACCTTTTTCAATTTCCTGACGTCTATAAGCAAAAAAACTATGACATGGTATTTGTCTTGTCAAAACAATATTGACTCTTTTCCGTAAGGTGGTGCATTAATTATTCTTTAATCTTAGAATCCCAGCATTACCCAAACATACCTAGAATTATTATATTATATCCGTCATGGGGAATATCTAATGAAAACATCAGCAAAAAAAAAACAGGTGATCGAATTTTCGAAAATTCACTTCATTCATAGTCCATGGAATTTTTCTACAATTTCCACTTTTTCACCACTCTAGACGTCTTGGCATCATCGTTTTCAGATCTGATTTGTCAAAACATTCATAAATATTACTGGATTTTTTTCCAACACCAAATCGTTATTTTTAACACCTTTTGAGATAGATTAGAGTTTATCTTCCTCTTTGAAGATGATCACTTGGTGATCAAAACACGTGTCGAGGTGTTAAAAATAATGATTCGGTGTTGGGAAAAAACTCCAGTAATATTCATTACTGCACCAAAGGTTCCAAACAGTGCATCATGAAAAACATTCATACACAGGGTATTTAGTGAATAAGTGAAATAAACTCCAGAGTGTGATTCTGTATGAAAAAATAAAGACCTTTTACTATATAACTTTTATCCGCAAATACTTAGTTTTCCGATATACAGGTTGTTAAAGTTTTACTTAAAAACTGACTATTTATTTATTGTTCTGGAACCGGTCAAGCTATGCAAATTAAATTTGGAGAGGTAGTTAGTTATTGCGCATTTTCTGACATGCAAATAAAAATTTTATGTTCATCATTGGCGCGCATACAGGTAATGAGCTCAAACTAAGAATCATTTCTGAATTACTCGTTCAATTTGTGACAAAAATTTCCCCATTGACTTTTTTTTGTATGGGCGCCGTTTTTATATAAATAAATAAAACATTTTCACGCGTATTTGTCATTGTTATTCTAAAACTGTTCTGAAATTGTTTTTTTTCTGTCAACCGGCTGCTCCCTTACGGCAACCCTCAGAAGTCTTCGAGAGACTTGTGCGAAGCTAGTAGGCTACTGTCAACATTCTCAAAAACGAATAATTCAACGAAATATCAAATTAACGTTTCATCATTATTAAGCTTCCAGTTTGGTATATAATATAAATAGCAATAAGTAATTAATTTTTTCTTTTATCGGAAAGACTGAAAAATTATACAAATGTGGAATTGTCAGAGATGCATTTTGTCCATAGAATAACCTGCAACACATAATCGAAAAATTGCCAACATATTGAATGTAAGCAACTTCACTATATTCAAAATTCTTACAGAACAGCAATTGTACCCGTTTCATATTTAACGTGTGCAAGCTCCACTACCTAGAGACTTTTTTCCTCACGTAGTTTTTGCCATTGGATTCTTCATCAAATTGCTCACATTCTTAATTTTTCAAATGGCGTTTTGTTTACTTACGAAGCTAATTCTGGACGATAATGTATATGAAATTTCCATATCACTTCTGGACTGAGAAAAATCCACGTGGAATATTTGAAGCTCATTTTCATCATCAATTTTCAGTAAATGTATGGCTTGGGGTAATTGATGATTATATTTAGCGACTTTCGCCTTCATTTTCTACATGAAGAGTTACCTGTTCTTTTTGAAGAAATCTCTCTACAGCTGAGACAGCACTTATGGTTGATTCATGATGGTGCACCAGCCCATTTTAGCAATAATGTACGTATTCACTTAGATACATAATATCCAAATCGTTGGATAGGTAGGGGAGGTACGGAACATCGGCCTGCTCGATCGTCGGATTTAAATCTTCTACATATTTGCATTCGAATTTTCTCAAGTCGTTGGTTTATTCCTCTCTCATCGAAAATGTAGAAGACCTGAGGAAACGAATTATAGCCGGCCGTGAGGCAATAAGAAATACATCAGGAATATATACGCGAATACGACAATCAATGAAGGAAGAGTTGAATCTTGTATAACGTCTGAGAGAGGTAATTTTGAACATTTGTTATAGCTATGCGCCTATTTATTTATGAGTGTTATTTTCTGTTGTTATTCTGGTTTGATGTAATTAAATTAGAAAGTTCCTAATAGTGTATTGAAGAAATGAAAAGTATGCGTTAAGATATTTTTTTGCATAAAAACGGCCCTCCATATGAAAAAAAGGTAAGAGAGATTTTCTGTCACAAATTGAACGAAGAATTCAAAAATTATTGTTAGTTTCAAATATCTCACATACGTATCTGACGTACCAGTTTTCCTTTAAAAAAAATGAGATCATTACCCGTACGCCCGCCACTGATGAACAAAATTTTCAATCGCATGTGAGAAAATGTGCAATAACTACCCCTTGAAGCCCAGCAAATTTCATTTGCATACCTCGACTGGTTTCAGAGCAATAAATGAATAGTCAGTTTTTAAGAAAACCTTAACATCTGGTATCCACAAATACGAAGAATTCGCGGACAAAAGCTAGAGAGCAAACTGTCATAATTTTTTTATACAGAATCATCTCCGGAAGTTTGTCGCACTTATTCACTAACACCCTGTATAAGTGAGTACATCTAATTTTGGCCCAAATTCATTTCAATCATATGAAATGAGGGAAATTTTAAAACAAAATCCTATGGCAAAAATGAGCTAACGCTTGATAGTGGATTCGAAATTATCATTTATTCATCAATTATTTGGGTAACATTGAATTTCTCTATAATAAGTCTAAGCAAAAAACTAATAGAATCATATATTTTCTCGTGTCGTGATACAGAATATTGAAAAAAAAAAACATTTTATCTCTCTATAATAAGTCTAAGCAAAAAACTAATAGAACTACAGGCTGATTCACGGTGGATGGCACATTAGACGTTTCTGGTGAACCAGACAACTGATCACTTTGAAAATTTAATGGAAGGCATATTCGGACATTCTCTAGCCAACTAAAATATTTTCGACAATGCGGTGTTGCCGCTTCTATTAGAAAGCAGTAGCAACTTTGATTTTTCAAATGGAACACTCTGTATATAATATTATTTTTGGAATCTCCAACAATTGCCGGACAACTTTTCTTGATATTTCCCTATACCTATCTGTTACCGTTTTCGAAATAAAAATTAATTTCAATTTTTTTCTTCGAAAATCATGACTACTAAAAATGCCGATATCTTTTAGTTAAGAAGTACTATGATATCGAAATTTGGTTTGGAGTTAGGTGATACTTGGACACTTCCCACACGTCAGCCTAATCTCCGTTACTTCAATACAGGGTGGTAAAAAAATACAGTTTTTTCGTTTGCTTGAAAAAGTTGCTGAAATTTGATTATTTTAAATAGAACACCCTGTATATTATTGAAAATTCGGAAAGCTGCTGAAATTTGCTTTCTTTCTATGTATATCCTACCTATACCTAACTAGTCAAGTTTCGGACTTATGAACATTTATTTGTGAAAATGTCCCTTCAGAATGGTATTTCCATTCGGTATTTGGTAAGCAGGCTATGATTACTATTTGACAGTAGCGTTGTGATATTCTCCTAATAATATCGACATTTTCGTCACTTCAGAAGTTGCAAATACCTTCAAAACGATGGAACAAAACTATTCAAACGAAGTTCTTATGAATTTGTTTATTATTTTTGGACAGTGTGACAAAATTATCAGCAGAACATGTAGAAAGTTCAATGAAATGTATCCGAATCTACCGCCAATGAACCTCAAGAAATTTATACGAATTCAGAACAATTTCAATATGTTTGGATAAACTTTAAAAAAGCACCGAGAAACTTGAAATTGGAAATATTGATATGAATAATTATAAAAAAGTAAAACAATCATGTGGAATATTTCAAAATATGTTCGAATCGCTGGCCGTTCACTTCCAAGCACTTTAAAATGCGGGTGTTGACTGCTTTCGTGGTGGCAGATCTGATTTCATTGGGATCCAAATCTTCAAATGTTTGGGCAATCCTTTCTAACAATTCATCTCTCGAACGCACGTGTATTTTGTAAACTTTTTCTTTAAACATTCCCACAAATAAGAATCTAATGGATTAAGATCGGGTAATCTCGCTGGCCAATTCCATGGTCCCAAGCGCCTCATGCACCGATCGTCAAATAGTCTATCCAGTTCTGCGCTCACTTCTCTTGTGCAATGTGCAGGAGCTCCGTCTAGTTGGTACTGTAACGAATTAAAGAATTAACTGTCTTAAACAAATTTATTTTAACAATACTTCACTATCACAACTAATTTATTTACACCACTCAGTAACTAACTCTTAATTTATCTTCACCGTTTGTTAACCGCTCGAATCGCTTTCTTGGTACAGACTACTCTTCGGGACGATTAGCGACGTTTTAATATCGTCAACGAACGTTCCGGATCCCTCTGCGGATTTCGGGACCCATCCGGAATTTTCGCGGTATGCGTCATACTGGGAACCGGTCAGGGCCGGCTTCAGATTCATTACATGCCCCCTCCTTAAAGACGTTTCGCCCCGAAATGTCATCCTTGGCGTGTGTCGATACCTGCAGAACTCTCCATATTTGCATTGTGAAGTTCGATGGAAGTAACACTCCACAGTCTTTATGCTCGGTCGTGGAAGATGGTTACCACACACCAAAATCTGGATGCCGCTGGATCTGAAGATCGTTTCCAACATGCTTCTCACAATTCTCCAGTCCAGCCTGTCGAGCCCAGAGGCTAATTTCGGGATCGCCATTTCCACGAGATTTTGGTCGAGCATCGTCTCCTTCAGTCTAGTAAGACTCCTCCAGACATCTTCATAGGATGGTTTGTCTCGAGAATGCTTTTTGGTCACCAAGTAGAAGATGTTTCTCTGACCCTTCTTCAACTGCAGCACTCCTCCGACTTCTGGATTCTGTTCTCGTAATGTTTGAAGCTGACCGAATTTCTTGTTGAATACCACAGCGATGCCCTTGGACATTTGGAGATCCTCTGCCACGCAGTGCGCTAGGGCGTAATCAACTGGAACCTTGAAAAGGTCTCGTGGCTCTTCTCGAGTTACCCCATGTACGACCTTCTGTCCGTTCGAGTATAAAGACATGAATTGCTGGAACGTCATTTCATCCTCTGGTGGTCTGAGGGCGCGAACTTGGTCGTGATTTCCAGCATAAGGAGCCAGTCTATTAAAATGGACGACCCTAGGCTTTCCTCGAGGTGGCTTATGGATTCGGTAGACGAGGTCATTAATCTTTTTCATGATTTTGTACGGACCTTCCCACGAGTTCCGCAACTTCGGTGATAAACCACGGCGGCGCTTAGGATTGTACAGCCAAACTAGGTCGCCGATTTCGAATCCTCCAGCATTCGCGTTGATGTCATAGGCCTCCTTCATTCTATCGCTGGCACTCCGGATGTTCAGACGGACTCGTTCATGAATATCGTCCATTCTCTGCCGAAGCTTGCTGACATAGTCTTCCCCCGCAGTGTCTTGTTCTGGAGGCATCTCAAATTTTAGGTCGCAAGGAAGCCGCAGCTCTCGTCCCATTATAATACTGGCAGGGGTTTGGCCGGTTGACTCGTGCACTGCCGAACGATAAGCCAGCAGGAACAGGTGGAGGTATTGGTCCCAGTCTCTTTGATGGTCAGAGACTACCTTGGACAAGTGGCGGTTTATAGTCCTATTCATTCGTTCCACCATTCCGTCGGACTGTGGATGTAAGGCTGTGGTTCTGGTCTTTCGAATGTCCAACAGTTTACATATTTCTTGGAACAGGTTGGACTCAAAATTTCTGCCCTGGTCCGAATGCAGCTCCAATGGGACACCGAATCGACATATCCATTCCTTTACCAGGACGTCAGCGACGGTAAAGGCTTCCTGGTTGGGCAGGGCATAGGCTTCTGCCCACTTGCTGAAGTAGTCCATGGCTACCAGGATGTATTTGTTCCCATGGTGGGACTCTGGGAACGGGCCGGCGATATCGATGGCGATTCTCTCGAAAGGACTACCCACGTTATACTGACGCATTGGAGCTTTCGGTCGTATCCTAGGTCCGTTACTGGCAGCGCATACAGCACACTTTCTGCACCAGTCCTTGACGTCGGCTTGACAATTAACCCAGTAAAACCGTTGTCTCACTTTCTGGAGGGTCTTCGTTACTCCCAGATGTCCTCCAGTACTCCATCATGGATTTCTTTCAGCACCTCCCGTCGTCTGCTCCTGGGTACCACTGTCTGGTGCCTTTCTTCTGCACCGTCTTCAGACTCCAACACCCGCTGCAGAACTCCGTTTTCCAAAGTAAGGGAGTTCCATTGTGCCCAGTAGGACCGCTGGCGAATAACCTGCTACCTCCTGCCACGTTGGTCTTTGATTACTTTTCTTCCATCCGATGACTAAATCAAGATCTGGGTATTCCTCTTGGTCTTCCTTGATCTTATCATCCTTCCAGTTGTCGTCTAGAGCTGTGGTTCTACAAATAGCTGCCTCCTTCTCCTCTGCTCGTCGACAATGTGAGCAGTCATCGGGGCAAGGTCTCCGTGATAGGGCATCTGCGTTTTTATGGCTAGTCCCAGCTCGATGTTCTATTTCGAAGTCAAATTCTTGTAATCTCTCAATCCAGCGCGCTACTTGGCCCTCGGGATTTTTGAACTGCAGAAGCCATTTGAGAGCTGCATGGTCCGTTCTCAACAGAAATCGTCTTCCATACACGTATTTGTAGAAATGCTCTACACCTTTGACTACGGCCAACAGCTCCCGCCTGGTGACACAGTAATTACGCTCTGGTTTACTGAGCGTTTTGCTGAAGTAGCCAATAACTTTCTCCTGTCCATTCTGGATTTGAGAAAGGACTGCTCCAAGTCCCACGTTGCTGGCGTCCGTATCCAAAATGAACTTTCCGTCAGGTAAGGGAAAGCTCAAAACGGGAGCGTTGATCAAAGCTCTTTTCAGCTTCTTGAATGAGTCTTGGCATTCCTCAGACCACTGGAACTGGATCTGCCCTTCTGTGTGGCGAGTCAATGGTTTGGCGATGTTGGCAAACCCCAGCACATATCGGCGGTTGTAGGTGCATAAACCAAGGAAGCTCCGAAGCTGATGTATGTCTTTTGGAATGGGCCAGTCCTTAACTGCTTTGATCTTTTGTTCGTCTACCTCCACTCCTTCCCCAGAGACAACGTGGCCAAGGTAACGGACTTCTTTCTGGAACAGATGGCATTTCTTGGGACTCAGTTTCAATCCAGAACTCCTCAGACGCATGAACACCTCCTCCAGATTTTTCAAATGATCGTTGAACGATTTTCCGACCACGATTATATCGTCGAGATACACTAGACACGTCTTCCATGAGAGACCTTTGAGAACCGTCTCCATCAATCTCTCGAAGGTCGCTGGAGCATTACAAAGCCCGAATGGCATAACCGTGAACTGCCACAATCCTGAGCCGATGGTGAAAGCTGTCTTTTCTCGATCTTCTGGGGCCAATTCAACTTGCCAATATCCACTCTTCAAATCCAAGGTCGAGAAAATTGTGAAGCCGGCTAGCGTGTCTAGGGTGTCGTCGATTCTTGGAAGAGGGTAGCTGTCTTTCTTTGTCACGTGATTTAGTTGGCGATAATCCACGCAGAACCTTGTCGAGCCGTCCTTCTTCTCCACTAACACGACTGGGGAAGACCAGGGGCTGTCAGAAGGTTCGATGACTCCTTCTTTTCCCATATCGCTGACTATCTTGTCTGCCTCTTCTCTCTTGGCAAGAGGGAGTCTTCTAGCCGATTGCCGGATTGGTCGGGCATTCCCAGTGTCGATTCTATGCTGAACCACATTCGTTCTGCCGCCTTTTCCTTCTCCAATATCGAAGATTTCCTGGTACCTCTTGACTAACTACCTCAATTTAGATCGGTGAGTTGATGGTATGTCTTTGGAGGAAATGTCAATTAACTTCTCCAACTCTTTAGGCAAGTTATTGTCTTGGCTAACTGAACTGCGTACACTCCTTATGATGGAGGAAATGGACGAACAGTGCCCCAGCATTGTTCCCTTCTTCAGGGTCACGGGAAAGTAGTTGACATTCATGACCCTGACCGGCACAACTTTATCAACACGCAATAGGGTCTTCCCCAGTGCGATTCCTCGTCCAATTTTCTCGTCATGTATCTTGGGCTCGAACATTACCACATTCCCGCTGCTCGCATAACCGTCCAAGCGAGCCTCTAATATGGTTTCAGCCCTCTCAGGTACGCACACGTCTTCGGCCAACAGGACTCTAATCATCTCCTCGCTTCTTCCATGAAGCACCAGCTCTTCTCCGCCGACACGTAGGACGCCGTCTTGAAAATTCAGCTCGAACCCTCTGGAATTCATTATGTCCATTCCAATGATCGCATCGTCCTCGATGTCCGCCACCAATGCACGATGTTTCAATTTTGTGCTGCCCAACACCAATTCAATTGACAGTTCTCCAAGTGCATTGGCTGACTCCCCTGTTGCAGTGCGTAACTTCCAGCTTGACGGTTCAATTCTTGCCGGTGTTTTGGCAAAGGTTGGTCCAAGAATGGTTCTCGTCGCACCTGTATCTAGCAGCATGGTGCAAGGCTCGTTGTTGATGAGGCCGTCTACGAAAACACCTTTGTCTTGTCGTTGGAGAACGGCAACATGTGCGTTTTTTACGGGACCTTGCTGGGTACAGGCCGACGATTGCTCCCTCTCATCGACCCCCTCTAGTTTTCCTGATTTGGGTGTCGATTCTTTGAAAGCTGGACATTTGCTACGCACATGTCCAATTTCACCACAGTTCCAGCATCTTATTTGTTTCCTCTCAGGCAACACTTCTTTCATTACTTTTCTGATGGTGGCCTCAATATCAGCAGGCACTTGTCCATCTTCCTCGATAGCTCGAACTTTGCTCTGGCTCTTGCAGGATTGTTTTGCAGCCTCAAACTCTAGAGCGCTCGCCAGTGCATCCACGAGATGTTTGGGATGAGCTAGCGTCAAGGCCTGTCTCGTTTCTCGGTCGCGAAGTCCATCCAAGAATGCTTGAACTGCTAACCGCTCCATTACATTTTCGGGTGTAGCAGGATACGCCAGACGGACCAATCGAGCTATGTCGGCTTCAAACTCCTGTAGGGATTCTCCTGATTTCTGGCAGCGGTTCTTGAGCTGTGAATGGTAAACGTGCTCTAGGTGGGCCTGTCCATACCGCAGTTCAAGATGCTTTACAAGTTGGTCATAGTCTTCCTGTTCCTGGGTCGTGAGGGTTTGCAGGATATTCGTTGCTTCTCCACGCAACGCCAATGTTAATGCTACCGCCTTTTTTCCTGCATTCCATCCATTCGCTCTGGCCGCAGCTTCAAATTGTCGGCGGTAATTTGCCCAAGGAGTTTTTCCGTCGAACTGGGGCGGCTTCATGGAGAGCTTTCCTGGTTCAGAACTGAGTTTGACATCTTTCAGTTCCGGAATTGAGTTTTCAGTAACCGTTTCTGTGGGGTGGGCAGAATTAACAATTTGGTTTTGCAACTTGCTAATTGTTTTTTTCATATTGCTGATTTCTGCCTCGAATTCGCCTTTGATTTCATTGCCTAACTGTTTTCCCATTTTCTTCATTTCTGCTCCGATTTCATCTTTGATTTCCCCTTTGATTTCCTCTCTGATTTTGTCTATCTCTGTCTCGATGGTTCCTATCCTTTCTTCGAGTAGGCTTGCCACACTACAAAGCTCTTTCTTCAAGCCTTCTGCATTTTCTAGAAGTTCTTCCTTCAAGCACTTCGAATTTTCCAGAAGCTTCTCCTCCAGACTTACCGAATTTTGTTGAAGTTCATCTTTCAAACTCTTCAAATTTTCCAGAAGCTTCTCCTCCAGACTTACCGAATTTTGTTGAAGTCCATCGAGTTTGCTCATTATTGAACTCCAATCACCCCCAGAAACTTCGAATAAATATGTTTTGGGATCTTCTCCTGATTCAATCAAGTTGTCCCATAGTCTCTTCTGGAGTACTGATTTTTTTCCGGAAAAATCCAGTTCTCTCTCCTCCAATTCTTGCTTCAATTCGGCAACTTTCAAGTCCACTAGGCGCACTTTCCTTGAACACTTTTTATCTCTTACTGTCTATTTTACTCAAAACTGAATATGTCCACTTATTTAATGGAGTCCGAAACACTTATTTATTTTCACAAGTCTATTTTTCGCGAGAAAGGTCTATCAGTTTATATTTCCGTCGTCCGGTACTGTCCGCTTCGCGAAACACAATGAATCACCAGTCTATCTGCGCGAAAGTGCGAAAGTTTTATAGTCAATTACACCGTAATACAAAAATTGTCCACCAAGCGCTCACAAATTTATTTTAAAAATCCACTTCTGATCACCAATTGTAACGAATTAAAGAATTAACTGTCTTAAACAAATTTATTTTAACAATACTTCACTATCACAACTAATTTATTTACACCACTCAGTAACTAACGCTTAATTTATCTTCACCGTTTGTTAACCGCTCGAATCGCTTTCTTGGTACAGACTACTCTTCGGGACGATTAGCGACGTTTTAATATCGTCAACGAACGTTCCGGATCCCTCTGCGGATTTCGGGACCCATCCGGAATTTTCGCGGTATGCGTCATACTGGGAACCGGTCAGGGCCGGCTTCAGATTCATTACAGTACTAACAGTTTCGATAATCTTCGAGTGGCAGATTATCCACGAAACTGTCTACAGTATTCTCCAAAATATTTAGGTAGCTTCTGGATGTTAATGATTCCTCGTATATCACGTACCTCAATTTGTTGTCCATCAACATGCAGAAGACATTAAAACTAAATTTTTCTTGAAATCCGGCTTTTTTTGTGACGTGAGGATTTTCACTGGACCAATAATGACGATTGTTTCTATTGAAAATCCCTTCTCTCGAAAATTTCGATTCATCAGTCCAAATAATTTTATTTAAAAAAAGTGGATCTTCTTGAATGCGTGTCAACAACATTTCACAAAATTCTACTCTCTGTTGAGGATCTTGAGGCTTCATTGCTTGAATTTTGGTGAATTTATAATCATGCATTTTATGTCTTCGCAAGATTCTTTGAACCGATGAATATTTTATACCCAAATCTTCTTCAGCACTTCTTATCGATGACTCGGGAAATGCGTGAAAATATGCTAAGACATCAATCTGGTTGTCTTCGAAAGTTACGGGTCGAGGCAAGTTTCTTGGTGCTTTTAAAGTTGATCCAAATGCATTGAAATTGTTCTGAATTCGTATAAATTTCTTGAGGTTCATTGGCGGTAGATTCGGATACATTTCATTGAACTTTCTACATGTTCTGCTGATAATTTTGTCACACTGTCCAAAAATAATAAACAAATTCATAAGAACTTCGTTTGAATAGTTTTGTTCCATCGTTTTGAAGGTATTTGCAACTTCTGAAGTGACGAAAATGTCGATATTATTAGGAGAATGTCACAACGCTACTGTCAAATAGTAATCATGACCTGCTTACCAAATACCGAATGGAAATACCATTCAGAAGGGACATTTTTACAAATAAATGTTCATAAGTCCGAAACTTGACTAGTTAGGTATAGGTATGATATACATAGAAACAAAGCAAATTTCAGCAGCTTTCCGAATTTTCAATAATATACAGGGTGTTCCATTTAAAATAATCAAATTTCAGCAACTTTTTCAAGCAAACGAAAAAACTGTATTTTTTTACCACCCTGTATTGAAGTAACAGAGATTAGGCTGACGTGTGGGAAGTGTCCAAGTATTACCTAACTCCAAACCAAATTTCGATATCATAGTACTTCTTAACTAAAAGATATCGGCATTTTTAGAAGTCATGATTTTCGAAGAAAAAAATTGAAATTAATTTTTATTTCGAAAACGGTAACAGATAGGTACAAGAAAATATCAAGAAAAGTTGTCGGGCAATTGTTGGAGATTCCAAAAATAATATTATATACAGAGTGTTCCATTTGAAAAATGAAAGTTGCTACTGCTTTCTAATAGAAGCGGCAACACCGCATTGTCGAAAATATTTTAGTTGGCTAGAGAATGTCCGAGTATGCCCTCCATTAAATTTTCAAAGTGATCCGTTGTCTGGTTCACCAGAAACGTCTAATGTGCCATCCACCGTGAATCAGAGTGTATATATTTTCTCGTGTCGTGATACAGAATATTGAAAAAGAAAACATTTTTAGAAAATGTTCAACACCTTGTATCTCAAAAACTATACAGTCCCATGTTCATGTGCACTATTTTATTTTGGTGATGAGTAACATCGACCATTGAACAATACTTTTTCGAAAAACCTTTTCTCGAAATATACACGAATTCAATTCAATGCTCGAGATGAAATTGAATATACAAAACATAACATTCAGGTGAATGTAAAAATGTTTTCTTCGTTGCAGTAGATTTATTCGTCCAAACAGGATGGATTTGGACATTGATAAAGTTATATCTTAGATATAAATCTGTATTATCAGTATCCATGTTCTCTCCACCATATACTATTGATTACAGTTTTCGTGTAACCACCTCTGAAAAACCAACCACTTTGAAATATTCAATGGCACCATTCCACTTCGGATACAGCAAATATACAAGGTACACATTGAATACGTTGAATAAATTACACCACGATATCTCACTTGGTTCACGATTAGGTCTCTTTAGTTTTTAAATTCAGCGTTTATGTGAAGAGTTTCCAATAATTTTTATCAAATAACAATTTTACTGCGATTTCCAAAAAGATCATAGGTAATTTACACGCTAGATAAATTGCCAATAATCTCTATTGAAATATTTCAGGACTATCGACTCAATCTATACAACTGAAATATAAAGAAATATTGTCAAAGGCTCTTGACAATGTCTGCAGGAGAGCAGAAATCAATAGGCACGGTACTACTGAATATCATTTGAATATTTTCCATCAATTGTGTCATTTTCAATATAAAAGTACCTTTTTTCACAGTAAATAGAATTTTCTCGCCTTTTCATAATCGTCAGCTGCATTTACATGAGATCACTAAAAAAAAGTAGCCTGAAGTGTAGATAATATCGAAATTAATATGAATATCACAACATGAATTCATAATCAGAATGCAAATTAAAAATTCCCGTAAGTTAAAATGAAGAGTGATTTTCAAATCACAGGATATTGGATTCTACCACAGTTCTTGTGATGTCAAAGTAAATTGATTGCGATTTCAATATGTGAATTCACATAGTGACTCGGTGAAAACACAAAAAGTGTGTACTTACAATGCCATCCACAACATGACCGATTGACTGTGATTTTTCATTGTAATATTGCTTCTTAAATAGAATCTCACAAAACATATTTGTTCTTTTACCTTCATATATTGAGAATTCTCCAGAACTATCCTTCTTCATCTTCATCGAAAAATACCACCAGAACTAAGTTTTTCGAAAAAGTTGGCACCGTGTGAAGTAAGCGCCACTACTTTCTCTTATTGAAATGCACAATTTGCTGAAACTATTCAATATTTATATCAGGAACTCCAGAACTCTATCAAATCGACCCAGAACTCCAAAAAATGTGAAGCTGGCGCACAAAGTCGGCGCCAGCTTCACATGAGTTATTTATATTGTTAACATGGGTTCCAAGACTATTATTTTTCCAAGACTGTCCTGGAACTATACATTGAGGTACCGGTAGACTACATTAAACATAAAACTCTTCCAAGACCGTCCTGGAACTATACAAAAGTCTTGGAACTAGCCATTAGTTAGCAGGAAAAGTCTTCGAAATGAACTTTAGTCATATATATATATATATATATATATATATATATATATATATATATATATATATATATATATATATATATGTTGGTTTTACATGTCGTGGTTTGTTTGAGAAAGTATTCACATATATTGTGAATCAAAACATAAAGCTTTCATTTTTTTATATTTCACAGATGGATTTATAAAAGTTGAATGCAAGTTCGGTCGTGAAGAGAAAGCCAAGTATCGAAGTAGCAGATTTGCCTGTGGAGATGCCGCAGAGGATATTCACTGCCAAAATCGTGAAAGGAAAATTTGGTGAGGCGTTCTTGTTAGATTTGTGAGATAAAGTATCATTTCTGCCCCACCGAGTGACGGAGGCGTATCGTCCTCACTTAGAGGAATTTTTATCTGGAAAATAGGCTATTGTGTTCAAAGGGTTGATGGACATTGGAAAACGGAATCGTGTCGTTTCATTTGAAATTGTACGAAATTAAGGTTAGTATATATATATATATATATATATATATATATATATATATATATATATGATGGGCCAAAAGCCCTAAACACGTGTATATATATATATATATATATATATATATATATATATATATATATATATATATATATATATATATAATCTTGAACCCTTTCACCCTCAGGGTGTCGGGTTATCATTTTATTGTTGCTTTATGAACTTTTTCCATTCCTTTCTATCTCTAGTCAGTGTCTTTACGTCGTTTCATTTTTTATTTCCAGGTTTTTCCAGGTCATCCTCTTCTTCTCTTGTTTTGTGTTTTCGCTCCATAGATTTGTTTCACATGTCTATTGTTTGGCATTCACTGTATGTGTCCCCACCATCCTAATTGTTTTTGTTCTATAAATGAAATAATGTCTTTTATGTCTAGTTCTTCTCTCATTCGCGTATTTCTCATCTTATCCCTCCTTGTCACTCCTATAATTCTCCTCAGGTATTTCATTTCTGTTGGTTGTATTCTACTTTTCATTTTTTTTGTTAATATCCAAGATTCACATCCATATGTTAATACTGACCTGTATATTGTTTTGAATATTTGTAGTTTTGTCTGTCTTGAAATTTCTCTTCTATTGATGAAGTTCTTATTCATTGTATAGTACAATTTTATGGTTTTCTCGATTCTGTTATTAATTTCTGCTTCTTGTCTTTCTTTTTCGTCTATTGTTACGCCTAGATATTTGAAATCTTCTACTTGTTCTATTTTTTTATCATCTATCATTATATTTATTTCTTTACCTCCTATGGTCATCACCTTGGTTTTATCTTTGTTTATTATCATTTGTTTCCTCTTCAGTGTTTCATTCCATATTTTTATATTATGTTGTAATCGTTCTTCATTTTCAGCTATCAGTATTATGTCATCGGCAAATGCTCCCTCAGCTATCTCTACTCTTTGCATATTTTTGTATCCAATGCACATTTTTTTGCTATTTCTATCACATTCCTTGATGATGTCGTTAATGAAAATGTTAAAAAGCATTGGGCTCAATGATCCACCTTGTCTCAAACCCTCTTTTGTTTTCAAACCTTCTGATTTCATGTTGTTCTTGATAACACAATTTCTATTATTTCTATTTCTATTATGTTTTCAATCATATTTATGGTTTTTTCATCGATATTTCTATTTTTCAGACTCTCCCATAATTCTGTTCTTGGTCCTTGTCGAAAGCTTTTTCTAGGTCTATGAATGCCAAATATATATTTTGGTTTCCTGATCTTCTCTTTTCTATTATTTGTTTTATTGTGAAGATGTGGTCTTGTGTGCTTCTTCCGGGACTGAACCTACTTTGTGGTTCTGAGAGTTGTGACTCTATTTCATTCCTGAGTTTGTTGTTAATTATTCTTTCTATTATTTTTGTTATGGTATTCAGTAGCGTAATTCCTCTATAATTATTGCAATTTTTGTAGTCTCCTTTTTTATGTATCGGTGTTATTAGAGCTGTTCCCCATTCCTCTAATATAGTTTCTTTTTTCCATGCCTTATTGATTATTTCTAGTAGGCTCTTTCTTCCAGTTTTTCATCATTTGATGTTATTTTGTCCTCTCCTGGTACTTTCCCATTCTTCAATGTTTTAATTACTTCATCTAATTCTTGCATTTCTATCAATGGTTCGTTTAACTGGTTCCTTTCTGTTGTTTCTATTGATCCTTCTTCATTTCCTTGTCCTAGTAGTGTCTGGGAATATTATTTCCATCTCTTCATTATATCTATTTCGTTTGTAATTATTTCACCTTTTTAATTCTTGATTTGTACGTCTTTTACGGGTTTATCTGATCTCATGGATTTTAGTGCTTTGTAGAATAGTTTTTGGTTACTTTTACTGTCTTCCTCTAGTTTATTACCGAATTCAATCCATGACATTCTTTTGCTTTATTAACTAATGTTCTTACTTGTTTTCTTCGGTTTTCATATATTTCATACTGTTCTGTTGTATTATTGTTCAAGTATTTCTTCCATTGTATTTTTTTTTCTTTTATAGCCTCCTTTATGTCATCGTTCTACCATGATGTCTGTTTTCTATTATTATTTGTTTTGTAGGTGCCACATGTACTGATAGCTGTTCCTATGATAACATTTTTAAAACTGTTCTATGCTTCTTGTAGTTCTGCTTTCTTAATGTCGTTGTATTTGTTTTCAAGTTTTTCGTTGGTAATATCTTTGTATCTAGTAGCTACTGTTGTGCTACTGTTGTGTCTCTCATTTTATATGATCTGATCGTGATGTGTTCACCTTTCTTAGTCACCGTTTCTTGTTTCTTTTCTGTTGCGTCTCCTTTGATTTTATTGTCAATAGGAAATGATCACTGTATATTTCTGTTCCCCTTCGAACTTTAACATCTATAATATTGTTCCTATCTTCTTTCTGTACCAGAATGTAATCAATTATTGATTTTTCTCCTCTGCTTTCTTGTACTTTTGTGAATTTATGTATGTTTTTGTGTTGGTGAAATGTATTTGTAATGATCAGGTTTTGTAGTTGACAGTATTGGAGCATTCTCTTTCCATTGTCATTTCTGGTTTGTTCTCCATATTTTCCTAACATTGTTTTGCATATAAGGTCCTGTTTTCCAACTCTGCTAATAAAATCTCCCATAACTATTATTGTTCCTCTTGCATTTTCGGTTATTTCTGTCAATTTTTCCCAAAATTTTTCTTTTTCTTGTATTCTTCCATTTTCATCTAATCCGTATATTGCTATTATTGTACTCACTTCTTCATTTTGCTTTTCTATTTCTATGGTAATTATTCTGTCATTTATAGCTTCCCATTTTCTAATTTTCTCGGTTAAGTCTTTATGTATTATTAATCCAACTCCAGCTGATGCCCTTTGTTTTATATCTACTCCGCTATATACTAATATGTGTCCATTCTATAATAGTATTTGTCCTGTCCCTTTTTTTTTCGTTTCGGTTATTGCTAGTATTTTCAATTTGTTCCTTTCAAATTCTTCTACTATTTCAATTTTTTTCCATTCAAGCTTCTAGTGTTCCACGTTCCTAGTAACCATGCATTTTTTTTATTATTTTTATTGCCGCTTCTCGTTATCATTTCATTTTTCCTAATATCGTAATCCAAATTCCTTGCCGTTTTCTTCTTTGTTCGATCTATGTTTCCTGTGTTCATTATCAGTTTTTTGTATTGATTGGTATTTTCTTTTCTTTTTCTAGTTCGTTTCTTTCTAGGTTCCAGTACAATTTTTCTCCATCTATCTCTAGTTTTCTATATCCAATTTTCACATGTTTTCCTTCTTTTCTTTCTTCTTTAGCTTGATTTCTTATCTTTTTTTCATTTCTCTTTGTTCTTTTGACATATCATCATTTACATATACCTTGTATTCATTGATCCTGCTGAGTTTGTTTTTATTTTTCATCACTTTCTGTTTTTTGTTTGAGTTTTCCAATTGTAGTAGACATATTTTATCACCTAACCTATTAAGGTTAGTACTGTTTCCAATTTTTTCTCCATTTAATATGCGAAGAGTTTGTGGTTGTATAAAGTAGTGTTTTCATACAATATTTTCTCTTCATTTAGTACGTGCAGAATATGTGTTTTATATTCATTATTTTGAATGAAACTTGATTTTTTTATTTTCATTATAAGTGTAGCAATCACTTCATGAAAGACATTACCCTCTCTGTTGATAAAAGTATTTTTTCAGAGTATGTTTGTACTGAAAATTGAATTTATTTCAAAATGATACATCATCAACGTGTGCAGTATCAGTCAGAGTAATCTCAACAACAACATCCAAAACCGTCATAGCAACCTTCCCAGAACGAGTTTCAAATCTCAGCAGTTTCCATTTTTTTCAGTCTATAGTTGCACATTATGAGGCTAGAATTCGTCGATATTCAGGGATTTGTTGGACAGACTGCGTCTCTTCAATATATACACAACCGTAGTGAATTTGGAAGACTTTGAAAATTCATGGTGGTGTATTCCAAAATTGAAGGAAAACACGCCGTTCTGTATGGGTCATTCCAAAGGAACTTTGTTCAGCTGTCTGAAGTTTGTTCAGTTTGTCTGAAATGTTAAATTCTGATTCATTAAATTCACATTCAAAATAGCATCCTTTGATATAGATACCGGACGAGTCTATTATGTGTAGATAATATAATATATATGTGAATACTATCTCAAAGAAACCACGACATGTAAAACATTTGATTGAAAAAATCCAACATATATATATATATATATATATATATATATATATATATATATATATATATATATATATATATATATATATATATATATATATATATCGAGAAAAATTTTGGAAATCAAATGATTCAACAATTCTCACCAGTTTTCAATCAAATCACAATTGAATAAATTCATCTGAGGAAAAAGTCAAACCTAAAACACTTACTTTCAAATAGAATCGGTGCACTTGTCACTGGTATTACTGCAACTAACTCATTTCGCCATGCATGACGTATTTATAGTAAAATAAGTGATGACATATTTTAAAATGAAACAGAGAGCCTTTGTTTCGTCGCTTTGAGAACTGCATATCTCCGGATGCAGATTTGGCATTGGCAGTGATTGATATCATTGGGTATGAATATGAAAATTAGTGGTGACATATTCAGAAATGAAACAAAAGAAAATCAAAGAGTCTTTGTTAGATGCCTATTCAGCGTTGACATTGATCCATGTCACCTTGGATTTGAATAGCGCAACAAACACATGAATTCTGCTTTTTTTCCCCATTTTATTTGAAGTACTACATGTGATGGTGCGACTATTATTAGTGAAGATACAACTTTGTGCCTTCTTGGCATCGTCTCCGTTTTTTTTCCCTGTCGATGAATTCTGCATTCGTTTCCCTCTCATTTGATGTGCTGCACGTTGAGATCCAACTATCATTAACAAAGATGTTGCTTAGTGTCACTCTGACATACTGCGCCATCTTTGTTTTTTCTCTGTCGATTAATTTTGGATTTCTTTTCCTTTCATTTGACGTGCTGTACGTGACGATTCGACAATTATTAACGAAAATGTGGCTTTGTGCCTTTCTGACATGTTGCGCCAGATTTGCTTCTTCTCTGTCGATGAATTCTGCATTCGTTTCCTTTCATTTGATGTGCTGCACGTTGAGATTCAGCTATCATTAATGAAGATGTGGGTTAGTGCCCTTCTGACATGTTGCACCATATTTGTTTTTTTGTTGTCGATGAATTCTGCAATTCTTCTTCTTTCATTTGACATGATGTACGTGACGATCCGAAGTTTTTTCAATGATTCTCTTTGCAATTCTTCCTATGCTGTTTCACATTAGGCGCTCGATATTATATTTTTCATAGTCTACACATTAAATCATTTGAAATGAGTAACCACATCGACCTGTTGCGACTAGTATAGCGAAAATAGGTTATGAGGTCCTTTTGGCTTCGTAAAATGATTAACTATGCTTCTTGACATCTAAACGAATTCATTGATGCTAAAATCATCGGAATCGGACGACCGGAAGTGACCTGTTTTTGACGGATTCGAAACCTTCTCACCCTAAGGAATCCAAAAACGCGTCCAGTTGAGAGGTTGGGTTAACGCATGTAGCTGAGAGGTGGGGTTGGCTATGATGTCTTGACGGACCCGATCAGACTGTATTTAAAAAGCGAACGAGTGTTGGTTATGTCAGGTGACAGTTTACATCAAGTTAGTTACTGGGAACGTATCATAGAAAATGTATTCCTGTGACTGTGGTAAATCTTTCACTCGTAGTGATAGTCTTCGTCAGCATCAGCTCAGTCGGCATCAGTTGCCACGGAAGGCCTTCAGTGAAACGGATGAGAGTGGACAATGCAACACCTATGTATACATGCAATTGTTGTAATGTGACAATTCCTATGACCTAAGTGAATTCTCACCGAAGAACCATAAGTCATAAAAATAATGCATGTGTTCCATTGTCTGAAGGTGTTCAAATAATAACGAATGCATTCAATTGCCGCATTGCTATATACCGGGTGGAGAGTTCGATTGTATCCACTGACTACATGTCATTTTTTAATGAGATTAGGCAGGTCATTGAATTAGTGAAATCGTCCATCAGGATCCATGAAAGCATCAAGGTGAATATGTAAGTTTTTGGGAATTATATTCTTCAGACTCAATATTTGAGGGACACCAAGTCATTTACTTCCCAAAATGAAATAGTGGACTAATCTTCTGATTTGAATGCCGTTTTTGATGGATTCCGTGATGTAATCGTGGCTCAAACGACTAAATTCCAGGAATGTGACTCAGGTATTTATTTTTTGTAAATTTCAACGAGACTGAATAGTAATATTTATTTTTTTTGTAATTTTGGTTGGACTTGTGTAAAAATAATGTTTCTCGAGGTCAACATTAATAAATACAGTCCACTGGGAGGATGTTCATATGTGAAGCTGCCCGAATGCATTGAATGGAGGAAAGCTGTTGTGAATGTTTGTAATGCGGATCAGCACTGTTTTGCCTGGGCTATAATATCAGCATTCCGGTTATTAACACAATAAGAGTATTGAAAGATTTGAAGATAGGAATGATATTTCAATTAATGTTTACGGTTTAGAGAGTAAATTTGACAAGGCTAAAATAAAGTATGATGTGATTGGTTCATTGCGATACTCACAGAGAAGACTCCGCAGACATGTCAATTTGTTACTTATAACTGATGACTCCGGAAATAGTCACTATTGTTGGATCAAAGACCTTTCAAAATTAGTAGATTAGTTTCTAGTCAACTATCAGCTCATGAACACAAAAAATATTTTTATGATGGATGTTTGATGTATTTTTCCAACGAGAGGTTGCTTTTACGTCATGAGATGAATGATTGTAATCTCGTTAGTACTACAACACCTACCACCAATCTTAAGATCAATAAATGTGGTAGGATGGTTGCGGAAAATAAATTAATGTTTGAAAACTTTGAGAGACAAATGAGGGTACTATTTGTAGTATATGCTGATTTTGAATCAGTACTTGAACCGATTCACGTGAATGAGCCAAATCCTGAAAGTTCATACACGATTAAAACATTCAAACATGCTCCTTATTCATTTTCTCATTTGATAAAATGTTCATATAATGATGATTTGTCAAAATTTGTTGCATATAGGGGCTTAGATGCTGCTCAGAAACTTGTGAGTAGCATTGAAGATGATTTGAAAAAGATATATCAAAATCATCTCAGACACCCTATACCAATGGATGCACAAACCCTCGAAGAAGAGGAACAATTTGCTGCAGCCAAAAACGGTGGTATATGTAATAAACCATTTATTGATGGAGAAGTCAAAGTTAGGGGTCACTGTCATGAATTAACTATCGACGGCTCTAAACTTGATTTAAAAAGAAATACTTTTGTTACAAACTTGATAATGAAAAATTACAGAAATACAAAATATATGAAATTATACGTGTTGTTGGTTTGATGAATAAAATCTGACTGACTCTGGATGCAAAGCTTCGAAGATGTGCGCTCCTGTGAGAACTGTCTTGTCAGCATCTGGAACAGGGTGGTGGTACTGCTAGATCAGCGGGATTGTCCTAGGTGGTGAGATAATTCCTCCCCCCGAAGATTCAACTATCATGCGCAGCGGAGTAGTTGAACAGTGGATAGATCGGTTACTTCATTTACTACTTGTAATTGGTTCTCTTCTTGACTTGGCTTCTTATTGGTGCAACATCGAAGTACATTTTTCCAGTAGAAGTAAACTATCATTGATATGATCGCTAAGTAAATCACTAAAGTGATTGGTAAAGTCCGCCTTGGTTGAATGTTATTTCAGGACTGTTATCAATTAGCTGATTTTTCAGGTTTTGGAGTTCTTTCAGGTCAACATCGTCCAATTGAAAGCTCATATTTACACTTCTTGGAGGGTTGCGATCTTGGTTCGATTCGGGAATCAATATTATTTGATTGCTATTGATTACATTTTCTTCATTGATTATTTCGATTTGATTCGCCTTGATTTTGCAGCCTACTGGAATATCAATTAAATAGGATCCAATTCTTTGAACTTCCTCTTGTTCATTACATTGTAGGTGGATTGTCGTTTTATTTGGAAATATCGCTATCCATTGGTTAGCTATTGGCTTAGTAATCCTAACATCGATTTGTCTACATGTGGAAGTGTCTTCCATCTTCAGGAGTTGCAGCTCACAGAGATTTCCAGAAATTTCTCTAATCGGCATTTTCTTGCAGACATAGAATTGTGGTTCTACTTTGACACAATCGTCGCTTTTAAATGTGAAATATTCTGAGTTCTTCAGTAAAAATGAATTTTTGAGTATAAGTGCCTTGAACTGACTTTGACTATATGTAGGGATTGAATATAAGTGATAGTAATCGAAAATGTATGGATATGTGATTGGAACATGAAGAAGAAAGGTTATTCTATTATTCAGAATAAAACATTCGATATTTATGATTTTCTATAATTTCAAGATGTTTTCTAAAGTAATATCAATAGGAAATTGATTCTTTGCAATAATTCCGTGTAATTTGAGAAGTTCGGCGTATAAATCAGTGGATTTCACTATGCTTGGATGCATAATGTTGAGTTTCGCGAATGCTATAAAATTTTCAATGTCCTGTAAGGCAGAGTTGACTATTTCAAACGCATCAATCATTTGGTTGAGTATATCATGAACATATGTTCTATTTTCTTCATAACTTTTTGTTTGGAATATGACAGCAATATGAACTATTTTTTCTTGAAGAAATTTTTCATTGTGAATTATTTGTTGAACAGTTTGATTGAATCTATTGATCAAATTGATTGAAACTGAATTTTGTTTCACAACACTAGAAGCCAATACTTTTTGGTTGTTTTGAAGTTCCCTAATAAATTTTTCGTACCGCTCCCCATCTTCTGGCATCGAGGTTTCCTGTAATTGATTTAAATATCGAACCAATACCATTAATCAATCCTCTTTTGATTCGTTTGGGATTTGTGATTATTTCTTGCAATTTGGATTCAGTCTCGTCTTTTGTCAAAGTCAAAATTTTGATGTAGTTTTCTGTTTCAGCTGAGGAAATATTGTTTTTGTTTATACTGAGTGCTTCTAAAGTTTGTCCGTATTGGTCGTTCAGTTTTTGGATTTCAGTTATGAATGGATTCAGGTCATAGAAGTGTATCAGTGTGTGTGAGTATTGTTGAATTTTGGCATTGCCCAATTTTAAAGGTATCATACCAGGATTGTTTTCCAGGTTTTTCAATGTTATTCTGTCCTGAAGTCCGAATACAAAGGGTATTCTGAAAAGAAATGAAATGAACTATTTATTAAAATCATAGCACTTCTTTCTTGGTCTTTTTAAAATGTCCATGTGTACTTTTTCATGATTTTCTGTGGAAACTGTCCTCATAGATTCGTCTACTTTTGTGATAGTGGTTGGTTTTTCAAATTTGTTAGCGTGTTTTTGTCTCAAGTGTTTTTTCATGTACGTTTTAGAATTAGGTTTGAACATTTCTGGATTATCGCGCGTTTCATTAGATTTTGAAATGACCTTTTCTTTTTGATTCATTATTTTTTTGTTTATTTCCGCGTAAAGTAATTTAGTTTTTTCTCGGTGGTCATTTGTATAGTCATTGAGAAGAATATTGTCTATGTCGATATCGAATGGATTTTCATTGGTTATATGTCCATTAACTATATCGATGGGTTTTAATTTTGTTACAGAATGTACTGAGTGATTGTATGCAAGTATAGCGCAAACCATTTTCGTTTGAGGCGGTGTTTTAAGAAATCCTCTAGTATTGAGAAGTCTAATGTGTTCAATGAGAGTAGAGTGAAGTCTTTCAATTTGTCCGTTTGATTGGGGATGATTGGGTGAGCAGAAATGTACATTTACTTTGTGCAGTTTGAGAAGTTCTTCAATAACTGTATTTTTAAATTCAGATCCGTTGTCAACTATAATTTGGATAGGTACGCCATGATGTGAAAAAAATATCAAAAGTTTGTCAGCTATATCGGTAGCCGATAAAAAGGGCAAATGATATGCTCGCGCGTATTTCGAAAAACTGTCTATAATAGTAAAAAAATTTTTTTTTAAGGTATAAACGTCAATGTGGATAATTTCGAATGGTTTGATGGCTGTCGGGGTTATATTCATTTTTGTTTTGATAGGATGTCTTTCGTATTCACTTCTTTGACAGATTTCACACTCGTTAATGAAGGTTTGGATAGAATCTTTCATATTGGGCCAATAATAAAGGGTTTTGAGTTTTTGTTCGGTCTCGTTAATGCCTCTATGATTACTTTTACCTTCGTGATATGCTTGTATCAGTTGTAAAGCTTCTTTTTTATCTGTGACATCGATTAGTTCGAATTTACATCTTTTTTATTTTAATGAAGGCCATTTGAAATTTTGTCTAATTACTTCACAAAATCGTTCATAGTTATCTGAATTTTCAAAGTAAAGATAATAAGGTATGTTAGGTGCGATATATTCTTTTACAAAATTGATTACGTCTCTTTCAAAGTTATTCAAAGGAAGCTGAACAGTCATTCTCTGTTTCTTCTCAAATAAGATCGTTACTTTTGGTTTAGATGGTGAATGAAGAACAGATTGGAAAATAATTCGGTTTTGCCCGAAATTTACTGGGGATTCTGAAATGGGTATTTCAACAATTGGATTTTCCTCGGTATTAGTGTGTACGGTAACGTCATCAATTTCTTCAATTGGGTTTAGCTCATGTTTTTCAGGAGTTTGAGTAGATTCTGTATCGGCATTAACTATCATAGAAATATTATCTTGAAGAGGTTTACGTATTTCTAATATATCCGAAGATGGTTGGTAGTCTGGGGTATTTAAGTTGGAGTTGATACTATTTTGGTTATCAAAAGTAATAGAGGGGCCCGGCTAGACGTTCGGACTCTTCGATTATCTCGTCTAGTTCTTCCCAAAAAGTCTTTGACTCTTTTGTGTGTAGTTCAATGCGTGAAAGTGCATCAGCATTCGTATTGGATGACCCTTTTTTGTGAATTATATTATATTGATATTCTTCAAGTTTAATTCGCCATCTTAGCAATTCAGAACTCTGGTCTCTCGTTGAAAATAGCCATTGGAGTGGTTTATGATCCATGACTATATTGAATTTTCTGCCAAAAAGGTAGGGACGAAAATATTTGGTTGCCCAGACAATAGCCAATAGTTCGTTTTCTATTGTGCTGTAATTTGATTCGGAATCATTTAGAGTCCTTGAAGCGTACGCTACTGGAAGGTCTTTTCCAATAGGTCCTTGGCTCAAGACCGCACCCAAAGCTACGTTTGAGGTGTCCGTTGTTGAATTAAACGGTTTAGTAAAATCTGGATACTGAAGGATTGGTTCGTTAGTTAGTAAATTTTTACAAATTTCGAAACACGATAGAAATTCTTCGTCGTGGATGATCTGTGCACCCTTCTTCAAGCATTTGGTAAGTGGTTTCATTAATTTTGCGAAGTTATTAATGAATCGTCTATAATATCCTAACAGTCCTAAAACTCCTTCAATTTGTTTAGTTGTTTTTGGAATAGGAAAGTTCTTTATTGATTTAATTTTATCCGGATTTGGTTTGACACTGTTCGGAGTAACAATATGCCCAAGATAAGCCACTTCTTTTCGTAAAAATTCTGACTTATCGAGTTGGATTTTGAAGTTTGACTCTCTGAGTCTTTGAAAAACTGCTCTTAGTCTTTCGATATGCTCTTGGAGAGATGTGGAAAAGATGATTATGTCATCTAAATGAACTAAGCATTTTTCGTTTTGAATACCTCTAAGGATATTCTCTATCACTCGTTCAAAAGTCGCTGGAGCATTCTTAAGACCAAATGGCATCCTGAGGAACTCGTAATGCCCATTTTCGGTATTGAATGCTGTTTTTCGATGTCTTCCTCACACATTTCAATTTGGTGGAATCCGCTGGCAAGATCTAAAGTCGAAAAATATTGGCATCTACCTAGTTTATCTAGTAAATCAGTTATATTCGGCAAGGGATACTTATCATCAATTGTTTTCTCATTAAGCTTCCGGTAATCTACAACAACTCGCCATTTTTGTTTACCGGAGGCATCCATTTTCTTAGGGACGACCCAAATTGGGGACGACCAAGGTGAACTACTAAGCCTTATAATTTTTTGATCTAACATTTTTTGAATTTGTGTTTGGACTTCTTTTTTGTGAATGAATGGATATCTGTATGTCTTTGTATAAACGGGTATTTCGTCAGTTGTCTTTATACAATGTTTAGTTTTATTTGTAAAAGTGAGCGGTTCATCCTCATGGTAAAAAATATCGGAACATTCTAAACATAATTTTATCATTGATTTTTCTTCGACATTCAAATGGTCAGTTCTAATATTAGAAAGTCCAGTTTACGTTTGTACGTCTCATCAAAATTATTAAAGTTAAATTCTTGTATGCATGTTCTATCAAATTTTTCAACGACAATAGGTTCAGAGGAATCTAGTGTAATCTGATCCGTACTGTTATTTAATATAGTTGTAAGCGCTTGTCCGTTTCTCGCGATCGACAAACTCTCTGGAATTTCGCAGTTGTGTATCTTTTGATAAGGAATTATAATTTCACCGTCGCGTACAGATGTTTTTATCTTAATTACTTGTTCGTTTCGAAAAAGAATGGTAATGAGGTTCAAATCATTTTTTATTTTATGGTAATGCAATTTGATTTGTGAATGAGGTGTTGTCAAAAATCCTTTGCTCAAGTTAACATTTGCTTGAAGTAGTTTCAAGTTATCAATACCTATCAATCCATGAAATGTATTGTGAAATTTGAATAAATAAAATTTCAGATTTCCAGAAACATTAAATACTCTTGAAATTGGAATGAAAGCACTATGTTTGTGACAAGATTTTTGAAATACGGTTGACACTATGAAAGGATCATTTTGGATTCTATCGGGGTAAAGATTATAAGCTAGATTTGGATCAATAAAAGATTTAGTCGAACCTGTATCGACTAAAAATTTCAAATTATATTCAGGTAGAATTATATAGGGTAATTCACAAGAATTACTTAAATTCAAAGATATTATCACTGGTTCTACGTTTGATTGATGTCTTGGTCTATCAATTGAAAATTTTCATCAGGATTACATTCACTATTTTCATACTGGCTCTGATTTTCAACTTCAGAATCTTGTGAATAATATTCGACATCATTCGTTTCTGTATTGAAAAGTTCTTCTGAGATAAAGTTTCTTTGTTGAGGTCTACTAGGAAATGAGGGACCTGGTTGATTTCTGTTGAACGTTTGCCTTGTTGAAACACTCATAGGAGTTTGACTGGAAAGATTTCGATTGGGATTGGGCTTGAGAACGTTCTGGTTATTAGTAGGTTGTTTGAAAACTTGAGAATTTCGAAAAAATTTGGTTGTGGAACATTAGTTCTTGGTTGAATATTTATAGGCTGTGAAGGGAAATTGTTTTGTGGATGGAACTGATTATTTGAAGATCTATTTTGATTAAACGATTGACGATTTTGGAATTGATCGTTTCTTGTATTAGCATTGAAAGAAGTTCTTGGAAAATGAGACTGATTTGAATTTTGATTAGAATTTGATCTTATTTGGCTACTATTTTGTCTTACAGAAACTCTGTTTGATTGGTTTTGATAATAATTGATATTTTCTTCTTGCATGATGAATTGCAAAGCTTCATTCAAATCAATAGGTCTCATACAACGAATTGTGGTTCCTAAAGGTTCTTTTAATCCAGATGAAAACGTTTTTAAAGCTAATGAATTATATAATTTGCGTTTTAAAATTTTCGAATTTTCGTCTGCTTCATGAGAATCAATATAGCAACAAATCAGATTGAGAATTTGCAAAATTCGATCAAAAAATTGTTGAGGTTTTTCAGCCGGGTATTGTTTCATCATAACCATGTCTCTATTCAAACAGTGGTAGTGGTAGTGGTAGTGGTAGTGGTAGTGGTAGTGGTAGTGGTACGACTCCCACTTATCACTTGACTCGTTTTGAGTGGGAGAAAGGATATATCATCTCAAAACATAAGTTGGTATGATGAAGTCATATTTGTGAGAAGGAGAAGTTCTCCCACTATACTTTCACATGGTGTTGATTTGTATGAATAGAGAATGACGGTATAGGAGAGAGCAGTCAGAGTTTCTATTAGTCATCTCTTGATATTTCTAATCAAATTAGTAAAATGCCGTTTCCAAAAGAGTGGAATGAGAAACCAAAAGTGTGCGTCAACCCAATGATGATTGCGGGGGCTATTGTGTGGTACTTTTGCCAAATAAGTAGACCTAAGGAAACCATTAATCCATGCACTGGTATGTGCAATGATTGTGTGTCGCGGATTCAGATATCGCCTCTATCTCATCCACCGAAGCGAACAAAATCAGAATATCGTCAGCAACAGTCACAGTGCCTGAAGTGTTCCGAACCTATAATATTCAATAATATGGGTATTTGTAGAAATATTTGTACTACCTGTGCTGCTGTTCCAGCTTCGCTGCAACGTTGCTTGCGTTGCGATACATACTCAATGAATTGTTGGAATCATGTATGCACTACATGTAGAAGTACTTGGGATCTATGTGAGAAGGTTGGTCAACTCTACCCCAATAGGAGAATTCATTTCTTTCAATGTTGGTGTCTGACACATGAACAACAAATATTGAGGAGGAGAATCAAAGAACGTTCCACATCAACAGAGACACATTAACACTTTCAATTTTTATTACCGTTATTGTCCTCTGTTAATAATAAATATATTATTTTAAATCTATTTGTATTATTTTCTCACATTTTAAAAATGCATGCAACAAAGTGTTCCTCTTAAATGACAAAGATCGTCACATGCGTGAACAGTTCAGTGAAAGAGCGCATGTGCTAGTTGATGCGTTAGCGCATGCGTTAGTTTATTATTATTATTTTTTTTTCTCACCGTAGTGTGCGCTGGTCAGGCCTTATCCCCCGTAGCCCCGATACATTCGGAAGGGCGCGCCAGCATTATCAACTAATGACCACTCCCCACACCGTGGGGTAAGTGATCATTGGGTCCGAGAATCATGTGCCCTGAGCAAGCGCAGTGAGCCAAGAATGACAGCCTTCTGCATCTGTGCGGCTAAGATTTCTGCCATAGTGCGGCAAGCCGGAATGATTTTAAGATTCGAGAGTAGAGAGGACATCATTCCACCAAGGACACCAATAATCAGAACAACCATCTTGACAGAGTGATCTGGATAGAGTCTGCGGAGTTCGAAGAGAAAATCTCGATATTTTATCCGTTTTTCCTCCTCTTTTCTGACGATATTCGTCTCGCCAGGAGCTAAAAACTCCACGAAAAAAATTGTTTTGATCTGGTGGTCGAGAAGGACTACATCAGGCTTATTAGCTTGTATGAGCCTGAGGGTGGGGAACGAATAGTTCCAATAAATTCGGCACTTCTCGTTTCCCACAACGGATTCAATATCCCCCGGAGCGTAGGGCAACACCGGTGTCTCGCCAATACCGTAAGAGTTCCGTAGATGGTAATATAGCACTCTTAGGGCCACGTTATGTCGATGGATATAGGCCGAGACCGCATATGCTGGACATGCTGATAGCAAATGCATTAGGGTCTCGGGCGCCTCGCGGCAGGCCCTGCACCTTGTGTCAGGAACCTCTATACCCATCACGTGACTGCGGTAGACCAAGGTGTAAGACACCATCCTGGCAAGCCATGATGAACCCCTCAGTTTCCGACTTCAGCCCACTCGACATAACAAAAGCGAACGTCAGGCGCTTTGTTAAGCCAAGGTCTCCAATGTTATTGAAGAAGACTCCATTCATTGTCTTATCCTTGTGTTTCCGAAGAAGTAAGGTGATCTCTGCCAACTCGGTGACAGAATTTTGGTCACCTTGTTCAGTGCCGAAAACTATATCGAGTTCATCAGCTGCTCGGGCAGCTGCCCTAAGGAGAAATGCTCCAATTCCTGCTCTCTCATGCTCACGAATCATGCAGAGAAGGGGATCCGAACTCCTGACGACTTTACAGGCTGTATCCAGTACCATTCTGTCATGTAGACACTCCAAACTCAAAAATACACGGCCTTCCTGTTGTCGGGGGAAGTAAAACCGTGGAACTGACGATTTTATACGCAAACTCCTATAGAGATTCATCATTTTTCGAGTCTTTACGTCGAGTTGATACAGCTCTTCCCGAATCCACTTCACTACTCCAAACGAGTAGAGTAAGATTGGAACGGCAAGCATATTTGTTGCAGCAACTTTGTTCTTCCCCGACAGCTCCGATGACCAAATCTGTCGAAGTTTGTGCTGATACTTGCCGCGGAGATAGTTTTTCACTGCAGTTACCTCTTGTGAGTGGCGTTGTTCCACCCCGAGGTAAGTATACGTCTCTCCGGCATCCAGATGGTGTAGGATGCTTCCATCTACGAGCTGCACTTCCTCTCCGTAGTCCCCGCACCGTCCTCTTTTGAGATGAACCATTGCACATTTGTTTATCCCGAATTTCATACCGATAGCATGCGTGTACTCTTCCATCACCCTCAAGGACTGAGGAGATCCTCCTCTCCAGAGGCATAAAGTTTAAGATCATCCATATAAAACAAATGGGTGACCTTGTGCCTACGGTTTCCGGGGGTGCCACAGTTATACCCTCGAGTGTTTCTGAGCGCAACGGATAATGGCAATAGTGAGATGCTGAAGAGAAGGGGACTACGGGAATCACCCTGAAATACACCCCTTCTGGAAGTGACACACCCTGTTTGGACTCTTGCTTGACCAAATGTTATGGTAAAGTGAAATCGCCAGAGTGGTATCAGTTGTTCAATGCATCTCACTATTTTGTCGGGTTCTGCAAGGCATCTGAGCAAATGCAAGATGAGCTCATGCGAAATCGTATCAAATGCCTTAAGGTAATCGATCTAGGTCATAGAGAGGTTACGCTTATATTGTATCGAGTCCTGCGTTACACATCTATCGATATGCAGGTTCTCTTTATATCCAGCGACTCCTCTCTTCGACCCTCTCTGCTCATATATCCGTTCGAACACTCGGTCAACTGCGGTGAGTATTCGTGTGTATAAGATGCTTGTTAACAACTTATAACACGAATTCAAGCATGTTATCGGTCTGTAATTCTTAGGAATCGACAAATCTCCGCTATTAGGGATGAGAACGGTCCGCCCCTCGACAAACCAATCCGGAATCGGCTGCTCTCCGTCCAGCCATGAGTTGAAAACTCTTGCCACATGGCGGTGGGTACTTGGTAGTTTTTTCCACCAATAAGTGTTCAGCCCATCTGGGCCTGGAGCAGCAAAGTTCTTGGAACCAACCAGGGCCCTTCGAACGTCATCCGGGGTTATCAGTCCACAGATATTTTGAGTGACAATCAATCACTACAAGTATATATCGGTATCCTTTATTACTTTTTGCGTAAGGTTGTAGTTCAGCTAGATCTATTTGCCATAGATCTTCAAAACCTTTGATGGTGGTTATTCTTCTGCGAAAATTACGTCTTGCAGGTCTATGTAATTCATTAACAACTTGTCGTTTGACATCACTTATTTCATTAGTTATTCTATTTCAATATGAATAAAGAGAAAAGGTGATAATGTTACTGCATTAAATGATGATGTGACAGGGATCATTACTTATGAATATATTAATATATTATACCTTCTCCACGTAATTCTTCAATTATTGAAATTATTTCATTGTCATGTCCAGTATGCCCAGCTGACTTTGAAGCCACCAATAGTCGTAAGCGAGCAACTAACTCTTTCGGTGAATTCCAGTGCACATAATTCACATGTTTAGAATTATATATTTTCTCCATTTTCACTCGTTTGAGTTCTCTACCAATTTTACCTTTATTCTTATTGGAAATGGTGGTGAGTCTAATAGAGATTTGATAACTTCACGAAATTTTTCAGAATATTCCTTTTTACAACCATTCTTCAAATGATATTGTTTATATGGAGCATTCGTTAATTTCAATATTTTGAAGTATACTTGACGAATTTTTCATTATCAACATCTTGCGGATTCTTCAAAAAGGTCATATCATACAAGTCTGGACTATCTGCACATTCATATTCTTTCACTCTATTAGCATCCCAAATCTTTGAAATGTACCACTAGACTTCCCATTTTCAGATTTTGTGTAATAGGATCCATACGTACACCAAATGTTTCATCATATGCTGAATTTTTAGTTTTTACATTATTCAAATGTTTCGCCAAAACACCTTCACGACTTTCATTCATATTAGGTGAGGAGTCAAGATCTGAGGAATCGATGTGGGACGATGATGGTGTTTCGAATAGAGTTGCTGTCATATCGTCTTGAAGTGTGTTCGTGTCACTATTCACAGATGATACACTACCAAAAGATTGTTTTTTTCTATTGGAGTACTCATAGATAGGATAATTTGAAGTAGATTGAACATTTCTATGGTTTGACGATAACACTGATGATTTCAAAGTAGCGTTTGATGATAAAACATTCAATGGTTTCGTTATGGGTTCATACAATTTATCGAGTGTCGCACGATTTTCAATAGTATTATTCTTGATAGAGATGAATTTCTGTCTGACAGCTTCTGTTGTCTCAACTAGCTGACGTTTCGAACTTTTTTTCAATGGTTTTATTTTCCGAATCATTTTTTGTATTTATATTGCCTTTTTCAAATTATAGCTTAATTTGCTGAAGTGATCTCTACAATATTCAGTGATCGAATAAATTTGAATAACAAGATCTCGAATATATAAAACTATCGAATCCTTTGCGATATCTACCTCCATCTATTTTTCTGTTCTTATCAATGACTAGAAATCCATATTGGTTCTCCCAGCATTCAACACACATCAATTGGAATTGCTTGAATAAATGTGGTATAAATTCGTCTCATCTTGTTTGAACATTATGATGAAATTGGTATTGTCACGTACTAACTGTTTGGGTACCCGTGAATATGTCTGTGCGAGATAAAAACAATCAACATCCTTATGACGTCCCATACAGAAATATGATCTGATAATATCCTGCTTTTCACATATCACATAATCGAAAATGAAAACAGAATTAGGCTTAGTATCGGAGTGTTCCACAATTTCTGCATTATTGCTGAATGTATAAAAATCTAATCCTTTTATAGGTTCCAAAACATTTCACAAGTACTGATGTTTAGGTTGATTGAGTGATTTCGAATAGAGATACACTTTCTAATTCTCAGTCCTTGTGGATGTGTTAATAGCGATATCATTGCATTCGTCTTTCCACAATTTGAAGGTGCAGTTGAAGGTCCTCGAACTGATGATAGAAGTAGTGGACCATGTCTGAATAGTCTTTGTCCATTCAATCCACACCCAAATTTCTCATCTAGATTATCTACAGCAAACTTTTCTTTCTGTTTTACAATGCGCATCGTGGCGTGGTCGGGACTATGTGTATGTTGTATTTGTAATATAGAGAATATGAATATCGGTATCAATAAAAATGATATTTAATAACTCCTTCGAAAAAGTGTAAATTGTCTCAGATGTGCTGTTGCTGTGCACAACAATAAATTGAAATGTCTTTCAAAACATTCATCAGTCATGTCACGAAAGTTCGAACTACGAGCTGTCGAAACAAGTGTCTTGAGTGCGGATTTTTTCCACCTATTGAATTGGATAGGAACAGCCGTTATGGATTAGGACTTTTGGGATTCTTTGGATGCAATACAATAAATAATATAACAGAAACTAATAATTTTATGAATTTCAGAATCAGTAATGACAACTCATCAATACTCCAAAAGTACACAATTGAAATTCCATGTGGTGCTTACGAAATAGAAGAGATCAATGCCGTCATACAGGAACATATTATGTTCAGGTTGTTTCATGATAAAAAACCATTTGATATCGTTGCAGATGACATTTTCTATCTACACGCCACATTCGAATGTGAAATGCGATCCAAATATGAAATTGATCTGACACATCCAAATTCTATAGCAGAAATGATGGAGTTCGCTCATGGCATATTTCCACCAAATCAGATACATGAATCCTCATTACCAATAGACATTACAACTGTGAGACTTATCCGCTTAGATTGCATATAATATCTGGTTCATATATAAATGGTGAAGAATCCCACATTCTTTTCTCATTCGATATTGATGTTGAACCTGGATACAATCTTACTAAAGAACCACACAGTATGAAATATATGCCTGTCAGTCCAGAAGGTCGTCAATTGATTCTAAACATTAAAGTACGTATTTTGGATGAAAAAAATAACCTAATCGATTTTGGAAGTGAAAAAGAGATTTTCATTATTTTGGAATTGAAGAAATTCGTATAACTATTGTTATGGGTTTCATTCATAACAGACAAAATCGTATTGAACAATCCCAAACCAAAACGAGCTGCACCATTAAAGAGAAAAGTGTGCATAAAAAGAAGCTCATTCCCCAAGGGTATGCTAAAAAGTTAGCACATAACGCTCTGTCTGTGAGTGATCGTAAACAGTGAAAAGTTGAATATATTCGATGGACCAGTGCTCGATCATTCTCTTATAAGTTTACATCAGCACACATATAAGCCCTATGGATCACCGCTATTCAGGAATTCAGATGAAATTAGAATTGCAATCGATAATCAAGATGTTATACTAGATATTGCCGAGAGCTTCATTTACATAAAAGGTAGATTCACCCCCAAAGACGTAGCGAAAACATGCTATCTCTCGAATAATGCAATTGCATTACTCTTTGATGAAATTCGTACGAAATAGGTGGTGAACAAGTGGCTGTTGTTAGAAAATCCGGGATAACATCTACAATGAAAACCATATCATTTGTACAAACATGCTAACACATTATTGACACCTGGCTGGGGACTTTCACAATTGAAGCAAGATATCTTGGATACAAACAGTCATGTATTCAGTGGAAAACTACCACTGAAATATCTGATGGGGTTTTGCTGAAGATTACAACAAAAGTATCTTGAATGCTAAACAGGAGTTGATTTTGATTATCGCTCGATCATTCAAAAACTCATCTATAGGTGAGGTTGATGCTGATTTGGAAATAAATAAAATGGAATGAAAAATAAGACATATTGTACCAGATGATAAACACAAGCTCAAACTTTTGAGTAAAATAAACAAAAGCGGCCTGAATGCCAAAATCAAGTTAGCTCATCGTATGTGGGACCTCTATGAACTCACATCATTACGTGGGACTTCTTCAGACATATGGGCCATCAAAACAACAACGCTCTGGAAACTCCTCGTTTTGTCATAATCGCATTACAAAGTACTACCACATCTGAAGATAGAACCCAGGATATTATAAAATTCACAACTGCCGATATCAATAGTATTCGAGTATACTTGAATTCTGAAGTTCATCCATATGAGCGTTGGAATTTTAATTTCGATAAAAAAACTTGATGCTCCTTCTTATTATGCTTTTGAGAGTTTCCAACGAAGTTATTATGTTGAAGATATGAGTGACCTCTGATGGACATTCGAAAATTTAGAGAGAATCAATTCTTATCATCAACCGAATGCAACAAAATCATCAACCATTGATATAAAGATTGAGTTTTAGACGAGGAAGACCAAGTTTCCAGACAACACTTTAGTATATGCATTAATTTTGCTTGATACAGTTTCAACATACAATGCATTGGATGGTTCAGCTCACAGCAGATATTGACACCCTTTAAATTATTGATACTATTTCATTTTTATTCTCTATCATGTACTGCTTTATAATCTTTTTTTTTTTGTAACTGACTTATAAGTCAGTTATTGTAATTTTTCCTAATTCTACTTCATATATATCATATTTATTGTTTTGTAATCATTTTCAATTGTATATAATGAGATTCAAATAAATAAAACATGAAAATAATACAAAGTTTTTCATTTGCCATTATTTATGATTTACAGGAACATACAGACTATCTTAAATAATTTCTTCCTCATAGTTATCATTTTCGCGACCATCTTCAATTTCCTCTCGATTTTCATCATTCAATTCAAAGTGATGAATACTCCATTCTGGCAAGTATGGTTCTAAGACTCCAACCATTCTTGCCAGAATGTATAGTCATGAAGTCTTCTCAGGTTCAGTTCAATCATAACCTCACAAAGTTGACACAATTCCAATTCATTATCCAAAAGTTTTTTACAAACTTCTGCACCACTCCGATAGTTCTCAGCATCACGAAGACATAATTCGATTTGTTTTTCATCATAGCATAAACTCATATCATAATTGCTTGCATGTTCGGCTCCATCACTCAACACATTCAATTCAGTCGACAAATGTTGAACCGATGAATTGAGATCTAGAACATCGATCCAATCTCAACTTGCATACTGCATCCACATCTTTGAATAGTGGAACTGAAATCGAATAAAAAACAATAAGCAACCTCCAACTTTTTTCCATGATATAATACTCACATTCCCATTTTACTTGTAGTTATAAAGTGAGTGTATTCAACTAAGTTAGTAATGTTTATATTTCCATATAATTATCATCTAATATATGAATATTATTGAAACAAAAAGAAATTCAGCATAAATAATTACTATTATTATTCAATCATATTGAATTTGACTAGAGATCGCGTATTCTAGCCAGCAAAACTTTGTGGGCTCTGACCTAAATACACCATCGTATATTTACGACCCGATGAGTTGATACAAGTTATATCGTCATCACTAAATTGCAACAAAATACGTTTTGGTAGCTATGTTTTGAATAATTTATCATTGCTTATATCTCCAAACCTTGTAAAATAAGTTGACATATTCTTAATTATGTACACTTCATCAATTGGCAATGATGATAAGACCTTTTGCTCTAGTATTTTACCCTCCGGTACAATCAAATTATTGATTTTATGTAAGTCTACTTTTGAAACGGACATGATGAAAATATGTATGAAAATATAAACAATTTCCGACAGCAAAATACACTCACCGTCTCCCTTCTATTACGAACTGAATAACACTCTACCTATTGCTAACTGCTGCAGATATATTCGTCTACTGATTTCAAAGTGTGCCAGGCATTTCTTTTATGTTAAACACCGCGAGTCACCCCCACCATGAAACCGTACTACATTTCAAAAGGTTCACATTGCTAGTTGCTACCCACCTGAGATGCCTGACGTCACATCCAAGCCCACCTCCCAGCTGGACGCGTTAACAAAAGTCGATACGAACAGACATCGGTCGTTGCGCCATTATTAGAGGACAGACGCTAAGACAGTCGTCGCCGCCTGCGCGTCACCATCGACAGCGAGGGTAGAGCGATGTGTTACGTCACAGCCATCGCCGCATAATAGTCTAGCCGAATAAAATTTTCATTTCAAGAGATAACAATAATTAGAATAATTAGAAATTTATTTATCAAATCCACATGAACATATTTAACATCATATAATAATATATAGTTGTAGGACAGTCTTTGCTGACTAGTTAGAAACGAAACTTAGGAACTGACTTTGGGTGATCACCTCTGCTGATCAGCAGAACGGAAGTGTACTCTTATAACACGAGTTATTCCAATATTTCGATGAAGTTTATTATCATTATCAAGGAAGAGCTACAAAAAATGTGATGCAATAATATGAAGTTTGTTACAAAAAAAGGCTCAACTTACTGTTGATGAAGATAGCCGTGTCAAAAAGAATGTTACATTTAAATAGTTGAAACATGTTGAAACATAAAATAAAACAAATTACCAGATTAAAGGAAAGTTTTGACTCCTCACTGAGGAGTCAAAATTCAATATACTTATTAGAAGGACAAACTATTGAAATTATTTGAACTATCTTACCTACAATTACTTTAATTTTTATTGCTATTCCTTCCTTACTTTTAATTTACATTTTAGATAAGAAAATAAAAATAAGAAAAAATGAAAGCAGAGATTCCAAACCAAGCTTCTTCACGACACGTTTCGATTATTAGTATCCACAATCCTTCTCAAAGAAAACTGATGAGTATTTCATTTTCATATTACTTTTTCACTTATTGTTTGAAGCATTTTTTTTCATTTCAGAACACAATAATTTGTTTTTTTCAGTAATAAGGTCGGTAGCCGGGCGGTTTGACGTGGGTGCTTTGTTCACTCTCTCAATCAACCGATGTGTGAGTCGATGGTTCAAGCCGCTAGCTGAACGATCGATTTTCACTTGCTATCGTCCAACCCGTGTTGGGAATCAGATGTTAAAAGGTAAGACCTCATCAGTCTTTAGCTCGCACAAGTTTCGACTTTTGAGGGTTATCGTTCGTAGGAGTGCGACAGCTGGTTAACGGGAAAAACATATTTTAAATATACACATTTAGTGTTCTAATATTTTTTCAATTTCCTTCTAATTGTTCATTTAATTTTATTTCTCTTTCCATTTTTTGTAAACATTTCTCTATAACTATCTCAACTGAATATTTTGGACCACTTTCTTTAATGATCCAAATGACTCAACTATTGACATGACTATTAAGAATTTCGCTCACTCAATTAGATAAAATTTGGAAGTTGGACTGCTTTTAAAAAGTTATTCTTCATTTTGTTCATAACTTTTTTACAAAATTTTCATAAAACTTGCTCATTTTCGTCCTAACATATGTCGGAAAACACATAATATGAATGACAGTGGTGAAATTTAAATTGGTATCTGTCAGCTGGTCGCGTTAACAAAAGTCGATACGACATGATAAACCCTGTACCGTGCATTCTCACACACACACACACCCACCCACACCAACCAAATGTAATTACGTCATTATGTCACACACACAAAATCTCATATGAAAAATATTCTGAATGATCCATGCACCAGATACTTCAAGGTTACATCGCCTTGATTTTACTTAACAACAAAAAAGCAATGAATACGTCATAGTGGTGGGGGGAGGCCCAGAAACGGCGATAATCTACTACTCATCCTAAAACATAACAATAAAATGATTTTACAGGTGCACCCTCGCATCGGGTCTAGAAATACAAATCCAAGATCTCAAAAACAACCCGAAAATTCTTCCCCTAAAGCTGGGAGAAGCCAGGATCCAGACCAGCATTCACGACTTCCTGCACTACTATAACTTGACGCCGATTGTCGAGGAAATCGATCTAATACAAAAGAAATTCGATGACATCACTGAAGCCCTCACAAACGGCCCGAATTACCGCTACTTAGAAGAGCTCATCAATTTCAATCAAGCACTGAAATATCAACTGAAAATTGTATATCAAAAATTTTACAGCATCAATTCATCCCACAGAACCAAAAGAAGTCCAATCAACGGACTTGGCAGCATCATGAAATCAATATCCGGAAATTCAGATCAAGAAGATGCTAAGCGGTATGACCAAGCAATAGCATCATTACAGAAGAGTAGATATAATATTCTAAAAAGATTGAACCAGCACATATCTCTCACCACAAAACCGTGTCACTTATCAGGCATAACGACGATACAATCTCTAAGAAAATTGATAAAATCAATAAAGAAATCGATACAATAACATTCGATTTCAATTATTTATGGAGATCAGGAATCTTTTAGACCAAGTGAATTTGTCATTGTAAATAACCTCACAACTGCTGACCGACCTGGAAAATGCAATTGTGTTAGCAAAAACCAATACCTGCCTAACAGTCTCACCTTCCTGTTCACACATCCTGCATAGAGATGTGTCCACCACCCCCATATTATGAAGGTGTTTCCTCAGTTGACAGTGGCCAGTCAGGAATTCTACTGTAAGGCGTAGATTTTTCCTGGTCATCGCCAGATATTTCTTCGGCGCCAGCTCCCCAGGGTCGCCCAAGGTGATCCTGGCAAGATTACATCCTTTGATTTCGTCCCATCTCTTTAAGGATTGAGCATGGGTGTAACATTTGACTAGTTCCGAAATTGTTGAAGTCATCAAGCCGTGGGTGCCACTGGGTCCTAAAATTCTTAGTTCAGCCGCTTCCTTGGCTAAAGAGCCGTAAATGCGATTACATTTACTCCTGTCGTGCCCTTTAACCCACCTCAGGATAATGTTATTATCTACCGAGGCTTTGGCAAAATCTTGGTGGTACTTCTAGTACTAGCCCTGAGGTAACACGCTCTCTGTTCAAAGCTAATGGTGCTTGTCTGCTATCAGTGCAGATTATTCCAATGCGATATTCGTGTTTGTTCTGCACTTTCCTCTCCTCCACTCAGAAAAATTCACAGATTTTCATCTATATTCAATCCTTACGAGTAACTTTACCTCCAGCTCCGTATCTGACATTGAATACTGGACTACACCACTATTCGCAAAGACCATGCAAGAAGATCAACCCTGGATTCCTTTGGCAAATTCCATTCATTCGAGGCGACCTTCAGCCACAAGATTGAATTTTTCAAATTTTACACCTCTCTGAAGATGAAGCCAACAAGTTCCGGTATCAATAAATGGTACTCTGATAGAGGAAATCACACCAGCTACCTTTGTTGGTATATTCCCAAAGCCAACAAAAATATCTACTAAATGTTCCACTCCCGGAATGCAGGAATTGCACGGCACCTACCTTATAGAAGTGCCTCTAGGATGCGGATTTGAGACACCCGAAGCCAAGTACATCAATTCCAAGGACTTCACATACGAGCAGCCCCTAGCCTTGCCAAAAGTCCGAACAATTTTAATACCATGTGAGAAGAAAATGCTACCTATACAGCTAGAGAAAATCCCCCTAGATGAACATCACAAAATCCACGAACAAAGCCTACTGCAACCCCCAGGTTCTGAGGATATTCCAGACGACGGTATACACCTTTGGTATTCATCATTGCTACAGCGGTAATTGGAATTTTGCTATTCAAATTCCGTCACACCCCACGATGCTAGAGGACCTCTGAAACACCCCCAGTACTAGCTACCAGGACTCAAGTTTTATCCCAACCTCTTAAAACTTCTTCAGGGGATGGAGAAGTTACAATCTGAATCCACGGAGAATTGACAAGGTTCATGATGGGTCAGCGATACTCGACACCGCTGACGAAGATGAACTTGCTTTTTTATTCCTATGAGAATTTTCATTCTTATATTCAGTCTGACTTGATACCTCGTTATTGTAACACGTGTTTTTGAATGAAATAAACTTTTTAAAAACTTATTTTTCGAAAACCAACTCTTAACTTGCGTGACGAAATAAGTCAGTTATTAGAATTGTATTCAAGTACACATTGTTACTTTACATTATATTGTGCTTTCTATAACTCAGGGGAATTTAGTACTGTTTCCCTATTTCAAAATAAATAATTTTTTAAAACTTATATTTCAAAAGTGAGATATAACAAATATGAACAAACTCTGATAAGCCACTTCCGATCGGAGGTCGTAAAATGGCCAGAAAGGACACGCGTTTTTCCATAAGGAATGGCGTCGTATTCTTGTAGCAATATTACTACAATAGCTTCCACTGGTATGTTCATAACACCAAACCGTTATTAAAACATTTCGACACGTGTTTCGATCTCCAAGTGATCATTTTCTGATCATTTTCAAGAGGAAGAACAAGAGAAAGTTTGATCTTCATTTTGAAGATGATCACTTGGTAATCGAATAACGTGCCGAGGTGTTGAAATAACGGTTAGGTGTTGGAAAAAAACCCCAGTAATATTCATTACTACATCAAAGGTTCCAAACAGTGCATCACAAGTACATGTTCATACTAACTGAATTCTACCTAATTATCGTCAAAGAATAAAAAAACACATCAATCACTAATGAGGTGGTCATAAATCAGTAAGAACATGTCTGCGAAAGCTAATGTATCGTGAATTTTGAATACTTTTAATTCAATTTCAATTACCCAAAGAGTTTTTCGAAATTATGAAGAATTAGCTGATATCAGAGGAAGTCAATAGTCAATCAATTATAAACACAAAAGAATGATGCTCTTCACCCACATACTTTCAATATTTCTTTTTCTCTGGATCATACTTTAGAAATCTAGAAATTATTATTTGGGCACGCTTCCATCTTTTGATCAATTCATTTTAGTATCTATTGTGCATCATCAAATTATTCAAGGACAGTTTTTTTTATTTCCACCAAAAACTTCACTACTGCATTAGGTAATATGGTAACCCAAAGTTAGTTAAACTCTAGTGATTATCTCATTGCCCATTTCAAGCCATCATTATAATATAATAATCCTAATCCTCATGAGCACGTTGGTTGTGTAAGTTCAAAAGAAAAAGGAGTCACGAAGTTACGGAATGTATTAAGTATGTGATCTCTTTATCAGCCAATTTCCTCTCGTACTCATAAAAATCCTTTGTTGCGTTGTAAATGCTTGAAAGACATAAAAGATCAAATTTGTTGTAGCACTGAATTAAGTTTTAGGAGTCAATTTTGGATCTGCAAAGTAATAAAGAATGGTCATTACTTGGCTGTTAATGTAGTTTAGTATCAATTTACCTTCAATTTGGTGGTCAATCTACCCATTTACTTGCAAGATTGCAGCCCAACCATACTGAAACTATTCTTATCAAATACGAGGTACTGTATAACTACTTGATTTTCCACTTATATGGGATGTTTCGACGAGAAGTAAATTTAGAAAATGACGGAAATTATTGAACAGTGACCACTATATTTCATTCTGCTGTTGGAAAAAACTTGTCAAATAGTCTGAAAACATATAATCATAATTTTCTGCCAGCTATAACATGTCTTTGAAAATTAATCAATTTATAAAACAAAATAATTTGTATAACTTTCAAGATTCTCATGCAAGCACTATTCATTCCACAAAATAATTTATTTTATTCCCATTTCCATTCAGAATGTTTGCCCAGTATGTACTAGATTCCAAATTTATCAATATTCCTGGCTATTATTTTCTGTCTGAAAAGATGTTTCAATATTCCATAAAACAGTTTCATTCTTGAATTCCTACCACTCCATATCCATAACATTTTTTTATTTCTAATATATTCTATATTTCCAGTTCAATAACTTCTTTAAATAATTTTCTGTTTCGAAAAATTCTTTCAACATCCTGTATCAATACAAACTTTCTAAAACTCTCTATTCATTATATTTTCATTTTTGTTTTTCGAAGTTCATCAGTCATTATTTTTATAACAATGTCTTCAACTTTCAGATTCTGAAACATGCTTGAGTTCATTAAAATTAAATTCATTATAAATTAATTTTTCACCAGATATAATATTTTTCAATATTTTCATGATACTGTATAACTTTTAAAAAATTTCAAACACTCTCTTGAACTTTTCCTAATTTGCTTCCCACTTTTGACAAAATTTGTATTAGACATCCTATATTAGTTCTATATATTCAACACCGTATATTCATTCTTCTCTGTCAGCTATACACGTTTCTCAAATTACCAAAATAAGCCAATTCACAAAACTTAAACACTCTGTATAACTTTCTATATTCTCAAGCACTCTACATTCTACATTTTTTCCCTTTAAATCCAAACTTTTTTAAAAACCCTCGAATAAGCAACTTTCGAACACCCGTTATTCATTATTTTCTGCCTAATGAGATTTTTTCATGTTCCCAAACAGGTATGTTCAGGTATATATATATATATATATATATATATATATATATATATATATATATATATATAGATAGATATATAAAATCAGATCCCGAAGAATTCTTCGGGATCAGATTTCACCTAAAAAGTGTGACTGTAGAATTTTTTCCAGTATTAAGCTGAATAATTAAATTATAATTGAATTTATGTCATAGAAAATCGTATAATATATAAATATGCATGTAAATGTTAGGCATTTCAATAAAAAAAAATGCTTCAATTTTAAGTACTTCATACTGACTACGTTATACATTACAATATTTTTAAATACAATAATCTTGTGATTTATATGTACATTTCTTGAATTCTAATCACTTATCCATTAGTTTGTAGATTCGAAAAACCTTTCCGATTCTAGTAGATCTTCAAGACCATCATCATCTTCGTCTCCAATATTTTTTCCAGTCTACATTGGTTCTGCATCCACAGTTTCATGTGAATCAATAACTTCTTCGTAGTTTTTTTTTCTTGAACATTGAAGCATTTGTGTTGGTTGGTTTCCGGGTTTTGCCGTGGTCTTCTTTGGTTACAATTTCTAAACCTAAACCTAAAGAAGACCACGGCAAAACCCGGAAACCAATCAGAACATTAACGCCAGCCGTTAAAGCCTACAATCCTTTATTGAAGCATTTTTCATAACAATGACAATTTGAGCATAAATTTGTGAATTTCAAACCATGTTTTTGTCGGCCACATTTCTGACTGTTACATCCAGTTTCACAGGTGCAACAAATAGTTTTGAGCCATATTTTCTGTAAAATTGAGCATACCGCCACTTTAATGTTCCTTCCAGCCTCTATCTGTTGCTGTCAGTTCGTTATCCAGCCAAATTTGAAGCTGATAAAATGCCCTGTAACAATGTTGTTCTTCTGCACCTTCTATGGATGAGATATTTGCCAATATGAAAGATGTAATTTTTACCAATAGATATTTTCGAAATCTTCATTGATTCAGTGTTATTATATTGTCATTTTCACATTTACGAACAGTTTTGTTTAATTGTATTCCATTTTTTGATATTTTTTGATATCTTTGTTCGTATCTTCATTATATAAAATATTGGCCATTTTTATCATTCAATAAGGAATTTATCATACTTTTTTTCCCTTTCCGGTAAATCCAGATATTGTATCGCAATCACAAAAACAATGCAGGAATGCAACAATATGTTTGAAAGATTCATATTTGAATCAATTAGACGTGAAAAATAGATCTTCTACATTTCCAGAACATGGCTTGAAAAAATAAATATCATGATTATTGAATAAAATTTCAATAAATAGCTCAGAATTCTCAGAATTCAACATAATGATGAAAAAACAATTTTCAGTTTCGTGTTTTTTCATTTTTTTTTTTGCATTTTCTGAGACAATTTGCAATAGTAATGTATACTTTTTTCACAGCAAAGAGTAGTTGTTTACAGCTGATTCTCGGCCTCCCCCCACCACTATGACGTATTAATTGCTTTTTTTATTGGTTGTTGTTTGGTGAAGTCAAGGTGATGTGACCTTGAAGGGTGTGGTGTATGGATCGTTCAGAAATTTTTTCCCGGTTCTAATCCTCCCCCCACCAATATGATGTGTTATTTGCTTTTTTTGTTGTGCAGTGAAGTCAAGGCGTTGTGACCTTGAAGTGTCTGGTGCATGGATCGTTCAGATTTTTTTTTCATATGAGATTTTGTGTGTTTATGTGTGTGTGTGTGTAGGAGAATGCACGGTACAGGGTTTCATCATGTGCTTGTTTGTACAAACATACGTCTGCATACTTCGAAGATCCTCCAAGTAATAAATGCTCCATCGGTGTGAGGGCACCAAGTTAGTAGTGGAGTGACGTCACAGCAATAACCGTTCAACGGCTAGAGAGCGACATGTTCACTCCACGACGTGTGGCAGAGTAATGCGTATTCATCGGTCTGCCCTCACCTCTCCCGAAGCGATGAAGGTTCGCTCTAGCCCCGCTATCGATGGTGACACAACGGCAGCCGAGGACCGTCTGCCTAGCGTCTACCCTCTCCGAGACCGCAACGACCACTGCTTGCTCATACCGGCAACTGTTATCGCATCAAGTAGGGAGATGGGTTTGGCTGTGACGTCAGGCATCTCTAGTGGATAGCAACTAGCAATGTGAACAGACCGCTTTTGTTTATTCTACTCAAAAGTTTGAGCTTGTGTTTATCATCTGGTACAATATGCCTTATTTTCCATTCGATTTTATTTATTTCCAAATCAGCATCAACCTCACCTATATATGAGTTTTTGAATGATCGAGCGATAATCAAAATCAATTCCTGTTTGGCATTCAAGATACTTCTGTTGTAATCTTCAGCAAAACCCATCAAATATTTCAGTGGTAGTTTTCCACTAAAAACATGACTGTTTGTATCCAAGATATCTTGCTTCAATTGTGAAAGTCCCCAACCAGATGTCAATAATGTGTTAGCATGAGATTGTCCAAATGATATCATGGTTTTCATTGTAGATGTTATCCCAGGTTTTCTAACAACAGCCACTTGTTCACCACCCATTTCATAACGAATTTCGTCAAAGAGAAATGCAATTGCATTATTCGAGAGATAGCATGTTTTCGCTACATCTTTGGGGGTGAATTTACCTTCTATGTAAATGAAGCTCTCGGCAATATCTAGTATAACATCTTGATTATTGATTGCAATTCTGATTTCATCCGAATTCCTGAATAGCGGTGATCCATAGGGCTTATATGTGTGCTCATGTAAACTTATGAGAGAATGATCGAGCACTGGTTCATTGAATATATTCAACTTTCCATTGTTTGTTTCGAGCACCATTGTTATTTTCTCACTTTCAATCCAATCGATTTCAAAAATTTAAGATCACTCACAGACAGAGCGTTATGTGCTAACTGTTTAGCATACACTTGTGGAATGAGCTTCTTTTTATGCACACCTTTCTTTTTGATAGTGCAACTCGTTTGGGATTGTTCAATGCGATTTTGTCTATTATAAATGAAACCCATAACAACAGTTATTCGATTTTCTTCAATTCCAAAATAATGAAAATCTCTTCTTCACTTCCAAAATCGATAAGGTTATTTTTTTCATCCAAAATACGCACTGTAATGTTGTGAATCAATTGACGACCTTCTGGACTGACAGGCATATATATAATACTGTGTGGTTCTTTAGTGAGATTGTAGCCAGGTTCAACATCAATATCGAATGAGAAAAGAATGTGGGATTCTTCACCATTTATATATGAACCAGATATTATATTGCAATCTAAGCGGATAAGTCTCACAGTTGTAATGTTTATTGGTAATGATGATTCATGTATCTGATTTGGTGGAAATATTTCATGAGCGAACCCCATCATTTCTGCTATTGAATTTGGATGTGTCAGATCAATTTCATATTTTGATCGCATTTCACATTTGAATGTATTATTATTGGCGTGTAGATAGAAAATATCATCTGCAACGACATCATTTGGTTTTTTATCATGAAACAATCTGAACATGATATGTTTCTGTATGACGGCATTGATCTCTGCTATTTCATAAGCACCACATGGAATTTCAATTGTCAACTTTTGGGGTATTGATGAGTTGTCATTACTGATTCTAAAACTAACTAAGTTATTAGCTTCAGTTATATTATTGATTGTATCGCACCCATAGAATCCCAAAAGTCCTAATCCATAACGACTGTTCCTATCCAATTCAATTGGTGGAAAAAAATCCGCACTCAAGACACTTGTCCCGACAGCTTGTAGCTCGAACTTTCGTGACATGACTGATGAATATTTTGAAACACATTTCAATTTATTATTGTACACAGCAACAGCACATTTGAGACAATTTACACTTTTTGGAAGGTGTTGTATTGTAATAAGTATCATTTTTATTGATACCAATATTCACATCCTCTATATTACAAATACAACACATAGATTTCCGAGGTATAGGACCGTCATTAACATCCGATTCTGAATTTTGATCGTGGTGGTGGTGCTCATAACAATATCTATGTTTCATTATATCGATGTCATCTTGCAGATGCTTAGGCAACTTTTCCCAAACATATGCAATCTCATGTGCAACACATGCAAGTATCACTTCCTTAGGCATATTTGCAAGCATCACTTTATCCATTTTTTTCAAGGTACCATATTTTGAAAACATTCTAAGTGAAAACCCCATTCCCTTGATAGCCTCCCGATCCAGTTTTGGTGTTGAATCCATTTTTATTTGGAAAATTATTTAGAGAGAAACTGCAAGCACAAGTGACCACAGAGAACTGTATTAAATTTCTGTTGTCGATCATAGTTATATTTGATTTTTACATTCGAACATTTTCGAAAGAATCGAGTCAATTCCAATGGTGGGGGTAGATCTCCAAAACTATCGAAATATGTGACTTCTTTCCCACATTTTTTATATGCCACCCAATGTGTTCCTGGTCCACTTATTCCATCTAAATTAACAATAGCTGTCTCGTTTTGTTTTGGACCTGAAGATGGTAATCTATCACGCATAAAAACACCACGAAAATGTGGAATTTTCATTTTTTGTGCATAATAACTGAGATCGAGATCAGTAACAGGCCTCTGAGGTAGGGGTTCAATTAGTTTTTTGTTTTGTTTGTGGCTTTGTATGGTTTTAAATATAGTCCTAAACCTTTACGGTATGGTTTGAGATATATTCCACTTCCGCGTTTGCCTAATGCTACAGCCTCCATGGTTTTATTGTGACGATTGGCTTCCATTAAAGCCGCTCTGCTGGCTTTTGCCGAATTCACGGCCTTGGTAATACCAGCAGCGGCTCCCGCCAAACTTCCTAGTGCGGATAGTCCAGCAAAAATTGGTATCAATGGTAAAAGTCCACCGATCTTGGGAACAGGAATTATGCGTGGTGTGCGGATTTTCTTCTTTCCACCGGCAGCTTTAAGGTATTTACGTGCCGCCTGCAATGCCACAGTGATAGCTTTTTTGCTATTATTCGTCACAAATTGATTCCCACCAGCTTTCTTCAATACATTTCGCACTTTATGGACTATCCCAGCACCAAATGCAACTTTTTTAATTTTATTTTTCTTCGTTTGTTTCCTCTTACATTTTTTCTTATTGGTACTACAACCCATGCCCATATGTCTTTTCGCTTTCATAATGTTGGTGACAAGTAATGCAGCTGCTCTTCCCCAATACTCGCGTCCTTCGATTTAACCCTATCCCAAGCGCTGTATTCAAGTTCTTTGTCGGCTAAATGTCTTGCTGCAAGATCGGATGGATGCTTAGAATATTGAATATCGTGTTTTTTGCATTCAATATCTAATTTATTGATTCCAGGGTCGTTACGAGCTAAACGTTGTTTCAATTTTGTACCCGGTCCACAGTATTGATAACCTCCGGGTAGATGTAATTCGAAAGGAAGTTTGTTTATTAAATCATTAACAAAACCACAACCTCTTTTAATTTTACGATCACTTTCAATACGTCCGTATCGTTTGAAATGAATAAGCTAATAACATTTATATAGTCTCCAACCACGGCACGATGCGCATTGTAAAACAGAAAGAAAAGTTTGCTGTAGATAATCTAGATGAGAAATTTGGGTGTGGATTGAATGGACAAAGGGTATTCAGACATGGTCCACTACTTCCATCATCAGTTCGAGGACTCATTATAGGACCTTCAAATTGTGGAAAGACGAATGCAATGATATCACTATTAACACATCCACAAGGACTGAGATTTAGAAATGTGTATCTCTATTCGAAATCACTCAATCAACCTAAATATCAGTACTTGCGAAGTGTTTTGGAACCTATAAAAGGATTAGGTTTTTATACATTCAGCAATAATGCAGAAATAGTGGAACCCTCCGACGCTAAGCCTAATTCTGTTTTCATTTTCGATGATGTGATATGTGAAAAGCAAGATATTATTAGATCATATTTCTGTATGGGACGTCATAAGGATGTTGATTGTTTTTATCTAGCACAGACATATTCACGGGTACCCAAACAGTTAGTGCGTGACAATACCAATTTCATTATAATGTTCAAACAAGATGAGACGAATTTACATCACATTTATTCAGATCATGTTTCACCCGATGTAACATTCAAACAATTCCAATTGATGTGTGTTAAATGCTGGGAGGACCAATATGGATTTCTAGTCATTGATAAGGATAGAAAAATAGATGAAGGTAGATATCGCAAAGGATTCGATAGTTTTATATACCCATGATCTTGTTTTTGGAACTTATTCGATCACTGAATATTGTAGAGGTCACTTCATCAGCGAATTAAGCTTTAATTCAAAAAGGGCATTATGAATACAAAAAAAGATCCTGAAAATAAAAACAATGAAATAAATTTGAAACGTCACCTAGTAGAGACAACAGAAGCTGTCAGGCAGAAATTCAACTCTATCAAGAATGATAATATTGAAAATCGTACGACACTTGAAAGATTGTATGAGCCCATAATGAAACCATTGAATGTTTTATCATCAAACGCTATTTCTAAATCACCAGTGTTATCACCAAATCACGGAACTGTTCAATCTACTTCAAATTATCCCATGAGTACTCCAATAGGAAGAAAACAATCTTTTGGTAGTGTATCATCTGTGAATAGTGACACGAGCACACTTCAAGACGATATGAGAACAACTCTATTCGAAACACCATCATCGTCCCACATCGATTCCTCGGATCCTGACATCTCACCTGTTATGAATGAAAGTGGTGAAGATGTTTTGATGAAACATTTGAATAATGTAAAATCTAGAAATCCAGCATATGATGGAACATTTGGCGTACGTATGGATCCTATTACACAAAAGCTGAAAATGAGAAGTCTAGTGGTGCATTTCAAAGATGGAAACATTTCATTTTGGGATGCTAATAAAGTGAAAAAATATGAATGCGCAGGTAGTCCAGAATTGTATGATATGATTTTTTTGAAGAATCCACAAGATGTTGATAATGAAGAAACTCGTCAAGTATATTCCAAAATATTGAAAATAACGAATGCTCCATATAAACAATATCATCTGAAGAATGGTTTTAAAAATACAAATTCTAAAAAATTTCGTGAAGTTATCAAACCTCTATTAGACTCACGACAATATCCAATAAGAAGTAGAAGTAAAATTGGTGGAGCACTCAAACGAGTGAAAATGGAGAAAATATATAATTCTAAACCTGTGAATTATGTGTACTGGAATTCACCGAAAGAGTTAGTTGCTCGCCTACGACTATTGGTAGCTTCAAAGTCAGCTGGACATACCGGACATGATAATGAAATAATTTCAATAATTGAAGAATTACGTGAAGAAGGTATAATATATTAACATATTCACATGTAATGATCATTGTCACATCATCATTCAATGCAGTAACATTATCACCTTTTCTCTTTAATCATATTGAAATAGAATGACTAATGAAATAAGTGATGTCAAACGACAAGTTGTTAATGAATTACATAAACCTGCAAGACGTAATTTTCGTAGAAGAATAACCACCATCAAAGGTTTTGCAGATCTATGGCAAATAGATTTAGCTGAACTGCAACCTTATGCAAAAAGTAATGAAGGATACCGATATATACTTGTAGTGATAGATTGTTACTCCAAATATCTGTGGACTGTAGCAGTTAAAGATAAAACAGGTAGTACAGTAACTAATGCAATGAAACATGTACTGAAAGAAGCCAAATACTCCCCCAAACACATACAAAGCGATCAAGGGAAAGAATTTTTCAATAAAAGCTTCTCATCTCTCATGCGAGAATATAATATCAATCATTATTCAACATTTAGCACAAAGAAGGCAGCTATAGCAGAAAGAGTGATTCGTACAATAAAGGCATGGCTCTACAAGGAATTTTCGATGAGAGGTCACCACAAATGGCTTGATATTCTTCCAATTATAACTAGTAGATATAATAATAAAGTTCATCGTACAATAGGTATGGCACCCATCAATGTTGATTCAACAACAAAATTAAAATTCAAGGGTATCAATGGAATTGGAGGAAGACAAAGTAAACCCAAATTCCAATTAAATGATATTGTACGTATAAGTAAATACAAAAATATTTTTGAAAAGTCTTACACTGCGAATTTTACCACGGAGCTATTCAAGATTGTTAAAATTAATAAAACCATCCCAACGACTTATAATCTTGAAGATATGAATGAACAGCCGATTAGAGGATGTTTTTACGAAGAAGAGTTATTACGAACCGAGAATCCTGACGTATATCTGATTGAGAAGGTGTTGAAGAGAAGAAAAAATAAAGTATATGTAAAGTGGTTAGGCCTTCCTAGCGAACAAAATTCTTGGATTGATGAATCAAATATGGTTTAAATGTATATAATAGTGACTTTTATGAATAAAGTAATATTAAAGTTCATTATTGTTTTCATTTCAATTATAAGTATGTGAACTGAAAAATATTGCAGCGGTAAACATTGCCCCAGCCATTCGCAATGTTCTGTGTATACCAAACCAAATTAATTGTATACTCCATTCCCGCTTATATTTTTCAACTCACGATATTGAAAACACATTATCATTCCCAAAACTAATCGCCGTCACTTTGAAATGCAGTATCCAACTCTTTTTGCCAATTATCTCTCACTGATAATGCTGTCTCATAAAGCTTAGTCGACTCCTCAAGCTCAGCCTGAGCTTGCATTCTCGAACGTTGATGGAATTTCTTATCTTTACCAATTTTTGAACGGAGTTCATCAGCATCTTTAGACATTCTAGCCAATTCAACCTTCGCTAATGCAATCTTGGCATCTAATGCTTCAAGAGTTTCATTATTAGCATTAATAGCTCGCTCACTCTTTTCAAGTTCAGCAATAGTCATCTGTGCCTTTACAAGACGGCATTTTGCTTTCCTTTTCATTTCCCCAAACCGATGGAGGGGACTGAAAGAAGATAGCGGTTCAGCTTTCAAATCACTCTTCATTTCTTTAGGAGTACCTTTTGGCTTCCTCTTCGATCTGTCACTTTTCGTTGCGGGTTTTTTCTGTCGCACAACACTTTTGGATTCTTTCTTTTCTTTAAAGTCAGTGACAATCGATGAAGATGCCTTAGTAACCTTCCTCTTGATTGTTCTAGATTTCTTATCAACACCAAGAGGAAGGGTAGATGAAGAGTGTTTGAGTGATGATAATTGCGAAACGATCGGATTTTCAATAATAATTTGCTCATTTGGTTCTGGCACATCTGCAAAGTTAACGAAGTCGTTAATATCAAAATCATTTATCGAATCTTGACTCGATAAATGTAATACTGGAATATTTTCAAAATCAGTCTGATCGATATCAACAAGTGGTGAACCATCTTCAGCAATCAATAGCGGCATAGAGCTCATGATTATTAAGGTCTGAGGAATGATATGTGATAGCAATAGAATGTGGATAGGAAAGGTGATGATGTTACTGAGACCTCACCATTTATAGAAGAAAATAAACTAGCGCATGCGCTCTTTCATCAACTGGCACATGCGCTCTCTCACTAAACTATTCACGCATGTAACAATCTTTGTCATTTAAGAGGAAAACTTTGTGTTGCATGCATGTATTTTTAAATGTTAGAAAATAATACAAATAAATTCAATATATATATATATATATATATATATATATATATATATATATATATATATATATATATATATATATATATATATATATATATATATATATATATATATATATATATATATATATATATATATTAATAATAGAGGACAATAACGATAATAAAAAATGAAAAATGTTAATATGTCTCTGTGGATGTGGAACGTTCTTTGACTCTATTCCTCAATAGTTGTTGCTCGTGCGTCAAACACCAACATTGAAAAAAATGGATTCTCCTATTGGGGTAGAGTTGACCAACCTTCTCACACAGATCCCAAGTACTTCTACATGCATTGCATACATGATTCCAACAATTCATGGAATATGTATCACAACGCAAACAACGTTGCGGTGGAGTTGGAACGGCAGCACAGGTACCACAAATATTTCTACAGATACCTATATTGTTAAATATTATAGGTTCGGAACACTTCAGACACTGTAACTGTTGTTGACGATAATCCGATTTTGTTCGCTTCGGTGTATGAGAAGGAGGCGATAGTTGAATCCGCAACACGCAATCACTACACATACCAGTACATGGATTGATTGAATCCTTAGGTCTACTTATTTGACAAAAGTAGCACACAATAGTCCCTGCAATCATCATTGGGTAGACACACACTTTTGGTTTTTCATTCCACTCTTTTGGAAACGGCATTTTACTAATTCGATTAGAAATATTAAGAGATGACTTACAGAAACTCTGAATGCTCTCTCCTATACCTACGATCTCTATTTATACAAATCAACATCATGTGGAAGTATAGTGGGATAACTTCTCCTACTATTCCACTCTAAACGAGTCAAGTGGGAGTCGCATCACCTCCTATATAAGTTGACTTGCAAACCTAGAGTTCATTCATTCACTCTCTATAACTGTGAGCAAACAACAACAAGATGAATTCTGCAAAAATAAATGCTGCATTAAATAGAATATCTGCTGTTGATGAAAACAATTGGATAGACGAATCAGATGATGAGGATGTCAATGTTCCGCTAGAGGAAGTAATAGTTGAAGCAGAAGATGTTGGAGTCGATGAAGATGAGATAGACGAAGTTGAAAACGAGGCCAACCAAAGCGACGAAGATGATGACGTGATGGAGTTTGAGAGGGTCATGGATGAAGAAGGAGATGATGAAGGGATAGAAGCTGACACAACTGAAGGTGATGGTGCTATGAGGATCGGTATGCGAACACTCAATGTCAGTGAGACACTGGAAGATCCCTTGGATTTGTATTGTGCAATGGATGCATACGTATTGATCAGCACAATAGATGGAGAGAACAAAAAACTATGTTGGTGCTGCTTTCGGTTTTATTCGCATAGAAACAATAATGGAGGGTGGTATGCCCATGTCAACACCCACAACACTGTCTCAATTATGGAAATGGGACAGAATTGGTGTGAAGCTTGCGAGAGGCCACTAACAAACTTCACCCGAGTATCTACATGTATTATATGTAATAATGTCCAACCTGTGGCACAATAACCGTGGACCTACTGGTCAAAAAAAAACAACAGCCCTTTTCAGGGCTACATTATTCACACAAACAGTAGTTAGTTGTATTAGTATTCATAGATTATGTGACAAATGAATACTTTGACTAATAAAAGTTGGAAATTTGTTAGTCTTTGAATATCTATACATTATATGACAAATAAATTACTATTTGTTAGTCTTTGAATATCTATACATTATATGACAAATAAATTACTACTTTGACTGAAAAGTCGAAATTTGGAATTTGATAGTCATTGAATATCTATGCATATGATGAGTACTACTTTAAATGAAAGTTGAAGTTGGCATTTTGTCAATCATTGTATGCATATAATGATGAATACTTTCACATACATATATTTCGTTTGAGATTATAATGTTAACATAATGTTAACAATGGTATGAATCTGTTTCTGTTTGAAAGTATAATGGTAGCTCTGAAAAGAGCTATTTTTTTTATTGTTTCAGTCTTCAATTGTAGCCCTGAAAAGGGCTGTTATTTTTTTATTAATCCATGCAATGATATGGACTAACGCTCCTCATCATCAGAAACAATAATTATGGTATCGTCATCTGAATCAGATGATATACTAATGATATCATCCTCATAGTCATCTGAATCAGATGATATACTCATGATGTCGTCGTCGTCATAATCATCTGAATCAGATGATATACTAATCACATCATCCGCATTATTATCATCAACAGCATCTATGTCGTCCTGAATACCTTGTTCCACTCGTTCTGCGAAATCATCAGGAAGATCATAGATTCGCTGCAGAAATTGAGCGAAGGTTGTACTCAAATGATCAGACGTTGAATCTATTTCATGTACTTGGATGGGTTCTGTACTCGACATTGTGGAAGAATGATATAGAACTGTGATTGTTGCTATATTTATATTGGAAGAAATTAAATGGAGGGGGTGAAATGTAGAACAGTGTTTGAGATTCGAAAACATCAAGAATGAAACTCTGAGCGATTATTAGGAGAAATTCTTAGTGATTATTATGGAAAAAAAAAACTAATAAGAGGGGAAGGAAGGGAGAGGAAGGGAGGAAGACACTGCCCCAGCCTCGCAGTGCCTCGTGTACACCAACCAAAAAGTGTGTACTCCGTGGAAGGAAAGGAAAGGAAATGATGGACGAGTAGATGATTATATGTCATCATCGGAATTGAGGACATCATCATCGATCAGGATTGGGGATGGCGGAGGACTATCCTCGATGAGGATAGGGGATGGTGGAGGACGTCTAACGTCAAGCTCGTCATCAGCATCATCGCCAGAGTCGTCGTCGTCATCATCGTCGTCGTCGCTGCTCATTGGGACAATGTCATCATAAGCAGGGTCCCACCATCCGTCAGGATCTGGATATTCCGAATCGTCCAAGTGTCCTTCGTCACTGCCAGTGACATGTTGAACTTGCATCCTGATGTCGTGATCCCGGTATTCATATGGCGGACTGTGGGGTTCCGTGGTGGAAGAGACTACCTGTACCTGGCTGTTATCCCAGTAATTGAAGTTGTACCCCTGATCCGGGCAGCTATAGGGTTCGGAGGTTGAATCGGGTTCCATCTCGATGCTAGCTGATCAACTGAATGTTTCATCAGATGATTTCTACTTTTATACTTTCGAGAGGGAGTGGGAGAGGAGTGGGACATTGAGTAGGGGTAAATTGCAGTGTGACATAAGACATATTCAATGAGTAGGGGTAAATTGCAAAGTGACATAAGACATATTCAATGAAAGAGATACTTGAATGGATAAAATACAAATGAAATATACTTGTCGATTTCACTATGAAACATGTCTATTTTTTTATTTTTTAAATTTTCTTCACATGAAATTATTTACAAGTGATTAGAGAACACAAAAATTGATGTGAGGTATTTGTCTAGAAGAACTTGGAATTGAAATAAAAAAATAATAATAATAATAAGAGGAAGTGAAGAAAAATGCTCCAACCATCGCATTGTTCAATGTGTACCAAACCAAAAAACAGTGTACACCCTTTATTTCACTTCCTTTTCCTTTATTCAATATAAACTTAACAAATATAAACTTAAAACTACCATAATTAAATATTCCTAACTAACCTAAAACTAATCTTATATTTACACTTTATCTACAAAAAGAGTGTCCATAACTGTCACTACTTTTTTGTACAGCTCTATCGAAGAGGTCTCTGCTTTACACCTTTCCTGCAGAGATGCGTGATTCCGATCTATTTCGGCCATTTCCTTTTGGATTTCCCTCCGTCAATTATCCATTTCAGCCATTTGTCGCTTCATGGTAACCAACGCGGCCTCGCTAGATCGGGAAGCTCGTTCTGCTTCCTTACATCTCTGCAGAAAAACACTCATCTTTTCACTAACCTCTTCGATAGGCTGTGGCACCAACACCTCAGGATCCGCCGGTGTCGCTGGCAGCGGTGGTAGTCGCCCCACCAACGGGGACAATATCACCAACTCCGGGGACAATATCACCCTCTTACGAGAGGTCGAAAAACTACCTGCATAAGGATTAGTCCTATTGCAAGTAGCTCGGTACTTTGAAATAGGACCAACCTTTGCTGCAGGTCGTTGGCAAACCTTCTTCACAGCCCTGACTTCCTCCTCCTCCTCGAATAAGTCAGGGCTAGAAGATCTGCACCTAACTCGCGAACGCGAAGTGGTTGGCTGGTCACCCGTCACCGCTCTGGAAGATGCTGCCTCCTCCTGGTCAGCGGACACCGGCAGAATAGACGCCACAGCATTATTCACCTCCTGTGTATTGGTTGCCATTCTGAAAAAGAAGAAATAATACAAAGTTAGTTGATATAAAAAAATAACATTCTTAATTTACTTACTCAAATGTCAAGTTAGTCGTTGGAAGCTACTGCCTTGAAGTGGAGTGGACTGCTCTCGATGAGATGACTTCTCGAACTGAATGTTGTAGAGTGCTCTCCGGAGGGTATCGACTTCGATGCGTGAGTGGTGGGAAAATGGTGGGAGCGCACATGCGCGTTGAGGGTAGGGGTGTACATGCGCAAATGTTGGGAGTCGGGGGCGGGGCTTCGGGGAGGGGAGGGGCGGGGCTTCGGAAAGGGGGCGGGGCTTCGGGAAGGGGCGGGGTATCCGAAAAGTTGGTGGCGACGGGGGGGGTGGCCCTAACGGGCCACGCATACTGCCTGGGCTCCGCCCAGGTGGGTGGGGCCTCCGGCCCCAGGTAGGCGGGACATCTGGAGAGACATCTACGCCCGCTTCGCGCGTTCCTAACATAATATGCAACCGAACACCTAACCTAACGTATGTATTAACGTAACCTAACGCCCGCTTCGCGCGTTCCTAACATAATATGCAACCGAACACCTAACCTAACGTATGTATTAACGTAACCTAACCTAGTACGCTAACCTACCGCTAGGTAGGTATGACCGTAAGTCATAATCTTACCTAACCTACAGTAACTATTAACCTAACCTAACCTAACCTAACCTAACGAGGGAATACTAACCTAACACCTAACCTAACGTAAGTATGCAGCTAACCTAACGTAACTATTAACCTAACCTAACGAGGGAATACATTCACCATGTTGGTTCCATTAATACATCATCAGTTGGTTTTGGTTTTGGTTGTATTATTCTATGATTTGGATTAATGTTCAGTCCTGGATATCCCAGTCCACCTGATGATGATGGCCTGACTTTATAGTTTCTCTCCAAAACTTCTTTATGGTTTTTCTCCAATACTTCAACTCTCTGTTCCAGTACATCATACTTTTTCATTGTAGTCCCTGTTATGTTTGACATAGCATCAAATTTTTTATTTGTAGACGCTGTTATGTCAGACATTTTTATGTCTACATCACTTGTAAGTTTGTCAAATTTACGAGTGAAAGTTATCCGAGCCTCTGCAATTTTATCGTCAAATGCTTGCCGGGCGTCCCGAGCAATATTGCCTATTGTGGATTGTATTGCAGCTTGTAGGGCTAGAAGTATAACTTCCTTTGCTCCATTAATTTCCCCCTCAAGATATGATACCGTTACACAATCACTCTTGTCAATTGGTTCACTTGTATTTTTCAATATTTTCCTTTGCATGTCATAATGACCATCTTTTGTTAATTTAAAACCATTCCCAGGAGGACCTCGAATGACATTACCACCCCATTTTCTTTTTCTACCAAACTTATCGATTGTTTTAGACATTGTGCACTCTACGATGATTCTCTTCAAACTGATATTTCTGTCATTTACATTATACTATATATTGCAGTAATTGATTAGGGAAATAGAAATAATACAAATAAAATTTTAATCATTTTATATTCATTACAGTAATACATATACATACATACATAATACATTAATATCACATTACTTCTATCATATATTATTAATTATAAATGGCTACATAAATATCAATATTGAATTTTCCGGTTTTGAAGATATTGAATGATATTTCAATCATTGATCTCGGCAGATAATAAATTAATCAATTGATCCAATGGAGTCTCCTGAGATTGTGATTGTTGAATAATATTACTTATCCAACGAATGTTCTCATTTGGATCGTTTTCATAAAATTCAATATCATTATGACCCCAAGGAAGAGTGTGGGTAGTATTCGGAATGATAAATCGTTTATCGTCGTGATATGATAATGCAACTTTATTTTTCAATTCAGTATACATATCATGTAACACGCTTCTAAATGAATTCATCTTTCTGAATATCATACCACCTTGTTCGACGATTTTTTGATAATCTTCGCATGTCAATTCATTCTTTATTACAGATCGTTTAACCCCTTTGGCTTTCTTAAATTCACCATCAACAGATTTCACATAATATGCTTTAGCACCTGTACCATAAAAACTCATGATTGGATCATTTGGAAATTCATCTTTGAAGTTACCCAAGACTGAACTTGTTACTGGAATATTGAATTGGTTAACTATACTGTAATTGGATGTATCAAATCTACTTATGTTAGTTTTTATGAATTCATAAAAATTTTCTGTGTTTACTTTAAGAATGAGCGAGTCGGTATCTGTGTAAAGTAAAGAGACATTTTCATCAAAGTGTTGTTTGATGCATCCATAGAAAAAGTCATACATGACTGTTTTAGATAATTCTAATTTGGAAAATCCCAAATATAATGGTTTATCGTAATGAACCTTCACTCTACCCAATTGAATGGCAACGAAATTATCAGTGAAAATTGAACAATTTTTGAAATTTGGTTTGGCTATGAGAGTGCTGGCACCTATATTTTTCTTTATATTTTCCCAATGTGTAACGAGTCTAACATCAATTCGATTATCTACATTCTCCATTGTCTTTCCATACACCGCATTATTCATTAGTTTATAGAAATCTTTAACAGATTTGTTGTTAGACCTATTACGCATTTCAGTATTAAGATCTATATAGGGTTTCATCCAGCATGATTGTTTGAATTTCAATACTCTATGTGTATTCATTACAATCAATCCATTTTTGACAGCTTGCTGTAGATTCCTATAATGAACAATATATTTTCTTTTATCATTCAAATTTGGAATTAATTTGGGAATTTTCGATTGTGTACGAGGTGGTATTATTTTTTCGACTAAAAATGGAAGGTCAGAATGTTTATCATGCAACTCTTGTGGATAATGAATGTCCACTTCAAATACATACCCATACGGACTATCAGTACTCACATCCATCACATCGAGATTAAGAATTTCATTTGGTGTCAACCATGTAAATTCACTTGTTGGTAGAGGTTGTGACATACTGTGACCGTATAGATTTGTTGCATCTAAATATGTAATGAATGTGGAAGGTTCGTTGGGATTATAATTGGGTAAAAATCTATTATTTGCTATATGTTTCCTCTCGCTACATTGACTAATTCCACCTCGTATACCTTTTTGAAAAAAGTGAATCATATCAATGTCAGTTAGTAATTCCAATTCAACATTAGTGAACTTCAACATGACATCCTATGATAATCCAGGTGCAGTGTAATATTGTGCCGGATCTAAGTTATATATCTCTAAACTTGTGGTGCGGAAGTTTTCAAAAATATCACATAGTAGCAATACATCCGACTTCAAATACAAATCAGAGTATTCCCCCAAATTCTGACACTCGAATAAATTCCAAACATTTCTAGCCCTATCATAATCAGTTTCCGATATATGTTCACAATTGAGTGTGTCATAAAACTGATTTTTTGTCGGAAGTAATGGATAATTCAATTTGTCAATGTCATCAACAAAACTATATGGAAATACACCTTTCTGTCTCATCAAATTGAATTTCTCAATTTGTGGGAAATGTTTGTGCATCTCCAAACATTGATCGGAGGTCAAGTTTGCACCCAACTTCTCCAACGAATTAGTCACAAATTTATAACTATCGATAAATCTCATTTTGAGATAATTCTTCCTAACCACACCATCTTTATCGGTATAGATGTGTGTAAAGAGATGCTTCGTGAAAGATATATATTTCTCTTTAGTTTGCGGGATAACATCAACTTTCTCTTTATTCCTATACAATTCTTTTATGAATAAATGACAATCATAACCACTTAAATTATGAAAAATGATAGGTATGAAGTTTGGTATTTTGAAATTTAAATTACATTTCGAGTGAGCGGCATGTGATCTTTTCTTTCCTGTGACATGACAATGATCTCTTACTTTGACTTCACCATCAGTAAATGCTTTATTACATATACCACAAGTTCTGGCTGCAACAAACTGTTCTTCTTCTTCGACAGTTTGTGTATCCATTGGTTTAGGATTTCTGAGATGATTTTCATGTATCTCTTTCAAATCATCTTCAATGCTACTCACAAATTTCTGAGCTGCATCTACACCCCTATATGTAACAAATTTTGACAAATCATCATTATATGAACACTTTATCAAATAAGCAAATGAATATGGGGCATGTTTGAATGTTTTAATCGTGTATGAACTTCCAGGATTTGGCTCATTCACATGAATCGGTTTAAGCACTGATTCAAAATCAGCATACACTACAAATGGCACCCTCATTTGCCTCTCAAAGTTTTCAAACATTAGTTTATTTTCCGCAACCATTCTACCATATTCATTGATCTTTAAATTAGTAGTTGGTGTTGTGGTACTAATGTGATTACAATCATACATATTATGACGTAAAAGCAATCTCTCATCAGAAAAATATATCAAACATCCGTCACAAAAATATTTTTTCTGTCTATGAGCTGATAGTTGATTAGAAACTAATCTTGAAAGATCTTTGATCCAACAATAGTGACCATTACCGGAGTCATCAGTTATAAACAACAAATTGACATGTCTCCGGAGTCTTCTCTGTGAGTATCGCAATGGACCAATCACTTCATACTTCATTTTACCCTTCTCAAATGTACTCTCTAAACCGTAAACATTAATTGAAATATCATTCCTATCTTCGAATATTTCGATACTCTTATTATTAACTTTAACCGGAAAATCCATACCTGTGACATCTAAAATAGTGGAAAAATGTGGATATGACGTAAGTTCGGACACTCGACTATCTGCAGGATATAATGCTGATGTTATAGCCCAAGCAAAACAATATTGATCTTCATTACGAACATTCACAACAGCTTTCTTCCATTGAATACATTGAGGCAGCTTCACATATGAACGTCCTTCCAGTGGACTGTATTTATTAATGTTGACCTCGAGAAACAATATTTTTTCACAAGTCCAACCTGAATTATAAAAAAAAAATATTACTATTCAATCTTATTGAAATTTTTAAAAAATAAATACCTGAGTCACGATCCTGGAACTCAGTCGTTTGAGCTACAATTACATCACGGAATCCATCAAAAACAGCATTCAAATCTGAAGATTGGTCCACTATTTTATTTTGGGAATTAAATGACTTCGTGTCCCTCGAATCATCAGTCTGAAGAATATAATTCCCAAAAACTTCCATATTCACCTTGATGCTTTTATGGATCCTGATGGCTGATTCCAGTAATTCAATGACCTTCTGCCTAATCTTATTGAAAAATGACATGTAGTCACTGGTTACAATCGAACTCTCCACCCTGTATGTAGCAATGCGGCAATTGAATGCATTCGTTATAATTTGAACACCGTCAGACAATTGAACACATGCATTATTTTTATGACTCATGGTTCTTCGGTGAGAATTCACTTGGGTCATAGGAATTGTCACATTACAACAATTGCACGTATACATAGGTGTTGCATTATCCACTCTCACCCGTTTCACTGCAGGCCCTCCTTGGCAACTCTGGAGCTGATGCCGACGAAGATTATCACTACGAGTGAAAGATTTACCACAGTCACAGGAATACATTTTATATAATAGTTCTCACTAACTCACTTGATGTAAACTGACATAGCCAACACTCGTACGCTTCTTAAATACACTCTGATAGGACCCGTCAAGACGTCATAGCCAACCCCACTTCTCAACTACATGCGCCAAGATTACCTCCCAACTGAATGCGATAACAGATGTCGATATACGAGCAAGCAGTGGTCGTTGCGGTCTCGGAGAGGGTAGACGCTAGGCAGACGGTCCTCGGCTGCCGTTGTGTCACCATCGATAGCGGGGCTAGAGCGAACCTTCATCGCTTCGGGAGAGGTGAGGGCAGACCGATGAATACGCATTACTCTGCCACACGTCGTGGAGTGAACATGTCGCTCTCTAGCCGTTGAACGGTTATTGGTGTGACGTCACTCCACTACTAACTTGGTGCCCTAACACCGATGGAGCATTTATTACTTGGAGGATCTTCGAAGTATGCAGACGTATGTTTGTACATAGACAAACAAGCACATGATGAAACCCTGTACCGTGCATTCTCCTACACACACACACACACACACACACACACACACATAAACACACAAAGTCTCATATGAAAAAAAAATCTGAACGATCCATGCACCAGACACTTCAAGGTCACAACGCCTTGACTTCACTGCACAACAAAAAAACTTCACCAAACAACAACCAATAAAAAAAGCAATTAATACGTCATAGTGGTGGGGGGAGGCCGAGAATCAGCTGTAAACAACTACTGCAAAGAGTAGAGATCTTAAGGAACAAGAAGCACATCGATTTTTTTTAAACATATTTTCACGTGTGAATTTTCAATTGAAAATCAGGGTGCTTTCTTCAGTAGAATATGAAAATAAAATACCAAAAAAATTGGTTTTTTGAATTCTTCGCATAAATTTTGAGTTTATGTGAAAAAAGTTAGTTGTAGATCTTTTTATTACCTACAACTCTGCCATTCAACTTTTTTCCCATAGGACTTGTAGTTTTGCCGGAAATCGCGATGAACCGTTTTTTACTTTTAATAATTCACCCCCTTTCATTTTCCGAGCTTAGATCGCCCATAATTTTTTTTCATTTTATTTTTGTCATATTTGCTTCCTTTTCCAATGGGTTTCATCTACAAGTGAACTTAGTTGACATTATCAGAGTAATGAAGCGATTAATATAACATGCTCCAGAAATATTTTCACATGACGATTGTGAGATTATGAATTGATATTGAATTCAATCGATAAAATGTTAAATCACACATTATACTGTTGTAATCTAATCACTTGTTTTCCACAAACAAGTTGAACGATTTGAACCATTTCGCTCATTAAATTTTAATTACTTGAGATTAACTTTTTTGAATTAGAAGAGGCCAAGCACAACCACTTCTGAATTTACACTAATAGTAAATTGCAATTATCATTAACAAATTAAGGTGAAAAAAAATGACATTCAGTTATTCGTTCATAACTCAAAAACTATCAAAAATTGAGGAATTGAAAATAGATTTTAACAGAGGAGGAATTATTCAATTACATAGTTCCAAACTCTCGAAACCCTACCACCTTTATATATTATTTTAATTCACCTTCGAAAATAGTGATCCGACCCATATCACGACATGGACATATCGGCAATGAAGACGGTACACCACTGCCGTTCACGACAACCACACCCTTCAAACGATAATTTTTTTTTCAGTTAGTTACAATTACATAATTACATGCTGATAAGTGTATTGAATAGCAAATGTACCAATGTTTGATAGACTTTTTCAGTACTGGAATATTCACCGCTCAACAGCAACAGTTGATAAATGAATGAAGAATATGTTATTCATAAAGTCCTCGTTCAGTTGATGACCTAAACAAATTAAATTCAAGAGAATTTCACCTAGATCATTTTTTTCGAAAAGAATTATTCTAGAATGGACACAATTTCATCATTTCAATAAGTAGATCATTTCTTCAAGAAAATATTGAAAATGAATACACAGAAGCAGAATACCGTAGAATAAATCTGTTCGACTTCTAGTGAGCTCATCAAAATTTATGAAAAAATCTTGAGTAAATATCTATAATAAAGTAATTATTCTCCAATATATTTCAATTTCTCGATTTGGAATTCCTTGCTCAACAGGGCTATAGACGTCACCTACCATTAGTTTGATGAGCATTGAGTAATTATTTCAAGAGGTCCTGAAATATATTATTTATAGTGGCCCCAAAATTTTCTCAACAGAGGTCAGTTACTGGAGTAAATAGTTCGAATAGCAGTGCATTTAATTCGATTTCACGTTAGCAACTCCCTTGTCAAGGGCAAGTTATTTTATTATTGAAGTGAATAAGTTTTGTACGTTTTTGATATTTTTCCAAATTAAAAGATCATGTTTCAAAAACGATTTATTAAATGATGAGAAAACAACATAATTCTAAAAATTACAAAATAAAAATTTATTTTTTTATGTTGTTTTTTTATGTGTATGTTCACATTATATAAAAAAAAATTCAACTGAATGCCATCAGTAGGTTCCTTTCTATTGAATGAAACTCAATAGTACGTATGATCTAAATAAATTACTTTCAAGAAAAGAATTTCACCTGAATACATTTTTTTCGAAAACAATCTCCTATAGAATAGACATATTTTCATCATTACAATAAATATTGAAAATATTGAAACAATATTAGAAATGAGTACACATAATATACTTTGTGCCTGCCTCTCTGGGGACCGAATTAGGTTCTTAGAGTTCGGCAGAGCCGTATTCTTACCATCTGACCTGAAAGACCACTCACTGGGTTTATTTGGCCGAGTGCGAATAGGTGTGAGCCACAATAAACCCTTGCGGGTTGCGGTAGAGGGTCGAATAGACCCACTCACTTTAGATCTAACCTAACCCTAACACAGAATCAGAATTTTGTAAGTTAAATATGTTCGCCTTCTAGAGTAAGATCGTCAAAATTTATGAAAAAAAGCTTCTATAATGAAGATAATAATTGAATATAAATAACAATGAATCTCGTTTTCGTTTGTTACATCGTGGATCGGAAAATAATTCCAATTTGAAAAATGGGTTGTTCGACTCCGAACTTCAAAGTATTTGAAGATAGTTGGTATCATTGATGTGCAATTATATATGTGGATGAATCATTATTTTGAAATAAAAATTCCTGATGACAATGTTATCATTATTGTATTACATTATCGAGTGAAGTAAACTATAATTTCATCAACTACCAGTCCATATCGTAAAGTCAACGTTATTCTCAAATGTTTTTTCTAATTTTTACTGATTTATCACGAAAGGCCCTTAAAGCGGTATTGCCAGTTCTACGGAAGAGCCATACACTGCTAATAGTCCAGTCATTATAGTAAGTTCACCTCGGAATTCGGGATACCCAGCTGTAAGTCTGTAAATACTGGTATATTGACACCCTAAAAGTTGTCTCAAAACCTACATGTGGTAGGGTGTAAGCAACTATTAAATTTCAAGGTCAAAGGTCACAAAAATCTGTTTTTTTGCGTTTTTTTGGAAATATCTCCTTTCCTATGGGTTTCTTGCTATTTGTATTCATTATCAATATTGTAGAATACAAAATTCTCTACAAATTTTGTTTGAAAAATTTTTTTATACGGTGAACCGTTTTCGAGATAGAGGGCGGAGAGCACGCGGTCACAGCATCACTTCAGGTCAACCGGTACCTCCGGTCGAAAACGCGCCATATATAGTTGATGAACTATCGATAAATCAATGATTATAAATATTTGTCAATTTTTATTAACTATTATATTATATTTTATCATTTTTTTCCTAACTAATCTACTTTTTATTCAGTATTAATTTATTTAACATCACTTACCTGCCCATGTAATTGCAGAATTGTTAATGAAAATATAGGAATTATATTTGAATTTCAACCTAATTAATATTCATAACTTCTTACATGATGAAAAAAAAAAACAAATAAATTATAAATTAATCTTTTTATTAAAAAATATCATTGAATACATTTATTTTTATTGAAAGTAAAGAAATGGAATAAAGGGTACAAAAACTACAATTTATAATTTTAATCATCTTCTTCCTCTTCATCGTCGTCTTCTGGCTGCTGGTAAATTTCAAACTGGTCTTCATTATCGTCTTCAACGACATTTGTCTCAAGTTCTTCCATGATTTCGGGGTCAAAGGTTCCATCTTCGTTAATGTCGCTCTGATATGTTAGAGCATTGAGACAAGCTTGCCCATTACATTAGCCACAAGCTGAAGAGCATTGCAAGCTTTCCTGCATCCGCATCGCGAACCACAACCACTCTTGCAGTTGCAGAAAATTGTATTTAGCAAATCTTCTGGAGTAGGTGGAAAAATTGTCATGATAGGCTCCAGAAAATCGTTTCGCATTGCCCAACCCCATACCTGGGGTTCCAAATCATGTCCTAACCAAGTTTGAACTTGATAATATACACGGTTGAAATGTTGATGAGCGGCTGCACTTGTTGGTGGAATATTTGAAAGCTGCACAGGTTTATTAAGTTTTGTAGACTTGACGAAATGCATATAACGAAGATGATCGAGACTTTTCACAGATTTCGGAGCATTATAGACTGCCAATAAGGTTTGAGTTCCACACTCTAATAATCTCTGGGCCGAACAATTTTCTTCCTCAAATGCTGCAGCTAGTTCATCCAAATTTGTCAGTTTCTCAAAAACTTTTAAAAATGATTTTTTTTCCTTTTTAAAAAGCGCAGAAGGTGTGTCACAGCCACTTAATGCGTGCAGAAATAAAATATGTTTTTTAGAATGAGGATAATTATTAAAACTTTTAGTCGAGTATATCTCCGTTTTTACATTACCTTTCCCAACTTTTTTAAAGAAAATTTCTTGTTCGTAAGACAGTGTACGCCCAATTAAAATGACAAGTAAATCAATATCTTGTCCTATTATAACTGCAGTTTTTTTAGACTTTGATTCTTCAATTGCAGTTTCAACAATAAGAACATCCGCATCATCTCTGGCTTGTTTAGTAGTAATATTTGCAGCTTGTAATTTTTCAATTAACATATCAATGAACTTATCTTTGTTATTTCGATTTGATAAGAATTTTTCTTGAGTAACTGGTACAACCATTTCACCAGTTCGGACTTCCATTGTCTACTATATAAAATGAATTGAAATCCCTGAAACAAGTAAAAAAGAATAATTAAAAAAAAATAGCAGAAGATAACAATTATATTAAGCAACAATAAACCTGAAATGAAATGATAGTGAAATAATCTACAAGTAAAAATATAATAATTGAATAAATAAAAATTAAAGGAATGAAAAACGAAAATAATAAAAAAGTGTAGAGATTCCAAGTCACGTTAGTTCACGACGTTTCGATTGTTGGTATCTACAATCAATTATTATATTTTTACTTGTAGGTTATTTCACTATCATTTCATTTCAGGTTTATTGTTGCTTAATATAATTGTTATCTTCAGCTATTCTTTTTTAATTATTCTTTTTTACTTGTTTCAGGGATTTCAAATCATTTTATATAGTAGACAATGGAAGTCCGAACTAGTGAAATTCATCACGAAACATTGTCAATAACCTTCAAACAAATGGTACAACCATCGTTTCATCGAAACAAACTTCATACGTTTTTGAAAGTGCAGCAGGTCTTCTCTGCTGCTCCATAGCTTTTACGTTCTTACTGTAGTCTGAATATCCGTCAAATACAACAATTATTTTGGAACTGAAATGCCTTTGTAAATAATTCATGTATTTATCAAAAATAATAGAAAAAGTATCTTCTCTGCTCCTTACAACATGATGAAGAAGAAATCCGCCATCAATAACGTCACATTATTTTCATTGAGAACAAAATCAATTGGGCCCATGTTGTCATACAATGACGATTTTGTTGTTTTTCTCATGCCATCATTATCAAATAGAGCTGTTGGATACGGACTCAATTCATATTGAAGATATTCTTCATAATTACTTTCAAATTGTTTGCAGACAGTAATTCTTTGGAAGAGTAATAATGGATCCACTGCAACTTTACAATCATTTATTTTTACAGATTTGTTAACACTGGAAAGCGGCATTACTTTTTCGGAGCGTTTAAACTTCATTTCATTGAATGATAAGTCGGTGATCTTCTTCATAGACTCTAATCCAAAATCGCAAGCTCTGTGGCAGTTAATTTCCAACAATTCCAGAAGCTATCGATATTAACTGCGTAGTATTTGGAAAAGGATCATGGAGTTTAAACCAATCAAATAGTATATTTACGTCAGCATTGTCTTTCTTCACTCTTGAGTCTCTGGAATCTACGTGTTGCTCGGTCGACTCCAAGGAGATATTACAGAACTTCTCCGTTTCCTCACAAATAGTATTTGTGGCGTACATAGCATATACCCATTTACACAAAACACTTTCTTTCGTACTTCGACCACGAGATACTCCTCCTTCGGTTTTCATGGATTTCATGAGACTCTGTTCGATGACCATATCTGTCCATGTACCTGAATTATATTTTTCTGTTCGTTTCACTGTGAAAATCCATTTCTGAAATTTGCTCATCCATAGTTTCTTCCAGCTTGAGCATATCTTGCATTTACAGGTGGGCTGATTTTGCATATAAGAAGTGACCACTGGCGTGAAAATATGGCAGCATTCTGCGCACTGCATCAAGGTGTTCTTGGAAAAGCCCAAGTCTTTCAGCGCGAACAGAATCAAGTGCTATTGTAACCATTTCGAAATATTGCACCCACAATTGTGCTGTTGGACCTCAAGCTTTCAGATCATCCAGTTTGTCTAGAAATGTTGAAAGAAAAATTGAGTTATCCATACATCCTTCTACGTTTGAGTAGGATACATCTCGAGAAGTGATTTGCTGTATTAACTCATCCAACGTACAATCTTCAATCTTCATGTCTTCAAATATGATCCCCGTTTTCGACCGGAGGCACCGGTTGACCTGAAGTGATGCTGTGACCGCGCGCTCTCCGCCCTCTATCTCGAAAACGGTTCACCGTATGAAAAATTTTTTCAAACAAAATTTGTAGAGAATTTTGTATTCTACAATATTGATAATGAATACAAATAGCAAAAAACCCATAGGAAATGAGATATTTCCAAAAAAAGCGCAAAAAACCGATTTTTGTGACCTTTGACCTTGAAATTCAATAGTTGCTTACACCCTACCACATGTAGGTTTTGAGACAACTTTTAGGGTGTCAATATACAAGTATTTACAGACCTACAGCTGGGTATCTCGAATTCCGAGATTCTTACCTAATTTAAGCTTAAATGACTGGATTATAATCCTAAATAACATATACTCTGGAAGACTGATCCACTATCGTTTAGCAAGAGCATATACGCAAGACAGTATGCGCACAACAGTGACACCAACCACAGATACGGAGAAACCTCAAACTAAACTATACGAAAAATGCGAAAAACACGTCTTAGGTCATTCCCCTGTTATTTATTCTACTGATGCTTCATGATGTTTTAAGCTGCTTTACACGGGAAGCGATAGCTCCTCCGTATACGGAGGACTTATCGCACCCGGACGACCTATTGCATGCAAATGGTGTATTAGCGGAGGAGCTACCTACCGGAGGATAATATATATATATATATATATATATATATATATATATATATATATATATATATATATGGCAAATGAGACTTTGCCGAAACGTTGTGAAAATAATCCTTATGGGGAGAAAATACACAGAACACGGAGCGAAACCCGAGAAAACAGCTCATCATACTTTATCCGTGAGAATCTTCGAGTTAACATATATATATATATATATATATATATATATATATATATATATATATAATTAAATAATTTGTGGACACAACAATCAAGAAAGGGGGGCAAACCGCGGACACGTGTTTCTGGCTATTGGCCTCATCAGCGCGGTGCAGCCAAGTGTAAAGATGGGAAATACTTGTTTGCCGAAATCAGGAAACAACACAAACGCACGGAGTCAACAACAGGAGCCAACCGCACATTTGTATAATTTCCTGGACCCGGATGTCACGCAGGTAGCTATAGCTGCCTCCGTGGTGATTTTGATAGTTTTCTTGTGAACACGAGATCTATCAACTGAAACCACAAATGTGCGGTTGGCTCCTGTTGGTGGCTCCGTGTATTTGTATTTCTATCTTTTGGTAACCAAGTGTTGCCCATCCTTACACTTGGCTGCACCATACTGATGATGGGCCAAAAGCCCGAAACACGTGTCTATGGTTTGCCACTTTCATGAGTGCTATGTCCGATATTAACTTCTGTTTCTATATATATATATATATATATATATATATATATATATATATATATCATATATATCACATATATATATATATATATATATATATATATATATATATATATATATATATATATATATATCATATATATCACATATATATATATATATATATATATAAATATATACATATAAACTAGAAAGGTTAATGCAGTCAAGCTGCTGGAAAATAATTCCATGAAAATCAAAAAATAAATAGATAAGTACTCTTTGATCATTCCCATATTGATTTCAATTTAAGAGCCACCGGTAGACAGCTGTTTCAGCCTATTGGGCATCGTTAGTACCGGGCAGGCGGTCCTCAATTGAAGACAAAATACGAAAAACCAAGAAAGTACTTGATAAAAATAGCTGTGTGAATGCAAGCGAAACATAAGTGGAACCACCTATTGGTGTGACACCCAAGTCAACTTGCCAAGTTTTTATGTCAGTGTTGGTGGTTTGACCAATCAACCGACAACTGCGGTAGCAGAAATTTGGAAAGCTTACCTGAAATGCATCGGAAAACGAATCCACATGTTTCTAGAAATGATATGAAATCTAGAAAGGTTAATGCAGTCAAGCTGCTGGAAAATAATTCCATGAAAATCAAAAAATAAATAGATAAGTACCCTTTGATCATTCCCATATTGATTTCAATTTAAGAGCCACCGGTAGACAGCTGTTTCAGCCTATTGGGCATCGTCAGTACCGGGCAGGCGGTCCTCAATTGAAGACAAAATACGAAAAACCAAGAAAGTACTTGATAAAAATAGCTGTGTGAATGCAAGCGAAACATAAGTGGAACCACCTATTGGTGTGACACCCAAGTCAACTTGCCAAGTTTTTATGTCAGTGTTGGTGGTTTGACCAATCAACCGACAACTGCGGTAGCAGAAATTTGGAAAGCTTACCTGAAATGCATCGGAAAACGAATCCACATGTTTCTAGAAATGATATGAAATCTAGAAAGGTTAATGCAGTCAAGCTGCTGGAAAATAATTCCATGAAAATCAAAAAATAAATAGATAAGTACCCTTTGATCATTCCCATAGTGATTTCAATTTAAGAACCACCGGTAGACAGCTGTTTCAGCCTACCACTGGCGTGAAAATATGGCAGCATTCTGCGCACTGCATCAAGGTGTTCTTGGAAAACCCTAAGTCTTTCAGCGCGAACAAAATCAAGTGCTATTGTAACCATTTCGAAATATTGCACCCACAATTGTGTTGTTGGACCTCAAGCTTTCAGATCATCCAGTTTGTCTAGAAATGTTGAAAGAAAAATGAGTTATCCATACATCCTTCTACGTTTGAGTAGGATACATCTCGAGAAGTGATTTGCTGTATTAACTCATCCAACGTACAATCTTCAATCTTCATGTCTTCAAATATGATCCCCGTTTTCGACCGGAGGCACCGGTTGACCTGAAGTGATGCTGTGACCGCGCGCTCTCCGCCCTCTATCTCGAAAACGGTTCACCGTATAAAAATTTTTTTCAAACAAAATTTGTAGAGAATTTTGTATTCTACAATATTGATAATGAATACAAATAGCAAAAAACCCATAGGAAATGAGATATTTCCAAAAAAATCGCAAAAAACCGATTTTTGTGACCTTTGACCTTGAAATTTAATAGTTGCTTACACCCTACCACATGTAGGTTTTGAGACAACTTTTAGGGTGTCAATATACGAGTATTTACAGACTTACAGCTGGGTATCTCGAATTCCGAGATTCTTACTGAAACCACAAATGTGCGGTTGGCTCCTGTTGGTGGCTCCGTGTATTTGTATTCCTATCTTTTGGTAACCAAGTGTTGCCCATCCTTACACTTGGCTGCACCATACTGATGATGGGCCAAAAGCCCGAAACACGTTGCTATGGTTTGCCACTTTCATGAGTGCTATGTCCGATATTAACTTCTGTTTCTATATATATATATATATATATATATATATATATATATATATATATATATATATATATATATATATATATATATATATATATATATAAACACAGACGAAACAACACAACGATGGACAGCATTTACGTACGTAGGACACCAAACCAAAAACTAACAGACGTCTTCAAGCCAAACACGAAAATAACACAAAAAATAAACAACTATGAAAAAGAAGAAGACAAAAACCAAATCGGGATATACAGTATACAATGCTCGGTCTGCAACATATTCTATATCGGCCAAATCAAGAAAAAACTGATCCAAAGGTACGATGAGCACAAAAAGGCAAACATAAACCCAATAGTATATAAATCAAACCTCGCAACACACGCCATACAAAACAAAATAATTCCCCCCCAGAGAACATAAAACTCATAAAATAAGTCAATAAGGGAAACCGCATGGACATTTGGGAAAACTTAAACATCCACTTATCGAGGAACAAGTACAAATCAAAACACAACAAGACCTAACATTCAATATATTAAATAAATCAATACACACTCCTAGAAACAGTAAACCTAGAGAAGACTCAACACAATGAATAGTACCTGATGTAATCCAAATACAGGCAAATTTACCTAAAGTACCTGGAGTACCTGCATTGAGGCGTTCGGACCGTATAAAAGGACATACAACAGGATGACACGTTCAGTTTGAGTAGAGCCTAGATGATGACCTAGCCTAATAAAATTTTCATTTCAAGAAATAACAATAATGAGAATAATTAGAAATTTATTTATCAAATCCACAGCAACCAACATCATATGATAATATATATATATATATATATATATATATATATATATATATATATATAGTTGTAGGACAGTCTTTGCTGACTAGTTAGAAACAAAACTCAGGAACTGTCTTTGGGTGATCACCTCTGCTGATCAGCAGAACGGAAGTGTACTCTTATAACACAAGTTATTCCAATATTTCGATAAAGTTTATTATCATTATCAAGGAAGAGCTACAAACAATGTGATGCAATAATATGAATTTTGTTACAAAAAAAGGCTCAACATTATCAAGGAAGAGCTACAAAAAATGTGATTCAATAATATGAATTTTGTTACAAAAAAAGGCTCAACTTACTGTTGGTGAGGATGGCCGTGTCAAAAAGAATGTTACATTTAAATAGTTGAAACATAAAATAAAACAAGTTACCAGATTGAAAGAAAGTTTTGACTCCTCACTGAGGAGTATAAAATTCGATATACTTATTAGAAGGACCAACTATTGAAATTATTTGAACTATCTTACCTACAATTACTTTAATTCTTATTGCTATTCCTTTACGTTCAATTTACATTTTGGATAAAAAAATGAAAATAAGAAAAAACGAAAGCAGAGATTCCAAACCAAGCTACTTCACGACACGTTTCGATTATTAGTATCCACAATCGTTCTCAAATGAAAACTGATTAGTATTTCATTTTCATATTACTTTTTCACTTATTGTTTGAAGCATTTTTTTTTCATTTCAGAACACAATAATTTGTTTTTTTTAGTAATAAGGTCGGTAGCTTTGGGTGCTTTGTTCGCTCTTTCAATCAACCGATGTGTGAGTCGATGGTTCAAGCCGCAAGCTGAACGATCGATTTTCACTCGCTATCGTCCAACCCGTGTTAGGAATCAGATGTTTAAAGGTAAGATCTCATTAGTCTTTAACTCGCACAAGTTTCGACTTTTGAGGGTTGTCGTTCGTAGGAGTACGACAGCTGGTTAACGGAAAAAAACATATTGTTCATTTAATTTTATTTCTCTTTCCATTTTTGAAAAACATTTCTCCATAACTATCTCAGATGCAAAATAGATGTTATGTACAATTAATATACATTTGCAGTACAATGAAGGCTGAAGAAGTCTTGGACGTATACATAAGATAAGAAAGTACTAGAGAAAATTATCTCTGAAGGTGTTGAAAAAATTTACATATCAATATTTTTATGTTTTTATTATGAAAATATTATTATGTTTGACTATTAATGACTTTGAATAACAAAAAGTCATTATAATCTACTTTTTAATTCATCATTCTTGTACCTGAACAGCGTTTCACTCAATGGTAATGATGGTAAGGGTTCATTTTAATATACATAATTTTCTTATTGTAAGTTGTAATACAATATTGAGAACTAAGAAGTAGTTTTCTATTCATTTCTTTAAAATTTTTGTTCCTGAATGCATACCACTAAACATCAATAGTTCAAGGACTCAGTGCTTTATGGAGGGGTTATATACCCCATACTCTGAGTTGTACACTGGGCCTCCAAAATAATTTTCTGGATCCTGTGTTAGGAATCACACACTAAAAGATAAGACCTCGTTAATCCTTAGCTCCCATAAGTTTCGACTTCTGAGGGTTGTCGTTCATAGAGGTGCGACAACTGGTTACCGGAAAAACAGATTTTAAACAGAACAGATTTTTTAAACAGCCACTGCTGGATTGCTATGTACCTACATTTTCTGATCGTTTCGTTGATAATTTCCATCTTTTATTCGTTCATTTCAAGAGTAAATCGTTTGAAAAAGAGATTAATCTATGTTTAGTGCTCTTAACAAAAATATTATATTTTCTAAAACAATGGAATATTTTGAACCGCGAGCCTTTTGGAAGCATCAATCAAATGGTTACCGTGCCAAAAAAATCCCAAGAACTCCAGAAATTACAAATGTAGTAATTTATTTTGGGAGCACCAGAAGTAAAAATTTAGAATTTCTGTCACATTAGGTTGCTTCAATTAATGATATAGCGGGAGCAGGTAGAAGTAATTAGCTAAACCGAATGAAAAAAAAACTTCTACAAAATATATGGAGATTGTAAACCATCAGGCTGGTTATCTTTTTCGCTTTAAATACACTTATGGTGAAATGAATAATGGCTTGGTATCCGTGAATTTAGAAAAATTCTCGAAGGAATTGGAAATTTTAAAAACTACCAAGCTCACAAGAATTTATTGGGCAGAAGTTCTCCTTGATTGTAAGTATAATCTCCCAGGCAGATATTAGCATGTTGAAATGGCGTGAGGGTTGGGCATCATCTCCAATAGCCAGGTTATATTGAAGATTTATAGCTGCAAAAACAAAAATGTTAGTGAAAGACTTTCCTCAGTTCTCCAAAAACAAAATACCATCCACTGAAGCAATACTTCAAAAATAAATGTTCCGTTATAAATTGAACTTCAAAGGCTTATCATATACTATGATTACAAGGGTCAAAACGAATTATCAAACCAGTAGAATACTGTTGGAGAATTGCTCCCATATTTCTTCAAATATCCACAATAATAGTTGTAATATTATAATAATATTTAATATTATAAAATTTCATCTAGTATCATTTTTATGTTCTGTGTTGTGTTTGTTTATATTAAGTGCTTGAATAATTTTTTATCATCAGAGTTGAAATTAAAATGAAATTCCGGCATTCGAAATATAATTTTTTATTTTTAATGCCCAGATTCCTAGGCATTGAAAATGTCACTTTTATGAACGATATATGTCACTGAAATCGAAGTTCAATGCCAATCAGAGAATAATATTATGTTGGAAGTTTTAAAGAATCTGCAATGTCTAATTACAAATCTAAGGTTGAACATCAATAAAAATGAAATCGACATTTTTTTTATTTTTCCTAAATATCTCAAACATTTCTCATAACTTGTATAGTTCAGAAAATATCATACTATACCCAAAGTATAAGTGTTTAAGATGTAAATCATTTTATTCCACTTTAAAATTCGTGAAATACAAACACCGATCACGACCTCTACTAACCAGAATTAATGAGAACTGCTGTCACGAATTATTCATCAGAATTTAAAGAATTATCAAGAGAAGAAAAATAAACTTTCAATATTTGAATTCAATACGCATATTTTGTACTTTGGCTTATATGTTTTCAATTATTATAATTTCTGTAATCTTTTTTCTTTTCTTTTGAATACGTATTTGATAGCGGCTCTCGAAAAATTTTAAATTTTAAAAAATTCCCCGGACTATCAAGGAGCTTAGCTACTTCTGCACTATGTGTGTCCGAACTTAGTGTGGCTAGAGAGTTAGCGTAACGCCGAACCAGTGGGAAGAGACGTTAACCATCTTGATTTTATTCAGGTTGAAGCCTGGCCTCCTTCCCCTTTTAACTGAAGTTTGTCAGAGAGACAAATGGGTCACAACTGATGTTTGATGGTGGCATGAAAGTCCTTAGACATCCATACCGCCCTTCGCGTTTTACCCTACCTGGCTGGGGTGAGATAGATGAAGATATTATTCATCTGTTAACGGAGGACATAGGGGCCTCATACGACAGAGTGTCGGGGCCTTCTATATCGGGAGGGGTCGTCTACAGCGTAATCTATAGCTTCCCTGACTAAAGGATTTTCGTGAGTTTCAGCATAATCTAAAACTCGCCGATTCTTCGACTGAATGGATTGCTGAATGGAAGGCAGCTTCAAATCTCTGCGGATGGCTTCATTCCGCACGAACCACGGAGCATTCACAATCATCCGTAAAATTTTATTTTGTAAAGTCTTCAAGATGGAGATGTTAGTCGGAGCCGCTTGTCCCCAAACGCCTGAAGCATACATGATGACAGACTTGAACATCATGTTATAGATCGTGATTTTGTTCTTTAGGCTCAGCTTAGATCTTCTATTGATCAAAGGGTACAGGCTTGCCACCCGACCCTGGATCTTTGCCTTCACGCTTAACAGGTGCGGGTTCCAGGTGAGCCTACGGTCTATAATAAGACCTAGGTACTTGACCCGCGTTTGCCAATCAATCTCCCTTCCAGAGATTCTCACTTTCATGGCCGGAGAAGCTATCGTTCTTCCCATGGTTATTCCTGAGTTTTATCCGGATTCACTCGGATCTTCCACTCGAGGTACCAGCGCTCGAGGTCGCCCAATGCACGTTGCATATAGACGATCCCGAGCTCCCGACCCATGGAAGATGAGAGGAGAGCCGTGTCATCGGCGTAGAGGGATACCTTCACATGCTCGGACCTCGGAAGGTCGCTGGTGTAAAGAGAATATAGCGTGGGAGAGAGCACGGCCCCCTGTGGCACTCCAGCGAGGATCTCTCTGTTGTCAGACAGAGAGCCCTCTACTCTAACCTGAAATGTTCTGCCTCTCAGGAAAGACCCAATCCACCGGATCAGGCCCCGAGGCAGGTCGAATGCGATTAGTTTGTGAAGAAGGCCTTCATGCCAGACGCGGTCGAAGGCCTTCGAAATATCTAATAGAACTAAATGGACTTTTTTGTTCCTGTTCAACTCCGCGATGGTGTTTTCGACCAGTCTCAGAGCCTGCAACTCAGTGGAATGTTCTCTCCTGAAGCCGAATTGCTCATCAGGCAGAACATTTCGGTCCTCAACTTTTTCGTTGAGCCTTTGGAGTACGACTCTTTCAGCCAGCTTAGCCGCCGACGAGAGTAGACTAATCGGGCGATAATTCTGCGGGAAAAGCCGGTTCTGCCCCTGTTTTGGGAGCATGACGACGACCGCATGTTTCCACCTTCTGGGGAAGTATCTTAGGGCCAAGGAGCTGTTGATGATGCTCAAAAGGCTCTCAACGCAGTTTTCCGGGAGCTTCTTCAACAACTTGTTGGTTATTGAGTCAGCCCCCGGGGCCTTCTTGGCTTTTGCAGCCTTGATGTAGCCCTTTAATTCTTCCACAGAAGCTGGACGAATGACATCATCGTCGTCCTCCCTGAGGATACGGTGAACCCGATCTTCGAGCAGAATATCGCGGTCGATGTCGTCATTGTCGTCAACGTTAAGTTGAAACTGACGTTCCATCGAGTCAGCAAAAGCCAACGCTTTGTCGGCGGGGGAGTAGCATAATCCGCGCTCTCCGTGAATGGGTGAGGGAGCTGTCTTCTTTCCCTTGAGTCTTTTAGTGATTCGCCAAAGCTCGTCACCTCCAGGCTCAATGGATTCCAACAGCTCCTCCCACCTGTCATTTCGGTAGTCAATGATGGCCTGTTTTACTTGATTGGCCATCCTGTTTGCCGCTGTTTTGTCTCCTGGGAAGAGTGTTCGCTGATAGAGCCTTCTCAGGCGGTTTCTCTCTCGTATCATGGCTTTGATACGAGGGGGAAACTCATTATAGCTCTTCTGCGGACACTCCTCGCTGGAGGTGGCCATCCGAAAAGCATCATTCACGGAGATCTCGAAGCGGTGAACTGCCGCGTCGAGTTCGTTGGGAGAGCGGAGACCCTCAGGAGGGGCGCGCATCTCTCCGAGCTGAGCTGTGAAGACATCCCAATCCGTCTTATATCTCATGCAATAATCAGGGGAAGGAAGTTCATCACCCAATACCAGGATTACTGGATTATGATCGGAGTCCAGTTCCGACTGAACGTAAATTTCGCTGGTCAGAGAGACATTTCTGAGAAGCGCGATGTCAAGCACGTCAGGCCTATACTGCCCGCGATAGAACGTAGGTTCATCCGGTCCCAGCACGAGATATTCATGTCTGTCAGCATGCGCATGGAGCGCTCGGCCGTTTCGATTGGTGGCTCTGCTCCATAGTCCGTGCTTGGCATTGAAGTCGCCAGCAGCAATTGTCGGAATATCACTACCCATCAGCAATTCATCCAGTGATTCTGGGAGTAAAAGATTAGTCGGAGGGTTATAGACAGAGATTAATCTGTGACAACCCCGTCTCAGTCGAATTTCGACCCCTACGGCCTCAGTTCCGTGTAACCGAGCACTGAGTGGGAAGAGAATTGCAGTCACTTGCGAATGGCGACCCGTCGCCACGCCTGCAATCGGTTTTAGATGCAGCTATATATGTTTTACATCTAAAAGTTTAAAAAAACTCATTCATTTGCACATTGAAAGTAACGAAAATTTCTCCAAACATTCGTTATGCAAATGAAATGGATATAATTCAGAGGAACACTATACAATGAAATATATGAAAGAGTATTGATATAAAATGACTTTCAACACTATCAGCCTCAAAGATGTTCTTCGAAACTTATCACCTCATCACTGTCTTGAATAACATTACAAGACAAATCATACGTCTCATTCATAATATTATGAATATGTCACCGGAAGAGACAACTATGTGCTGTTACTACGATGGCAGTACTTGAACACATTCATACAGTTGGTTAATTTGATCCCAGATATATGAACTGCAATTTCATAAACAACACATTACAATTTGATCTCCACAAAGTTAGTGGGGATCAAATCGTAAGGTGTAGTTTATGAAATAACTATGGATCTTCATCAAGTAACGTCCAATCGATCAGAAAAAAAAATTAATTTAAATCATTTTCAGTTAAGATAGCTTATTTTAGGAAAATATTTTGGCTTTCTTTTCCTGCATCACTAAATAAAATTAGTGGGTATATTCTAAAAAAAAAATTAAGAAATCATTTACAATGAAAAATATTTGAAAAGATATGTGGATCATGCATAGAAGTTTCTTTCGGATACATACTGGATGAAAAAAAACTTTTTTTTTCAAAAAAAAATCTCTTAAAAATTTTTGTGATGCACTAAAAAGTAAATTGAAAAATGAGGTGTTAACAAACTGTATGTATATCCTTGAAGAATTACCAACTCAACTGATTTCCCAGTCAAGCAAAATAAAGTGATAAATCAACATGTCCAAGTAACATTTTCGCTACATTACTCTGCATTTTTCTCTCAATAACAACGTTTATTTGATAAACATACTTATCCCATTTTATCATAAGAACATTTCATTCTATTCCTCCTATATCTTCAGAAAAATTAACATGCGAGATGAAGTGTAATAACTAGACAAATGAATTCAGCTCTGTCTGTTGGAGGTCGGCAAATAATTTAGTGAACCAAAGCTCTCTAATAAGGCATATCATAGAAGAGAGAGGGACCGACAGAGGGTGAGTAGCACCCCTATAATACTCGGGCGCCACGGAACACCAATTTTCGTAAATTACACATAGCTTTGTTTTCAGCTGTGTGCACAAATCTTTCCTGAAAGCAATTTCGAAGCCCAGGAACGAGAGTAGTTACGTTTTTCTTAGGCGATAAAGATTCATTACCGCTTGTTCCGAAGAATACACACTGTGAAAATTCATTTGCCTGGTTTCCTTTTCACCTTCAGCCACAGATTCGACCCTAATTTTCTGCATTAGAACCAGTGATATCGAGGTATGAATCGCCGTTTGTTGCGACGAAACATTCAGTTTCCATTATGTTAGAGAATGAAATAAAATCAGCCATCGATTTCAGGATAACCAAAAAATGTTTTTGGCCAAATATAATATGGGGAAAGAGTGAGGATTGAAAAAAAATAAAAATAATAGTATAAAATAATATAATATATTTTTCAGGATGAACTGTGATTCGAAGTGAAGCTTATTGAAGTTCCATTCAAAATATATAGGCGACTTCCATTCCGAAGATTCGCTAACACAACCTGTAAGATCTTTCATGAATTTTTTTTTTGGAAATAGTATCATTGCTTCTACATTTTTGTTCTAAGCCATTCCATGTTTATTCTATTTTCCCATCTCATCTACTGCAAGGACTTCAGATACCAACGGAATTTGCTCCCAATGGAAAATATGTGTGTGCACAGAGGCAGCATGACTTGGCAGAACTCAACACCGAAAACCAATCTGCCTGGAAAATACAGAAAGTCTCGTAAAATAACTGCCAAAAACTATGCCCTACAATACAGGAGAACAAGGATCAGGAAGGAACACCAATCAGGAGTGTGGTGAAACATGTGTTGGCAATTTAGAAAGACAAACTGAAGAGAATGATGTCCCCATTACCAACAAGTTGGGAAGCTTGAGCAATAAGTCGAACAAACGGTGCGCAGAATGGAATAATAATAAACAGACAATGCTCAACCCCTAAATTACACATCCACAGAGAAAGTCAAAGGCATCGTGAGAGAATCCACTACACGGAAAGCAATATCACGTATTCTTTCAGAGTCATTATGATCCAAAAACAAAACAGAAACCCAAAACTCCACAGCAAACATCGACCGTTGAGCATGATCAAGGTAGCAGAACGAGTCACCCTGAAAAGACTCGAGGAGCGGTTTGGATTTAGGCCGGAACACTCAACAAAACAGATTTGTTGACTACGCGACTGAAAGTTTTAACCTGGGCGAAAGATACCACACCGGATGTCCTTTAACGTCTCCAAGGCAGAGTCTGGCACGACAAACTCATAGCAAAAATGATATAATTTTGGCTACACAATAACAATGGTAAGAATAATCGATTTTTTCGATTTTTTCAGCTAACCAACGATTCCTATGCTGAGTAGGAGAGGGGCCCTCCATCAGGCGACTTCTTGAAACAGGAGTCCCACAAGGTATAGTTTCCTCTCCACACCTATTCTTTGTGTATAGAGCAGACATGTTCTAACCAGAGAACAACAAGTTAGATCTCTACGTGGACTATTCATCAGGAGGAAGGTACATCCAGAAGGGCACGTGTTTTTTCAATAGACAAACAAACGGAGCAATATACTTTCAATTCACTCTCCACAGAAAACTAACATTCAGGTCAAATATCACAATGAGGCCGGATCTGGCGAAAACCACTCAATACAACCACTACCCCATTATCGGACGCAGAAGTAACATACATCTTCAAGTGCTATCAATCAAGACAATGCCCTCCCCCTCCTCATCATACAGTAATCCTCTACTGTCTAGGGCCAGTGCGTAGAATTTTTTACTCATAGTAACCGTGTGGTAAAGATTATATCACCTAACCCCGGAGGCATGGTGTTTACTTCATGATAGGTCAATATTGAGTGAAGATGAAAATTGGTGTAGAACAAGTTTTCAGTAAAAAAGGACAAGTTCTGGAGTACGATCGTATTTTATATGTTTGTGCGTTAGCAGGCTATGAAACAAATGTTGCACTGCAAGTTACCAAGGTGGGCATTTCATCAATCTTTATTTGTTATATATAATACTCCTTCACAATCTGTACTGATTAATAACGGGCAGATTGCCATTTTTCAAGTAGGTGTTAACATACTCTCACAATTTTTCAGCCATAGCCATAGCCGAACCAGAGTTAAGTCGTCGGTCCTCACCAGTTCATGTGATAAAAAAGCACTGGATGATATTTTCAAAAACCGAAGTCAAATTATTGACGAAATATTTGGCAGTTTATCTCTTAAAGAAGAGTTATCAATTAACAATATCCGGTGTATTCCCCACGACATCAGCAGAAACCAATTAAATGTTCTGCCAGAAATCCCAAACAACATGGGTGAAGTGCATCAAGCACTCAATTCAAAATGAAGGTAGCGACACTAACACTAACATCATCATTTTTGGTTGCGGAACTAATCTGAATTTGCTGTCTGAAACGACCACATTAAAAAGATGGTACTTTTAAGTATTATACTCGGTATTTTCAATAGTTATTTACTGAGCATTGTAGAAATAATTGTCAGTATATTCCTGTATTATTCTGTCTTTAACTCAATAAATTCAAAGGTACTTACATAAGACTGTCCAGAGATGTTAAATAGATTGTAGTTAAACCGACAAAAAGTATCACGGATTTAGAATAAGCCATTCATAACGCTATAGAAAAAGGTTGGCATAATGCACATATATTCCATCTTGCACAAAGTTGGTTCCGAAAGTTTCAGTCGTTAGGGTTAACTGAATCTTACAAATAAAAAAATCACTCAGGAAAATGGCTAAAACATCTATTTTGCCTGTCCTTCTCGAATGCCTAAGAAGTGCAGAATTGTTTTGTGAACGATTTTATAAAAAACCTGCCAATGGTACAAAAGCTTCAATAAATGGCGGATTATTCAGTAGGAAAGTATATTGATAATATACAGCTATTTCTACATGCTATATGGGCAACTCATTCATCGATTCAGGCTTGAGTTGATTCGATTTAAGCACACATAGGCAATAATTTTTATTACAGCCATATAAATTGGAGTGAACGAATGTTCACATCAAAATTCAAAACAAAAACAATTCTGTTGTAATAAAGACCAAGACAGTGGAGATAGCGAAAACGTTTTCACATAAAAACATTGGATACCCAAGAAATGGTTTAATCACAAGTACAAATTTGTACAATTCATTATTCATAGATATAATATTGGCTATAGTGATACTTACCTGTGATGAATATATATTATATTAGAAAACCACATGACATATATGTGCGAAGTAATTAGAAATAACGTATGTATATGAACCATTTGCTATTTTAAACCTGATGGTACTTGTTTACCCAATGAAAAATAATTATTTTCAACCAGGAAATCAGAAAGGCAAAACAGGAGTCTTAGAGGAAGTTTTGTAAGAGTTTCTCTGATTTACCTCACAGCACAAGAATTCACAAGATTCTCTCTAGAGAGCTGACTGCTGAAAGTAGGCCGCTTAAACGACACGATGGAACATTCACGACCTCTACTAAAGAAACGTTGGAGCTTTTGATGGAAAACCACTTTCCTGGAAATCTGACTCTTGATAACAACAGACCTCCCATCTTCAAGGGCGCTGAACACCCAAAAACGAACGATTGGGAGGTCGTCAAGAAGGTTATCACAGCACCGGCAGTTGAATGGGCTATCAAGTCGTTTCAGTCCTTCAAATCTCCTAGAGAGGATGGTATATTTTCAACTCTTCTTCAAAACGGACTGGAAATAATTTTACCTATTCTCATAAAATTGTATAGTGCTAGCCTAGCGTGGAACTATATACCACCCAGTTGGTTGGTAGCAAAGGTTATATATACCTAAAATGAGTCGGAAAACCCATACCCTAAATCTGCATGACCTATCAGCCTTTCATCCTTCCTGTTGAAAGAACTTGGGAGGATACTGGACGGACACATCAGTAGGGTAGCATTATATGCATCCTCCTCATACTCAAGTCAATAATTATATTCTCGGACAGTCAAGTGGAGTTGAAAGCTGTTGGCTCCTACCGAGCAACGTCTAAATTGGTAGCTAGCAAATTGTCATAAACAATTCTCCTTGATAGGAAGACTTAACAGATTGTGTTTGGTCTGGATCCTGGCCATACTGTCCTGGAGGGCAATGAAGCTGCTGACTCCCTGGATCAGAACCTGTCATTTGTATCGCTTTAGGCTTTGCCAAACAAAAATACCATTATAATATCCAATTGGGAGAATACTAAATGTATCAAAAATTCTATTTAACGCTTGTAGGTTTTCAAAAAATGTTTCATATGTGAATCAGATATTGAATTGAAATACTCACATATGTCACGAATAACATAAATAACTTCCCTAATGTTATTTATTATTATAGTAATTTATAAAAAATACTTACCGATTTACTGCTTCTGGTTCTTTGAAACTTTTTCAGTAATTTCAACACCCTTATAACACTTGAATGTCGGAAATATAGTTAGGTAAGAAGATTCACCATATTTTCTTGAGTAAATTTATTGTTCCATTTGTTTAATTATGAAACCAAAAAAATTGAATGCTTTCTGCTGACTTTTCTATTTCATCAGCATTATTCGTGTTGTAATGCGTTGACCTTGAAATTGAAATTAAGTTACAATGAGAATCAATGTTATTCCTTGTATACTGTTTTTTGAAAAACAATATACAGGATGTTCATTTTTTGAGGACCACTCACAATGAAAGTTAATCTTTTGAACAGTTTAAAATAAATAATGAATATTTTAGAAAAGTATGAGAAAATTTTTTACATTATCAACTTAAAATGTCAGGTCAGACAATTCCGCTTTCTGCTTCGATAACTTTTATAAGGGATAAAATGGACATCAATATGTCTTGGCACAATCATGTCGCTGAAATTCCGAAGGCTGTTTCTCAGAAGCTTGTAACACTATTCCGAACCAGAAAACTGTACACACCTCAGCAACTTTTGATGCTTTATGAAGCTTTGGAGTACTGTTTTTATGTATGGAGCTCTGCCCCCTACCCTGAAGTGGCTGCTCATCGTTTTGAGGTTCAACTCAGTACACCTCGAACTTCAGTATTTGAGAACTGTTTCATCTGGAGAACTACGTTTATGTGAAATGAACTTCCTGATAACGTTTTTCCAAATAGCTTTAATCTCCAGCGATTTTTCTGCGGTGCTTGTGTTTTGTTCTTAAAAAAAAACTTTTTCGAAAAAAAAAAAAACAGCACTGTAGTATATGCAGTCAAATTAGTGGGCTGTTGTTTAAAGAATTCTCTTTGTTATTATATGGTCGAGCTTTAGAGAATGTTAATTCCCTTTCCAAGACATCTACAAGAAATTTAAAAACATTGCAGCAAAATTGTAAAACAAAAAGGTAAAAAAAATCACTAAATAACTTGAGGTTATAGTAGAAAGTCAGACGTTGCAATGAGAAAAACAAAGTTAATACTTTTCATCATGTAGAAAAGTGTCACACATTCCATTTTAAAGTTTCAGAGAAAAAGTACAAAAAACTTATTCTATTTAAATATTTAAAAATTACTGAAATTATTTCACTGGCCATGCTTGGCATGGCCATTTAAAGAGGAAAAATTTGAAATTTGATAATTGACATTATGAAAAGACATTTGAAGTTTGGTAATTTGACAGTAAAACAACAAGATATGATTACCAAAAGGCACACCAACATCATGGTCGACACAAACAACATCAAAAGTATCTGAATCTGAGTACAGTGCTGCCAAACACTTACAAATGGAGTGAATGGTTTCTTTACAGATTCAGCACTGCGCCCAAAACCAAACAATATCTGTTGCTTGGGGATCCTGGAGGAATTAGTTCACTTTTAAGATGTAATTATAAATATTGCTGAGGTTGTTGAGGTCACTTTTTGTTCATGTTATTGGTATTTCTTTTGATGAAGAACATTTCTTTAAACAACCGTATTTGTAAATTGCTTTCAGTACACAAAACTTCAACTTCGGTGTAGTTCATTGTGTGTTTAGTGCTGATGACATGTTCTGCAAGTGCACAGGTGGCTTTGTTTGTGTTATCCTAGATGTTTGTCCAATATATGTATTATCACATGTATGACAAGGAATTTCATATACTACATTTGACTTTTCTAAAGTGTTCAACGGAGTTTTGATTTTGGAAAAAAGATAATTAGTAGTGGTAACGATGCATTGAGCTAATACTCTTGAAAACGTTGGGGAGTTTAGGTGTTAAAGACTGGAAATATGGTAATGTTTTAAAAAATGATGAATTTGGAGGTATCTCTCCACTATTTGAAATATTTAAATTATTATTTTGATTATTATTATTTATGGAAATATTTAAATTGTTTGGAAAAGTATTCATGACTGTGGAAGAGGAGCTAAAAAGAAGTTTATTCAGAAGATTGCAAGGATATGAATTTTCAAGAAGAATACCCTTTAATTCTTTAATACATTCGTCATTGAAAAGTGGATGTGTTAGATTGATCACCCTGTTCTTCATGGTTAGGACTAAGTTTATTTTCATTTTCGTGGGATGGTAAGAATAGTAGTTCAGTAACCTGTTACTAGCACATGGTTTCCTATACCATTTTGTACGTAGGGCATTATCTGGATCTCTGCATACACGCATATCTAGGAATGGTAAACTGTTGTTACCTTCTTCCTCAGCTGAGAATTGTGAATGCTCGTTGAAACTGTTGAAAGTTGTTAACGCTTCCTCAGTTCTCCCACGAGGAACAGATAGGATCAAATCGTCCACGTATCGTTCAATGAAAGGAATATTAAAAGGGATTCTATCTTTTACATTCATAATTAGGTCATCTAAAACAAAATTTACTAAAATGGGGGAAATGGTTGAACCCATTGGGGTACCAAAAATTTGTTTATACAAAGTGTCCTGAAAAACTAGGACGTTGGAGTCAAAAATATACTCTAAAATAGATTTAAAATTTGGAAAATGAAGCATACAATGAGAGATAACATCCCAGTAGCTTCGTAAGCTATTAGCTATTACATTTAAAGGCAAGTTTGTGAAAAGTGAAACTACATCAAAACTCAGTAATACATAGTCTTCAGGAATTTTATAGGGTAGTTCGGGGAGAGATGACTCGGCTTTTGATTTTTTTTATAACTTCAATATAAATAACTACAGGGTTTAAAAAAGTTTGATCATTTATTGTCCAAAAAAAAACATATTTACTATTAAGGTAAAAAACAACAAAAGAATACACTTTTAGACAGAATATTAATTTTAAAAAAAACTCAAAGAAGGTCATCTCACCCGTAATGTAAGGGTTAGATGACCCTTACACTATGGGTCAGATGACTCTTGATTATTAGTATATGCAAAAATCATATTTGACTTTAATTTCTTGTTTTCGAGAGCACTTTTCCACATCCATGGCACAGGTTGATATATTTGGAACAACCTTCATGAAACCATGCGGTACAGTGTATGCATTGAATCCAATCATCTTGTTTTTTTGTAGTTGTATAAGGTTCACCACATCCAGCACATTCAGCGTTATCATTTTCATCGATGTCATCGCTTGAATGATCAGATAAAGAAATATTAGTATCAGAATCCTCAGAAGATGAGGCTTCCACTAGTTTTCTTGATAGTGATGATGTTTTCTTCGCATTTTCTAAATCAACTTTCTTAATAAGTTTTATACTATTTTCCTTATTTGCTCTTTTTTCTGCCTTTACTGTTTTTTCAACTTCCTTCGTAGCTTTCTCTTCTTCTTTCTTTCGTCTTTTTTCAATATGGTCTGGACTAGTTAATTCCATTGCTACCTGCTTAGCACGTTTCCTTACCTGGTCAGCGCTACTTGTTGAAGGTACAGGTGTAATTTGTTCAAGAAGAGTTCCAGGAGTAATGTTTTTTTCTTCAGCAGACGTGGAGGGAAGAGGTGACAATGAATGGTTTGGTAGTACTCTTTTGTCCAGTGTACTATGTTCTTCTTGACTATGACTAAATGCACATTCAGTTAAAAATGCATACTCTGGTATCGCACTAGGATTGAAAGGATATAATCCACAAGCTTTGAAACCTCCTTTTCCATTTTCAACAGTTGCTGATTTTGACCATGCATCATCAAATAATTTGCCAAAGGATAGCCGATTAATTTTCTTAGTTGAGTTAGTTTTCACAAAAGTATTACAGACAGAATTGTAATGAGATTTTAAGGACTTAAAAAATGATCTATCCAATGGCTGCAGGAACTGTGTCGTATGACTCGGAAAGCAAAGAAGTGTTATGTCATTTGCTTCAGCATATTCTAGCATTTCAACGGAATTGCAGTGACAGTGACAGATGGTCACTCGCCATCTAAAAAAAGTACAATGGGCCCTTGAGGTTTCCGTGGAACAAAATGGGTTTTTAACCAATCTAAAAATATATCAGTGTTATCGTACGCTGATTTTGCATTCATGTAAAGTTTTGATCCAGGAGGCATACCATCTTCAAACTCCTGCTTTTTATTTTTTCATCTAAAAATCAAACATGGTGGGAGAAACGCACCTTCTGCATTACAACAAGACAATACAGTTACCGTTTCACCTTTTTCTGAAGATGTAAGCGCCGCTACATTTTTAGAACCTTTTTTGGCAATAACATATCCAGGTTTGTTATTGAGCTGCAAACCAGTTTCATCCATGTTATAAATCTGTGCTGGAGAGTTTAATATGTTTTTGTCGAGTAGAGTTTTTTCTACCAAGGCAAAATAATCTCTTACTTCTTGTTTATTCATGCCTTGGCATCTAGCTAAAGACACCCCTTCAGATTTTCTTATACTTGAATCGGAATTTCTATGAAGAAAAGGGTGTAGCCAGTCATACCCAGCTACACCTTCTTTATTAAATGGGTGTTTTATTTTCATGAAATCAGCTAATCTGAAAGCCATCTCTCTAACAGTCTGCCTTGTTGGGGCAAACCCAGCTTTTTGCAATTTCAAAATGTGGAATTCAATATTTATTTCGTTTTCATACCCAAGTAAACAAGAAGGTCCTAAACCATGTTTATTAAAATCTCCTCGTCGAATTCTTCTTCGTAAAGTTGGTCGTGGGATACCAAAGTGCCTGGCAGCTTCATTAACACCCATTTCATTATTTAAAACTGCATTTCCTGCTGCTTTTAGCTGATCCTCGGTCCACTGACCCCTATTGCACTTTAGCTGTATGTTATACTTTGTAGGCATGTCTAAAAATAAATAAATTTGATTAGAAAATTGTATTCATATCACCCCTAATTTTTGAGTCATCATTCCCAAAATTCAGGGTTAGATGACTCATTTATTTTTACAATCATAGGAAAATTAAATATCAACGACAACGCTGTACAGATGATGCATAACCTATACGCAAAGTGGTTAGTATCTAAAACTCCATAAAAGAGGTTTTATTTTAACTTAATTTTTAAGAAACTTTTTTCTCCATGCAAATTTTCATAAGCGATTTAAAATAATTTTTGATCTTACTCACCTATTTATTTGTAAAACTCACAAAAAATACACAAGAAATAACTACGTGACCTATGTATAACGATTCGTTGTACTGAACTAGCCGCTGTTGCCTCATTTCTGAAATTATTAAAGTGAGTCATCTGTACCGACGAGCCATCTCACCCCGAATTACCCTAATCATTAATGAAATTGCTAAGGAAATAGAATCTTTCACATAAAACTCCTTGTCAGTATTATATGACATAGACAAAATATTGGCCAACCATTTAGCCAGTTTGCTGTTACGTGAATTTATTGATGACACAATGGGTCTCATCGACAGTTCAGGTTTGTGTACTTTAGGTAAAGAGTAAAATCTAGGAGTTACTGCATTATAGATGGCCAGCTTTTCGGCTGTATTTTCATCCACTATTTTATCCTTCACAATCTTAGAAACTATTTTGTTTGCTTTTTGTTGTAAGGTGCTAACTGGATTATGATTTAACTTTTTGTAATATTCAGTATCATTAAGTAATTCAAAACTTTAAGTAGAGTATTCCTCTTTGAACATTATAACTGTCACATTGCCTTCATCACTTTTTACTACATAGATTTCAGGATGTTGTTTTAAAAAGGATTTGCATTGATTAAAAGTTTTTCTTAGAAAATTTTAATTTGTTATAATATTTGTGCATTGAGCACGAAAGATATCCTGAACATTTTCATCAATATTGAAAAGTATATTTTCTAAATCAGCAATAAGGTTAGAAAGTTTAATTTCTTTAGTTAAGAGACAAATTCCAAATTTTGGACCAAGAGCCAGAAAACGTTTAATATCCGGAGGTATTTCAACATTTGTGAGGTTCTTTATCCATTTTCCTTGTATTTTAATTGAAAGAAATTAATTATTTTGAAGATTATCAAATTTGTTTCTGTTTTTTTTTGTTCTATTTTATGAAAAAGTGTATTATATTTAATAGTAAGACTTCGTTCATATTCTTCAAGAGTGGTAGCCGGCAACGTGGCGGATAATATTCGCTTAAGGTCATGTAAACCTCTTTCTGAATTTATGAGTTCACTGAAGGTGATTTCAATTTCTAAGTTTAAAATATTTTTCCTCAACCTGTGATTGAAACTCTGCACGGATCGTCCAGTTGTTCCTCCTCGGTGGTGTAGTAATGTTGTCACGTTACCAATACCATTAGTTACGTGATTTGCAAATATGTGGTAAGCTGTTCTTGCTAAAATGTAGGAAGTACAATACAATACACACTCCTAAAAACAGTAAATCTAGAGAAGATCTAACACAAAGAATATTACCTGATGTAACCCAAATACAGGCAAATTTGCCTAAAGTACCTGTAGTACCTGCACTGAGACGTTCGGACCGCATAAAAGGACAAACAACAGGTTGACACGTTCAGTTTGAGTAGAGCCTAGATGATGACAGCACGACCAGCTGTCGAAAGTGCTCGCATATAATCAAATAGGAGTTATAAAGCTCCAAATCTTTTTTGTGACTTATAATAATATCAATATATATATATATATATATATATATATATATATATATATATATATATATATATATATATATATACATCGGAAAAGTCTAGGAGTAATATAGCTATAGGAATTCCAGCCCAAAATCCCATGAATTTTCTTATGGCGCTTCATTCTGGTCCTTTTTGGACCTCAGGCCCACTTGACACGAAATGAGTAAAGGTCAGCGCCTCGTCTCTGCCAGACGTCCATTATGTGTAAACTGAGCCTCAGCCTTCAAAGCCCACTTCAGACCATCTCCACTTTTCCACTTTTACCGTCATTCAGTCAACCAATCAGCTATCACGCATAGAGCGGGAAATTCAAATCAGTAGATGAACAAGGCGGGTTCTGACCCATAATCCCATGTATTTTCTTGTGGAGCTAAACTTTCTGCAATTTTTGGTTCAAACAGGAGTGGGGGAAACGTGTGACGTCATCGACGCAGGATGGAACGAGTATCGTAGCGATTCAAGCATGGAACTCGGCCCCCTTAGTACTCCACATCACCGCTCAGGCCCTCTTGCGACTCTTCCTCACCCCTTGGCCCCCTTGGGATTCCGCATCAGCGCTCAGACCTCCTCGTCACGTGATTTCAATTAAAAAAAGTTTATAGTTATGAGATTCGAACCTAGATCGTCCGCGTGGTAGACATTGTCCTTAGCCACTACACCATCGTAAGATATTGAAGTTAACTGCGAATGTTGGGTATTTATAGCGTTAGTTTTGTCGGGACCGAAATTGACTCATTCATTATACTTGACAGCATTTTTATTTTTGATTTCCGTAGAATGTAATCGTCATTATCATATTGAAGATAGGAAAATATACTTAGATTTGGGAAATAATTAATATTTTATGTAAAAATGTGTATGTGTGTGTAAGAGCGAGAGACGCGTGTGACGTAATCAATGCAAAGAGAGATGGAGATCGAGATTTACCGGTTGCTGCGTACAGAATTGTTTCATGTCCTGTTATCAGTAACCACACAAAGATAGAGCTCGATTCATCGATACAAAAGTATATGAACACAACAAAAGTTATAGAACACACAGAGTCATCTATGAGTCACTAGCTGAACTATCTATTGGTTGAAGAAGGACACTGTAAACACTAGACTCATAAGACTGCATCTGTCAAATGCCTGACATGCCAGCATGTCAGGTTCGGCGTTGCCAGTTGTACAATAAATCATTGTTTATGGGGCAATATAGCGTTGCCGGTTTTGGAATTGATCGTAAACGACTCGATGAAAATTGGAAGCGCGAAAGTGATATATTAATAATAATGAATCAGATTTAAGAAAAAACATTACAGATTATTGAGGCTGTATCGTTTCAAAGTGTGATCCCTCAATGTTACAAGGTATCTCAAAATACATCATTGAAAACAAACATGACGTCGAAGTGTACAGGGTGCGTCAAAATATATTTAAGAAAAAACATGTCGGTTCAACAGAAGTCTAGCATTCCAACATGTCGGAAGTCTCGTTTCTTTGTTAACCAAGTTAGCATCATCAAGAGAAAGAGGAGATCCAAAAGTGTCGAGGTTAAGCGTTGTGGAGTCAACGTGAGGGCAATGGGGGAGCCAAGTATTCGACAATGACATTTCAAAATACGTGGTTTTCCGTGCGTTTTCGATCGTTTTTCGTGCGTTTACGATCGTTTTTCGTGCGTTTTCGACCGTTTTACGTGCGTTTACGGTCGTTTTTCGTGCGCTTTCGACCGTTTTCCGTGCGTTTATTCGTTATCGTTTCATCGTTATTGTCGTAACGGTTTTTTGTGTTTCAATATGAGTCATTCATAATTTAACGCGTTTCGCTAACCAAATTAGCATCATCAGGAAATGACTAACGTCCATGCTTTGTCTTTTGAAGATTCATTTTGCGAATTTTCAGACTCTTGAACGGAACCTTGTGGAACACCCAACCTAACTTCTGTTACAGAGTAGTGTCGGTCAGCCAATCAGAATGGAGAAATCAAATATCGCTCGATTGATTGGGCTAGATGAGATTGAACTGGAGAATGTGGGTCGAATAATATTAATAATAGTGATAAAACATTAAAACTTTGAAAGTGACGTAGTCAGCGTGGGAGGTGGTGACGGGTGTGATAATTTGTGGAAATTAATGGGTTATTACAAGAAATAATAGTACAACTGTCAGAAGTGCTCTAAGTTGTATATTCGCTAATAATGATCGGATCGTCGCGTACAGCACAACAAATGAAAGGATAAGAAATGCAGAATTCATCGACAGAGAAAAAACAAATATGGCTTAATGAATATAATATTCAACGCCTAATATGAAATAGCATAGGAAGAATTGCAAATCCAACAAACTTGTGATGAAAAAATGTTGGGTTATGAACAACTATAAGTTAATTCCAATTGCAGAAGCTTGATTCAAAACGCAGAATTTATTGACAAAAAAAATGAAAAAAATCATTGTATACTGAAACATATGATATATTTGGATTCCTTAGGGTGAGAAGGTTTCAAATCCATCAAAAAAACGACCATTTCTGATTTTCACTTCCGGTCGTCCGATTTCGATGATTTCGACATCAATGGATCCGTTTAGATGTCATGAAACATAATTAATCATTTTTCGAAGTCAAAAGGGCCTTACCTATTTTCATTATACTAGCAGCAACAGACCGATGTGGGTACTCATTTCAAATGATTTCGTTTGTACATTATGAAAAGTATAATATACAGCGTCTAATGTGAAATAGCATAGGAAGAATTGCAAATTCAAAGAGAATCATTGAACATACTTGGAATTTAAAGTTGTTGGGTTATGAACAACTATGAGTGTGATCCAATTGCAGAAGTTTTATTCAAAACGCAGAATTTGTTGACAAAAAAATGAAATAATCATCGTATACTGAAACATATGGTATTTTTGGATTCCTTAAGGTGAGAAGGTTTCGAATCCGTCAAAAACAGGTCATCCGGTCGTCCGATTCCGATGATTTTGACATGAATGGATTCGTTTAGATGTCAAAAAACATAGTCGATCATTTTACGAAGCCAAAAGGACCTCATAACCTATTTTCATTATACTAGTCGCAACAAGTCGATGTGGGTACTCATTTCAAATGATTTCATTCGCTGATTATAATAAGGTTAAGATCAAGCGTCTAATGTGGAATAACAAAGGGAGAATTGCATATAAAAAGAAAAAGAAAAGTTGAAAAAAATAAACTTGAAATTCAGTGTTATTAGAAGGAGCCTTGATGTTTTGGAGGCGAGGGATTCAAATTCACAAGACACGTTTTCACTATAACAACGTCACCACTAAACTGGCTAGGTTGGCATGAAGTTGTGTGTAGTTGATGGTGGGGTGAAGATCAAAAGTGAATGAACTATTTCAAGCCCAAAGACTATAAGCTAAATGTCTAATGAAATACACGACTCCGATCAATCTATCATTGATTATTATCTGACACGTTCAAAAATACCCGTAGTATTCCTTATGAAATTACAATTCTCATTTATTTGATTCCTAAAATCATTCATTTTTAGTACAGGAGTATTCCTTATGACATTACAATTGTCATTTATTTGATTCCTGAAAGCATTCATATCTAATACAGGAGTTTTATATACAAGAGATGACCGCTTGAATGAAAATCTAGAGGATTTTGGTCCCTTCAATCACAGCGAAAAAATATGCATTTTTCAAGCCTTTTTTTTTTCAAATACCCATATGATTTGCAACGTAACGTGTTATGAAGAATTGTGTAGATTTAAGCGCATCTTCATCTCATTACGTGTCAGTTTGAAGAAATAACCGTCCACAGATATTGGAGATTTTTATTTAGTCGAACATTTGAAATTTAATTAATCAAAAAACTTTTTCTGTGAAGAACAGAGATTTTTCACTTAGATATTGGTAAAAATGAGAAATCACTCTACTTCGGTTGAATCATAATGATTCGTAATAGCGCCACCACGTGAAGAAGCAATATTTTACCTTTCGAGTAGATAAAAATTGCTCGTAGACTGTTATTAGTATCATGTTAGTTATGAGTTAGGAGTTAGTTAAACCGCAAAGGGGGTTGGGTTTGGAAGTGTCTAACGTAAGAAGGAATTATTCATAAATTCAAAGAATATACTACAAAATATTTATTGTTATCTAATCATTCCATCCATATATTCACAATTACATTTCACAAGTATCAACATATTTTGCTGCTATTGAAGTTTTTTTAATTTTTATACCCTAAATTTACTGATAATATAAAGTAGTTAGTTGAACATTCATAAGTAACATATAAATCTTTTCTCAGCTGAACTGCAGCCAAATACATATATACTAGTAATCATGGGCTAATCGTCTATATCCATAGCATTTGATGTTTGAGGAATAGAATAGTGACCCCAAGGAAGCGTATTGTGTGAATCTGGAATTATATAATGCTTATCATCTTCAGAGCTGAGGGCAATCTTGTATTGAGCGATGGAATGTACTTGATGTTTATCAGATCGAATTGAATTTTGGATGACACTCATATTCTTACAATTATCTAAGCAATTCACATAATCATCGAAAGTAATTTTATTCTTCACCACAGAAGATTTGACTCCCTTTGCCTTCTTGGTAACCCCCAAGCATGTGATGATTTGATTAATTTCATCCTCATCATAGCCATCATTTATCAACTGCTGGCTCTTCTTATTGATACCATCCTCCGACAACAATACCCTAGTTGTATACAATTTCGATCTAAGGCCTACGTAATCAGTCATCGGAATTGCGTTATCCTCATCTTTCATCATCCCGAGAACCTTTTTATTTACCAAAGGAACATTAATCTGATTGTTGGAAAGGTAATCCGAAGTATCGAAGAATTTATGACAATCGTGTCGTATTATTTCATAAGGATCCTGATTGCATATTTCATAAATCAGGCTATCTGTATCGGTGTAGAGAATTACACAATTATTTCCGAATCGATGGCGCATATAGCCATAATGAAAATCGTATATGGTAGTCTTTGCCAAGTCTAAGATAGCTGGTCCTACTTGTATCGGTTTATTTAGATAAACTTGCAGTTTCCTCAGTTCGACTGCCACCAAATTCTCATTGAATATCATGCAATTTTTGAATTCCGGCTTGGAAATATAGGCCTCAGCTTCGTAGCGAACAGCCCATTTGGTGAGGAGTTTAATGTTGACTCTTTTTCTAATGTCTTCCATCGTTTTTCCGAATACTGCATTATTCATTAGTTTGAAGAGGTTTTTCTCAAACTCATTCATAGCCCTTTTCCGCAACTCAGTATTCAAATCAATATAGGACTTCAACCATGGTAATTGGTTAAATTGAAGTACTCGATGAATTTTCGTGATGATAAGACCATTAGCAATGGATTGTTTGAGGGTGCGATAATGAATCACATATTTTTCTTTGTGTTGGAGAGTAGCCATCAATTTAGTGAGCTCTTTTATCGATTTTGAGGGCTTTTTCGTTTTTGGATTTATATGTTCAGGACAGTAAGGCAAGTCTTTGTGCGAATCATGTAGATGTTTAGGATACTCAAGATCAACTTCAAGCATATATCCTTCATCGCTCTCATCGGGTATTGATGAGACGTCAATATTGGTATCGCACCACTTAAACTCATCATATGGCAAATACTGAGACATCGCCCACCCATACCGGTTGTTTACATCAAAATACAAACAAACTATGTCAAGCATGATGCTAACATATCCAGAGATGAATTCATAAAGCGGAAAGAATCGATGAATCGAAATTGCACTGAAGTATCATCCACATGTTTGGTGAAGGATATGTACTTTTCTTTCGTGATGGGAAGCAGGTCAATCGTACCCCTCAGTCTAGATGCAATATCTGTGATGATGAAATGTGCATCATAGCCACTCAAATTGTGGAAGACTACGGGAACTACATGAATATATTTGTAGTTTATATTACACCCTTCGTGCGCGGGGCCACGATAGTTATCACATGATATGAGATGATTATGATCGCGTACTTTCTTGTCTTCAGGAGTGAAGGGCTCTTCGCAGATGTGGCAGTATGTAGCCCTTTGAAATTCAACTTCTTGCTTTACAGTCATATCGATATCGTATGGACACCAAAACACTGAAGACATATCTTCAGCTAGTTTACCCATGTCATCAGCGAACCATTGCATACGATCCTCTCCACGATATGCCCTATAGAAGGCAAGAGTGTCATCGTATGAGCACTTTAAGTAGTAACCCACAGCTGCCGGAATATGATGTTGAGGTTTTTTAGAATCATCAGTAGGCTTCAAAACGGATTCTTAGTCGGCGTATACGACGACGAAAAGGGCCCTTTCTTTATTTTTATGATTTTTGAACTCGATAATGTTTTTACCCTCCTCAGGCATCTTGATGGCTGTTTCATTGATTCTCTGACAATTCTCAGTATGTTTTTCTAGTTTTTCTTGGGATCGAAAGTAATGTAGGCAGCGATCACAAAAGTACTTTTGACCATGTGCTTTACTCAACTGTTTCGATAAGAGCCTTGATAAGTTCTTTATCCATACGTAGTGATAACGAACTGAGGTTTCAGATTCATCATAATTATCTTGAATCAGCAGTAAATTCACATGTCTAGCTTTCTTTTCCTTTGTGAGGTATGTAGGTAGGGTAATGAACGTTTCACATTTCTTCTGAAGAATGTAAACATAAAAATATCATATCTCAAATCTCGGAATTTGTCTAATAGTCATTGGGAAATCAATTCCTCCAAGTTCCAATGCTTCAGAATAATGAGGATATGATGAAGTACGATCAGCATGTTTCTGCACAGAATAGAGTGTTGAGGTAATAGCCCACGCAAAGCCTCATCATTGTTTTTCACATTCATGCAAGAATTTTTCAGCAAAATTTGAGGTGGAAGGTCTATGAATGAGGACCCCAGCTGCGGTGTGAACTTATTTATATTCACACCCAAGTTCAAGATCTTCTTCAGCGCCCAGCCGCTGTCCCTTTCTTGAAACTCTTCGAGTTCTCTGAGTATTGGTGTTGTAACTTTTACATCGAACCAATCGTTGAGGGCGGTGTCTCTATATATGGGAGAGTTCGTAGTAGTGAAGTACTTGTACTCCTTCAGTATTATGTCTCCCTTCACTATCTCAAATTCTCCGCAGAAGGTGGTATTTACCTTGATAGATTCATCCTTCTTCAGAGCATTCTGAATTCTCCGCTTGAAGAGAGCCTTGCAGTCATCCATAAAAGCTGAGGGATCCTTATGTTTGAGATTGGAAATAACACCAGATTTAATTCTAGAGTTGAACGCTGACTTGGAATCATCCCAATGAGCCCGCTTTTTAGCACCCTCAGGTCGTGATACCTGTCCCGCCCCCTTCTTTCGTATCACTTTGAACTGTCTCCTTAGACTTTTGATATTACGATAACAGGCTTCCATATGCTGCTTCTCACCCAGTGATGATGCGGTCTTTATCACCTTCCTTATTCTTCGTGAACTTTTATCATATTCTTTGATTTCATCCAGAGCATTTTTTGCATCAAACTCAGTGGTTATCAACCCCAAAAGAGAGGAGATATACTGCAACAAGTCAGCGAAGAGCGGCATTTCACTGTGATAAGATGTTTCCACTTCAAATATCTGTAAGAGAATGACAAAACTCAGCTGCGCGAGCACTTTCATCAACTAACGTTAAGTATGTATCGATGTGTGTAACGAAGTTTATTCACGCTCTCAGGAGGTTGTCAGAAATGATTTTCTGACGTGACGATACACGCAAGAAAAAACATTTTATGTATCGCAAAAAAAACAAACTCCTGAGGGCGTGAATAAACTTCGTTACATACATCGATACGTACTTAACGTTAGTTGATAAAAATGCTCGCGCAGCTGACTTTTGTCATTCTGTTACGGATATTTGAAGAGAAAACATCTTATCACAGTAAAATGCCGCTCTTCGCTGACTTGTTGCAGTATATCTCCTCTCTTTTGGGGTTGGTAACCACTGAGTTTGATGAAAAAAGTGCTCTGGATGGAATCAAAGAATGTGATAAAGGTTCACGAAGAATAAGGAAGGCGATGAAGACCGCATCATCACTGGGTGAGAAGCAGCATATGGAAGCCTGTTATCGTAATATCAAAAGTCTAAGGAGACAGTTCAAAGTGATACGAAAGAAGGGGGCGGGATAGGTATCACGACCTGAGGGTGCTAAAAAGCGGGTTCATTGAGATGATTCCAAGTCAGCTCTCAACTCTAGAATTAGATCTGGTGTTATTTCCAATCTCAAACATAAGGATCCCTCAGCTTTTATCGATGACTGCAAGGCTCTCTTCAAGCGGAGAATTCAGAATGCTCTGAAGAAGGATGAATTTATCAAGGTAAATACCACCTTCTGCGGAGAATTTGAGATAGTGAAGGGAGACATAATACTGAAGGAGTACAAGTACTTCACTACTACGAACTCTCCCATATATAGAGACACCGCCCTCAACGATTGGTTCGATGTAAAAGTTACAACACCAATACTCAGAGAACTCAAAGAGTTTCAAGAAAGGGACAGCGGCTGGGCTCTGAAGAAGATCTTGAACTTGGGTGTGAATATTAATAAGTTCACACCGCAGCTGGGGTCCTCATTCATAGACCTTCCACCTCAAATTTTGCTGATCGTACTTCATCATATCCTCATTATTCTGAAGCATTGAAACTTGGAGACATTGATTTCCCAATGACTATTAGACAAATTCCGAGATTTGAGAAACTGAATGATATTTCTATCAAATTTATACATTCTTCAAAAGAAATGTGAAACGTTCATTACCCTACCTACATACCTCACAAAGGAAAAGAAAGCTAGACATGTGAATTTATTGCTGATTCAAGATAATTATGATGAATCTGAAACCTCAGTTCGTTATCACTACGTATGGATAAAGAACTTATCAAGGCTCTTATCGAAACAGTTGAGTAAAGGACATGGTCATAAGTACTTTTGTGATCGCTGCCTACATTACTTTCGATCCCAAGATAAACTAGAGAAACATACTGAGGATTGTCAGAGAATCAATGAAACAACCATCAATATGCCTGAGGAGGGTAAAAACGTCATCAAGTTCAAAAATCGTAAAAATAAAGAAAGGGCCCCTTTCGTCGTCGTATACGCCGACTTAGAATCCGTTTTGAAGCCTACTGATGATCCTAAAAAACCTCAACATCATATTCCGGCAGCTGTGGGTTACTACTTAAAGTGCTCATACGATGACACTCTTGCCTTCTATAGGGCATATCGTGAAGATGATTGTATGCAATGGTTCGCTGATGAAATGGGTAAACTAGCTGAAGATATGGCTTCAGTGTTTTGGTGTCCATACGATATCGATATGACTGTAAAGCAAGAAGTTGAATTTCAAAGGGCTACACACTGCCACATCTGCGAAGAGCCCTTCACTCCTGAAGACAAGAAAGTACGCGATCATAATCATCTCATACCATGTGATAACTATCGTGGCCCCGCGCACGAAGGGTGTAATATAAACTACAAAGATAGCCATGTAGTTCCCGTAGTCTTCCACAATTTGAGTGACTATGATGCACATTTCATCATCACAGATATTGCATTCAGACTGAGGGGTACGATTGACCTGCTTCCCATCACGAAAGAAAAGTACATATCCTTCACCAACTATGTGGATGATACTTCAGTGCAATTTCGATTCATCGATTCTTTCCGCTTTATGAATTCATCTCCGGATATGTTAGCATCATACTTGACAGAGTTTCCTAATGTTGAGGTTCAGTTCTCTGAGTTACCCAAAGACTTGGCTGCATTACTTACTGAGAAAGGAGTCATGCCCTATGATTATATTGATTCTTTCGATAGATTTGATGAAGTTTGCTTGCCCCCTATTAATGCCTTCTACAACAAATTAGAAGATAAGCCCTGCCCCCGCAGACTATATCAACGAGCCCAGGATGTGTGGAAGAGTTTCAATTGTCAGACTCTGGGTCAATATGTGGATTTATATATGAAAACAGATATCCTCCTCCTTGCAGACGTATTCGAACAATTTCGTGCGAGCTGCCTCAGAACTCATAATCTGGACCCTGCCCATTACTATACGCTACCAGGGCTTACGTGGGATGCGATGCTCAAATATACCAAAGTCGAATTGGAACTACTGACCGATCCTGACATGTTTCTATTTGTTGAACGAGGGATTCGAGGTGGACTCAGCCAAGTTTGTTCGAAGAGAAGGGCTCATGCTAACAATAAGTATTTGAACAATTATGAATCTTCAAATCCTGACAAATACCTCATGTATTTTGACGTAAACAACCGGTATGGGTGGGCGATGTCTCAGTATTTGCCATATGATGGGTTTAAGTGGTGCGATACCAATATTGACGTCTCATCAATACCCGATGAGAGCGACGTAGGATATATGCTTGAAGTTGATCTTGAGTATCCTAAACATCTACATGACTCGCACAAAGACTTGCCTTACTGCCCTGAACATATAAATCCAAAAACAAAAAAGCCCTCAAAATCGATAAAAGAGCTCACCACATTGATGGCTACTCTCCAGCACAAAGAAAAATATGTGATTCATTATCGCACCCTCAAACAAGCCATTGCTAATGGTATTATCATCACGAAAATTCATCGAGTACTTCAATTCAACCAATTACCATGGTTGAAGTCCTATATTGATTTGAATACTGAGTTGCGGAAAAGGGCTATGAATGAGTTTGATAAAAACCTCTTCAAGCTAATGAATAATGCAGTATTCGGAAAAACGATGGAAGACATTAGAAAAAGAGTCAACATTAAACTCCCCACCAAATGGGCTGTTCGCTACGAAGCTGAGGCCTATATTTCCAAGCCGGAATTCAAAAATTGCATGATATTCAATGAGAATTTGGTGGCAGTCGAACTGAGGAAACTGCAAGTTTATCTGAATAAACCGATACAAGTAGGACAAGCTATCTTAGACTTGACAAAGACTACCATATACGATTTTCATTATGGCTATATGCGCCATCGATTCGGAAATAATTGTGTAATTCTCTACACCGATACAGATAGCCTGATTTATGAAATATGCAATCACGATCCTTATGAAATGATACGAAAAGATTGTCATAAATTCTTCGATACTTCGGATTACCCTTCCAACAATCAGTTTAATGTTCCTTTGGTAAATAAAAAGGTTCTCGGGATGATGAAAGATGAGAATAACGCAATTCCGATGACTGATTACGTAGGCCTTAGATCGAAATTGTATACAACTGGGGTATTGTTGACGGAGGATGGTATCAATAAGAAGCGCCAGCAGTTGATAAATGATGAGGAAGAAATTAATCAAATCATCACATGCTTGGGGGTTACCAAGAAGGCAAAGGGAGTCAAATCTTCTGTGGTGAAGAATAAAATTACTTTCGATGATTATGTGAATTGCTTAGATGATTGTTAGAATATGAGTGTAATCCAAAATAGTACCTAGTATAATAAAAATAGGTTATGAGGTCCTTTTGACTTCGTAAAATGATTAACTATGTTTTTAGACATCTAAACGAATCCATTCATGTCAAAATCATCGGAATCGGACGACCGGAAGTGAAAACCGGAAGTGACCTGTTTTTGATGGATTCGAAACCTTCTCACCCTGAGGAATTCAAAAATACCATATGTTTCAGTATACGATGATTATTTCATTTTTTTGTCAACAAATTCTGCGTTTTGAATCAAACTTCTGCAATTGGATCACACTCATAGTTGTTCATAACCCAACAACTTTAAATTACAAGTATGTTCAATGATTCTCTTTGAATGTGCAATTCTTCCTATGCTATTTCACATTAGACGCTGTATATTATACTTTTCATAATGTACAAACGAAATCATTTGAAATGAGTACCCACATCGGTCTGTTGTTGCTAGTATAATGAAAATAGGTTATAAGGCCCTTTTGACTTCGAAAAATGATTAATTATGTTTCATGACATCTAAACGGATCCATTGATGTCGAAATCATCGAAATCGGATGACCGGAAGTGAAAATCAGAAATGGTCTTTTTTTGATGGATTTGAAACCTTCTCACCCTAAGGAATCCAAATATATCATATGTTTCAGTATACAATGATTTTTTTCATTTTTTTTTGTCAATAAATTCTGCGTTTTGAATCAAGCTTCTGCAATTGGAATTAACTTATAGTTGTTCATAACCCAACATTTTTTCATCACAAGTTTGTTGGATTTACAATTCTTCCTATGCTATTTCATATCAGGCGTTGGATATTATATTCATTAAGCCATATTTGTTTTTTCTCTGTCGATGAATTCTGTTTCTCTTATCCTTTCATTTGACGTGCTGTACGCGACGATCCGATCATTATTAGCGAATATACAACTTAGAGCACTTCTGACAGTTGTACTATTATTTCTTGTAAACTCATTAATTTCCACAAATTATCACACACGCCACCACCTCCCACGCTGACTACATCACTTTCAAAGTTTTATTGTTTTATCTCTATTATTATTATTATTATTCGACCCACATTCTCCAGTTCAATTTCATCTAGCGCAATCAATCGAGCGATATTTGATTTCTCCATTCTGATTGGCTGACCGACACTACTCTGTAACAGAAGTTAGGTTGGGTGTTCCACAAGGTTCCGTTCAAGAGTCTGAAAATTCGCAAAATGTATCTTCAAAAGACAAAGCATGGACGTTAGTCATTTCCTGATGATGCTAACTTGGTTAGCGAAATGCGTTAAATGTAAATGACTGTCATATTGAAACACAAAAAACCGTTACGACAATAACGATGAAACGATAACGAATAAACGCACGGAAAACGGTCGAAAGCGCACGAAAAACGACCGTAAACGCACGTAAAACGGTCGAAAACGCACGAAAAACGATCGTAAACGCACAAAAAACGATCGAAAACGCACGGAAAACCACGTATTTTGAAATGTCATTGTCGAATACTTGGCTCCCCCATTGCCCTCACGTTGACTCCACAACGCTTAACCTCTCGACACTTTTGGATCTCCTCTTTCTCCTGATGATGCTAACTTGGTTAACAAAGATACGAGACTTCCGACATGTTGGAATGCTAGACTTCTGTTGAACCGACATGTTTTTTCTTAAATATATTTTGACGCACCCTGTACACTTCGACGTCATGTTTGTTTTCAATGAGGTATTTTGAGATACCTTGTAACATTGAGGGATCACACTTTGAAATGATACAGCCTCATTAATCTGTAATGTTTTTCCTTAAATCTGATTCATTATTATTAATATATCACTTTCGCGCTTCCAATTTTCATCGAGTCGTTTACGATTAATTCCAAAACCGGCAACGCTATATTGCCCCATAAACAATGATTTATTCTACAACTGGCAACGCCGAACCTGACATGCTGGCATATATTAACATTTGACAGATGCAGTCTTATGAGTCTAGTGTTTACAGTGTCCTTCTTCAACCAATAGATAGTTCAGCTAGTGACTCATAGATGACTCTGTGTGTTCTATAACTTTTGTTGTGTTCATATACTTTTGTATCGATGAATCGAGCGCTATCTTTGTGTGGTTACTGATAACAAGACATGAAACAATTCTGTACGAAGCAACCGGTAAATCTCGATCTACATCTCTCTTTGCATCGATTACGTCACACGCGTCTCTCGCTCTTACACACACATACACATCTTTACATGAAATAATAATTATTTCCCAAATCTAAGTATATTTTCCTATCTTCAATATGATAATGACGATTACATTCTACGGAAATCAAAAATAAAAATGCTGTCAATTATAATGAATGAGTCAATTTCGGTCCCGACAAAACTAACGCTATAAATACCCAACATCCGCTCTATGCGTGATAGCTGATTGGTTGACTGAATGACGGTAAAAGTGGAAAAGTGGAGGTGGTCTGAAGTGGGCTTTGAAGGCTAAGGCTCAGTTTACACATAATGGACGTCTGGCAGAGACGAGGCGCTGACCTTCACTCATTTCGTGTGAAGTGGGCCTGAGGTCCAAAAGGACCAGAATGAAGCGCCATAAGAAAATACATGGAATTTTGGGCTGGAATTCCTATAGCTATATTACTTCTAGGGATATTTTTATAACATACTAAATATCATAAAAATAAATACATGAGGTCGTTTAATTTCGATTAAATTGGTACACTCGACCACCCTGTAGATTTCTATGGGTTGAACAAAGCCTGCAAAAACGGTAACTAATCTTTTATCAAGTTTTTTACAAACTGTAAGTTTTCGGCTGAAATGAATAATCTGAAAGTGTCGAGTTTGTACATTCTATGCAGTTCTTGCTCAGCAATTAAACTGGAAATATTGTGCTTTAACATGGAACGCCATCACTTACCATTGGCTGAGAGGAATAGAGCTGTAGGGCTTCTTCAAGGTGGCATGCGACAAAATGATGTAGCTCTTCGTTTGGGGGTCTCCCAAAGTGTTATCAGTCGATTGTGGCGGCGTTTCCGTGAAACTGGCAGTCCACCCGAACAACATCCAGGGCGAGGACCCGCTACAACTGCAGTTCAAGACCGATTTTTGGTCTTATCCGCAAGAAGACAACCGACAATCACAGCACCTGAGTTGGTTAACGTGTTGCAGCAGACGCACCAGGTAACCATTGTTGTATATAAATGTATATATATATATATATATATATATATATATATATATATATATATATATATATATATATATATATAAAATCTAGAAAGGTTAATGCAGTCAAGCTGCTGGAAAATAACTCCATGAAAATCAAAAAATTAATAGATAAGTACTCTTTGACCATTCCCATATTGATTTCAATTTAAGAGCCACCGGTAGACAGCTGTTCCAGCCTATTGAGCATCGTCAGTACCGGGCAGGCGGTCCTCGATTGAAGACAAAATGAGGAAAAAACAAGAAAGTACTTGATAAAAATAGCTGCGTAAACGCAAGCGAAAAATAAGTGGAACCATCTATCGGTGTGACACCCACTTGGCAAGTTGACTTGGGTGTCAACCCAAGACAGTCAACTAGACAGTCTAGTTGAAAAAACCAGACATCACCAGAAGATGGCAAATGAGACTTTGCCGAAACGTTGTGAAAATAATCCTTATTGGGAGAAAATACACAGAACATGGAGCGAAACCCAAGAAAACAGTTCATCATACTTTATCCGTGAGAATTTTCGAGTTAACATATATATATATATATATATATATATATATATATATATATATATATATATATATATATATATATATATATATATATATATATATATATATATATATATATATATATAAATCCCGCCATTCTTTTTGCGTCCATACATTGTATAAATACGTATGATCCTGCGTCCTCCACCTTTCTGCATCCGTATACGGACGCCGAAAGGTTTTTCTGTTATGGTGTCGTTATAATATCAATAAAGCCAGTGCACGAAAAAGTATTCAGTAATAGCTAATCTGGGGATTCATATTTTCACGTCATAAATTGTCGGAAACCCCGAGTTCGGTCTGAATGATGGTTACGTCAGGACGCAAAAAAGGTTGTTAAATGTACAGCCAGTTCTCGAAAGTGGTTCATATCTTTCTTCGCTAGGGGGTGTTCGCGTCGACAGAAGTATACCTTGTTGTATATTTTTGCAACATTCAGCAGATGATTGGGACTCCGCAGATATGGTAACATTGTATATTCCATGTATTCTAGGGGAATGTCCAAAATTTATGAAATGAGTTAGTTGTTTGTTTCGTGACAAATGAGATAAGTGTCTTTTTCATAATAAAATTTAACTTACCCCTTGCCGGAATTTTTGCGTTGTTGAATACAAAGATGAGTCGCAATATCAAAAGTTTAGTTTATAAAATGTAATTGTAATGAAATAATTAGGAGCTATTATGTATTGCAAGAAATAAACAGAAACTCATAACAAGGCTTCAAATAACCCGCCGATATTTTCTGAGCACAAGTACGCTTGTCTCACAGACGAATTTAAAACTTGAGAACAGTATTGTTAACATATTGGGAACAGTATTGTTGAAGGACGCAGTAACCAATCTTAGCAAATCTTCTTCATTTTGAAAATTATGAGACTACATTTGATTCTTGGCATACCTAAAAAGAAAAAAGTCTAGTGGGATTAGGTCGGGGGACCTTGCAGGCCAGGATGTGTCACTATGAGTACAAATTCATTGTCCTGGAAGCAACAGTTCAAATAATCACAAGCAATTCAAGCGTTATGTGCTTGATTACCACCTTGTTGAAACCAGCAGCTGTGAGTAACCGCTAAATGCAAATTATCTTAAACGTCTTCCAAATTCATTTACCTATCGCTCTTTTGTTAAATTGTTTTGGTAGATAAAAGGCCCAATTATATTCTTACCGAGAATCCCAACCCACATGTTAAAATCGAAACGCTTATTAAAAATGCCATTGTTGGTGAATTAGGTAAGTAACGAGATATAAAAGTAGGAACGGTAATATGTCAAAAATTCTACCAAACAAAAGTATTATCATGACAACAGAACATTTTCCAGCGCGTACTATTTAAAATTGAAGAAAAGCAGGTTAAGTAATCACTTTTCATTTTGCGCGAAAAATGGTTATGAAATCATATACGTTGCTACATTCAAAATAAAAAATGTAGTGTATACAGGGTATACTTTAGTTTAGGCCCATATGAAAATACAAAATTGATGATGTTTTCTACAAGACGAAACGTCGCAAAAAATTCTGCTCACGTGTAGTCCGCAAAAAGTGGCCATGACAAAGTGCCATTTATTTAACATTTCTTTTGAAAATAAATCTAGGATAAAATAAAAACGAAATTCTCATTTCGGTTTTTCTCGGATATCTCCGAACCTACTCATAATATTGACACTTCCTGAATAGCATATTATTATGCACATAAATGCCCTATTTTCCTCTAATTCAATCGACACTGTATCACTTACCGTTTCCAATATCCCCTTTCTAATATTCTTACCTTGGACACTCTGTATTCAAAATGCAAACACACAAATTTTGAAAAATTTTGTCTCCTGAGTGTAGTTGCCAAACGAACAGAATTTTTTTATTTTCAAAAAAATTTATTTGTATGACTGGGTTAGTGATGGTTCAGATCTCCCTTTTTTGATAAAAATTTAAAATGGAAAACCTGATTTCTCACTATTCAGAAATTCTTTCCGAATTAATTTTCGGTGTAGACGACTAGAGAAAATTTTGAATTTTATAGGTATAATTGAATTGAAGAAAATCAAGAATTAGTGTTTCTGTTAAGTACCATAATGATACGGAAATATCTGACTCAAAAGTTAATATATTTTCTCATTATCTCAGAAATGAATATAAATTCTTTCAGTTATGTCAATTTCAGTTATTTTGAAGAGATTCACAAGAAATATGCTAACATTTTCTTCACAACTATTATGGTATATATAAACAAAATTGTTTGATAGAAAAGGGAACGAAGGCAGGACAAAACCTGAAACATAAAATTAAAAACTTCAAAGCTTGAGGAATTCGCCGACGCTGTAACCCCATCAGAGAAATTATTATTGAAAAATTTCAAAAGGGTTGTTACTAGATTACAGAAAAAAGTGGTAGAGGAGTTCCAGTTCTTTTCAGTACGGATGTACAGAATCATATGAAATTGTTACGTGAGGCACGATCTGAATTTTTTAATGAATCTAATTTATTTTCATTTGTTAATCCTGCATCAAAAGAGTAGCCTTTAATAGGATACAAAGTCATTCAGAAGCATGCGCGATTGTGTGGCGCGGTGAATCCGGAGGCATTAACCTCAACAAAGTTGAGGAAACTGGCTACTCTAACTCAAGTTTTCAAAATGACTCAAAATGATATAGAGCAGTTAGCTACATTGATGGGTCATACGATAGATGTACGTAAGCAGGTGTATTGTCTTCCTGGTGATGTATATCAGACTGCAAAAATTGCCAAATTGTTGATGCTAATGGAAAGAGGGGAAGCAGGAAACTACAAAGGAAAAACTCTAGATGAAATAGATTTGAAGATGGATGATGACATTTTGGAAGAGAACGATGCAGAAAATTATGACATGAAAAATAATTTGGAAATTATTGAGGACATAATTGAGTCAGCCAATACTCTAGACGAAGAAATTGAGGCATCGCAACAAAATATGAGAGAATCGATTCCCACAGTGAACAAAAATGCAAATAATTTCAAAAGCGATTTGCTAGTACCTTGGACAAATCAACAAAAAGAAGTTGTTACGAAATTCTTTCAGAATCACATTAATATGAAGAAACCTCCCAGACGACAGGAATGTGAAAATCTGATAAACAAGTATCTTGAATTGCTGGAAAATAATTCTTGGGCAAAAATAATATTTAATTTGGACTTTTACTTTTTTGTTTTGATGTTTTAGTCAATATTGATTTCAATAAATAAAGTTATTTTTTAATTTTTTAGTTTATTGATATAAACTCTTCTGTCACAGCATATCTCCTTTTTTATTCTCTTTATTTGATCGACATTACATCATGTTGTAATGACAAAGATTCATTTTTTCAATGCACTACATAATTGTTCATCATTCACTTTCTGACAATAATGAAGTATTTTTACCAATGTATTTCTTACATTATGGAATGTTTCTGAGATAATTTTGTCACAAGCACCTTTCATTTTACCCGTAAGCCATCGAAATGACTGCGATTGTATAACTTATACTTCAGATTTCACGAATATAAAGTGTATGATACACCACTGCAGTATATTCTTGAGCTTAAATTTAGAATAACAGTTACTTGTAACGAAATTACCTTACAAACAATTCATAATGTAAGAAATGAGTTTGTAAACGTCTGTTCACATTTTGAAAATTGATGGAATAAACCGGTGCCAATTCCGAATGAGTTTTTTTTTTAATTTTTCACCTGTCGTTTGCAGATTTTCAAAAAGATTGTAACTCCATCAGTTATTCAAGTACAGCCGTTCTCTTTATGAAAAATAAACCAAAGATGGATAGAAAATTGAAAGTCCGATTAAATGAGGTATATATAATACAACCTCCCATTCCATATGAAAAAAGTTCACAGTACCTTTCACGGCAAAGAAACAAATTTATTGTTACATGAAAATTAAAAAAAAAACAATTACGGTTTATACAAAAGCTGAGATATTAATTACAATTAACAATAAAACGTGATAATAAAAACAAACAAAAGTCAGAAAAAAATCACAGAAAATAAAATAAGAAAAATATATAAATTTATAAAAATAAGCTGCAAATTAAAAAGGAAAATTTAAAGATTTCACACCAACTTACTTCAACCAAGTTACTTCGGGTGATGACGTCATCACCCGAAGACGAAGACGAAATACTTTTTCAAATTTTTATTATCGTTCATTATGGGGATTTATACTGTGTTGATATTACAGGATGTATTCAGATTTATATTTTTTGTTAGTAAAAATGAATAAATTTTGCTGAGGTTGTCAATGTCTGTCTTTTTGTTGATATTGTTTTCTTTAATTTTGATCTCAACTAAAAAGAGTAAATATTTATTCTAATCAGACCGAATCCCCGAAAAACTACTATTCTATACATACATACGGTCGTTACACTATCAATTATATATATACATATATATATATATATATATATGTATATATGTATATATATATATATATATATATATATATATATATATATATATATATATATATATATATATATATATATATATATATATATATATGATGTGTTGTATTTCGGGTATTCATCCGTTGTGTACTATTCGATAGTCGACGTTTCGCCATCATCTCAGATGGCATTATCAAGACGAGTTACTGCTTCGCTTCGAGAGGTGTAACTGATGTTAGGTTCTTCTTGTAGTGTTTTTATACGGTTTCGCTTGCGTAAGTTGTATGTATTTGTTACCTGTTTTTCCACCTGAGGGTTGTTGATGGATTTTGGTAGTTCTCCTACCTGTTTTTCTACCTGAGGGTTGTTAATGGCTTCTGGCGGTTCTCCTACCTGCGATGGTTCATTATCAATTTGTGGTTGTCTTTGAGGGTTGTTTTCAATTATTGTTTTCCAAATCCTTGGGATGTTTAGTGAGTCATCCCTTTTATTGATGAGGCCTTGCTTTTCGATTTCGATAGCTTTCCTGATTTGTCGAATTCTTGGGTTTCGCACCTGTGCTATCTGTTTTGTGGACTCAAAATTAATCTTGTGACCTGTTTGTAGATTGTGTTGAAAGAGGGCAGAGGAGGTTTGTTTTGTTCTTATCGAGTTTTTGTGCTCCTGGGTTCTGGCAGATATGCGTCTGTTGGTCTGACCGATATATTGTTGTCCACAACACATCATATTCTACCATCCGTGAAAACCTACATTGTAATATATATATATATATATATATATATATATATATATATATATATATATATATATATATATATATATATATATATATATATATATTTATTTATTTAACCGTCTACACAGACCCAAATCACTATAAACCACTAACGTTGTTGGGCCAAAATTGACGTTCTCAGACCCGCCTAAGGGTCTGAGAACGTTGAGGTGTATTTTCGACCTCCTCTACTGTATTCAACTATTTCAAATAAAAAAAATTATTACAAAAAATGGGACCGACAAGTCGTTACAACTCAATTTTATACACGGATTTAGTTCATCGAATTTTATGCAGAGGGCGTCCGGATATTTTCTGTATATAGTATATAATTATATACAAACTCTCTCGCTCCCACGACGTTCTGCTAACGTCGTTGATCCCAATATTTAGCAACATTGTAACGAATGATTATGAATGTGCAGAAATAGGAATATTTATTAGTTGAATGACTTCTTGTCGAAGGGAATATTTGATACTTTACTTGTGATAGTGCCCGTTTCTGTAGACGATAAAGCTGTTATATTTCTATTTGATTTATATTCTGTATTAATTTCTCTCGAAATAGACTTTCTGAATTAAATAAAGAGTTTTATCAATATCAAGAACCTGATTTGAAATTTAAATTTTTTGTCATTGAAGTCATTCAAATGTTTGTAGTAACACTGATAATTCAACTAAGCCATCAAATTATTAATTAAACTAATTCATACTTATCACAAGCAGAATTTGAAAGATACTGTGATTACTATAACTTCATGATACAAGATTTCAGTATAAAAACAAACTCGTTATGTGAGGGTAAGTTGCAAATTTACAAGAGTTATATCTGACTCTTCCAGTGTCTCTTATTTATAAGACGGATATATTGTACGTGTCAAAAGTGACAAAAGTGATATTTCAGCTAAATAAGTAGAGGAGTAGTAATTCAAATATCCGCTAAAGCCACTGGTCAATGTGTAAGAATATAGTTAATTTTTATTCAATGATTTATTCAACGCTCGTATAGCCGGGCTTCATAATTTGCTTTGAAGTTGATATGTCAAGTCAAAATAAACTAAGGACAGAAATAAATACAATGTTAGTAATTTGGAACTAAAGAAAACATGAAATGAACTGACTAGAAAGAGTAACGCTTATATTTCATTGTATGATGAGTATTATATAATAATGTTTTAATTTGTTATCTGTTATTTGTTATCTTGAGGGAGTCATAAGTGCATATGAAATTCAAACACTCCTGTTTCATATGAACGACCTTATTTCAAATACGAATTTTAATAATTGAAAGGATAATAATTGTTTTTATTTGTTTTCACAGCAAACTCTATTTTGGTATTTCATGGAGAAAATCAACTTTATTATCAGGAGGGTGATCACATTCTTATTTAACTTTTTGGTGTGAACATTCCTCACTGCTTCATCAGAATGTATTCTCTCTTCAAATATAAGAATTTTGTAAATCGCTACAAGTTTCCAAAGTACACATTTACTATCTATCCATCCACCGTTACCGGTCCCGCGATCTTCAGCAACTATTTCGGACCAATACCGAGCAATTTACTACCGATTCATTTAACGAACCTTCAATAGATAGTTTTAGATGCCATCAAAGGCTTGATAAGGTAGAACGTTTTTATTATATGCGCAGTTCTCAATTAGTTCTTTAATGTTTTTCAAATATGTATCGTGGAAAATTACTAGTTAGTTTAGCTAGAAGAGATTCGGCAGGTAAGTACTTGTCATGTTGACTCATAATCTGAAAAAATCATCATACCTTTTTTTATCAGCTGCAAAAGAGCAGCAAGAGAATTCGGAAGAGAAAAAAATTGAAAACGGAACTTCAAGTGGAAGACAGGTGAGTTATAATGTGCTCTTTTGGGATATTTTTTGGAGTGGTTTTAAGGAACGCTTTCGAATACAATAAACGCTCTTTGTATAGAATATCTAGTAGACATAGAATACCAAGTTACATGCAATTCTCTTTTTATATTCCTCAGTTTTTCGGTATTGTCAATATGTAATTTTCGAATAATTAACCTCTGAATATAATGAACAATTTGTTTCAAAAGTCATAAATTCTATGGCTACCAGTTAAGTGCATATTACACTAGGATAGCCCTTATTATTTGACCTTTTCCAATTTCAACCCTGCAAAAGATGCGTTTCTGCAAGTAATGAATGGAAAACTAATTTGCAAAAAGCAGCAATATTCTTTCAGCATATGCAACTTTGGCATTCATAGAATTCATATTTATCTGATGAGGGGTGGCATATACACCTTTGAAAAAATTTGAATCTGATGCGGTGTTTTATAAGTGATATGGATAAATATTTTCGACTTTCGAAAAGAATATATTGAAAGATTTTTTCGTTTAAAGGAGTTGAGATAGTTATTCTTCCTCAAGAAAAAGGTTGAAATGAGTGAGTTAAAATCGATTTTTTCGTTAACGCACTGTCGTCCATATACGAACGACAACTATCAAAAACTTGAAACATATGTCTGAGTTAAGGAAAAAAGAGGTTTCAACGTATGATTCTTAACACGGGTGAGTATATTGCATGAAAAATTCGCCCAAGAACCATTCATCAATTGCCGTTTGCTCAGTAACCACAAATTATATTGAAAAATCATACGAATATCCGATTCGATAATCAACTGTTAATTATAGTTGGATTGTCAGTAATTCTCATTCCGATTTTATTGCTGTTTTCAGTTTCTCAAAGATATTCCTGAAGAAAAATCTACAGAAAAAGTTTTTCATCATCTGCAGAATGTATGGTTTCCACAAGACAAAACTGATCCTTATGAATTTCAAGATACTGAATCGAGTCTTCAAAATGGATACGACTCCGATCACGGGAAATGTTGGTATGGAATATTGACTAGAAACGTCAATGAAAAATCGATACAAGTAACACATCCAGACATTTACACTCAATCATTTCCCAGAGAACGCCCAGATAATGAGTGCAAAAATAAAGAACCTCACGAAAAAAATATATTCAATGATAATATAAGTAATATTGCAATTGAAAGTCCTAGTGATGATGATCAACATGTCTCATCCTCGGTAATGAAAGGTTGCTTTTCACCTTTGAATAATGACAGAGGAGATACACATATGTCTGATACTTATAAGAAAATAAAAATAATCGATAACCGAGTTATTTCAGCAGAAACTGTTTTCAGTGAGACAGCTTTCGGTAATAATTTGGAAGTCAACAAAATTATTTGTAGAGAAAATAATTTCCTTACAATGCTAGGAGAATCCGTTTCCACTGCTGATCACTCTGAAAAACCAAATGAAATAATCCGTGAAGGATACAAACTTTACAGAAATCAAGAATACATTAATGAAATGACCGCAGAAAAAAAAAATCTAATCATGAAAATCTCAATGTAATAAAAGAAAATGAAGAAATTGGTTCGCATTTGGAAAGTGAATCCTCCGAAGGGAGTACCGAGTCTCCTTGTGATTTTGTAGATGAAGATTACGTTCCTCTCTCCAACCAGTCAAGCTCTTCATCAAGCAGATCTTCACTACAGTCGCTAACTGATAAAGTCATCCCAAGTAACAATAAAAATTCAAAGATTTTCAGCGAGGGAGAAAAAATCCAAAACCTGTTTCTGTGAAGGTAAAAGCTTTTTTCTTCAACCAAAGAATATTTTTCAATCCTCAGTACCATCGAATATTGAACAATGAATGATGAAAATTCACAATTACAATTACTATTGCAGTTTATTAATACAGTTTATTGTTCGATTTTCACTATAATGGATTTTACAAAAACCGTGACATATGTTTCGCTATCCAATAACTTTCTCAAACATAAATTATGATTGAGAAAGCTGTTGAGTCGCAGTTTTTTAAATCATTTATAGTGAAAATCGTACAAACATGAAGTATCATGAAGTATCGGCCAGTTCTATTCGATTAATAGGTAGAAACAGTTTCCATAAGAATCAAATCAACTCAATATTCAGTTCCCTCTGCTTAAAAAATATTTGTTATATACAGGGCGTTCGTGAATAAGTGCGTCAAACTTCAGGAGGTGATTCTGCATGTAAAAATAATGGCAATTTGCATATTACTTTTATCCGCAAAACCGGTTTTAGATCAATATATAAATAGTCAGTTTTTAAGACAAACTTTAGTACGTCGTATCTCGGAAAACGAATCATTTTCCTTTCCCACAAAAGTTCTATTGCAAACTGTCATTGAAGTTTGTTGAACTCATTCACTAACACCCTGTATATATATATTTCAATTTTATGGTGGGTAACTAATTTTGAATAATCTGGTTTGTCTTTAGAAACACCCATTGCTTTCAATACTCAATTTCCTTTAAATAACCTTGTTTGTATTTCATATTTTTGAAAATAATTTTCAGAATTATCTCATATGCCATTTCATAGTATCAACAAGAAATCATATATGTATTTGAAATCCATTCATGATATTTTCTAAATCAAATTTTTCTTCTAGGAATCATTGAACGTTAGAGATGTTCAAAGTGAAAGTTTTATATATGATAAAGATTTATGTCCATTCTGTTTCGAAAATGTAGGCCATTTTTCTAGACATTTGATACGGAAACATTCAGATGAAGAATGCATCAAAAAGATTTTAAAAATGCCTAATAAGAGTAAAGAAAGAAGACTGGCGATTATCGGTTTAAGAAAGAAGGGGAATTTCATTTTGAATTCCGAAAAACAAAGTATTAAACCCACAAGAAAACCCAAGTTGTTAGGCAATGTGAATGATATAAATTATTTCCCATGTACCTCCTGCTTGGGTTATTACAAAAAATCCTATTTATGGAGACATAAAAAAAAATGTGAAGCAAAAATTGATAATATGGGTTCGAAAACACAACACCTTACCGAATTTCAGACGTTTCTAGCTACGACTGGTTTACTCGGTAACCACCTGAATAGAAGTCGATTGAAAAACGAAGTATTTTGCATCATGAGACCGGATGAAATTAGTCTCACTGCAAAAACTGACCCGCTAATTTGCCTTTATGGCGAATCATACCTCAGTAAACATAAGAGAAAACAAATGCATACTGTAACTTCCAACAAAATTCGGGAAATGGCAAGACTGAAAATAGTATTACAGAAATCTACAACCATTGATAACCTCATCGACGTTCTGAAACCTGAACTGTATGAAAACATTGTGGCTGCATCGAAAATTATAAGTGGTTTTGATAATGAAACCAAATCATTCAAGTCGTCCTCATTAGCATTACATATGGGAACAAATCTAAAATTTCTGTGTGAAGTGGCCAAAAAAGCCTTGATAACAAAATCTCCACTATTTCAACCCTTAAGTGATCGAGAAAGAGACCAACAATTAAAGAATATCAATGACCTTCGAGACATGTTAAAGGAACACTGGTGCAATGATATTTCAAGTTTGGCTCAGAAAGTTCTTAATGAGAAACGGTGGGAAAAACCTAAGTTACTTCCACTTACGGAAGATGTTAAGTTATTCAATAGCCATATTTCATCTATAGCAAATGAAGCATATACAAAATTGAGAACAAAAGAAGCTATCACTAAGAACTACAAATTGCTTTGTGAAGCAGCATTATGTCTTATTCTATTATTTAACAGAAAAAGAATTGGGGAGATACAGTTTTTAGACATTCAAACCTATCAAAGGAATTTCTCGTCAATAAATCAAGAAGAGTGCTTGAGTAGCCTTTCGGAACTCGAAAAAAAAATGAGCTCTAGTTTCAAAAGGGTTGTTGTATTTGGAAAAGGAAGTAAACCAGTTCCCATTTTATTCACGAAACGAATGCAAACATACGTGGATCTCATTTTAGACATCAGAAAAGAGACCAATATCGTCCCCAAATCCAATAAGTATTTGTTTGCTAATCCCGGGTCAACAGATAGATGGATGACGGCGGCTTCAGTATTGAGAAAATTTGCATCCAGTTGTGGAGCAAGAAATCCAGGTTTACTCACATCAACCAAGTTCAGAAAACAAATTGCAACAATTTTGCAGCTGATGAATTTTGATAACGCTGAAATGGAACAAATTGCTCGTTTCATGGGGCATACTGAGAAAACCCACCAAGAATTCTATAGGTGAGTCTGATGAGTTTTGTATTACATTATTAATATCACATGGCCCTCTCTATCTTTTTATATGTTGTTATGTATTGTATTTTGATGTGAATAGTAAAATGAAAATATTAGAAGAAAACTTATCTCGACAATATTATTTAACATCTCAACAAATTTATTCATTTCAGATTAACGGAAGATGTTTACCAAACGGCTAAAGTAGCCAAAGTATTGCTGCTGATGAATGCTGGAAAGGCAAACGAACTCAAGGACAAAAATTTGAATGAAATTCATATAGATGAAGAGGTAATAGATTCTGATGAAGATGATAGGGAAAATGTACCCAAAAAAGGAAGTTTTGAATATGATCAGCCACCTGATTATGAAGAAACTTATCAATCAAAGCAAATTTCAGAACAAAATTCACCAAAAGTGAAACTTTTTTCTGTGAAACACTCAAGCAGAAGTCGTTGGGAAAGTGATGAAAAAAAAAGTGTCCTTCAATTTTTTAAAACTCATATTGAAAATAATGTGGCTCCCAAGAAGAAGGAATGTTTAAATTTCATACGCACTCATGAATCCTTCAAAGTAAATGATTGGTTACGAATCAAAACCTTGGTATATAATACTTATCGTACTAAATAACATATTTGTCATTCCTTATAGCCTAGTTGACTTCAAGTTTTTTTACTGAATTTATTTCGATAATTCATTTTTGTTCCAAGATGTTTCAGATCTCACTCACGTTTTTAATAATGTGAATATTGATATAAATTTATTTTATGAACATTATACTTATATTTTAGTCTTTAGTTTATTAGGATGTATTTTGAGTTAAGACTATGTAGGTACTAACTTTGATATTTTTTATTGGCTTTTTGAAAGTTTTATTTTAAATAAATTTCACTTATTCCTATGTATCTTCGTTGTGTCTCCATTGATTTATTTACCTGATACTTTATTGATTCTGTGTCACTTTCGACTCGTCTCTCTAGTAAGAAAATTTCCATAATACATATATGTTTCATTAATGAAAGAACACTTTCAAATCACAAAATTTTTTTTCAAATGACAATTAAATATTTTTCGATAAAACCCTGTATATAAGCAAATGTTTGTCAGATTGGTAATTTGCAACTTTCTCTTCCTTTTCATAATTAAATTCTACATAGGGTATTAAAAAAATATTATATTATGAAGTTAAAGAAATAACGTATTTCATTGATTTTACACTTTCAGATTCTGCTTTAAGATAATTAATAAATAATTTATCAATTTGATACCTTATTTATATCGAGAGCATATATATTTTAAAATTTTGCAAATAATTTCACTTTCAGTGAGATCGAGACTTTGAACGTCAATACCAATAGGTAAATGGATTACACAGCCAATGTGCACAAAAATTGTGCAGCGACAAAAATATGTAATTAACGTTATCAGATCCATACTTTTGGCAACACCGCTGGAAGCGGGAACGTCATACAAATATCCATTATTTAATACATTGGTCTGAGAAAGTGGTTAAATATTATGGGACTAATAGATACTTTGGAATGTTGTAATTTTGAATTTTTTACTGATCATTTCCCCTCGAAGTATGCTTATATTTTGGATAGTGAAGTGATCAGTAAATTATACAATACACTCCATAAACTCGTTGTTTTCTGGTGGGTCTGTGGTTGCCTGAAGAATATGCTGGGTCTGACAACTTAGGTTGGATAAATATATATATATATATATATATATATATATATATATATATATATATATATATATATATATATATATATGTATATAATGATAAGTACTACAGAGTGGGATGATGATACTTTCACACAAGTTTTTTCTTTTTGAAAGTATAATGATAGCTCTGAAAATGGTTGTTTGTTGTCTTCAATTGTAGCCCTGAAAAGGGCTGTTTTTTTCTATTAATCCATACAATGGTATTGACTAGCGCTCCTCATCATCAGAAACAATGATGATGGTGTCATCATCTGAATCATCTGTATCTGATGATATACTGATGATGTCGTCCTCATATTCATCTGAATCAGATGATATACTAATTATATCATCCGCATGATCGTGTAGCTCGTTATCCTTTCGATCGTTTAACTCTACATCTACTTCCTCTTGCATACGTTCTTCTACGCGTTCTGGGAAATTATCAGGAAGATCATAGACGCGTTGCAGGAATTCTGCGAAGCTGTATTGGAATGAGTAAGTGTTGAATCTATTTCATGTACCTGGATGGGTCCTGTACTTGATATAGAATACTCTGGTACACTCATCGGTTCGGTAGTGGAATCAGCACTTGACATTGTGAAAGAATGATGTAGAACTGGGATTGATGCTATATTTATATCAAAAAAAGTGGAGGGGTGAAGTGTTGATGTAGAACAATTCAGTGTTTGAAATTCGAAAGCAACAAGAATGACAATCTTCATGGAACTCTGAGTGATAATTAAGAAAAAACTAATAAGGGAGAGGGAAAAGACACTGCCCCAACCACGCAGTGCCTCGTGTACACCAACTAAAAAAGTGTGTACTCCGAGGAAGGAAAGGATTAAGAGTGGGAGAGAGAGAGAGAGAGAGAGAGAGAAACAAGGAAATGATTACAAGTCGTCATCAGAACTCAATATTTCCCAATTGTGCATGAGAGCTCGCCTTTCTGACCAAATTTCAGCAGCTACTGAATCAGGGGCCATATTAGGGTCTGGAAACTCCAAGTCTGACTCCCTTTCCCTACCATCAGTGCTTATGACATGAAGCACTTGAATTCGGGAATCGAAGTTCTCCAACGTTGAAGGACATCCATGTGGTTCTGTTTTGGAATCGACTTCCATGTCCATGTCCACATCCGAATCATTGTCGTTGTCTTCGAAGTTGGGATCTCTAGGTATCGACTCGGGTTCCAACTGGGGTTCGGTTGTGGAATCAGGTTCCTGAGTTGTCGACACGCTGGCGATAACTACTCAACTGAATATTAGATTGAGGAACTCCTACATTTATACTATTCAAATATAGGTGAGGATAAGTTGGGGGCTATGCAATGTTGTAAAACTAATAAGGATAAGGGAGAGGGAAAGACACTGCCCCAATCTCGCAGTGTCTTGTGTACTCCAACAGTATGTGTACTCCTAGGAAAGGATCAGGGATTGATTAGGGGGTTGATTAGGGGTAAGGGAATTACTCTATTAGAATAGGAGATGGTGGAGGACTATCCTCAATGAGGATAGGCGGGTCAGGAGGATCTTCCTCATCGGATTCGTCGGACTCGTAGGAGTCGCCCCACTCATCGAGCTCGTCAACCCCGTACCAGTTCCAGAACTCATGATGATCGTCAGCCAATTGGGAAGGATCCGGGGACTCACTGTCCAAGGTCTGCTTGGTCGGTCCCGGTGACGTATAACACTTGCACCCTGTAATCATGATCCGGGAAGTCGGGCTCAAGCGAGTGAGGTGACGTGGTGGAAGTAACAAATCCTTCCTGGTAGTTCTCCCAGTGATTAAACTGATACCCCGGGTAGCTATATAGTTCGCTAGTTGAATCAGGTTCCATCTCGAAGCTAGCTGATCAACTGAATGTTTCATCAGATGATTCCTACTTTTATACTTTTGAGAGGGAGTGGGGGAGGAGTGGGGATTGAGTGGGGGTGAATTGCAAAGTGACATAAGACATATTCAATGAAAGAGATACTTGAATGGATAAAATATAAATGAAATATACTTGTTGATTTCATTATGAAACATGTCTTTTCTATTTTTCAATTTTCTTCCCAAGAGATTATTTACAAGTGATTAGAGAACACAAAAATTGATGTGAGGTATTTGTCTAGAAGAACTTGGAATTGAAATAAAAAAAGAAAACAATAATAAGACGAAGTGGAGAAAAATACTCCAACCATCGCATTGTTCAATGTGTACCAAACCAAAACAATGTACACCCTTTATTTCACTTCTTTTTTATTTTTATTTTTTTTCCTGAAATTACATATGTATAAACTTAAAACTAACATAATATTAATAACTAACCAACTAATCTAAATCTATTCTACAAAATCAATTTTATAAATTATATCCGTAATTGTTCGATATCGCTCTATCGAAGAGGTCGCAGTGGTGTCAATGGTGACACCGTCAATGGAGCGAACAGGGTGAAGATTTCACCCGGAGATGGCGCCTTCGGTGTTTCCACTGCTGCCACTGATTCCACTGCTGGCGTTGGTGGTGCGGGTGGCGTGGGGGGTCGCAAGCTGTTGCGAGCAGTCGACCAACTACCCGCATAGGAATTAGTTCTATTGCAAGCACTCCTGTACTTGTCAATAACACTAACCTTTGCGTATTGCCGCTTGGCTCGCTTCGCGACAGACTCTTCAAACAAGCAAGGGCTGCTTGCTCGTCGCACACCCCCCGAAGTTGCCACCTTCTCCTCAACGGCTGCTTCAACCCTGCCTCCTTCCTCGAATAAGTCAGGGCTGACTGGTCGCACCACAGCACCCTCCTCCTGCATTATCGACGCCACAGCATCGGTCAATTGCTGAGTGTATCCTTCCATTCTGAAAATGATAAAAATGAAAAAATAGTAGATATAAAAAATTAAAGTACATTGTCAACTTACTCAAACTTGGCTCCTTGACGTATAGTACACTGCTGCTGCTGGACTGCTCTGTATGGCTGGACTGCTCTGGATGACTGGAGTTGTCGAACTGAATGTTGAGAAGCGTGCTCCTCGGGGTATCAACATCGTTGGGAGTGGAGGGAATGAGGTGGGGGCGTGCATGCGCAATGGTGGGAATGGGGTGGGGCGAGCAATGGTGGGAAGTGGGCGGGGCGAGCAATGGTGGAAAGAAAGCGGGCCGCGCTCCACGCGTAGTGGGGCCACCCCCCCTGGGAGTGGGGTGGAGGGGGGGTGCACCGCGCCGACGCTCGAAGCGCGTCAGCGCGGTGGCCCCACAACGCTCGCATCGGCGCGCTTCGCGAATCAGGGCAGAGGCCGCGCGGAGCGCGGCCCACTTTCTTTCCACCATTGCTCGCCCCACCCACTTCCCACCATTGTTCGCCCCACCCCATTCCCACCATTGCGCATGCACGCCCCCACCTCATTCCCTCCACTGTTATGTTAGACATAGCATCATATTTTTTCATTGTAGACACTGTTATGTCAGACATTTTTATTTCTACATCACTTGTGAGTTTGTCAAATTTACGAGTGAAAGTAATCCGAGCCTCTGCAATTTAATCATCGAATGTTTGACGTGCATCGCGAGCAACATTACCTATTGTGGATTGTATTGAAGCTTGTAGGGCTAGAAGTATGACCTCCTTTGCTCCATTAATTTTCCCCTCAAGATATGATACAGTTACACAATCACTCTTGTCAATTGGTTCGCTCGTATTTTTCAATATTTTTCTTTGCATATCATAATGACCATCTTTTGTTAATTTGAATCCATTGCCGGATGGACCTCGGATGACATTACAACCCCATTTTCTTTTTCTGACAAATTTATCGATTGTTTCAGACATTGTGCACCCACGATGATTCTTTTGAAACTGATATTTCTTTCATTTACATTATACTATATACATTGCAGTAATTGATTAAGGGAAATAGAAATAAAACAAATAAAATTTTAATAATTTTATATTCATTACAGTAATACATATACATACATACATAATACATTAATATCACATTACTTCTGTCATATATTATTAATTATAAATGTCTACATAAACATCAATATTGAATTTTCCGGTTTTAAAGATATTGAATGATATTTCAATCATTGATCTCGGCAGATAATAAATCAATCAATTGATCCAATGGAGTCTCCTGAGAATGTGATTGTTGAATTATATTGGTTATCCAAGTAATGTTATCATTCGGATCGTTTTGATAAAATTCAATATCATTATGACCCCAAGGAAGAGTGTGGGTAGTATTCGGAATGATAAATCGTTTGTCGTCATTGTATGATAATGCAATTTTATTCTTCAATTCAGTGTACATATCATGCAACACGCTTCTAAACGAATTCATCTTTCTAAATATCATACCACCATGTTCAACGATTTTTTGATAATCTTCACATGTCAATTCATTCTTTTTAACTGATCGTTTAACCCCTTTGGCTTTTTCAAATTCACCATCAACGGATTTCACGTAATACGCTTTTGCACCTGTGCCATAAAAGCTCATGATTGGATCATTCGGAAATTCGTCTTTGAAGTTACCCAAGATTGAACTTGTTACTGGAATATTGAATTGGTTTACTATACTGTAATTGGATGTATCAAACCTACTTATGTTAGTTTTCATGAATTCATAAAAAAATTCTGTATTTACTTTCAAAATGAGTGAGTCGGTATCTGTGTACAGTAGAGAGACCTTTTCATCAAAATGTTGTTTGATGCATCCGTAGAAAAAATCGTACATGACTATTTTTGATAACTCTAATATAGAAAATCCCAAATATAATGGTTTATCATAATGGACTCTAACTTTACCCAATTGAATGGCAACGAAATTTTTTGTGAAAATTGAACAATTTTTGAAATTTGGTCTGGGTATGAGAGTGCTGGCACCTATATTTTTCTTTATATGTTCCCAATGTGTAACGAGTCTAACATCAATTCTGTTATCTACATTCTCCATTGTCTTTCCATATACCGCATTATCCATTAGTTTATAGAAATCTTTAACAGATTTGTTGTTAGACCTTTTACGCATTTCAGTATTGAGATCTATATAGGGTTTCATCCAACGTGATTGTTTGAATTTCAATACTCTATGTGTATTCATTACAATCAAACCATTTTTGATGGCTTGCTATAGATTTCTATAATGAACAATATATTTTCTTTTATCATTCAAATTTGGAATTAATTTGGGAATTTTCGATTGTGTACGAGGTGGTATTATTTTTTCGACTAAAAATGGAAGATCAAAATGTTTATCATGCAACTCTTGTGGATAATGAATGTCCACTTCAAACACATACCCATACGGACTATCAGAACTCACATTCATCACATCAAGGTTGAGAATTTCATTAGGTGTCAACCATGTAAATTCACTTATTGGTAGATGTTGTGACATGCTATGACCGTAGGGATTCGTTGCATCTAAATATGTAATGAATGTTGAAGGTTCATTGGGATCGGAATTTGGTAAAAATTTATTATTTGCTATATGTTTCCTCTCACTACACTGACTAATTCCACCTCGTATACCTTTTTGAAAAAAGTGAATCATATCAATGTCAGTTAGTAATTCCAATTCAATATTGGTATACTTCAACATAGCATCCCAAGATAATCCAGGTGCAGTGTAAGAATGTGCTGGATCTAAGTTATGAATCTCCAAACTTATGGTGCGAAAGTTTTCAAAAATATCACATAATAGCAATACATCCGACTTCAAATACAAATCAGAGTATTCACCCAAATTCTGACACTCGAATAAATTCCACACATTTCTAGCCCTATCATAATCATTTTCTAATATATGTTCACAAATGAGTTTGTCACAAAACTGATTTTTTGTTAAAAGTGATGGATAATTCAATTTGTCAATGTCATCAACGAAGCTATATGGAAATACACCTTTATGCCTCATTAAATTGAATTTCTCAATTTGTGGGAAATGTTTATGCATCTCCAAACATTGATCAGAGGTCAAGTTAGCACCCAACTTCTCTAACGATTTAGTCATAAATTTATAACTATCGATAAATCTCATTTTGAGATATTTCTTCTTAACCTTACCATCTTTATCGATTTAGGTATGTGTGAAGAGATGCTTAGTGAAAGATATGTATTTCTATTTTTTTTGTGGGATGACATATACTTTCTCTTTATTCCTATACAATTCTTTCATGAATAAATGGCAATCATAGCCGCTCAAATTGTGGAAAATAATAGGTACAAAGTTGTGGATTTTGAAATTCAAATTACATTTGGAATGAGCGGCATGTGATCTTTTCTCTCCTGTAACATGACAATGATCTCTAACTTTGACTTCACCATCAATAAATGGTTTATTACATATACCACAAGTTCCGGCTGCAGCAAATTGTTCCTCTTCTTCGAGGGTTTGTGCATCCATTGGTATAGGGTATCTGAGATGATTTTCATATATCTTTTTCAAATCATCTTCAATGCTACTCACAAATTTCTGAGCTTCATCTACACCCCTATATGTAACAAATTTTGCCAAATCATCATTATATGAACATTTTATCAGATAAGCAAATGAATATGGAGCATGTTTGAATGTTTCAATCGTGTATGAACTTTCTGGATTTGGCTCATTCACGTGAATCGGTTCAAGCACCGATTCAAAATCAGCATATACTACAAATTGTACCCTCATTTGTCTCTCAAAATTTTGAAACATTAATTTATTTTCCGCAACCATCCGACCATATTTATTGATCTTAAAATTGGTGGTTGGTGTTGTTGTACTAACGAGATTACAACCATTCATCTTATGACGTAAAAGCAATCTCTCGCTGGAAAAATATATCAAACATCCATCACAAAAATATTTTCTGTGATCATGAGCTGATAGTTGACTAGAAACTAATCTTGAAAGATCGATAGCGGGGTTAGAGCGATGCGTTACGTCACAGCCTTCATCGCATCGGGAGAGGTGTGGGCAGACCAATGAATACGCATTACTCAGTCATACGTCGTGGAGTGAACATCTTTCTCTCTTACCGTTGGACGGATGCTGCTGTGACGTCACACCACTACTAACTTGATGGGCTCACACCGATGGAACATTCATTACTTGAAGAATCTTCGAAGTATGCAGACGTATGTTTGTACATAGACAAGCACATGATAAAATCCTGTACCGTGCATTCTCACACACACACACCAATCAAATGTAATTACATCACTATGTCACACACACACACACCCAAAAATCTCATATGAAAAAGAAAATTCTGAACGATCCCTGCACCAGACCCTTCAAGGTCACATCGCCTTGATGTTACTAAAGAACAACAAAAAAAGCAATTAATACGTCATAGTGGTGGGGGGAGGCCCAGAACCGGCTGTAATCTGCTACTTGTATCTTTATCTGTGCGTTGAGTTGCGTGATTGCTGGTTTCTCCGGAGTTTTTTCTGGTTTTTTGATTATTTGTTTCAGCGTGTTGATTGCTTCTGATCTGATTTCGTTTACTTTTGATGCTTCTACTTGGTTCAAAGCCATCTCTGTGTCTACAATTAGGTTCTCAATAGTTTGTGGCGTGATTTTTTGATATGAACTGAATTTTGGACCCAGTTCAAGTGTTTGTATTTCTATATCGTTGAAATGTACGTTCGTTAAGTTGATGACTCTCGGATGGAATGTGTGGTGTTTTCTCATCGTTGTTGTGCCCTTATCTTGTTTCTGTATTAATGTGTTCAGTTTTTGGTATGTGTTCTCCTTGAGTTGGTGGTTTTTCCTAGATATATCTGCGTGTTTTTCATTCCACTTTTCAGCCCTCAGTACTTTTGTTAGGTGTAGATGTGTTTCGTATAATTTTTTGGTGAGGATATTCTTCTTCTTGTATGCTTCTTGTATTTCGTTTTGGATCCTTGTAGTTTGGGCTTTTTCTATTGCTTTCTTTGCGCTGGTACTATTGTTTTTTATCTGTATTTTGGTGTAGTTTGGTTTGACGTTGGATTCGAGGCATTTCTTGTTGGAGTATATTCTGGCGTCTGTCTTGATGATCTGGTTGTTGAGTTTCTGAAATTCGTTCAGTAGTTTGGTAGGTAGTAGATACACCCAAAAGACAATAGATAAACTAGAAAACAGAATCAAACAAAAAATACAGAACAAGGATCAAGCCACCCCAACAGACAAAACAACAAAACGATGGACAGCATTTACGTACGTAGGACACCAAACCAAAAAACTAACAAACATCTTCAAACCACTGAACATCAACATCACATACAAGTCGAACACGAAGATAACACAAAAAATAAACAACTATGAAAAAGAAGAAGACAAAGACCATAACGGGATATACAGTATACAATGCTCGGACTGCAACAAATTCTATATCGGCCAAATACATAAATACACAAATACAGGCAAATTTACCTAAAGTACCTGTAATACCTGAGTTAAGACGCTCTGACCGTATAAAGAGGCAGACAACAGGATGACCAGTTCAGTTTGAGGAGTGCCTAGAAGATGACAGTACTACCAACTGTCGAAAGCGCTCGCAGATAATTAATAGAAGATATAAAGCTTCAAATCATTTTTGTAGAATTCAATATTGAAATATATATATATATATATATATATATATATATATATATATATATATATATATATATATATATATATATAGTCTCCCAGAGTAGGAAGTGAGCCACTTCCATTGAAAAATTACGGTTGGAGTGAGGTCCGCGACAAAGTGAGGACCAATATACGGACCTCACTTTGTTTAGTGAATCAAATACTTCTAATGAGTGTCTCATGACAAGATATTGTCATTTAACAAAAAAAAATTGGACCTCATTTGGTATGAAAACCCGTTCAACACATATATTTCAGTTCAGCGGTTGGGCGCTTGAGGTCGCTGTTCCTCCCGTATATTTTCATTCGTGTATTCCAAAGGTGCTTTCGATTTAATTGCTGCGTGCAAAGTGAGACCCGGAGATGTCGCAACATAGCGCTGTCCTCTCTTTGTCGGTGACTTTGTTAGTATATGAGTTCACGAATTCAGAAATACGTTTGTATGAATTAGTCTGGGCTTTAAGTTTAGATTTGTGTTAAATGGACATACTTTTTGTAAAATTGAGTGGTTAGGCTCATTCGATCCGAAATATTGTCTATATCATTGTGAAAAAAAGTAAATTTGTTCATGCAAAATTCTAAAAGTTATAAACGATTAAAGACCCTAGAAAGCAGTGTTCGTAAACTATAAATATTTTTGAATTTTGAAAACGCTGAAAATAGCCGCCACTTTTAGGTTGCGCGCATGGCCTCTAAGCGAGTACGTAACTTAAAAATAATTGTTTCGAGGTACTTGAATTGGATAGAATAATTTTAAAAATTCATGATATGATCTAAACACCTTAGAGAACTGATTCCCGTTGGAATTTTTCATCAAAGTTAATTTTTCAATAATCTAGACAATTGTTAATTAACAAAATACTTCTTTTATAATAACTTTTTAAAGTGAACAATGAAAGAAAAGACACAATAATGTTGTAAAAAAATGTATCTTTATTCATCATCATTTTATCGTTTTCATGTCAATAAAAGATATATATAAACTGAAACAAATAATTTCTATCTCCATTTGTTTGTAATTTTAACTGTCAACTATGATTGAAAAAAATTCTTATTGATATTATTATTAAGGATTTGCTTATAATAGTTTTTTTATATATCTACTAATTGAATTATTAGTTAAGACATTTTTTTCTTTTCTGTTTAAAAAAAATCTGTTTTTCCGTTAACCAGCTGTCGCTCCCCTACGAACGACAACCCTCAGAAGTCGAAACTTGTGCGAGATAAGGATTAACGAGGTCTTACCTTTTAACGTGTGATTCCTAACACGGGAACCTAAATTCATAATTAACAGTGCTCTACAAAATAACAGAATAAAATTCATTAACAATTCCATTGTTTATTGACTTAACAATTAGTACCTCCTAGCTCAATTTTTTTCTTGAAAGTTATACAAATTACAAAAACAACTACGAGCATAAAAATGCCGAAAACAATTTTTTCCATTATTTATTCAATTTTGAAAATACACTTGCTGCAAAAGTTGCAGCAGGTGATTTGTTGACTTTACTACTCGTATAACTTTTAAACTATTAGAGATACATAATAAACATTCGGATTATTTTTGTAGATAATTGAATCATCTTTCAAATTTTTTTTTCATATATTTTTCACTTATTGTTTATTTGTTGTTTTAGGCATTTATTTATAAAAATTAACGATTTCCTCAAGTTTTTTCAACTTTTCAGGCTTACAGCTCAGTAAATAATGCGAATTAGGATATTGAACTCCGGAGCAATTTTGTTGAACCATAAATTATCTTACAGTTGCAGTTGATTATCTGTTTATTCGTTCATTTTTTCATAAGCTATTAATGAATTTCGCTAAATTTTTGGAGTAGATATGATATTTATATAACTGAAAGCAGTTTATTCCTTTCAAATACAGAATTTCAATCGTAATATCACAATTAGCGTCGAAAATATTCGTTATTATTATATCAAGAATAATAAAGCAGTCAATTTATTTTATTAATTTCGTCTTTTCCTCTGTTTTTTAAAGGGGAAGTTTTTGAAGTATGTACTTGCAATATCTAGGTTTGGAAGTGAACGTGCTATTCTTTTCCATTTGTTACTCGGGAGGTTTTCGATTTTTTGCTCTTCTTTCTCTTCTGCTTCATCTTCTTCTTGATCTCTAGATTCTTCCATTTCTTTTTCGTCTGAATCTGCTCCGAAGATTCCGTTAATGATTTTTTGATAAGCTGACTTTTTTTATTTTGTTCAACAGTGACCATGCCGTATTCGAAATCCTCATCTCCATCATCAGAGTCATTATTTTCATCTTCATCTCGATAACAAAATTGCTCTGAAGTTCAATATCCGAATTAGCATTATTTACTAAGCTGTTAGCCTGAAAATTTGTGAAAACCCGAGAAAATCGTTAATTTTCATAAACAAATTCCTAAAACAACAAAATAACAATAACTAAAGAATATATGCAAGATGACATTTGAAAGATAATTCAATTATCTACAAAAATGTCCTGAATATTTATTGTCGTATCTCTAATAGTTAAAAGTTATATAAGCATTAAAGTCAACAAATGGATCAGCTGGTGGTGGTGCAACTTTTGCAGTACGTGTATTTTCAAAATTGAATAAATAATGGAAAAAAATTGTTTTCGATTTCTGTATGCTCTTGGTTGTTTTTATAATTTTTATAAAATTATAAAATAATTTTAAAAAATTGAGCCAAGTTGCGTATTTGTTTATAACAAATTATTGAGTAGATAAACAATGAAATTATTAATCGAATTTTATTTGTTATTTTGTAGAGAAATGTTAATTATGATTTTAGAAAACAAAAAGTCACAACATTATTGTGGTTTTTCTTTCTTTGTTTATTTAAAAAAATTATTATAAACAAAGTATTAAACTTTTCAGAACTTTTATCATGCAATCTTCTTTTGTATGTATCTAAGAAGGTCTCCACGGAGCAAAATAATTGCACGGTAATTATTTAAATATTTATTTTACTTTGAACAATAAAGGAAGTTTTAGAAAATTTTGTATTAACAAATTATTGTCCAAATTATTGAAAAATCAACTTTAATAAAAAAATCCAACGTGAATCAGTTCTCTATTAGAATTATATCATAAATATTTTTAAATTTTTCTATTCACTTTGAGTACCTCAAAAAAATTATTTTCAAGTTACGTACTCGCTTAGAGGCTGTGCGCGAAACCTAAAAATGGCGGGCGGACGGACGGCTATTTTCAGCGTTAAATTAAAATTATAAATTTTGGAGATACCTCTTCAAGGATCTTTTTTTCAAAATTCAAAAATATTAATAGTATACGAACTATAAACAACAAAACCGAGCATTTGTTTATAACTTTTAGAATTTGTATGAACTAGTTTTTTTTTGTTACAAGATGATCTAGACAATATTCCGGATCGAATGAGCCTAACCACTTAATTTTACTAAAAATATGTCCATTCAATACGAATCTAAACTTAAAGCTCAGACTAAATGATTGATTACAATTGATACCAATTGGCTGTGAAATTAAAGAGACAACAAAATGGTCCTGTATTCGAATGTGAAATTACTGATTCAACTCATTCTATTCCATTTGTTGTTTTTGTTTTGGCATCAGCGACGTTCGAGAAAAATATGTAGTCATAGGCAGATTCGAATTCAAGATCTGCTGGCACACTATTGCTGTGCCGTTTCACCACTTGTATTAGCTGTAATTTTTGATAATTACATCAGTTGAGTATTTTGAATTTCCCGCTTCAAAGAATGGTTTGAGTTTTGAATAAGTGATCGAATATATTTTTACTAGTTTTATCGCTCTTGATGAAGAGCTAAATGAAAAATTCAGCTCAATTAAAATCTCCTTCGACTTTTACATTGATTTTTGAAAATGTTCAATTTCATCCACAAAACTGTTTCTCACACACAGAAATATTGTCAAACTCGATGTAGGATGTTAACGTCGGAGTACGGAAGCGCAGAAGGGCCACATATTTCTATTATTTGTTTCTTGGAAATTACGACTTCAATCTCAAAATTTCGACTTTAATCTCAAAATTTCAACTCTCTCTCTCTCTCTCTCTCTCTCTCTCGAAATTTCGAGAAATCTGGTTATTTCGAAATTACGACTTCAAACATGAATGTTCGACTTTCGAGATTCAAAGTCGTAATTTCCAAGAAACACGCTTCCGTATCGAAGTTTGCTTGGTTTTTGAATAAAAGTTTAAAAATTTAAGTTTTTAACTCACACACATATTCTTTATCAATTTTTTTAAACGCCATTGTTAACATCATTTATCTCGGAAATCTAAATAGAAATTAGTAGTTTTTGAACTTCGACTTCGAAATAACTCTCTTATACTACAAAAACATGTCGCAGATAGTAATCTGTTTATTTTTCTCTGCCAGTGAAAAAGTGAAAGTGTCAAAGCTCTCATTCATAAAAATGACACTTTTCATTGGTACAGATAAATGGACAGCACAGTATCATGTTTTATAGTAAAAAAGGTACACTTCGATGTCGAAGTTTAGAAAATACCACTTCTTATTTAGATTTTTGATATCAATGAAGTGAAAATTGGCATATAATGAAAGTCAGTAAAGAGTTCGTTGATAAGTGAAAAATTTCAATTATTGACTTTTATTTAAAAACTGAAAAAATTTCGTCATTAGTTTCTCTTTATATAGAGTTGTTTGACGTCATAGTACCACCATATTCAAATAAAAATGGCCATATGTGCTATATCGTTGGAAAGAATATTTTATTTCTGATCTGGTTGAAAAAAATATACAGTCCTATTGGAAATTCTTGACTTGTGAAGATTTTCACGAGGTTTATTATAAAAAATATCAGCTTCGAAGAACTCCAAATTTCAAATTTTTTACTACATAAATAATTGAATGGCGCCGTGTATAATGATTTCTTTGTCACCTGGTATAGCAACTTCACAAGGGAAATCGACACGCCCACTTTCTATTCATAGTCTAGTTCACATGTACCATTTTTTTTAAATAGGAAAATTAAAGTTGTGCATTGAAAAGAAAAGGAATTTTTTTATAAACAACAATAAAAATAAATAATAGAGCTAGAACTCAAATGAAAAGGTGAAATTGCTAATGAATGAGTAATAAATAAAAAAGACTTGAAGCATTATTGTCATATCTGTAATACTTTAAAGAGTTATTATAATTTTATATACAAAAAAGCGGATGAAAAAAATAAATTACAAGGAAAATTATATCAAAAGCAATATAATAAATAGAAAAAAAAATAAAACATATATGGCTACTTCTATTGCGCAATTGAGTATCAAAACAAATAAATGGAAAAGGGTTTTAGTTAGTTATTCAACAGTTATGTATTAACTAACAAATCCATAATTATTGAAAAAATTGGGATGCAATTTATTTTATCGCGGATTATTGTTCATTGATGTTTTCCAAAACTACATGAATTTTTTCATTCCTTAATTTTCATATTCATTATCTTGAAAAAAATTTTGTTGCTGTGTCAGATTGACGCCCCGAGCGCGAAAGCCAGGCTACCCGTTTTTTGCTTTACTTTCAGGGCTCTGTAAAAACGACAACTAGTAGAGGTACTGCTCCGGGAGTCAAAACTTTTTTTTTTAGCATATTTAATGATCTTTTTTTATCTGTTTTTAAAATTCGAAAATTTTGAGTGCTGTTCGAGATATTCAGAAAAAACCAATCCTCAATTTTTTTAACTAATTTCTTTATGACTTTCGTAATTTATATCAGTGCCTTTTCGAACTTACCCTCAAACTTTCTGCGTGACAATGTGAATCGAATGACACCTTGATCGTAATTCTCGGAGACTATATAAAAATTTTAGAAGAAAATGGTACATGTGAACTAAACTATTGATCTCATTCCTGCCAAGTCCCTTATTACTTTCATATTTTGGAATCCACAACCGGTCTAAAACCTCGTTATTATTTTTCACCATATTCAAATTTTATGTTTTTCTGTCCACCATAAAAATTGTATTTGCGAAACTGAAATACTCAAAACATGAACAACATGTATATTTTAGTTTATTTTGATCAATATTAACTTGAATTACGCAGTAGTTTCCACGACGCAACAATCAAACTTTCATGAATCTTCGCTAATATACATATCTCTTATCCACCTTGCATCCATCTGTTTCACATGTGAAAAACTCGGCAACGTTTAATCGACCTCACTTTGCCTCACTATATACGGACCTCACTTCACTAGGAGAATACTACAGTCCTCACTCTGTAGATGTATATTGAAGAAAAATTTTTCCATTCAGATTTTTACGAGTATATTTTCCATTTTTCAATTGGAAAACAGAGGCCGCGGCTAGGTTGAAAATTAGAACATTCCCAGTCAACTCCTTCACCCGGTCCTCACTTGGTTAGGACTAAACTGTGTCCTCACTTTGATAGCTGGCGGTATATATATATATATATATATATATATATATATATATATATATATATATATATATATATATATATATATATATAATATAAATATATATATATATATATATATAATATAAATATAAATATATATATATATATATATATATATATATATATATATATATATATATATATATATATATATATATATATATATATAATGGAATAACGGGGTCTCTCAGTCAAAAAATCAAAAATCAAAAACTCTGCTTTACTTTGCAAAGCTTTCGATTCTAGTGGGAAGCTTCTTCAGGGCCTATAATTTATTGAGTTGTGGGTTTTTTTGCCAATGAATAAAATTACAAATCATACTTACAGTAAAAATGAGTAAAAAACAATTAATTGAACATATAAATCGACGAAAAAAGTTAAACATTAATGGAGTTTTTTGGTTTGACAAATGTCATACCTTCACATAAATGTCATTTTTCAATGGGCATGATAATTTGATAATCTTTGACTCTAAAGGGAAAGTTGATTGATACAATTTTCATTATTATCAATATGAGTTTTGGTATAGTTCCAGCAAGTTACTGTATATACTGCTGAGATTATCAATGTCAGTTCTCTTATTCATACAATTAGAAAACTTATTAATTTCAACCATTTCAAGAAAAAGGCGTTTGGAAATATTTTTTTCTGTATGTAAAACTGTGATATTAGAGTAATTTGGTTTATGTCCTGTTTCTATAGAATGTTGCGCTAATGCACATGATTTCTCATTAAGCTCTATATCACTTTTATGTGAAGTTATTCTATCTTTAAGAATTCTAGATGTTGTTCCAATATAATCCAAATTACAATTGTTACAAGGAATGTTATAAATCACATTTGACTTTTTGGTAGCATCCGTTTTATCTTTTAATTTGGTATTCAAATTCTTTATAGTTTCAATATTTTTTTGGCATATTTTGATATTTTGTTCATTATGAAAAAGTTTTATGATATTTGAAGATAAATTTCCAAGATTAGGTATAGATTTGTAAGAAAAATTGATAGGTGAACTATTATTATTACATACATTTCTGCTGATTACATTGGAATTTGTATTACTGCCAGTATTGAAAATTATTTTATTGAGAAGTATTCTGGGATAGGAATTTTCGATCGAGTAGATTTCACATACCAATCACTGATTGGTATGTTTTTTGAGTGTTGTGTCCACGAATTATTTCATTCTTGATTTGTGTCATACACACTCGATAAAATCTCTATCTATATATATATATATATATATATATATATATATATATATATATATATATATATATATATATATATATATATAAATCTTGGAAATTTATCTTCAAATATCATAAAACTTTTTCATAATGAACAAAATATCAAAATATGCCAAAAAAATATTGAAACTATAAAGAATTTGAATACCAAATTAAAAGATAAAACGGATGCTACCAAAAAGTCAAATGTGATTTATAACATTCCTTTCTAGATTTCATATCATTTCTAGAAACATGTGGATTCGTTTTCCGATGGCATTTCAGGTTAGCTTCCCAAATTTCTGCTACCGCAGTTGTCGGTTGATTGGTCAAACCACCAACACTGACATAAAAACTTGGCAAGTTGACTTGGGTGTCACACCAATAGGTGGTTCCACTTATGTTTCGCTTGCGTTTACGCAGCTATTTTTATCAAGTACTTTCTTGGTTTTTTCTCATTTTGTCTTCAATCGAGGACCGCCTGCCCGGTACTGACGATGCCCAATAGGCTGAAACAGCTGTATACCGGTGGCTCTTAAATTGAAATCAATATGGGAATGATCAAAGAGTACTTATCTATTTATTTTTTGATTTTCATGGAATTATTTTCCAGCAGCTTGACTGCATTAACCTTTCTAGATTTCATATCATTTCTAGAAACATGTGGATTCGTTTTCCGATGGCATTTCAGGTTAGCTTCCCAAATTTCTGCTACCGCAGTTGTCGGTTGATTGGTCAAACCACCAACACTGACATAAAAACTTGGCAAGTTGACTTGGGTTTCACACCAATAGGTGGTTCCACTTATGTTTCGCTTGCGTTTACGCAGCTATTTTTATCAAGTACTTTCTTGGTTTTTTCTCATTTTGTCTTCAATCGAGGACCGCCTGCCCGGTACTGACGATGCCCAATAGGCTGAAACAGCTGTATACCGGTGGCTCTTAAATTGAAATCAATATGGGAATGATCAAAGAGTACTTATCTATTTATTTTTTGATTTTCATGGAATTATTTTCCAGCAGCTTGACTGCATTAACCTTTCTAGATTTCATATATATAAATTGTTATAAATATATAAAATTAGAAGAGTATTTATAATTCAATTAATTTGATTCTTGATTATTATTCTGTTAGTTCAAATAATTTGAAAATTTTCTGTGATTTCAAAATTCTTAGTGCTCCGGCAGATACCTGTCCTTACCTCTAAATCTTACCTCTATTCTTCAAGGTTGCTCAGCTCAGTCGAAGCTCATACAGCTCTCTTTCTCAGAGTAGAGTTCTTGGAAAGGTGTTATAAATAAAATTTTGTAAGTCTGTGTTTTTGAAAATAAAATTTTGTCTCAAAGTTAAAAAAAATATAATGAATGTGAAATTTTTGTAAATGTTTTGTCAAACCAAACTTAAATTACCCTAAAACTGCGCCAAAATACCTTATGCTAAGAATTGTTACAGTAAATGTTGAATTTGAAACAAAAATATTCTTAGAATTGTGTTCCGTACAGTTAAATTCACGTGTAACGGCAAATTAGTTACTTGTAAGATGTCTGTGGTTCGTGCGTGGGAAACGATTTTAAAAATATCTGTGCTAAATGTCAGTGAATTTTTCAAATTTTCCTAATATTAAATCCAATAATAGTTCATGTAAATAAAATGATGAAGTTCGTTGATAAATAAAAGTTCAGAAGTTGTGATTTTCACACTGGAAGTTCCTTGTGACTGGAAAACTTTTGATTCGATTTGGAGGTTATGAATTGTTCAAGATTTTCAAAAAAATGTATTCTTCTTATGGATTGGGAATTATAAATAATATTGTAATACCTCAAAACTGGTACAGCGTCCCTGGATTGGTTTTCCCTTGATTGGAATTTTGAATTCTTCCAGACACTCTAAAATCTCCAGTAAGTATCCTTTCTTGTTATTATTATTTATACTCTGGCTCCTATTGATGGATTTATATTGATAAGAACATGCAAAACGGCCTTTTCTCTTTCTTTTCCCTTTTTTAATTTCTAACAGCTCTTCAAAAAAATTCGCGTCTGGACAGTTCAAAAGCTTCCCTCTACTCTCCTTATTGATTCACCCCTGGCAACCAGACAAAATTTTCCTGCCTACTGCTTTTCATAACAATAATTTTGAAATTTCTTCAATTTTGACACTTTTCACTGTTCACACATATTATATTTACGATTTCTGTTTCCCAATTTTCACTAATACTAATAATGATTAATTTTGATTACATTTCATCACATTTTGTTTTCAATTTTTCTAATTTTGAATCCAAAATTCATCATTTTTCAGAAGTTAACACCTCCTTTTCAATTTATCAATCTGATTGGCTACTCTATAGTTGCATCCAAATCATGTACTGAGTGTTCTTACCATTTTTCAGATAAAATTCCTAATGTCAGTGTTAATTGAATTTTTGTTATTAATTTGTAGTGTAAATCTGTTTTATTGTATGTTATTATGTTGTATTAATGTCTTTACTGTTTTCAGTGTATTTATCCCGATGATTGATGGTTTCTGGTTAGTTGTGCTGTTTGGAAATGATCTGAAATACTCTAATACTGATAAGTCACAACTTTGCCTGATCTGGGCATGAACATTACTCAAAATTATACAGATAAGAATTTGAATAAAGGTAAAGTATCTGGCTTTCTAATAAAATTAAACATCTAAGAATAACTTTGATTTTCACAAACTTTCAACACTGAACTAACAAAATATGTGAACTTTTAACATCAAATTAATAATAATATGAAAAACTTTCAACATTGAACTATCAAAATAAATACAAACTTTTAACTTTTAACTACTAAAATAAATGTAAACTTTTAACTAATTAAAATTTGAAAATCTTTAACTTTGCAATAATCTTATAAAAAAACTTATCATAACAATATATATATATATATATATATATATATATATATATATATATATATATATATATATATATCAAAAAGGGGAAATTCGTGGACAGAACACTCAAAAAATAGTGGCAAACCGCGGACACGTGTTTCTGGCTATTGGCCTCATCAGCGCGGTGCAGCCAATTGCAAAGATGGACAACAACTGGTTACCAAAAATGAAAAACATCACATATGCACGGTGTCACCAACAAGAGCTAACCACACATTTGTGGTTTCAATTAGAAGACCTAGAATTCCCAGGCATCATCTAACATCACCACGTAGGCAGCTATAGCTACCTGCGTGACTTCCGGGTCCAAGATATAAATACAGAGATATAAATATTAACGAGTGTGTATGATATAAATCAAAAGGGGAAATTCGTGATGCCTGGGTATTCTAGGTCTTCTAATTGACTAATTCTGTCCACGAATTTCCCCCTTTTGATTTATATCATACACACTCGTTAATATTTATATCTCTGTATCGGCTGTCCTCTTAGAGAGTATGGATTACCTCAGCCAATGACATCAATTTATTTTAAAAATAGAGAGTACGTGAAGGAGACCAGTTACGATTCAGTGGCCTTAGAAGACGTAGTAAGAAAAAATGAATCATCCTTGAATGACGAGCAACAGTGAGTTTACAATAAAATTATCACAAGTGTAGATGGAAATGACGGTCGAATATTTTTCTTAGACGCTCCAGGTGCTAACACCTAACTTATTAATTTACTTTTGGCGAAAGTAAGAAGCACCCACGGCATTGCCCTGGCTGTGGCGTCGTCCGGCATAGCTACTACATTACTTGAAAATGTTCGAACTGCTCATGCTACTTTTAAGTTACCACTCAATTTAATCACTGCCGAGACTCCCATTTGCAACATCTCCAAACAAAGTAATTTTGCTGAAGTTTTAAAGAGTACAAAAATAATCGTGTGGGATGGAATAAGATGGCTCATAAAGGTGGTATTGCAGCCTTAAATAGATCACTGAGTGATATAAGGGGTAATACAAAATTAATGGGTGGCGTGACAGTTTTGCTGGCCGGAGACTTTCGGCAGACTCTACCAGTGGTGCCAAAAGGAACCAGAGCTGAAGAAGTAAAGTCGTGGATTGAGAAATCTGATTTGTGGCCCCAGGTTAATATTCTTGAGCTCTCTAAAAATATGAGAGCACATTTCGGCAGGGCTGAGTCTGCTGGTAGATTTTCGAATATCCTTCTTAAAATCGGTAATGGTGATTTTCCATCGTTGGATGGAATGATAACTATCCCGGAAGAATTGTGCACAGTAGTTACTACGATTTAAGAATTGCTGTCTGAAGTTTATCCAGACATTATTCATATACATGACAAGCCTATTGAATGGTTATGTGAGCGTGCCATACTAACTCCAAAGAACGATCAAGCAGCAGCTATCAACGATATCCTGCTCATGTCGTTTGAGGGCGAATATAAAAGTCTCAGGGGCGAACTCTCGAATGTATATATATATATATATATATATATATATATATATATATATATATATATATATATATATATATATATGTATATATATATATATATATATATATATATATATATATATATATATATATATTCTTTCAAGGATGATTCATTTTTTCTTACTACGTCTTCTAAGGCCTCTGTATCGTAACTGGTCTCCTTCACGTACTCTCTATTTTTAAAATAAATTGATGTCATTGGCTGAGGTAATCCATACTCTTCAAGAGGACGGCCGCCTAATGATAATAGGCATCCTCTAATACCGACAGGCATTTGTTGAATATCAGGTCCGATGAGTGCTCCACATCCACGTCACTTTGCCTTTCCAATTGTTTTTAAGTCTTCAGAAAGCTTTTCTTTGTATTTTTCCTGAAGACATAGAGGGTCGGAAACCTGGCAGAACAATAAAATGATAACAAAAAGCTCTCGAATCATATGCGGTGTTTGTCCAAAGTGCTGCCTCTTCAAGAGCTGAATCCAAATGCCGATCATCTTCGAGTAGACCTAGAGCCTTGCACGCAGATATATATTGGAATTTGGTTGTTCTGCTATGGTAGCCAGATATTGAAGCAGTTATAACGGCACTATAGACCAGCCCCTCCACTTTTTTAAGCCCTGCCCCCTTCAGCCAATCAGAATCAAGCACCCCCCTCCACTTTTTCAAGCCCCGCCCCATCAGCCAATCGGAATCAAGAACCCCCTCCAGTTTTTCAGCCCCGCCCCCTCAGCCAATCAGAATCAAACACCCCCTCCACTTTTTTTCATCCCCTGCCCCCTCAGCCAATCAGAATCCAGCACCCCTTGACCGCAACAGGCAATCAGTGTGTGAAGCCCCGCCCCTTCCGCACATGGTCAACCAGTCACGGATCCATCAACTCCCCCAGTTGTCACCTATCGAAGCCATACTCCGCCCATTTGTTACACCCTTGCCAATTAAGCTAAGCCAGCAGGTCAGCCATTTTGAATCACGTGGTCGGAAGCACTGTCAGCTGTCAACATCAGATAGCAGTGTCAGCTGTCAACTTCGGTTATCACGTGGTTGGAGGGGGAACTGTCAGGTTGTCACGCTATCAAGCGCGCGCGTCGCCTATAATAATTTTTTTGAAACTGAATAAATAAAAAGTTTTATGTTGAAATTGAACCCAGGTCGTCGGCGTGCCAAGCGAGAGCCTTAGGTTTGACGCCAACGTGAGATCTTGAAAGTACTAGATAAATATTTGAATTGGTCTTACCAAGTGTCGCATGGTGGAGGTCATAAATCCTAAATTTTGGACCTCGGGTCCTCGAGCGGGCCATCGATTTTTTGAGGAGGGTCGTTAAGTCATTTCTAATTTGGTGTGTGATTTGTTGCGGAGTCCTTGATTTGGGTTTTTTTTATTTGGGGCGGAGTCTTCGATTTTTGATGTTCGTTTCGAGTAGCCATTTCGTATCGCTTTGTCTATTGCACCCAGGAGTCATTGATTTGGAGGTGGGTCCTTGATTTTGGAGTGGGTGCATGATTTGGACTTGATGTTGGGACCTCGATTTGGGGCCTCGACTTGGACCTCGATTTGGGCCCTCGACTTGGACCTCGATTTGGGGGTGGTTCCTCAAATTACGACCGGGGTGTGGGCTAATTTTTGGTCAAAGACCTCAGAGACAATGTAAAAGCTCGCAGAGTGAAACATAAGTGAATGTAGCGAAAGAGTATGACAGCAATACATAAACGTCGATATCAAAGTGAAATTTCCACGATCGCAGAAAACGCAAAGTTTCTCTCAGTCGACAGCGAGACCCAATAGACGTTTATCGACCTACCATCATAAACAGTCGGTACAATATTTTCAGTCGTTTTGAGCCCCAAAAAAAAAGATTTTGAAAATATAAGACTCCCTCACTTCGTCATAAAAAAATATGGAATGTGTGTATGTGTAGAACCTGATATGGAAGCGACTTGTTGACCGTTGAAATGGAAAGTGAGCGACCGCAAAATATTATCGCAAACAACGAACGCTATCAAAATTTATAAATCGACTCGAATTGTAATTGAGACCAAAAAAAAAGTATTGTTTTTTTTGTTTTGGTGAAAGCGAAAAAAAGAGTATGTAGGTATTTTCAAAAAAAAATGAAATTTTGATGATATTACCGTAGATTTTTTGCAAAAAAAAATCAGTCGTTTCCCAAAATAGCATGTTTTCGTTTTGTCAAAAAAAAAGTAATACAAAAACGTTAGCGACAGAATCACTTGGGAAATCTTCTCAGTCAGGGAAATATTTGTCATGTAAGATATTAGGTTGAATGTTTCAAAATAATAATATTCAGTTCATTACAAATAAAAAACTTTTAGGTTTGATCAATTCATTTCATTTCAAGACGGTTGTTATTTTTTTTTGGTACTGAGTTTGGCTATGGCCGAGCCATCGTAAGTTGATGTGCAAAAAATATCTTGAAAAGTATGGTTATGTTGACAATAATACACAATCAAATTTTTTGAAAAAGCACTCAGACTTTTTCAAGAACGTTATAATTTACCAATAGATGGCACAATCAACAATGAAACAGCCCATTTGTTAGAATTTCCTCGATGGCAACATGCTGAAAATGAATTCCGAGTTGGAGGTAAATGGGATAAAACGAATTTTCGCTAGTATGTATCTTCGCTAGATAATAAGTATCGGTATATAGTTCAGAAGGCGTTTGGCATGTGGCTGAATGTATCTACACTGGATTTTCAAAAAAAAAGAGAAACAGGCATTGTCATTATTTTTAATATTGATACATGCATGTTATTTTGCAATTTGATGTGGAAGTTCAATGAGAGATGAACCATTAATTTCCAAATTGACTATACCACTTAAAACGCAATCACTATTTCGTTCTTGAAATTCAGATAATGATGGTTGTCAAATAAAATCTAAGACATTTAAAAAAAATTTTATTCATTTAATTATGTTTTCGGTTGACAAGCAAAATGTATCATTTATTCAGGAGTGATCTGCATCATTCCGTTACATTTGTGATACATAGCAAGATCCTGACGATGAGATTGATGCCACTCGAGACTCTACGGGCAAAAACAAAATGTCACTCCACAACGTTTACATATGATTGATGAATGAGGTGTATCAATAGGCAGTAATGTGGGTGGAGCGGGGGACATCGTCACAGTTTTTGGACAGCTGAAATTATTCACAATGAAATTTTTCGATACTGAAAATAGTTTTGAACAACTCACAAAATATCTAGACATGATTCATCAATTAGTTGTGACTGTTGGTTCAGGTTGTTCTCATATTCCGAGGGTTGAGATGGTTCAGATCTAAAGACAAAAATTTCGTACTCAAAAATACAAGGTGATATTTTTGCAAAAAAAAAATTGATATAGAGTTTGGTTTTTTTTTGCAAAATGTTATAAAAAATTACGTATGATGAATATTCATACGAAAAAAAATTTTTCATAAAAATTTGTACGTAATTGTTTTAACTTTTGATATATTTGAAATACTTGGATTCATGGATGTGGTAAATTCAGTTTCGAGCAAATTTTCCAGCATGCATTCGTTATATTTGAATACACTTATGAGTCATGGGATGTGGTAGATACAGTTTCGAGCAAATTTTTCAGCATGCATGAATACACTTATGAGTCATGGGATGTGGTAGATACAATTTCGCGCCATTTTTTTTTTCAGCTAGGTGTGGCACTTGTGGCGTCATCTCATATAATTTTTTATATAGAGGTCGCTGACGGCTGTGAAAAGCCGGCCCAAAAACAAGGTTTTCACTAATAACACAGTTATAAAATGAAACGCGTGAACGAATTTTGATTTATTTCGGAGGATATTTTTGTTGATGTATGACAAATGAACTCGCTTTTATTTTTGATCGTATGATCCAGATGTCTAGGAAGGTCGCTCAAGGCGGGAAAAAAAAGGCCCTCTGAAAATTAGGTTTTTCATGGAAAAAAAACAGTCATAAAATGAAACGCGTGAATGAATTTTGATGTTTTTTTGTTCAGGAGTATATTTTTGTTCATGTATAACAAATAAACCAGATATTTTTGGGGTTTTTCAAAACTAATACATGTACACTGATAAAAATAATTACACAATTTATCGTTGGCAATTTATTACCACAATCTATTATGTAATCATATAACGATACTAATTACGTAATTTTTTTTCAGTATAGAAAATGTAAAAGTCACACAATTTATTTAGTAAAATTTCACAGTAAAAAAGATTTGCAATTTGAAATTACACCACAAATAAGGTTATTATAAACGATATATTGTGGAAATTTTTAGTAATAATAGCATGGTTTTACCATCAAATCTGTAATCTTACTATACCCTTCATATAATTGTACATTACTCGAATTGGATTTTTTTCTGAACATGAGTAATAATACAATATGGGAACTGTATCTTTACCATGCGAAATTTCGAATTCCTTTGTAAATTTCCATTATACATAGGGTAGGCATATGTAAAAATACATGGTAATATTAGAATGTAGAATTACAAGGTATTATTACGTTTTTGTTGTAAAACCACAAGGTATTTCATGGTTATTACATATTAAAATCCAAAACCATTACAAAAATATTTATTAAAACAAAAAATTAACATAAAATAAATATTTCAAATAAACAAATAAAAATAAATAGGTACTCATTTTTAAACTAAATAATGTAAGGAACGATAAAAACTAACACAATAATGTTACAAATATTAAATGCTATAAAAAGGGGAACTGAAAATGTATTCAAGAGAAGAACCAGTTATTTAATTTGTTGACATATCTAATAAGAATTCGAAACTAAAAATTGTAACTACCGTACTAGTAAATGGGCTTAATTATAAAAATTAATTTTCAAGATTGTCAACAAAAGATGATACGATTCTAGTGTTAATAGCAAATAGCCATTCAATTATCATTTTTATGTATCACAAGGAAGATTTCAATTCCATTTATTAATGTTGGTTGAAAAATACTAAAAGATAAATTTATTCTTGTATAAATTCAAATACTAACAATCATATATTATCGAAAGTTCATATTACATTTTGAATTGGCTATAAATTTTGATCCTAAGTTCGAATTCCTCAAATTATTATTATTTTTTTTCATTCACTTGGTACATAAAGATGATAATTTAACAATTAATTGCTTTTCAGTAAGTAGACATAGTTTGTAGATCTTCATTTTATTTGCAATGAATGATTATTAAATTTCAACATATAATTCAAAACTTTCTTCTTTGTCTGAGTAACCTTTCCTCTACTCTTGGAACCAGCATCAGGATGAATTTTGAGATACATCCTCTGTAGGAGCTCGAAGGTTGCTTGGAGTTTTGGAGGATATTTCAAATTAAGAATGAAATATAATGAAAACGCAACTTTTAGAGCTTCCATAAATGTTCCATATCCTTGCAAATCAATGTTCTCTCTTTCCACAAAAACGAAGAAGATTTCATTTTCTTGTGCATCACCTTAAATGAAAAAATAAATAGGTTTCTCATGAATAATTATATGAATAATGATATGTATGTACTGAAATAGAACTTTATTTTCTTAAAGAGTAATGTCGAGAACTATTTTTAGGATTTTATAAGGGCTGATGATTGAGTAGTTGAAGAGTATGAATGTACAGTGTGTGTATGGAAAGGGAAGTATTTTTCAGAGATATTTCTTTCTTTGAAGGCGGTTGTTTTGAATGTTTTTTTTTTTTTTGGTTTTGTGTCTAGTAGAAGCTGACTAGAAGGAAAGGTGATTTTCTTATAATTGAATGTTCAATTAAACATAATTGTTTCGGATGGACTTCTTCTCCCGGTTTTTTGTATGTGAATATCTATCGTATGTATGAATTACACATCCTAATGAAGAGTTCAATTCATTATTTTCAATTTTAATTTTTCTTTTTTCATTTGGAGGTTCCTATCTTCTGTTTGTTATTGGAGAAGTAGAAGGTCAATAGTCTTCGTTCCCAGAAAGTATACTATCATGGAAATTTCAACCCCATACTATATACCGATACAACAATAAATAAAAGAAAAGTAAAGATCAAATTGGTGATATAAACTTCTGAAGGTCATTAGAAATGGACGACGAGAAATCTGGGTTGTAGAGCGGGTTGTTCATTGTGGTATAATGGTTGAGAATGAATTGGAGCCAAGAAAAAATGAAAACTCATCTTACCTACTGCCACAATGCTTGGAGTCAGAGGTAAATCATCATTATGTATATCGGACATTGTCTGAAATAAATAAATATTAATAAATAGGATAGTAGATTTTACTTTTATATCCCCACCTTTGATACTAGAAAGAAGTCCTCGATACTTTCTCCGAAGTACTGGGCTATATATGTAAGACATTTTATTGAATCATCAGCAACTACTTCCTTCTCTACACTAGCACTAGAAGTGTTATGAGTTTTTTTGAACCATAAAGATTTGATTATTTCAACATCTTCATTGATTTTATCCAACAAGTTGATATTTGATCCTGTTAATTTATTAAAATGCCATATGATCGATTTTGGAGATAGTATAATTGGCCACTCTTCTTTTATAGTAGAAATTGTGGGGCTAATTACATTATTCAGATATTTTCTGATTTCTGGATAGCTTTTTTCGAGTATTGTATAGAAGTCTTCATTAATATCTGTGGCTTTCTTTTCTTTATCGGAAACCATTTGAGAACTAACAATTTCTGGATCCCAATTTGAGCAGCCAGCTCTTGCGCTTAAAAACATTTTTTTATTCGCCACTGGATTAGCTGTATTATTTGTATTACTGTCAAGTGCTCTTTTATAAAGAGGTCTATTCAGATAGTTATTTCTATCAATCAATTTTTGCACTAGTTTGTGGCTACCATCTCCTAAAATTACTCCGTCCCTATCTATGTCAATGAACACCGACGGGTAAGAGTTTATGACTTTCTTTGCTATAATTTTAAATGCTCTGATCGGAATAACTTTTTTAAAGCACCTCATATCATCAACTATGATTTGTGTTAAACGTGTAATTGTTCCTGCGTCTCTTATTTTATTTTCCAAATTTTGAATTTGATTGGAGTTCAGTTTCTCCCAAGGTATTTTGAAATTTTTCCACCATGTTTCGGCATTGCAATCGGTAGATTCAGAAATTATAATATTCTCAGATGATACCATCATTGGAATTTCTTGATCTATTGAGTCAATAGTAATTGTTGAATTTGTGCTGCTATTCAACAAATCATTTCTTGGAGGTAGAGTAGAAGATAATGACAATCCTGATGTTAAAGAAGAATCTGATTTGGGGGGTTGCCAGTATTCTCCAGGTTGTAGTAACATCAGAACTTCATTTTTGAAGTATGGCAATACTTCATCTTCGACAGGGGTTCCGTTCGATTCCAACACTAACACTGATCCATTCAAATCCAATTTTATGGACGCTGAAATTAAAATAATGATAAGTACCTATATAGACTATTTTTGAAATAAAAAAGTAACCTCACTAATGTAAGCTTGCAAATATCAATACGGGTGAATATGATTCAAGGATTATAATTATGTTTCCTTTTGTTGGGTATGAACCTGTTGGAAATGAAGGCATTATTATTATCATTATGTAATGTTTGTGTCAGGCGAAGAGCACTTTTCTGGATGACATTTGAAAGCTTCCAAGGAAGATAATCTGATCTTTATAAAACATCTTTCGGCATCTTCCTAGTCCGAAATAGTGTTCCAAGTTTCTGAAAAGCAGCCTTTGGTATTCTACGATTGGCGTCATTTTAATCCCCAAAACAACTTTTCGAAGCAGAAAGTGGAATTGCCTGCATCATAATGTTATCGAGAATTAAAATGAGAGAACGAGACAAATATGTTGTCGTTAGCAAAAGCAATATATTGAATTCTTGGTTTTTCTAATTAGTTGTTGATATAAAATGAAAAAACGTCTTGAAGATAATATGGATCACTGACGAACACCAAAGAATGCGGCAGACATTCATGACATAAAAATTTAATAATTGGATAATTTTAGAGCTGTGAAACTGAAGTATTCAAAATATCTATTAGTCTTGAAGAGGATAAGTATATTTACAAAAATTTTAACTTACCATTCAAAATTAGAGTATTGTAGGGTGCTTCACAGTCATCGTCTACTAAAATGATAGTTTTTTGAATTCGTTCAGCATTCCATACTATGTAAGGAATTTTCATGTCTGAAAATGTACATATCATTTTGCAAAATCATATTCAGGATCTGAACTGTCTTTGTTCAAACTCCTGACTACAATTATTATATGAAAAAGACAAATGTTGTAACAATGTAATTGTCTTTCAGATTTGTGAAATTTTGAGAGCAAGTAAAGAATTTTTTGATGAAATTCTATGGGAAAAACACATTCAACAACTCTTTGGGAGATTTTCTCAAAAGAGTTCAGAACCCCAACATATGTTTTACTATAGAATAGCTTCCTTCAAGCATATTTTGGTTCATTTTGTTAAAATTTCACAAAAGTGTTGTTAAATACGTTTATGCCTTTTAATATTTTTGTTTTTATTCATTTTTTAGTTTTGAATTTCGTCCAAACAGTTCAGCAAACATTTTCATCTTCATCATGAAAATGCTTGCTAAACTGTTTGGACCAAATTCAAAACTAAAAAATGCATAATTCGAAATTAAATGAAAATTTTTAAAAAAGTTCAAGTGGTGCTGATTTGAAATAAAAAACTCTTTCGTCATTGAAATCATGATGAAGTAAGCTTTCTACACAGAGTATTCTCTCATAGGGAACAAATATGTCACAAGTTTTATTCTGCTCCAACTCTTGTGTTCCTATTATTTCAGAAAGAAGACCAGAAACGCAATTATAAAATGCTTTCAACTCCTTACCGATGAAATATATGTTTTCTAAATCATGTTCTATAAAAATATATTTGATTTGACACAAATGGTAAAAAGCAAATTGATCTTTATGAATACATAAATACATTCCCGATTTATAGGATATACCCCTAAATATAACATTTCCACTAATGAATGCTAATTTAGAGATATATACACCTATTAAAGTTTTCCAGTAATTAGGAAAATTTGATAACAAAAAAACTTCAATATTTTTGGCATCAACTTTGTTTGAGTATAAGTTTTTATTGGAAGTTGAATTGTAGGCATGCAAAAATTGATGTTTCATAGCCAACGATTTCAAAATATTTTTAAAATTAGGAGAATGTCTTATGACGTTTTTGAAATATCTATGTTTAGCTTCAAACCTCAATGACCAAAGATGTCTCAAAGGCCCAAATTTTTTTATCAAATTTGGATAGTGGAGTAAAAAATGATGCTTTGGTCTAAGAGGGATATGTGGAAAATAACGTACCCTCAGATCCATATATTCTTCAATTAAACCATTTAAGAGACATATTTGTTGATTAGAAATTCGCAAAGCCATCAAAATATTTACTATACTACGCAAAGTTAAAATCATTCTCCAAATGTTACAATTTTCTAGCAGATGTATTTTTTCGTACATCACGAAAGGTAGAGTGTTAATGAAAAATAGAATTTGTGAAGCGCTACCGACGATTTTCTCGCCCCTTTTTATTGTAGGTAAACACACTCGTTCATATTCAAATTTGAGCATGGTATATTTCTCATTTATAAAATCAAATGTAATAAGTTTTTTAGAAATAAAATAAGACAAAGAATACATCAAGTCATACGCAGATATTCCTTCTAAAATATCATGGGCGAAGCACGGTGGTAACCCTTCTGCAACATGAAAATATCGTAGACTATTCATGGGTGAATTAAATTTTATACCCCTGTAAACATCACCGAGGGTAAGCGCATAATTAACATCAACATCATAAGATTTTTTATTTCTTGATTCATAAACTTGTGAATAAGAACAATTTTTTAAATTATCAACATAACACCATCTACAAAAAAAAGAATTTGTTCTGAAACTTTCTACAAATCCACCTATTTGATGGCTTCCAAGGTTGTCTCCTATTATTACTGCTAATCTACCTCTGAAATTTACATTCTTTACATTTATGCCTTCTTCTTCTAAGAACTTCAAATCAGAGATGAGTTTATCCAATATTTTAGAATATCCAAATTTTTTTAAATCTCTCTCGAAACACAAAGCTACTAAATTTATTTGCTCCGTTTGAGTTCTTTGCCAAGGAAAAAGATTAGCAAGTGTCATATAAATTCCTACAAGTTTATATTTTTTCCGAGCAGAACCCAAAGGATTGCATATTTCAAATGCATCTTGATATAGTATTACTTTTATTGAAAATCGATTTCCATCAATTGAGTCATTCTGTTTGAATATATCTCCATCTGAAATATCTTCAAATAAATTTTTTCGATTAGAAGAAGTCTCCATTACTTGTTTGAAAATATTCTCATTTTCCAGAAGAACTTTCAATGTTTCTAGAATAGGTACATAAAAATAAAAGCTATTTGAAGATATATTGTCAGAAGAGAGAACAACTTTTATAGGTTCCACAAAATTAAAATTATCTTTATAATATTTCTTTCTCATATAATTTGTTCGCAATAATCCGCTATTTTCATTATGAGCGAATTTGAATAACGTATCTGACAACAAGTTATTTTGTTTAATGAAACCATTTTCATTGAAATTATGTATCATATAATTTGTATTTAACTGATCTATATCAGAAAATCCATCAATTAATGTTTGTAATGATTTATCACATAAAAAAAATTTACTCTGTAATATGACATACATGTTCGCCAGCAACTGCACTCCTAATTTTTCAATTTCAACTCTGGAGCAATTTAAGTCTTCTGAGTTATTAGTAGGTGCCGTCACTTCTTGTATATCAGTCTGATTTATATCACTTCTTTCAATTTGTGAATCAATGCTGAAAACGGTTCTGTTTCGATTCCTATGATTACGGAAAACATGTGATCTGAAGCTTCTGATATTAGAAAAAATCGTATTTATATTACATATTATAGAAAGAGGACAGCTTACTCTAGCATTAGGTTCTTTGAAATGACTGTATAAATGGAGAAATAAATGTTTTTTGTTCAATGTAGCAAAATTACAACCAGCAACATTACAATTATTATTATTGTGTGAATTTCCCTCTCGAATTCCAACACTACTACTTTTCTTATTATTATGTGACCTGAATATATGTTGCCTGTAACCTGTATACGATTTTAAAATGACGCCACAGCCATTTCGGCGACAAATAAATTCAACACTTGGCCAATTTCTATGAACATAATAGTGAATATCATATTTTCTGATAGTGTGACAATGGAATGTACACAAATTACATTTGAACATCTTTGTTGTTTTCATATAAACAAAATATATGTACTTACTGAGACATTCGATGAAATCAATAACTAGCAACAAACTTTATGATAAATTCTTAAATTCTAACCTATACGCAACAACCGCAACGTAACTGCTGCTGACCATTATAATCAAAAATCGAGTGTGGCCTGGCAAATGGGGAATGCGCGCGCACTAGAATAACGACTTTTTTCCGAGTTTATTATGGAATTCTCCACAACAAATTCTTCAATATTACACGATTAGTAATGACTTTTATTAAGATTTATATTTTTACGTTGAAAAATTCAAGCGTTGAAAATTCCTGTATTGATGTTGGAAATAAATAATTACAAAATATTTACTGGTTATTTACAATGTACTACTACAGAACTAATAAAGTGTGTTAAGTTAATACAATATTATAAACGGAAACTTAGTAAAGTACTATGAATTTTTCCAGGATAAATATCGAATCAATATTTTTACCAAATAGAACATGCAAAATTGAAGAATAATTTGTGAAAAGTACATAGCATATGTAAACTTACCATATCAAAATAGAAATAATACTGGGCTTTAGGATTTATGCGTTAAACATCACGAAAAATAATGATTACTTAATATATACCGTGAAATTTACAGAATGCATCACGAAATTTTACTCACATTTTTTGCAGTGTACCGGACACGTGATCAAACCCCACCTATATATTGACGAAGATAAGCATTTGAGCTCAATGTGATCTTGTCAGTCTTCCTGTTCAAAAAAAAGTGCCTGAAATGGAAAAGTTTGTTATCATTGGAGATATATGCAAAATTCATAAATATGGTGTTCAAGGAAGATCTCTAGAATTCAAAATTAAGCCTGTACCTAAAGGAGTTGAACCTACACGATGGGTGAAAGATGCCATCGAAGGAATTGTGGAAAAAGGTGTGGAAGGTTTGCATCCTACCGACCAAGTCGGATTCACTTTTTGCTTCAAGGACTTTGCTCGCGGTCAAGGATGGATGCGGTTCAAACCGGCTAGTGAAGTTACTTTTGATGATATTTGGGAGACAATTTCTTCAATATACCAGTCCAATTCGACGGGTCTCAACACCGAAACTTTTTTGTTTAGGCATAACAAGCGTTAGGATTCCTATAGGAAAAGGACGCCCTCGCAAGTTCAACAATTTTTCAAGAGGAGTGTTCCAGCCGAAGAGGAATCATTTCAACAAAAAACAATGATAACCTCTGTCTTCCTCGTGCACTCGTTACGGCAATGGCTTTCGTTGACAAAGACTCCGACTTCACCAAAGTTCGTCAAGATATTGGAAAGTTGCAAACAACAAGAGCTACACAATTGATGTAGAAAGCAGGCGTTTATATACCTGAAGAAGGCTCGGGCATCCCTGAACTGCAAAAATTTCAAGCCTGTTTAGAAGATTACCGAATTGTTGTGTATCAATATGAAACAAAGGGTCGTGACGTAATTTTCAAAGGACCGGACAGCAACAAGAAGCTAAACCTTTTGTACCATGAGGGACATTACAATGTCATAACATCCTTGAAAGGGGCTTTCGCTTATGAGACGGTGTATCGTTGTAGAAGGCTCCAAACGTAATGTTGCTATCTATATGTATGGTACGTACTTTGATTTTCGTGGAGTCTTTATGCGTGATACGTTGCCAACTTGTGGTCCACGGCTGCGAGAATGTGCCGTTTTTAATATAAGCTACCCAATGAGTGCCTGCATTCAATTGAGAATCCAAGTTCAAGAATTCAAGTACAAAATTTTTGTTTCGGTGATAAAATATAAAAGTGTGCGATAACCTGATGAAATGGGTTTTTGTCTCCGACCACATATATACTGGTACGACCCATCACTTTGCCACATATTTCACACAAGACCAGTCTCCTGTCATAGTTATATTGCCATTTCTTAAATTCTTCATACGAGCCCCAAGATTCTGTGTTGAATGGTATCCAATTGCCATCATTTTTACGGGAAGTGATGTAACAATTATCACAAAGTGATTGACTTTTTGATAATTTTATTTCTTTGAGACACCTCTCGCACAACATCTTCTTCTTCGACGTCTAAACAATTAATGACAATTTTTCACATTAACTTCATCTGATATAGCGTGATGATCAGCTGTTTTTTAGATCACTTGGGTATTCTGACGCTTGTTATGCCTAAACAAAAAGTTTCGGTGTTGAGACCCGTCGAATTGGACTGGTATATTGGAGAAATTCTCTCCCAAATATCATCAAAAGTAACTTCACTAGCCGGTTTGAACCGCATCCATCCTTGACCGCGAGCAAAGTCCTTGGAGCAAAGAGTGAATCCGACTTGGTCGGTAGGATGCAAACCTTCCATGCCTTTTTCCACAATTCCTTCGATGGCATCTTTCACCCATCGTGTAGGTTCGGCTCTTTTTGGTATAGGTTTAATTGTGAACTCAATAGTTCTTCCTTGAACACCGAAACGGCGACTGTTCTTAACATACTCCTTTTTGATAATGAATTTTTCAATTTTTCACGTCTGTTCAGACTGACTGACACCGGCGAAATGAGCTTTACCAGTACATTTTCTATAAATTTGAAATTAATGTTGCCATCGGAGGTATGCAGCAAACCTCCACTATTGCCTACTGTTGATGTTGCAAAATGGTTTCGCTTCCTATTGGAGCTACGTCCGAACTTGTCGATAGTCATGATACAAAATGTTACACACATCGATATGATTCCAAAAATATGCGTTTTTTAACGTGATTAGGGTGTTCAAAAATGGTCCTTTCAACGCATTGAATTTTTAGCATTTTTTTGATACGTTTTTTGGGGCGAAAATGAACGTTTTATCGCATAAAATTTTTGGCATTTTTTTGACACGATTTTCGCGTCGTTTTTTGCATTATTTTTCATAGCGGTTACAATGCAAATCATATGGGTTTTTTGCACCAAATGATGGTTTGAAAAATAGGTTTTTTTCGATGCGATAGTTTTGACAAAACTGTATATTTGAACGCATCAAATTTTTGACATTTTTTTGGTGCGATTTTCACGTCAGTTCTGCGTTATTTATCGCATTGTATTTTTGGAATAAAATACATGTCATTTATGGATGATTTATTACTGAATAATGTCGGCTTCTCTGAGTTCATTGAATATAGCTGTAATTTCATTGTCATGTGACGTATTTCCAGCATCTTTCGAAGCTATAAGCAGCTTTAATCTATTGCATAACTCGTTCGGATCATCCCAATATACATACTCGAAAAGCTTGTCATTATATATCCAATGATAAGTATCGATGGCGTTCATTTGTAGAATGCTGGAACCAACATCATTGTTATCGTAACCTCTACCAAGCGTTTGTCGCATAACTCGTTCGGATCATTCACTTTCCCAATTTCAGAGCTAGATACTTTTTTCTTATACTTTTTTGAGATTTCATTAATTTTGTTTTTGCGCACAACATCGACTTCTTTACTGAGTGGTTTCATATTGACGAATTGCGTTTCCATCTCTATTCACACACACGTATGTACTTGTCGAAGCCTTTTCAATATCGCCCTTTATTCAAATCACATTCCCTGACAATACTTCCATACTTATCACGCCAACATTCGGCACACGTATAAGTTGTTTGGGTATCTTGGAATATGTCTGACACAAATAAATAACATCAATGTCCTTATGCCGACCCATGGAATAATATTCACGAATTTTTTGCTGACCATCACAAGCTACATCATCGAATATGATCTTATCAAAAAACACAATTTCCTTTTGCAAACTCGTTATTAAAACCACTATCAAAATAAATTTTCCAGTTTAGTCATTACCACAAAAATCTTATTTTAATTATCTACCACAAAATTCTCCCATCCACGCTTCTGTCTACTATTTAATACATGTTCTTTTACGTTTACAAATAATTGTCAGTTTTCACTTCGAGTCGACAACAGTTAGTATTTTAAAAGCATGATGAAAAAAATGTGAAATTTTTGATTGATAATGAAACTGCAAAATTTTGGAATTATATTGCAATCAAAATAAACAGATACACACACCCAATGTGTTTTTGGGCGTATTTGGAAGAAAAGTATGTATACTCAAATGTATTTGTTGTGTTTTATGGTTTTTGAATTTTACAGTGATATTGATTTAGATGACATGCCAAGTAGTATTAAAATACCTGACTATTTAGTAAAAGAAAAGATTGAAAGGAGCAAGACTTTATTTTGGCAATACATTTCCAAAAAAATTGAGAAGTTTACTTCTGCTCGGAATCTATTAGGGTATTTGTTGGACAAGTATGTATTTTGGTTAATGTTTACCGTGTTTCTAATTAAGATTTTTCATAGTGATTTAGACTTATCTGATATGCCCAAAAACATTTCAATACCTGTGGAGGTATTAGATTGAATGGAAATAAAGAAAGAAGTGATAGAGTAAGTTGATTCATTTCTTTCACAACTGAAATTTAATATTGACTTTGTCTTTAGATCTGAACCATCTCAACCCTCGGAATGTGAGAACAACCTGAATCAACAGTCACAACTAATTGATGAATCATGTCTAAATATTTTGTGAGTTGTTCAAAACTATTTTCAGTATCGAAAAATTTCATTGTGAATAATTTCAGCTGTCCAAAAACTGTGACGATGTCCCCCGCTCCACCCACATTACTGCCTATTGATACACCTCATTCATCAATCATATGTAAACGTTGTGGAGTGACATTTTGTTTTTGCCCGTGGAGTCTCGAGTGGCATCAATCTCATCGTCAGGATCTTGCCATGTATTACAAATGTAACGGAATGATGCAGATCACTCCTGAATAAATGATACATTTTGCTTATCAACCGAAAACATAATTAAATGAATATTTTTTTTTAAATGTCTTCGATTTTATTTGACAACCATCATTATCTGAATTTCAAGAACGAAATAGTGATTGTGTTTTAAGTGGTATAGTCAATTTGGAAATTAATGGTTCATCTTTCATTGAACTTCCACATCAAATTGCAAAATAACATGCATGTATCAATATTAAAAATAATGACAATGCCTGTTTCTCTTTTTTTTTGAAAATCCAGTGTAGATACATTCAGCCACATGCCAAATGCCTTCTGAACTATATGCCGATACTTATTATCTAGCGAAGATACCATACCATTTACCATTTACCTCCAACTCGGAATTCATTTTCAGCATGTTGCCATCGAGGAAATTCTAACAAATGGGCTGTTTCATTGTTGATTGTGCCATCTATTGGTAAATTATAACGTTCTTTCAAAAAATTTGATTGTGTATTATTGTCAACATAACCATACTTTTCAAGATTTTTTTGCACATCAACTTACGATGGCTCGGCCATAGCCGAACTCAGTACCAAAAAAAAAATAACCGTCTTGAAATGAAATGAATTGATCAAACCTAAAAGTTTTTTATTTGTAATGAACTGAATATTATTATTTTGAAACATTCAACCTAATATCTTACATGACAAATATTTCCCTGACTGAGAAGATTTCCCAAGTGATTCTGTCGCTAACGTTTTTGTATTACTTTTTTCTTTTTTGACAAAACGAAAACATGCTATTTTGGGAAACGACTTATTTTTTTTTGCAAAAAATCTACGGTAATATCATCAAAATTTAATTTTTTTTTTAAATACCTACATACTCTTTTTTTCGCTTTCACCAAAACAAAAAAAACAATACTTTTTTTTTGGTCTTAATTACAATTCGAGTCGATTTATAAATTCTGATAGCGTTCGTTGTTTGCGATAATATTTTGCGGTCGCTCACTTTCCATTTCAACGGCCAACAAGTCGCTTCCATGTCAGGTTCTACACATACACACATTCCATATTTTTTATGACGAAGTGAGGGAGTCTTATTTTTTCAAAATCTTTTTTTTTGGGGCTCAAAGCGACTGAAAATATTGTACCGCCTGTTTATGATGGTAGGTCGATAAACGTCTATTGGGTCTCGCTGTAGACTGAGAGAAACTTTGCGAAGTCGGTGGGGGCTGTCATGTTCTGGACGATAGCGCTCGCTGTTTTGCGGTAATCGTTTTCTGCGATCGTGGAAATTTCACTTTGATATCGACGTTATGTACTGCTGTCATAATTTTTCGCTACATTCACTTATGTTTCACTTTGCGAGCTTTTACATTGTCTCTGAGGTCTTTGACCAAAAATTAGCCCACACCCCGGTCGTAATTTGAGGAACCACCCCCAAATCGAGGTCCAAGTGGAGGGCCCAAATCGAGGTCCAAGTCAAGACCCAAATCGAGGTCCAAGTCGAGGGCCCAAATCGAGGTCCAAGTCGAGGCCCCAAATCGAGGTCCCAACATCAAGTCCAAATCATGCACCCACTCCAAAATCAAGGACCCACCTCCAAATCAATGATTCCTGGGTGCAATAGACAAAGCGATACGAAATGGCTACTCGTAACGAACATCAAAAATCGAAGACTCCGCCCCAAATAAAAAAACCCAAATCAAGGACTCCGCAACAAATCACACACCAAATTAGAAATGACTGTACGACCCTCCCCAAAAAATCGATGGCCCGCTCGAGGACCCGAGGTCCAAAATTTGGGATTTATGACCCCCACCATGCGACACTTGGTAAGACCAATTCAAACATTTCTCTAGTACTTTCAAGATCTCACGTTGGCGTCAAACCTAAGGCTCTCGCCTGGCACGCCGACGACCTGGGTTCAATTTCAACATAAAACTTTTTATTTATTCATTTTCAAAAAAATAATTATGGGCAGCGCGCGCGCTTGATAGCGTGACAACCTGACAGTTCCCCCTCCAACCACGTGATAACCGAAGTTGACCGGTGACACTGCTATCTGATGTTGACAGTTGACAGTGCTTCCGACCACGTGATTCAAAATGGCCGACCTGCTGGCTTAGCTTAATTGGCAAGGGTGTAACAAATGGGCGGAGTATGGCTTCGATAGGTGACAACTGGGGGAGTTGATGGATCCGTGACTGGTTGACCATGTGCGGAAGGGGCGGGGCTTCACACACTGATTACCTGTTGCGGTCAAGGGGTGCTGGATTCTGATTGGCTGAGGGGACAGGGGATGTAAAAAAGTGGAGGGGGTGCTTGATTCTGATTGGCTGAGGGGGCGGGGCTAAAAGAAGTGGAGGGGGTTCTTGATTCTGATTGGCTGATGAGGCGGGGCTTGAAAAAGTGGAGGGGCTGGTCTATAGTGCCGTTATAATTGCTTATTAAGAAACAAGTTCACCTCGTAGAAGCTACAATACAGAGCATACAGAAAAAACGAGACAATAGCTTTGACACTACGATAATTAAATAGGTACTCGTATTCAGGCACATCCAATAAATTGATAAATTTAGTTTAAATTAATTTCCTGAAGATTATATAGGTACGTAATATATTATTTGTTTCATTTGATTTTCCTGCCCTCCAATATATTTTTGCTCGAAAATTCAGTGCACTTCGAATAAAGGAAGGGACAGCACTAGTAGCAAGCACCTATTAAAGTATTATTCCAAAAAGCAAACTATCATTACTTTTTAACACGGTGGAAGTTTCAAAAAACCGCGATACGTGTCACTAAATAGTATAAAACAAAGTCGCTTCACGCTGTCTGTCCCTATGCATAATATAGCAGAGAAATACTGATAATTTTATAGGTTTCTAATATGGTGTAAATGAACACATTCCTCACTCACATTGCAAACGCCGGCTGAACCCTACGAGATAGATCAAAATAATGTACTACACCACCTTTTACTTTTTCACAAAGCGATTTTAGGCAATAGAGCAATAAATCTTATCCAATTAAGTACCCCCAATACATCGTGCATATAACATTTTCGAAGACATTACAGATATAAAATGCAGGAACATAGCGGTTGCGGCGGTACCGGCCCGGGGTCAGCGGCGCATGCCTGTAAATAGCACGACGAAGGTCGAGCTTCGTCCTACAGCACTTCATGATTAGCAGCGATTGCACGCGTTCATATGTATATTTAATATTAGCATTGCACCCATGCGGAGCCGGGGCGGATCGCTCAGCTTCCTCAAGCAAAAGTTTGGATGGATTATTCATAATAAAATTTTGTGAATAACCCTATCCATTGGCGAACAACATAATCCATGTAACTTGGGTAAAAATTCAATAAAAGCACAAATCTCTCATGTCAGTATCTAATTACCTCTAAGCAATTTTGCTTATTCAGATATCCATGCATAACTATTATTCCCAGTCAATACAATCATTCTGAAAACCTCACAACTTAGTTTCCTCAGAAAAACCTTGAGTGAATTTTCATTTTCATTTTTTGAGAAAAATATGAATCCAATCAATAGAATATAATAGTTGGTAGCTATTTCGTAAACAAGTATCTAACGAATGTAACGTTAAGATCTCCAAAATAGTTTTCATTCTCCATGATTATAGGAAAATGATTTTAACCGAAATCTTTGATATTGAAATTTTAATTTGGTTATGGAAATATACCGATATATTTTATCTTTGAAGATGGATATCGCCCGAGTATAGAGAGAGACTTCTGGGAAAAGGTTCATTTGAATTTGTTTGTTGAATTTATTCATTTCCTGCGAAAAACTGAGATTTATTGCGTTGGGTATGATATGCGAATAAGATAGAAATGAATTCCAGAATATATCAGAGATGGATTCAAAAGATGAAACGGATTTCTTAGAGAATAATTTTATCGTTGATCTTTGTCATATATAACAGTTTATCATGACTTCATGGATCAAATCGAAAGACAATTTCATTCATTTTCTCTGAATGTTCGTTCGTTAGCAACATCGGGAATTGATGATATATCAATTCGAATTTTCGAAAACTTTCCAGATTTTCACTCTCATTAACATATCCTTCTGTAAAGGCTGTTTTCCTGATTTTCTAAAGAACTTAGTCTCAAAACCACTTCATGAATGAGGTACTCGGGATGGCCCAGCCAGTTATAGACTCATTACTCTCATACCTATAGTAGCTAACGGCAAACCTTGGTTCAACCAAAAATTGCAAGCAGGCTGTCGCCTCCAAAAATCTTGCCTACCAGCAGTGGGGCAAAAATCCCAGTGCCAAAAACCGAATTAGGTTTGTTAATGCTCGCAACAGCTGCAAACTTATGATAAATGAAAGCAAAGAACTTCACAGTCAGAGAATTATAAACTGCTTGTCAATCCCAACGGGTTCAGATCCTTCTGGTCGGTAACTAAAGCTAAAGGAAGGTGAGTGGGGACACCTAATGCATCATGATGTATAAGATAGAAATCGTAATACATAGAAATTTAGTCCTTCATAACGTCAAACGATAGAAATGGCAATTGATCATATAGTACAAGATAGAAACGTACAGCGGCATAATTACAGTTTCATATTATAATCCATCATAATACAGTGTGTCTCACTTCTCTTGGAAACACCCTCGTATCTTCCGTAATATTCGAGGTAGAACAATGAAACTCTCAGGACTAATGGAAATGCTCAAAATGCACCTACCACCTGGATGGGGTTGGCCAAAGTGATATACACTGTCCGCCACTCGCGATGGAACACCCCATTTTTACAGTAAAACATATCAGGGGGCAAAATAGGCCCAAATTCCTTCAGATTGGTGATCAGGACTACCAATTTAATACGAATACACTTTTTTCCTGAAAAAAATTCAGTCCTGAAAAATCCGAATTTCTCGCACTCCTTATGGAAACACCCCCGTATCTTCCGTAATATTCCAGGTGGAACGATGAAACTCTCAGGACTGATGGGAATGCTCAAAATGCACCTACCACCTGAATGGGGTTGGCCAAAGTGATATACACTGTCCACCACTCGCGATGGAACACCCCATTTTTAGGTAAAACATATTACGGCGCAAAATAATTCGTTTCCAATACCTGAACCCCTTCATTCTATCTGGAGAGTACTCTCAGGTATGAAAGATACAGTTGCTGTGAGATGCTATCATCCATTTTGAGCCTCTCTGAGGAAAATGTCAGAGCACCACATTCTCAGATTACCGAGATAGTGTGAAGCAGTGTATGAAAAATTATCGATGGCGGCATCTATTATAACTGAAGAAGATTATTCGTAAAACTAATTCTGGTTGCTGAACATCCAAATTCTATCCCAACCAGAAGTGAAAGCTCTCGATTGATGAGCAAACACTGCAAAAAATGGAAAAAATCTATATTCAAAGGTTCACATCTCGAAAACTGTACAATTATGAGCTTTGGCTGTGGACACTTTCAATCAGCACATTGAGAACTACAACATATCAAAATTTCGGCAAAATTCAAGGCAAGCAATTTCTCATTAGAAATGTGCGGGATCCTTAATCAAAAAATTGAGGAAACATTTTACCCTCCGAAACAAAATTAATCTTTATACTCATTGCAACACCGAAACAACTGTTAATTTTTAAAGAAAAAATCGCACTCGGTGAACAGGTAGAATTTAGATTATTTTACCTACACGCTGAATTGTTGTCTGAAACCATTTGAAGGGATTGAATTACATCAGTTTCATTGAATCATGCGGTGCCCTGAAATCACCATGGAAAACAGTTGCTCATTGATATTTACTGTCAACCTGACAAGAATTTTCAAAGATCTTGTTACATTAACCCCCAAACCAGTTTTCATTGCATTTGTTGTTTCTAGTATTGTTGTTCTTTGAATCACCGTTGTTCCTGTTGTTTCTGCCGTGTTTTTGTTCCCATTGTGTTTATTGTTCCTGTATTTGTGTTGGATATTATTCCGGTGTTCCAGTTGTTTTCTGTTCGTGAGTTCCTGTTTATATTTTAATATTACTGAAGTTCCCATTTTGACTGATATCAGCTCATTTTGATTGACAAAGTTCAACATGGCACGTCTGTCACTTCAAGCAAAAATTGAAATTGTTTTAATTGTTGGTGAAGGGGTGAGGTCTTATCGTGAAGCGGCCGCTGAATTTAATAGAAGACCCGCTAAAGGTAGCTGTACACCCTGGAACTGTACATAAAATATATAATCTATTCGTGAGCACCGGTAACAGACACCAAGTAAAAAATGAAAAAAAAATTGTGAAACATCATATTGATGATGATACGATATTGGCGGCTCATCAAGCTGATCCTAGAATTAGTTTGAGAAACGTATCGCTTCAACTCAATATGAGCCGCAGTAAAATATGGAGGTGTTTAAAGAGGCATAAAATGCATGCATTCAAACCCAACGGAACCCATAGGAATCTACCTATGAAATGGTGTGGCCACCACGATCCCCAGATTTAACTCCACTGGATTTTTATTTATGGGGAAACTTGAAAAATAAAGTTTATAAGGATAAGCCAACAGATAAGGAAGATCTAAGTGCAAGAATTATACAAGCGTGTAGAGAAATCACACCTAGAGAACTGAAAAGAGTTGGAGGAAATAATAGAAGGCACATAGAAAAATATGTTCGATTGGAGGGAAATTTCATAGAAGGCACAAAAATATTAAATTGTCAACAGTTAAATCATTTGAAATTGATTGTTTTGTTTTTTAATTGAAAATGTGATTTTGAAAGTAGTACTTCGAAAGAATTTTGAAGAACATAACATTTTTCGCCACAAAATATCCTTGTTTTTTTTAAATAATAGGAAAATAAGAATATGAACTAACATTAACCATCCTAAAACCTCACTGATTACATGTTTCCGTTCCTCTTACAAAATTACCATTTTCTCTATTATTGAGAAGGAGTAACTTTCCTGACAACAAAATAAAAAATAAATTATTTATGTGAAAACAAAAGTCGAGTTTCTCCTAAACAATTTCGTTCATGTTTTGATATCAAAACAAAAAAAAATCTACCTCAATTATTGCGGAAGATACGGGGTGTTTCCATGAGAAGTGAAACAAATTCGGATTTTTCAGGACTGACATTTTTTCAGAAAAAAAGTGTAACCGTAGTAAGTTGGTAGTCCTGATCACTAATCTGAAAGAATTTTGAGCCTATTTCGCCCCCTAATATGTTTTATCGTAAAAATGGGGTGTTCCATCGCGAGTGGCGGACGGTGTATATCACTTTGGCCAACCCCATTCAGGTGGTAGATGCATTTTGAGCATTTCCATCAGTCCTGAAAGTTTCATCGTTCTACCTCGAATATTACGGAAGATACGGGGGTGTTTCCATTAGAAGTGAGACACACTGTACACTTCATCATAACGAACTTTTTCATAACGCACTCCATCATAACGCTAACGCATCATTCAATCATAAACAAAGTGCATCATAAAATCATTCCATCATAACAGCAACGCATCATAATATCAAACGATCATATTCGTAATCGGTAGAAACCGTAACGCGTCATAACATACTTCATCCCAACGTAAAACATCATAACGTAAAGTAATTTCAAAAACTACACCTCACGATTTGATCTTCACAAACTTTATTTGAAAAAATATAATCACAACATGTTTCGCTAGCGCAGTAGCTTTCTCAGGGATATGAGTAGGAGATTTGAGCCGGTTCTAAGCCTCCCCCCACCACTATGACATATTAATTGCTTTTTTATTGGTTGTTGTTTGGTGAAGTCAAGGTGATGTGACCTTGAAGGGTGTGGTGTATGGATCGTTCAGAAATTTTTTCTCGGTTCTAATCCTCCCCCTACCAATACGACGTGATATTTGCTTTTTTTTGTTGTGCAGTGAAGTCAAGGCGTTGTGACCTTGAAGTGTCAGGTGCATGGATCGTTCAGATTTTTTTTCATATGAGATTTTGTGTGTGTATGTGTGTGTGTGTGTAAGATAATGCACGGTACAGGGTTTCATCATGTGCTTGTTTGTCTATGTACAAACATACGTCTGCATACTTCGAAGATCCTCCAAGTAATGAATGCTCCATCGGCGTGAGGGCACCAAGTTAGTAGTGGAGTGACGTCACAGCAATAACCGTTCAACGGCTAGAGAGCGACATGTTCACTCCACGACGTGTGGCAGAGTAATGCGTATTCATTGGTCTGCTCTCACCTCCCTCGATGTAGTGAAGAATGTGACGTAACGCATCGCCCCAGACTCGCCATCAATGGTGACACGCAGGCGGGCGAGGACTGTGCTAACGTCTGTCCTCTCCGAGAGCGCAACGACAACTTCTTGTTCGTATCGCTCTCGAAGCAGTGAATGATGTGACGTAACGCATCGCCCTACCCTCGCTATTGAAGGTGACACGCAGGCGGACGAGGACTATGCAAACGTCTGCCCTCTCCGAGAGCGCAACGACCACTGCTTGCTCGTACCGGCAACTGTTATCGCATCAAGTTGGGAGATGGGCTTGGCTGTGACGTAAGGCATCTCTAGTGGATGCATCGATGTGTCCTTACCTACCCTCACTCTCGACGGTGATGTGCAGGCAGCGTGGACTATGGTATTTAAGAGGCGGGTGAGTGTAGGTTATGTCAGTTTTCATCGAGTGAGTTAGTGAGAACTATCATAGAAAATGTATTCTTGTGAATGTGGTAAATCTTTTAGCAGTAGTGACAACCTTCGTCGTCATCAGCTCCAGAGTTGCCAAGGAGGTTCATCAGTGAAACGAGTGAGATTAGATGACGCTGCAGCACCTATGTACACATGTAATTGTTGTAATGTGATGATTCCATTGACTCAAGTGAATTCTCACAATAGAACTCTACAACATAAGAATAATACATGTGTTCAATTCAGTAATGGTGTTCAAATTATAAAGAGCGCCTTCAAACGTCGGATTGCGACATACAGGGTGCAGAGTTCCATTGTTTCCACCAATTACATGTTATTCTTTAATGAAATCAGGCAGAAAGTTATAGAATTATTGGAATCGGCCATCAGGGTTCACAAAATCATCAAAGTGAATATGGAAGTATTTGGGAGTTATATTCTACAAACACAAGACCTGAAGGAAACCAAATCATTTAATTCACAGAATAGAACAGTTGATCAATCTACTGATTTGAATTCCTTATTTGATGGATTTCGAAATGGGATTATCGCTCAAACTACAGAATTCCAGGAACGTGATTCAGGTAAGCATTTCTACCAAGTTTTAATTGGATGGATTAGTAATTTTGTTTTGTATTTGAGGTTGGACTTGTGAAAAAATCATGTTTCTGGAGTTGAACATTAGTAAATACAGCCCGCTCAGTGGATGTTCATATGTGAAGCTGCCTGAATGTATCGAGCGTAGGAAGGCCGTGGTTAATGTCCGTAATGAAGATCAGCATTGTTTTGCATGGGCTATCACTTCAGCACTACATCCTGCAATCGATAGAACGTCAGAGGTTTAATCGTATCCACATTTCAGTACAGTCATAGATGTAACAGGTATGAATTTTCCGGTAAAGTTGAAGGATATTGTGAAATTTGAAGACAAGAATGATATTTCAGTTGATGTGTACGGTTTAGAAAGTGAATTCGAGAAGGGTAAAAAAATGTATGAAATAATTGGACCATTACGTCACTCTCAGAGAAGACTTAGAAGACATGTCAATTTGTTACTTATCACAGATGATTTCGGTAATAATCATTACTGTTGGGTCAAAGATCTTTCAAGATTAGTTTCAAGCCAATTATCGGCTCATGAACATAAGAAATATTTTTGTGATGGCTGTTTATTATATTTTTCTAATGAACAATTACTATTACGTCATAAGATAAATGATTGTAATCACTTGAGTACTACAACACCATCAACCAATTTCAAAGTCAATAAATATGGGAAAACGGTACCTGAAAATATACTAACTTTTGAAAACTTTGAGAAACAAATGAAGGTACCATTTGTAGTGTATGCCGATTTTGAATCAGTACTGAAGCCGATTCAAACCACTAAACCAAATCCTGAATACTCGTATTCAATCAAGACACTCAAACATGAGCCTTATTCATTTGCTTATTTGTTTAAATATTCATACAATGATGATTTATCAAAATTTGTTTCGTATAGGGGTTTGGATGCAGCCCAGAAATTCGTTAGCAGAATCGAAGATGATTTGAAAAATATTTATGAAAATCATCTCAGGTTTCCTATTCCTATGGATGTACAAACTCCTGAGGAAGAGGAACAGTTTGCTTCTGCCACAAATTGTGGCATTTGTTCTAAACAATTTAATGATGGCGAAGTCCAAGTGAGGGATCATTGTCACCTCACAGGAAAAAAAAGGTCCCCTGCTGCTCATTCATCTTGTAATTTGAATTTTAAATTACCAAATTTCATTCCTATAATTTTTCACAATCTCAGTGGATATGATTGTCATTTATTCATAAAGGAATTGTATAAAAACAAAGATAAAGTGGATGTCATCCCACAAACTAATGAGAAATATATATCTTTCACAAAACATCTCTTTACACACTCCTATACGGATAAAGATGGTAGGGTGGAAAAGAATTATTTGAAAATGAGATTCATTGATAGTTTCAGATTCATGCCTAGTTCTTTGGAGAATTTAGGTGCAAATTTAACATCTGATCAGTGTATCGAGATGCGCAAACATTTCCCACAAATTGAAAATTTCAATTTGATGAGAAAGAAAGGTGTATTTACCTATAGTTTTGTTGATGACATCGAAAAACTGAATCATCCAAGACTTCCAACCAAAAATCAATTTTATGATAAACTCAATTGTGAACATATATCAGATAATGATTATGGGAGAGCTCAACTTGTTTGGAATTTATTCGAATGTCAGGATTTGGGTGAATACTCTGATTTATATTTGAAGTCAGATGTGTTACTATTATGTGACATTTTTGAAAACTTCAGAAATATATCTGTTGATAAATATAAATTGGATCCGGCACAATACTTCACTGCACCCGGATTATCGTGGAATGCCATGTTGAAATATACTTATATTGAATTGGAATTACTAACTGATATTGATATGGTTCACTTCTTTCAAAAAGATATTCGTGGTGGAATAAGTCAATGTAGTGAAAGGAAACATAAAGCAAACAATAAATTTTTACCGAATTATAATCCAAATGAACCAGGTGAATTTTCATGGTTAGCACCTCATGAAATTCTCAATCTTGATATAATGACTGTGGATATTGATAGTCCTTATGGATGTGTATTGGAAGTGGATATACATTATCCCCAAGAACTTCATGATAAACATTCCGATTTACCATTCTTAGCTGAACGTTTGATACCTCCATATGCATAATCGAAAGTTCCCAAATTAATTCCTAATTTAAACGGCAAAAGAAAATAAATTGTTCACTATAGAAACTTACAGCAAGCTGTCAATCATGGTTTGATAGTGATGAACACACATAGAGTATTGAGGTTTAAGCAATCATGTTGGATGAAGCCTTATATAGATTTGAATACTGAAATGCGTAATAGGTCTAATAACAAATCTGAAAAAGATTTCTACAAACTAATGAATAATGCAGTCTATGGAAAAACAATGGAAAACGTAGACAATAGAATTGATGTTAGACTCATTACACATTGGGAAAATATAAAAAGAACTATAGGTGCTAGTTGTCTCATATCGCGACCAAATTTTAAAAAATGCTTTATTTTTACAGAAAATTTTGTTGCCATTCAATTGGCTAGAGTAAAAGTTCATTATGATAAACCACTATATTTAAGATTTTCCATTCTAGAATTATCTAAAACAGTTATGTATAATTTTTTCTATGGATGTATCAAACAACAGTTTGGAAAAGATGCGTCCTTACTCTATACTGATACCGACTCCCTCATTCTCAAAGTAAATACAGACAATTTCTATGACTTTATCAAAAATAATATAAATACGTTCGATACATCTAATTATAAAATAGGAAACCAATTCAATATTCCAGTGACAAAGTCAGTTCTGGGTAATTTCAAAGATGAATTCCCAAATGATCCAATAATCAGCTTTTACGGTACAGGTGCTAAAGCGTATTACGTGAAATCTGTTGATGGTGAACTGAAGAAGGCCAAAGGTGTGAAACGATCTGTTATAAAGAATGAATTGACATGTGAAGACTATGAAAAAATCATTGAAGAGGGAGGTATGATATTCAGGAAGATGAACTCGTTCAGAAGCGTATTGCATGATATTTACACTGAATTGAAAAATAAAGTCGCTTTATCGTATCATGACGACAAGGGATTTCTCATTCCGAATACCACTCGAACTCTTCCATGGGGTCATAGCGATATAGAGTTTTATCGAAATGATCCTAATGATAACATTCGTTAGGTGTCTGAAATCGTTCATTCTTTTTCTCAAGAGAGCGCCTTAGACCAACTAATTAATTTGTTGACTGTAGAGATGAATAATTGAATTATAATTCGAAGTATTATTGCTTATTCCTTCAAACCGGAACATTCTTATTTGTGATTATTTGTGATTATTGTATTATGTATTGTATATGTATCACTTTTACCAAGTTACTTAGATGAATAAAAAATGATAAAAATATTATTTGTTTCATTTCTATTTTCCTAACCAATTACTGCAAAGTATATAGCATAATGTAAATGAAAGAAATATCACTTTGAAAAGAATCATCGTAGAGTGCACAATGTCTAAAACAATCGATACATTTGGTATAAAAAGAAAATTGGGTGGAAATGTCATTCGAGGTCCTCCCGGGATTGGTTTTAAATCAACAAAAGATGGTCATTATGACATACAAAGAAAAATATTGAAAAATACAAGTGAGCCAATTGACAAGAGTGATTGTGTAACTGTATCATATCTTGAGGGGGAAATTAACGGAACGAAGGAGGTTATACTTCTAGCCCTACAAGCTGCAATATTGCTCGCGATGCCCGTCAAGCATTTGATGATAAAATTGCAGAGGCTCGGATAACTTTCACTCGTAAATTTGACAAACTTACAAATGATGTAGACATAAAAATGTCTGACATAACAGCGTCTACAAATAAAAAATTTGATGCTATGTCAAACATAACAGCGACTACAATGAAAAAGTCTGATGCACTGGAACAGAGAGTTGAAGTTTTGGAGAAAAACCATAAAGTCAGGCCATCAGGTGGACTGGGATATCCAGGACTGGACATTGATCCAAATGTTAGAATAATAGAACCAAAACCAACAGATGACGTATTAATTGAACCAACATGGTGAATTTACCCCCGCGATAGGTTAGGTTAGGTTAATACATACTGTAGGTTAGGGTCATACATACGTTAGGTTAGGTGTTAGGTTAGATTAGGTTAGGTTAATACTTACGATAGGTCAGGTTAGGTTAGATTAGGTTAGGTTAGGTTTATACATACTGTAGATTAGGGTCATACATACGTTAGGTTAGGTGTTAGGTTAGGTTAGGTTATTATTCACGGTTATTATTTACGGGGCGTGGCCTGAAAGCCTCCCCTCGTCGCCACCCACTTTTCAGAGAGCCCGCCCACCTCCCCTAAGCCCCGCCCCTCCTCTAAGCCCCGCCCCCTTCCCAAAGCCCCGCCCCACCCCCAACTCCCAACACTTGCGGATGCACACCCCTACCCTAACGCGCATGCGCGCTCCCACCATTTTCCCACCACTCGCGCATTGATGTCGATACCCTCCGGAGAGCATTCCACAACATTCAGTACGACAAGTCATCTCATCGAGAGCAGTCCACTCCAGTATAGCGCAGTACCTTCCAGTGACCAACTTGAATTTTGAGTAAGTTAACAATGTTATTTTTTTTATATCAACTAACTTTGTATTATTTTTCATTTTCAGAATGGCAACCAATACCCAGGAGACAAATAATGCTGTGGCATCCATCATGCCGGTGTCCAGTGACCAGGAGAAGGCAGCCACTTCGGGGCCGGTGACCAGTGATCAGGCAGCCACTTCGGGGCCGGTGACCAGTGACCAGGCAACCACTTCGCGAGTTAGGTGCAGATCTACCAGCCCTGACTTATTCGAGGAGGAGGAGGAAGTCAGGGCTATGAAGAAGGTTTGCCAACGACCTGCAGCGAGGCTTGGTCCTATTCCTAAGTACCGAGCTACTTGCAATAGGACTAATCCTTATGCAGGTAGTTGGTCGACCTCTCGTAAGAGGGCCTCTACACCACCTGCAGCAGCACTGGAAACTCCGAGGGTGTCTTCTCCGGAGTTAGTCATATTGACTCCGTTGGTGGCGCCACTACCACCGCTGCCAGCGACACCGGCGGATCCTGAGGTGTTGGTGTCACAAGTGCGACAGCCTATCGGAGAGGTGAGTGAAAAGATGAATACTTTACTACAGAGGTGCAAAGAAATAGAACATGCTGCCCGATCTAGTGAGGCATCGTTGGCTAACATGAACCGCCTAAAGGGTGAAAAGGTTAAGCGACGTAGGGAATTAGAGAAAGAAATGGCCGAACTAGATCGTGATATTGCATCTCTGGAGGAAAGGTGTGAAGCGGCGACCTCTTCGATAGAGCTACACAAAAGGTTATGGACTGCTATGGACCCTTTTTTGTAGATTAAGTATAAATATAAGATTAGTTTTAGGTTAGTTAGGAATATTTAATTATGGTAGTTTTAAGTTTATATTTGTTAAGTTTATATTAAATAAAGGAAAAGGAAGTGAAATAAAGGGTGTACATTGTTTTTTTGGTTTGGTACACAATGAACAATGCGATGGTTGGAGCATTTTTCTTCACTTCCTCATATTATTATTAATTTTTTTTATTTCAATTCCATGTTCTTCTAGACAAATACCTCACATCAATTTTTGTGTTCTCTAATCACTTGTAAATAATTTCATGTGAAGAAAATTTAAAAAATTCAAGTATCTCTTTCATTGAATATGTCTTATGTCACTTTGCAATTTACCCCTACTCAATCCCCACTCTCTCCCACTCCCTCTCAAAAGTATAAAAGTAGGAATCATCTGATGAAACATTCAGTTGATCAGCTAGCATCGAGATGGAACCTGATTCAACTACTAAGCCCTATAGTGTCCCGGAGCCTCAGATGCCTCACTATGCATCTATACAGGAAGGATTCATGCACTCCACAACGGCACCTCATGGCATTCCCTTCGAATTCATGAATAATGACTACAGGATGCAGGTTCAGCATGTCACTGGGAGTGATGAAGCTGACCTATCGGACGGGGATTATCCGGATCCCAACCAATGGGATGACGAATGGGGTGACCCACCGCCTGGAGACACCACAGATGATGACGATGACGACGACGACGATGACGCTGGCGATATCAGACTTCTACCATCCCCAATCCTTATCGAGGATAGTCCTCCACCATCTCCCATCCTAATTGATGACGATGATGTCCTAAATTCCGACGACGATATGTAATCGTTTCCCTGTTTCTCCCGCCCTTTCCTTTCCTTTCCTTTCCTTTCCTCCCCTTTCCTTTCCTTTCCTTTCCTTTCCTTTCCTTTCCTTTCCTTTCCTTTCCTTTCCTTTCCTTTCCTTTCCTTTTCCTTCCCTTCCCTTCCCTTCCCTTCCCTTCCCTTCCCTTCCCTTCCCTTCCCTTCCCTTCCCTTCCCTTCCCTTCCCTTCCCTTCCCTTCCCTTCCCTTCCCTTCCCTTCCCTTCCCTTCCCTTCCCTTCCCTTCCCTTCCCTTCCCTTCCCTTCCCTTCCCTTCCCTTCCCTTCCCTTCCCTTCCCTTCCCTTCCCTTCCCTTCCCTTCCCTTCCCTTCCCTTCCCTTCCCTTCCCTTCCCTTCCCTTCCCTTCCCTTCCCTTCCCTTCCCTTCCCTTCCCTTCCCTTCCCTTCCCTTCCCTTCCCTTCCCTTCCCTTCCCTTCCCTTCCCTTCCCTTCCCTTCCCTTCCCTTCCCTTCCCTTCCCTTCCCTTCCCTTCCCTTCCCTTCCCTTCCCTTCCCTTCCCTTCCCTTCCCTTCCCTTCCCTTCCCTTCCCTTCCCTTCCCTTCCCTTCCCTTCCCTTCCCTTCCCTTCCCTTCCCTTCCCTTCCCTTCCCTTCCCTTCCCTTCCCTTCCCTTCCCTTCCCTTCCCTTCCCTTCCCTTCCCTTCCCTTCCCTTCCCTTCCCTTCCCTTCCCTTCCCTTCCCTTCCCTTCCCTTCCCTTCCCTTCCCTTCCCTTCCCTTCCCTTCCCTTCCCTTCCCTTCCCTTCCCTTCCCTTCCCTTCCCTTCCCTTCCCTTCCCTTCCCTTCCCTTCCCTTCCGTTCCGTTCCGTTCCTTTCCTTTCCTTTCCTTTCCTTTCCTTTCCTTTCCTTTCCTTTCCTTTCCTTTCCTTTCCTTTCCTTTCCTTTCCTTTCCTTTCCTTTCCTTTCCTTTCTTCTCCTCTCCTCTCCTCTCCTTTCCTTTCCTTTCCTTTCCTTTCCTTCCACGGAGTACACACTTTTTGGTTGGTGTACACGAGGCACTGCGAGGCTGGGGCAGTGTCTTCCTCCCTCTGTCTTATTAGTTTTTTCATAATAATCACTTAGAATTTCTCATAATGATCGCTCAGTTTCATGAAGATCGTTATTCTTAATGTTTTCGAATCTCAAACACTGTTTTACATTTACACTTCACCCCCTCCGTTTTATTTCTTCCAATATAAATATAGTATCAATCCCAGTTCTATATCATTCTTCCACAATGTCGAGTACAGGACCCATCCAAGTACATGAAATAGATTCAACGTCTGATCATTTGAGTACAACCTTCGCTCAATTTCTGCAGCGAATCTATGATCTTCCTGATGATTTCGCAGAACGAGTAGAACAAGGTATTCAGGAGGACATAGATGCAGAGTTTGAGATGGCTGTTGACAATAACAATCTAGATGATTATGCGGATGATGTGATTAGTATATCATCTGATTCAGATGATTATGACGACGACGACATCATGAGTATATCATCTGATTCAGATGACTATGAGGATGATATCATTAGAATATCATCTGATTCAGATGACGATACCATAATTATTGTTTCTGATGATGAGGAGCGTTAGTCCATATCATTGCATGGTTTAATGAAAAAAAAACAGCCCTTTTCAGGGCTACAATTAAAGACTGAAACAATAAAAAAAATAGCTCTTTTCAGAGCTATCATTATACTTTCAAACAGAAACAGGTTCATACCATTGTTAACATTATGTTAACATTATAGTCTCAAACAAAATGTATGTATGTAAAAGTATTCATCATTATATGCATACAATGATTGACAAAATGTCAACTTCAACTTTCATTTAAAGTAGTACTCATCACATGCACAGATATTCAATGACTATCAAATTCCAAATTTCGACTTTTCAGTCAAAGTAGTATGTTTGGGATGTTCCCCTGGATTTTAAACACAATTACTTGTAACGTGTTTATTCTACTAAAAATGACAAAAATGAATCGCACAAAATACAATGCTTAAATTGCCATAAAAACAAAATATTTTTTGGTATGCATCGATGTTGTTTTGCCTTGGAAATGTCTCGTACTGGCGCTCGCTCTTCACTAGCACACCCCACTCCGCGCTGTCGCGAAGGGCTCATAGGCGGGTTTGCTATTCCGTGGCCTGCCCAAACTACCAAAAATAAATAAATGGATACCGTTAGGACAGAGTCTTAACATAGTAATTTATTTGTCATATAATGTATAGATATTCAAAGACTAACAAATTTCCAACTTAGACTTTTTATTAGTCAAAGTATTCATTTGTCATATAATCTATGAATACTAATACAACTAACTACTGTTTGTGTGAATAATGTAGCCCTGAAAAGGGCTGTTGTTTTTTTATTGACCAATAGGTCCAGGGTTATTCTGCCACAGGTTTCACATTATTGCATATTACGCAAGCTGATACTCTCGTGAAATTCGTAAGCGGTCTTTCACATGCCTCACACCAATATTGACCCATCTCCATCATAGAGACCGTATCGTGGATATTAACGTGTTGATACCAGCCACCGTTATTGTTCCTTGTTGAATAAAATCGGAAACAGCACCAACATAACTTTTTTATGCTGCCATCAATCGTTTCGATCTGCACATGCGCATTCATCACGCAATATAAATCGGCAGGATCTTCTAAGGTATCGGTGATGTTGAGCATTCGGTGACCGATTCTCAAAGCGCTATCACCTTCAGATGAATCTGCTACAACCCCTTCATCTTCACCTTCACCATCCACGACTAGCTCAACGACTATGTCTTCATCTTCATCGCTCTCAGCCTCAATTTCAACTTTGTTGACTTCAAGGTCAATCTCCACTTCATCGACTCCAACACCTTCTTCAACTCCAACACCTTCTTCAACTATCACTTCCTCTAGCGGAATGTTGACATCCTCATCATCTGTCTCGTCTATCCAATTATTAGTATCAATAGCAGATATTCTGTTTAATGCAGCAACTATTTTTTGAGTATTCATCTTGTTTTCTCACAGATGCAGAATGAATGAATGAACTCTAAGTTTGCAAGTCGACTTATATAGGTAGTGGTGGTAGTGCAACTCCCACTTGACTCGTTTAGAGTGGAAGAGAAGGAGAAGTTATCCCACTATCTTTTCACATGATGTTGATTTGTATAAATAGAGATCGTCGGTATAGGCTAATGATGGCTTGACTCCCCCGAATTTAATCTCTAAACACCTCGATCGTTTAACACCACTAGGTGATCGGGTGGTATGAGGCCGGGCAACTTTAGTGGAGACCTACTCTTCCTTCGTAGGATTTTGGACAGCTTCCCCTGGCGTGCCGTAAAGGAACCGCAACTCTGAAACGAAAAAAAGTTCGGCCAGCAATCCGCCCAGATCTGAGTCCACTCAGACTTCTGTTTATATATCAAGACACTCAATAACTTTCATACTTATATATATATATATATATATATATATATATATATATATATATATATATATATATATATATATATATATATATATATTATATATTGTTTCGAATTGTTGAATACTATTCGAATATGAAGTTGAAATTTTTCGGAGTAAAAGTTGGAAAATCGCAAATTTCCGTTAAACTTTCCGTTAGGCAAGTTGTTTGTTTGCAACGATCTCGCCCCAGGGCAAAATCAGGTCACCGGCTAGCCGGCTTGTGATTGGCTGGTGGGCATGGCGTGATTATTGATTTTTTAGTCGATCGAAGTGGATGTGACTTTTTGAGGGATATGATTGGCCGATTGGAGCTCGTCCACAAACATATAAATATGCAGTTTTGCATTATTCGTTCAGATACTTTTCAGATTGAGAGCACGTAATATTGAGATTTGAAAAGACTTCTATACTTGCGATATTTGACTGGCGATTGAGATATTCCTTGGCTAACATTTGAAGGCGATTATTACGATTGAATTATTGGATATTCTTCGTGGATATTTCAAAGGATTCATCGAGATTTTGTAGTTCTTTTTAGAACTAAGAGAATTCGTTGGTTTTTCTAGTTCTTTTTAGAACTAAAGGAATTCGCTAATATTTTTTCCGATTTTCAGGTGACAGGATCAAATAGAATTCGTATAATTTCTCTGGATCTTTTCAGATCCAAATAGAGAAATACTTTTTCGATTTTCAGGATGTTTTTAACTAAATGAATTTGTAGTCTCTGGTTCTTTTCAGAACTGAATAGAGACACTTGAGGTTTTGGATTAGGAAGTCAATTGGACTTAGTTCGGGAGTACGAGGAAAGTCAATTGGACTTAGATCCGGACATCAAGGATTTTTCTTGAAGGATTTTACCGATTTGATAGGGACTTCAAAAGAATTCGATATCTAGTCCTTCTTAGGACTCAACAGAGATAATTTTCGGATAGGGATTTACAGGAGGATTTTTCTAGAAGTCGTTTCAGAGGTTTCCTTCGTGGACAGTCGTAGTGTTGGACTTGGCTGGAGCAGACTAGGAGTAGCGGCTTCCCGGAGTCAAGTGGACTCAGATCTGGGCGGATTGCTGGCCGAACTTTTTTTCGTTTCAGAGTTGCGGTTCCTTTACGGCACGCCAGGGGAAGCTGTCCAAAATCCTACGAAGGAAGAGTAGGTCTCCACTAAAGTTGCCCGGCCTCATACCACCCGATCACCTAGTGGTGTTAAACGATCGAGGTGTTTAGAGGTTAAATTCGGGGGAGTCAAGCCATCATTAGCCTATACCGACGATCTCTATTTATACAAATCAACATCATGTGAAAAGATAGTGGGATAACTTCTCCTTCTCTTCCACTCTAAACGAGTCAAGTGGGAGTTGCACTACCACCACTACCTATATAAGTCGACTTGCAAACTTAGAGTTCATTCATTCATTCTGCATCTGTGAGAAAACAAGATGAATACTCAAAAAATAGTTGCTGCATTAAACAGAATATCTGCTATTGATACTAATAATTGGATAGACGAGACAGATGATGAGGATGTCAACATTCCGCTAGAGGAAGTGATAGTTGAAGAAGGTGTTGGAGTTGAAGAAGGTGTTGGAGTCGATGAAGTGGAGATTGACCTTGAAGTCAACAAAGTTGAAATTGAGGCTGAGAGCGATGAAGATGAAGACATAGTCGTTGAGCTAGTCGTGGATGGTGAAGGTGAAGATGAAGGGGTTGTAGCAGATTCATCTGAAGGTGATAGCGCTTTGATAGCGCATATATATATATATATATATATATATATATATATATATATATATATATATATATATATATATATATATATATATATATATATATATATGAATAGTTTAGTGAAAGAGCGCATGTGCCAGTTGATGAAAGAGCGCATGCGCTAGTTTATTTTCTTCTATAAATGGTGAGGTCTCAGTAACATCATCACCTTTCCTATCCACATTCTATTGCTATCACATATCATTCCTCAGACCTTAATAATCATTATCATGAGCTCTATGCCGCTATTGATTGCTGAAGATGGTTCACCACTTGTTGATATCGATCAGACTGATTTTGAAAATATTCCAGTATTACATTTATCGAGCCAAGATTCGATAAATGATTTTGATATTAACGACTTCGTTAACTTTGCAGATGTGCCGGAACCAAATGAGCAAATTATTATTGAAAATCCTATCGTTTCACAATTATCATCACCAATCCTCTTGGTGTTGATAAGAAATCTAGAACAATCAAGAGGAAGGTTACCAATGCATCTTCATCGATTGTCACTGACTTTAAAGAAAAGAAAGAATCCAAAAGTGTTGTGCGACAGAAAAAACCCGCAACGAAAAGTGACAGATCGAAGAGGAAACCGAAAGGTACTCCTAAAGAAATGGAGAGTGATTTGAAAGCTGAACCGCTATCTTCTTTCAGTCCACTCCATCGGTTTGGAGAAATGAAAAGGAAAGCAAAATGCCGTCTTGTAAAGGCACAGATGACTATTGCTGAACTTGAAAAGAGTGAGCGAGCTATTAATGATAATGATGAAACTCTTGAAGCATTAGATGCCAAGATTGCATTAGCGAAGGTTGAATTGGCTAGAATGTCTAAAGATGCTGATGAACTTCGTTCAAAAATTGGTAAAGATAATCAATTCCATCAACGTTCGAGAATGCAAGCTCAGGCTGAGCTTGAGGAGTCGACTAAAGCTTTATGAGACGGCATTATCAGTGAGAGATAATTGGCAAAAAGAGTTGGATACTGCATTTCAAAGTGACGGCGATTAGTTTTGGGAATGATAATGTGTTTTCAATATCGTGAGTTGAAAAATATTAGCGGGAATGGAGTATACAATTAATTTGGTTTGGTATACACAGAACGTTGGGAATGGCTGGGGCAACGTTTACCGCTGCAATATTTTTCAATTCACATACTTATAATTGAAATGAAAACACTAATGAACTTAAATATTACTTTATTCATAAATACACTATTAAATACATTTAAACCATATTTGATTCATCAATCCAAGAATTTTGTTCGCTAGGAAGGCCTAACCACTTTACATATACTTCATTTTTTCTTCTCTTCAACACCTTCTCAATCAGATATACGTCAGGATTCTCGGTTCGTAATAACTCTTCTTCGTGAAAACATCCTCTAATCGGTTGGTCATTCATATCTTCAAGATTATAAGTCGTTGGGGTGGTTTTATTAATTTTAACAATCTTGAAGAGCTCCGTGGTACAATTCGCAGTGTAAGATTTTTCAAAAATATTTTTGTATTTGCTTATACGTACAATATCATTCAATTGGAATTTGGGTTTACTTTGTTTTCCTCCAATTCCATTGATACCTTTGAATTTCAATTTTGTTGTTGGATCAACATTGATGGGTGCCATACCTATTGTACGATGAAATTTATTGTTATATCTACTAGTTATAATTGGAAGAATATCAAGCCATTTGTGGTGACCTCTCATCGAAAATTTCTTGTACAGCCATGCCTTTATTGTACGAATCACTCTTTCTGCTATAGCTGTCTTCTTTGTGCTGAATGTTGAATAATGATTGATTTTATATTCTCGCATGAGAGATGAGAAGCTTCTATTAAAAAATTCTTTCCCTTGATCGCTTTGTATATGTTTGGGGGATGATTTGGCTTCCTTCAGTACATATTTCATTGCATTAGTTATTGTACTACCTGTTTTATCTTTAACTGGCACAGTCCACAGATATTTTGAGTAACAATCAATTACTACAAGTATATATCGGTAGCCTTTATTACTTATTGCATAAGGTTGTAGTTCAGCTAGATCTATTTGCCATAGATCTGCAAAACCTTTGATGGTGGTTATTCTTCTACGAAAATTACGTCTTACGGGTCTATGTAATTCATTAACAACTTGTCGTTCGATATCACTTATTTCATTCGTTATTCTATTTCAATATGATTAAAGAGGAAAAAAGTGATAATGTTACTGCACTGAATGATGATGTGACAGTGATCATTAGTTATAGATATATATTAATATATTATACCTTCTTCACGTAATTCTTCAATTATTGAAATTATTTCATTATCATGTCCGGTATGTCCAGCTGACTTTCAAGCTACCCATTGTCGTAGGCGAGCAACTAACTCTTTTGGTGAATTCCAGTACACATAATTCACAGGTTTAGAATTATATATTTTCTCCATTTTCACTCGTTTGAGTGCTCCACCAATTTTACTTCTACTTCTTATTGGATATTGTCGTGAGTCTAATAGAGGTTTGATAACTTCACGAAATTTTTTAGAATTTGTATTTTTAAAACCATTCTTCAGATGATATTGTTTATATGGAGCATTCGTTATTTTCAATATTTTGGAATATACTTGACGAGTTTCTTCATTATCAACATCTTGTGGATTCTTCAAAAAGATCATATCATACAATTCGGGACTACCTGCGGATTCATATTTTTTCACTTTATTAGCATCCCAAAATGAAATGTTTCCATCTTTGAAATGCACCACTAGACTTCCCATTTTCAGCTTTTGTGTAATAGGATCTATACGTACGCCAAATGTTCCATCATATGCTGGATTTCTAGATTTTACATCATTCAAATGTTTCATCAAAACATCTTCACCACTTTCATTCATATCAGGTGAGGTGTCAGCATCCGAGGAATCGATGTGGAACGATGATGGTGTTTCGAATAGAGTTGTTCTGATATCGTCTTGAAGTGTGTTCGTGTCACTATTCACAGATGATGCATTAGCAAAAGATTGTTTTCTTCCTATTGGAGTACTCATGGGATAATTTGAAGTAGATTGAACAGTTCCATGATTTGGTGATAACACTGGTGATTTAGAAGTAGCGTTTGATGATAAAACATTCAATGGTTTCATTATGGACTCATACAATCTTTCAAGTGTCGTACGATTTTCAATATTATCATTCTTGATAGAGTTGAATTTCTGCCTGACAGCTTCTGTTGTCTCTACTAATTGACGTTTCAAATTCATTTCATTGTTTTTATTTTCAGAATCGTTTTTTGTATTGATATTGCCCTTTTTCAAATAATAGCTTAATTCGCTGATGAAGTGACCTCTACAATATTCTGTGATCGAATAAGTTTCAAAAACAAGATCATGGGTATATAAAACTATCAAATCCTTCGAGATATCTACCTTCATCTATTTTTCTGTCCTTATCAATGACTAGAAATCCATATTGGTCCTCCCAGCATTTAACACACATCAATTGGATTTGTTTGAATGTTACATCGGGTATTGTCACGCACTAAATGTTTGGGTACCCGTGAATATGTCTGTGCTAGATAAAAACAATCAATCCCATACAGAAATATGATCTAATAATATTTTGATTTTCACATATCACATCATCGAAAATGAAAACAGAATTAGGCTTAGCGTCGGAGGGTTCCACTATTTCTGCATTATTGCTGAATGTATAAAAACCTAATCCTTTTATAGGTTCCAAAACACTTCGCAACTACTGATATTTAGGTTGATTGAGTGATTTCGAATAGAGATACACATTTCTAAATCTCAGTCCTTGTGGATGTGTTAATAGTGATATCATTGCATTCGTCTTTCCACAATTTGAAGGTCCTATAATGAGTCCTCGAACTGATGATGGAAGTAGTGGACCATGTTTGAATACCCTTTGTCCATTCAATCCACACCCAAATTTCTCATCTAGATTATCTACAGCAAACTTTTCTTTCTGTTTTACAATGCGCATCGTGCCGTGGTTGGAGACTATATAAATGTTATTAGCTTATTCATTTCAATGTGTACCATCAAACGATACGGACGTATTGAAAGTGATCGTAAAATTAAAAGAGGTTGTGGTTTTGATAATGATTTAATAAACAAACTTCCTTTCGAATAATGATATGATAATACTAATGAAAGAAAAATCGGATTGAAGAAAAAAACATGGCTGCCAACGTAAAAGAAAAAAACATGGCGTCGAAGTGTACAGGGTGACTCAAAATATGTCAGCGTGGAAAATAATGGTATAATAATAATAATGAATGAAAAATCGTTTTAAAGAAAAAAACATGGCCATGGGCGTTAAAGAAAACAACATGGTTGCCAACGTAACTGAAAAAAAACATAGCTGCCATACCAGGTGTCTCATCGTTTAGGAAAAAAACATGTACAGGGTGTCTCAAATACGTCAGCGTGTAAAATAATGATATAATAATAATAATGAACGAAAAATCGGATTGAAGAAAAAAACATGGCCACGGGCGTTGAAGAATAAAACATGGCTGCCAACGTAAAAGAAAAACACATGGCGTCGAAGTGTACAGGGTGTCTCAAAATACGTCAGCGTGGAAAATAATGGTATAATAATCATAATGAATGAAAAATCGTTTTAAAGAAAAAAACATGGTCACGGGCGTTGAAGAAAACAACATGGTTGCCAACGTAATAGAAAAAAAACATGGCTGCCATACCAGGTGTCTCATCGTTTAGGAAAAAAAACGTCTCAAATACGTCAGCGTGGAAAATAATGATATAATAATGATAATGAACGAAAAATCGGATTGACGAAAAAAATATGGCCACGGGCTTCAAAGAAAAAACATGGTTGCCAACGTAATAGAAAAAAACTTGTACAGGGTGTACGTCGACGTTGTTGAATTATAATAATAATGAATGAAAAATCGGCATCATGAAAAAAACATGATGTCAATGTGTACAGGGTGTCTCAAAATACGTCATTTAAAAGACATGACAGTTTAACGAGGCTCTATCGTTTTGTCGTGTGATTCCTCAATGTGTACAGGGTGTCTCATCGTTTGAGAAAAAAACATGTACGAGGTGTCTCAAATACGTCAGCGTGGAAAATAACGGTATAATAATAATAATGAACGAAAAATCGGATTGAAGAAAAAAACATGGCTGCCATACAGGGTGTCTCATCGGTTAGGAAAACAACATACGTCGGCGTGAGAAATAATGGTAGAATATTGATAATAATGAATGAAAAATCGGATTAAGGAAAAAAACATGACGTCAATGTGTAGAGGGTGTCTCAAAATGCGTCATTAAAAACATGACAGTTTAACGAGGCTCTATAGTTTTGGCGTGTGATTCTTCAATGTGTACAGGGTGTCTCATCGTTCGAGGAAAAACCATGTACGAGGTGTCTCAAATACATCAGCGTGGAGAATAACGGTATAATATTAATAATGAAGGAAAAATCGGATTGAAGAAGAAAACATGGCTGTCATACAGAGTGTCTCATCGTTTAGGAAAAAAACATGTACAGGGTGTATCAAATACGTCAGCGTGAAAAATAATGATAAAATAATAATAATACATGAAAAATTGAATTGAAGAAAAAAACATGGCTGCACAGGGTGTCTCATTTAAGAAAAAATATGTCAGAAGGGCCTAACGTTTCAGCGTGCGATCCGAATGGGAAACGTTTGAAAATGGGGCAATGGGGGGGTATTCAGCAATGCCATTTCAAAATACGTCACATGCCTTTTTTTTTCCTTTTTGTGTTAGTGACGTCAATGTATACAGGGTGTCTCAAAATACGTCGACGTTGTTGAATTATAAAAATAATGAATGAAAAATCAGATTATAGAAAAAAACATGGCTACCAGCGTCAAAAAAAACCTGGCTACCAGCGTCAAAGAAAAAAAAATGGTTGTCATCGAGATATACAGGATGTCTCATCGTTTGAAAAAAAACATTACGTCAATGTGTACAGGATGTCCCAAAATGCGTCATTGAAAAACATGACACTTTAACGGGACTCTATCGCTTTAACGTGGGATTCTTAAAAGTGTACAGGGTATCTCAAATATATCATTTGAGGAACATGACGGTTCAACGGGGTTCTATCGTTTTGACGTGCGATTCTTCAATATGTACAGAATGTCTCATTCAAGAAAAAGCATGACAGTTCAACGGGGCTCTATCGTTTTATCATGCGATTTTTCAATGTGTACAGAATGTCCCCAAAATACGTCATCTGAAGAAGAGGACAGTTTAACGGGGCTCTATCGTTTTGACGTGCGATTCTTCAATGCATGTACAGGATGTCTCATTCAAGAAAAAACATGACAGTTCAACGGGGCTCTATCGTTTTAGCATGCGATTCTTCAATGTGTACAGGATGCCCCAAAATGTGTCATTTAAGGAACAGGACAGTTCAACGGGGCTCTATTGTTTTACCGTGTGATATTTCAACAGTTCAACAAGATGTCTCAAAATACGTCATTGAATAAAAAATTTTGTTTCTGTGTAAACTGTTTCAAACGGAAACTGACGTGACGTTTTTTTGAATTCATCACTTATTTTGGATATTCAACATTTTTTTATACTTAGTAATATTTCTTTTTGATCCAGTTTTTTAACTGTCTCAGATCAGTCAATTCGATATTGGTATGTGCCTACCTTAGAAAAAGTTACAATTTGTATACATTGAGGTATTGGTCTCTAACGTATAACAGTACACATTAATATTTTCTAATAGTGTGCTTTGGAAAAATGAATAAACCAATTATTTAACGTCAGACTTTCGTTGGTGGTTTTGACTGATTGTGATAGCTACCAATTATAATAGAATAATGTCAGATTAGGTTACAGTAATGAAGATTTCTTGAATTTATTAATAATTTATGGTCGGTGCAATAGAATTGCAAGTAGAACATGCCGAGTATTTCATGAAAGATATCCACAAGTTCCGAAGCCGAATAATAATGTGATAAATCGACTACTAAAAAACTGTAGGTTGAATGGAACCTTCTGTCCAAAAATCATTCGTAAGAAGACCAAAGTGGATGATAATGACGATGGTATAACAGTTTTGGGATACTTTTATGCATATCAAATGCTTCTCTGCACGAGGCTGAAAGGGAGATAGGTATACCCTACGTGACAATTTGTCGAATTCTTAATAAGCATAAATGGCATCCCTATAAGTTCTACTGTGTCCAACATTTGAAAGAGACTGATTTACCTCGTGGAGTGGAATTCTTTGAATGGTTACTTGTCAAGACTCAAGAGGATGAACATTTCCTTGACAATATCATATGGACAGATGAGGCCAAGTTCACAAAAAATGGAGTTTTCAATAGACACAACAGTCATCATTGGGCGCCAGAAAATCCCCATGTTGTCCGCCAAAGAGGTTTTCAAGAAAGATGGCAATTCAATGTATTTTGTGCCATAAAGAATGAGTCAAATCTTTATATCGAGTTTTATTATGATAATTTGAATGCATCAAAATATGAAGATTCACTGAGGAATGGAATTCAAATGATTTTAAATAATAGACCAGGAAGAGAACGTGTATGGTACCAAATGGATGGTGCTCCACCCCATAATTCTCATTCAGTCAGCGAAGCTTTAACCGAAATCTTCGAAGACAGATGGATTGGTAATAATGGACCTTTTCGTTGGCCTCCTAGAACACCAGATGGCAATCCATTAGATTATTTCGTGTGGGGTTTCATGAAAAATATGGTTTACTCTACTCCAATAACAACAATGGAAGATATGAAATCGAGAGTTACAACTGCTTTCAATAGTTTGACTCCAGACTTGATCAGAAGCGCTACACATGACAATCTTTTGAAGAGATTACATATTTGTTCAAGTAGAGGTGGAGATGTGTTTGAACATATTCTGAAATACACTGACGATTTAATTAACTCATTTATTTATGGGTTTATTATTTTCAGCTCGTGTTTCAGCGTTAATACAACTATTGTTTGACGAGAGGTTTCATTTGATGGTTGATGAGTATTTTAATAATTATCTTTCCATTGTATTATCTGTGACTAATTGAGAAACATCAAACGAAATCTGTTTTACAAAAATGAGTGATGAACAAGGAAACCATGTCAATTTCCGTTTGAAACAGTTTATGTCGAAAACGGTTCAAAATAGAAATAATGTTATCTGAACAAAGTCAATCTGAAATTGGTTGTAGAGCTCAAAAATGTTGAAATATACAGGGTGTTCCATTTGAAAAAATTGAGTTCCACTCATTTTTTCATGAGATCAAAGTATCTGCATTTTTTGAAGACCCTGTATGAGGCAAATGGAAATATGACTCGGAATGAAGATCCTCATAGGATCACTCCACTCCATTTCAAATTTGATCGTTTTAGTGCAAGAGAGTTCAAGATTATCAGCATTTATAAAAGTTCATGTTTGGTAAAAAAAATATCGAAATTAATTTATATCTTCTAAACGGTAATAGATAAGTATAGGGGAACAGTATATGAATTTGTTGACAAAGTGATAATGAATCATAATATGATATTATATACGGGGTGTTCCATTTGAAAAATGGAACAACCCGTATACCGGGTGTCAACGAATCTATTAGACAAGTCATAATTTCTAGACTATTAGGAGAATTGAAATGAGATCTGGTATAGTTAAATGGTATGTGGAGAGGAATGTTTTCACATATTTTTCACTTTCCGGTCACTTCCGGTTTCAGCGGAAATGGCTCCGGTTCTGAATTTTTAAAAGAAACACCCTGTATATTGTAACATTTTTGGATTTCTGAGACAATTCTGGATCAGAAACTGACATTTCCGGAAGTTTTTCAGCCTACTTGATTTTTTCAGAGTCACTTTTAAAATTGCATCTAGGTGGCCATGATCGGACGTAAACTAATCTATGGACCTCAGGTGATATCAGAAAATTGCAATAGCGGAGTTTTAGTGACTAGTGTGTTGAATATGAATGAGACAAGTTTACAAAATAATATTTTCGTGTCTAACTATTATTTTTCAAATGGCGACCATTTTTTGACAAGCAATTTCCGAAAAAAGGATTTTTTGACGAATCTAACACTACTAATTTATTTGCGATTGGATCAACAAATTTAACAAATTTAACTAATAATTTCAGCGATGCACTTAGATTTTTTGCAATATCCTGAGTTCTTGAAAATTCCACTATAGTAAATTTTCATAGTGCATCCCTCCTTGTTCAAGACACATTTCAGCTCGTTCAATTGTTTCTCTCAACACGTTTTGTAACATTTGAGGCGATATACTTCTAAATCCCTGTTGAATCCTTTCTTCTAAGATTTCGAGAGTGGCTGGGGCTGTTACATAGTAGACCCTTTCTTTTACATATCCCCAAATGAAGAAATCTAACACAGTCAGATCCGGTGAGCGGGCAGGCCACCGTACTGGACCGTTGGTTGCAATAACTCTATTATTAAAATGCTCTATTAAAAAATCAAGTACGTCTCTGCTATTATGGGGTGGTGCTCCATCTTGCTGGAAGTAAATTTGCCGTAAAACTTCTAATGGCATATCATTAAGATGATCCTCGATTTCATTTTGAAGCAAACCCAAGTATCTAACCCCTGTTAACTGACCTTGAAACAATATTGGACCAATTATTCTGTTTCCAACGATACCAGCCCAGACATTGACGCCAAACCTTTCTTGAAAATTGCCCTCTCTTATTGCATGTTGATTTTGTTGGGCCCAGTACCGACAATTCTGCTTATTAAACATGCCATTATTTGTAAACCGTGATTCGTCGGAAAATAGAATGAAGTTGATAAAATTTGGGTTAACTCTATGATTTTGAAGCAACCAATCACAAAATACTACTCTTCTATTGCCGTCGTCAGCATACAAATGTTGATGTAACTGATATTTAAATGCTCGATATCCGTGCTTTTTCAGTATTTTTCTTGCTGATTCGTGACTTATCTGCATTTCTCTACTAATTTCTCTTAAAGAAACCGTTTTGTCAACTTCTACCATAGCAAGAACGTTAATCTCAGTCTCCTCATTTATGACAAACCTCTGTTCTGCGTCTCTGTTCTTATTTGTAATCCAATCGCAAATAAATTAGTACCGTTAGATTTGTCAAAAAATCCTTTTTTCGGAAAGTGCTTGTCAAAAAATGGTCGCCATTTGAAAAATAATAGTTAGACACGAAAATGTTATTTTGTAAACTTGTCTCATTCATATTCAACACACTAGTCACTAAAACTCCGCTATTGCAATTTTCTGATATCACCTGAGGTCCATAGATTAGTTTACGTCCGATCATGGCCACCTAGATGCAATTTTAAAAGTGATTTTGAAAAAATCAAGTAGGCTGAAAAACTTCCGGAAATGTCAGTTTCTGATCCAGAATTGTCTCAGAAATCCAAAAATGTTACAATATACAGGGTGTTCCATTTAAAAATTCAGAACCGGAGCCATTTCCGCTGAAACCGGAAGTGACCGGAAAGTGAAAAATATGTGAAAACTCTCCTCTCCACATACCATTTATCTGTACCAAATCTCGTTTTGATACACCTAATAGTCTAGAAGTTATGACTTGTCTAATAGATTCGTTGACACCCAGTATAATATAGTAGAAGCGACAACGCCGCTTCGTCTGGAATATTTTAGGCGTGTAGGTCATATTGACTTATGCATACTGTGGAATTTTCAGGTTGATCCGTTGAATAGTTTGCCAGAAACGGCTAATTGAAGCTCATTATGAAAAGCCCTGTATAGGATGTCGTTTGAGAAAGAAATGTGGTAACGAGTATCTAGGAGGATATAATGCGATAAAACGTTCAGTTTTGTCCCGAAAAACGCATTGAAAATTTCGCAAAATTTCGATGCGTTAAATGAGACAGTTTCGTCATTTGAATCACATCGAAAAAAATGCATTTTTGAAACCCTCATTTCTTCTAAAATCCCATATGATTTGCATTGTATCGCGTCACGGAAAATGATGCAAAAATGACATGAGAATCGCTTCAAAAAAATGTCAAAAATTTGGCGCGATAAAACGTTCATTTATGCCGCGATTATCGCATGAAATATTTCGCAAAATTTCAATGCGTTGAAACAATCAATTCAGGCACTCCAATCGCTTCGAAAAAACGTTATTTCTGCCACACAATTTCCAAACAAAAAAAATTGTAAACGCATATACACAGTGACTTAATGCTTCAAAATACGTCTCAAACAAATAACGCATGATAGAAAGAAACAACATCGTTCATGATATGAACTAGAACCGATTACGTTCATTTATGCCGCGATTATCACATGAAAAATTTCACATTTCAATGCGTTCAGGCACTCCAATCGCTTTGAAAAAACACTATATTCGCTACATACTTTCCGAACAAAAAAAATATATAAACGCGTATATAGAAAGACTTTGTGCTTCAAAATACGTCTCGAACAAATAACGCATAACAGAAAGATCGAATATCGTTTATGATATCAACTAGAACCGATTTTTCGGTTCCAATCAATTTTCGTCTGAAAATACAGACTATCATCTCAAAATTACTATACAAATTTAATATTCAAAATATCGAAATCATTTCCTTCAAAATATTATTGAGGATGTTTCGCTAATCAAAATTTTATGCACATCAACTGCTTCCAAAAAACGCATTTTTTTATTGCTACATATTTTCAAAATATAGTAATATCGTCTAACAGAAAGGCAGTACACTGTTTGTCATAGGAAACGGAACGTGAATTTCTTTAGTAGTGTTATTAAGAGAAAAGGTTTTTATGATATAGAGCAAGGAATTTATGTCAAGTTCATTGTGTGAGGTAGGAATATGACAACGGTGCATATGTTTTAGAGCACTTCATGTCATGTTTTATGAAACACAGCGTCTTAGATTGAGGAAATTTTTGATTGATAATTTTAACAGAAGACACGTATACAAGGCGTATCAATATACTTTGTGACAATACCTGATAGTGACTAAAACAATGCATAATACGGCTTAGTGCTTCAAAATACGTCTCAAACAAATAAAGCATGACAGAAAGATCAAAAATCGTTTATGATATGAACTAGAACCGATTTTTCTGATAGAATAAGTATAGAATGTAATTGAGAACAATGGAATAACGAAAGCGCTGGTACGTCAGTCATATAAAAATCAATTACAATTTCGTCATCGCTAATTGAATTGGTTTTTGTTGATACCAAGGAAACATAATGGAAGATTTTTCGCTGCTATGTCTCAATCTAAGCAAAATTTCGAAATTGGAATTTAAAATTGGAAACTTTCGAAGCAGTTGAATAATTTACATATTCAAGACAGAGTGCTCGATCGAAAAGTGTCTCAAACGAGATATCCGCTGCGAAGAATTCAACCTCACAGCGTAGATTATGTCGCTGCCAATGCTGATAATGAATTTTATGCTTTTAACTGAAATAATAAATAACGTTTTGTATGTGAATGTACCAAAAGGCGATAAATTCATGGCAATATGTGTGAAACCCAATAATTTCGATCATGGATGCAATAGAACACAAAGAAAGTTAATAAGTTCAACATTTGTCAATGACGACCAGTGGGCAGTTTTTTCAAAAAATACAGCCTTCAAATATAAGCTGAGACTGATATTCCAAGAAGTGGAAACAAAAAGTGTTGAATATGTTCCAGAACTCGCAAGGATAACGAAAAAGAAGTCACAAATGGAATATTAGCATGCATTCGAGTAGCACTGTATAATTATGAAATTTAATTAAAAATAGTTGAATATTCACGAATATTCGAGTCGGTCATGAAATATGATATGTGGGAGTGAATATCGTAGGAGACGGATATCATTCGCATGAGAACGGTTGTAGGTTTGAATTTACTGAAACAATAAAAATATTGTATGGCATAAAATCACAGAAAAATGTATATAGGATGTCGTTTGAGAAAAAAAATGTGGAAACGAGCCTCTAGCGTTTCAACGTGCAATCCTCTCCGTTTACAGTGTGACTTATTCGAAGCGTACAATCATTTTGTCATTTATGGTGTATCGGTAATCAAGTTGGCTTTGATCATCTTTTCAACTTGAGAAAAAACAATGGCCGCCTGTCGTTTGTCATTTATGATGTCTCGACGCGTGTTTGAAACTCACATCAAAAAATTTCACAACATTTCAATGCGTTCAGGCACTCCAATCGCTTCGAAAAAACTATATATTTGCTGCATATCTTCCGAACAAAAAAAATATATATAAACGCGTGACAGAAAAACAGTAAACTGTTCAAGATAGTCGGTTGATCGTAGGGGATTTGTGATTTTATTTCCATGTAAAACATTGTAAACCAGAATCGAAATTTCCTCAAACGAAGAGAAAAATGAAACTTTCTAAGACATTGGTGAAATCAACGGTAATGTTTTTGTGTTCTTTGAAATGTTTTTTTTATTGAGTCGAAATTTATTAACTGTGGGACACCGTAGTTCACGCATATGCCTTTTTTTACCTTACAAATAATTAAAAAATCTTGTTCTCCTATATATCCATTACCTATGTATATTTGAAAGGCTCAAAATAGTGACTTTTGTCAGTGAGCATCATCAGGAGATGCCTAGGATCAAAAAAATGTCGGATGTGTGTAAACATAATAGAGAAAATTTACAGGATGATCAACCGTTTCAACGTGCGATTTCAATCAGGAATGTATACCAGGTGTGTACTATCCCGATGAGAAACGTATACGCGATGCCTCAAAATACATCCTTCAAGAAAAACATTAGGAACGTCTTTGGTTCGAGGAAACTAATTTTGTTATTCTTTAGAGATACAGAGATATGTTTGGGTACTGTCACCTCACAATTTTACTGGAGAACATGGAAATATATTCAACGAATTCAGAGAAGTTAACATTATTTCAGTAATGAATGATTCAATATGAAATGTATTTTATTTGATAATATAACGAACATCAATATTTTTCCAAGAATATAACGCGGCCATTTTGAACACTTCAAAAACCTATATATTTGCCTTTTAATGTGCCAAATTTTCACGTTAATCACTCAGAAAATGCATAAACAATATAGCGCGATGAGACGTACATTTTTCTATGTCTTCAAAAAACAAAAATAATACGTGACAGAGAAGCAATAAGCCATTAATGATAGTCGGTTGATCGTTGGGAAATTGTGATGTTATTCGACGTCAGCGTGTGACAGAGAGAAACAAACATTAAACGGCTTCATTAATAACTGTTGAATTGTGAGAGATGCTCAATAATTTATTGGAATTGTCATACAGCGCGTACGGAGACGAAGGAATTTTGAAATCATTCCAGCAATATGATGCCACACAAAGTTCGGCAAATTTCTCGCGTTAACGTTATGTGAAGATTTGTTCTAGTTCTGATTGATTCTAATGACTTTTTCAACACTATATAATAAAATTTACGTCATGTGAATGATTTGAAATGAAACATGGTCCCTTTTCTCAAGAAGTTTCTGATTGCATAAAGATATGATTTTTTGTGTTGTTACATAAGCATTCATCGATTACATTTTGTTCAATACCATTGCGAAATAATAATTTATTCATAAATGGATGTAATTTTTATCAGGAGTTCTTTGAGCTGGTGCAAAAGTCCTTCTACAGGGCTGGAACACCAAATGAATTCCAATTGAATTGTCCAGCTTCAATTCATTGTATTTATAGTAGGAGTATTTTCTAAAAAAGTATATGAACTGAAGGAATTTTCAGCATGAAGCAATATTTTGGCAGATGCTTACGGAAAAGATCATTTATATTTTTTTTGTTCTATTTATCGCGAATCGTCAAAACATTTTCAGCGATTACACATCTTGGTCTTTGAATCAAACTCGGAGTATCTGAATTCAGTGTACCATTCATGGAAATATTATATTTTTCTTGAAAACTAGACATAGTCGATTCAAAATCTACGAGAGAATTATTGCTATCGATGTGCCCATATCGAAATATATACTACATTATTTCTTTTTTGGTCACATTTTCACAAGTATTGAGGTACGAAAAAATATGAGTACCCACTACAACATTTTGAAAAAATACTGAATTCCCAAGTCATTGTTCATTTTCATATATATGTCGATCGGCCGATGCGAGTCGTTGGTTCAAGCCGAAGGCTGAACGCTCGATTTTCACTTGCTATCGTCCAATCAGTGTTAGGAATCACACGTTAACGGGTAAGACCTCGTTAATTCTCAGCTCGCGCAAGTTTCGACTTCTGAGGGTTATCGTTCATAGGGGGTGCGATAGCTGGTTAATGGAAAAACATATTTTGAACATATTTAAACATGTGTGGGCGAGATGGTAATGACGCCAGCAAGGGGTTAGTTAATAATGATCTGTGTGTTATGTCCGACAAAGAACAATTAATGTTCATTAATTGTTCATTTTCGGTGGCAAAATTGGTTGGAAGGACTTTTGCACCAGCTCAAAGAACTCCTGATAAAAATTACATCCATTTATGAATAAATTATTATTTCGCAATGATATTGAACAAAATGTAATCAATGAATGCTTATGTAACAACACAAAAAATCATATCATTATGCCATCAGAAACTTCTTAAGAAAAGGGACCATGTTTCATTTCAAATCATTTGTAACGGGTTAAATTTACGGTAAATGTTTTCTCCTTGAAACTTTGAGAAAATAATACCGTATTCGGAAATCACGCTTCAATTATCAATTCGACCATATCGTCTCACCCAGTAATTATTCGAAGAAACCAATTCTTAGTATAGAAAATCTTATTTTCTAGCTAACCTATAATACTTGAGGATATATGATACCCTGATTTGTTAAAAACATTTCCTAATTTATATTGAACATGGTTTCGAATTTTTTCTTTTGGACTAATTTACCTGGACTATGGTAATTAGTTGAAATGATGAATTTTCGATTTTCGATCTTGGATTGGCCAACGGGCTACTTAAGTGTCAGAGGGGCATGCGCGCTTATCACTAGACTTTTTCAAAATAGGCAAGAACGCAATTCCTTCTCCCGGTCGAGGTCAAAATTCCTTGTTCTCGAAGATCATAGCTGGCAGCCTTCGAAGAAAATTTTAAAGGGCTTGTGGAATAAAAAGTTTGTGATAACAACTCCGTTGGAGGATTATATTCCTGGGCCCGAGATTAGTGGAAATTATGCCCTATACTGAACTTATGATATTGTTGGTTGTGGCATTCCAATCTCTTATTGAGGATTAGAAAATTTTCATGTGAGTCGGCATTTCTTTTATTTCATCATGTTCACTTATTCACCAGGAAATGGGATTTCATATAATTTATTTCTCGTAGAGTTCGGAATTCATTCTTGAAATTCCATCGAATTTTTGCTGGAACGATTCCAAATTAGAGAAAAAGTAGTTGTTCAGTGTTTTTTGGAAGATCGAAGGAAAGCAAAAGGGAAAATTTGTGTCAAACCTACGATTTCTATCGCCAACCGTGTTGCAGAGGAGAAAAAAAACCCTTCCAACTCAGAAGGTACGTTGAACTATGAAAAATAAACCATTTCGTTGTTATGCTGATTTAATCATATACTTTCTTTTGGCTATTATCAATGACTTCTAAATAACATCTATATATATATATGTGTGGAGACACTAGAAAAGTCCGTCATGAGATTTGATTTTTCAGAAACAAAATATAGCAAATGTCACGTAATGTTTTTGTGGCGTATTTTTATGTTTCTTTTTACTTCCAGTCGAAATACTGAATTTCGATTCGAAAGAAATTAATTCAAACAAGTTGGCTCTATAATTTCTTGGATCTCTGGAATGTTCTCATGGATAATTTTTTATTCTAATATTGTAGATAGTTTTTTTAATTCTTCTAATTAGGAAGCAAGGAAAACTGAACGTGATACTGAAAATCAAGGAGAATGATATAGGTGGTTTCTTTTTCAAATAGTTTATCAAGTATTGGTGCCACGTTCTGAGAGGAAAAAAAAAATAAAACAGTCATGTAAATACAGGGTGAATTAGCTTTAAAAATCGTTTAGAAAGGATAGAAACTTTTATTTTTTTCAATTGTGCTAATCGTCTCATAGTTTTTTGTCCTTCTATAATAGGATGGTACATACGGGTTGCCCCACCTTAAATTAAACTGTTGATGATTTTGTTGTACATATTTTACAATGAAGATAGCTGAAATTAGTTCATTCATGTGCTACCCATAGCTATCCATACGGGGATTACATAGTAAAGAATATCGGAATATCGTCCAAGTTTTGTTCTTGACAGATGATTATTTTCCTAGGGGTTTTTTTTTGTACAGAACTTCAATCCAGAGTTTTCGACGTTTTGGTAATCAAAGATCAATCCATATACGAGGTTATCGAAGAGTTAATCTCACCTTCATACGGAACGGTTCATGGTCATCAGCACGAAAGGAAAGAAGCTACTCGGAGACTTCGATATTATCATTAGTCCACTTACAATTCAAGAACATTTTGCTCATCTACAACCACCGTGGGAATTCACGCAAGTTATTGCTTCTTTCTGTTGATTTATTTTAGTGCTTTCGTTTTTTTTTTATTGTAAGGCGGAAATTAAATGTTTTTTTTATGATTTTTGAATTGCGCATACGCTTGAGCTCTCGCGACGCATTATAACTTGTTGTCGACATTTGAATTTCTGCATCAAATTCGGGTTGGTGTGTTATTTTGAATAGGTTGTGATATATGCCTTTCTTTTTTTGCTGAATCCACATTAATTTACCGATCGTTTCTAACCGTGGTACCTACTGTTTGGTGCTTATATGTATATATGTCTTGTCTATATATAGAATAATCTTTTAAAATCCCGAAAAATAATTATTGATCTACGATATCCTTTGAACTATATATATACGATTTGTTTTGTCTGGTCTAAAGTGAATAATCTACTTGCTGAATTGCTTAGACTTATACCTCATATAGATAAAAGTGGTTTCAAGTTTGGAATAAATTTTTAAACCGGTACCTGTTGTTTCATATCATTTGGTAAGTTAGTGGTATTGACACATTTAGGGTGTTTGTGAGGCAATTTACCTGGCGCCCATTTATTTTTTTTTGAAATCTAAATCTTGAAATATCATCCAAGAACCCCCCCCCCCCCCGTCTTCACTGAGACTAGTCACAAATACCCACCTATCTCGGGTTAAGTTGACAGGTGACTTGTACCATTGTCATCGATTGGTAAGGTTACACATTCACATGACGTAAATTTTATTATATAGCGTTGAAAAAGTCATTAGAATCAATCAGAACTAGAACAAATCTTCACATAACGTAAACGCGAGAAATTTGCCGAACTTTGTGTGGTATCATATTGCTGGAATGATTTCAAAATTCCTTCGTCTCCGTACAGCGCTGTATGACAATTCCAATAAATTATTGAGCATCTCTCACAATTCAACAGTTATTATTGAAGCCTTTATGTTTGTTTCTCTCTGTCACTCGCTGACGTCGAATAACATCACAATTTCCCAACGATCAACCGACTATCATTAACGGCTTATTGCTTCTCTGTCACGTATTATTTTTGTTGTTTAAAGACATAGAAAAATGTACGTCTCATCGCGCTATATTGTTTATGTATTTTCTGAGTGATTAACGTGGTGATTTGGCACATTAAAAGGCAAATATATAGGTTTTTGAAGTGTTCAAAATGGCCGCGTTATATTCTTGGGAAAGTATTGATGTTCATTATATTATAAAATAAAATACATTTCATATTGAATCATTCATTACTGAAATAATGTTAACTTCTCTGAATTCGTTGAATATATTTCCATGTTCTCCAGTAAAATTGTGAGGTGACAGTACCCAAACATATCTCTGTATCTCTAAAGAATAACAAAATTAGTTTCCTCGAACCAAAGACGTTCCTAATGTTTTTCTTGAAGGATGTATTTTGAGGCATCGCGTATACGTTTCTCATCGGGATAGTACACACCTGGTATACATTCCTGATTGAAATCGCACGTTGAAACGGTTGATCATCCTGTAAATTTTCTTTGTTATGTTTACACACATCCGACATTTTTTTGATCTTTGGCATCTCCTGATGATGCTTACTGACAAAAGTCACTATTTTGAGCCTTTCGAATATACATAGGTAATGGATATATAGGAGAACAAGATTTTTTAATTATTTGCAAGGTAAAAAAAAAGCATATGCGTGAACTACGATGTCCCACAGTTAATAAATTTCGACTAAATGAAAGAAACATTTCAAAGAACACAAAAACATTACCGTTGATTTCACCAATGTCTTAGAAAGTTTCATTTTTCTCTTCGTTTGAGGAAATTTCGATTCTGGTTTACTATGTTTCACATAGAAATGAAATCACAAATCCCCTACGATCAACCGACTATCTTAAACGGTTTACTGTCTTTCTGTCACGCGTTTATATATTTTTTTTTTGTTCGGAAGATATGCAGCAAATATATCGTTTTTTCGAAGCGATTGGAGTGCCTGAACGCATTGAAATGTTGTGAAATTTATTGATGTGAGTTTCAAACACGCGTCGAGACATCATGAATGACAAACGACAGGCGGCCATTGTTTTTTCTCAAGTTGAATCGATGATCAAAGCCAACTTGATTACCGATACACCATGAATGATAAAATGATTGTACGCTTCAAATAAGTCACACTGTAAACGGAGGGGATTACACGTTGAAACGCTAGAGGCTCGTTTCCACATTTTCTTTTCTCCAACGACATCCTATATACATTTTTCTGTGATTTTATGCCGTACAATATTTTTATAGTTTCAGCAAATTCAAACCTACAACCGTTCTCATGCGAATGATATCCGTCTCCTATGATATTCACTCCCACATATCATATTTCATGACCGACTCGAATATTTGTGAATATTCAACTATTTTCAATTAAATTTCATAATTATACAGTGCTACTCGAATGCATGCTAATATTCTAAATACTATAATGAAAATTCTATAAAGGCCAAATTCCATTTGTGACTTCTTTTTCGTTATCCTTGCGAGTTCTGGAACATATTCAACACTTTTTGTTTCCACTTCTTGGAATATCAGTCTCAGTTTATATTTGAAGGCTGTATTCTTTGAAAAAACTGCCCACTGTTCGTCATTGACAAATGTTGAACTCATTAACTTTCATTGTGTTTTATTGCATCCATGATCGAAATTATTGGGTTTCACACATATTGCCATGATTTTATCGCCTTTTGATACGTTCACATACAAAACGTTATTTATTATTTCAGTTGAAAGCATAAAATTTATTATCAGCATTGGCAGCGACATAATCTACGCTGTGAGGTTGAATTCTTCGCAGCGGATATCTCGTTTGAGGCACTTTTCGATCGAGCACTCTGTCTTGAATATGTAAATTATTCAACTGCTTCAAAAGTTTCCAATTTCAAATTCCAATTTCGAAATTTTGCTGAGATTGAGACATAGCGGCAAAAAATCTTCCATTATGTTTCCTTGGTATCAACAAAAACCAATTCAATTCAACGATTTTTGATCTTTCTGTCATGCGTTATTTGTTTGAGACGTATTTTGAAGCACTAAGCCGTATTATGCATTGTTATAGTCACTATCAGGTATTGTCACAAAAGTATATTGATACGCCTTGTATACGTGTCTTCTGTTAAAATTATCAATCAAAAATTTCCTCACTCTAAGACGCTCTGTTTCATAAAACATGACATGAAGTGCTCTGAAACATATGCACCGCTGTCATATTCCTTCCTCACACAATGAACTTGACATAAATTCCTTGCTCTATATCATAAAAACCTTTTCTCTAAAGAAATTCAGGTTCCGTTTCCTAACAGTTTACTGCATTTTTGTTAGACGATATTCCTATATTTTGAAAACATGTAGCAATAAAAAATGCGTTTTTTGGAAGCAGTTGATGTGCATAAAATTTTGATTAGCGAAACATCCTAAATAATATTTTGTAATTTGCATAGTAATTTTGAGACGAGTTTCATTGGCTGATAGTCAGACGAAAATTGATTGGAACCGAAAAATCGGTTCTAGTTCATATCATAAATGATATTCGATCTTTCTGTCATGCGTTATTTGTTCAAGACGTATTTTGAAGCACTAAGTCTTTCTGTATACGCGTTTATATATTTTTTTGTTCGAAAAATATTTAGCGAATATAGCGTTTTTTCAAAGCGATTGGAGTGCCAGAATGCATTGAAATGTGAAATTTTTCATGTGATAATCGCGGCATAAATGAACGTAATCGGTTCTAGTTCATATCATAAACGATTTTGTTTCTTTCTTTCATGCGTTATTTGTTTGAGACGTATTTTGAAGCATTAAGTCACTGTGTATATGCGTTTACAATTTTTTTTGTTTGGAAATTGTGTGGCAGAAATAACGTTTTTTCGAAGCGATTGGAGTGCCTGAATTGATTGTTTCAACGCATTGAAATTTTGCGAAATATTTCATGCGATAATCGCGGCATAAATGAACGTTTTATCGAGCTAAATTTTTGAAACTTTTTTGAAGCGATTCTCATGTCATTTTTGCATCATTTTCCGTGACGCGATACAATGCAAATCATATGGGATTTTAGAAGAAAGGTTTTTGAAATGCATTTTTTTTTTCGATGCGATTGAAATGACGAAACTGTCTCATTTAACGCATCGAAATTTTGCGAAATTTTCAATGCGTTTTTCGGGACAAAACTGAACGTTTTATCGCATTATATCCTCCTAGATACTCGTTACCACATTTCTTTCTCAAACGACATCCAATATACATTTTTCTGTTATGTTTACCTTTATCTGGTTAACTCCTCCTAAATCTTTGTTTTTCCTCTGTCGATGTATTCTGCATTTCTTCTCCTTCCATTTGACGCGCTGTACATGACGGTACTACTAGTATTAACAAAAATGTGGTTTAGTGCCATTTTGACTGCAATCTTCGTTTTTTCTCTACTCCACGCTGACTTCATATACACTTTTTCCTCATATAAACATATATATTGCATCGTATAACTCTCACACACGTCACATCTACCTCGAATTGGGTATTCCACAAGGTTCCGCTACGAGGTCTGAAAATGACTAAACTCGAGCTCCATAAGAAAAAGCATTGGATTTTGAGCCAGAAACGAAGTTTTTTTATTTAATGACATATTTTGAGACATCCTGTTGAACTGTTATGTTGTTTTAAATGACGTATTCGAGACACCCTGTACACACTGAAGAATCACACGGAAAAACAATAGAGCCCCGTTGAACTGTCCTGTTCCTTAAATGACGCACTTTGGGGCATCCTGTACACATTGAAGAATCGCATGCTGAAAAGATAGAGCCCCATTGAACTGTCATGTTTCTTCTTGAATGAGACATCCTGTACATGCATTGAAGAATCGCACGTCAAAACGATAGAGCCCCGTTAAACTGTCCTGTTCTTCAGATGACATATTTTGGGGACATTCTGTATACATTGAAAAATCGCATGCTGAAACGATAGAGCCCCGTTAAACTGTCATGCTTTTTCTTGAATGAGACATTCTGTACATATTAAAGAATCGCACGTCAAAACGATAGAACCCCGTTGAACCGTCATGTTCCTCAAATGATGTATTTGAGATACCCTGTACACTTTTAAGAATCACAAGTTAAAGCGATAGAGTCCCGTTAAAGTGTCATGTTTTTCAATGACGCATTTTGGGACATCCTGTACACATTGACGTAATGTTTTTTTCAAACGATGAGACACCCTGTATATCTGGATGGCAACCATGTTTTTTTCTTTGACGCTGGTAGCCATATTTTTTTCTTTGACGCTGGTAGCCATGTTTTTTCTATAATCCAATTTTTCATTCATTATTTTTATAATTCAACAACGCTGACGTATTTTGAGACACCCTGTATACATTGACATCACTAACACAAAGACGCACGCTAAAACGTTAGGCCCTTCTGACATATTTTTCTTAAATGAGACACCCACGTTGAAACGATTGAGCCCCGTTAAAATATTATGTTTTTTAATGACGCATTTTGACACACCCTGTACACATTGACGTCATGTTTTTTTTCTTTAATTCAATTTTTCATTCATTATTATTATTATACCGTTATTCTCCACGCTGACGTATTTGAGACACCTCGTAGATGTTTTTTTCTCAAACGATGAGACACCCTGTACACATTGAAGAATCACACGGCAAAACGATAGAGACTCGTTAAACTGTCATGTTTTTAATTACGCATTTTGAGACACCCTCTACACATTGACGTCATGTTTTTTTCTCAAATCCAATTTTTCATCCATTATTATTATTATACCATTATTTTTCACGCCGACATATTCTGAGACACCACGTACATGTTTTTTTCTCAAACGATGAGACACCCTGTACACATTGAAGAATCACAGGCCAAAACGATAAAGCCTCGTTAAACTGTCATGTTTTCAATGACGCATTTTGAGACACCCTGTACACATTGCCGTCATGTTTTATTCTTTAATCCGATTTTTCATTCATTAATATTATTATACCATTATTTTTCACGCCGACGTATTTTGAAACACCCTGTACATGTTTTTTTACCAAACGATGAGACATCCTATATGGCAGCCATGTTTTTTTCTTCAATCCGATATTTCGTTCTTTATTATTATTATATCATTATTTTCCACGCTGACGTATTTGAGACATCCTGTACATGTTTTTTTTTCCTAAACGATGAGACACCCTGTATGGCAGCCATGTTTTTTTCTTCAATACGATTTTTCGTTCATCATTAATATTATACCGTTATTCTCCACGCTAATGTATTTGAGAAACCTCGTACATGTTTTTTTCTCAAACGATGAGACACCCTGTACACATTGAGGAATCACACGACAAAACGATAGAGCCTCGTTAAACTGTCATGTCTTTTAAATGACGTATTTTGAGTCACCCTGTACACATTGACGTCATGTTTTTTTCTTGAATCCGATTTTTCATTCATTATTATTATAATTCAACAACGCCGACGTACACCCTGTACAAGTTTTCATCTATTACGTTGGCAACCATGTTTTTTCTTTGAAGCCCGTGGCCATGTTTTTTTCTTCAATCCGATTTTTCGTTCATTATTATTATTATATCGTTATTTTTCACGCTGACGTATTTGAGACACCCTGTACATGTTTTTTTTCCTAAACGATGAGACCCCTGGTATGGCAGCCATGTTTTTTTTCTATTACGTTGGCAACCATGTTGTTATCTTCAACGCCCGTGACCATGTTTTTTTCTTTAAAACAATTTTTCATTCATTATTATTATTATACCATTATTTTCCACGCTGACGTATTTTGAGACACCCTGTACACTTCGACGCCATGTTTTTTTCTTTTACATTGGCAGCCATGTTTTTTTCTTTAACGCCCGTGACCATATTTTTTCTTCAATCCGATTTTTCGTTCATTATTATTATTATATCATTATTTTCCACGCTGACGTATTTGAGACACCCTGTACATGTTTTTTTTCCTAAACGATGAGACACCTGGTATGGCAGCCATGTTTTTTTTCTATTACGTTGGCAACTATGTTGTTTTCTTTAACGCCCGTGGCCATGTTTTTTGCTTTAAAACGATTTTTCATTCATTATTATTATTATACCATTATTTTCCACGCTGATGTATTTTGAGACACCCTGTACACTTCGAAGCCATGTTTTTTTTCTTTTACGTTGGCAGCCATGTTTTTTCTTTAACGCCCGTGGCCATATTTTTTTCTTCAATCCGATTTTTCGTTCATTATTATTATTATTTTATTTTCCACGCTGACGTATTTCAGACACCCTGTACATGTTTTTTTTTTTTAAACGATGAGACACCTTGTATGGCAGCCATGTTTTTTTTCTATTACGTTGGCAACCATGTTTTTTTTAACGCCCGTGGCCATGTTTTTTTCTTTAAAACGATTTTTCATTCATTATTATTATTATACCATTATTTTCCACGCTGACGTGTTTTGAGACACCCTGTACACTTCGACGCCATGTTTTTTTCTTTAACGCTTGTGGCCATGTTTTTTTCTTGCATTATTATTATTATATCATTATTTTCCACGCTGATGTATTTGAGAAACCCTGTACATGTTTTTTTCTTAAACGATGAGACACCTGGTATGACAGCCATGTTTTTTTCTATTACATTAGCAGCCATGTTTTTTTCTTTAATACCCTGTATTTGTTCTCATTCCTTGACCTTGAAAGGAACCAAAAATTGCAGAATGAACCTTAGCTGTTTTCCCATGTTAATTAATCTCCATAAGGAATGGGCCAGAACTCTTGCAGCCTATTTACTGTTGTACGATTTTGTTTTTTAGATAAAGTCATGTTGATAGCTTCAATTTTAATTTAGGAATTATCATAATGTCTGCCTACAACCATTTAAATTTTTACTTCAGCTTCGTCAAGAAAAACTACATTCAATATTGCACCTTGTTGTTTATCGAACTCAAATTTTATATCTTGGAATCTCACTTTGAAAATTGAAATGAGAGCGTCATTGGTTTCTGCTACCCCAGTGGCTTCTAAAAAATCGAATATAGGTTAGAGAAAATACCTTTTGTCTGACTTCTAATAAGTTTTTCATTTGTTACGACTGGTTTCGAGGTAAATATTCGTATTGAGGGCACCCGGCGATTTCGGAAATTTTTTTTAGTGTACTCACGTATTTTGATGCGTAGATTACGAATCCGAAAGAAAAACGCAGCGCTCGCCCTCATTTACAAAGTTACGGGTATCCAAAGTTCAGATGAGGGCAACTTTTCAGCCTTCTTTTACACAAGATGAACTATTTAAAAACACAAGCATTTATTCACTACTCAACTGGGTCACCTTTACACCGTATACCTCCTTAATTAACACTTTTCAGTTCAACAATCAACAAATTTCTTATAAAAAACTCAATTTGAAAACGAAAGCAGCATCAATCGTACCAACTATGCCATTGACCTTAAAAAGTCTCTTCTCGATGATATGACGGGCTTCCTCTCCAGACTATGATGTTATAGATATTCAGTAATACGAATAATGCACTACAACTAGCACACTTCAATCAGCAAGTCTGAGCAGCAGTAATATGAAACTTTATACGTGATCTCTTTTCAAATCCGGCGGCGCACACCAGTGTGAAGTTAGCAGCCAAAGTCAGCAGCTCTTTTTCCGAAAATACCCGAATGGTCAGTAGCGTACCGAAATCGTGATGATGTTTTTTGGGTTCCTGATGTGCCTTTACGTGAAAACATATAGCTATACTGTATATTCTGTATCAAGGCAAATCTCTTCGGCCCCGTCCAAGAGGGTTAAACACACCCCCGAAATGAAAAAAATTCTTAAAGTATGAAGGAAACGAAAAGCCACTTTGAAATCAATAAGAATGATTTGTGTCATTATATTTTTTACTCGGTATGAATGAAAATCTCTTCGGCCCCGTCCAAAAGGGTTAAACACACCCCCGAAATGAAAAACATTCTTGAAGTATGAAGGAAACGAAAAGCCACTTTGAAATCAATACGAATGATTAGTATCATTATATTCTTTACTCGGTATAAATGAAAATCTCTTCGGCCCCGTCCAAGAGGGTTAAACACACCCCCGAAATGAAAAAAATTCTTGAAGTATGAAGGAAACAAAAAGCCACTTTGAAATCGATACGAATGATTAGTATCATCATATTATTTACTCAGTATGAATGAAAATCTCTTCGGCCCCGTCCAAGAGGGTTAAACACACCCCCGAAATGAAAAAAATTCTTGAAGTATGAAGGACATGAAAAGCCACTTTTAAATCAATACGAATGATTAGTATCGTTATATTCTTCACTGGGTATGAATGAAAATCTCTTCGGCCCCGTCCAAAAGGGTTAAACACACCCCCGAAATGAAAAAAATTCTTAAAGTATGAAGGAAACGAAAAGCCACTTTGAAATCAATAAGAATGATTTGTGTCATTATATTTTTTACTCGGTATGAATGAAAATCTCTTCGGCCCCGTCCAAAAGGGTTAAACACACCCCCGAAATGAAAAAAATTCTTGAAGTATGAAGGACATGAAAAGCCACTTTTAAATCAATACGAATGATTAGTATCATCATATTATTTACTCAGTATGAATGAAAATCTCTTCGGCCCCGTCCAAGAGGGTTAAACACACCCCCGAAATGAAAAAAATTCTTGAAGTATGAAGGACATGAAAAGCCACTTTTAAATCAATACGAATGATTAGTATCGTTATATTCTTCACTGGGTATGAATGAAAATCTCTTCGGCCCCGTCCAAGAGGGTTAAACACACCCCCGCAATGAAAACATTATTGAAGTATGAAGGAAACGAAGAGCCACTTTGAAATCAATACGAATGATTATTATCATTATATTCTTTACTCGGTATAAATGAAAATCTCTTCGGCCCCGTCCAAGAGGGTTAAACACACCCCCGAAATGAAAAAAATTCTTGACGTATGAAGGAAACGAAAAGCCACTTTGAAATCGATACGAATGATTTGTATCATTATATTCTGTATTCGGTATAAAGGCAAATCTCTTCGGCCTCGTCCAAATCTGAAAAGGTAATCAGGAGGTTGTGCCAAAACTGTGTATTGACTGTGTATTACTCACTGCTTTCTTCATGAACCAAAAATAACAAAGTTTATTTATTCACAGACGAATTTGCATGGTGTAAATTCTGAAAAATCATGGAGACTTGTTTTCTGTTTGTATATATCGCTTCTCAGCAGCAATTCTGGGGCCTAACGTATTAAAAAAACACTTCATTGTGATATATTCAGTAAACAGTTTCACACAAACGCAACACGTGTTTCCCCGTGTAATGAATGGCTTCGTCGGGCGTGCCTTTACTAACTTTACTAGTTTACTAATTTACCAACTTTACTAGTTAGTAAAGACACGCACGAAGAAGCTATCGTATGGCGAAACACGGATTGCGTTTTTGTAAAACTGTTTAGTGAAAATATCACAATAAAGTGTTTTTTGAATACGTTAGTTATGGATTTTCATTAAGTATGGGCCAATCTCATCATATATTCTGGAGCCTATTATATAATTCATTCTTTCTCGACATAAGGGATACAATCATAATATATAAAAAATAATGATTTCTTAGGAATTATTCAGTAAGTGAAACAAAGCTTTTCAGTTTACACCAAAGTTAGTTAAGTCGACATATATCATTTAGCATTTATTCATTCAAAGTCACTCCTTTCTCAATTTCAGAAAGCAAAAGTAGGCAGTTATAGTGAATTAGTCTACGACATGAGTAACATTTGAAAATATTTTCTTCGATATTTGCCTCAATGTTTCCCGAACAATACAGACACATGCATGTCACAACAACTGTGCAACAGTAACCGTTTTAATTCTTGCCGGTACATGTTCATATCGCATTCAGTTGTCAAATGTTGATTCTGTACAATCATAGAAAAAAAATTATGTACACTCCGCAGTTGAGCCCATCTTTCTGAATAATGTGATTTAAAATTTCAAATCGCCAGTTTTCAGCCCTTTGTTTTTTGGAAAAGAGAAAGTGCCTAAATTTCATCATATATATTTCACGAATACGTTCTTCTTTCCCGAATGGATCAATTACAGTAAGTTTTTTTTCCAAAAAAATTACTTTGACTAATACAAAATGTTGATTACTTGCAACTGGCATTATCACTTCATTTTTGATGAAGTTGACACTGTTTATGAAATTACTGTTAACTTCGATATCTCCAAAAATTATTGATGACTTAGCAACAGAAATTATCTGATAATAGTTTGTTTTATTCAGAATAGACAAGCAATGATCGATGACAAAACCATCTAGCCATGTTCCTTCATTCAAAGTTGAAAAGTCGTTTATGAGAAGTTCCTTGATAGAAAAATCTACTGCTGGATTTACTATGACAACGTATCCTCTCTTATTGGGTAACTCCTTGTAATAATCAATGTCTGCTACTAGACCATTATCTAAAAACTGAAGTTGTGTACATGTTGTCCATTTTCGAAAATCTAGTGGGATTGTATCATCGGACTGAACAGCATGTGGAAATAATAGAATGTTTTCAATTATCTGAACATGATGTTCCAAAAGCTTTTCGATCGAAAAATCCTAACGATTTTAATCCCACAGAATGTGAAAATTACCAAATCGCACCAATTCCTTTTCGTTATTTCAAGGATACCTTATATTTGATAATGATAAATATGATCATATAACATATCAAAATTACCTTTTTTCAAAAATTTGAAATGATATCTGAAAGGATCTTCGTTTCTGGCAGCGAATGGACATTTCACTTCGATTGAACCATCGTCTCCGATTAAACCATCAGGAGATGCAGCTAGAAATGGATGATCTTCATGAATGAATAATCCAGCTGATTGGTAAGGTAACTTTGTCATGTCGATATATTTTCTTATTGGTAACTTTTCATATTTTATTCCATGTAGTACCTCCGGGCATCTGTTAGGTGATTGTTTCGAGATAGTATGGATGATATTTCTGAATGAGTCGATTTTCTTAACCTTATATATCCTTCCAAAATATGACGACGTGACTCTCACTTTTCTTTCTTCGTGCCATCTCAAGCAATTTCTTTGTTCTCGAGTAATCTTCTCTAAAGTTTTTCTCTCTGGTTTGGTTAAAAATGTCTCACATTTTTGTCGGAGCATTACAAATTTGGAGACTGAAGAATTTTTGATATCCATTGGATTTCTCAAACATAATTTGCAAACAAAAGTTCCTTCGTATGATTTCTTAACATCACGAATATCTTGATCACATTTTTGATGAACCCATCTTTTACATTGATCGCATTTGACCCAATCTGTCTTCTCATTAATGATACAATGTCCGCAATAAGCACATTGTGGCAATTCATTGTCATCTTCTGGAAAAATAATACTGTCGCTAATAGTTGAAAAGTCATTCCTTTTTAAAAACTTTCCTTCGAAATGAGTTCCTGCATTTTTTTCGGTTTTCGTTGCCAACGTTCTTCACAATATTTTTCGTCTGTGTTGTCACCTTTCGTCAGACGAGACTTCCCAATCCCTAAATTGCATTCTATATTCATAGATAATACATCTTCTCTCAATTTTATTACAAAATGAGAATATTTTAAATTTTTCTATCCTTTCAATTTAATGTTCTTCAGTTGTCCAAAATAGTTTTCCACAACGGAATTGCTGAGTGAATATTTTTCTTCAAGCATTAAGGCACTCCATATTGGACACAAAGATAAATATGTGTGTAACATGAGTTGAAAAAATGTCTCATTATAATACACGTTCTAGGTGTCACCTTCATTTTCCAAGTCGATATTTTTTATTAGCGTTACAAATCTTTGATAATAAGGGGAGGATTTCAGAAGTCTTTTCGATTTTGGATAAATAGAATCAAGTGTTTGTCCACTTTCCTCATTATACGAATACGTTTCGCAGTTTATTGAGGATGGGACACTGAGCAAATATTCGGCAGTTTTTGTTCTCCTATAGACATATTTGGATTTTAACAAAATGTACACATTCTCTACAAATCTGTCAAAATATTTCAAATCGTTGATCAATATAGCAGATGCTATTAAATCTTTAAAAAATACATTTTGGTGATCATTTTTTGCCTCAATATCTACATCTTTGGAAACTATCTTCACGTAATGGGCACAGCATAAGTGAACTCTTATTGGTTTTGATGCTGGATCATTTCCCTCGTTTATTCTGTAACAAGTTTGAAGATACTCCAGAAATGAACACCTATTGAAAGCTTTGCATATTGCATGCAAATTTGCAAAGGAAAAATCTGAGTCATTGGACTTCTCACGACTCCACCGGTAGCATCAAAATATATCAAGAGTAATTGATCACCTGATTTCTGAGCTTTCAAAACCTCTAGTTGCTCTTCGCTATATAGTTTGACATTGAATGGAACACAAACTTCTGTGATGAATGCAGGATGATCTTTCTGCATGAAAATTATGTCCAACAAATCATCATTGCTCCTATCAAAGTGAGCTAAGGCTTCCGATTTAATTTTTCTCACAACGGTATCAGATTTAATGTGCTGTAAATTTTTTCCAATAGAAAGTATATTTTGATTGGCGGTCAGTTACATTTGTTTTTTGTAATTAGATGGCATTTCTTTGAACAATTTTTTCTTTACCATTAATCTTTCCAGGCCTGTCACGTTACCAGTTGAAAAATTGGTATGATTATAATTTAAAGAAGAACTGTAAACATTCACATGTCTATCGAGATTTGTGATTTTGAATTTTTTGCATTTATATGAATTGTGTTTGCATACCCCAAATATGTTGATCGATTTATTTTTCTTGTTATATTTTACGAATTTGAAAATTATCAAGCAAACATTATTGACATATTTCTTAATTCTATTACGAATGTAATAGGGTTTGCCATTTGTAAATATCAACTTCCATATATGTCTCTCAATAGTAAACGACCTTTCTAAAGTAACGCATTCCTTGAATGTTTTTTCTCTCTCTCTACTGATATTTCTGGAATCAATTGGTAAAATATTATCGTCAGAAGATGGACTCGACAAATTATACAATTCCTTTGGAATGTTAAAGTCCTCTGGGGTGATTTGACACTTTCCGTTTTGAAGTGTTGAGGCAATATTACTTTCATTTTCTGTCAAAGCACAATTGTTTACCGAAGGGTTTACTACATTGAGAGATTCTTTTTGCGAATCATAAGCACTTTCTATATTCGACGGTGAGGCAAAATTCAAATTTTCCGTATTATTAGCGTCGAATTCTGTGACATCTGCGATTTCAGCATATCGTCTGTTGGAAGATGGGATATCCTTATTCGATATCAACGGGGTCGATTTGTAGAAACATTGCTTAGATGATAATTTTTCAAAATCACTTCTGGATCAGTTTTCATTTTCAATCACACTACTATTATTTGTATCTTTACTATAAATACGAATTGATGCATCTTTGCTACTATTAGCGTCGCTATATATTGTATGACGATCATTTACAACATTTAAGGGCATAATTTCCTGTAATGACAATTCGGAATTATTCGATTCATTCAAATCTTCGGCATTCGTGACACTGGGTTCAACATGGATTTTTGAATGAATTATACGCCAAGTGTTATATACTTTTTTTCTATTTTTGATGGAGTTTTTCAAGCAAAGATCTGCACAAATTTTTTCATAGAGAAATTTTTTATTCCTCCAGTTTTTGCAAGTTTTCTTTTTATAGAATCCTTTCTTCAATAAATATGATTCCAAATGGTTGCATGAATTTTTTCCGGAGTAATCATTTTCAAAGTATTTTTCATGGAAATACATTTTGAAATTTTCAGTATCATTTATAATTCGCGAAATAACGCTTGGGAATTGATATTTCTCATTCCTCATGGACAATGCAATTTTCTTTGTTATTAGTTCATTAAATTTCTGGTCAAAATCATACGAAGGACAATATTGCTTGAGTTCTTCGGCAATAGAATCGTAAAGCTTCAGTTTAGATAAATGTTTACTTCCCATTTTTGAAACAATCAACTGAATGAAACTGACTAAAATAAAATCAAATACTAACTTATCCAAAGTAAAAACTAAAAAGAAACTGATGATTTTAAATCTACTTAACAGAAAGACAATACGAATTTGAAAATAAAAAAGGGCCAATTTTTGTTAATATCTTAAAAATAAGATAGTCAAGCACAAAAAATGTATACTGAAGTTGAGGCCACAGTCAGCGAAGTAAGCATAAGGTACATTCAGAAAGCGTGACTCTATCACGGTTCAGCCGACGCGACGCGATGAACAGATGTAGCTTGTAACAGTCTTTTATCAGCAGACATTACGTGGCTTAGGTGCGTTTTACAATTTTTTGACGTGATATTAAAGGCTGTAACTTCAGTTCTAACAATTAGATTGATGTCAAATTTCATATTTGAGAATATTTGAAGTAGCTTTACTTTCATAAAGTTGAATTGAGATTATAGCCCTATATAAGGAAACACTTTATTATTTCAAATATCAATTGAAAATGCAATTCTACTGATTTCTGTCATGAATATTACCTGAAACTGATATCTGAAGTGTGTTTACTTGATTGAAAAATGATTTGGATGCAAGGGATTTTCTACACTAGTTACTACAGGGTGACTCTCCAAGAATTGCATCGGCTAATGAAAGTGTATGTAAGAGACAAATTATAAAACTTCAACAATAGAAGTTCGAAGAACTTTTGAACTGACGAGCGATATGTCAATAAAAAAGTTCATTATTTGCTTTCCAGTGAGTTTCGAAACAATTTGTTAGAAAGTCATTTACGATTTTATCCGACGCTTTGCAGTTGGTTAATTGTCCAGATCATTCGATTCAATATTTTCACAAATAAAACCCATAATGCTTGATGAAAAATTTTGTTTGTAGGAATCGATTGTTCGAAGTTGGTTCTAGGACAAGAAGCCCTTGAGGTTTCACACATTCCCGAAAGTAGAAATAATAAGATCATTATTATGAAAATTAAAATTATTTTGTTAACCTCAAACGAAGAGACAGAAATGTAATTTTCGTATGTTTGTTTGAAGAAAACCAAAAACACATGCTTTCTACTGGTTTAAGTATTATTCCATGTGAATTTTGTGTATAAAGTTTCCTTTGACAATTTCATATCTGGGATACACCTTCATCTTTATCACTAACCTGTTCTATTTGAATAATATGAAAATTGTAAATTTATTATGTTTCATAATAGAATATAAGCTTTATTAGGGGAGTTATGAAAACAGAACTCAGAATTCTCAGTTTCTCTTCCCAATTTTTGGCAATAAAGACAAATTTTACTAATATTTGTCTTGAACGAGACCGAAGAAATTTTACTCGATACCGAATATCAAATGTAACGATAATAATCATTCGTATCAATTTCAAAGTGGCTTTTCGTTTCCTTCGTACTTCAAAAATTTTTTTCATTTCGGGGGTGTATTTAACCCTCTTTGACGGGGTCGAAGAGATTTTCATTTATACCGAGTAAAGAGTATAATGATTTTAAAGCATTCGTATAGATTTCAAAGTGGCTTTTCGTTTCCTTCGTACTTCAAGAATTTTTTTCATTTTGGGGGTGTGTTTAACCCTCTTGGACGGGGCCAAAGAGACTTTCATTTATACCGAGTAAAGAATATAATGATACAAATCATTCGTATTGATTTCAAAGTGGCTTTTCGTTTCCTTCGTACTTCAAGAATTTTTTTCATTTTGGGGGTGTGTTTAACCCTCTTGGACGTGTCGAAGAGATTTTCATTTATACCGAGTGAAGAATATAATAATACAAATCATTCGTATTGATTTCAAAGTGGCTTTTCGTTTCCTTCATACTTCAAGATTTTTTTTCATTTCGGGAGTGTGTTTAACCCTCTTGGACGGGGCCGAAGAGATTTTCATTAATACCGAGTAAAGAATATAATGATACAAATCATTCGTATTGAATTCAAAGTGGCTTTTCGTTTCCTTCATACTTCAAGATTTTTTAAATTTTGGGGATGTTCAACCATCTTGGACGGTGCCGAAGAGATTTTCATTTATTTCGAGTAGAGAATATAATGATACAAATCATTCTTATTGATTCCAAAGTGGCTTTTCGTTTCCTTCATACTTCAAGATTTTTTTTCATTTCGGGGGTGTGTTTAATCCTCTTGGACGGGGCCGAAGAGATTTTCATTTATACCGAGTAAATAATATTATGACACAAATCATTCGTATCGGTTTCAAAGTGGCTTTTCGTTTCCTTCATACTTTAAGAATTTTTTTCATTTCGGGGGTGTGTTCAACCCTCTTGGACGGGGCCGAAGAGATTTGCCTTGATACAGAATGTACAGTATAGCTATATGTTTTCACGTAAAGGCACATCAGAAACCCAAAAAACATTATCACGATTTCGGTACGCTAGTGACCATTCGGGTATTTCCGGAAAAAAAGCTGCTGACTTTGGCTGCTAACTTCACACCGGTGCGACGCACTCGCTATTGTGAGTAGTACTTGGTAACTCCGTAAACCCTTCACCTCTCTTCACGAAATCATAAACAAAAAAGTAAACAAAAACTTACATATGGAAATCAGAATTTTGAATAAACATAAATGCATTAGCGTAGGAAAGGAAATTCATGAAAGGGATTTAATCAACTTATTAAGAAGATTAAAGATTATTAAGAAGATTAAGAAGATTAAAAATAATTGAATGTGTTGAAATGTAACTATGATTTAATGAATACTTAACACAGTTGATCGTCTTATACTAAAAAGCCATTCATCGCTTTGCCGCTTTTTTCTTCAAACTGTCCAAGTTTACTTATTTTCGTCTTATTTGTTGTTGCTTAATAAATCCCATAGATAACTTTCTATGAATGGAAGCTTTATCTTAAATATCCACTTCTAGGAGTTATGACCATTAAGTTTTTCGATCTCATCTCGTGGAAATTCAATTTTTTTTCAAGAAATTTTATTTCCCTCCCGAAAATTACTTTTTCTCTCGAAAATTTTCTGTTTGAGATACCTTTTTTGAGTCTTGGACCCAGAACCTGTTAACGGATTTACTAACTCTGAAGAAAACGACGCAAAAGCTATGAAATATGTGAGAAGGAAAATGAAACTGAATGAAATATCAGAAATAATGAATGAAAGAAACATTCGGAGAAGTAACTGAAAAAAAAATTGATAAATCAGGCAATGAAATTCAAAAATTATAAAACCGTTCAAATATGTTTCTTCATTAACCAGCCGTCGACGACAAACTTCAGAAGTTGAAACTTGTGTGAATTCAAAAATATTACCAAATATGATTATTTTATTCAAACTTCCAATAGTTAGAATTTTTGTCATCAAATGAAGAATTTTTGAAAAATATCAATTTTTCAGCCGCATTTGAAATTTCTGTTTCGTTTCAATTATTTTCCAATCATTGAAGAGAATTGTAACACAATTGGAAAGTTATGAATTTGCTTATTTATGATTGGGTCGAAGATGTTTTATGGATCATTTTGCCTAACGAGAAACGGTAAAATAATTTAACGCTTTTTTCAATAGTAAAAAAGTGAATTAGTGTGATCTGCAACGAAAATGAATCGATGAATGGGTCAACCAGTACCTAAGTAATGTTAAAAAAATGATAATAATAAAAAAAACTAGTAATGAGAAATAAAGAAGAAAAAGAAATTCAGATAAAGTTACCTCACGATGTTTCGATTCCTACTACCAAGTTTTTCTTGATAAATTTTTAAAAGACATTTTCAGACAGAAATTGTTGGTATAAAATTCTGCAATATATGAAGTCTAGTGGGCATTTGAATAGTTTCTTCTACTACACTACATAGTGATCAGTTTCAATTCATCCTTTCAATTCTTCTGATTTTTATCCTGTTTAGCAAAATTAAAACAACTCGAGATACTTTCATATCAAGACTATTCGCTTCCAATTCTTTTAAGAATGACTCGACAACATAATATTTTCAGATAATTCATATATCAAATGTTTTTGCCAACCAATTTGAGATACGTTATTATGGGTAATCGCAGTTTTCCTATTTCCCACTTCCTCCCATATTGAAATTACTGCCATTTTTCCAAATTCATTCGAAGTTCAGACATTCATGGTCTGGAAAATAGCAATCAGGCCGTCCGGCGCCATGGCTCGATGTAAATATCATAAAGGATACGTCCTGGCTTATTATTTCACAATCAATATTGACGACCAGGCAATTTTTTAACCCGGTTTTCGGTAGAATTGCCACACCATTAACTTTACAAACAACATCGATCCAGAGCTTCCAATAATGTTAAATGATTTCAGGCATAATGAAATGGTTTGAAAACACTGAATTTTTAAAAGGGCAGATGAGATCTTCAATAACTTGATTATTGATTGAAAAATCCACTTTTTGAAGTCTTCAGGATGTATTTGATGTCCCAAATACCCACTGTATTAGGAACATAAATGACATTTAGTTTTTTTTCAATTCGATATCATTGAATTAATAATAATAATAGTAATATGAATATTACTATGGCACCCATGGAAACCGATGGTCTAATATGGGTGACCTTGAACTTCTTGCCTCTGGGGAAAACGATCTCCATAAGTCCCAGAGGGTGTTGCAATGGTCCATCTCAAATGAGGACCGTGCGGGGATAACGGAAAGGATTTGCAGCTCGTGGATGAAAGTATCCTGCACCATCTAGATGCCGTAGAGACATATACTTACTTGGGATGTACTGTTTGGAACCTTTGGTGTAGTAATGAATATTACTGGAGTTTTATCCCAACACCAAAATGTTATTTTTAGCAACTCGACACCTATAAGTATATACTTAAATATCTAAAAGGCCACTTAAGGGAACACTTTTTGCTACCACTCTGAATCCGCCCCTGGTTACAATATAATTTCAACACGGGTAAGTGTCCCTAAATTATGATTAAATGTCAAATAATTCGATTGTTCAAGGTGACCCTTGATTGAATTATTAAACTTGAAATACTTCTCAAAGACATTATTTTATGGAATGGCCTAGAAAATATTACCACTTCAAATTTGTTTATGTATGTCATTAAACAATAAATTACTCTTTTTGTGAATCACGTCCCTCACCTTGTACCAGTCAAACGGTAGGTAATAGTTCTTAAATGAACCGTCTACCACAACAAATTGAATTCTAGTACTACCTACCTATAACACCTGAACTCAAGAGTCTGTACCTGCAGAAAACAAATCTCTCATTACCCTTTTCATTCAGGGAACGGTTTTCTTTGAAAACATCGTATCAAAAGAACAATAACAGAATTTAGTGGTTAAATACACCAAGTGAACTCTCAGACGAAGTAATCTACCCGAACAATTAACTCACTTTCTTTCATTTTCGCATGATCAATAATTCACCGTGTTTGAAAACCCCGCTTTAATCAAACATACTCCAACACACGAGCATTTACGAACATACCCGAAACAATATTTGTACACATTTTCTGCTGTCAGCTGCTTGCTTCAACAGCGTTGTAAACGTTGTGCTTGCTTAGTAAAACTTTAGTTTGAAATTTTAATTTGTTTATGTGTCTTGCTAACCGTGTGCTGTGTAATTTTACTAACTGTAATGTGCTGTTTCTAGTCCCCAAGTCTCAGTTGTGTACCACGACAAAGGTGAGTCAATCACAAATTCCTCCGCCGAATACAGGTTATCTCTGTTTACAAGGGTGAGTACACCCCGAAGGCACGCCTTTTTTATTGTGAACCTCTACAATGGGTATTATTAGTGTTAAGATCGCACGTGCTTTTATGCAGGTATTGAAATCATGTGTATATGTTTCATGTTTTGTCTAGAAAATAGGGGGATCCTATCCTATGCGTCGGCTTTACGGAGTTTGTCGACACGATTCCGAGTTGTCGTTGTCAGTAGCAAATAACGAATACCAATTTCATTTTCTATTCAAATATGAGCGGGGCAGATTGAAAATTTTGGTTTCTGTGATTATCTTTGTTCAATTGTATTTAACAATACGGAAATAAATGGTTTCAAACATAAAATAATGTACCTAGTATTCAAAAAGGTGACAGTGAGCTTTCAAATTCTTTTAATTACCTATTTAATAAACTCCAGATATATTAGATCTTAAGAACAGTTTGAAAAATATATTGATGAAAGTGTACAAACCCCAATTTGACCTAATCTCTAGCAATGTGACGCTTTCGTAATTGCATTTCAGATTCTCAAGTCGCGTTCTACAACACACTTTTGTATTCAGAGGTATATAGAGATTCTATATATAAAACTTTATAGAATTTGAAGATTGACAAACTATTCATGTGTTCAGTTAATAATCAAAAGCTTTCAATAGTTCATAACATTTACTAGAAATACTTAATATATTATATTATATATTATATCTATGACCGATTTTTGTGTCTGAGGGCCCACGCCGGACCTAAGATTATTATTAGGGGGCAGGGTTCGATCTTGTTTCCCCCATAGGATGTCCAATCTACCAATGCATCGTGAAGTTAAGACAAAAAATTCCGGTCCTATTTTAATTAAGTAATTTTTTTATCACAACACACATTTAATTAGTTTCAAAAAGTACCATGAATGAATAATTATTTATTTATTTTTTTGGGAAAGAAAGTTTTTGGCTTTCTACTACTCCATCTGATACAAAAAAAAGGGATGAGAGAATCTTCCAAAGAAAGGAAGGAAGTAATCAATTTGAAACTCTATACATGAATGTGTAGATCATGCAAAGGAGTAACTTTCAGACACAAACTGAAAGAAAGTCCTCCTGAAACAGCTATTTTCATATAAACATGAGGACTTTCTTTCAGTTTGTGTCTGAAAGTTACTTCTTTGGATGATCTACACATTCATGTATAGAGTTTCAAATTGATTACTTCCTTCCTTTCTTTGGAAGATTCTCTCATCCCTTTTTTTTTGTATCAGATGGAGTAGTAGAAAGCCAAAAACTTTTCCAAAAAAATTAATCACATGTGGCGCAAAGAAGCGATACACATTCTACAATTCAATATATTTTTAAAGTATCATGTGAATATATAACCAATTTTACAGTATATGTAACGAAAATTTGGTTTGGAAGGGAAAATAATTAAAAGATAAATTACAATGTCAGCAGAATCAGTCAATCATAATAACATTAACTAATTTTTACTATTTTTTATCGTAACTATGTTTCAGTACATTGTTTGATTACTGACTAAGGCGAAAAATGTGGCTGCTGGCATCAATCAAAATACACAGGAGTTTCCTAAAACAACTAACTCATACTGTGAGAATATTCCCGAACTGTATTTCCAATTATATTTAAGTAGATGTGGCCTATGCACATATGTAGCTAATATACGATAATGCAGAGTTGAATATAATAACTGATCAGGATTTCGGGATTGTGAAATACACTTTAATTATAATTTTACAATAAGACAACAACGCAGTCGTTTCAAATGACTGACAGACTACTACTCGATCACGAATGAGCTTCCGTTCATTACATCTTGTGCTGCCATATATATGGAACATAATGAAATATTACAATACCAACGGTAAAAATATGCGACTAACATGATATATGAGGGTGAGGGTCTTTGTACAGAATTGCTAACATTAACACCTCCCTCTTCATGTCCGTGAAATCATAAAATGTATACCCAATAGTTTTTTAGTTTTCCAATTAACAATATTCTCATTCATTTTTATAATAAATCCACTTATGCTTTTTCTGTCGACTATACTGTTAGCATAATCAGAATCTACATAGGATAACAATTACGACCGGTCGGAAGTAATTTCTAAGCCTAAGAAGATAATTTTTTCATTTTTAAATTATTTCATCTCGAAATCTTGGAGTAAACTAATTTTTATTTTCACTAGTTCGGACTTCCACTGTCTACTATATAAAATGATTTGAAATCCCCGAAACAACTAAAAAAGAAGAATTAAAAATGTATAGCTGAAAATAAGAATTATATTAACCAAAATAAACCTGAAATGAAATAATAGTGAAATAAAATACAAGTAAAAGTAGAACAATTGAATAAATAAAAATAAAGAAAAGAAAAAAGACTTGTCCTTGTCCGAAAAATAGACTTGGTGTTTATTATTCGGACAAGGAAAGATCATCGCTAACACCGCACCACAGTAAGCCCCCTCACTTGTATGGACTACCCAAAATCCACAAGAAGGACGTTCCGCTTAGACCGATCATCAGCTCCAGAGATTCGGCTACTCAAAACTTGTCTAGATTTTTACTTCCCTTAATACAACCATTACAAGAAAAAACATCGTCTTTTGTGAAGAATTCAAAGCATTTTGTCGAACTACTAGGGTCAATTGAGGTCACACAGGAAGATCGACGTGGAAAGCCTTTACACCAATGTTCCGCTCGAAGAAGCACTCCCAATCATACAAAGAAAGCTATCCGAAGACGGGAACCTGACAGAGAGAACGAATCTACCTATGGAAGTAATCATGGAATTACTAGGATGCTGTGTACGAAACTATTATTTCCAACTGAAGGACGAATTCTTTACACAAGATGAAGGACTACTAATGGGATCACCACTTTCACCAGTCATAGCCAACATATATATGGAGTGGTTTGAAACTCTGGCCATTGAAGAAGCCCACAAGAAACCTCGAGTCTGGTTGAGATATGTTGACGACACCTTCATAATATGGAACCATGGGAATACTGAACTAGACGCCTTCCTGAAACACATCAACAGCGTGAGACCTTCCGTCAATTTCACAATGGGGAAGGAAATCCACAACGAATTGCCATTCTTAGACGTTTTGGTGAAGAGGACCGACACTAAGTGGGAAACATCTGTATACCGAAAACCCACTCATACGGGACAGTATCTGAACCACGAATCCAACCACCATCAATCGACTAAAAGAGAAATCATCAAGACTATTAGACCGTGCTTTTGGACTTTGTTATACGAAGGAAGGTCTCGAGAAGGAACTAGACATCATCAAAAATGATCTTCAACGGAATGGATACTCCAAAGCGATGGTAGAAAAGACTTTGGCTAGAAGACAGCAGGAACCTCGCAAGGAAGAGAAGCCGTCACAACCAGTGCTTGCACTTCCCTACATCAGAGGATTATCGGAGAGGATAAGAAGAATTGGTTCCAAGTACAACATCAGAACCTGCTTCATATCCGGTAACACTATCCGTAACAGCCTCACGAAAACCAGGCCACCAAACGCGGACTGCGATTCCAAGAATTGCATTTACCGGATACCCTGTGAGTGCGGAAAATCCTATATTGGTGAAACTAAGAGGCCATTGAATGTTCGCATTGCCGAGCACAAGAAACACACACAGCGAGGGGAAACCAGCAAATCAGGAATAGCAGACCATGTTTGGACCCATCAACACAACATCGAGTGGTCCCAAGCTGAGATCTTGCACAGAGAGGAACATTGGTTTAGGAGAAAATTCAAGGAAGCCGCATACATATTGTCCAACAACGTATTCAGCCAAGCCAGCATAGAAATACGCAACATATGGAAACCTATCATCAAGCTAAAAATGGCCAACTCCCGCCAAAACGGTCATCTCCCACGGAACCAGTGAAGCGGAAAATGGAAAGCGTGGATAAGTGAAAGTACTCGAACGACCTATAAATAGTCATCTCTCGGAGGAATCAGTCCAGTCATCACCCGAAGACGATTGTAGATACTAACAATCGAAACGTCGTGAACTAACGTGACTTGGAATCTCTCCACTTTTTATTTTTATTTTCTCTTTTCTTTTCTTTATTTTTATTTATTCAATTGTTCTATTTTTACTTATATTTTATTTCACTATTATTTCATTTCAGGTTTATTTTGGTTAATATAATTCTTATTTTCAGCTATTCATTTTTAATTCTTCTTTTTTAGTTGTTTCAGGGATTTCAAATCATTTTATATAGTAGACAATGGAAGACAATGAAATTCATCATGAAAACATTGTCAATCACCTTCAAACTAATTTTTATGTTATTTAGGATCATCCTGTTTGCTGAAAACATTATCACATCATCAACATGTAGTAAAAGAAATGTATAGTTATCAAAATATAGGCAAGGATTCTTTTCAGTCCTAAATCAGTCAACTTTTTATGAAAAAGAGAGTTCCAACATTTTGGAGCTTGTTAAGAGATTAAGAGATTTAGTTAGTTTACATACTAAATTTGAGTTTTCTTCAATTCCTTCAGGTTACCGCATAAATACTGGAGTATCTAACGTACCATACAAAAGGCAGAACTGTCATTTAGTTGTAATACATGTAAATCATACTCAATATACAATGATAGTAATACCCTAATGGTAAACATTCTTGATACAGGACCGTATACATCTTCTAATAAATACTGTTGAAAACCGCGAGCAACAAGACGAGGTTTTTTCACCACTTTCCCTTTGACAACTTTCTTACGAAACACCCACTTCAAGTCGATTATCTCTGCATTTTTTGGAGGTGGGACCAAGTCACATGTTTGTGATTCTTGTAGCAATTTCAGTTCATCTTGAATAGCTGCTTTCCGTCTATCATCAGTAACTGCTTCGGTGAAGGTTTGTGGTAGCTCTGACAGCAAACTTCCTGCTGTCATCATGTTTGCCTCAAACTCTTGATCAATTTCATAATCGTCAAAATATCTTTGTAATTTTTTAATTCGGTTACTTCTTCTGTTGTCTGAATTTTCGTTTGTTCTTTCTATTTCATTTTCATTATTTTTGCCTTCATCAATTGCTATCTCTTTCTGATTTGTTTCTTCATTTTGATTATTTTCATCAATTGATTTTTTTGATAATGACTTACATTGGGTTTCATCAAATACAACATTTCTTCCTGTAACTATTTTTCTTTTAACCTTATCCTATAACCTATTTCTGTTATCAGTAGAGCCAAACATTATGAGTTTTTGCCTATGAGAATTGAGATTGGATTTTCTTTCTTCTTTGGGTATATGGCTATGGACTACTGAACTGAAGACTCTAATTTCATTCATGTCTGTTCTTTGATTGAACCAAATCTGCTGGTGTAACATTCTTTGGTAAAACACTTGTTGTAGTTCGATTCGTTAAATAGCCGACAGTTCTGACCGCTTCTCCCCAAAATATTTTGTCCAAATCAGAATAGAAAATTAGACATCTTGTTTTCTCCATGATAGTACGATTTAACCTTTCTGCCATACAATTCTGTTCAGGGTTTCTAGGAATAGTGTAATGGCATTTTATTCCATTTTTGATACAGAAACTGTTGAGTTTGGCAGAAACGTATTATCCACCATTATCACATCGAAGTCTCTCAATTTGAGTACCAAATTAGACTTCGACTAGGTTAAAATACTCTTCATACTTTTCCATAACCTCACTTTTTCTGGTTAATAAACAGCACATTGCAAAATGCGAATAGTGATCAATGAAGCTGACATAATATCTCTTACCGTCATGTGTAGTAGGATCTATGGGTCCATACACATCTCTTGTGACTTCTTCTAGAATTCGTTTTGTTCTTCTTTCCTCCAGTATACTTCTAAGGGGTAGCCTTTTCTGCTTTTCTTGTTGACATACTTCACACCCACCTGCGGGGCAGGAAAAAATTACGAATGCCCCATTTTTCTGTGCAATAATATGTCCTCTGTTGCTATTTTGGCTGTATCATTGCTTGACAGTTTGAGAGTAACAAAATATAGATTTTCATGAAGATGATGACTATTTTTCATTATCATAACTTCTCTATTATTGAATACGATCCGAAAACCATTTTCTTCAAGTTTCCTGACTGATAGTAAATTGTGAAGGAGTCCTTCACACATCCATAAATTTTCAATAATAATGTGTCTATTACTTTCTGTTTTCAATAACAAATCTCCCTTCATTGTAGCTTGAAGCGTTTCTCCTCATTTTGCTACATTTATCTGGTGTGAAATGGAGTATTTGTGATCAACATGATTTCTGTGGTTGTTTATAAGATGGTTTGTACCTCCACTATCAATTATAAATTTTAGTTCTTTCGGATATTATGTACACACCAATGTACTTTCACAAGTTGAAAAACTTATTAGGTCATCTTCTTTATCTTCTGCTACATTTACCTTTCCACCTTTCATCTGATTTTTGGACACTCATATTTTTTTTGTCACAATCATGACATTCGAAAGGAAAATTAGTCTGATTTTCATAACAATTTCTTTTTCCTTTCCAATTTGTATGCTCCCTTCTTTTGTATCCGGAAAATGCTGCATCACCGGTGCTTTTTGCTTGACTTTTCTCTTGTCATGCGTCTTCCATGAATAATTTACCTTTAACAAAGTCGAGGGTAATAATGTTACTGCAATTTTTCCACCAGCACTTCTGAGTTCATACACTATTTGTTCAAATTCTGTAAGAAAGATATTCAGTGGCGTTCCCTCAGTGTATTTTAAACTTCTGAGTTTCTTCTGGAGTTGAACCTGAGTGGAAATTCTCTTTTGGTATGTCAAACGGAGAGCTGACATGATTTCTTTTGCTGGGTTTTTGACTTGATCATTTCCAGCATGTCATCGGACGGACACTGAATCATTATATTTCTTGCTTTTGAATCTGATTTTCTGAATGTTGCAAGTTCGGTAGCCTCCCTGGGCGGATCTTCTTCTAAAACATTCAGGATATCAGCTTGTTCTAATGCTAGCTTGACACGAAACTCCCAGTTTGAGAAACCAGTATCATCAAAAGGTTTCAAGTTCATAAGTTGGTTGTTCAGTGCGGGGGCCATGGAAAAAGAAGATGCTGGGTGAATAGTTTAGTTAATGACCATTTTCCAATTTTCCATTTGCCGATTGTTCAACCAATACACTCACAGATTTTCACGAATAACTCAAAAATTAAGTATTTTATAGAAAAATCCCAGCCATGGGATTTATAGGGTCTGTAGACCCTATAAACGGAGTAATAGCTTGTTAGAGATTGGTTTCATATTCCTCAAACGTCAAAATTGAAAGTTCAACGTAAAGTATATTTCAAAGTGCTTGAAGAAACCTTGATTTTTTGACTTTTTGCCTCTTCTCAGCTCATTTCTATATGATGTCGTTCAGCTATTTTCTGCCAATTTTTCTCTACGAATTTAAATTGAACTATTAGCGGCCGAAACAGCCCGAAAAATTAACCAGGCATTTGGCAATGGGTGTTAACGAACGCACTGTTCGACGTTGCTTTGCGGATATTTTAGCATCGATGATGAGCCCCGAAGTCGCTGACCTACAGTAATCGAGGACGAGGATTTGATGACCCTGGTGGAGACTAACTCATCACAAACGGTGCGTGGGATGGCGAAAGAACTGGGTGTCAGCTCCCATGCGGTTTTTGATGGTTTGAAACGTATTGGAACGGTTAAAAAGCTCGAAAATTGAGAGCCTTATGATTTAAACGATCGAGGTTTGTTTTTCTTTGTTTTGCGCAACCAAAATGATTCTTTTTTGGATCTGATTGTCACGTGTGATGAAAGTTGAATCCTGTACGACAACAGGAGAGGTTCAGGATAGTGGTTACACACCAATGAGCCACCCAGGCACATCCATCCCAAAGGCGAAAACCCCAAAAAAATACCATGGTTAGTGTATGCTGGTCAGCGGCTGGTGTGAGTCACTGAAACTTTCTGAAACCAGGCGAAACCATCACAGCAGAGTCTTATTGTGAGGAAATCGAACGAAATGTACCAAAAATTGTGTAAGAAGCAGCCGGCACTAATCAACAAAAGAGTTCCGATTCAGCTCCACGACAACGCCTGTCCGCACATTTCACCAATCACTGTCCAAAAATTGAACGAATTGAGCGTCGAAGTTTTGCCTCACTCACCTCATTCTCTAGATCTTTCGCCAACCACAACCATCAGGTGAAGCACTTCGATAAATTTCTCAACGGTAGAATCTTCGCCAATCAAGACCAGGCAAAACGACCTTCGTTGATTCCACCGAATCCCGAGCACATCATTTTTATGCTGACGGAATCAATCGGCTTGTGTTTTGTTGGCAAAAGTGCACTGATTCAAATGACGCTTATTTTGATCAAATTTAATAAGTATTCACACGTTGAATGAAAGAAAATTCACTTCATTCAAAGAAATAAAAGTGTCATATATGCACGACAAAATATTCTGTTGATGCAAGAAAAATGAATTCTTGATTCCTAACTATTTCTTCAAGCATATGTTTATTGTATCAAACAAATCTTTAATTGAAACAATCACATCGATCAGTTATTTCAATTTGAAGAAAAATTGAATTCAAATAATATTTCGTCTAAATGATAGCGAGAATGATTTGAAGTAATTCGAATATTCTATCAAACAAACAAAATTTAAAGATTGGTGAAATAGTGGAACTGATTGTAGTAATCAAATGTATTTTCTATTTGGGTAAAAGTTATGTTGAAGAAACATAACATATCTGCAGGATGATGGAGAGCTTTGCTTGTTTTGATAATGGGAAAATGTTCACTGAAGTAATGATTTTGTTAAAAAAATAATAAATATTAGTTGAACGAACAATGTTTTAACTCTTTGTGAGTATCTTGCCTTTAGAGTAAAGCATTTCAAGAGTTCAAAATATGTATGAATAATGATGAACCAAATGAAATAAAGTTACAAATCAAAATCCTTCCCTCTTGTTTGGATTTGGTTATGGGATTCACTCAACCAAATATTATTCTTATTTCAGTAACAGCATCTCGTTGGTAGTAATTGAGCTTCGGATCGATTCTACTGAAAAATACTTTTCTCATCTCTAAAACTGTAATATGCTTTTTACCCTCAATTATTTTCTCATAAAAAGAAAATCATTAGACCATCGATTGTTGTCATCTCCTGCTGATACTGATTCGATTAGTGCATGAACTTTTTAGATAAAAAGCATTACCTAGTTTTAGTATCGAGAAAATACTTTTTGGCAGAATAAGAAATACAGAGTCAGTGATTGAATATACATGAATCTCGAAATAGATCAAGTTATTGAATAATTGTGAGAGTATAGTTTGTTCAACAACCCAATTTCCCAATACATGAAATACAATTTCTATAATTTTTTCCACTGGATTATTGATCTACTTACGTATCACGATTTTTTAATCAGATGCTGATGCGGGTCTTGCGGATATTTCATATTCAATATATTGACTATGTAAATGCCATGCAAAATTTTTCAACATGAGAATGAGCAAAATATAAATAAAAATCAAGAAAGTTTAGTAAAAAATTCATTCAAACAATTAATAAATTATAATAGACTTCTACAAATATTTAAATAAAAATATGAATTCTTCACAAATGGGTAATCCTAATCTAAAACATTAACATATTTTGTATTTTCCAGTCTCTTAAAATTTTCTTGATACTATTTGGGCACGTTCTTGAAAAAAACGATGTCCAGTAGATGCTATTCATAATTATTTCTAAATATGGAATAAAACATACCTGTGAAAACACTGAAAAACTCCAAAACACGTGTAATCAAAAAGAAACTGTAACCTCTCCTCAATTACTTGCAAAACGCAAAACACATTTTATTCTTATATTCGTGATTAGTTTACGGATCTTGCGCAAACGCAAATGGTGCCGACCGGCACTTACAAAGAACATGGTTGCCGATGCCTTCATTTCGAATTTAGACAACAAATGTATTTGAAACTGATTTCACCATTATTTCTTTCGTGATTTGTTGTATCAGTTGTAAATCATAATACATACAGCTCTTTCCGTCACTATAGTGTGATTGTACATAAAAAGATTGGCGTGAAGTTATCCACAGATTTCTGGCCACACATGCCGACGTAGAGGAAAATAAAAAACTGTGGTTGGGATACAAAATTATTAGCACCCGTACTAATATCTGTGGCTGGAGATACCTATTCACTATAGGTTGAACGTGAAATTATTGAAACTATTTGGTGTTTAACATTTTTATAGAGTCTTGAATAGATTGAGGCGTTGATAATCCTATTCTCATCAACAATACAGATTAAGGGAAAAATAAAATTGAAAATATTAGACTTACTTTCCAATACCCCATATAGAAATGATATCCGATGATGTGCATCCATCAAAATCACACAACTTCCATAGTTTCTTGAGAAGATTAACTTGGTGATAACAGTTTTCTTGTTATCTAAACAGATTTCGAAAAAGAAATTGTTGAAACAATCAGACTAATTTTTTGAGATTCCTTGTGTTCATGAAAATCACAAAACTCTTATAGAATTTTTAATAGATCAACACAGTGAAAACCGTTTTTTTGTTACCCATACGGAATTCGAGAATAAAATTGTTGAAACGATCAAACTAACTTTATCACTCCTTGTAGAGTTGAAACCAGATGATGTGCGTGCATAAAAATCGCATAAGTCTTATGGAATCTTGGGTAGATTGACGAAGTGATAACAATTTTCTTGTCACCCGAAGAGATTTCGAAAACAAAAATGTTGAAACAATCAGACTCATTTTTTGAGATTCCTTGTAGAATTGGAACCAGAAGATGTGCGTTCATGAAAACTACATAACTGTTATAGAATCTTGGGTAGATCGATATAGTGAAAACCGTTTTCTTGTCACCCATACAGATTTCCAGTAAAAAATATTGAAACAATCAGACTCACTTTTTAAAACACCTTGTAGAAATGGAACTAGAAGATGTGCGTTCATGAAAATTACACAACTGTTATAGAATCCTAGGTAGATCTATATAGTGAAAACTGTTTTCATGTCACCCATACAGTTTCGAGAAAAAAATTGTTGCAACAACCAGACTCATTTTTTGAGATTCCTTGTAGAATTAGAACCAGAAGATGTGCGGTCATGAAGATTACAAAACTGTTATAGAATCTTGATTAGATCGATATAGTGAAAACTGTTTTCTTGTCACCCATACAGATTTCGAGAAAAAAATTGTTGCAACAATCAGACTCATTTTTTGAGATTCCTTGTACAATTGGAACCAGAAGATGTGCGTTAATGAAAATTACACAACTGTTATAGAATCTCAGGCAGATCGACATAGTGAAAACTATTTTCTTGTCACCCATACAGATTTCGATAAAAAAGTGTTGCAACAAACAGACTCATTTTTTGAGATTCCTTGTAGAATTGGAACCAGAAGATGTGCGTTCATGAAAACTACACAACTGTTATAGAATCTTAGGTAGATCGATATAGTGAAAACCGTTTTCTTGTCACCAATACAGATTTCCAGGAAAAAACATTGAAACAATCAGACTCACTTTTAAAACACCTTGTAGAATTGGAACTAGAAGATGTGCGTTCATGAAAATTACACAACTGTTATGGAATCTTAGTTAGATCGACATAGTGTAAACCGTTTTCTTGTCACCCATACAGATTTCCAGGAAAAAATATTGAAACAATCAGACTCACTTTTCAAAACACCTTGTAGAATTGAAACTAGAAGATGTGCGTTCATGAAAACTGCATAACTGTTATAGAATCTTGGGTAGATCGATATAGTGAAAACCGTTTTCTTGTCATCCATACAGATTTCCAGGAAAAAATATTGAAACAATCAGACTCACTTTTTAAAACACCTTGTAGAATTGGAACTAGAAGATGTGCGTTCATGAAAACTGCACAACTGTTATAGAATCTTAGGTAGATCTATATAGTGGAAACTGTTTCCATGTCACCCATACAGTTTTCGAGAAAAAACAATCAGACACATTTTTTCAGATTCCTTGTAGAATTGGAACCAGAAGATGTGCGTTCATGAAAATTACACAACTGTTATCGGATCTCAGGCAGATCGATATAGTGAAAACTGTTTTCTTGTCACCCATACAGATTCAGATAAAAAAGTGTTGCAACAAACAGACTCATTTTTTGAAATTCCTTGTAGAATTACAACCAGAAGATGTGCGTTCATGAAAACTACATAACTGTTATAGAATCTTGGATAGATCATATATAGTTAAAACTGTTTTCTTGTCACCCATACAGATTTCCAGGAGAAAATATTGAAACAATCAGACTCACTTTTTAAAACACCTTGTAGAATTGAAACTAGAAGATGTGCGTTTATGAAAATTACACAACTGTTATAGAATCTTAATTAGATCGACATAGTGTAAACCGTTTTCTTGTCACCCATACAGATTTCCAGGAAAAAATATTGAAACAATCAGACTCACTTTTTAAAACACCTTGTAGAATTGGAACTAGAAGATGTGCGTTCATGAAAATTACATAATGTTATGAAATCTTGGGTAGATCGATATAGTGAAAACCGTTTCTTTGTCACCCATACAGATTTCCAGGAAAAAATATTGAAACAATCAGACTCACTTTTTAAAACACCTTGTAGAATTGGAACTAGAAGATGTGCGTTCATGAAAATTACACAACTGTTATAGAATCTTAGTAAGATCGATATGGTGTAAACCGTTTTCTTGTCAACCATACAAATTTCCAGGAAAAAATATTGAAACAATCAGACTCACTTTTTAAAACACCTTGTAGAATTGGAAGTAGAAAATGTGGGATCATGAAAATTACACAACTATTATAAAATCTTGGGTAGATCGATATAGTGAAAACCGTTTCTTTGTCACCCATACAGATTTCCAGGAAAAAATATTGAAACAATCAGACTCACTTTTTAAAACACTTTGTGGAATTGGAACTAGAAGATGTGCTAATATTATCATTATTTGATATGCATCTGAAACGTTAGCTCCATTTGCTTGGGAAAACGCTTTTAAATATATACCTAAAAGTGTAACTGAAAGTGTATTATTTTGAAAGCTTCTTTTGCTGTAGAAAAATAAAAACCTACCTATATCCCTATTTTTCTGCAGTGAGAAGTAGATTATTCTATTTTATCACAATCTTGACAATGCTGCCAGGGCAGTATTTCAACTATATCATTTCTTTCAAGGAAATAATTTAATTTTTCAAACCAACAAATAATAAAAATATTGAAATAAAATTATCCATAGACTTTCAATTATTTCCAGAATTAGTTAAATGTATTGATATGTATTGTTGAAGTGAAAATAAATATTCAGCTGATTCAATTATATATTAGTGTCAAAACAGCACCCTATACTGCTGAACTGAATTGGAAAGTTTCAATTCATCAAACGTACTTTTGATTTGATGAAATTATATTGTTTGACTCAACCGAATTATTTTGAGAACTAAATAAATTTTATTCTTGAAATGATCCACAATTCATTTGACTCAGTAAAAGACCTCTTGAATTGAAATATTAGAGAAATTAAAATGAGAACTTCATTTTGTCTCCGCAAAATTATCATCTAATCGATACAATACAAACGTCGTTGGGAATGAATGATATTTGATCAAATTGATGAATTAAATTAGACTGAATAAATTTCTTTGAAGTAACAAATCTTTTTTTTCGTGCACGGATATATTACAGTTCGAAGTAGACTCATAACAACGGACAAAACAACCTATACTATCAATAGGTATTACTCCGTTCGTATTGACTGTACAGACTTCATAATTCCATCACTCCATATGTCAAAGAAATCTTATAAAATATATTATTTACAGTATCTCCTTCCTAGAAGGAATAGTGCGTGTTTCTTCAATGAACAAATTGATGATGAGATATCAAAAGGTTCAGTGTCACATGTACGCTTCAAACTTTTATCATGTGGAATGTTTACTATGTCCACTATTTTGATGTTGGCATAATTTGTGTCTTGCCTGAAAATATGTCCTAGTGGTACACTAGAAAACAAGGTTTTTCAAACAAAATTCATGCTGTTTTGAAAAGGCGTTTCTCACTTTTTTTGTTGATAGTAACGCAATATCAAACAAAAATTTTCAAATGTGAATTGGAAAGGCTAGGGGAGCAGCATTGGTTGTCAGAGTTGTTCGAACTTACAAACTCGTGAATCCTACTCATATCCTAGTCTAGTTCACATGTACTCGATTTAGCTCTTTTTGGTGACATTTTTCAGCCCTGTCCAAAAAATTACGACCAAGGTGTCATTCGATTCGTATTTTTGCCTAGAAAGTTTAAGGAAAGGTCCGAAAACGTGCCGATAAAAATTACTAAAGTTATAAACAATTAAGTGAAAAAAATGGGGCTTTAGTTTCTTCTTAATATCTCGGAAAATTTTCAAAATTTTGGAAATTTGAAAAAAGATTTGAAAAGATCAATGAATTTGCGTAAAAAAAGTCCCGACTCCCGTAACTGTATCTCGATTATTTATAATCCTGAAAATAGAACCAAAAGCGGGTAGTCTGGCTTCCGCGCGCCTTTCGTCACTCTGACATAAAAACAAAAAAAAATATTTGAACATATTAAATGTAAATATTTAGGAATGAAAAAATTCATGTAATGTTGGAATACATCAATAAACAATAATCCGCAGTCAAAAAATTTTTATTTTTATTTTATTTTATTTTATTTTTATTTTATTAAACTAAAACCTTGGCATTTTTTTCCTTCGGTGAAGTTATCCTTAATAGGCAAAAAAATAGATCACCGTTGGCAACATAAAAAAATTGTTATTTTCTATTTTTTTATTAACAATTGAAAATTATAATTTTATAAAAAATTCATTACAATTTTTTTTATTTTTCATTGTTCCAATGTCTCATGGCTAAAAACTAATTAATAATTTTTTTTTATTTTTTACAGCTATTATTAAATTTATTATAAACAAATACATTGTTTATAAGCAATTCGAATTTTTTTTTTGCATTATGTTAATTAAATAAAAAAATCATGATTTTTAGAAAAAAAAGGTTTCATAAAAACATTTCTTTGTTGCTAAAAAATGCGTTTGTTAATTAACAATCGTTTTTTGCAACTAAATATAAAAATTGAGAAACCGTTTTTTTTTAAATCATAAATTCAATTGTTCTTTAAGGTTTTGAAAAATCTTTTTTTTATTCTTTTTTTTTTAATTGTTAAAAAAAATTGTTATAAACAATTTTTTTTCCAATACTTTGTTCTATAATAAAAGTAACTATGTGTTTTTTTTAATTCATTCTATTTTTTATAAAACTTTTGATATTGTGATACCTTGATATTTGTCTTTTTCATTCGCTCCTTCGCTTTTATAATTATAATAACTTTGAAACTATTGCAGTTATGACAAATATGCTTCAAGTCTTATTTGTTCATTATGAATTTATTAACAATTTAAGCCTTTTACTAAAGTTGTAGTCCTATTATTTGTTTAATTATTCATCGTTATTTATTAAAAAAAGAAAATTTCAAGTTTTCAGGGAATTTACTAAATCAAAAACATACTGAAAGTTATTTTTAAAATTTATTGAAACTCGTTTAGTACTGTTGAAAGATTTTTTATAATTTTTATTACTTTTTTTTTGTAATCTTTTAGATCGTTTTAGTGGCGGTGTCTCATCATCTGTGGTTTCTTCTGTATTTTCCTGTCGTGATGTTCCTTGAACCTCCTCCTCTTCGACTTCTTCAAGTATCGGTTCACAGTATTCTTGAACTCCTACTGGAAAATCTTGATAATCATTAAGGTCGTCTTCATTTCCATCGGGATCACTATCGATAGCATTCAATCGACCGATCATGATATCAGTATCATCACTGTCATCATCAAGTGATGGCCTTGTACTGTTAGAACATGTTTCACCTTTACAATTTTTGCATAAAGATGAGCAAGCTTTTTTACATCCACATCGATTATTACACTTTTTCATGCAGGCACAATTAACCAGCTTAAGTAAGTCGTCAGACGCCAGTTTTTCCGTTGTTTTTATCGGCAGGAAGATTGTTTCAGATTTGATCCAACTAAATCTTCAGGATTCAAATTATAATCACCAATCCAAAACTGAACTTGGTAATACGTCCTAAATGAGTGTAAATGTGTTGCTATTGTTGTTGGAGGTAAAGTTGCTAAGTTGATCGCAGTCTTTGATTTCGCAATCATACTTAAAAATCGAGAAACACGACACAGGCCTGATGTTGAATTAGTATCGAATTGACCGTACAAGGCCAGCATAATTCGCTCTCCAGCTACTTCGATATCTTGACGAGAGGCATCGGGATTGTAGAAAACTTCCACGTATTGCATCAGCTGAGGATTTTTATCTATATTATTCAGCAATTTTTTCCTTTGACGAAAATAGCGCTCGTTGTATCGCATCCTGTAAAGGCATGCGCAAACAGAATGATATTTTTCAAGTGCTTATTATTTCTGGTTTCATAAATAACATCCAACTGTTTGGTAGATGCTCGTGGTTTCCACATTGTAATATTTGAATTCTCTGGTGTCAAAGCTATCAATAAAGCAGCTAGATCTATATCAGTCCCAATTATAACAATTTTTTTATATGGATTTTTTTTCGGCAAGGTCTAGGACTGCTTGAATAATTAGTGTATCAGCATCTTCTTTAGCTTGTTTGATTGCTAAGTTTGTGTCGGCTATAAGCGCACTCTTCAATTTAGTAATGAAACGAGACTTATTCCTTTCATTAGCTAAAAACAATTCTTTTTTTTCGGTTAGCTTCATATCTATTTCAAAGGTGATTTCAGGAGCAACAACAAAAATGTAAGATTTATAATCACTAATTATTTCACACAGTTTTCTTTTCTTTCCATGGTACTTTATGTAACAGAAAACCGCCATCAACAACAAACATACAGCCAATCAAATCAGATAAACGAAAAGTCGTAGTTTTCAGTATGTCATACAATTCCGATTTTTTAGACTCTCGCATGATGATACCCTTGTCATCAAATAAAGCCATCGGGAAGGCAGCGAGTTCATAGAGAAGAGTTTTATAAAAAATAGAATAAATTAAAAAAAACACATATTTAATTTTATTATAGAACAAAGTTAAAAACATTGTTTTTGATAAACAATTAAAAAAAAAGAATAAAAAAAAAGATTTTTGAAAAAAAAATGTATGATTTAAAAAAAACGGTTCCTTAATTTTAATATTTAATTGCAAAAAACGATTGTTAATCAACAAACGCATTTTTTAGCAACAAAGAAATTTTTTTAACAAACCATTTTTTTTAAATCATGATTTTTTTAAATTAACATAATGCAAAAAAAGTTTTTGAATTGCTTACAAACAATGTATTTGTTTATAACAAATTTATTAACAATAGCTGTTAAAAATTAAAAAAAAATATTATTAATTAGTTTTCGGCCATGAGACATTGAAACAATAAAAAATTAGAAAAAAAAATTTGTAATGTATATTTTATAAAATTATAATTTTCAATTGTTAATAAAAAAATGAAAAATAACATTTTTTTTATTTTGGCAACGGTAATCTATTTTTTCGCCTATCAAGGATAACTTCACCAAAGGAAAAAAATGCCAGGGTTTTAGTTTAATAATTATAGGAATTTTTATATTAACTTTCAATTCAGAAAAAGTTATTAATTAACAAATTTATATTCAACGTTAAAATTGGGATAAATTTTTTTTGACAGCTGATTATCATTTATTGATATATCCCAACATTACATGAATTTTTTCATATCTTGATATTTACATTTAATATGTTTAAATATTTTTTTTATTTTTATGTCAGAGTGACGAAAGGTGCGCGGAAGCCAGACTACCCGCTTTTGGCTCTATTTTCAGGATTATAAATAATCGAGATACAGTATCGGGAGTCGGGACTTTTTTTACGCAAATTCATTGATCTTCTCAAATCTTTTTTCAAATTTCCAAAATTTTGAAAAATATCCGAGATATTAAGAAAAAAACTAAAGCCCCATTTTTTTTCACTTAATTGTTTATAACTTTTGTAATTTTTTCGGCGCGTTTTCGAATCTGTCCTTAAACTTTCTAGGCAAAAATACGAATAGAATGACACCTTGATCGTAATTTTTGGACAGGGCTGAAAAATGTTACAAAAAAAAGTTCATGTGAACTAGACTATCCGTATAGTATATTGAAGAGAGATACTTAAAAATTCTATGTTAACTGGTTCCTGCGTTTTGGCAAAACTATTTAATAACAGAAAATTGTGAGCCGCCACGAGACGCCTGGCAGATGTGAAACATCAATAATACTTTTTTGTGACTGTTGGGTACTAAAATACTTATGAGAAATATGCCATATAAATATATATGAACAAAATTCAATGTGGCTTGGATAATGAAAATAATAATAAACAATACAAGGTGCCTAAATGTCGATTACTTAATGCACTCTGTAGAAAATCAGCTGTTAGATGAATAAATGACCTGTTTTGGCTTAACAGAAATTCTTCCAAGTGAGCCAACTAGAATCGCTTGCAATAAAAATGGCAAAATTTCGAAATCAAAAATTGATTACATATTTACCAACTGCACTAAGTTAATAAACAAGGCATATATTTCATCAGTTCGGACTTCCATTGTCTAATTTAATATAAATTGACTTGAAATCCCTGAAAAAAATAAAAGATCAACCGAAAATAACAATTTTATTAAAACAAAAAACTGAAATTACAAGGAAATAACATACAAGCTACAACCAGAGAATAAAAAATTGAGATACTAATGAAAGCTGAAAATTAAAAAATATTATTAACAAATAAGATGAAAAATAAAAATAAAAATATTCCAAACCAAGTTACGTCGCGACGTTTCGATTGTTAATATTCACAATCGTCTTCGGGTGATAACTGATAAGACGATTGTGGATACTAACAATCGGAACGTCGTGACGTAACTTGGTTTGGAATCTTTTAATTTTAATTTTTATTTTTCATCGTTTTTGTTAATAATATTTTTTAATTTTCAGCTTTTATTATTATTTCAATTTTTTATTTTCTGGTTGTAGCTTGTATGTTATTTCCTTGTAATTTCAGTTTTTTGTTTTAATAAAATTGTTATTTTCGGTCAATCTTTTATTTTTTTTAGGGATTTCAAGTCAATGTATATTATATTAGACAATGGAAGTCCGAACTGATGAAATACACCACGAAACATTGTCAACCACCTTCAAACAAACCAGGGTATATATAATGCAACCAAATATGGGTGATTATCTGGCAGCTGTATGTGAAATAAAAATAAAGCCGACTTATAGTTCCGACAAGGTAAGTAGAAGCTAGGAATTCAAAAAAAGTTTTATCAGATTACAACTGAAGCATGACTAAACACATTTTTAATATAGGCTTTGATGAAGTCTATGAATTCGGACATGACATTAGTACCGCGATAAAACATTTTCTTATCAATTTGAACTTTGCAGTTGAATCAAATTGCCTGCAAAGAGTGCAAAATAGGGTGCAACTAAAAGAATGGGTCACAAAAAGCATCGAAGAGGAAAGTAAAACTTTAAAAAATATGTTCAACTCGATAAAAACCCTATACGATTATGAGAAATGGCAAAATTATAGTGATAAGAAAAAAGCTATAAGAAATTGATAACTGAAGCAAAAAAGAACTATAACTATGATATTATGAAAAACAGTGAAAACAAACAGAAAACCCTCTGGCAAATTGTTAATAAAGAACTAGGAAAAAATAAACATCCAATAGGATATCATTAAAAGTAGGAGACAAAAGAATTGATCAGCCTGAAGAAATTGCAGACTATTTTGCTGCACACTTCAGTTCTATAACACACAAGTACAATGTACATTAACTACTACTGTAGATCATAGCTTTTACTTCATCTATGTAACCACGGAAGAGGTTGATAAGGTCATATCATATCATTTTGGTGATGACAACATAAGTGTAAAAATTTTGAAAGCTGTTGAAGAATCCATTCGTGACGTTTTAGCTCATCTCAATAATTTGAGTTTTGAAATTTGTACTTTTCCGAAGAGTCTAAAAATAGGAAAAATAATACCCATACACAAAAAATCAGATCGCAGCAATTTAGAAAACTATAGTCAAGTCACTGTCTTGAATGTTCTTTCAAAATTTTTTGAGCGGACGTATTACAATAGAATAGTTCATTTATTGGACAAGAACAGAGTTCTTTCTTCTGTTCGATATGGGTTTCGTGCGGGAAGGTCGACAGAGGATGCCGTGTGCGATTTAATGGGTCATGTCTATAAAGGTATTGACTCAGGACAATATGTATCCGGTATCGTCTTCGATCTTTCATGCGCCTTCGATAGTCTACAATTAGATTTCATTTTTCAAAAACTGTGCACAAATGGAATTAGAGGAAATATGCTTGAACTAATGCAGTCATACCTAGTTAATAGACAATCCTATGTCAAAGTTGCAAACTGTTGTTCTGAGTATATGACGAATGATATTGTGGTGCCTCAGGGGTCCGTACTGGGGCCACTAATGTTTATCATATTTATAAATGATATGCCTGAGTTCTTATCAACAGGATCTGTCACGATGTTTGCAGACGACTCCTCAGTAATGGTTACAGCGCAGACACCAGAGGTACTTCAAAATGCTATTACACACATTGTATATTCATTTGAAAACTGGTGTAATAGAAATAGTCTCATCTTAAACTTGAATAAAACCGTATGTATCAATGTCAAATGTCGAAAAATTCACAATAACATAATGATTGATGTTGTATCAACTAGTACCAATACAAAATTTCTAGGAGTCTATCTAAATCAGTATGTAACATGAAGTGACCAACTGCAGCATGTTAGCAAGAAATTAAGCTCAGGATTCTTGCAATTTTAAAACTGAAGTCTACGGTGAATCAGATGGCTCTTATTGATACTTACTATGCATTGATTTACTCCCATTTGGCATATAATTAATTTTATGGGGGGATATGTCAAAAGCGAATTATCCGTCTCATTTTCAATATAAAAAATATAAACAGCTGTAAAGCCGCTTTTTCAAAGTATAATATCCTAACATTTCCCTGTATTTATCTATATAAATTATCCATATATGTAAAGCAACATATTAATAAATTCACAAAAAACTCGGATTACGCTTCATATCCTACAAGAAACGCGGATGCACTTTCAGTTACAAAGCATAATTTGAAGAAATTTGAAAGATCTCAAGACTACGCAGGTATAAGAATATTTAATAAACTTCCACAACATCTCAAAAAACTGGACCATAAAAAATTTAAAAAAGAATTAAAAACATTTCTGTGTGCAAAAACCTATTACTCCATCAGTGAATTCCTGGATGATTTTTAACTTTTTTATTTTATACTAGTAAACTCAAGTTTCTTAACTAGTTATTGCAATATATTACTAAAGATCTGGATTTATAAAAATCAATAATAAATGTTTCAATATAAACTCCACCATCATTACAAAATAAATATTGATTTTTTGATGTTCCTGTTGATGAAAAATAAGGAAAACATTCCTGCGCTATTCGTTATCGGCAGATTTTAAAATACAATTTTGTCAGTCTTTATGAAATTTATTCTTGAAGCAAGTGTTTTAGTGCATTCATAATAATGTAATTAAAATTAATTGATATAAAAATATTATATGTAATGAAAATTCTATGAATTTTAATTTACCAAGTGAGTAGATTTTACAATTACCGATTAGACAGATCAAATATATGCGGGTTCACTGATGACTTGATAGTGTGTCGTATTGTGATTTTACTTTCTTCACAGGAGACTGTTCACCTTCACTTTCTAAATTATCACTGTCAAGACATATTTCATATTTGATTATTTTCAAAAATTATTTGTTTAGTAAAACACAGGTTATGTATACTGTAGTAAACAACTGTATAGACTAAAGGTGTCTCAACTCAGTGTGGTGAGAGAGATAGCGCCACGACATGCGTCACCACGCCAGCAATCGATTTTACGTGCGTCTTTAGATGTTTCAAATCAAAAAGTAATCTGAAATTCTTGAAATCGTAGAAAAGTTAATCCACATTATATAAGTAGGTATACATACTTCGAATCCCGCGGAGTATGTCTTTGTTGAATTTCCGGACTTAGTCTGCAGCTGGCGCAGTGGTACATCATATTAAAGCAACTGCAGATAGAGCTTGTGACTAGTTGGAATTAATTATGTTCGGGATACTCAGACGGTTCACTCTGTTTGAAGTGACCCTTTCGGTAGTGACGAGAAGATAGTACTCCGAGACCAGTCTAGCGTCGGTGGTCCCGACTGTTCTTTAATTATTGATTTAATCCAAATTTTCACAATAAAAAAGTAATCAGATTTCACCAATAATTTTTTACCAGATAATTTATCTAATCAATATTTTTTTTGCAAGACGGAAAGTGAAAGTTTTCAATTTCAAAATAACAAGAAATGAACAATAAAGTATTTGAGATTACCATTCGACCCGAGGGTTAAAAATGTTTTCGTCTATAGTAAGTTACTTGCGACGAATGGGTGTATGCGGATTGAAAGGTAGAGCATTTACGTCTCGACTTATGTGGTTACGGAAATGCTGTTCGCATCTTTCTTCTTCTTGAGTGAATCTTTTTATCTGCGAGCATTCTTCTATTTCGCAAAATTTTTGAAGTTCAAATTGTGGGGCTGTAGTCGTAATATGGCATTTTGTGGTTACAGGTACACTGGACGGAGCAGCTCCTCCTATTAACCACCCCAGTGTTGTCTTTTGTAAATATAGCTCCTGTTGACCAGAGGTTGTTAACTTAATATGTCCACCGGTGCGGGTCGATGGAAATCTGGATCTGCTAGTTTGATGTTAGCAGGTAACTTGATCAGTTCACGTTGAATCGGTTGATCTGGTATGATATGTGAAATGTCTGGTACAATAAAAAACGTTACAGTAGGTAGTCATGGAGTTTAATGCACCCACAGGTATATGAGATTTTGTCTTTTTCAATCTCAAAATGTCAGCAAAACGTTGAGTGATAAAATTCGTAGTAGAGCATGTATCTAGCAACCCTCTGCATTGTATAGGTCTCTCATCTTTGTCCAAATTGTCGAGTACTGCGGTAACCATTATGTCATTAGACATAGCATTAACTACGAGAGCTACTTGTCTTTGTTCCGTCGATGAATTTGGTTGGGTCCGATTGCTCTATTCAAAGGTACTTTCTTGAGATTGATGTTGGCCGGAGTCCTGTAAAGTGTGGTGGCGTTTATTACATTTTTACATGATGTTTGTAACTTACATGTCCTAACTCCGTGATTTTTACCAAAACAATTGAAACATAAGCGTGTTTCGAATACAATCTTAAGACAATTATCCGGTGACAATTCACGAAATTTGTTACAAGTATATAATAGATAAATATATTGCAAGCTGGACATCTAATAGCTCTGTCCTGGTGTCTCGCTTGACCTTGGGTAAATAATGCTTGTGTTCTCACGTTCCTACCATCTATTTTCATTGGTTTAAGTCATGAAGCGAGGGCTCTGCACAATTGGCTGTCTTTCCCAAAAAACTCAGCAATGATTTAAATGACGGAAATTTGTCATCCTGTAGTGTTAATTCCCACTGCCATGCAGTATTTTGACTCACTTTTGATAGAATTAGGTCAACTAATGGTATGTCCCAAAACTCCACGGGGGCCTTCAAATTCTCTAATGCTCTGGTGTGCTGGTGAAAGCTATCTACGAGTTCATTGATAGCAATCGGTGTATCCTTTTGTAGTCGCGGAAACTCTCTCGAAATAGATATGTGACGACGTGTCGTACAACGCTTGTTCTCAAATTTTTACTTTAGTATTGATATTGCGACGTCGTAATTGCCTTCAATGATTTCTAATGACTCAATGGCTCTTGCTGCCTTTCCGGTTAAGGTATCTGCTCGTTCCCAATTACGGCCTGGAATAGACTGAAAAACTCGTTCCATTTTTCCCGAGTTCCATCAAACGGTTTTAGCTAATAGGAGGTAAATTCATCGTTATAGGGTTGGTCGCCTGGACGGGCATCACTGGTTGTACAATATTGGCGTTGCTATTGGTTGGTGGACATAACTTCTCTAGTAGTTGAGCGCACGGTCCTTTTCTACATTGAAATTGTCAGTGAATATACTGCGTTGCTCGTATTCTTCATCATCTAAATCTTCTAAGCTGTCTTGAATCGCCTCAAATTTTTCAAATAGTTTAACTGCTGTATCTAATGACGCTTGAATCAAATGTCTATTTGCGTTCTGGGGCTCTTCATCTGCTTGGTCTAGGTTCTTTCTCAATAATGTAATAGTAGCTTGGATATGACCGCGTTTTGTCTTTAATTTTGTGAATTCAGCCATTTTAATTCAGGTATAACAACAGGATTGGAAAAACAATACAATGAAATGATGAATAATTAGGACAGTTATCACGGTATTAAGGACAAACAAGGTAGTGGACTAACTTTCAGATTGATAAATGACCAACTTACTTTGTACTAGCTGCGATTCAAAAGTAATCCTGTACAAAGACGAAACAGGAATGACAGGAATGCCAGTATAAGGAATGCCAGTTTAGATTTGAATATTCCACGAGAAACTATTCGGAGATGTCTCAAGGCGAAGAATATTAAACCTTTCAAGCCAAAATTTTTACACACACTTCAAGAGGGCGACGAAGCAAGACGCCCGGAATATTGTTTATGCTTCCAAGGGGAATATTTAAACAATAGAAAGTTCCTTAAAAATATTTTATATACCGACGAAGCCACTTTCACTACAAATGGAGTAGTGTCATCACAGAAGTGTCGCTATTGGGCAGCGGATAATCCTAACTGGGTAATAAACTGTAAAAGCCAGTATTCCCAAAAAATCAACGTCTGGTGTGGGATATTGAACGAACGAATTATTGGTCCTTTCTTTTTTGAGGAAACATTAATGCGCAGAGGTTTCTAGAATTTTTAAACACAGAGTTTTGGGATGCTATTCACGAGCTGCCAATCAATGAAAGATCAAATTTAATTGTCCAGTTAGATGGGTGTTCAGTTCATTATGATAGAGCTGTGAGGCAATGCCTTAACGAACATTTTCCAAACTGATGGATAGGCCGTGGTAGTCCGGGACTTCTCACACAAAAGGTTTACAAAAACCGCTCAAGAGATAGAAATGAACGTTGTGCAAGAATTCGACAGTTATGTGCAGATATTAGCCCTCAAGAACTAAGGAACGTAATCAGAAACATTCGTAAGCGCTACGACACATGTATCGAAATACGTGGTGGATTAGTATAGGCTACTAGAATATGAGTTAGAATTAATTGTCGAATCGAAACATTTCAATAATAAGTTATTAGTTACGTTTATTAAAATTTTTTGCTTCATTGTTAGTTGAATTGTGTGAATATAATTCCGTTATTTTCATTAAAAATATTTACGCTATTTGTTTTTTTCATTTGGCGGCCCATTATTGTTGAAATCATAAAAAAATGATATATTGTGACTGTTTCGACTTTTCGAATTTTTGAGTTGTCATAACTTTGTTAATAATGAATATTTTTTCATGAAATTTTGGTCACACCTGTTTAGAGTAACTCTGAATCCAGGGGTGGGGTGATTTTTTCATTAAAAAAATCGCTAATAAAAAATCCCGATTTTCGACTAAGAAAAAATATCGTAGTATGCCCTGAAACTTTAATAAACATTTCAAATTTTGTCCCAAGGTAGACCTTTTAGTACTTGACATTTAAAAAAAATTATTGAAATCGATTTGCAACTTCAAATTTCAGGGGGGTGTTTCCATTAAAAATGGGTCACACTGTAGACAGCTGTTTCAGCCTATTGGGCATCGTCAGTACCGGGCAGGCGGTCCTCGATTGAAGACAAAATGAGAAAAACCAAGAAAGTACTTGATAAAAATAGCTGCGTAAACACAAGCGAAACATAAGTGGAACCACCTATTGGTGTGACACCCAAGTCAACTTGCCAAGTTTTCATGTCAGTGTTGGTGGTTTGACCAATCAACCGACAACTGCGGTAGCAGAAATTTGGGAAGCTAACCTGAAATGCCACCGGAAAACGAATCCAAATGTTTCTAGAAATGATATGAAATCTAGAAAGGTTAATACAATCAAGCTGCTGGAAAATAATTCCATGAAAATCGAAAAATAAATAGATAAGTACTTTATGATCATTCCCATATTGATTTCAATTTAAGAGCCACCGGTAGACAGCTGTTTCAGCCTATTGGGCATCGTCAGTACCGGGCAGGCGGTCCTCGATTGAAGACAAAAATCTTGGCAAGTTGACTTGGGAGTCACACCAATAGGTGGTGGTTTCTAGATTTCATATCATTTCGTTTTCCGATGGCATTTCAGGTTAGCTTCCCAAATTTCTGCTACTGCAGTTGTCGGTTGATTGGGCAAACCACCAACACTGACATGAAAACTTGGCAAGTTGACTTGGGTGTCACACCAATAGGTTGCGTTTACACAGCTATTTTTATCAAGTACTTTCTTGGTTTTTCTCATTCTGTCTTCAATCGAGGACCGCCTGCCCGGTACTGACGATGCCCAATAGACTGAAACAGCTGTCTACCGGTAGCTCTCAAACTGAAATCAATTTGAGAAAATTAGTTGCATCATTCAAAATATATACAGGCTGATTCACGGTGGATGGCACATTAGACGTTTCTGGTGGACCAGACAACGGATCACTTTGAAAATTTAATGGAGGGCATATTCGGACATTCTCTAGCCAACTAAAATATTTTCGACAATGCGGTGTTGTCGCTTCTATTAGAAAGCAGTAGCAACTTTGATTTTTCAAATGGAACACTCTGTATATAATATTATTTTTGGAATCTCCAACAATTGCCCGACAACTTTTCTTGATATTTCCCTATACCTATCTGTTACCGTTTTCGAAATAAAAATTAATTTCAATTTTTTTCTTCGAAAATCATGTCTTCTAAAAATGCCGATATCTTTTAGTTAAGAAGTACTATGATATCGAAATTTGGTTTGAAGTTAGGTGATACTTGGACACTTCCCACACGTCAGCCTAATCTCCGTTACTTCAATACAGGGTGGTAAAAAAATACAGTTTTTTCGTTTGTTTGAAAAAGTTGCTGAAATTTGATTATTTTAAATGGAACACCCTGTATATTATTGAAAATTCGGAAAGCTGCTGAAATTTGCTTTCTTTATATGTATAGGTATGATACCTTTACCTAACTAGTCAAGTTTCGGACTCATGAACATTTATTTGTGAAAATGTCCCTTCAGAATGGTATTTCCATTCGGTATTTGGTAAGCAGGCCATGATTACTATTTGACAGTAGCGTTGTGACATTCTCCTAATAATATCGACATTTTCGTCACTTCAGAAGTTGCAAATAACTTCAAAACGATGGAACAAAACTATTCAAACGAAGTTGATTAACAGTCGAATTACAGTTTCATCATTTATAAAAAATCAAGAGACTTGGAGAACTAGGAGTGACTTCCGATATTTTTTGTTTAGTTTTTGTCAGTGCTTCATCATTCCCCTCTTAGAAGAGCAAAGCGTGAGATAACCATTTTACTTTCACAATTGCGAATATCACTTCTTATAAGAGTAGAATTGAAAATGGAGAAGAGAATGTCTTCAGTATTTTTTTGTCTAGCTGCACCTTTTGATAAACTCGTAATATAAAACGTGAAAGTTATAATGCAATCTACATCGATGTCGGTATATAAATGATGCCTACCTATAGCGATGATATCATCAATTGACAATAAAGGTTAAGAATATATATCCGAGAAAAACTTATGTCGACTTGGAAAATAAAATTAAATGTTGCATTATTATTTCTATTCTCGGGTAGGTTTTGCCCAAGAGTTTCAAGAATATATTTCGTCTGATATACTTTTCTCTCTTGAAAACTGAACCAGAAATAAACATTGGAAATATCATATTTACCGAAGACAAAATTTATAACAGTATACAAATAATGAAAATGAATAGCAGCTATTTTTATGAAGCAATGCCAGTCAACACTCGCTACTTTTTTGACCTAATTAATGAATGAGTGCTTTCCTATTGGAAACCTATTGGAAAAATGGAAACAAGTTGGATTCTTCTAACTGTCGTTAGAGAATAATAACTGAGGAACTAACTACTTTTTTTCAGAGACTGAAGGAAGCACTTGAAAACCAGCAACAAGGATTTTCATCCATCATTTCAATTTTATTATACTGTATCCAACCAATGGTCTACACTTCTACAGAACTTACGTAAGTTGTTCATTCGTCCAAGTTGCCCCCTAAAATCCGTGACCATTTATTCATTTCATTGAACTACTTGAATTAACTTTCTCTACTATATCGTCGATTACGAGGTGATCCTATTGGAACATTCAAAATCCTCCACGGACACCACTCAGAGAATTTGGACATTTTTGTGCAGAGTAATGATGAAAAACTGTGAGAACGCCAATTTAAAATAGTGGGAGAAAAAAATGTGTCTCTAATATTTTCTGTGCAATTGTGTTTTCTTTCACTAAGCATGTAAAACGCCATAAGGTCCTGTATTTCTTCTGGCAAAATCCTCTTATGTGCAGACGATACAAAAAATCTCCAAAGTGACCAAAACAGCTTTTCTAACTTGTGCGGCTCAAATGTTATGATCATTGTATATCGATAAATGTGCTTTCATAAAATTTTAGTATTGTTGAGCGCAATTTAACTTTGAACATGATATCAACCTATATATTAATAAAATGATTGATGTACCCATTACTAGGTGGTAGGAGAACATGAAAAATGATAAATGAAACTTTCTATGTTTTTCACCACTTTTATTTGTAACTATCGTTACTGCAATTTCGTCGTATATGGACATTTCTCATTTTCCACTTATATATTATTCCATGCATAGTGTTTCAAAAATACATCCCCGTATCTATATCTGATGAATTATCATAAATAATTTTTTCAAATGGAACAACCAATTTTCGAATTCAACTGAACAATATAAAAATGTTCTCTGACTATATGGAATTAATAATTATTTCATAATTTTTTTGTGTCTATTCAAGTGTAAAATTTCGTAAAATATCTAATATTCAATGCTTCAAATGAAAAATAATAGTATCATCTTTTTTGAACAAGGTGTGATGAAATAAATGAACCTTGCTCATGGAAATAGAAATCAAGGGAATGAGCACTCAAATCGCCAAATGACGACTGAAGTATGGTGAACTTATGGTAAGATTAATCAAAGCGTATTACTCGTGATGAGTCATGTTTTACTGTGTTTTAATACCAGTTCAAACAAAAATAAATCTTTTTTCGGTGTGACATTTCATGATTAAGTCAATAAAATAAAATTATGTTCGTGTTCAAAACCATGGAAAGTTACAGAATGGTATGGACCGTACTCGCCAATTTGTCTGAAGTTGGCATGCTAGTGATTATAAAGCGGAATTTGTAGTAAAAAGTATCCTGATTTCAAGATACTTTTTACAATGTAGAAGTTTTTCTACATTGTCATCAGTGCATTGACAGCTTATTTTCTAATGAAACCAACTCTATTTATGCTTTAATATGGGTAAGGACAAGGGGGATTCAATTTATTCTTCTAAAAGTGTTGTTGAGATTTGCCAATTATGTGAGAAAACATGATTATCCCTTAAAATTATGTGGAAGAAAAAACAAATTTTTTTTAGGACAAATCGCAAGCACTACAGGAAAATCCTTAAGTCGCTCTACGAGCGGTGCCTGTGCGAAAGTAGCGATTCACATTGGATTTGAATTGCTGGAGATTAAATCCATCCGGAAAAATGTTCTTAGGAAGTTTATTCCACCTAAACGCAGTTCCCCAAATGAACGGACTCTTGAAAATGTTATAGGTATTTTTTCTGATTTGCTGGTTCATCAATTAGATAACTTCCCGAAAACAAACTACATATCAGAATTAACATAACAAGAGTTATTTCAGGAAAATATATAGTGTGTATCAACAATAGATGGGTGAACGATAGCTGCCTTAGAGATACAGTGAAATGTTTGGAATAAAAGTTGTAGAGATTGATGAGAGCTATATTTATATAATCATAACTAATATATACGGTTTCCAATAAATGTGTGAGAGACCAAACTCGTGTTTTTTTGAATAAAATACTTCAGATTGAATTTCTTGGGCTAGTGCTTCTCAAAAGTTTTGAGTTTATACTATGTGGTTCAAAAGTTATAGAGGAATTTATGCCGAAAAATGGGTTTCATTCAACACCAAATATCTCCTACTCTATCAAATGGAATGAGAACATTTTTTAACCAAATATCCTTGAGAATAATGGCGTTTTTTCTGTACAGAGGTGAAGAAAACTCGGAATCACTTTATTCTCAGTTTTTTCAAGTTGCACCCCCTGTACATAGGGCCATCCCAAAATATGCCACACTATGAACTTTTAGAAAATGTAGGGGTTGACTACTGCATTTCTATCAGAAATACATGCATGTAATTCTTGAGGAAAGTATTAAAAAGCCATCAATTAAGTCTATACTCGCTTTGTAAACAAGCCATTATTTCTCGAGAATAAAAAATAGTTATTGTGGGTTATGCCTGAAAGATAGACATATACCATCGCGAACTTTTTTTTAGATTTATTTAAGGTGTATATATGCACTATATTATGCATGTTATATACATATAGACCTTCCTCTTGAATAACTCTATTTAAAAAAACTGCACTAACTACGATTGCATAGTTAGTGATGATATATAATAGAATAAAGGATCTAACATCAGTGAAAAATGAAGTTGAACAGAACTGGCCATATCAAAACTCATCAATATAGTTTATTGTATGATTTTAACTATAAAGGGTTCACAAGAACCACGACACGTGTTTCGCTATACGCTTTCTCAAGCGCTTGAGAAAGCAAATGTATAGCGAAACACGTGTTACATTTTTTATAACCCTTTGTAGTGAAAATCATACAGTAAACTGTATTAATGAAGTTTTAAAATGAAGTTGCTTTTTAGGGAACCTGTGCCTTTCGATTGATTTTTTCAAAAATTCTAATATTCATTTCTACATTTATCAACTGTTCTAAATGTAACCGGGCTAAATATTGTGATGGCATTCCTTAAAAATAGTCAGAGAAAACCATAAACACTAGCTAAACGCTTACGAAACGGCTCGATTGCGTGTATATTTAAGTTTCTGAGTTATTTTCGTACAAAAGTTCAAATCTGTATTTATAAATGTCATGACGGCCTACCTACGATATACGTATGAATATTTTCTCTGGCAGTAAAACCTGCAATATTTCAGAGAATTATGTACAATTTGAAACTTTGCATTCAAATGATAACATATTTTATGAGCTGGGTCACAAACCTATTTCACATGTCGAAAATAAAACTTATAATATTTCATACGTTTTATTAGTTGAAATGTGAACATAGACAAACTTGGAAATGAGAATCATAATTCAATCAAGTGACTGAAGAAGTCCACTCATCTAACATATACAGGGCTATTCAAATTTGAGTAAACGGTAGGTTGAATTATGACAAACTTGCCTACTTTTGAGTACTCATGAACGATGGTTTTGATGATATACGGGAAAAATCAAAAACTACGAAATTATATTTTTGCCCAGATATTGGAAAATAATTTACACTTTGCCGTTGAATGTTTCATTAATATGAACATGTAATTAACTTGTGTCAGGAAACAAAAAAGATGTTCATTTGACAAAAAAATTTTCAAAATGCCACCCACCTGCTTCTTGGCAGTAATTGAATCGACGACATTCTTGTTTAGAAGTGGTTGATAATGTTTCATGGTGTATTCCATTACTTCGGACTTCCACTGTCTAATATGATACGAAATATATGAAAGAACGAATAAAATTAAAATGAATAGCTAAGATATACATGATATCAAGCGATAAAACCTGAAATGAAAATACAATAAAACGAATAAAATAATCAAGGTACAAAATGAAAATTACTATAGAGTAATAAAAAAAAAATAATAAATTTTAAAACAAGCAAAAAATTAAAAATAAATTAAAACAATTGAAAAATATTTCAAACCGAGTTACTTCACGACGTTTCGATTGTTAGTATTCACAATCGTCTTCGGGTGATAACTGGACTATTCCTCCGAGAGATGACTATTCGTAGATCATTTGAGCGCTTTCACCTATCCCCTCTATCGTTTGGCGAGAGTTGACCGATTTCTGCTTGATTACAGCAGTACTAAACAATTATTCATAAAGTTCTTCTAGGGTTTTTCAGAGCTGACAACATTAGGGACTAATTTGAATCAATATATTTCAAGAAGTGAGTATTATCCAGATTGCTGACAGAGCACAAACTTTACGAGATATGAAAAATAAAATTAGATTGAAAATAATTTGTAATATAACAACAGAAATGATCCTCAATGTTCAAAGAAGAATGTCGTCAATTACTGTCAACTAGTAACTAGTAGAAGTTACGTCGGTTCAGTTAACCAAATTGTCACGTGGTGTCCTCAAACTGTCACGCAGCTCGCCATCTAATCAGAGCGCACGCTTTTGCATCTGAGAACATGGTGGTGGGAGATTTGAATTTTCTGTGGGCATAAATAATTCAAACAGATAACCAGTCAACGAGACATACCAACCAGTCACGTGGCGCGCTTACGTCAGCCCAAAAGTTTTTGTTGGAGAATTAAACACAGGTCGTTGGTATGATAGACTTGATCGTTAAGTGAAACACATTCAGTAGATTCAGTAAAACATATTTAGTTTTGTTCGAAGTTGCTGAACGGGCCCGCTATGAATTTTTGGATATATCAGATTTTCGCTTCCGAGACATTTTTAGAGAAGAACAAAGTAAGACTTAAAATCAGTGAGTGAGAAATAATTAAGTGGCATCAAACCACAAAAATGACACCTAACCTAAAAATAAAAATAACAGAATAAATATAGAAAAATTCCAAACACTGAAACTATAGTCAATTGGATTGGTTTGATTACTGTCGTGACTGAATAATACAGTGCGACGGTATTACGGTACTAAGGGTCGGAACTTCATTACTGGAATGCTAAATGACGTTAAAGTAGCTAGATGTTGATTTAGAAGTAGGTGGGTAGCAATTTGAATGTGTTTTTGTCGAATAAACATTTTTGTTTCCTGACAGAAGTAAAGTGTACTTTGTATCAAATAAATTACATACATACTTATTGTCCTCTAAATTATTCTAATTTAAAAATTAAATATTTTTGTCAGTCTGTTTGATTGATTACATTAATTTTTATATAGCTACGTGGAGAACTGAATAACATTACAAATGAGCTATCACACGATTTATAGTGCCACTTAAAAAAATCATAGATTTTGTTATCAAGACCAGATAGATAATTCAAAAATGAAAATCGACCTGTTTTGCCCCTTCACTGCATATCGTTTTCTTGGAATATTCAATGTCGCAGCTCTGACTCTATATTACACATTTCTACACTCATAAGAGGGTTCATTAAAAATACGAATTATGTTCAAAAGGCTAGCGATAATATGAATAATTTAACTTTTTTTTTTCTTCCAACAATTCATTGAGATTAATATACGAGTATTTGTCAACGAAAGAATGCCCTTTCTTGGGCATTCGATTTCTTTACACCTCAAAACCGTGATCATAAAGAAAAGCCGTTTTTTCTAATAAATGAATTATGAATTGTGTTTAACTTGTATAGTCTATACGAAGTCAATCGGAACAGATAAATTAAAGACTAATGTACCGGGTCTGATAAATTTACTAGCATATAAAACCTCCCACATTGAAATAATGATTATTCCTCGTATGAATTTATCACGCCGCCCATGCCATATAAAGAAACTGCCGGCGTTCGGTTTCTATTTATTTCTTTATACCATCCGAAATTATTCCGCATATGCTAGAAAATTAATTCTCTACACCCGCAGAAAAATCGGGAAGTCCATAAGTGCCATTTTACATAATATCAATTCGCCTTTGTAAAACATAATAATTGATATGCATCGCTCGATTCGTAATTTCATCCAGAATCCACTATTTTCTCATTATTTCAACAATTTTTTTATTGTTGTAAAGAATAATACTGTTTTCATTAGTAATTTTTTCTATTGTATACAAGTAGTACACAAGTTATTTACAAAGAATTTATTTTAAACTTAATTGTTATCTTTCTTCTTTTGAAAATTAATTACAATCTATCTATCTATACTAATATAAATGTGAAAATTTGTGAGGATGGATGTATGTATGTATGTATGTTTGTGCCTCTTTCACGCCTAAACGACTGAACGGATTTAGATGAAACTCTACAACATACAGGTTATACATCAGAATAACATTTAGGCACAATTTACAAAGGTTTTGTGTAATTTTTATCATATTTTATACTACTCCCAAGCGTCGATGCTTGGGACTAGACATATTGTTGTCAAGCTGTTGCGTGTGTCACTACCTGAGGAGTAGGTAGATTAAGACCTCAGTGTAGTGATAGCTTCTTGAAAATGGCTTCAATGTCGAAGCCGAAACGTTGAACTACTAAAATATCAGACGCGGTACATAATATAACTATATAAGTATTGAGTAAGTCGAAAAAATTCTTGCTCCCTGAAAGCTCCCTGAAAGTTACATGCGGATAATGTATCGTAAGATTGTTTATCTTAAATAGTTCTAAATAAAAGTCCTCGATAGCATATCCCTACTTTGTTTGTTATATATACAGTTTCACGCGAAAACTACTCAACCGATCATCATGAAATTTTGTACACATGTTCTTGGAGGTATTAGAAGTAACATAGGATACTTTTTATTAAAAAAATTGTGAGATAAAAAAATTGTTTGTCAAAAAAATCTCAAAATCTAGCTACTTTAACGTCATCTAGCATTCCAGTGATGAAGTTCCAATCAAAATTATTTATTTTTGTTACAGTGAAATATATTGTTGAAATTCGCTAAAGCATACTTTGAATTTTCGAAACTTCATCGAATGTAATAATTTTAAAAAATTGATAATCCCACCCAAGCATTAAAATATAGTTATCATATCGATTCATTTCTATTGTACTGACACTTATTTAATGACATAAATGCGAGCGAAGCCGCGGGTAAAAGCTAGTATGTTATATGATAGCCACTATATGCAAAATACTGTACAAATATGTACAATTCAATTGGATACTTTTTTTACAATTCACATTTCAGAATATCTGTCAAGCTTTTATAAAAATTGATACACTTTTGGTTTTAAGTATTGAATAAAGATAAACTTTGTCTTTTATACTAAGTAATTTGGACATAATCGTTTGAAAGTTATCATGATAATATTAACATGACGTAACGCTGTAAGTCATTAGGCGTCGCGTTTACTGTAAGACGACGAAGGACGATGTGCGGGGATAGAGGGGCGGTCTAAGCAATGAAGCGTCATCGCCGAGAATGTGACCCGAACGCGAGCAGACGCCTTAAAGGTAACAAAATTCGATTCTCAAAGCTATTCATCACTTAATGCATTTGGCATATTTTTTCAGTTACTGTATTTTTAAGTAAAAATGTAAACTACTAGCTATTGCCCGCTCTCATGTTAACATACAGCTGAAGCTACTGAACCTAGAATCTTGAAATATGCAAGTAGGTCCTTTGTATAGCGTAAATAAGCATCAAGAAAGGGAATCAGGAATTTTCATCCCCAAGGGAGAAAAATAGGGGTTCAAAGATTGTATTGAATTTCGACAGTTTTGAAGTTGGAAATCTGATGTTTTGGGTTAACAAAAAAATATTGTAACTATTTGTTCAGTATAGTTTGTTACGAATCTTAATGTGACAAACCAAATTCTATGCGGGCGAAGCCTCGGGCAACAACTAGTTTCTGTGTAAAGATGGAGAAAACGTTTCATTCTAAAAGCTTATCTCTCCTTGAAGTGTAGGTTCCTCCTTCAATTCGATAAGTAAAAAAACTCACTGAAAAATCTGGCCTACCGAAACTGGAAGATCAATATTTATAGTTTCGATTTAGTGGCGAAAATACGGGTAAAACGGGTAGTTCGGCTAGCGCACGATTTCTTCAATGAAAAATATTATTTTAGCTAATTATTTCGTTTTAAAAAACTTGGGCATAGTTGAATAAATAATAAACCGTCATTAGAAATTTTCTATCTCGAAATGAAACACTGCATTAATTTTTTTCAAATGCCCCGATTGTTTTAACGTTAATTGATAAAAACTTCCTGAATATATATTTCTTCAATTGTTCAAAAATTATTAAAAACTACTCTGGTTATGAGGTGATTTATTTCTTTGGGAATCTTGTAACCTGATATCTTGAAAAAAATATCTGCATAAAAACGCATTCATTAATATCAACATTCATTTTTTGTTGAAAATTATTGTTTTTACTGCTCTTTTGTATTGTGTAACAATGTATTTGTTTATTTTTTATTTGTTCATCTGATCAACAGTTTGTTAGTAAAAAATCAAATGAAAACAACCATGCACCATTTCGAAAGAAAATAAAAAATAGAAAAACAAGTTGTTACAAAATGGTATATATTTATTTTTATTCAATTTATTACTAGTCAAAAAATTTTTAAACTTATTTGTTTATAATAATATATTCCTCAAATGAACAAATGCAGAAAAAAAAATTAATATATATACACAAGGTGTAACTGAATAAGTGTAAAACATTTGAGGAGGTGATTCCTCATCAAAAAAAAGATAGGATCTTTCATATAAAGAAACTTCATTGGAGCATCCCTTGTTAAGATGCAGCCCCTTAAAGGGGGTACATAAAATTTGTATAACAATTTTTTTCACAAGCACTGAAAAAGTTACAATATTGAAATTAACCTGACGTTTTGTACTACCAAAAAGACACTTAGCCAGTAATTTATTTGGTTTACCCCATGGTTGTAAGGGGTGAAAAACGCAACCTCTAAAATTTATTTCCAATGTAACTTTTTGTCTTATTATTTGTTTACCATTTAAAATTATATTTCCTATAGCCTGTATCATTCTAAACAAAAAATCTCTCTTGGGTTTTTCGCCCAAAATAAACCAGTTCGCAGCAAAAAATTATTTTACGAACAACTACAGATATACATCATCATAAATGCGAACTGGATTTATTGTCATTTTGTAGTTAGTACCTGCATTAAACTATTAAAGGGTAATAAACAAAACTAATTTATCAATAACAAAACACACAACATGTAGAAATCATATTAAATGTTCAATATGTCTACCTTCAGACATTACGCATGCGTCTAGACGTCGGCGCATTGAGCCACGTATTCGCTCAAATATTCCCGGAGTCTCTCTGCACGCATCGATGATGCGGTTTCTTAAGTCCTCTACATCGCGAACAGGAGTACGATAAACCAAATGCTGTAAATGGCCCCAAATAGATAAATCGAGAGGATTGAGATCCGGGGATCGAGCGGGCCAGTTCTGTAGTCCTCCTTGACCTATCCACTGATTTTCATATGTTTCAGTTGAATGTTGACGTGCTACTTAACTAAAATGGGCGGGGGCCCCATCATGCATAAAAAACATATCCCTTCTGACGCCCAAAGGAACTTCCTCCAGCAGTACTGGATGCACTTCTCTTGAAAATTGAACGTATGCCATTTTATCGAGGAGGTAGAAAATGAAGCCCAATTAAATCATCCCCAATAACTCCCAGCCACACGTTAAGAGAAAACTATTCGTCATGGTTAGTTTCCACAATAGCGTGAGGGGTTTCATCAGCCCATATGCGGTAATTATGAAAATTAATAATCTTGTCCCGAGAAAAACTACATTCGTCTGTGAATTCTATCGTCTTCAGAAAGCCACAATTTCTTTTTATCATTTCCAGCATCTAATTGCAAAATTCAAGACGGTTCGGAAAGTCTCGTGGTAACAGTGCCTGTACTCGTTGCAGATGGTAAGGGTATAAAAGTTGTTCCTTTAAAATTCGAAATACCGTCATATGATCAACATTTAGCTAGTAAGCAATATTTCTAGTACTGGTAGTAGGTTGTTCTTCAATTAAATTAAGTACTGCTTCCTCAAGCTGCGGTGTTCGTACTTCTCGATGGCGACCACAATCCTGCGTTCTTTTGTCGAATGAACCATATTCTCGTAATCGTTGATGAAGTCGAGCAAATATTCTATGTGAAGGATGGTGCCGTTGAGGATACATTTCAGCATATCTTCTAGAAGCTTCTAACCCATTCCCCTGCGACAGACGTAATGCATATCAGCCATTTCCTCATTTGTGTATGCCATTTTAATAACAAGTGAATTATTAAACTAACAAATTAAGAACAGAACAACAACACACAATTAGTATTAATTCAATTCTGAAAATTCACAAACTGACAGCGTCATATCAATTTAATTGTTACTATCGCTAATAGCGACCTACTAGATTAGTTTCGTATTTTTGCATTTATGACGATGTATCTCTGTAGTTGTTCGTAAAATAATTTTTTGCTGCGAACTGGTTTATTTTGGGCAAATAACCCAAGAGAGATTTTTTGTTTAGATGAAACAGGCTATTGGAAATAAATTTTTAAATGGTAAACAAATAATAAGACAAAAAGTTACATTGGAAATAAATTTTAGGGGTTGCGTTTTCCACCCCTTACAACCATGGGGTAAACCAAATAAATTTCTGGCTAAGTGTCTTTTTGGTTTTGGTGGTACAAAACGTCAGGTTTCGTAGTCATTATAATTAAAAATTCGTTGATATATCACAATATCTATATTTCCCGACGTTTCTTCCCGAATCCACATCATCACTATCATTTTTTAACAAGAGCTCGAATTTCCGAATGTGACTGAAATCCAAAGTTCTCATGTCGATAATGTCGTTCATTGAGATTATAAATACCTGTATTCACTGAAATCCAACCCTCTGAAAGAAAATGTACGGTTACTGAATGTGGTGGATAATGAAATCGGCGTTTTAGGTGAGTTCAAAGAAGATTCACAATAATGATAAAGTGACATTAATTTGATTTAGGATTTATGGAAAATAAAAAAATTGAGAACAAGGAAGTACCTATCTCTGAGGGAGATTGCTCATAATTCGGCCATATCCACTACGTCTGAACGGAAAATTTTGAAGAAAAATAAAAGCCTTATCGAGTCAGGAAACTTCATCATTTGCGTTTAACGGACTTCAACAGGAGAAAAGTTTTTTGTAGATGGCTCATTAGAAAATTTCGCCAAGATAATGAAATTTCCAAAAAAAAAACTTGTGGTGTGGTGAAAGTACATTTACCAATAACGGGTGGTTCAACAGGAATATACATTATCATTGGCGACAAGAAAATGAATATTTACATAGAGTTACCAATTCTCAAGAGAGATATGGTGTTAACGTATGGCTTGGTATTCTTGATAATAAAATTATTGGTCCCTACTTTTTTCAAACATCTCTGACCGAAGAATTATACTTAGATTTCTTATCAGGGACTCTAATTGGGTTATTAGAAGATTTGCCACTTAGCCCCATAAGAAAATATGAGTATTTCCAACACGACGGAACTCCACCACATCGCAGGAGAATCTGCAGAGATTTCCACAATACAACTATGCCAGGAAGGTGGATAGGAAATGATGGTCCTATTTAATGGCCACCACGTTCACCGGATCTTTCTCTTCTAGATTTTTCGTTGTGGGGCTTCATAAAAGATCAAGTATTCAGAACAAATTTTGAAAATATTGAAGAATTGAAACATTAGAATTGAAAGATTAGATATAGAATAATTAAATAGAAGTTATAAAGCTTCAAATCCTTTTTATGACTTACATTTAATATTAAAATACTGAAAATAAAGGAAAATTATTTGCATCATTCAAAAAAATATATATTTATAAATTACTACAGAATAATTACTATAGATTAAATTTAAATTATAATGTAATATATATTTTTCCCTCTACAAATTAATAACTAGACGGGCAGGTAAGTGTTATTAAGTAAATTGATACTTAATTGAAAATGAATAATTTATGAAAAAAATATTTGAATATAATGTATTTGTTAATAAAAAATGAAAATTATTAATAATTATTTATTAAGTAATAATTTATAAATCTTAAATGAGCTGATTTCGATCGGGACAACCAGTTGATTTCAAATAATATTTAATCTACGCTCGCGCTGCCCTCTCTCTCAAAAACGGTTCAACGTATGTTGTAGAGAATTTGATTCTCTACAATATTGATAATGAATACAATAAGCATAAAACGCATTGGAAACGAGATATTGGCAAAAAACGTGCAAAAAGTCGTTTTTTTTTACTTTTGATCCCCAATTTTTGAAATTGCGGCCGTCGAATCATATGTGAATTTTGAGAATACTTTTATGATGCCAAAATACAAATTTTATACAAATTTACAGCTGGGTATGTCAACTTTCCGAAATACAGGCCTAAATCGACATAAAATGACTGGACAAACTTCTGAAGTGTCAACTACATTTTGTAGATAAACGAAAATTTTTCTCAAATTAATCGAAAATAAAAGCATCATTACTGTAAGATTAATGTGAAATTGAAAATAAAAGAAAGTATATATCAGTCAAGTATGTACTTTTTTACGTATATTCGATGTAGGGGCAATATTGTTCATAGATAATTGATGAAATTGTGAATTTATTGACAAGAATAAGTATATTGTTACTTTTTTCCTCGTGGTTTGACCAATAGTTGACTACATTGAACATCAAACATAACTTTATTTCACTTTAGATACAACAAACACTTCAACTAAAACTACAACTATTATTCGAATGTCTATCGCCTTACTAGATCGCTTCGCGTACCGCACTGTAACTTCCACTTGACTGTGTTGATATGCTCGTGACTAGTGTTTATATATCGTAATCGAATGCGCTAGAAAATTTCGCCGGTATTTCATCGAAATTGGTAGTATTATTCTCGCTACCTCTAGAGCGGCAGTGAACATCGTACATTCACGGGCTCTTAGCTACGCTCTTAGCGGCCGGCGTTATTTTTTTTAGGGCATAATTCACAGCACTATCCCCTTTCCTGGGGTTGTTCGCCCTGAACAACATTCCAAGAGGGGACATCACGACCCATGTAAGGACTCAGCCTCTCTATGTGGACAACTTCAGGCTTGCTTGTGGGTGACAATTGGATTCTGTACACCAGGTCGTTTATCTTTTTGGTCAGCAAGTAAGGTCCTTGCCATGGTCTCTGCAACGTGGGACAGAAATCTTTCCAACGTTGGGGTTGGTAAAGCCACACTGCATCGCCCTCCTTGAAGCTCACTAGCAGTGACTTTGTCAAATCTTTTCTTCATCCTGTCGCTGGAAAGCTGTGATTTGGTCCTAGCAAATTCGTGTATAATTTTCAGTCTCTCCTTCAGGTCTGGCATACAATACGTCTATCGGAAGCTTCAGTTCCCTACCAGTTAACAACATGGATGGTGTGAAACCTATCGCGTCATGTTGGGAGCTCCTGTATGCCAACAGTCTCTTTGGTTTTCGGAGACAAACATCGAAAGGTAGTTATCGATGGTGCGATTATGCCTCTCGACCATTCCACTGGATTGTGATAGAGAGAAGTTGTTCTTGTTTTCTTTATTCCCAACAGAGTCATCATTTCCTTCTATAAAGCCGATTCGAAGTTCCGGTCCTGATCCGAGTGTTAGTTCTCGGGGTATTCCGTGTCTGGCAGTTACGTTCTGCAACAGGGCTTCTGCCAACGTTTTAGCCTGTTGGTTGGGTAAGGCTACTACTTCAGGACATTTGGAAAAGTTGTCCATTACCATACCACACCATAAGGTACTTTTTATTGGATGTGGTCATAGGGAGTAGTCCCAGAATGTCAACTCCGATTCTTTTGAAAGGACTCCCACTAAGGTACTGCTTCAACTTTCCTCTATGCCTTGTCTTCGGACCCTTTCTCGAAGAGCACAGGCAATTGCCCCAATAGTACCTCTCGCGCACTCTCGCTAGAGTTCTATTTACTCCGAAATACCCCCCAGTGCGACCAACGTGGAGCTGTTCAAGGATACTTTGGAAGGAGTATCTGGAATTTGTGGGGTCTTCCATCCGGGTTTTCCCATTTACGAGTATGTCATCACGAATACTCATGGAGTCATTGAAGCCAGTATCCCTTTTCCTGTTGGCCGTGCTTGCAAATCTCTTGTCATTCCGGCCTCACTCCCTTGGCAATCCCTTCTCGTACAGTTTTCAAGACGGGATCCTCCCTCTGCGGTACGATGATATCTTGCCTCGTCATGAAGGTAGTGTCACCCTTACAGGTTGCTACTTCCGGGTCAGAGGGAACCCGGAGCGGCAGGAGGTAGGGGAGGTTATCTCCGTATCAGAGCTGTCCATAAAGGAGTCTTTGCCCGCTACCTGATCACGTCTGTTGGGAAGTTCTTCTATTGGTAGTTGGGTATCCTTGTTATCCTGGCGTTGGCAAAATTTGCATTCGGATGTCAGACATGGTCTTCTTGAGAGGCTATCTGCGTTTCCGTGACTCTTTCCGATGTTGAATTTCAAAATCGTAAGTTTGTAACTTTTTGATCCACCTGGCTATTTGTACTTCTGGTGTTCTGAAGTTGAAGAGCCACCGAAGTGCTGGGTGGTCTGACTTGATCAAAAATTTACGGCCATATAAAAAGGAGTGGCTGTGATCCACCGCTTTGACCAGTGCAAGAAGTTCTCTTCTAGTAACGCAGTAATTTCTTAAGGAAAGTACTGTTCATATTCCATGTTGGGATGCATCCGTGTCCAGATAAACAAGCTCTTCTCCTTCGGGTATGCCAGATTCGGTGCGCTGGTCAAATGTCTCTTCAGGGTGGCAAATGCTTGCTGTCAATCTGGGGACCAAACGAATTGTGTTCCCTTTTCAAAAAGAGAACACAATTCGTGAAGGGCTTTTGAAAAAATCGCCAGACCGCTATGCAGCGGTCTGGCGATTTTTTTAAAGCCCTTCACGAAACACCGGTAATAGCTACAGAGTCCAAGGAAGCTTCCTCGTACTTGCTGGAATCTATTGCAACTCTTTTTGAAGACACAACGTGTCTCAAAAAGTTTACCTCTTCCTAGAAGAGACAGCACTACTTGGGTTTGATCTGCAAATGAGTATTCCAGAGCCTCGTGAAAACAATCTTTATGTTTGACAGATGTTCATCAAAACTTTTTCCAGTGACTATAATATCATCAAGATGTTTTCTAGGTAAGTCCTCTCCACACCATCTCCATCAAGCGTTCAAATGTTGCGGGTACATTGAATAATCCGAACGGCCTAAACTTAAACTGGTATAATCCATTGCCGATGGAAAAAATAGTGTTTTCTTTCTCCTCGGGGTGGACGGCCACCTGCCAATATCTGCTTTTCAGATCTAATGTTGAGAACCATCTGCATTCGGTCAAGATGTCATTTATTCTATGGAGAGAAAACTGTCCTTTCTGGTGACATCATTAAGCCTCGTGTAGTCTACGCAAAATCTCGTCGATCCATCTTTCTTAGTCACTAACACAACAGGTGACGATCAGGGGCTGTTCAATTCCTCTATTTCTCCTTACAGAGAAACAACAGAGCCTTCTGTTGAGCTTGGTAGACCTGTTGAAGGTGGTCATTACCATACCTGACCTCCAAAGCTGATACGACTATTTCATAATCCTTCTGTCTATTCACTGGAATATTTTGCAGAATTTCATAAGCCTTTCCTCATAGTGCCAGTATGAAAGCTGTTGCTTTCCCCTCATTTCTCCACCTATTACTTTCCGCAGCGGCCTCAAATTGTCTGCGATGAGTTGACCATGAAGATTCGCCATCGAAGGTTGGAGTTTCAATAAAACTACTGCTGGAAGGGAGAGATGACGTTTTCCATTTGCATTTTTCTGCAGTAATCTTTTTCGTATCCGGTGTTTCTTTGCGAAGTTCCTTGAAAACCTCTTCAAACTTTTTGTCGACTTTTTCGAACTTTATCTCAAACTCCTCTTTAAATTTTTTTTTCAACCCCCTTAGGCTCTCTCATCGACTGCTTTTTCTAATCCCTCCTTTGTTTCCTGAAACACTTTTCCAAATTCCTCCTGAATAAATTCCTGTGCCTTCTCTTTACTCACTTGGGAAGATTTTAAATTATTAAATGAATGAAGGTACATCTGATTATTTTTTTCTTGTTTCTCCTGAATATTTACCAATATTTTACGATTTCTTTTCTGTCTTTTTCCTGTTTTTCCTGAATACTTAGTAGTAATTCACGATCTTGATTTCGGCGTAATCGTTCTTCCTGTCTCCATCGTTCATATTCTTTATTTCGACGTAATTGCCCTTCCTCTCTTCTGCGTTTATCTTCCTCTCTTCTGCGTTTTTCATTCTCCATCAGGCTCACTTGCAAAGCCTCAAACATTTTCTTAAGCTTTTCCATTCCGTCGTAATTGACACTCCTTGTTTTCACCATTAAACAGAAAAATTTCAGTCAACTATTTCACTTGGGACACCAAATGTCACGTTTTTCTCCCGTGGTTTTACCAATAATTGACTACACTGAACAATAATCAAACTTAACTTCATCCCCCTTGCGAGGGTGAGTAACAACCCTAAAATTTTAAATGGAAAGTGGAATGGTTAAGGGCACAAAATTATCTTTCCAATGATACCTAATTTGTTGTATTTCACTCAAACATGTACGTATTATGAAGAAAAACAACTACAACCCAGTACTTTGAAATGTGTAATTGACTTAGTAGAATAATACTTCAGCAAGTGCTGAAAATGTGACCCATTTGATTCCATGCAATAATACAGATTTTGTTCAAATCTATTCCTAACATTCTGTAGCATATCAGGTGTTATACTTCTGCACTTTGCTGTAATTCGTTGGCGAAGATCTTATATGGAAATGTAAAACATTTATTTTTCAAGTGTCCCCAAAGGAAAAAGTCTAAAGGCGATAAATCAGGTGACTTGGCAGGCCATTCGATGGGGCCTCTTTTTCCAATCCACCGTCCAGGAAACCGGTCATCTAAAAACTCTCTTACCGGAGCAACATAGTGGTGAGGTGCTCCATCTTGCTGGAAATGAAGCCGATCATCATTATGATTTTGGTCATTTTCAATTATTTCTGTTATGAGAGGATCAATTGTATCTTCAAGCATGTTCAAGTAGACCTCACCAGTTAAATCCCAGGAATAAAAAGTGGCCCTACGATATGACTACCTAATATGCCACACCAGACATTGATTTTTTGAGGGTACTGGGTATGGACCTCTCGGAATAAGTGTGGGTTACTGTCATCCCAGTAACGGCAATTATGCCTATTTACAGCTCCATTAAAAAAAAATGTACTCTCATCGGAAAAGCACGTGTTGAATGATAGGTGCGGATCATCAATTAGTAGCTGGCTCAGTTGTTCACAAAATTGCAGCCTTCCATCAGGATCATCTTCATTGAGTTCCTGTAGTCATTTAATTTTGTACGGATGATATTTATAGGCTTTTAATATGCGTATTATGGACGAACGGGAGACACCTGAGGCTGCAGCAAGCTGACGGGTACTTTGAGTATGATCCAATTCAACATGTCCCAAAACAGCGACTTCCACTGCTTCATTTCTGATCGGTTTCCGTGGCTCGTGTTTCACATTACAAACAGATCCGGTATCGACAAACTTTTGGACTAACTTGGCAACGGACGAATCATTCACATTTTTTCCGGGATGACTCTTATTAAAGAGGCGAGCAGTAAGTCTAGCACAACTATTATGTTGATAATGAAGTTTAACAATTTCAACTCGTTCAGGAATGGAATAAACCGTTTTTACAGTAAAGTTGAAATAATTTCAAAAGCAACCAAACTGAATCAATGAACGAATAATAGGGAAATTACTATTTTCAATAACTTTTCACAAATCCTTGCCGTATCTTAAAATAACTTTGTATATAATAAACTCAATAGACTTCTTGACCTGGTATTTTTTAATGGAGAGTGTCATGTGGAGAAATCAATGGATCCTTTCGTAGTCGAAGATCAGCATCATCCTGCCTTGGATATTACTTGTGTACTTGAAACGAAGGCTAACTACAAAAATAAACTGCATTCCTGTTTCCAGAATAATTATAATTTAAAAAGAACCAACTATCCACAACTGTATAATCAAATATCTCATATTGACTGGACCTTCTTGGAAGTTCTTGATGACTCAGAAGATGCATCCACATATTTATATGAAAAACTTTATGATGTTTTTGATCGCTGCTATCCCAAGTATACAGTGGAATCCAAAAATAAATATCCCCCTTGGTATAATGGAAGCATTAGTAGAGATTTGCAGGCTAAAAGCAGAATCTGGCGCAAATACAAGCGTGGGTGTAATCTGCAGGCCCTTGAGATTTCAAACATCTTCGAGCAAAAATAAAGCATGATGTTGATGTGGCATATAAAAAATTCTTAGGTGAAACTGAGGAAGAAATACATATTAATCCCAACAGAATTTGGTCATTTATAAATAATAAAGGAGGTAGCTCCAAAATATCACAAGTACTGAATTTTGAAGGTCAATTGCTGGAGGGGCCCTCTAATATCGTAAACGGTTTTTCCAATCTTTTCAAACAATCGTATACCGCTTCTTCCCCTTTCCAACCAAACTCTGATATTGATAATAATCACTTTCTTGATATATCAAGCTTCAGTGAAAACAAAGTATATGAGGCACTAAGGTCGCTCAAGCCTAAAAAGACCACTGGTCCAGATGACATTCCAACTTTCATCCTAAAAGATTGTGCACTTGTGCTTGCTCGTCCTCTATCTATACTAATTAATATCTGCTTAAGATGGGCTACAATACCAAGGATCTGGAAATCATCAAAAGTCTGTCCCATTTTCAAGAAAGGAGATAGACAAGATATTTCAAATTATCGGCCTATCTCTATTATTTGCAACTTCGCAAAGGTTTTTGAGATTCTGCTGGAGCGAGTTATATATCGGCATGTCAGTTGCAATATAAGTATAAACCAACACGGTTTTATGAAAAATCGTTCAACGGTCACCAATCTTCTGACTGTAACCCAACATATTGCTGAATCTATTGACAATAGGGCCCAAACTGATGTTATTTACACAGACTTTTCTAAGGCCTTCGACAGGCTTGACCATTGCATTCTACTGAACAAACTAGTAGCCTTTGGATTATCTCCATCCTTAATCACACTCTTTCAGTCCTATCTACGGGATCGAAAACAATATGTTCAGCTCAATGGTTTCAAATCTACCGAATATAGTGCTTGTTCCGGTGTTCCACAAGGTTCACATCTGGGACCATTGCTCTTCAATATATTCATTAATGATATTGCAGATGTTATAAATGTGCATTTCCTTTTATTTGCCGATGATCTTAAACTATACTTACTGCCCCATTGAGAACATAGATGATTGTGTGAACCTCTCAGCAAACGTAGGACGGGTTGTAGAATGGTGTTATCGAAATAACTTGTCACTGAACCCGGATAAATGTAAGGTCATGTCCTACAGTTTGAAAACGAATATTTTGATGTTTGATTATTCAATAGAAAACGTTTCCCTGGTGAGACCAGAAACATTTACCGATGTTGGCTTCACATTTGACACTGCACTATCATTTAATAGGCATATCGATAATGTTGTAACCTCCTCCTGTCGTTTGTACGGATTAATTGCACGTAACAGTAATGATTACAAAAGCATAACTTTTGCAGTTTCGAAAAAAGGCGTGAATATTATAATCTTGCACTAACCTATAAAATTATCGAAAGCATAGTTGACTGCCCAACATTACTGAAAAAGTTTAGTATTTGCATTCCTAGAATCTGTTCTAGACACCCGAGTACTTTCTATATAAAAACATCTCACACAAATGTTCTGGAGAATTATCCGATCTATACCATGTGTAAAGTGACAAATTCTATTAGCGATAATTTATATATATTTAGTTGCAAATTGTCAAATATAAAATCCCACTTCCTAAAGTAATTGTTTTTTCACCTATAATAAATATAAAATGTGTAGACTTTATAGTCACTTGTTTGTATTGTTTGTAGTGTTTGTAGACTTTACAGTCACTTGTTTGTGATGTATTTATTATACTCTGTTATTTCCTGCTCTGTTATTGGGCTATGCCCTGTAGAGTATTGTATTACAAATAAATAAATAAATAACATTGTCCTCTTCCAAAAGTATTTTTCTAACAACATTGTTACTTTTACCACAGATTATCATCGTTACGAATAAACTGTACTGTAACGTTTCTGATTTATATTTATCTGCCTGTTGTTTGAGTATGGTAATGAAATTTTTTGTTGACTGATCTGGTTTCAAAATAATTTGTAGCACTCATTAAAAATTGTGTAAAAGAATCGACAGTTTTTTATTGCTATCCGCTATTTCAAATGTAGAAAATATTTTGAATCCCTTTTCTTCTATGTAGTGAAGAAATTGGGCACATTGCGTTTTTTCGGGCTACTTGGAGCAATTAAATAGTTTTGGAAACGAGCTTTCCAAAGCCGCTAATTCCGCCACATTGCCTGTATATCATAGTTGCAACTCGACTGTCACCCACCTTGATTTATGAATTTGCTCAATATAATTACTTTTCTGTAGTACCTGGCTGCGCCATGTAACTTGTTTGGTTAAATTTCGATTGGGATCGATGAGTATCTTAGCACTTGTTTACCCTTCTATGTTATTCTGTGTATAAAGTGACACAGTTCCTTAAGTTATCTATTTTTTGTAAATTACTCTAGTACTTTTTTGTTATCTTCAGTATATTCATGTATATTCTTTTTTTTAATATAGGTCTGTCATCGATGACATGAGTAGATTTAACTCATGCGTGACATATAGTCGTAATTTCACGAATAGATTGAGTGCCGAAGAGGCAATAATACAAGTGTCTTATTTCGAAACATCGTTGTTCGCCATTGAGGATGACAGCGTTCCATGTTAGCAAAATTTTATCTTTTTTATATACTATAATATTCTGTAGCAATGCTGTGAAAGAAATCTGTTTCGATGCCACAACGAATGTTTGAAGTACAAACAGAATAAGACAGTTTTTTGTATAATGCAATGTTTATATAAAAGTAGTTGTTTCCAAAGTATTCTTTTTTCTTGTAATTCAATGTTCATATGAGTGTCCCAACCAGCAAAGTTGTTTTATAATTCCATGCTGTTGCAACAGTTTTATTTTATTAGTATTTTATAATTACTTCCAAAATGCTAATTGATTGTATTAGATGATTGGTGAACACAATACAGTTGTAGGCAATAAATGTGTTTTATAAATTTGTCATAGAAACGTTTATGAAATAAAATTAAAAAACCATTATTAAATAGTCAGGAAATTATTACAAAAACGTTTCTTCAACTAACTTATAAAACTTATTTTCCTATAAAAGTGAATTGTTATGTAGCAGTTTTATAACACTTTTCTGCGAGATTTTTATGATAGTTATAAAACTATTTCGAGCTTATTTTATAACTGTTTCCTGTAGCTTTAATGAAATTATTGTATTAAAATGCTTTCAGACACAATTTTATTTTCATTACCATATTATTTTCACTTCAATGATAATTTCCCAACTATTTTATAGTATGGTATATTTACTACAATTCCAAAACACTAATATAACTGGTATAAAATCGAATTGCTTTTGCTAATATATATTTGCTGTCACCAAGAATAAAATGCAGCATTTAAGAACAACCAGCTGACATCGATTCCTAATCACAGCTTTGGAAAATTCTTCAAAATTTTAGTTGTATTTAGTAAGAATATTTGTGTTAAGTTATTCAAGTGGGGCACCATCGATGTCGTGGTGGAAATTAGTTCTTCAGCAACTTCTAAATATTTGATTTTTATTGAATATAGGTAATTAAGTAAATATAAGTAAATTCAATATTTTCAAGGCATTGGGTTTGATAACTCAACCTTATTATTCACAATTTGGAAGACTGTAAAATACAAAGGGTTTGCACTTTCAAGTTTCAGTTTTTAGTTATCTATTTAGAAAACCTGGATATTTTGTTCTGAGTGAAGCAGTTTTGTGTTACAACTCTTTAAATGATGACAAATTCAGGTACAGCAAGGTATGCTTCACAGACAGTATTCAGAAGTAACTCCTCGAATAACTAATAACTACTGTCATATAGACGGTGTCCCATAAAAGATACATAACTCTGGCTTTTTCACACTTTTTGTGACAACTTGTTTAGATGACAATAACCCTGCTTGCTTTTTGGGTTGCATAGAATTGATAATTTTTTCTTGTCCTGTATCATCATTCTTCAGCATTCGTTCTAATAGTTCTTCTTCAGCAATTTGGTAGGTCATCAAATGACTTTGTTTTAGTTTATACATCATTGTAAACCAACTGGCTTCGGGCATAGAATTGTGGTTTCGTATTAGCTTATCAGAATCAATTTTTGGCCATGAGGGTTGGTTATTATTTACCAATGACGACGGAACTATGGTAAATATATATACCTAAAACTTTGATAAAATGAGTCAAATCCAGCTTCAAAAAGACAAAACTATCAACTGAAAATATAGGCCTGAATTATCAAATATCTGGTCAATTATTGAAGCTAATTAAAAGATATATTCTGACATCAAAAACTTACCCGTCATTTCCACTAAACGCACGAAAAATTAAATATCAACAATATTTAATCCGCGTTCATATAGGTTATGTCTAATATAACATGTATTTAGCATTAGACAACGAATATTTATCATAAAAAAGGTAATGTGTGATGAATATAAGTAATTTATATTATAAGAGTCACCAAAGTGTCATTTATTAGCAAAAATGTTGCCAACTAACTTATAAACAATCACAATAGTTGTGTATCGACAGCAGAGCCACAGCGGAGCAGAAAGGCAAACAAATATTAATAGGGCCGTATTCTTAGTATTCTGTGTAAAAAAACCATCAAAATAACGGGATGCTTAGTTGTGTTTCGAAAAAATATTACATATAGAAATGAGTTGTTAGGGTTGGATGGGGGTTCAGTTTTAGCAGCTAAACCATACAAGGTGATTCACGGAATTTAATTCATTTGGGAGTATCTAGGTTTCCGATAATTTTGTGATTTGAGCGTATGCGTTCGCGTTCAAATTCAATTGTATAGGTTCGCTACCCGCTTTCTATAATTAATTCGTGACAGTGTTCGTATCCATAGGTATTCGTTAGTGTAAATGACTTTGATGTTGGGATGTTGACCAATTGACGTATGATTAATTTTTATGGTGGGTTCGAATACTCTATTTGTAACAAATATTTTTTTATAATTTTTTGTTTAGTGAAAGAAGGGATAATGGTTGGTTTGGGTTAGTTTGGTTTTGTTTCAGTTATTTCAGAAAATCCATCTATTAAAAAATATTCGGTAGAACGGTTTGGTGTTGGGAGAAAACTCCAGTAATATGAGATAACACTCTTGCAAAATACTTCCATATTTTTAATAGATTGTAGCTTACGGCCAAAAAAATATTGAAAACTCATTTTTATAAATTATTATTAATTGATACATTTTGTCAATAACTAATAATCAGTTTCTATTGTTACTGTATTCAATTCTAATTCATCCTTAATTTTAGACACTATGATATGCATATTTTAGTGTATTAATTTATACTTTCAATTTGATAATAATTCCATTGTGTGGATATTGTAGTGGATTTTTCTGTTTGTATCCCGAATATATAAATAAAAATAAATAATAACTCAATGGCGGTCATTTTGAACATTTATTGGGGAGTATATAATAGTTTCAGATTCAGTTCAAGGTGCTTCAAACAGACGAAGAAATGACTTGGTGTTCCATAAAAAAACTTTCTGGAAGGTTTTTGAGTCGCCCTGTATTTCGGAAATACTAAGAAAACACTTTAAATTATCCCACCTAACCTAGTGCTCCAATTTTTTCTTGCGAAAATCAGGAAAAGGTTATGATAATGGTTAAAACCCGTCGTTTAGCCTTTATAATCGATGAAAGAAACTTTTCAGCCGAAACATCAAAGACAGATAATATTTATCCAAACTATATGTGAGAAATCTTTTATTCATACTAGCACTTTTGTAGAAACCTGAAGCTTTAAAAGTAGTCCGACTCTGCCGCAATACCATCTCCCAGAACTAAATGTTTCTTAACAGTCTTATAGGGGTAACATAGTAGCTAAAATACGTTGAAATGCTTGCTATTGATACCAATTCATTTTATAGAACGACGCCATTTGTAATGATAGTGATCCGGGATAATGAAATTAGATGAGTTGAAAATATGAAATACCGCACATATAGTGATATTTACAGCTGAAAAGTACATAAATATTATAACATTATATTATTTAGAATAAAGTGAGTTGAGTTTTCGACTAGAAAATTAATACGTCGACAGAGTGATTTTTTGTATAATTAATAATTTTACCGAAAACATTTATAAATGAGTGATGCGCTTAAATTTTGCTAATAATAGGCTATATATTTGTCAATAAAATTTCATTTGCAGTAAAAATATCAATCTTCGGAACATAAACAATGTCTTCAACAGTTTTATGAGTGCAGAAGTGAAATTTTAAAATGGCTTCAACCTTTCTATTTGTTAGTTTTCAGTTGGTGACATATCTATTATATTTTCCTAGTGTCCAATACAAAATTACTTCTTGCGTCTTCAAGAAAACATTTTTAACACTTTTTTATTTTATTGTTATCGTTTCCGGCTGTATTATATTTTATAACGCCTACTTGGAACTACTAAAAAACTCTTATAAAATTGTCTTCTGATTATTTCATAAGCATCGCTTAAATATGTTGCAAAAGTGCAGTAAGGGAAGTCTTTACAAAACTACTTTTTAAGAGCGTTAGACAAATTTTATAGTAAGTGCAAAAATGTTTATAAAACTGTTTTGTAGTGTTTGTAAAAGGCCTTACAAAATATTGATAATAACTATAATGTTTTATAAAACGGTGCCAATTTCCTATTTATAGCATTTTTATAAACATATTGAAAACATTTCTGGAAGAAATGCAGTTTTATAATTTGTTTCTCCGAAACGTTTCCGCAACTATTATAAAATACGAAATTGCTAGTTGGGGCTTCTTCCAGTTATTGTCTGAACGTTACTTCTTGTGAAGAGTTTATTTCGAAAGTAATTTCTTCTTCCTTTCTTTATAAGATTTCCACATTTTATGTATAAAGATTGTGGGAGGTCGAAAGCCAAAACCTTTTCCAAGATGATATTATTATTATTTTGATAACACTCAACGTAAATCGCAGTTTTCTTAACTCATGAAATATACCGTGGAAATATACGTTATTGCAGTTGAGCTCTTCAAACTTTGTCCGAGATACCAAACACTGCACGCATCAAGTTTATAGACGTAATCAGACTTTGGTAATGAATTGAGTTTGTTAGAAGCTACAAGTTTTGAAGAGTTGTGTAGCTGTATCGATGAAACGAATAATTTATTTTAAAAAACTGCATCTAGCCAACTGGATACAGCGCAATGACCGTCGGTTAGCCGTATTTTGGGAAATGATATAATTCATATCCTGAAAATTGGCAAATATATGTTTTTCAATATACTTTTTAATTTTGAAATAATGTCGTTTTTCCAACACGTACAGTTCTGTCATATTCCAATCTTACCTGATAGCCTTTATACAGTACTAATTCATTAAAAAATAGATTTGAAAATTAGTCTAGCAAACTATTCAGTTTCTTTCTCTACTAAATGTTTATTGACAGTTTTTGAGATATTCATTCCAAATAAGTCAACTAAATCTTCACCATAAAAAGGCCTACAAATGTAAAACCCTGTATATTTTCACATGTTTGCTCATCTGACATAATTATAATGTGAATTTATTCAATACATCCTCTATATAAAAAATGAAGCGTTTTCGAGATTTTCATCTATGTACTCAAAGTAACTAGGTGTTCCCCCAAAGAGTTTCACAGAACTACGGACTGGGAATATATTAAAAATAATGTATATGCAACAAGTGAGAATATGATTAGAAAAATTTCATTAACATTCAACCCCCAGATGCCGATGCTGCTGAAGAAGCTAATGAAAAGTACCGAAAGCTCGACAAATGTCAAAAGGTCGATTTTGGCGATAGTTTGAACTGTCGATTGTAAATAAGCCCATTATAGAGAATCTCTCAAACAAGATACAACCTTTTCCATTAAAATTTTTGAAAGGGTTGATCTTTAGGGTGGAATGTTGAAAAGGAGTTGGAATATTCAATTCAAAAAACAATAGGTTTTCGAAAATAAAAATCGACCCCGCTTTCTTAAAATTTATTTCTGGTATGGAAATACCGATTTCATTCCATCATTGATTTTCACATTGAATTCATATAGCTCTACATTATCTCATTATCTAATATATATGATGGAATCGGCCGATACTTAATGAAAATCCACAACGTATTCAAGAAACACTTCATTGTGAGATTTTCTTTAAACAGTTTCACAAAAATGCACAAGTGTTTCGCTATACAATAGCTTCTTTAGGCGTGTCTTCGTGCCTGAAAAAGAAACACTCTATTGTGAGATTTTCACTGAACAGTTTTACAAAAACGCAACACGTGTTTCGCTATACTATAGCTTTCTCAGGTGTGTATTTACGCCTGTAGAAGCTATGGTATAGCAAAACACATGTTGCGTTTTTGTAAATCTGTCATTCCTAAGAAAACTACACAATATAATATATAAGAGAGTTACAATATAAAATTTCAGTTATTCAAACCCAGACCCAGAGAAATTGAAAGGGGTAGGTATATTTCAAGGAGAGATTAGTATTTGGAAAAAAACGGTTTTGGCTTTTTTCTTCACTATCTCTATACTTCCGAAGAAAACATCAGGTTTGAAAACTCATAAACCCCCTAAAATTTGACAATTTGTTCCGAAGAAGTTTCAGATATCAGATATCATTCATAGGAAAGCGATATAGAATTTCACTCACACGGAATCCTGTCATCTGTACCTTACCCTCAACTGTATTTTTTTTTTCGAAGAACTGACTAAAAAGTATCAATAGCGAACCTGAACCCTTTACTTGTGGTAAATTTATAACAAGAATACATGGATTACTTTCTATTCATTTAAAAAAAACAGAATCAACTACTTGGGTTTAGAATGTTGACAGTACTGATATTTCAGATAGTCATTTGATGAAGAAAAAAATTATTTGAAAGTTGCTACGGGGTCTATAATAATTTCTTTCTGTTTCAGGTAGCTTGGCTTTTTTGCACATTCTTGGCTTCTTGGATGGCTTCACACTGATGTAAGTTCATATAAATAACTTAAAAACTTAGTTTTTAATCTGACCAATGCAAATGTACTACGACGAGTCCTATTTACCTTTGTTATCATAAAATTAAAAACACTGATCTGCTGATGATTCTCATTGCTATTTGCTATTAATATTATAGACGTTTTTTTATTTTTTTTTTCAATAATTTTTACCTTACCATTTATTGTCTATTTTTCTTGGAGACTCTGCCGAGAAAATTTGAGTAAAAAATAATGAATTTTCATTCACTTTTTGAAGAGACAATTGGCAAAATTTCATCCGTAATGATAAGTTTCAAGGGAGCCTTTGGATGTCGTAAGAATATAGAAAAAATTTAGATTAGTTTATAGTTATTCACAAAACAAAATCTGCTACCTGGCTTCAGATAGTTGACAGGACTTATATTTGAGATAGTTCCTACCGCATTCTTTCGTTGAAAAATTTCGAAGACAAGGCGCAGTCCGGTATTAATAATCTAATGATTTCTGTGGAAGTTCCATAGCAAGTATTGTTTGATGATAGACTTGTGAAATTTTCATAGGTTCCGTGAATTTTACAATCACAAAATTGACATAACACAAATTACCAAGTAAAGGGTCCCACCCTCGAGATCAGTGTATGAAATCGTACAAACTCTTTGATGAATAGGCAATTTCTAATTGTAGTACTAATTCTATTGTACTCATTTTAGATGATTATCTAGTTTCAAATTCTTCTTTCCTTGGAACCGCCATCAGTGTTTGAAAATGTTCGTTTCTATTTAAAAAGCGATCTGCTTGTTCTGAAACTAATTACCATTTACAGAATTTTTAATGATACTTTTTCATCACCTCACCAAATTTCATATTTCTTATTTATTTTCATATGAATTTATTCAAAAATAGAGTGTACGAGGTCTGTTAAAAAAATAAGGTGAATTTTCATTTTTCTCAAACAATATTCATTTATTCACAAATTTCTATTTTGTCCCCTTCAAAGTAGTCCTCCTGTGTTATAATACACTTGTGACAGCGTTTTTTTCCAATCCTCGAAGCAGTTCTGATATGTACTTTTTGGTATGTCTTTGAGCTCTCTCAGCGATTCGGTTTTTATCTCGTCATTGGTCGCAAAACGCCATTTTTTCATGGGTATCTTTAATATTGGGTACAGGAAAAAGTCGCAGGAGGCAAATCTGGGAAATACGGTGGCTGAGGCATGATTACGGTGTTGTTTTTGCACAAAAAATGACAAGCAATGATGAGTGAGCAGATGTATTATCGTGATGCAAAAGACATGAATTACTTTTCCACAATACCAGACGTTTTCTTTATATTGCTTCTTACAAGCGACGCATAACTTCAAGATAATACTCTTTATTGACCATACTACCATGTGGCTAAAACTCTACGGTAATAAAAGAAAACAGTGTGAAAAACCTTGACATTTGATTGAACTTGGTGTGTTTTTTTTGTCTTAGTTCTTCTAGGCTCTTCTATTGGGACGATTGGACTTTGGTTTCAATATCATAACCATATACCAATGATTTATCACCAGTTATGACCCTTTTGAGCAATTTCAGATCGCCGTTGACGTCATTCAACAACTACGGTATCAACTGCTCATGCGACGGTATTTTTGGTCAGAATTCAGCAATGTTAGAACGAACTTAGCTGCAGAAAATTTTTGAAAAAATTGCATGGCATCTCCCAACCAATATCCAGCATCCCTAGCAACCTCTTTAATAATGATTCGACGGTTCTCGATTAAAAAAAAATTATCGACATTTTCATCGGTTGTTGATGTGCTGGGGCGTCCTGGGCGAGCATCGTCATTCACATGTTCTCGACCTTCTATGAAAACCTTTTACCATTTGTGAAGTGTTTTTGAACAATTGAATCCATTTTTCACACAAAATTTGATGCAAATTCTTTGATCCATTTTTTCCGACAGCAGAAAAACGCCGAACACACAAAACACTTTTAACTTTCATGCCTCTCACCAACGAACTAAACATACTAAATAGATGAAACCAACCAAAACATACCAACATAAAAAAATTAAAAATTGCTAATCGAATGTACGTAGCCTGAGAAATTTAAACATTCACCTAATTTTTTGAACAGAGCTCGTATTTTGCGAATAACAAAAACATACTTAAATGTCCTTCGTCGATTGTCATGTCAAAAAACCACAAATGATAGCCAATTAAGCTATTCCATCTGCCATCATTGTCATCGCCTTCATTATTGTACATCGCCTTCGTCAATTTTCTATTTCAATTAAATAACTTTTTTACATATAAATCCAGAGTGAGATAAAAATACCAACAAAATTATTTTACACTAGAATTTGATAAAAAATTTACAATTGGAAAATAATATTAAAATACTATCAAAACATTTTCGAAGACGATACTAAAAAACTTCAAAGTTGAATTGTTGAATTTAAATTTTTTTGCGATCATTTTTTTCAAAGCAATGATGAAAAAAATGAAGTTTCATAGCGATAAAATGCAGCAATAAAACCAGTCCCGAAACCAAGTTCTGTATAAATTATATAATTAATTCATTTCGATTCTTATATGAATGCATTCAACTAAAAATATTTCCGAAGATAATTTCATGGATACTAGTCGACCTAAAAATGTTATCATTTGAATGTCCATTTTCTGAAACTGCAACTTTGTTATTTTGGATTCCAATCCAGCAACCAGCAATGGCAATAGAACACGAAATAGTCTTATGGTATAACTTCCACTAGTCTGTAGATGAGTGGTTTTATCTATTGCTGGCTGCTCGATTAGTATTACCCGGAAATAACAGAGGTCGAGTTGAAAAAACGGTCATTTATCTGAGGAAATTTTTGGCTCGAGGTCGAGATGTTCTCAGTTGAATGCATCGATAAATTTAATCAATTTCATCAATGACGCATAAAGGTTAATTTCAACTATACATATAATAGCTTCTTCAGACGTATTTGTGATGCACTGTTTGGAACCTTTGAAATGGTGAAGAATATTACTGGAGTTCTATCCCAACACCAAACCGTTATTTTCAATACCTCGACACGTGTTTCAATCACCAAGTGATATACATTATTGATTTGAATATTGATTAGTTGTACTAATCGTTAATTGAACTCATACGTCTTTGCTAATAGAATCTTTGCAAATGTGGAGTTGATCCCCACATTCAAGAAAACGACTTCAGTGATCTTTCATTTTTACAAAAACGATTATCCTTGTTTGACCAATATTAAGTCTGGGACAAGAACCAGTAGTCAACTAACATATACTCCTGATCTATCTGACACTGAAGTTTTGTTTCAATGAATTTGGTCAAATTAAAACGTGTTCGGTAAGTCACGTCCAAGTCTTTCTTTTTCGAAAAACGAACTATATTAAAAGTGAATTCACGTTACGTAAACCCAGGTAGTTTTATTTCATTACGTGTTCGATTTAATGAGTTATTTTTCTAGAATGTAAAATTATTTTCCTGTGTGTGTGTTGAATAGAATATCAAAAAGTGGGGAATGCTGCCAAATTGGCTGAAAAACAGTTGGGTCTTTGTTCACTTTACTGGCTCCAGGATCACTGGATCACGTACTAGAATGTTTTTCAGCAATGCAGACAGTGGCGTAGAAGAGAAATAAGGCGTCATGAACACCTGCAATGTTGTATAATTTAATTTGAAAGATAGGAGTTCCGGAATCCGATGACTGGTGAATTAATCTTTGAGTGTGAGGTGATTTATAACGAGTTGCATTATGGAATTCAATTTGTAAATGCTTGATTTTTTAAAAATTACAAGTAAGTTTTAAATAGTTCTGAATATTTATCAACATAGAAACTTGTTAAGAATGTCCTAACTTTTAGAAGCTTAAAAAAATGTTAATTAATCTAGTACAATTATATTTGATGGAACGTATTCAAGTAACACTTCATTGTGAGGTTTCCATTGATCTGTTTACAAAACTGCAACACGTTTCGCTATACCCTAGCTTCCTCAGGCGTGTTCATATTATGCGGTTTTATCTGCTAATGCGGTAGGCATCGTCAGAGATTCAACATTTCAAATCTTAGTAGCGTTACTGAGACTTCAAGATATATATTTACCGTGTTTCACTAAGTTTACCGGTAACAAATCGAAATCGATCTCGCAATAATTTCATCTCACCGATAGTTGAAGAACATGTTCGAAAATTTATTTCCGCTTTCATCGCGTGTGCCTGCGGCTTTCACCCAAACATTGCATCAAACAAGGGTCAAGAAAACGTGCAGTGTCGTAATGAAGGAGCGTAGAATGAGCTTGATGTTGAACTACCAGAAACCACGATATGAAGAGAAAAACATTTCGGAATAGAGACCATTTCAAGAAAGGACCTTCATCGCTTAAAATAAAAAGTGCATTAATAAAAAAATAGATATCAATCATCTCAGTGAGATATATTCCCACCTTTTGACGTTAAATAAAAATACTTATAACAATGTTTCAATGAACCTATCAAATCTGGAATAAATAGAATAATGTACTTAATAAATTTAATTCAAATGTTATTATCCTAACTTTGCTGTTAAAATTCTACCCATAGGTAGAAATTTCTTAAGGAATTCTTTACAATTTGAACAACTTTTATCACTATTACCACTGCATATGTCATGTCATCTGTCTGTGAGTCCTAACCATTAGAAACGATTTGTGAAATTTCCACATGTGGACATGATCCTCTTTTTAAAAATTTTGAACTGTAACGTATTTTATCAAATATCTTATCAAATATTATATAGATATATTTTCCCAATGTTCATCCAACACTATGTGCCCAATATTTTACATAACCATCGCATCGTATGAAACATCCTCAACACAGTTGCAAGTCTAACCATCCAATTCATTAAATTTCCTTGAACTTGGACGAACTTTAAAGAGTACTCTTTCATTTGTTGCAAAGCCCCACTATGTACCAGTTCCATATATTCGTTTATTTCGAATGGAATTGTTATTTCGGAGAATATCAAAAAATGGAAAAGAAAAATGTTATTGTATTCGAAGTGTACTGTAACGATGTAATAAATATTCGATAAAACATTTCGTATCGACATGACCACCATCAACTTTTTTCAAAAATACGGACCTGTCTTTTTTATTACAGATATTCAGTAGATTATTCTAATAATTCCTGATTTGATAGGTTTATTGAAACATTGTTATATGCATTATCATCCAACGTCAAAAGGTAGGAATATATCTTACTGAGATGATTATAATCTTTTTTTATTAATGCAGCACTTTTTTGTTGAAATGGCCTTCATCACTGAAAATAAAAACTGTATTAATATAACATTTGATATTTTTATAGCGTTCCATGTGAAATAACTACCATCATCAGTGACAACAGTCTTAAATTACGGTCCTGTCGTTACTTTTTTTTTGTGAATTGTTTCGATTTCTTCAAAATATAATTCAGACAACCCAATAAATTCGACAGGTAGTTAGTTACCCTAGCACAATGAAAATTCGTACTTTTTTGTTTTGGAAGTTTTTGTATTGCCGTAATCCTTCTTTCAAGGCTTGTTTCTCCTTAATCGTTATATTTATATAACTATCAATCCTGGAATTAACAAAAATATCAGTTTTTGGTCAAAATTCGAAAGTTGTATAATTTGGTATGATCGAATAGCACTCAATTCATTTACCATCTTAAACGCGTGAGCTTCGCTTGGTTTCTATGGCAGCAAAAATGAATGCGTTGTTGATATCTGTTGAGAACTGTCAAACGTTTGTAATAATAGTAGGTTTTATCCTTTTCTCGGACAGTATAACAACGTACAAAAATTAGGCAATTCCGACAAAGGCTGTCACCAGATGCATATTTCTCCGCATCAAATTTTGAATATTAAGGCAGGTCCGAAAAAGTTGTAGGGTTCGTGCCGATCGCACAAAGGCCGGTCATTTTGAAATTTGATCATTTCGTATACCTACTTATATTCTCTCTCATTATGTGGTTCCAGAACTGAATTTTAATCTTAATCAAAATGCTTTTCATTCACTATTCTCTTCTCGATAGATTGACATAAAAAAGGCTCTTATTTGTTTTTGTTCTCTTAACTCCATCTTACTCTGCGAGGATGGTGTTTTACTCAGTCCAAGAGAAATTGAAAGTCCAAGATTTCAAATATAAAGTATAATAAGTAGGAAAACGACTCCGTGGACAAAATAATAAAAAAACATCGGGTAAAATCTCACAACAGAAAAAAATGTGAAATTCTATAAAATAAAGGAAATTAGAACAAAGGATATGCCGCCAATTTGACCTGATATTTACTATTAATTTAACCTGTTGAATAACTACACATGCACCCACTCAGTACAAAATATTTTTAGTTTTACTTCAACTCTAGGGAGAGTGGTGTATAACTTTAAATGTTTGCCCTTTTTTGTATCATGAACTCTAGCTAAACAATAAGCACTAGGAACCCAAAAATATGTAACCTCTTTGCAAATAGAAAGTGGGTTCAGACAAAATAATATGTGAACTCTCTCTAAACATCAACTGGTTAGTAAAAAAATAACAAACACTCACATAACGCCTCTTTGGGTGGTTCATGGTCAACCATCGGTTCCGTTGACCCGGTGTGTTTTCAACACCAACATTAATTTCGAACTCCCCTGTACCCGTTACCGGTTTATGATTTCACTACCGATTTTACTTAAATTCCACACCACGCGCTTACAAATAATTTGACTCCCCTATTTAGGCCACCTCCCTCAGCCTCGAAGGCTGAGGGGTGAGCCTCCCCCCTCCCTATCTCGTCTCGACGAGATCCGGTGACCGACTTCTTTGTGTCTCCCTGAAGAAACTCTCCCAAGCCCTCGCGTCAACAGCGCTAGCCACAAAAACCTCATCCCAGCGTTTTTTTAACATTCCCAAGCTTATGATAATCGGCAGGATGCAATATATTGTTTAGACTAGCTCAAATTTAACATGACCACAACGACGCTCGAAGGTCCGACAGTCATAAAGTAATTCAGCGTTTTTTCAACTGGAAAAATATCGACACCGAAGAAACCGGTGATCACAACTACGATCTCAATAAATAAAATATTTTATGTTACTATCGCAATGGCAGTTATTACACGTTTATGAACATATCAAAGATGTATTCAGAACAAATATAAATGCTACAGGAAACGCAAAGTTCATCACCTCAATGAAAGGAATTACGGAAGGAGAGTACGATACGCGAAGTGGTTAAGACGTAGAAAAAGGGAAGTTGGAAATATTTGTAAATAAATAATATGGAATGGACGAATCAAAATTCACCAACAGTGGTTGGTTTAACAGAAATATCCTATTATAGGTGGAATAATACATATTAACATTTACATAGAAAAACCAAATTCCAAGAAAGGTTCATAATAAATGTTTGCTTGGAAATTATGGGAACAAACAGCCTTGATCCTTTGTTTAACGATGATCGTTTGAATAGGGAAATGTTTCTTCATTTTCTATTCAATGAATTCGATGGCTACTTAAATGAATTGCCTCTGAATATCCGCCATAAAATACAATATTTTCAACAGGACGGCACTCCTCCACATAATGCAGCAATAGTAAGAGAGCATTCAGATGTAATATTCCCAAGAAAATGGATTGGAAACCATAAACAAATTAACTGTCAGCTCAATCCCCAGATTTTAGTTCTTTAAATTTTATTGTTCAAAATCTGTAAAAAAATCTGTTTTAAAATGTTTTTCCGTTAACCAGCTGTCGCACCTCTACGAACGACAACCCTCAGAATTCGAAACTTGTGCAAGCTGGGGACTAACGAGGTCTTACCTTTCAACGTGTGATTCTTAACACGGGTTGGATGATAGCAAGTGAAAATCGATCGTTCAGCCTGGGGCCTGAATCAGCGACCAACACGGCGATCGATTTGAGTGAGTGAACAAAGCACCCACGTCGAACCGACCGGCTACCGCCTGGGGATACATGAAGGATAACGTTTTTTCAACACCAGGTACAGATATCGATCATCTCAAACAAAAAAATAAGAGATGCATGTATTGGTATCACACCTATTGTGCTAGAAAATTGCCACAGAAATTATCTGGACCGACAGCTTATGTGCATTCAACAAAAAGGTCGTCAATTCGAGCAATTCGAGTAGCTTTGATTTTCCGTAGGTATTGCTTTCACTTTTTCCAAAAGTTCATGATAAAATAAATTGTTTTTCTGTGTGATTCTTGTCACTGATAATGTTGGTTATTTCAAATGAAACGCTATAAAACTATCAAATGTGATATACCCTTGAATTGTGGATTTATCGCATCATTAATATCTGTAATAAAAAAAGACAGTCAATATTGAAAAAAAAAAGTTGATAGTGGCCATGTTGACACGAAACGTTTTATCGAATATTCAGTATTTATTTATTTATTTATTTATTACTTCGGCATAGTACACTTCGAATACAATAACATTTAACTTTTCCATTTTTCGATACTCTCCGAAATTACAATTCCGTTCGAAAAAAACGAAAAACAGCATTTATGGTTTTTCCGTATAACTCGATAGTCCCCGTAAATTTTCTTCGAACATTGTATTGCTCCCGATGAGTTACCTTTTCCCCATTTAATCGTCTTCGTATCTGTTACGGTTGAGAATATAACAATGTTACCACATGATAAAAGAAATGACCTCTAAAACGTGATTATTATTTTGTAATTCATCATCACAATTGAATACTAATGAACAAATTGATTTGAACCACAATAATTAATATTTTCTACACCTTTCTTCTCTACGTTACAGAAATCACGCCTGGATTGGCCAGAATTTTTTAACCTTTTGAGAATATCAATATTGCAAATAAAAGTGTTTCAACTATTGGATCTATCTTTATCAAATCAAAAGATGAAACTCCAATACTTCAATGTTCAGACCCCATTAATTGTATACCATCCTCCAGCTGCAATGGAAAATATATTGGACAATTAACAAGATAATTGAAAGAAAGATTAACATTCAATAAAAGTGATTGTAAATTGAGACCAGAAAGATGTGCTTTGAGTAATCACGTAAATGAAGAAAGTCATTGTTTAAACTTCAATTCTATAAAAATACTAGTAACTGAACATAACTATTACAAAAGACTCTTTTTAGAGATGGCATTCATCTCACAATCACCTTCATGCTTCAATTAAAAAACTGATATCAACCATTTAAGTGAAATATATTCCTACCTGTTCCACTTGGTTCAAGGAAATGTCCAAAACCTTTCTAATGATTTGTCAAATTTTTAACGTATATTTAAATGCTAGCTTCAATTTTGTTTGATTCCAAGTATTTCATATTGTGAAATTCATAAATTTATATTTTAATATATCTTCAATTTTAATCAAATAAGAGTTAGGAAATTTGTCAATTTTTTTTACATTGGGTGTTTTATGAAACATCTCAACTTCTCTACTGGTTTTTGAGTTTATAATATATATATATATATATATATATATATATATATATATATATATATATATATATATATATATATATATATATATATAGTGTGACCCATTTAAAATGGAACCACCCCTGTAGAATGTGCATTTTTCAATCAATCTCAATTTTTTTTTATTGAAATATTAAGCATGAAAAACTGTATCTTGACACTAACTTTCACAATTTTAGTTTCATTTCCAAGGCACTCTATGGTTTTTTTTGTTTGTCAAAAACGGCAAAAGTTTATTAGGCAATTTTTGTTTCCAAATTTGACTACACCACTGGATTTGTAGTCGTTATAAATCAAAACTGTCAAATTTTCATTAAAAAATATTTGTTAACAACGAAGTTACAACAACTTCAATTTTGGAATCAAAGTATTTGTTTGTAATTTTTATTCAGATTATAGACATATTTGAGATCTGACAACACTGTCATCACCAAGTAGAACACCAGTGAATTAGTACAGTGAAAATCCGAAGTCAACAGCTCAATGCGTTCTACAGTTATAACTCCTGAAAATATGGTAATGTGAGAGATTTGTGGTGCAAGCGTTTTGTAATAAAAATCTGACTACGCCACTGGATTTGTGGATAATATGAGTGTAGGTTACGAGAAGTGAAAATAAAAATAAAAATTGAATAATTGAATAACAGAAAATTAAAAGTTCATTTTCAAGTTACGCAGTAGTAGACCAAGTTCAGAATCTCATGTCATGGGATCTCCCAATTGCGCTTTTACCAAATCTTGATAGAATCTTGAAGTATTAATGGTCATACTTGTAAGCTTTTTGGAAGTTTCCCAATAATAAATAATAGTACTTTTGTAACAGCGCACCTGGAAAATCACATTTTATGAGATTCTGAACTTACTCTACCTTCTTCTATAGCTGATGAAAACAAAATGTATACAAACAAGTTTCAAAGTATTTATTCAACAATTAATTGCCATTAAGAAAAAACTGATACTAAAATAAACATTGATTTAAAACTAATCATTCAAATTTTTGTGGCTTCTACCAAACCTCCATTAAGTTCAATACATTTATCGTATCTCTTCCGAATATTGTTTACACTATTGCTTATTTGTTGAACTGTAATTTCGGCACAAGCTTGTCGTATCCTTTGCATGAGTTCAGCTCGATTCGTTGGTCTTGTTCTGTATACTTTTTGTGTCAGAATACCCCACAGAAAAAAGTCTAATATTGTTAGATCAGGCGATCTAGGTGGCCATTCAATTAAGTCACTACCTCGTCCTATCCAATGATTTGGAAACTGGTTATTTAGCCACTCTTTAACAATCCTCGAATTGTGTACGGAACAGCCGTCGAGCTGAAAATATAAATTTACTTGTTCCGCAAGAGGCATTTCATCTATTTCGTCCGATAATTGGTTATTTAGAAATTCCAAAAAATTTTGCCCGTTTATGTTTCCATCAAAAAAATATGGACCTATTATTCTATTTTGTACTATACCACACCAAACGTTAACTAGTAGATGAACAACGTATGTTCTGGCTCACCGGGAGTGGGGGTAACCTATCAGCGTCATCGAAATCGACGCAGGATGGAACGAGTATCGTAGCGATTCAAGCATGGAACTCCGCCCCTCGGCCCCCTTGGTACTTCACCTAACCTATCGGCCCCCTTGGTACTCCACCTAACCTATCAGCTCCCTCGGTCCCCTTCAGTCACGTGATTTTAAATAAAAAAAAGTTTATAGTTATGAGATTCGAACCTGGGTCGTCCGCGCCGTAGACATTGTCCTTAGCCTCTACACCATCGTAACATATTGAAGTTAACTGCGAATGTTGGGTATTTATAGCGTTAGTTTTGTCGGGACCGAAATTGACTCATTCATTATACTTGACAGCATTTTTATTTTTGATTTCCGTAGAATGTAATCGTCATTATCATATTGAAGATAGGAAAATATACTTAGATTTGGGAAATAATTAATATTTCATGTAAAGATGTGTATGTGTGTGTAAGAGCGAGAGGCGCGTGTGACGTAATCGATGCAAAGAGAGATGGAGATTGAGGTTTTACCGGTTGCTAGTGCAAGCAGGTGTTGCCAGTTGTACAATAAATCAATGTTTATGGAGTAATGTTTATGGAGTAATGAATCAGTTCCACGAGGCTGTAAGTTTTCAACGTGCGATCCTTCAATGTGTACAAGGTATCTCAAAATACATCATTGAAAAACAAATATGACGTCGAAGTGTACAGGGTGCGTCAAAATATATCATTTAAGGAAAAAAAACATGTCGATTTGAAATATGATATTAATGTGTATACAGGGCGTTTCAAAATACATCATTTAAGAAAAAAAACATGTCGATTCAACAGAAGTCTAGCGTTCCAACATGTCGGAAGTCTCGTATCTTTGTTAACCAAGTTAGCATCATCAGGAGAAAGAGGAGATCCAAAAGTGTCGAGAGATTGAGCGTTGTGGACTCAACGTGAGGGCGCGAATGGGGGAGCGAAGTATTCGATAATGACATTTCAAAATACGTTGTTTTCCATGCGTTTTCGATCGTTTTTCGTGCGTTTACGATCGTTTTTCGTGCGTTTACGATCGTTTTTCGTGCGTTTTCGATCGTTTTTCGTGCGTTTTCGACCGTTTTCCGTGCGTTCATTCGTTATCGTTTCATCGTTATTGTGGTAACGGTTTTTCGTGTTTCAATATGACAGTCATTTATCATTTAACGCGTTTCGCTAACCAAGTTAGCATCATTAGGAAATGACTAAAGAAATGTCATATGAAGATTCATTTTGCGAATTTTCAGACTCTTGAACGGAACCTTGTGGAACACCCAACCTAACTTCTGTTACAGAGTAGTGTCGGTCAGCCAATCAGAATGGAGAAATCAAATATTGCTCGATTGATTGTGCTAGATGAAATTGAACTGGAGAATGAGGGTCGAATAATAATAATAATAGTTATAAAACATTAAAAGCTTGAAAGTGACGTAGTCAGCGTGGGAGGTGGTGGCGTGTGTGAGGATTTGTGGAAATGAATGAGTTATTACAAAAAATAATAGCGCAACTGTCAGAAGGGCACTGAGTTGTATATTCACTAATAATGATCGGATCGTTGCACACAGCACGTCAAATGAAAGGATAAGAAATGGAGGAAGAATTGCAAATTCAACAAAATTAAAAAATGTTGGGTTATGAACAACTATAAGTTTATTCCAATTGCAGAAGCTTGATTCAAAACGCAGAATTTATTCACAAAGAAAATGAAAAAATCATTGGATACTGAAACATATGATATATTTGGATTCCTTAGGGTGAGAATATTTAGAATCCATCAAAAAACGACCACTTCCGGTTTCCACTTCCGGTCCTCCGATTTCGATTATTTCAACATCAATGGATTCGTTTAGATGTCATGAAACATAATTAATCATTTGTCGAAGCCAAGAGGGCCTTATAACCTATTTTCATTATACTAGCAGCAACGGACCGATGTGGGTACTCATTTCAAATGATTTCATTTGTAGATTATGAAAAGTATGATATACAGCGCCCAATGTGAAACAGCATAGAAAGAATTGCACATTCGAAGAAAATCATTGAACATATTTGAAATTAAAAGTTGTTGGGTTATGAACAACTACGAGTGTAATGTAATTGCAAAAGTTTTATTCAAAACACATAATTTGTTGATAAAAAAAATGGAAAAATCATCGTATACTGAAACATATGGTATTTTTGGATTCCTTAGGGTGAGAAGGTTTCGAATCCGTCAAAAACAGGTCACTTCCGGTTTTCACTTCCGGTCGTCCGATTCCGATGATTTTGACATCAATGGATTCGTTTAGATGTCAAAAAACATAGGTAATCATTTTACGAAGCCAAAAGGACCTCATAACCTATTTTCGCTATACTAGTCGCAACAGGTCGATGTGGGTACTCATTTCAAATGATTTAATGTGTAGACTATGAAAAATATAATATCGAGCGCCTAATGTGGAACAGCATAGGAACAATTGCAAAGAGAATCATTGAAAAAACTTCGGATCGTCACGTACGTCATGTCAAATGAAAGAAGAAAAATTGCAGAATTCATCAACAACGAAAAAACAAATATGGTGCAACATGTCAGAAGGGCACTAACCCACATCTTCATTGATGATAACTGAATCTCAACGTGCAGCACATCAAATGAAAGGAAAACGAATGCAGAATTCATCGACAGAGAAAAAGCAAATCTGACGCAACATGTCAGAAGGGCACAAAGCCACATTTTCGTTAATAATTGTCGAATCGTCACGTACAGCACGTCAAATGAAAGAAAAAGAAATGCAAAATTCATCGACAGAGAAAAAACAAATATGGCGCAGTATGTCAGAGTGACACTAAGCAACATCTTTGTTAATGATAGTTGGATCTCAACGTACAGCACATCAAATGAAAGGGAAACGAATGCAGAATTCATCAACAGAAAAAAAAAACCGAGACGATGCCAAGAGGGCACAAAGTTGTATCTTCACTAATAATAGTCGCATCATCACATGTAGTACTTCAAATAAAATGGGAAAAAAAAAGCAGAATTCATGTGTTTGTTGCGCTATTCAAATCCAAGGTGACATGGATCAATGTCAACGCTGAATAGGCATCTAACAAAGACTCTTTGATTTTCTTTTGTTTCATTTCAGAATATGTCATCACTAATTTTTATATTCAAACCCAAGGTGACATTGATCACTGCCAATGCCGAATCTGCATCCGGAGATATATGCAGTTCTAAAAGCGACGAAACAAAGGCTCTTTGTTTCATTTTGAAATATGTCATCACTTATTTTACTATAAATACGTTATGCATGGCGAAATGAGTTAGTTGCATCCGTTGAAAGTGATACCAGTGACAAGTGCACCGATTTCTATTTGAAAGTAAGTGTTTTAAGTTTGACTTTTTCTTCAGATGAATTTATTCAAATGTAATTTAATTGAAAGTTGTTGAGAATTGTTGAATCCTTTGATTTCCAAAATTTTTCTCGATATATATATATATGTTGGATGATTTCAGTCGAATGTTTTACATGTCGTGGTTTGTTTGAGATAGTATTCGCATATATTGTGAATCAAAACATAAAGCTTTCATTTTTTATTTTTCGCAGATGGATTTACAAAAGTTGAATGCAAGTTCGATCGTGAAGAGAAAGCCAAGTATCAAAGTAGCAGATTTGCCTGTGGAGATGCCGCAGAGAATATTCACTGCCAAAATCGTGAAAGGAAAATTTGGTGAGGCGGTCTTGTTGGATTTGGGAGATAAAGTATCATTTCTACCCCACCGAGTGACGGAGGCGTATCGTCCTCACTTAGAAGAATTTTCATCAGGAAAATACGCTATTGTGTTCAAAGGGTTAATGGACATTGGGAAACCGAATCTTGTCGTTTCATTTGAGATTGTACAAAATTAAGGTTAGTATTGTTTCCAATTTTTTCTTTGTTTTATAGGCAAAGAGTTTTTGGGTATATACAATATTTTTCATTCGGGTCAAAAATTCTCATTCACAGATATGATCCGCATAAAGTAGTGTTTCCATACAATATATTTCCTTCACTTAGTACGTGCAGAATATGTGTTTTAAAATCATTATTTTGAATGACACTTGATTTTTTAATTTTCATTATAAGTGTAGCAATAACTTCATGAAAGACATTACCCTCTCTGTTGCCAAAAAATTGTATGTTTTTATTAAAAAATCGAATTTATTTCAGTGTATGTTTTTATTGAAAAATCGAAGTTATTTCAGAATAATACATCAACGTGTGCAGTATCAGTCAGAGTCATCTCAACAACAACATTCAGAACCGTCGCAGCAACCTTTCCAGAACGAATTTAAATCTCAGCAGTTTCCATTTTTTTCAGTCTATAGTTGCACATTATGACGCTATAATTCGTCGATATTCAGGGATTTGTTGGACAGACTGCGTCTATTGAATATATACACAACCGTAGTGAATTTGGAAGACTTTGAAGATTCATGGTGGTGTATTCCAAAATTGGAGAAAAACATGCCGTTCTGTATGGGTCATTCCAAAGGAAATTTGTTCAGCTGCAGTTTCAATAACGTTGATATTTTATATAAATGGCATTGTAATATACTACCAAAATAAATGAAATACATATCACACACATCTTTTTTTGAAAATGAAAACTTATACAGGGAAAGTTGTCAAAAATATGCAATAACATAAAATTATATACCAGATTTTATAGTGATGAATAAACATCATATTGAAAGATACAAGGTTGACAAAAACAGGACATTTTAGAAATAAAGAAAATAAGTTTGTCTGTCATTTTAAATTCTGAGTCGTTGGGTCCATATAACAAAAAGTGGCGTCTTATATCTTGAATTTTATTCAGGACATTATTATAGATGATTGACATTTGACATTAAATTTCAAGTGTGATATTTGGAAATTCATTTCGTATTGTAGTTTTTTCAAAATTCCCATTCAAAATAGCATCCTTTGATATAGATACCGGACGAGTCTATTATGTGTAGATAACCTGAGTTTCAATTGTTCGGAGTTCTGAGTTCTTGTACATATAAACATAACAAAGTAACGATACAGACAAATATGAAAAATCGTCATAAAATAACTCAAATCCATTCAAGTGAATACATGAATTGAAAGATATTTTAACCTCAACTTCGATATTCTGAAACAAAAACACACAGTATTCACAATTCCATCTTTCGTTATTCCAAGTTCATAGTCATCAGAATTGATACGATTATAATATATATATAGGAATATTAAACTATCTTCAAATACAGTTGCATGAATGCACATCAAGCATTTTGTCGTAGTACGGTGATCGGGGCAAAGTTACAACTTCAGCATAATATGAATGTTTATAAATATTAGGGAAGGTCAAGATCATCAACAGGTATTAAGAAATTCATTCGGTGTCCAAGGCTTTCGGAATACAATGCAAATATTTGCGATTCATTTTTTCAGTTACATATGAAAAGTGAGTTTCAGTTTGCAGAAATAATAGCCCACACATGTTGGAAATTTTGCCATAGTGTGGTGAAAATCGTATTGAAAATTCTACGAAATATAAGCGCATACATACAGAGTGAATCAATATTTGAAATACGTCGTTTGGAACCCCCCATAACCCTTCTCTATCGAATTTTGGCAGAAATAATGTCGTATTGTAGAGTTAACGTTCGAAATTGGAGAAAGTGAAGTATTCAACAGTTTTGCGTGCGACGATTTTGCGTGGGTTTTCGAACAGTTCACGTGCCTTTATTCGTTATCGTTTCGTCGTTATTGTCGTTTTTTTTCCTATTTCAATATGACAGTCATTTAACACTTAACGCGTTTCGCTTACCAAGTAAGCATCATCAGGAGATGACTAAAGTCCACGCTTTGTCGTATGAAGGTTCGTTTTGCGAATTTTCAGACTCCTGAACCGGACCTTGAGAAACAATCAGCCTAACTTCTGGTACAGAGTGGTGTCGTAAGCCAATCAGACTTGAGAAATCAAATATCAGTAGAATGATGGTTTGAGATGAAATTGAACTGAGGAATGTGGGTCGAAAAATAATAATAATAATGATGAAATATTAAAACTTTGAAAGTGACTTAGTCAGCGTAGGAGGTGGTGGCGTGGTAGAAAAAGTGTGAGGATTTGTGGAAATGAATGAGTTATTAGAAAAAAAAACTGTCAGAAGAGCACTAAGTTGTATTCGTTCGTAGTTGTATCTTCGCTTACAGCACGTCAAATGAAAGGACAAAAAATGCAGAATTCATTGACGAGAGAATACAAAGATGGCGCAACATGTCAGAAATACATTAAGTCACAATTTCACTCATGATATTTGGATCTTAACGTGCAGCACATCAAATGAAAGAGAAACGAATGCAGAATGTTATCGACAAAGAAAAAACAAAGATGACGCAACATGTCAGAAAGGAACGAAGCAACATCTCCGTTAATGACAATTGAATCTCAACGTGCAGAACATTGACTGACAAGAAAAATAATGCAGAATTCATCGACAGAGAAAAAAACAAAGACAACGTAACATGTCAGAAGGGCAATGAGCCGTATTTTCGTTAATAATGATTTGTTCTCAACGTACAGCACATCAAATGAAATGGAAGCGAATGCAGAATTCATCGACAGAGAAAAAACAAAGGTGGCGCAACATGTCAGAAGTGCACTAACCTGCTTCTTCGTTAATAAAAGTCGCATCGTCGCGTGAAGCATATCAAAGAAAAAACAAAAGAGGCAACCAGAAGGGCACTGAACCATATTTTCGTTAATAATAGTCGGATCTTCGCATTTGACATGATTCATTCACGCAAAACTGAAATGTTTAGAAGATACCAAAGGAGATCTTACGGTGACTATAAGTTCTGGTATGCTTTGTTAGGGATCGAATGATGCGTGCAATTTCGTTAATTCCAGCGACATGATTATTTCAAGACATATTGGTGTCCATTTGAACCTCAAAAAACTTATTGAAGCAGAAGTTGGAACCCCAAAAAATAGGAGATATAGTACACCAAGTCAGTGAAGAGCGGCATTTTTCTGCAGAAAAATGTTTGAATTTCTTCAAATTTTCCAAATATCTGTAACAGAAAGACAAAACTCAGCTGCGGAACGCTTCTATCTACTAAAGTTAAGTATGTGTCGGTAGTGTGTAACGAAGGTTTCCATTAAATTCACTGGTTGCGCTCTCTGGAGGATGTTTGTTGCGATACACAAATATCTGTAACAGAAAGACAAAACTCAGCTGCGGAACGCTTCTATCTACTAAAGTTAAGTATGTGTCGGTAGTGTGTAACGAAGGTTTCCATTAAATTCACTGGTTGCGCTTTCTCGAGGATGTTTGTTGCGATACACCATAGATGACAATATTTATTGTTTATCATTTCGAATCCGTTGAATACAAGAGGTCTGGAAATAGAAAAAAAAACAACGTTTTAACGCTTTGTAGACGTGTTTGATGCTCTATGACCAACACCCGTTATCCATATTTTCATTATTATCCCGATTGTATGACCACCAAACATTCAATATCATCGGGATTAAAGGGGGCCGATAGGTTAGGTGAAGTACCAAGGGAAACGATAGGTTAGGTGGAGTACCAAGGGGGCCGCTGGATGAAACGAGTATCGTATCGATTCGAGCGTGGAACTCCGCCCCTCGGCCCCCTTGGTACTCCACCTAACCTATCGTTTCCCTTGGTACTTCACCTAACCTATCGGCCCCCTTTAATCCCGATGATATTGAATGTTTGGTGGTCATACAATCGGGATAATAATGAAAATATGGATAACGGGTGTTGGTCATAGAGCATCAAACACGTCTACAAAGCGTTAAAACGTTGTTTTTTTTTCTATTTCCAGACCTCTTGTATTCAACGGATTCGAAATGATAAACAATAAATATTGTCATCTATGGTGTATCGCAACAAACATCCTCGAGAAAGCGCAACCAGTGAATTTAATGGAAACCTTCGTTACACACTACCGACACATACTTAACTTTAGTAGATAGAAGCGTTCCGCAGCTGAGTTTTGTCTTTCTGTTACAGATATTTGTGTATCGCAACAAACATCCTCCAGAGAGCGCAACCAGTGAATTTAATGGAAACCTTCGTTACACACTACCGACACATACTTAACTTTAGTAGATAGAAGCGTTCCGCAGCTGAGTTTTGTCTTTCTGTTACAGATATTTGGAAAATTTGAAGAAATTCAAACATTTTTCTGCAGAAAAATGCCGCTCTTCACTGACTTGGTGTACTATATCTCCTATTTTTTGGGGTTCCAACTTCTGCTTCAATAAGTTTTTTGAGGTTCAAATGGACACCAATATGTCTTGAAATAATCATGTCGCTGGAATTAACGAAATTGCACGCATCATTCGATCCCTAACAAAGCATACCAGAACTTATAGTCACCGTAAGATCTCCTTTGGTATCTTCTAAACATTTCAGTTTTGCGTGAATGAATCATGTCAAATGCGAAGATCCGACTATTATTAACGAAAATATGGTTCAGTGCCCTTCTGGTTGCCTCTTTTGTTTTTTCTTTGATATGCTTCACGCGACGATGCGACTTTTATTAACGAAGAAGCAGGTTAGTGCACTTCTGACATGTTGCGCCACCTTTGTTTTTTCTCTGTCGATGAATTCTGCATTCGCTTCCATTTCATTTGATGTGCTGTACGTTGAGAACAAATCATTATTAACGAAAATACGGCTCATTGCCCTTCTGACATGTTACGTTGTCTTTGTTTTTTTCTCTGTCGATGAATTCTGCATTATTTTTCTTGTCAGTCAATGTTCTGCACGTTGAGATTCAATTGTCATTAACGGAGATGTTGCTTCGTTCCTTTCTGACATGTTGCGTCATCTTTGTTTTTTCTTTGTCGATAACATTCTGCATTCGTTTCTCTTTCATTTGATGTGCTGCACGTTAAGATCCAAATATCATGAGTGAAATTGTGACTTAATGTATTTCTGACATGTTGCGCCATCTTTGTATTCTCTCGTCAATGAATTCTGCATTTTTTGTCCTTTCATTTGACGTGCTGTAAGCGAAGATACAACTACGAACGAATACAACTTAGTGCTCTTCTGACAGTTTTTTTTTCTAATAACTCATTCATTTCCACAAATCCTCACACTTTTTCTACCACGCCACCACCTCCTACGCTGACTAAGTCACTTTCAAAGTTTTAATATTTCATCATTATTATTATTATTTTTCGACCCACATTCCTCAGTTCAATTTCATCTCAAACCATCATTCTACTGATATTTGATTTCTCAAGTCTGATTGGCTTACGACACCACTCTGTACCAGAAGTTAGGCTGATTGTTTCTCAAGGTCCGGTTCAGGAGTCTGAAAATTCGCAAAACGAACCTTCATACGACAAAGCGTGGACTTTAGTCATCTCCTGATGATGCTTACTTGGTAAGCGAAACGCGTTAAGTGTTAAATGACTGTCATATTGAAATAGGAAAAAAAACGACAATAACGACGAAACGATAACGAATAAAGGCACGTGAACTGTTCGAAAACCCACGCAAAACCGTCGCACGCAAAACTGTTGAATACTTCACTTTCTCCAATTTCGAACGTTAACTCTACAATACGACATTATTTCTGCCAAAATTCGATAGAGAAGGGTTATGGGGGGTTCCAAACGACGTATTTCAAATATTGATTCACTCTGTATGTATGCGCTTATATTTCGTAGAATTTTCAATACGATTTTCACCACACTATGGCAAAATTTCCAACATGTGTGGGCTATTATTTCTGCAAACTGAAACTCACTTTTCATATGTAACTGAAAAAATGAATCGCAAATATTTGCATTGTATTCCGAAAGCCTTGGACACCGAATGAATTTCTTAATACCTGTTGATGATCTTGACCTTCCCTAATATTTATAAACATTCATATTATGCTGAAGTTGTAACTTTGCCCCGATCACCGTACTACGACAAAATGCTTGATGTGCATTCATGCAACTGTATTTGAAGATAGTTTAATATTCCTATATATATATTATAATCGTATCAATTCTGATGACTATGAACTTGGAATAACGAAAGATGGAATTGTGAATACTGTGTGTTTTTGTTTCAGAATATCGAAGTTGAGGTTAAAATATCTTTCAATTCATGTATTCACTTGAATGGATTTGAGTTATTTTATGACGATTTTTCATATTTGTCTGTATCGTTACTTTGTTATGTTTATATGTACAAGAACTCAGAACTCCGAACAATTGAAACTCAGGTTATCTACACATAATAGACTCGTCCGGTATCTATATCAAAGGATGCTATTTTGAATGGGAATTTTGAAAAAACTACAATACGAAATGAATTTCCAAATATCACACTTGAAATTTAATGTCAAATGTCAATCATCTATAATAATGTCCTGAATAAAATTCAAGATATAAGACGCCACTTTTTGTTATATGGACCCAACGACTCAGAATTTAAAATGACAGACAAACTTATTTTCTTTATTTCTAAAATGTCCTGTTTTTGTCAACCTTGTATCTTTCAATATGATGTTTATTCATCACTATAAAATCTGGTATATAATTTTATGTTATTGCATATTTTTGACAACTTTCCCTGTATAAGTTTTCATTTTCAAAAAAAGATGTGTGTGATATGTATTTCATTTATTTTGGTAGTATATTACAATGCCATTTATATAAAATATCAACGTTATTGAAACTGCAGCTGAACAAATTTCCTTTGGAATGACCCATACAGAACGGCATGTTTTTCTCCAATTTTGGAATACACCACCATGAATCTTCAAAGTCTTCCAAATTCACTACGGTTGTGTATATATTCAATAGACGCAGTCTGTCCAACAAATCCCTGAATATCGACGAATTATAGCGTCATAATGTGCAACTATAGACTGAAAAAAATGGAAACTGCTGAGATTTAAATTCGTTCTGGAAAGGTTGCTGCGACGGTTCTGAATGTTGTTGTTGAGATGACTCTGACTGATACTGCACACGTTGATGTATTATTCTGAAATAACTTCGATTTTTCAATAAAAACATACACTGAAATAAATTCGATTTTTTAATAAAAACATACAATTTTTTGGCAACAGAGAGGGTAATGTCTTTCATGAAGTTATTGCTACACTTATAATGAAAATTAAAAAATCAAGTGTCATTCAAAATAATGATTTTGAAACACATATTCTGCACGTACTAAGTGAAGGAAATATATTGTATGGAAACACTACTTTATGCGGATCATATCTGTGAATGAGAATTTTTGACCCGAATGAAAAATATTGTATACACCCAAAAACTCTTTGCCTATAAAACAAAGAAAAAATTGGAAACAATACTAACCTTAATTTTGTACAATCTCAAATGAAACGACAAGATTCGGTTTCCCAATGTCCATTAACCCTTTGAACACAATAGCGTATTTTCCTGATGAAAATTCTTCTAAGTGAGGACGATACGCCTCCGTCACTCGGTGGGGTAGAAATGATACTTTATCTCCCAAATCCAACAAGACCGCCTCACCAAATTTTCCTTTCACGATTTTGGCAGTGAATATTCTCTGCGGCATCTCCACAGGCAAATCTGCTACTTTGATACTTGGCTTTCTCTTCACGATCGAACTTGCATTCAACTTTTGTAAATCCATCTGCGAAAAATAAAAAATGAAAGCTTTATGTTTTGATTCACAATATATGCGAATACTATCTCAAACAAACCACGACATGTAAAACATTCGACTGAAATCATCCAACATATATATATATCGAGAAAAATTTTGGAAATCAAAGGATTCAACAATTCTCAACAACTTTCAATTAAATTACATTTGAATAAATTCATCTGAAGAAAAAGTCAAACTTAAAACACTTACTTTCAAATAGAAATCGGTGCACTTGTCACTGGTATCACTTTCAACGGATGCAACTAACTCATTTCGCCATGCATAACGTATTTATAGTAAAATAAGTGATGACATATTTCAAAATGAAACAAAGAGCCTTTGTTTCGTCGCTTTTAGAACTGCATATATCTCCGGATGCAGATTCGGCATTGGCAGTGATCAATGTCACCTTGGGTTTGAATATAAAAATTAGTGATGACATATTCTGAAATGAAACAAAAGAAAATCAAAGAGTCTTTGTTAGATGCCTATTCAGCGTTGACATTGATCCATGTCACCTTGGATTTGAATAGCGCAACAAACACATGAATTCTGCTTTTTTTTCCCCATTTTATTTGAAGTACTACATGTGATGATGCGACTATTATTAGTGAAGATACAACTTTGTGCCCTCTTGGCATCGTCTCGGTTTTTTTTTTCTGTTGATGAATTCTGCATTCGTTTCCCTTTCATTTGATGTGCTGTACGTTGAGATCCAACTATCATTAACAAAGATGTTGCTTAGTGTCACTCTGACATACTGCGCCATATTTGTTTTTTCTCTGTCGATGAATTTTGCATTTCTTTTTCTTTCATTTGACGTGCTGTACGTGACGATTCGACAATTATTAACGAAAATGTGGCTTTGTGCCCTTCTGACATGTTGCGTCAGATTTGCTTTTTCTCTGTCGATGAATTCTGCATTCGTTTTCCTTTCATTTGATGTGCTGCACGTTGAGATTCAGTTATCATCAATGAAGATGTGGGTTAGTGCCCTTCTGACATGTTGCACCATATTTGTTTTTTCGTTGTTGATGAATTCTGCAATTTTTCTTCTTTCATTTGACATGACGTACGTGACGATCCGAAGTTTTTTCAATGATTCTCTTTGCAATTGTTCCTATGCTGTTCCACATTAGTTGCTCGATATTATATTTTTCATAGTCTACACATTAAATCATTTGAAATGAGTACCCACATCGACCTGTTGCGACTAGTATAGCGAAAATAGGTTATGAGGTCCTTTTGGCTTCGTAAAATGATTAACTATGTTTTTTGACATCTAAACGAATCCATTGATGTCAAAATCATCGGAATCGGACGACCGGAAGTGAAAACCGGAAGTGACCTGTTTTTGACGGATTCGAAACCTTCTCACCCTAAGGAATCCAAAAATACCATATGTTTCAGTATACGATGATTTTTCCATTTTTTTTATCAACAAATTATGTGTTTTGAATAAAACTTTTGCAATTACATTACACTCGTAGTTGTTCATAACCCAACAACTTTTAATTTCAAATATGTTCAATGATTTTCTTCGAATGTGCAATTCTTTCTATGCTGTTTCACATTGGGCGCTGTATATCATACTTTTCATAATCTACAAATGAAATCATTTGAAATGAGTACCCACATCGGTCCGTTGCTGCTAGTATAATGAAAATAGGTTATAAGGCCCTCTTGGCTTCGACAAATGATTAATTATGTTTCATGACATCTAAACGAATCCATTGATGTTGAAATAATCGAAATCGGAGGACCGGAAGTGGAAACCGGAAGTGGTCGTTTTTTGATGGATTCTAAATCTTCTCACCCTAAGGAATCCAAATATATCATATGTTTCAGTATCCAATGATTTTTTCATTTTCTTTGTGAATAAATTCTGCGTTTTGAATCAAGCTTCTGCAATTGGAATAAACTTATAGTTGTTCATAACCCAACATTTTTTAATTTTGTTGAATTTGCAATTCTTCCTCCATTTCTTATCCTTTCATTTGACGTGCTGTGTGCGACGATCCGATCATTATTAGTGAATATACAACTCAGTGCCCTTCTGACAGTTGCGCTATTATTTTTTGTAATAACTCATTCATTTCCACAAATCCTCACACACGCCACCACCTCCCACGCTGACTACGTCACTTTCAAGCTTTTAATGTTTTATAACTATTATTATTATTATTCGACCCTCATTCTCCAGTTCAATTTCATCTAGCACAATCAATCGAGCAATATTTGATTTCTCCATTCTGATTGGCTGACCGACACTACTCTGTAACAGAAGTTAGGTTGGGTGTTCCACAAGGTTCCGTTCAAGAGTCTGAAAATTCGCAAAATGAATCTTCATATGACATTTCTTTAGTCATTTCCTAATGATGCTAACTTGGTTAGCGAAACGCGTTAAATGATAAATGACTGTCATATTGAAACACGAAAAACCGTTACCACAATAACGATGAAACGATAACGAATGAACGCACGGAAAACGGTCGAAAACGCACGAAAAACGATCGAAAACGCACGAAAAACGATCGTAAACGCACGAAAAACGATCGTAAACGCACGAAAAACGATCGAAAACGCATGGAAAACAACGTATTTTGAAATGTCATTATCGAATACTTCGCTCCCCCATTCGCGCCCTCACGTTGAGTCCACAACGCTCAATCTCTCGACACTTTTGGATCTCCTCTTTCTCCTGATGATGCTAACTTGGTTAACAAAGATACGAGACTTCCGACATGTTGGAACGCTAGACTTCTGTTGAATCGACATGTTTTTTTTTCTTAAATGATGTATTTTGAAACGCCCTGTATACACATTAATATCATATTTCAAATCGACATGTTTTTTTTCCTTAAATGATATATTTTGACGCACCCTGTACACTTCGACGTCATATTTGTTTTTCAATGATGTATTTTGAGATACCTTGTACACATTGAAGGATCGCACGTTGAAAACTTACAGCCTCGTGGAACTGATTTTTTTTTTTTAAATGATGTATTTTGACGCACCCTGTACACTTCGACGCCATGTTTGTTTTCAATGATGTATTTTGAGATACCTTGTAACATTGAGGGATCACACTTTGAAACGATACAGCCTCATTAATCTGTAATGTTTTTTTATTAAATCTGATTCATTATTATTATTATATCATTTTTGCACTTCCAATTTTCGTCGAGTAGTTCACGATTAATTCCAAAACCGGCAACGCTACATTGCCCCATAAACAATGATTTATTGTACAACTGGCAACGCCGAACCTGCCATGCTGGCATGTATTGACATTTGACAGATACAGTCTTATGAGTCTAGTGTTTACAGTGTCCTTCTTCAACCAATAGATAGTTCAGCTAGTGACTCATAGATGACTCTGTGTGTTCTATAACTTAATTTTCAAACCGGCAACGCTACATTACTCCATAAACATTGATTTATTGTACAACTGGCAACACCTGCTTGCACTAGCAACCGGTAAAACCTCAATCTCCATCTCTCTTTGCATCGATTACGTCACACGCGCCTCTCGCTCTTACACACACATACACATCTTTACATGAAATATTAATTATTTCCCAAATCTAAGTATATTTTCCTATCTTCAATATGATAATGACGATTACATTCTACGGAAATCAAAAATAAAAATGCTGTCAAGTATAATGAATGAGTCAATTTCGGTCCCGACAAAACTAACGCTATAAATACCCAACATTCGCAGTTAACTTCAATATGTTACGATGGTGTAGAGGCTAAGGACAATGTCTACGGCGCGGACGACCCAGGTTCGAATCTCATAACTATAAACTTTTTTTATTTAAAATCACGTGACTGAAAGGGACCGAGGGAGCTGATAGGTTAGGTGGAGTACCAAGGGGGCCGATAGGTTAGGTGAAGTACCAAGGGGGCCGAGGGGCGGAGTTCCATGCTTGAATCGCTACGATATCGTTCCATCCTGCGTCGATTTCGATGACGCTGATAGGTTACCCCCACTCCCGGTGAGCCAGAACATACGTTGTTCATCTACTTTAACTTTTTCGGAATATTGACTTTTACAATTTATGATCCAGTGCGGATTTTCCGTAGCCCAATACCGAGCATTTTGCGATGAAACTACCCCATTGGTGCTGAAAGAAGCTTCATCACTAAACATTATGCAGTTTAAAAAATTTCTTGTATTCAGGTACTCGCCTTGTACCCACAAACAAAATTCCATACGTTTCACTTCATCACCTGCCTTTAAAGAGTGAAGAAATTTAGGTTTAAATGCTCTCATTTTGTTTTGTTTAAGACATCGTCGAATAGTCTCTCTCGGTAAGTTTAAATCGAAACTGGCGACTCGTAAACTTCTGTTTGGGTGGTTTCTAAAATAATCTAAAACAGCACCTTCGTTTAAATTTCTTCTTCGGTGATTATTTTTTAAAATATGTTTGCTGACTGCACCGGTTTCTTTAAATGTTTTGTTAATTTTAATGACGGTGCTTCTGTCAATGGGAAGTCGATGTGGATGTCTGTGATTGAATATCCTAGCTGCTTCTCTTTCACTATGATAATTGTCCCCAGAAATTCTCACAATTTCAATTCTTTCTTCTAATGATAATTGCAAAGCCATTATTAAATGCACGTAACTAACAACTATTATTTTATTTATGATTAACTGTCAAAATCACAGCCTACTGTTGATTTATTATAAAACCTTTGCATAATGAGTTCAGCTTCCTCAAATTATTGATATCTCCTCTAATAGATTGTTTTAGCTGAGTTATGAAGAATTTACAGGGAACAATTTTTGTCCTGCTCTCTGTTTTATTATTGAATAAATGATTTCCATGCTTTAAATCAATTTGATTTTAGCGGCTATGCGGAAGAATGTACTAAGTACTGCATAACTTGAAAATGAATTTTTAATTTTCTGTTATTCTAGAATACACTTCTCGTAACCTACACTCAAATGAATGATTTTAAGGGAATATTATTTACAAATCCAGTGGCGTAGTCAGATTATTATTACAAAACGCTTGCACCACAAATCTCTCACATTACCATATTTTCAGGAGTTATAACTGTAGAGCTGTTGACTTCGGATTTTCACTGTACAAATTCACTGGTGTTCTACTTGGTGATGACAGTGTTGTCAGATCTCAAATATGTCTATAATCTGAATAAAAATTACAAACAAATACTTTGTTTCCAAAATTGAAGTTGTTGTAACTTCGTTGTTAACAAATATTTTTTAATGAAAATTTGACAGTTTTGATTTATAACGACTACGAATCCAGTGGTGTAGTCAAATTTGAAAACAAAAATTGCCTAATAAACTTTTGCCGTTTTTGACAAACAAAAAAAACCATAGAGTGCCTTGGAAATGAAACTAAAATTGTGAAAGTTAGTGTCAAGATACAGTTTTTCATGCTTAATATTTCAATAAAAAAAAAATGAGATTGATTGAAAAATGCACATATGCATATATGTGCAGCCTTCTTGTAGTTCATTCGTTTGCTTTTTATTAGCATAGTAAATATTTTTTCCGATGTGCGTTTTTTCAGCTAAATTTAGATTCGTGTTAAAGAATTTCTCCCATAAAATTATAATTATCAGTGAAACTCCTCAACAGTTTAGCTGTGAAGAAGAATTTGAAACATTCGAATGTTTAGTTTCATGAGATTCAGTTAACTGATCAACACGAAACGTGATTATTCCACACGTATTATGTACATACAAAATATGGAATGAATTCGATATTTCATAGTCGAGTAGCTTGTTAGTTTAAAAACACCACGAATCTACAGAACTTGATGTTTCTTTTGAAAAAATATCTGCTATCACAATTGTGACTTAAACTTCCATATAGGTACTGTACTTTTTGTTTACGACTTCATTTTAGCATACTTTGTTGTTGAATTAACGTTATCATTATTATTTCTGCTTTGATAATTATTCATTTCAAATAATGGTGGACGAGCGGGTTTGATGTCGTCAAGTGAAACTACATTTTTATCAAGACTCGTTGCTCCGATCGACTTTCCACACGAGTACTTTTATTCATAAAATTGTCCAAGTAACCTTAATTTGTTGAAAAATATTGAAAAATATCTGTCATTTCAAAGTTTTGGGGTGTGGACCATCGGGGGTAGTCCGTTCCTGACTTTGTAGCAAAACAACTGACTCCTGCATGAAAGCTCATCGAAGGAATTCATTTGTTTAGTCAATTACCAAAATTTGGATGATTTTGAATATTCACTTGAAAAGTTATCAAAGAAAAACATTTTTCATTTTGTAACTTCGAGGGCCCGTTACTTGGTAACGAAGGATTTTAGGAAAAAAAGTTATATGAAGTACTGGTGATATTTTGACCCCATCTATACATTCCCGAGAGGGAATATATATATATATATATATATATATATATATATATATATATATATATATATATAATGATGCTTTGAAAATGATACCAAATGACATGCAAATGACCGATCAAGTGATTTTTCTTCCCTGTCCAATTTGACATTTTTTCCAAAAAATGTTCAGTTATTGCAGTTATTGCTCGAAATTTCGAAAATCGGTAAAGAGAAAAGATGATTGTTTTTTCATTTTTACCCATATACCAATTTTTAGCTCTCTAGTACAAATTTAGTTTTTTTACAGTTTTTCGAAAATTTGACATTTGCCGATTTCTCAAATTTAGCCAAACCTCAACAAAGTTAGTGCTTTATGCCTAACTTATCTTTCCAATGCATTTTTATTACCATTTGCAATTCTAAATACAACTTATTTCGCAAAAATTTAAAACACTAGAAAAAATTATGCCAAAAATGATGCAAAGTTGATACAGTTTCTAAAAACAGATAGATATTTCACTTTATTTCTACTTTTTGCGAAATGGCTTGATACATAAGCATAATTAAAAAACAATATCAATGAAAAGTCAATAATTCATTCTTTACTGCACTTTTCAAACAGTTAAACTTTGATTCACTAATTACGAAAAATTACAACGCAATTAAACTAAAGGAAGGAATCATACGAAAGTAATTTCACATTTACTAAATCTTTTATCTTTTATGAGGTATGAATGAACAAAATTACTTCAGAAATCAATTTAGATTTTGTTGCCTAGAAAACTGAACCGTAAAAAATTCTAACATGTGTTAAAATAAAGTTATAATTTAAATTAAGAACACTAAATCAAATCGAAACATATGCCTAAACCATGTAAATACCAATAGAAATACAAAATAAAAAGTCACATTCCGGTGTGCCTTCCACCACGTTCAATCAATTGTCCTTTTTAAAACATCTTTAACGGGGTTTCGTGCTTACAACACATTCTCGAATAACTGCCTCTAAATGGTTTATATCTCGAAAAGGTCTTTGCCTATACACCTTTTGTTTTAAGTAAACCCACAAGAAGAAATCTAGTGGGGTTATATCAGGAAATCTAGGCGGCCAAAAGTGTTCCATATTGCGACTGATTACTTTGCCCCTAAATATTTCCAAAAGACGCTCTTTAACCACCCTTGTAGTATGAATAGGTGCACCATCACACTGATACCACACAACATTTCTTACTTGACGGGGCATATTATCCAAAACTTCAGATAGTTTGGTATTCACAAAGTGTAGGTAGTCCGCAGAATTTAAATTATGTCTAAAAAAGTATGGTCCTATAATTTGATCGTTTAATATGCCACACCATACATTCGTCTTAAACGAATATTGATCTCGACATTCGATTACGAAATTTGGGTTTTCTTTTGCCCACGCACCTGCAGTTTTGCGAGCTCACAACACCATTTGAAGAGCAGGTCGCTTCATCTGTCCATAAAATTTGATATGGAAAATGATAATTTTCTTCTTTTTCCCCTTAAAACCAAAAAGAAAAATACAAGCGCATATCGAAGTCCCTTTCTTTTAATGTATTGATAAATTTCGGTTTATAAGGAGTAAATTTATTTTTGTGTAAAATACGTCGTACACTCTCTCGGTTAACATCTGTTCTATCTGCAATATCTTGAATACTTGTTTTTTTATGTTCTACGACATCCAAACATATTTCAAATTCCACTTCTTCAGTATGTCTAGAAGGCTGATGTGCTTTTCTAAAATTACTCTCAACCGAGCCAGTAGATTTAAACTTAGCTATTATCCTACTAACTGTTGACTGATGAATATTTCTTGCAGGATGTCTGGCATTGAAAATATCAGCTACTTGTCGGTGACCGGAATTCTCGCCGCATATTAAAACGATTTCAATTTTCTCTTGAAGATTCAGCATTTTTAACAACACAGTAGACAACGAATAAACTATTTTAAATCTAAAACTAATAAACACTATTTTGAGTTATTCAACAAATGTCATATGACAATAAAATATTTTGCTTATTCAGTTCAGTTCAATTGTTTCCACAGTACCCTTAGTTTAATTTCGTTGTAATTTTTCGTAATTAGTAAATCAGAGTTTAACTGTTTGAAAAGTGCAGTAAAGAATAAATTATTGACTTTTCATTGATATTGTTTTTTAATTATGCTTATGTATCAAGCTATTTCGCAAAAAGTAGAAATAAAGTGAAATATTCATCTGTTTTTAAAAACTGTATCAACTTTGCATCATTTTTGGCATAATTTTTTCTGGTGTTTTGAATTTTTGCGAAATAAGTTGTATTTAGAATTGCAATTGGTAATAAAAATGCGTTGGAAAGATAAGTTAGGCATAAATCACTAACTTTGTTGAGGTTTGGCTAAATTTGAGAAATCGGCAAATGTCAAATGTTCGAAAAACTGTAAAAAATCTAAATTTGTACTAGAGAGCTAAAAATTGGTATATGGGTAAAAAATAAAAAAAACAATCATCTTTTCTCTTTACCGATTTTCGAAATTTCGAGCAATTACTGCTTTTCTGAACATTTTTTGGAAAAAATGTCAAATTGGGCAGGGAAGAAAAATCACTTGATCAGTCATATGCATATGCATGTCATTTGGCATCATTTTTAAAGCACAACCTAATGGAGATATCAAAAGTTGCTTGAAGAGATGAACAAAAAAATCCCATTTGATGCGGACTTTATGTATATATATATACCCAAGTCAACTTGCCAAGTTTTTATGTCAGTGTTGGTGGTTTGACCAATTAACCGACAACTGCGGTAGCAGAAATTTGGGAAGCTAACCTGAAATGCCATCGGAAAACGAATCCACATGTTTCTAGAAATGATATGAAATCTAGAAAGGTTAATGCAGTCAAGCTGCTGGAAAATAATTCCATGAAAATCAAAAAAAAATAGATAAGTACTTTTTGATCATTCCCATATTGATTTCAATTCAAGAGCCACTGGTAGAATATATATATATATATATATATATATATATATATATATATATATATATATATATATATATATATATATATATATATATATATACAGGGTCCTGCAACAGTGGCGCGGTGTTCCATATCTCTATATAGGAAGCAGATAGGAATCTAATTTTCTATAATATTACCTTATTGCTCGAGCTCGACAAAATAAAAATATTGGCGGTCACACAGGGTGTTCGATTTTTTCTGGGCGGATCCCAACTGTGTCTCTTTGAATGGCAACCTATATTTTTTATCGCTTTTTCGGTTTCTTCATAGAAAATAAAATAAACTTTATGTATATCTGCACTTCGAAAATATTGACGGTTTTCGAGATATCTAGCATGACAGGTTTTTTTTTCCAATATTCGTCACTCAGAATTTTTGAAATTATAAAGTGGTGCCAAGTCCAGTTGAAATTTTTTTTTGGTCGAATATTCTACATTGGTAACTCTCTCAAACGATATATCTGAAATCGACCTGTGATATACAGGGTATGAAAAACCGCTTGCCAAATATTGTAAATGAAAATTTGCAAAATCTTCCTTATATTAAATGGAACACCCTATATATTATTGATCCATAAGAAGCGCCAACAAAACCTCTACAAATTTCATTAAGTATTCCCTATGGCTAAGTTCAATAGTTTTTCTTAAATGAGCATTTCTTTCGAAAAATGGTCATTTTTTCAAAGCGAAATCCATTTGACGACTGATAAGAATATACAAAAAATACCCTTTCCTTAAAATATCGCCCATTCCTAAAATTACCTGTTGCTAGATGAACAAGTTGCGAATTACACCACAAAATGGACGTTCTTGAATAGTTACAATAATTTCAAAAATCTCGGAATTTGTGCCATATTCTTTCGGTCTAAAACAACCTTTCAGCGAATGAAATATTTATTGGAAATCAAGTAGTCTGGCAAATGACAGAACAAAATATTTGGCTGCAATTGAATATTGAAATTTTTAGTCAATCGTGAAGTTGAACTGTCGGTATAATTTCATCAGAATGTTGTTATCAAAAAGTGATTTGATTGATATGATTTTCATATTAGGTGAATCAGACAGGAATTGTTTATTGGCAAGTATAATTTATTCTCAACGGTATCCAGATAGAAGGCATCCAGATGAAAGATCTTTCCGAAAGGTCTTGGGACGATTCGTTGAAACTGGATCTATTAATTATTCCAAACATGAGCGCATCAAGCCAGCTACTAATGAAGATAATGAATTGCAAGTTCTTCTTGCTGTTGAAGAAGATCCTAGTAGGAGTCAACGACAAATTGGGGAAATAGTGGATATAAGTGAGAGATCAGTGCAACGAGTATTGAAGAAACATCGCTTGCATCCATACCACGTTCAGTTACATCAAGAACTACTGTATGCTGATTTCGAGAAAAGAGTGAGATTTTGCAATTGGGCCATGAACAAAATTCGTCGAAACGAATATTTTTTCAATAATATTTTATGGTCGGATGAATCGACATTCCATAAAAATGGATTTGTAAATCGACATAATTACCATTATTATGCGACAGAAAATCCTCACTTATTGAGACAGGTGGATTATCAACATAGGTGGTCGATAAATGTCTGGGGAGGCATCATTGGAGAATATGTAATTGGTCCATACTTTTTTGAGGGACATATGAATGGTGCAATGTATCTCAATTTCTTACGAAATGATTTACCAGGTTTGTTAGATGATATTCCTCTTGACCTCCGCAATAGAATGTGGTTACAACATGATGGTGCACCTGCTCACTATTCGGCAGAAGTGAGAGATCATCTAAATGAAGTATTTCCCAATAAATGGATAGGACGGAATGGGCCTGTACGGTGGCCCGCTAGATCACCAGATTTGACGAAACTAGATTTTTTCTTATGGGGATACATAAAAAATATGGTTTACGTTGAGCCACCAACTTCTCCCGAAAATATGCGACTTAGAATAACGAATGCTTTTCGCAGCATTACACCAGCTGTCTTGCGCAGGGTAGAACAGTCTTTCAAACATAGACTTCAGCTCTGCATTCAAGAAAATGGAAGACATGTTGAACATATTTTATAAAAGTTTCATTATCAACCTTAATTAAACTCTCCCTTTTGTAGTTTTGTAATTTGCCAGTTGACAAATTTGAATATCTAGAACTCAAGCTCTGAATGAATATAATAACATGAAAAAAATAGTTATTTATAATGTTTCTTTCTTTTAACTTGTTTGGTTTGATATTGCACGATTTATGAGTGAAATTCTGCATCCAATGAAAAAATAATTTTCCATTTAGCAAAAAGTGATAGGTACATACATTTATTTCGTTAAAAAATATTTGTTTGGACACCTTCTAATGTACAAAATTGAAACAAGATATCTTTCGTATATTTTTATCAGTCGTCAAATGGATTTCGCTTTGAAAAAATGACCATTTTTCGAAAGAAATGCTCATTTAAGAAAAACTATTGAACTTAGCCATAGGGAATACTTGATGAAATTTGTAGAGGTTTCGTTGGCGCTTCTTATGGATCAATAATATACAGGGTGTTCCATTTAATCTAAGGAAGATTTTGCAAATTTTCATTTACAATATTTGGCAAGCGGTTTTTCATACCCTGTATATCACAGGTCGATTTCAGATATATCGTTTGAGAGAGTTACCAATGTAGAATATTCGACCAAAAAAAAATTTCAACTGGACTTGGCACCACTTTATAATTTCAAATATTCTGAGTGACGAATATTGGAAAAAAAAACCTGTCATGCTAAATATTTCGAAAACCGTCAATATTTTCGAAGTGCAGATATACATAAAGTTTATTTTATTTTCTATGAAGAAACCGAAAAAGCGATAAAAAATATAGGTTGCCATTTAAAAAGACACAGTTGGGATCCGCCCAGAAAAAAAAAAAATATATATATATATATATATATATATATATATATATATATATATATATATATATATATATATATATATATATAATAATTTCATTGAAATGTCATCAGAGAAATCTCAAGATTTCCTTTGTTCCCTTTTCAATCAACCTGATTAAAACTATAATGTGACATTTGTTCAATGGAAACGTATTGCATACACAGCAATTTAAACTGACAAGTTTGCTTACATCGAACAAAAAAGGAACTTTCCATTAAACGAGGTCATAGATCCAGGATGTGCCGATGAATCAAACTAAAAATAAACCATTCATTCTCGAATTGTTTCAACACCTTCTTGACTTCAAGCGAGAAATACAAGTAAATAATAGTTTGCCATTCATTTCATGTTACGTTACTCCACTGAATCTCGAATAATGAGTTTATTGAAGTTGATGATATGTTTAGTGATTAAAATTATTTTGATGAAACAAATATTTGAAGGAAACTATATTTCTTATGGACGTGTCAAAAATTTGGAACATTATTAATTCATGTCCAGTGAAAAAACAACAAGCGAATACCAAAATAAAAGTACTTAATAATTTTTTTCACCTCATTGTTGAACTTTGAATGTAAAGTGAAGTCTTTCAAACTACTGAACTTTCCTCCTCCTCTCGCGGAGGAATGTACTCATCGATAATTCCATAAGCACATTAATTTGTTATCATTTTAAATTTGACAAATTCACTGATTATAGTGAAACAAGTTCCAACTTTCATTCTGAAGTTTTAGAAGTATCACAGATGAATTCCCCAACAAGAGATTATTAGTAAGAAATACTTCGTCATAGTATTAATTCAATTTTTCAATTTGAGATTTTTTTCGGGCGTTCCAATTTATCACATTTGATAATTGAGTGGGTTTTTTAAGATTTCTAGTTAAAATGAAGCCATAAATAAATTGTCATTTTAAAAGAGTGTTTTTTGAAAATCGAATCTATCAATACATAAAAATAAATGTTTCATGAAATAAACAATAGGAAAGCAGTATTTATTTAATTTTCCAAATTATCCATCTTGATACGGAAACTGTGGGAATCTTCCAAAGAAAGGAAGGAAGTAATCAATTTCAAAAGGAGTAAATCTATACATAGATGTGTAGATCATGCAAAAAAGTAACTTCCAGACACGAACTGGAAGAAAAAGCTCTCCTGAAACAGCTACTTAAATATAATCATAGAATTACACGAAAGGAAAATTCTTTCGAAACAAATACTTCCATATGAACATTGAATTATACAAAAAAACACTTTTCTCCACTCAGTTTGTATTCCAAACGTTCGTTTTGAAATTAAATTAGACATCATTCACAGGATTTCTACACATGAAAGGTAAAAATTTCACTTACATGGATCACTCTCATCCTTACTAGTAGTCATCAATTTTCGCCGTAAGACACATGCCTTAGGGCTCTTCAATACCAATCTGGATAAAATTATAAGAAAAAACACACAATTCATTCATAAATTACAATTTTTATGTCACGTAATAAGTTTGATATTCATATGTCATCAATGACATCGTAATGACTTTCATTCACTCATTTAAATAAATCGCAGCCAGAAGGAATGTTGTTTAAATTGAAAGGGTCATATATTCAGAAGTGACGATATTTTGTAGAAGAAACTTTTTGGCTTTCCACTACTCCATCTTGATACAAAAAAGTGGGAATCTTCCAAAGAAAGGAAGGAAGCAATCAATTCTAAAAGAAGTAACTATACATACATGTGTAGATCATGCAAAGAAATAACTTTCAGACACAAACTGAAAGAAAAAGCCCTCCTGAAACAGCTACTTTCATTTAAACATTGAATAACACGAAAGAAAAATTCTTTCGAAACAAATACTTTCATTTGAAGGTGTTGACATTGTTTCGTGCTGCATTTCATCAGTTCGGACTTCTATTGTCTAATATGATATAAATTGGATTGAAATTCCTGAAAGAATCTAAAAAAATTAAAAAGGTTAGGTAAAAGGACAATTTTATCAAGCAAAAGTGAAATTACAATGAAATAACATACAAGCAACAACCAAAAAAAAATTGAACAATTAACACGAGCTGAAAAATTAAAAAATTATTAACAAGAAAAGAAAATTAAAATATATAAAATTGAAAGAGTCCAAATCTTCATGACGAATCGTCTTTTTTTGCTGAATATTTTTTTACAGATTCTTTCAGGGATTTCAAATCAATTTATAATATATGGAAGTCCGAACTAATGAAATACTTTCATATATGAACACTGAATTATACAAAAAAACACCTTTCTCTACTCAGTTTTAATTCCAAGTATTCGTTATGTAATTAAATTAGATATCATGCACGGGATTTCTATACAATATACTAGATAAAAGGTAAAAATTTCACTCACATGAAACACTGTCATCCTCACTGGTAGACATCGATGTTTCGCAGGACACTGTTACTTCTTTGCATAATCTAGACATCTATGTGTAGAGTTACTTCTTTTAAAATTATTGCTCCTTTCCACATTTTTCATAGATAGATAGATTTATTGAAGTTTTCGAATTAAACATATGAAAACTTAAGTCAGTAAGGTATGAATATGTTGCGGTTAAAGTATTTACTTGGCTAGTATATGAACTAGTTGGATAGTATACAAACAATCCAACTGTCTGGTTATTTTGATGCAAAATCATATTTTCACTAAAATAGCTACGAGTAATGGCTGGTTTGTAAACTATCCAGCTATTTTATAAACTATACAAAATTTATCGCTAAAACAGAAACCACAAGGAAATTACACAAATTAGCTAGCTTTTTTGGCTAGTTTGTAAACTATCCACATTAGTTGGATAAAGTGATATTGGTAGTAATACATAATAACCAACAAAGTAATCAATTCTCTTGGGTTAATTTAGTTTAGGATAGTAAAATCCTTAGTCAAAAATGGTTTCTTCATTAGTACAATGTTAGATTGTTATAGGTACCTATTATTACTTTAGAAAAAGTAAATGCAATATAACTCAAATAATACCAGGTGACAAAATATTAACAATAAAATATGTCAGGATATTAAAACCACCAAAAAAAGAATCGTATTATTTGTTGGAGCAAGTTGCACTGTTGTGGCACTTACTCTTACACGTATATCCAGACGCAAGACATTTACACTTTTTATTCGCACAACTCTTCTTGCAGTGGCATCGCACATATCCTGGGGTTGAACCCGATACTGAAAATTTTCCTGCAGCGCTTCGTAATATTATTTCGGCGTCCGTCTTGATATTTTCCAACTTCAAAAATTGTTGCTTACATATTTCAAATTCGTTGCGGGAATAGAGCTGTTTGAGGACACCGTGAACAGTTCCAATTCGGTAAAATCCATCTTCTACACTCATTATGACGCCCAATATATTTATATACACACATCGGAAAAGTCTAGGGATATTTTTAAATATGGCAATAATTTTTTTTAGATCGCTTTAGGGAAAAAAAAAGTTGACGGGTGATTATTAAACGAATGTAACTTAAAAAAATTATTAAATGGTCAATAATACTGAGTGCGCATATAAGCAAAACTAAAAAAAAATATGGCTCTTCTTTGGCACCCCGAAAAAAAATCATAATACAAAAAAAATTGGAATCAGTACAAAGTATGGCCTCCACGCTGGTTTATTACGGCCCTACATCTATCGTGCATCGACAAAATGAGATTGTCAATATCCTGTTGAGGTACATTTGCCCATTCAGCGATTAAAAGCTCTCTCAATTGAAACGTTGTGTGAATGTTCCCCATACGCGGAGTAATTCTTCGTTGAAGCATGTCCCACACATGCTCGATGGGATTCAGGTCCGGTGATTGTGCTGGCCATGGCAATACATCAACTCCTTCGTTGGTGAGCCAATCAGTCACTAGACGCGCGATATGTGGACGAGCATTATCGTGCATTAGGTGGAAGTTTTCACCAACAGCACCAGCAAACGGACGGACGATAGGTAGAAGATTGGTGTAGAGGTACTGTCGAGCTGTGAGGGAGCGATTTGGAAAAACGAGATCGGTTCTGCCGCCGATCATGATTCCGCCCCATAGCATTACTGTACCACCTCTGTATGTGTGGACTTCCTGGACGTGTCTCAAACGTTCATTATTTCCAGGTCGTCTCCATAGTCTTACTCGACGAGAATCTGGATGAAATCCAAATCTGGATTCGTCTGTAAACAAAACTGTGGCCCAATCATTTGCATCCCAGTTTTGATGTTCTTGACACCACTCTAATCTTCTACCGCGATTGCCTCTCGACAAAGGTGGACATCTAAGTGGCCTTCTGTTGTGGAGATCTGCTTCATGCAGTCGATTTCTGACAGTATCACGACCAATGGTTATTTGGTGCGTCTGCTGCAACACGTGCTGTGATTGTCGGTGCTGTGATTGTCGGTTATCTTCTTGCGGTTAAGACCAAAAGTCGGTCTTGAACTGCAGTTGTAGCGCGTCCTCGCCCTGGATGTTGTTCGGCTGGACTGCCAGTTTCACGGAAACGCCGTCACAATCGACTGATAACACTTTGGGAGACCCCCAAACGAAGAGCTACATCATTTTGTCGCATGCCACCTTGAAGAAGTCCTACAGCTCTATTCATCTCAGCCAATGGTAAGTGATGGCGTTCCATGTTAAAGCACAATATTTCCAGTTTAATTGCTGAGCAAGAACTGCCTAGAATGTACAAACTCGACACTTTCAGATTATTTATTCATTTTAGCAGAAAACCTACAGTTTGTAAAAAACTTGATAAAAGACTAGTTACCGTTTTTGCAGGCTTTGTTCAACCCTTAGAAATCTACAGGGTGGTCGAGTGTACCAATTTAATCGAAATTAAACGACCTCATGCATTTATTTTTAAAATATTTAGTATGTTATAAAAATATCCCTAGACTTTTCCGATGTGTGTATATAGATCTATATATAGATCTGACCGACTTCGATCTACATCTGGAATGGGTACTCTCACGGACGTGCCGACAGTTCCTGGTTTAAATTTCTTGCGAGAAGTTTGTAGCATTTTTTTTTCTCTCTCAATGGTCACATACGTTTTCTTCAGAACATAATAAGCATTTTTGTGGTAATGATTCATTGAGAGCATTTTTTGTCGTTTCAGTAGAGAGCAATGCCATTGCTTGTTCTTTAAACAAAATTGAGTTTCTATTGTTAACTTCAAGCGAAACTGGGGTTTCAGTATTATCTGCGAATACAACTGGGCTATGAGTATTATCGGGCATCTCAACCAGCGTAGCATTTTCAATTAAATCTAAAAGAAATTAGGTTGCATTGTGAAATAATGTGGAAATACTTTATAGATGCGTATCATACAATTGTTGGGCGGCCATTTCCTCTTCAGTGACGGTAGATTTTTCATCGGGTACAAAATTATTTGAAGGATGTGAATCTTCTTCCACTTCATCCTCGGTGTCATTACTTGAAGATAATAATGTTTCCAGTTCTTCTTCTGTACGTATGAATTTAATGTTTGTGATAGAAACAGGGAGGTTATTTAAACCATCTCTACATTTCACACCATATAAAGCTTCATAAGGACTGCGTCCAATACCAGAATGAAAGCAGCTACAAAAAACAATGAACTGAGGTGAAACGCAACTCATACAAACACAGAGTCGCTGTTGTATCCACCTATACTTACGCAAACAAAACAAATACAAAATTATGCCGCTGCGCCGTTTCCACGACTGGCAAATGAATTAAAAAAACACAGTTTCTCTTCTTAAATTTCAAAATACTAGCCTGCTCACCGTTTAAGTCTGCAAATACTTCTAATAGGTGCTCAGCTACTTCTTTAGCTTTCTTTGTTTTTAGCGCTGACGTATTTGGTTAAGTGGTCTTGGTAGACAAAAATAAATTTGTAGTCACCATCTGGTCTAGTTTGTAAGTCGATGAGATCGTATTGGCATTGAGAGTTTGAATGATTTGAAACAATTGGTTTAACAAAAATTCCCTTTTTAGTTTTGTTCCCTTTGAGCTGACAATTTTCACAAGTTTCAATGAACAATTTTACCATTTCCTGTGTTAAGTTGTGATACTTTTCGTTTAATAATTTTGTGGTTGCTTGACGCCACCCATGTCCAGTTCCCTGATGGGCAGCTTCACTCACATTCACTCAAACGTAAAATAATCTTTCCAGATCTTCTATGTAGAATTAAATAAGATGATTCGATTCTTTGTGAACCATAAGTATTTATCACATGATAATCACTCTTGTTACTACTGTCAGGTCCAGTTTCGCGTATTCTCTTGATACGTAGCAAAAGTTCACTATAATTGCTATAATTCATTAATTTTGAATTTTGCGACTTTTGGTCGTAAACTTCTAATAATAGGTTTCCAAATTGTTGCTGTTGATTCATTTTTAATAACCCGATACCTATTCTTGAACAAATTTCACGAGACACAACTGTACACCGTCACAACACACAACACTTGACGAAACATAACCCCACTAAATTAACCAAAGAGAATTGGTTGGTTTACATATTTACCAACTCGTTGTTATGTATTACTACCAATATCAGGTTCACACTTTTTCCAACTGATGTCACTTTATCCAAAAATGCTAGCTAATTTCTTTTCTCCTATATATATACTAAATTTTAAGGCAGCTGGTATGTGCAATTACATTCGTCTTTGTTGACTTCAATAGGTTGTTTCGAAAGTTTTGCTCGTTTTAATGTCATGTGTTTCAATAAATATTTATTAAACTGTGTCGTGGGGTATACTGATCGATAGAGAATTTTGTACTCTGCACATTAATGCTGTTCATATTTTTCCAAATTTAAATTTTCTTTCTGAATTTCACTAGTTCGGACTTCCATTGTCTAATGTATAAAATGATTTGAAATCCCTGAAACAACTATGAATAATTAAAAATGAATAGCTGAAAATAACAATTATATTAAGCAAAAATAACCTGAAATGAAATAATAGTGAAATGAAATACAAGTAAAAATAAAACGATTGAACAAAAAATAAAGAAATAAAAATGAAAATACAATAAAAAGTTAAGAGATTCCAAGCCACGTTAGTTTCCGACGTTTCGATTGTTAGTATCTACAATCGTCTTCGGGTGATGACTGGACTGATTCCTCCGAGAGATGACTATTTATGGGTCGTGGTTTATGGGTGACTATTTATAAAATGTCACCCATATCTGTCACCTTCAAACAAACTTTAAATTTTCTGTCTCTTCTCAGCTCATGATATCGTATAATAACGTATGATATCGTTAAGCAATTTTTCACCATTTCTTCTCTACGAAAATTAAATTTTCGACCTGAAGTAGATCTGATTTTTTATATTTAAATGTTTTTTTTTGAAAAACATGAGTGTGAAGTTGTTTTACTGCTTTGAAAATTGAAGTGTACTTTTAACTTTTTATTTGATTTGAAAATAGTATTATAACCAATATATAACTAATATATCCATATTTATATTTATTCACTACAGGGGAATTGGTTAACTAATTACATACATTGAAAGAGGTATATGTTCAGGTATATGAGTAGATCATGCATAGAAATTACTTATAGACACAAACTAGAAAAAGCCCTCTCGACACAACTATTGACATATAAACATTGAATTACAAAAAATGAGGACTTTGAAACAACTTTTTTCATATGAAGATTGAATTATACAAAAAACACTTTTATCTATTCAGTTTGTAGGTACTCCAAACAAACGTTATGAAATTGAATTTTTTTCATATTCTGTATTAGCAATATATTATATGAATGAGGTAAAATTTCACTTACATGGGACACTGTCATCCTCCATGGCGGACATCGATGATTCGGAATAATTCACTTATTTTATTGCTTCTTCAGAACCAATCTGGATAACATTACAAGAGAAGCATTCAATTCATTCTTACCATAAGACTGTATGTATTTTTTATGTATTTAAATAAATTCATGGATGTAGCCGTTACTACAACGGTAAAAATCAGAAAGTTTTATTTCTCATTATTCTTTATGTATTTTATATTTTTTCTCAACTAAAGTTTAATGGCAATAGGTTTCGTTTGCCAGCAAAGAATATCATCGTGACTCTAGGTCATAGTAATATAGGGCAGGATATTTCGCATTGAGGGTTACTCGGAATTCAGCTGCCAAACATATGTTATTGGAGGAAATGCAGGGAATATTTGTGTGTATGGCAAATTGTATATATTACAGTTTTTGGCGAAGGAACCGGGACTGAAATTTGTTCTAGTTTTCTTTAAATACTTATGAAAACATGTTAGCTGGCTGACGGAATGTGAGGAACAACATCTCGATAACTATTTTTATGGTGTATCGAAGTGGGGAAAAGTTTTTCCCCGTATGTCTGAGAGAACAATATTTTTTAAAGTAGTACCTACCGTAGTAAAAAAACACTAGGCTCCTGGATGCTGTAGACTACCTGCTAATAATGAAATCTGTATAATGAGGTGATAATATGATCAGATAATATATGATAACCTTCATTGTGGAATTTCATCTTTAGCAAACTAAAGAAAGGTGAAGGTCTGATTTTGTAGAGACTTAGCGCCCTCACTTTGTCATTATCGCCCCTTCTCACTACAAATATGACTACTAATTTGATTTTAAGAAATTAGTTTTGACAATTTTCACATGATGACAATATGGTTGCCGAAATATCTATCAAGGAAAGCTCTGGTTTTCATGACTACTCCAAAATACATCAAGTATTTTACCGTTTCTTGTTAAGTAAGTACGCAAAATGATCCATAACTCACAGATGAGCAAATACATAAATTTTTTCCAGTTATTTTCAATCCAAATCGCCTTGAGAATTCACTTCTCAAAAACATATTCACAAATATCAACAATTTACAATGCTCGTCTTCAGTTTGTATTGGCTCACTTCATTCTCACAAGTAATGACCAAGTTTCTCGAGCCAAAAGTTTATTGTATTTGTTGGAATACATAAAAATGTTTTGATAACTACCTCTTTCTTTCATATGGTTGCTGAAATATCTATTAAGAAAAGCTCTCGTATGGAAAAATTATTTTCGTAGATGGTTGTTGCATGTCGTATAGCACTCAAAAATGATTAAGATGTCTAACTCAGTGAAAGTTGCTAGGTTTCGCAATGATTTTGCTGTTTTTGATAACGGAAAATTTCCAAATCGAAACAATTTTTTTCATGACTACTCCGAAATTCATCCAGTATTTCACCGCTTCTTGTTGAGTAAGTACTCAAAATGATCCATAACTCACAGATGAGCAAATTCATTACTATATTTTTTTCAGATATTTTCAATCCCAATCGCCTTGAGAATTCACTCTTCAAAAACTAATTCTCAAAAGACAAAATTGATCATTGAACTGACAGTTCGTTTTTATAATATATAATTTTCAATAAAAATCAGAAGAAGAACATAGACAAATTTTGTTTTCAAAAGTGCGTCACTCAACAGAATAAAAGTGATTAGAAAATCAAATATGTCACACTAATTGTAGCAGCTAAAGCTTCTTGGAGTAGTGGCAAGAACTTTGGGCTAGTGTGCCAGTGGTTACCTTTTCAATTTTGAGTCATGTCTTCGACAACTTTTTTTCTACTTAGTTTTCGGAATATTTCAAATTGAAAATAACAAAAATAGGAAATATTCTTGAATGCTCTTTTTAGGTTACCACTCGATATGAAAATCAGTGTTGAAACTCTGATTTGGGATATTCTTTACATATTTTAAAATATTTATGTTATAAGTCATAGGAGAAGTATACTCACTCTATTAATTTACGACGCTCGTCTTCAGCTTGCGTCGGCTAACTTCATTCTCACAAGTAATGACCGCATTTCTCGGGACAAAATTTGATTGTATTTGTTGAAATTCATAAAAAAAATGTAATCACTACCTTTTTTTTCAAGGTGTCCAATGTCATATATGAAATGGATGATGAACGACATCATTTTCGATCCAAATAACCACATTTGGTTACTCTGACTTGTTTTATTGTGATAAATTCTTGAAATTATTGCTTCAAACTTCACATTTTCTTCGGCCCAAAATTTTACAAGAAATTCAAATGAATACGTTTTTGAAAAGTGGCAGATGTCCCTTCAATTGACATATTAAATGTACATCATAGATTTTGTCATTTTTGTAAAGTTGCATTTTCAAAATTTGATTCTTTTCCTACGATTATTGAGAACTTACTTCAATGATTACAGTAGCTTGAGGTGTCTGGAATGTACAGCTCCGAACTCCAGAGTATGAACAATTTCTTCAAGGCCGTCGTAGTTTAGAACGTTTCATCGGTGAATAATCAAAATGAATAAACCTCTGAAGAAGTCAGATACTCGTGCTGGTGAAACGTTAGGAAGCAGTTTCAAACTACGACGGCCTTCAAACCCAAATGAAAATAGTAATGTATGAAGATCTAAATCGATAAAAGAATTATCTTATTTATTACGTTTACACATTATGTGTCGATGTAATACCAAATGTGACCGGTACCCAATATGTTTTTTTCCAGTTCTGTATTATTTTTTGAACAAACATAAGAATCTATATAGGATTGTTGATTGTTTTCTCTTGTCTCGATATATTTGAAGGTATCCCCTATGATAACCAGTAAGCCTGTGAGGCTGAAATGTTTTCCAGAGACTTGGGAGAAATGAAAACATCTCAAATGGTTTCCATAGAGCAAAAGTATCCATTATAACATTTTTGTCAATTTCTTGATATAACTTATTTCGAAAATCTTCATCATGAACCTAAGTAGGTATTCATGCAACAGTATTTTAGTCAAATGAATAGATATTCTTCAAAATCATAATGTATAAATTATAACTTTTCATTCAAGTCTTCAAGTGAATAAAGAATAAGAACGAAAAAAGAATATGAGTTGGAATTAAATTTGAAATTTGTAATATCAGAAACATTTCATTGGTACTGGGTTGAGTAAGTTTGTTTACACTGTTTGTTTACATTCATAAAATCGATATCGTGTTTGGAAGTTGATCGTTGTCAGAACCACTTGTTTCATATTATATTCTTTATGAATAAATATTAACTGAACAGAAGACAATGATTCATTCTAATGCTCAGCATAGTCAACAATGACCAATTTTATCGTACTAACTTTGTTCTATAAGAATTGCACTTCGTATCCCTTCTACAGTGACATTGTTACGCTAATTTTCAAGATTTTGTCAATTATGCTATTTGAGGAGGCTTTCTAATTCAATCCTCGTATATTTTTTTATAATGAAAGTAGGAGTATCATGAAATAAATAAATCGCTTACGAATTGCAGGAAATATCGAATTAATTGGGGTTAATTCTCCTCAAAATCGAACCGAATCATAAAGCATCGTCTCGAATATTTTTGGTTCATTATAAGCTAATAATAATAATTGTACGTAATTGTTGAGTCATTCACTGAAACTGATTTGAGTCATTAATTATTTTGAATTTTCATGACAGATATAAACTTTCTGATGTTAAACAAGACAAATTATATACTTTCACATTGTTCGATAGCTGGGGTTTTCGAAATAATGTGTTCATAGAAAAATATTCAAAAACTCTGCTCTCTAAACAATTCGCCATGTCGCGGTTTTATAAACCTTTCATAGTAACAGTCACAATAAACTGATGGTGAGTTTTGATATGGATTTCAATTATCGACCAGTCATGTTTTCTCATCTTAGTCGAGTCAAGACAAAAGATTGGGTCATGTTGGTCGAGACAAAACAAGACAAAAAAGTTCTCTCTTGACAAAGAGAGGACAAGAGAAGTTGGCTCGCCTTGAACCTTTCATTTTTATTCTTGGTACTAAACGAACCATACTGATTATACTTTCATTTTTTCTTTGATATAGTATCTGCTGTTTCTCTTTGGATATTATCAAAACTTGTATAGATCCAGCAGAAACCTAAATGTTTCTATCTTGAATTTGAATCACAGTAGCTTTTTTATAGCAAATAACGTACTAAAAACTAATTATTTACCTTATCTTTCAAGTACCCCACGTAATCACCAGTGAGAACTAACTACTAGGGTACATACTCAATCCTAACTACCTAGGAGGGCATCTACCCAACTTTCATATACCTTAGGTATATCCTTAATCATGATTATCTAGACTTCTAGACCATATTATATCAATTCTACATTAATAATAACATGTCTATGAATTCTAGGATAACATTGGTTTGTAAGGAAACAAGTTTAGTAATGGAAATTCAGAAATTACTATAGATCTTCATCAAATAATGGCCGAGTCAATCAGGAAAATATTTACAAGTCATTTGAATGACTGGAATAGACACTCAAGGTTTCAAAACTACATAAAATTCAGCAGCAAATTGCCAGTAAACTGTGTGTGTCACATCGACCTTCTATTGAAAGTTTGAGATGAGTCAGTGAAGTAGAAGATGAATAGATTCTCTAATATATAAAATGTCCGGTGAAAGTGTGTCATCATAACATGTATATGGGTATGTATCAAAAAGGTTAGAAGTTATGCCCGAAATAACGTCAAAAAGATAATATGTCCAACCGTCCATATTTTCAATAAACTATTCCAACAATAACTTAGAAAATTAAATGTTGTAGTAAAATGAATTTGAAATGAATGAATATATTTTTAAGTGATCAATCCATTCGGGAATATGAAAGAAGGATATTTTGTAATGACATTTCGTTCTGATGACTTGATATTGATAACGTAAAGACTGTTATAGAATACAAAAAATCACAAAAACTGTTTTTTGCAAAAGAGTTTACATCGTTGAGTAGGTTTATTCGTAATCGATATATAGCACCAAATGTGTTAGGCTCAGGGTAACCTTGAAATTACTATGTGGAATCTATAATATGACATAAAGTTTCCGTTACAGAAAAAAATCCATCAGTTGGTCTATTACTGGGGGATTCCTTATTGTATTTCCTGCACAACTTTATGAAGCTCAAATCAGACCTCCATACATGTTATCATGTATGGAGCTCCGCTCTCGAACAGAAAAGAGTCTCCGCCTGATTGGAGACGCGAACTTCACTTGCAACCTTGATCTGTTTCTGTTCAAAAATCTGTTTTTCCGTTAACCAGCTGTCGCTCCCCTACGAACGACAACCCTCAGAAGTCGAAACTTGTGCGAGTTAGGGATTAACGAGGTCTTACCTTTTAACGTGTGATTCCTAACACAGGATGGACGATAGCAAGTAAAAATCGAACGTTCAGACTAGGGTTTGAACCACTGACCAACACGGCAGTCAATTCGAGTGAGTGAACAAAGCACCCACGTCGAACCGCCTGGCTACTGACCGACCTTGATAGTCTGGAACATCGAAGAACAGTTGGAGATTATCTATCTTCTGTAGATATTTTCAAGGGAAGTCAAGTGACTTGGCACATTTGATTCCACCAAGAGCGGTACATATCCGAAATACGCGACGCACTGTGGAGGCTCATCACAACTATTTCCTTTAGAGAACGGCGTTTATGTGGAATAAACTTCCTGAGAACGTTTTTTCAAATGGATTTAATATATCCAGCGATTCAAATTCAATGTGAATCACTATTTTCGCACAGACACCACTATAAGAGCGCCCTAAGGATTTTCTGTACTGCATCAATGCCCCGAGTGCAGCCTGAGTGTTTCTGAGAATATTGACCTGCTCACTTCGTTGAGGCCTCAAATTTTCATTCAATCATTCACTCTTGAGTCAGAGTATATCTTCATTTTTCTCACCATTATTGTGTAAAATTATCTGTGTGTACTCTTTCTCAATTTACTTCCAGTTATTGAATGAACAAAATAAAGTACTCTGTGAAATTAAGCGTCTTAGCTCTTGTCGCGGCGATAATCATTTTGTCTCTGACCGAGGAATGGAACAGACAATGTTGCCTAAATGTCGTTAATAAAGAATAAAGCCATAGGAATAAATCCCGACGCATGTGGCGTCTAGATGGCTGGCGTCGCGACGCGGTGCTCAGCTGCGACAACTGCACCAGAAAGGATTACACTGTAATACACACCGATGTAAGTCGTACAATTACTTATACCGCGAGGTCAACGGCTCGCACTCCGATATTTCGGGATACGTTCAAAGGATGAGGAGGAGGAGATTCTTGGGATATCTTTCCTGTTGACTGATGACTGGTAACGTTTCCTAGTGCGCTTATAGAACCGTTCGTCTTTCAAAACTTTATTAAAAATCCTATGATGTCTGGTTATGTCACGAACGGGTCATTAAACGAGGGTGGATGGTTTATGATTACGACCGTTAAATTGTGTCTCTCCGTCGTATGATATTTCATCAAAATTATCACCATCAGCACTGAGCTGTTCAACGAATAAACTATCGAAAATCATACGACTACATGATCGGTGATTCAGTTCTAACAATAAATATTCACATTTTTTATTTCAACACTGAATTGTTTGGCATGTTTTAGTTGTTTTGTTTTTATGTGAAAGTAGGCTCAGTAGGCTCTCGTAACAAACACATCCCCGCCTAATACCACGCAGGATATTGAATTATATCCGACAGAAATTTATGCAAGATACCTCATAGAGGCTAGTCTCGTTGATGTTTCTCGTTCATCCAGCAGTAGGACCGCGGTTTCGAGGTATTACCTCTCGTCATTACAGGAGAGAGAGAAAGAGAAATGTTTAATCATTTGTGGTTTTACCAGTATACGTTACATAGATATAGTGATATAAAGGCGGCCCTGTTATAGGCTTATGCCTCTTCACGGTTGGGTTACTTTATAATTAATTTGAATTAAAATTATTGGAGTTAGTGATCTGTATGTTTCGTTGGAGTGTCCGGGTCCATAGCGATGGTCGTTCTTGAGAGATCGGGTTGTGTTTGGTAGGGGGAAGTATGGTTGAGACTTCAGGGTGTTCCAGGCCGTGCGCTGTCATCTATCTGATGGCCAGGATGGCCTGGATTTGCTCCGTCGGGTCTTCCACCTCTCCCAGGAAACGGGAGCTTCTTCCTGGGTATCCTTCTGGGACCTCAACATGGCGTCCAAGGGGGAGCGGGGTGAGGGTACTGATGGCAGCGGTGTTCTTGCTTCTCATGGCTTCAGCAGCGTACCGTCCTTCTAGTTCCCGAAATCTCAAAATGATTGGGGTAATATTTATTCGGTTGAATAAATCTTGGGAGCGGTATCGGAATGAAAGGTTATGGATGTTTCGTAGGATTTGTCTATTAGTTGTTAGTGTACGGTGGGTTCATCTCTGGGAGAGCCTGCAGTAGATCGTGGCTTTAAAATCCTGGATCTGTCTTATGAACATCACAGTACAGAAAAGATCTCACCCAGACAGCAAAATGCCTGAAACTTGATTTATTTCAACACGAATACGCTACATATCGAAATGGAAGAGATTAGTATTTCAAAATTTATGTCAAATTCATTTCGAAATATTCATTTTCTTATATGCATGTTATCTCTCCTCTCTCTCTCTATATATATATATATATATATATATATATATATATATATATATATATATATATATATATATATATATATACATAACGACAAAGATTAATGCAGTCAAGCTGCTGGAAAATTATTCCATGAAAATCAAAAGATGAATGGATAAGTACTTTCTGATCATTCTCATATTGATTTCAATTTAAGAGCCACCGGTAGACAGCTGTTTCAGCCTATTGGGCATCGTCAGTACCGGGCAGGCGGTCCTCGATTGAAGACAAAATGTGAAAAACCAGAAAAGTACTTGATAAAAATAGCTGTGTAAACGCAAGTGAAACATAAGTGGAACCACCTATTGGTGTGACACCCAAGTCAACTTGCCAAGTTTTTATGTCAGTGTTGGTGGTTGACACGTTGATTGGTCAAGGTAAAAGTTTCCCTTCCCTATATTAAAAATGTTACAGACCGGATTGGGATAATTTTAAAGAAACACGACGTGAAACCAATATTAAGGCCAACAAAAACTATCAGACAAAGTCTAAGGTCATCTAAGGATCCCCAGAGAACCTTCAAGAACACGCGGGGTATACCAGATTCCTTGTAGCTGCGAATCGGTCTACATTGTAACCACGAAGAGAAGTGTGGGTACCCGTCTCTCCGAACACGAGAGAAATTGTCGTCTCGTACAAATCCACGAATATGCTCTCAGCAAAGAAGGCACTACATTATCTCATTCGAATATTTAGTAATAGTCGATAAAACTGAAAATTATTTTTCAAGAGTATATAGAGAAGCAATAGAAATTCAAAAACATAATGACAATTTAAATAGAAAATAAGAGGCAATTAACATCAATGAAATCTGACTACCTGTCCTTACAGATACACAAACAAGGTCAGGTAATCCAAGTGAGAAAAACCAAGCCCACTAATTATAATATAAAACCAGAGTCGAACACGAGCATCTTTGATAGGGTCGAAACGACGGGAACAAAAACTCGAGCACCAACTCGGGCACTGCGACCGTTACCGCGACCGGGTAATACCCGAGAATAATTTAAAATATACCAAACCGTTTGGTAATGAAACAAATTGGGTAATAACTGAGAATTATTTAATATATGCCAAACATTTTATTCATGGAATGAATGGTATAGTACAGGCAAACCCAAATGAGTTTTTAACCGATGTTACATTTCAACAAGATGGGACAACTTCTTATTATTACAGGCTGGTTCGAGAGTGACTGAATGGACTGGTAATATACAGGGTCCTGCAACAGTGGCGCGGTGTTCCATATCTCAATTCAGGAAACAGATAGGAATCTAAATTTCTATAATATTACCTCATTGCACGAGCTCGACAAAATAAAAATATTGGCTGTCATAGAATTGGCTGTTGATAGAACACTCTGGGCCCAAAGTGACACCATGCTAATGGTTTTATTTTTAAAAAGTACTAAAACGACTTTATGCTCTCACTGTAGCCATTATCTACCGAAATAAATAAATCCGCTAGGTACGCATTTTCAAGTCGTTAACCTAAATCGCGGTACGTATCTATATACCAGTAGGAAATTGTTCTTTCCTCTTGAATAATAAGGAAAGCTATGATGTTAATCATGTGTCTTGATCAACTTTTCCACTACTTTTTCGAAATTTTCGATTCATCAAAAACATACAGAGTCGAATATTCATTTCGTGTATTGTTTTAGAATTCAAGTTGTTGCAGACTCCATAACATTAACCACTTGCAGACTCCATAACATTAACCACTTCATCACCGACCTGTTTGAATTCAAATTTATTTCGAGGTTTTTAAGCTTCCCATGTTCGTTTGTTTTTTTTTGTATTGAAAGATCAGAGTTCTTGAACGGTTTGTTGTAATCGTAAATTTGCACACGCGTTGTGTAAACCGGTTCTAAATCTGCACATTGAACCAACCAGTTCGGAACGAATGTATGTATTCTAACAGCGGTGCCAAACTGAAAGTTTTTACCTGTGTTTAAAGTTTTATAGATGTGCATTGACACAGGCTATGAATAAAAATCGAACGAATTCATTTATCTCACGATTTAATTCAATTCATAAATTGTGGAAATTTTCACGTAGTATCATAAAATACTGCGTGTTTTCTATAATAATAATAATAATTTATTTCCCAAGAGGCAAAATATTGAATAGGAATAGTCAAGTCTAGAAAAAACATATAAAAATGTTATACATATAAAAATGTAAAATATAACAGAAACTCTAATGGCAATATTTTTATGAGATATCTTCTGAAAAGAATTCAGCTGTTGAATAAAAACATCTTGTAACAACTAATTTTTTGAGTTGCTTTTTGAAAGTCAATAACGGAGAACAGTTTTTCAATTCATTTGGTAATTTATTAAATGCACGTAAGCCACTATTAGCAGGATAACAGAAATGTACTCTATTTTTACAAATTGGTATATGGAAGTGATTTTGAGAACGAGTATTTACTTGATGTATATCAGAATTCTTCACAAAACTATCTCTATTATTGAAAATATAGAGACAAAATTCAAAAATAAAGCCGTGCAGAATATAAAAAACATTGAATGATTATTGATTTGGAAATCTATTGTCTGAAGGTCCACGGACTTGGAACTATTACTAGAAACTATAAACAGAACTATAAGAAGCAAACACAATAAGAAAGAAATTGATGATACCGAAACATTTGGATGAGTTGAAAATGTGTGGAGTGTAATTATATCAGTGAATTCAATATAAAAAGAAGAGAAATATACAGTAAAATATGAAATCCACAGCTGAATCTACGAAAGAAAAAAATAATACGATACAATGTATTATCAAACATTGATAGAAGGATGGAATAAAAAGAAATTCGTTACAGCTCGAAATGATTCAGAGAAAACTTTGATGTATAATATTTCAACAGGTCAAGCAATACAAGCGAACATTGAACATGTTTTGCTCAATGTAGAGAATCGTGGAAATGATCTGCGTGAACAGTTTATTACAGAATATTTTGAAGATGTACAATGCTTTCAAAAGGCTATAAAAAGGAAGACAATTTTAACTTTTGCAGATGCAGTACCAAAAAAAGTAGCTATTTCTAGAAAATTGGTGGAAGTTTGCATGCAAGTCGACTTATATGCACAGTTGCTATTGGATTTCTCTCGAGCAAACATTAAATATATTGATGAAGTATTGTCGTATCCGCTAACGTCAGTTCCTTCAACTATGTGTCACGTAAATGGGATCATTTGTAAAACTGATGAAACAGTTTTAGTTAGTTTAGTTTAGAAGAAACTGATAGTAACACACTTCCTGAGTACATTTTACCTAATGGATTTGATCTTCGGCGATTCAAATCCAATGTGAATCGCTACTTTCGCACAGGCACCGCTCTGAAAGAGCCTTAAGGATTTTCCTGTAGTGCTTGTGTTTTGTCCTAAAAAAAGGGGTACTAATTCATTTTGTTTTATTAATGCTCCATGCATTGAAAGACGTTCCTTCTACGTTAGGGAATATTTCAAAAAGTTCATTCAAATGATTTGGTTGGTTTCCGGTTTTTGCCGGGTGATCGTTGATTATAATCTCCAAACGTTTCAACTGTCATCTTCAATGGCGTGGTCGAAGTACTCTTCTAGACGTGTCGACTGAAACAAGCTCTCATTTCTGCGGTGTCATTTATAGTGCTGATTTTTTGCGCACTTTCACTTTTGGCGGTTTGGCGCATATTTCCCGCTAGATTTGGGTGGCTTGGCTTTGTTTTGGCGCTTTTCAATGCTGTGGCTAGCCGAGAGGCTAGCAACGTCGAATTCAACAAGAATGTATTTAGAGGCCATGGAAATACACAAATACCAAGAGAACTTCAACAGAAAGGAAGAGAGAACATATCTACCAAAGATCTGGCACACAACATTGAAAAACGCCAAAACGAAGCCAAATCACCCAAATCGCGCGGAAAGTATGCGCGAACTCGCCTAAAATGAAAATGCACGAAAAATCATCACTATAAATGCCACGGCAGAAATGAGAGCTTCACGCCAGCCGTGAAAGCCTGCATTCCTATACTTATTCAAATGTTTACTAAAATAATTCACGCATACTTATAATCAATCATATTCGATAGTTACTTTTTGCCATCGATTAAATATATCGAGCATTTGTTAAAAGGCAGGGTGAGAGGTCAACAGTATCTTATAAATAAATGGGCCTGATCATGTACGTCCAGCAAATTTTTGTAACGAAAGCAGCCTCAGTGTAATTTCTTTGTGTCGACTGGAAAAATAATTATATGGCTAGCTACATAGGCAATATAACGATCTATATCAACTACGAGTTGAATTACAAAGTAATGAAATACTAAGAACCGTCGATTATAATTTATCTTGTCCATCTCACGAAGAAGCTCACACACAAATTGTATTCCAAGTTTGTAAGGAAAATTTCAATGCTCACGTTACCACGTTACAACAATATGAATGTTATTCAAAACGATTTGAAAATCACAATGCAGGTAGGTATATCCGAGACTGGCTTGAAAATTCAAAGTTCATTTCTTTAGATTTAATTACCTTCATTTTAGATTATGCTTTTTTCATTTCATTACATTATGTTATTTTTATTTCATATATTATTATGGATATATCATTTTATATTATGCATTTTATTTTATTGAAAATGAAACAATACAAAAATATACCTTCAAAGATTTTGTGCTTTTACTGCGTCAGCAGACGGTCTTTCCATCGCTACACAAACAGCTGATTGTTGTTTTCGTATAATTAATTATTAGTCACATAGTTGAATTTCATCCGGCGTACTATAAATTTATTTTACGCATTTCTTTACAAGTTTATGCAAGCAGCTGATGCATAGTCCCCCCTCCACGAAGCAGATGACAATTTTTTTTTAGCTCATTATGATGTTAACTATTTATCAAAAAAAGTTTCATGCGGCGTACTATCACCTGATTCTTATTAATTTTCTACCACTTTCACAATCTCCCATTCTCACACTTACCGCGAGTGCGTCGGCTGACGCTTGGTTAACTTAAAAGTCATTTGAGATCTATCGAGAAAGATGGTGAGCAATCGGCGTAAAAACACTTCCGAAAATGCAACGCTTCCTCCCGGACCAGGAATATTACGAGCACTTCACATATATTCAGCAACAGTAGTTGTCTAAGGCCGCTTGAGGACCTCCCCCCACCATTTGACCTTGTCCTTGAATGACGTCATATGACCTTCAGTTACGTGTCAGACGATATGACCTTGATCATGGGTGTCGACCTTGAGATTTGAGTATGTTCCTCAATATGTGACCTTGAAGTTTGGTCTTGAAAGATACCTCACGATCTTGCATTATGCACGTTCAATATGACCATGCGGTTCAACCTTGAGATTTATCCTTGCTCAATACGTGACCTCGATGTTTGACCTTGTATGATGTCACATCATAGGTCCTCGAGGCATGGCCCTGGACTTGTGCTTTGACCTTGAGATATAACTGTCATGTATTTGTTGAGTTGTGTTGACGACAGCAGCTAGTATTTACCAATCCAAAAAGTGAACATCATCATCACAAAGGTGAACATAGTTTATATTTTTGAACCGTAATTTCACTATATTTATGAATATGGATAATTTGAAATTTGACATTGAAAAAATCAATTTTGCTAGAATTCAACAAAGTGAAGCTTTAGAGCAAAAACCTATAACCGTCCTGGTTATTGATAGAGAATATAAAATAGAAAACATGTCAATGTATTCCACACGATATAGTAAATCCATTCAAGTAGTTTTATTGGATGAGGAAAGTAATACTCCTTTTAAAGCATGGCTTCCAAAACGTGTCACAGAGCAATTCACAGAAGACTTCATTCGTGAAGTGAATTCATCCAAAGCCAAATTCACACTTACTTATATGGGTCAAAGTTCACAGGATTATCCTGGTGCTAAAACCCGATCATTGATGAAATTCAATGTTTTGGATTGAAAGTTTTGAGAGTATAACTACAATCTTTCTTTTTTTTTGTAAATAGTGAAAATATGGTAGAATAATATGAAATATGTATCAACTTGCATAATAGGCTGATGAGTCTAACTTCTTGTCGAAATCCAGATTTCAACGCTCATATGGGTATACTTCAGAGTTCAGAGATAGTCGAATATTATTAATATTCACATGTATGAATTTAGTTACATCTTTTGATATATTTTCGGAACGGTCGGTGTTTTGAAAGCCGATGATGATGTATCGAGGTCTTTCAAGACTGTTGGTCGTCTTCACGGCCCATATATCTGAGGATGTGTCACGAAGTGTGGGTAATTCATAAAGGTCCCACATACGATAAGCCACCTTCACCTTAGCTGTCTGTCGATTTTCCGGCACAATGTGTCTGACTCTCCATTCTATTTTATTGATTTCCAAATCTGCATCGACTTCCTCAATAAATGAAATTTTGAATGATCGTGCTATAATCAAAATGAGCTCCTGTTTTACATTCAGTATCCCCTTATTGTAATCTTCAGCAAAACCCATGAGATACTTCAAGGGTAGTAGCGAATTTGCATGTGTTTGTCCAAATGAAATCATCGTTTTCATTGTGGTAGTTATGCCGGGTTTTCGAACAACGGCCACTTGCTCTCCACCCATTTCATAGCAAATTTCGTCGAAGAGGAAGGCGGCGAGGGCGTTATTGGATAGGTAGCACTGCCTCGTGACATCAGATGGTGTGAACTTCCCCTCGATATATATGTAACTATCTGCAATATCGAGTATAAAATCTTGAAAATTGATTGGAATTCTTATTTCATCTGAATTTTTGTGATATGGTGACCCATACGGCTTATATGTATGCTCATGAAGGCTAATGAGGGAATGGTCGAAGAGGGGCTCTTCGAACGCCTCCAGTTTATCGCTTGTGGTAATGGTCGCCATGTTATTACTATTTTTTATATCGCACCTTCAAGCCAATAGATTTGAGACATCAAGTTTAAACTACTAGCGCTCAGCCTATATCTTGATCGTTCGGCGGGCATACGCGGAATGAATCGACTTTTAGATTTCCTGATTGATTCGGCCGTTACTTGATGAAGATCCATAGTAATTTCACAAACTACACTTAAACGATTTGATCTCCACTAACTTTATTGAAAATAATCATAACATGTTTCGCTAAAACATTAGCTTTTTCAAATGATTAATCATTTGAAAAAGCTAATGTTTTAGCGAAACATGTTATGATTATTTTCAATAAAGTTAGTGGAGATCAAATCGTTTAAGTGTAGTTTGTGAAATCGACTTTTAGATTTTTTCTTCTTCAAATGTACATGATCAGTCTCCACCAAATGCATTACGCTGATTCAACTGCTGCCGCTGCTGCAATCGCTGGATATTAAAGCACAACCCCATTTTTTAGAAACAATTATGGTGAAGTCTATAGCTTTATCAAATACTGACATCTACTGAGCGTTAGAAAATGATAAATAATGAGTTAAAATTTCGTCAACTCCTGCTTTATACTGATTTTTTCACAGATTATCATCGCTCACCATCGTTTTTGCTCAATTGTTTGAATGCTTATCGAGGGTTGTTTTATCATATCAGATTGCATCGATTTGATATCCTTTTCCATATGTTCACATTTTTTTACAATTTCCACTAATTTCAGCCCAAGCGTAATGAGATCTTTCCTGACTGATGCGGAATATTTTTCTACTCCATCTAATCTCAAATTGATTTTATCAATATCAGAATCTAAGTCTCCTCTGATCTTTGAGATGTAAAAACCAACATATTTCCGATTAACACAATCCGTTCTCTCTTTAGGCTCGGCTATATTTTTCAAACGTTTATTTTCCATATCAAAATTTCCATCGGAAGTCAATTTAAAACCAACTCCAGGTTGTCCTCGCAAAACATTATTTGAAACTGCCTTACTTCTGCGACCAAACTTATCAATGCTTCCTCAACTCATTTTTGTGATACACTTATGACGGTCGTCGATGTTGTGAATCGACATATGAGAAATGATGATCGTTATAGCCTAATCAATTCCAATTTAACTATTATTTTTTTACCATTGAAATTGATTAGATTACCACTATCATCCAATATGCGTAAAGTGATATTGTCGAGGTACTTACGACCGCCAGGCTGGATTGGCATATAAATAATATTTTGCGGTTCCTTGGTGAGTTTGTAACCGGGCTCTACATCAATATCAAATTCAAAGATGCTATGGATTTCATCACCATTTGAATATGCTCCAGCTGTGACATTACAATCCACACGAATAATTCTCACCTTATTGATATTTACGGGCAATGTTGATTCATGAGTTTCATCGATGCCAAACACATCGGCTTCGAACCCTAAAAGTTCGGCAATAGTGTTTTCATGTTTGAGATGTATGTAATATTTCGACCTCATTTCACATTTCAGAGTGTTGTTTTTTGCGTGTAGGAGAAATACTCCATCGATATTCTCTTCAGCTCCATTCTCCAATTGCATTTCTTTGGATTTCATGAATTTTTGAATCATCTTATTGATTTCATCAATTTCATATGCTCCAGGTGGAATTTTTATAATGATAGGAGGTGAGTTAGCTTCTTTAGAATAGGCGATAACATTATTTTTCACATCCACATTGAATATGGAGTTGTAGGAATAGAAACCGTGTAAGCCCAGACCATAATTAGCGCCTCTATCCAATTCGATGGGTGGGTAGAAGTTGGCGCTCAACTTTCACTGACTCATGTCTTTTTATTGCTGACAGCAGAAATTGTGGAGTAATCGTCGTTTTTTAGGTGACCTGTCCAGATGATCCATCCCATTATGTGTGACTACATTCACATCATTCACTTTACAATAACAACAGAAAATTTTTCTTGTAGGTGGCCCATCATTCACATCGGAATTATTGCTGTTACCGTTGGAATTATTCTGATGGTCTTCGCAGTACTGATACTTTAAGACATCAATATCATTTTGTAGATTTTGTGGGAACTTATCCCATGCAGATGCAATTTCATGCGATGCACACCCAATCAACACCTCTTTCGGCATTCCAGCGAGTTGTTCTTTACTGATTTCTCGTAAAGTGCGTACTCTGGAATATGCGATCAATGAATGACTCATCCTCTTGATACTTTCCCTGTCCTGCGCTGGTGTTATCTCCATGTCTTGCTCTGTAGAAATTCCAAACACAAATGACCACACCATACTGTGTTGAATTGTTGTTTACGCTCATAGTTAAATGTGATAATATTGATAGGATTTGAAACCCTATAAAAATAGTGAATCAATTCTTTTGGAGGGGGTAAATCACCGAAACTATCAAAATATTTCACTGAAGTGTCACTTTTTCTGTATGCTACCCAATGTGTCCCTTGACCATGTCGACTATCCAAATTTACTATGGCAGATTCATATCGGAATGGTCCCGATTTTGGCAAATCGTCACGCATATATACCCCCCCGAAAATATGGAATCATCATTTTCTTAGCATGATAGTCGAGATCGATGTTGGAGAGAGCTCTTTGTGGTAGCAAATCTATGAGTTTTTTGAAATTTGAGGTTTCAAATAGACTCCTAATCCTTTACGGTAAGGCTTCAGTAGATAACGCTTCCTCGTTTACCTAGAGCGATTGCCTCCATGTTTTTATTATGTCGATTCGCCTCACTCAATTGCTCCCTACTCGCTTTCGCTGCTTGTACTGCTTTTGTTATGCCAGCTGTAGCACCAGCTAAACTACCTAGCGCCGATAAACTAGCAAAAATTGTAATAAGTGGTAGTATTCCACCAATTTTAGGAATTGATATGATTCGCGGTGTGTGAATTTTTTTTTTCCCAATCGCAGCCCTCGTATATTTGCGTGCTGCTTTTAGTGCAATTTCAGCTGCTCTTTTAGAATTTTTGATAACAAATTCATTTCCGCCCGCTTTGTGTAGAACATCACGCACTTTCTTAACGATTCCAGAACCAAAAGCTATCACCTTAGAATCTTTCAATAGTTTCTTTTATTTTTTTTTCTTGGTAGGACCCTTTTTTTTATGTATTCGTGACTGCTTGGATGGTGACTCGCAACCCATACCAAATCGCCGTTTTGCCTTCATTATATTCGTAATTAGCCAAGCGGCTCCTTTCTCTCCAATAGATGCGTCTTTTGCCTTGAATCGATTCCAAGCACTTTCTGCAAGCTCCCGATCCGCTATATGTCTAGCTGGAAGATTGTTAGGATTCTGTGAATATGCAATATCGTGTTTTCGACATGCAGAATCCAGTTGATTGACACCCGGATCACCTCTCGCCAATCTTTTCTGCAATTTGGTGCCAGGGCCGCAATACTGATAGCCAAGTAAGTGTAATTCGAAAGGTAGACTATTGATGAGGGAATTGACCAATCCCCTACCAGATTGGTAGGGGATCTGCATCGGCTCATAACCCCCATTTAAATAAAGGAATCGATATGGAGACCTGCTTATATAGTCTCCAACTGTCATACAATGCGCATACTAAAGCAGACGTACCAATTTTCCATCGATAATTTCGATGAAAAAGTGGGTGGCGGATCGGAAAGCGGTGTCAAACAACGTCATGGATCCTTACTTCCACTATCCATCCATGGTCTGATTATCGGACGTTCCAATTGCGGCAAGACAAATGTTATGATTTCTTTACTGACTCACCATCTAGGATTACGATTTGCAAATGTTTATCTTTATTCAAAGTCCCTTTATCAACCCAAATATGAGTATTTACGTGAAGTATTAGCTCCAATTGAAGGATTGGGATTTTACACTTTCGCCAATAATGCAGCTGAAATAGTAGAGCCTTCAGATGCCAAAACCGACTCAATATTCATTTTCGATGATGTGATGTGTGAGAAACAGAATGTTATACGATCATATTTCAGTATGGGTCGTCACAAAAAAGTGGATTGCTTCTATCTAGCCCAAACATATTCACGAGTCCCGAAACAATTGATTCGAGATAATGCAAATTTTATTGTGCTATTCGAACAAGATGATATGAATCTCAATCGTATTTTTTCTGACCACGTGTCACCAGATGTGACATACAAGCAATTCAAAGATATGTGTGCGAGATGTTGGGAGATAAAATATGGATTTTTAGTAATTGATAAGGATCGAGAAGTGCTAGATGGACGTTATCGAAAAGGTTTTGATGCTTTCATATATCCTTGACGTTCTTGAAACAATTGAATCATTCGAGTGCTAGATAGTGTGGACGACGCTTCATTGTACACATTCTTGAAAATACATTATGGAGAGAAAAATGATGATGAAATGTGTTTGAAAAGAAAGTTAATTGAAGCAACAGATGCTTTTCGGAAGAAATTCAATTATATCAAGAATAGTCGCTTAGGTGATCAATCAGCACTCGAAAGAATCTATTAGCCAATAATAACACCTTTGAAAGCAATATCTGCCAATACTGGATGTGCATCTCAAATATATCAGGTGATGCAGACAACAAAGAGTGCTACACCACTCACCGCCAAAAATGTAATCAAAAGTGAGCTAAAACCGAAATTTGAAGAGGCTTTCTCGAAGGATCTTCAAGCTTCTTCATCGACAACTTCAGATTTAGAATCATCTAATGTGCTTGATAATGGTGATGAGGTACAAAAGCACATACAACAGTTACTATCAGGACATCTCTCATACGATACCGTCTTTGGAGTTCACATGAACACTGAAACGGGGAATTTACAAATGGGTGTAGCTGATGTGGAGTTCATCGATGAGAAAATTGTGTTCAGAAAAATTGCAAAACTATTGCCACTTATCAGGGTACCCCAAAACTATATAAATTGATATTCATGAAAGTACCATCGGGAAATATCCTTTCTTTCGATATGACCACTTATGGTGATATACTCAAATTATTGAAGGCATCATATAAATACAATGAAAGAAAACAGGGTCTACTATCAAATAATTGGAAGAAATATCGAGAAATAATCGTACCACTATTATCCAATGGAAACCCACTGCAGAATCTCAGTAGAGAAGGTACCGGTATAATCAAAATACCCACTCAAAAAAAATATCAGAAATAAGCATATAGATTATGTTTATTGGAATAAACTCGAAGAATTGGTTGATCGCCTTCAATTGCTTTGGAGTTCACGAATGGCTGGACATACCGGGCACGATAATGAAATATTGGCCATAATTGAGGAATTACGTGAAGAAGGATTAGTCTATTGACCGTAATAGAATGAACACAATGTATGAAGCTGACTCAGTTACTCACAAACGATCTAACTATGCATACCACAATTGATAAATTTGGCCGTAGAAGGGGTGGTGTTGGTAAACCACTCGTTGGAAGATCGGGTGTTGGATTCATTCTCGCACCACATGGTGATTATGACATTCAGAATAAGCGATTGTAGAATATTGGTGAACCTGTAGACGGTGAAGACTCTGTCACTAAAAGATACGTTGACGATCACATTGAAGAAACCAAGGAATCAATCCTGAACTATTTCCAAGAATTCATTGAGCTACGATACGTCAGAAAAAACATTGATTCAAAAAATACTGAACTGCGAATCATTATTGACAAAAATGTACTCATCACTTCAGCATTAGCTGATCGATTGACTAATGTGGAAAAGCGAATTGGTGTTGTAACCGAGTTGATACTTTTACTGGTTGATACTTTTACTGAGCGAGTTATTGAAGTTGAACAGTCAGTCGTTAAACCTGCAAGTGAACAGTAGCGAACTGAATTCTCGACTTCATCACTTCGAAGAAGTCATATAGCATTAATATGAGTGATGCAAAATGGCAGGTTGTGAAGGAAATACATAAGCCAGCGCGTCGAAATTTTCCCCGTCGAAAGACAATAATAGAGGGATTTTATGACTTGTGGCAGATGGATCTGATGGTAATGCAACCTTATGCTGAACAAAATAATGGTTATAGGTACATCCTCATAGTAATCAACTGTTATTCAAAGTATGTATGGTCAAGACCACTGAAAAATAAAACAGCTGATTCAGTTACTGCAGCTATGGCGAGTGTGTTGAAAGATGCGAAGCATGTCCCAAGAACTCACAATCTGATCACGGTACCGAGTTTTATAATTCAAAATTTTCATCGCTAATGAGAGAGCACCGTATCAATCATTACTCAACATTCAGCACAAAAAAGGCTGCAAATGCGGAAAGAGTCATCAGGACGTTGAAAAGTTGGCTTTATAGACAATTTTCACTTCAAGGCCATTACAGTTGGTTGAATATTCTTCCTAAAATTACCAGTCAATATAACAACAAAGTTCATCGTACTATTGGTATGAAGCCCGCAGACGTAAAACCATCCACAAAAATGACAGTTTATGCAAGATCAAAGAAGCAGCATAGAAAACGTGACAAAAAAGAATTTAAAATTGGAGATATGGTGCGAATCAGTAAGTTTAAAAATGCATTCGCCAAAGGTTATACAGCAAATTTTACTACTGAACTTTTTAAAGTTGTGAAAATTAATAGTACAGAGCCTATAACTTATGAGCTAGAAGATGTGAATGGAGATCCGATCAAAGGTTGCTTTTATAAAATGGAGTTGAATAAAGCGAGAGATCCCAATACATATTTGGTTGAGCGAGTTTTGAAAAGAAAAGGACGTCGCCTATTTATGAAGTGGTTGGGATTCTCTGGAGATCATAACTCTTGGATCGATGAAAGTTCATTAGTTTAATTGAAATATTATTGTAGTAAATGGAAAAATAAAGACAATATAATGAAATTGAATTTTTATTATTGAATATTAAAGCAATTTATTTATTCAACATATAATTTCACATGTATTAAATATTGACATTAGCTGTGATGGGTGGCACTGTAACGAATAGCGTTACCATATATTTCTCGTCTTTTCATCTGATCTTCACTGTTCAGACACCAACAATCCCGGAAGTGAATGTTCTCATCGGGATGGAAATCACCAACATTTTCACATAATATCAATTCACTTCTGCATACGGTACATAAATTGTTCCTACAATCTATTTTATAGTTATCACAACGTAGACAACGTTGAAGTGGTAACTCACTATTTGCTGCACAGTTCACACAAATATTTGTATAAATTCCCATATTGTCACACACGATTCCTATGGAACATTTGCAGCACTGATGTTGGGGGCATACTTCTGGAGTTGAATTATTTGTCGCCTTCGGAACTTTAATTGGACTCGGAACTTTAATTGGACTCGGAACTTGGGTTGGATTTTTCAATACACATCTACGACACAGACCGGTACATGGATTAATATATGCTTCAGGCCAATAACCTTCACAATTATTACACATTATAACTTGATCGACTTTGATTGGATGACCGCGTACTTTCGGTTTAGAATCCCACTCTTTTGGAAAAGGCATATTAGTATTCACTATTAGATGTCGAAATATTCAGCTGATGAATTCAAATGTACTCTCATGAACCTCTCTATTATAAACCTATTATAAACACCTAGAGTGAAAAGAGGAGGGGTGGTGTAGTGGTAGGATTACCACCTCCACAAGAATGAAAAACATAGAAAAATCGACTCGCAACTCTGAACTCCACTTACTGTTCACTAGTGCTAGTAGTAGCTTTGACGAAACTTATCGAAAAAAAAATGAACGCTAAAAAAATCAATGAAGTTTTGATGAGATTGTCTCTCGAAGACAAAAATAATTGGTTTTCTAATGAAGAGAATGAACTTCCCAACGACATTATTGAAGAATAGGACGAACTTCCCATCGACGTTATTGAAAAAGAGGATGGCATTATCGGGGGAGAGGATGATATCGTCGAAGGAGGGGACGACATAATCGACATCGTAGATGACATCGATGTAGGAGAAGACGGTGTAGCCATGATAGATGAGGGTATCGATGTAGAAGAAGATGGTGTAGTCATGGTAGGTGAGGGTATCGACGATGACCTGGCGACTGACAATGGGAACAATATTGTAGGAAGTCGTTGGTTGAATGTCAGTGATACGGTGGAAAATAATTTAGATTTATATTGTGTTACGGACTCCCATGTTTGTATACGAACCATTGACGATATCATCCACATGTTATGTTGGTGCTGTTTTAGGTTTTATTCCCATCGAAATAATAATGGGGGTGAGTATCAACATATTGATATCCATTACACTATTTCGATGATGGGGATGACGCAAACTTTTTGCGAAGCTTGTGACATATCTTCCAATGATTCGTTGAATGTGAAGAGATAATATAAAATAAACCACTATGGTAATGCAAGTCTCTAATATCTATTGCAATCTTTCACGCTTCATATTGGAATTTGTATTTGACTTCTCAATTTTTTCTATCAGCTATAAGTGATAGATGCGGGTAATTAGCTTTCAAAAAAAAATTGGGTTAGGTTGAACACTGCCCCAAACCACGCAGTATTCCGTGTGCACCAACCAGATTTTGTGCACTCCGAAAAATAAACCTAACGCAACCATTTTAATCGTCATCTATAACGATTATGTCAGGATCCGGAGAATCGGGTATCTCAATAATTACAGGGGGGTCATCAAATTGATTTTGTTCTTCGACTTGATAATCCAAATACGGCTCCATAATGTCGGGGCTGGGTGATTCTTCCCGAACTATCAGAAAAAACTCGTTCATCACCCCAAAGTCGGCATCCGGACACGTTGAAGTGATATCTTGTACCTGGATATCTCCATAGGACGAACCTTCGGGAGAATCGAAATGAGGCTCACTTGAGGAATCGGCTTCCTGCACAAATGGAGTTACTCGATTCATGATGAGTGAACAAGTCTATCAGTTATTGAGAATGCAACCTTTTATATATGATTTGTAGAAGGAGGGAAAGTGGAGGGGGTGATGGAGGGGGTAGAAGTATTCGTTAAATGAATCATAATATGAGGGATGAAAATGAAAAAACAGATGTGGTCCGCTTCGCTCCGCTCCGCTTAAAAAATTTTTCGACCCGCGAATTGAATTAATTCGCGATCGCCGTTGAAATTATTCTGCGGATTCGCGAATTTGCTGTCACGGTCGAGGATCCGCGGATAGTCCGCCGATAAAAACGCGGGTCCGCGGCCAAGGCCGCGTTAAACCTCCCAATTAAACTAATGAACTTTCATCGATCCAAGAGTTATGATCTCCAGAGAATCCCAACCACTTCACAAATAGGCGACGTCCTTTCCTTTTCAAAACTCGCTCAACCAAATATGTATTGGGATCTCTCGCTTTATTCAACTCCATTTTATAAAAGCAACCTTTGATCGGATCTCCATTCACATCTTCTAGCTCATAAGTTATAGGCTCTGTACTATTAATTTTCACAACTTTAAAAAGTTCAGTAGTAAAATTTGCTGCATAACCTTTGGCGAATGCATTTTTAAACTTACTGATTCCCACCATATCTCCAATTTCAAATTCTTTTTTGTCACGTTTTCCATGCTGCTTCTTTGATCTTGCATAAACTGTCATTTTTGTGGATGGTTTTACGTCTGCGGGCTTCATACCAATAGTACGATGAACTTTGTTGTTATATTGACTGGTAATTTTAGGAAGAATATTCAACCAACTGTAATGGCCTTGAAGTGAAAATTGTCTATAAAGCCAACTTTTCAACGTCCTGATGACTATTTCCGCAATTGCAGCCTTTTTTGTGCTGAATGTTGAGTAATGATTGATACGGTGCTCTCTCATTAGCGATGAAAATTTTGAATTAAAAAACTCGGTACCGTGATCAGATTGTGAGTTCTTGGGACATGCTTCGCATCTTTCAACACACTCGCCTTAGCTGCAGTAACTGAATCAGCTGTTTTATTTTTCAGTGGTCTTGACCATACATACTTTGAATAACAGTTGATTACTATGAGGATGTACCTATAACCATTATTTTTTTCAGCATAAGGTTGCATTTCCATCGGATCCATCTGCCACAAGTCATAAAATCCCTTTATTATTGTCTTTCGACGGGGAAAATTTCGACGCGCTGGCTTATGTATTTCCTTCACAACCTTTTTGCATCACTCATATTAATGTTATATGACTTCTTCTAAGTGATGAAGTCGAGAATTCAGTTCGCTACTGTTCACTTGCAGGTTTAACGACTGACTGTTCAACTTCAATAACTCGCTCAGTAAAAGTATCAACCAACTCGGTTACAACACCAATTCGCTTTTCCACATTAGTCAATCGATCAGCTGATGCTGAAGTGATGAGTGCATTTTTGTCAATGATGATTCGCAGTTCAGTATTTTTTGAATCAATGTTTTTTCTGACGTATCGTAGCGCTGGCGCAATGAATTCCTGGAAATAGTTCAGGATTGATTCCTTGGTTTCTTTAATGTGATCGTCAACGTATCTTTTAGTGACAGAGTCTTCACCGTCTACAGGTTCACCAATATTCTGCAATCGCTTATTCTGAATGTCATAATCACCATGTGGTGTGAGAATGAATCCAACACCCGATCTTCCAACAAGTGGTTTACCAACACCACCCCTTCTACGGCCAAATTTATCAATTGTGGTATGCATAGTTAGATCGTCTGTGAGTAACTGAGTCAGCTTCATACATTGTGTTCATTATATTACGGTCAATAGACTAATCCTTCTTCACGTGATTCCTCAATTATGGCCAATATTTCATTATCGTGCCCGGTATGTCCAGCCATTCGTGAACTCCAAAGCAATTGAAGGCGATCGACCAATTCTTCGAGTTTATTCCAATAAACATAATCTATATGCTTATTTCTGATATTTTTTTTTGAGTGGGTATTTTGATTATACCGGTACCTTCTCTACTGAGATTCTGCAGTGGGTTTCCATTGGATAATAGTGGTACGATTATTTCTCGATATTTCTTCTAATTATTTGATAGTAGTCCCTGTTTTCTTTCATTGTATTCATATGATGCCTTCATTAATTTGAGTATATCACCATAAGTGGTCATATCGGAAGAAAGGATATTTCCCGATGGTACTTTCATGAATATCAATTTATATAGTTTTGGGGTACCCTGATAATAATTTAATACGCGGGTCGAAAAATTTTTTGACCCTGCGCACAGGGTCAACCGCACAGTTAACAATACCTTAGGAGTTGAGGATATCTAGTTTATTCCCAGATATCGTACATCATATATATATATATATATATATATATATATATATATATATATATATATATATATATATATATATATACATATATATATATATATATATATATATATATATATATATATATATATATATATATTGAGTAAAACATCACATATATGTGAAATAAAATACACTATTTTCTCTATGGATCATCATCAATTGGTTCTTTTTGCAATCCGCTCAGGAGAAAAATTTCACCTAAACTGACCTAACCTAAGCAACTGTATGCAATCATTTATATTCACATCTACTTATTCGAACACACTAAATGCTTTCATCTTTCAACACTTCCAAAAAAATTCTGAAATTCTGATTGGGGCATGTTAGATGCCCCAATCAGACGACTCAATGTCGTTATGTCCCCAAGGTAATGTCTTGGTGGTATTAGGTATTATGAACCTTTTATCATCCTTATGTGATAGAGCAACTTTATTGCACATCAATGTATATACTTCATGTAAATCACTTCGAAATATATTCATCTTTCGCAATATTGTACCACCTGTTACAACAATCTTTATGTAATCATCAACTGATATTTGATTTCTTATAACGGATTTTTTGATACCTTTTGCCTTCTTTATTTCATCTGATACACTTTGAACGTGATAAGTTTTGGCACCTGTGCCGTGGAAACTAATGATGGGATCATTCGGGAGTTCATCCTTCATCTTTCCAAGTATCGACTTCGTTACTGGCACATTGAATTTATTATTCATCACATAGTTGGAAGTGTCAAATTTATCAATGTTCTCACTCATGAAATCATAGAAATTATCAGTCATTATTTTCAATGTCAAAGAATCCGTATCGGTTTATAGAAGAGAAGCTTGAGATCCGTAATGCTTTTTGATGACGTCATAGAAAAAGTCGTTAGATAACAGTTTTCGACGTATCCAATATGCAAAATCCCAGATATAACGGTTTATTGTAGCAAACCTTAACTCTACCTATATGAATGGCGACAAAGTCATCCGAAAATATATGAGTGCCAACGATATAAGAGCGTTGGCACTCATGCCTCTTCTTATAGATTCCCAATGTTTAACAATGCGAATGTCCCTTCTATTATTAACATCCTCCATTGTTTTACCATATATGGAATTCACGTTCAGTTTGAAATAGTTCTTCTCAAACTTATTTTTTGCATTATTTCTTAGGGTTGTATTCAAATCAATATATCTCTTCAACCATGGTGATTGATTGAATCTGAGAATTCTATGAGTTCTCATCACCATCAAACCATTACGAACCGCCTGTTTCAAATTTCTATAGTGAACAATATATTTTTTTATCATTCAAATTCGGGATGAGTTTGGGTATTTTAGACTTTGAACCAGGTGGTATAATGCTCTTACCAAAAATGGCAAATCTGAATGTAAATCGTGCAATTCTATAGGAGAGTGCACATCTACTTCAAGAATGTATCCTTGACAGCCATCATCTGGGATGCTATTGATATTTAGCTGACTTATTTCATCGGTGGTCAACCAAGTGAATCCGTCAACAGGTAGTGATTGACACATACTATAATGAGCAGGATCCAATTTGTATGTACCCAAACTCATATTTCTGAAATTTTCAACTATATCACACAACAACAGAACATCAGATTTCAAGTAAATGTCAGAATATTCACCTAAATCCCGACAATTGAACATGCCCCATACCTGTTTCACTCTATCATAATCCTCATCAGAAATATGCTTCTCATTCAGTTTATCATAAAAGTCCAACTTCGATGGTATACTTGAATAATTCAATTTATCCAGACAATCGATAAAGTTATAAGGAAAAACACCTTTCTGCCTCATTAGCTGAAATTTATCATTTTCTGGAAAATATTTTCTAGTTTCAACAAAATGTTTTTCATCCAAATTATCACCGAACTCTTGTAGAGATGCAGCCAAAAATTTGAAGTTGTCCACAAATCTCAATTTCAAATATTTTTTTTTATTTGACCATTTCGATACAATTTATTTTCCATGAATAGATGTTTCGTGAAAGAAACATATTTCTCTTTAGTTTGAGCGATGACATCAACTTTATTTTTATCGGTACATAACTCCTTTATGAATAAGTGGCAGTCATACCCGCTGAGATTATGGAAAATGATTGGAATGAATTCGGGCAATTTGAAATTGAGATTACAAATGGAATGAGTAGCTCCATTTCTTTTTTTCCCCGTTAGATGGCAATGATCACGTACTTTAATATCACCCTCTTCAAATTTATTTCCACATATCCCATATGTGGTGGCAATATCGAAGTCATGCTCTTCCTCAGCAGTCAAAGGACTCATCGGAACAACATTTTTCAAATATTTGTGATATATATTGGTTACGTCAGCCTCCAAGTTTGAAACAAACACTTTAGCTCCATCAGCACCTCTGTATAATAAAAATTTGGAGATTGAATCATCAAAAGAGCACTTTATGATATATGAGAAAGCATATGGTTCATGAAGATAAGTTTTATTTGTGAAAGAGTGTGCAGGATTTGGTTCATTTGTGTGCACTGGTTTCAAAATAGATTCAAAATCAGCATACACAACGAATGGAACTTTCAATTGTTTTTCGAAATTTTCAAATTCCAAAATATTTTCAGGTACACATTTACCAAATTTGTCAATTCATAAATTAGTGTTCGGTGTTGTTGAAATGTGATTACAATCATTTAACTGGTGTCGCAATAAAGCCCGCTCATCACTAAAGTACAATAAACAACCATCACAAAAATATTTTTTTTGGTGATGTGCAGATATTTGGGATGAAACTAGTCTCTATAAATCCTTTATCCAACAATAATGACTATTACCAGATTCGTCTGTGATATTCAATAGATTCACGTGACTGTTAAGCCTAAATTTTGAATAATGTAATGGGCCTACAACTTCATATTCGATTTTGACATTTTTGAAAGTGTTCTCCAACCCATAAACATTGATAGAGCAATTATTCATAACCTCAAATTAAGGGATATCTTTCAACTTAACTGGAAATTCCATCCCTGCTACATTCAATACGGTTGAAAAGTGCGGGTATGACGAAAGTTCACACACTTCCGCACTAGTAGGATATAAAGTTGAAGTCACAGCCCATGCAAAGCAGTATTGGTCCTGATTCACAACATTCACCACACTTTTCTTGGACTCGATGAATTTGGGAAGTTTGATGTAAGAAGATCCACCAAGGGGGCTAAACTTATTAACATTCACCTCCAAATACAAAATTGTCCCAATTGTCCAACCTGAAAACAGAGATTATTTTTCGACACACTCAATTGATGATGTTTAGAATAGATCACATACCTGAATCTCGATGTTGAAATTCCATCGCTTGGGCAGTCAAACTATCAGCAAAATTATCATATACCACATTCAAATCATTCGATTGATCAATAACTTGATTGGAACTATTGAATGCTTTAACATCACAGTACTCTTTAGTTTGTAGATTGTAGCGCCCAAACACCTCCATATTCACTTTCACAATTTTATGAATGACCAACACTTCTTCCAGTAGTTTCAACAGTTTCTGCTTCAATTCATTGAAGAATGTGTTGTAATCCATATGGTGATTTTGACTATTCACCCTATAGCTCACAATTCTACACTTGAACGCTGTGCCTACAATTTTAACACCTTCCCGATAATGCACACATGCATTCGTTCTATGGTGCAAAGTTCTACGATGTACATTCATCTGATCACTTAAAATTGTCAAATTGCAGCACTGGCATGTCTGCATTACCGGAGGTGCTGGGGGGTTTAACCTCATCCTCTTCGGAGTTGATGCTTCCCCATCATTCTCAGTTGATGGTCCTCCATAATTCATCAACGTACATGAATCGCGCTGATGACGACGCAGGTTGTCACTGCGTGTGAAAATTTTCCCACATTCGTTGCACATATACATTTTGTATGAAATTATATGAACCACAAGATTAGGAGGAGAATGCGAACTGAGTGAAACATTCACTCCCGTTAAAATTATTCCCCCCCACCACTACATGTTCAAGGTTATATGACATGCATATATATCAAGGTCGTAAGATGCTCTCAAAGGTTGAACCTCAAGGTCACATATTAGAAATAGTTTGAATTATCAAGTTCAAATTTCATGTTTAAAGTTATATAGCATACACACAGCTCAAGGTTGATCTTAAAGGTAAAGCACAAGTTCAGAGTAATGTATTGCAGATATAATGGATAAGGTGAAGATCATATGATGTGACATCTTTCAAGGTTTAACATCGAGGTCACATATTGAGCAAGGATAAATTTCAAGGTCGAACCGCATGGCCATATTGAACGTGCATATTGCAAGATCATGAGGTATCTTTCAAGACCAAACTTCAAGGTCACATATTGAGGAACAGACTCAAATCTCAAGGTCGACACCCATGATCAAGGTTATATCATCTGACACGGTACTGAAGGTCATATGACTTCATTCAAGGACAAGGTCAAATGGTGGAGGGAGGTCCTCAAGCGGCCTTAGACAACTACTAGCAACTTTTTGTGTTTCCTGAACTTAATTAAAATTACTATTAGAATTGTAACACGCACTGTAATGCTAATAACCAATTTGGTTGGTGCGTTTATCGTTTGAAATACTTCGCAAACTATTTCATTAACAAAACTTCAAGGTCGATTCACAACCACTCATCAACTCGAGCAAATCTTTTCACATAGCTCAAGGTTGATCTTAAAGGTAAAGCACAAGTTCAGAGTAATGTATTGCAGATATAATGGATAAGGTGAAGATCATATGATGTGACATCTTTCAAGGTTTAACATCGAGGTCACATATTGAGCAAGGATAAATTTCAAGGTCGAACCGCATGGCCATATTGAACGTGCATATTGCAAGATCATGAGGTATCTTTCAAGACCAAACTTCAAGGTCACATATTGAGGAACAGACTCAAATCTCAAGGTCGACACCCATGATCAAGGTTATATCATCTGACACGGTACTGAAGGTCATATGACTTCATTCAAGGACAAGGTCAAATGGTGGAGGGAGTTTCCTGAACTTAATTAAAATTACTATTAGAATTGTAACACGCACTGTAATGCTAATAACCAATTTGGTTGGTGCGTTTATCGTTTGAAATACTTCGCAAACTATTTCATTAACAAAACTTCAAGGTCGATTCACAACCACTCATCAACTCGAGCAAATCTTTTCACATTATCACATAACAAAAAGTTTTGTGGGGTGTAATAATTTCTCAGTGTCAAAACACTGAAAGGAGGTCGGGGGAGGACGAGGCGCGGATGTGACTCATATTTTCGTCTCTTCCGCATTTTTCTTTGTAAACAAATCGTTCACGTTGCTTCTATGTGAATTGAATCATTTGTTTACATAAAAAAGGCGGGAAAGAGACATTCGCGCCTCGTCTCCGCCCAACGCGACTTCCGTTCTGTGTGAATTGGCTCTTAAAGTTTTTTTTACCTGAGCAATCAGAAGCTGTTCCTATCTTATAGATGAATTCAACATTTATCTGGAGAGTAAAAGAAAGGACAGTTACAGGTGGTGGCCATCGGTAAAATACCCCCCTTCACTTGCAAACAGGTAAGAAGTACATCGTTTTCGCAAAGAATGTAAAAAGCGAAATGAATCAATATAGCACAAGGAAATATCCTTTTCCTGGTTAACTGTTATTTTTACCATACATTTAATAATTAATTTATTTATACATTCATTGTATCACAATATATATTTTTTTTATGAAAAAAAAAACAGTTTTGATGAAGGAGTGTTGATTTTACCCATTTGAAGTTTACGTTTGCAATGAAAACTGGATAATAAAACTATATGGACTCAACATCTATAATTTTGAATTGTTATAAAATATGTTTTCCATGTGTAATCTAATAAATACATTGTAAGTTCTTTCTATAAATATTAATTCTCATTTCATCAAATACAAGTAGGTGTCCTCAAAACAAACATCGTTTCTTTGTTTTATTTGATAACATGGAAATTTTTCAGAAAAATTCAATATAACTTTCAGACCCGATTATGTACATTTGTCTTTTCCTCTTGGATACAAAATTTACTCATTTTCATGATGCATATTTTCACCCAAACTTATTGGATAAAAATAACACGTTTTATCATCTGGTCTCCAAATGTGATTGTCGTTATCATCGAATGGTCTACTATTTTCACAACAACGTCTCCTATTCAAATTCGTTTTTGTTTCTTAAGTCTGAAACGGTATTGACTTGATTTAAAGCCCGTTACACGAGTTCAACTTCATCGATGAATCCACGGGATGCTTCCTTCGATGCATTCGATAACACTTCAATTTATTCCTTTCAAACTCTCTCCAAACAATTGTTTGCGGAACGTTGAGTTCTCCAAAATTCAGTTCAGAAGTTTTAGCGCAAATAGAATGTGAAGTTTGTATTGGATTTTATTAAATATAAACTGTAAATTTGAACATGTGCAAGAAAATTCGATCCAGCTCATGTTTTATAACTTTATATTTATAATTTATGCAGTCTTTGACATAGAAATAGTATCGGTCACCTTATTCAATAACGAAGATCGCAGTTATCGGCATTATTTCTTATGAACATGATTATTTCCTTCAAACCGATAATTATGATGAAAACAGTGAGGAATTTAGCAAAACAGAATTAGGTAGCTATGAAACCCTTCTTACCATCAACAATGAAACTGACAGCCATGAAATTAACATCTATTCTTGAATCATACGTGACTCCCGGGTCTTGTTATGCTTCATTGTCACAATTGCAATCACTGCCACTGTCCTAATCAAGTTGAACCAATGTAATCAAATATTCAAATATGATTGTGACTAAATATTCCAAATAAAAAATTATATTAATGCTTCTTCAGAAATTCACATGTTTAATTTAATACTAGGATTGGACAGTAACTCGATACTAACTCTACTGAGACAACTCAAATGAGTAAGTATGTGAATTAAATAAAACACAATGAACAATTACAGGCGACCGAAATGAAAAACGAATTGCCACTCTACACTGATTCAAATAACCTCCTGGAAACAAGACAATAATTATTCAATTCAGACTCTACCTGGAATGCTAACAATTTATATATAATATTCCCCGTCCTAGAAATCGCACATTAAAAGGTAAGACCTCGTTCATTCTTAGCTCACACAATTTTTGACTTCTGAAAGTTGTCATTCGTAAATGGGAGACAGCTGGTCAACGGAAAAACAGATTTTCAACAGACATATTCTAAAACATCGATATCTTAATCAAAACTTGGCTAGATAATAAGACATTTTCTCAGTTCGAATAGAATCATTATTTTGAACTGTAGCAATTTCGATTGGAAACAAAAATTCGTGCTGGTGGGCCGTGGTCGAATGGAACCTAAAGCATCGAACTTTTCGTCTGCTACTGCGGTAGACATAATCAACAACAACTGAGTCTCCATATACGACTGATGATGTTTGATTCAGAAATGATTTGATGAATCTAGCATGGCATATAATTTATGAAGCAACTGATATTGATCACTGTTGAATGAATTTATTTTACAAATTTTCAATATTCATACTCCGGAAAAAAATCCCAAAAAAAATATTAATACACGCCCATCAGGATCGATCATAGCATTGTGCAGTCTTAAAGGCACGAAACTTCCACAGCACTGAGATTATTATAAAAATAATAAATCTTGCAATACAGCTAGACATGCCGAAAAAAGCGTATTCAAATCATAACCTATTGAACTCGGATGTTAAGAAATTGGAGCACTGGAGCAATGATTTTTTAAAGAACTGGTCTTAATCATGATATGCCAAATAGAAACTTATCAAATCAGTATAATTAAAACCAGAAACAAGGACTAAGTGTTTCGTTTTATTTTTCTCTGGCTGATGAAATTTCTGTTTTTCAAATTAATGGGATGGAAATATGTAAAAGTCATACCGCTTTCAAGTCAACCATCTCGAAAGTAACAATGATTTGAGACCAATAAGAGTTTTTTAGAATTTTTCAAAATTATAAAAAGAATCGTGGATGTTAACCTACATAATATATTACCATTCAAACAAGCAGGTTTCATAAGTATAGCTGTGCCACAGCGTTACTTGTAATAGTTGATTGAATATAAATCAAAGATATAAATTCGAATAAATTGACAGCATCAGTTCTCTTATACTATTCAAAAGCATTCAATAATATTAACCATAAAATTTTGTTAGCAATTCTGAATTATTTCATTTTCGATATTTCAGATAGAAAGTTGATTTCGTCTTATCTGGAAAAGAGTTTGCAGAACTATTGCAACTGACAGCATATCTTCTAGTTGTAAGTAACCAGATCGATACAGGGGTGTCACAAGGCAACATTTTTTCTCCTTTGTTCTATACTTCGTATACAACCGCTGTCATTAAAAACCTAAATTATGGTGAATACTATCTTCATGCTGAAAATTCTCAAATTTATTTATTTTTTTCAAACCAGCAGGATCAATAAATTGCATTGCAGGATCGGACTTTTTTTGTTGACCAGTGCCAGCTGCTGCTGACGCAATTTTCTATACATTTCGTCGATTTCCTCCCAATAGGACTCTGCTGTTATGGTTTGGCCCGGTTGCAGAAAGTTATAGTGAATCACACCAACCGCTGACCACCATACAGTAACCATGGTCTTCCTTTGGTGAGTTTTCGCCTGGGTGTCTAATCGGTGTCCTGAACGGCTCCTGTTGTACAGATGTATTTTTCATCACATGTGACGATTCGATCCGAAAATGGACCGTTTTGGTTTCGCAAAAGCAACGAAGGATAGATTTCGAAACGTTACAATTTCTGTCGACTGTTCAAATCGTGCGGCACTCACGTTTCGAACCTTTTGATGTTTTCAAACCATCAAAAACCGCGTGGGAACTGAAGCCCAGTTCTTCTGCCATCCCACGCACCTTCTGTGATGTGTCAGTCTCCACCAGGGTCCTCAAATCCACGATCTGGATTACTGTAGGTCGACTCGGGGCTCATCTTCGAGGCTAAAATCTCTGGAACAAAGTATCGCGAACCACCGTCGAACAGTTCCTTCATTGACACTATCAATGCCCGGAAGCAATTTTCATGAGGTGAAAGGGATGAGAGTGTTAAATGTAAGATTTCCGATCTGCCGAAAATATCTCAGGAATTGGTTGGAAATTTTCAAAAAACTTAAAGTATAGCTGGAACTCGAGGAGCTGGAAGAAAATCTACCTCGGACGACAGTAATCGTTGAGTCTCTAGTGAATAACCCCTTGTAGTCCACGACAGCTGCTCGTGAGAATGATGTCCCAACAACTACCGTCAAGAAATACCTCAGAATTCGAACGGGGATTATTCACTAACCTATGAAACATGCCGATGTCGTCGAAATATCCAGATACACCTTTGAGGGAGTTCGAGATTTTCAATAAAGGTTATCTGGAGAAAAAGAAACAACTGTTGTAAAAACTTTGTGCACAGAAAGTAGTTTTTCTAAGATATCCTTTTTCCGGGAAGACGTTAGCCTGTTTGGTTAGCGTGAATTTGCTACGAATAATAATAGTATAGGTCTCCATTTCCCATAGCTGATACAAAAAATAATAATTATATAAAAAAAGAACATTGAGACATTGCACGTTGAAAGATTATACCTCATTAATTCTCAAGTCACACAAGTTTGAGGGTTGTCATTCGAAAGAAGGCACCAGCAGGTTAACGAAAAATATTTTTAAACTGATTTTATCCCAATTTTTTTCAAAAATTTAATTTTATGCAAGTAAGAAATACAAAAGTCGTACTCAATATTGGGTATTGTAGTAACAAGGAACACCTATTGTGAATGTTTTGAAAATATGCTGAATCATATTTGTAAAACAAAACGCTGTTGAGCTGACGGTAAGTAAAGTCAAATTCAGTGATGTAAATTTGATTCTGAAATGAATGCAATGGTAATCCAGTATCAGTGTACAGTGTACCTACATCTTTCTAGTAATTAACTTTTACTTATTATTCTTCTCAAGTAAATATCAGTAAATAAATACCAGTAACTGCATCATGTAGTAAATTAAGCAACCTATATTTTAACATCCGAAAGTTATCATCACTATGCTTTGCATTGGCAACGTGGAGATAGAATATTGTCGTGATTTCTGACTTCAGCTGTTTCGCGAACAAAGAAGCCGTGCCTATTGTTTATTTAGCGTGGACTTGGCAACTTTGATACAGGTTTTTGATGAAGAGGAAGACCGCATATTTTTCGCGTGGTTTGTGGGAAAACATATTGTATGTGTTGTCCGATGGACACAAAGGTCCCGATAAGCATATTTTTGTAATTTATTGGACTGGAGATTTTAGCCGCCTTCATTTTTATTTACTGGATATGTGAATATAATCCACATCACAGCTGTTCCAAAACTTTCCATGTGCGACAAATCAAGACGATACTCCTTCTGTGAGGCCATTTTTAAAGTAATACTTTTTTATACGAATCAAACATATGTCTTCAGAATTAATGTGCATAAACTTGTGTTAATGTTATTCTTCAAGTTCAGTGGAATGAATGTATGATATTTTTCAAGAATATTGAAATTGTATACTGGAACATCTTTATTTGGTATAGAATCGATGTCTATAGAAGACGTTTCACCAAATAAAAAGTGGACGAATAAATTCTTGCAATGAATAAATGAAATCAAAAACATATTCAGAAGATCTGTGAGCATAACTGTTGAAATTGGATGAAAAAGAATTTGAAATGCCTACATTAGAATGTTGATTTCCTTATGTTTACTAAATCCCATCATATACAAAAGTTAGATATTGAAATCTTACCAATGAGTACCATCTTTCTGTACTTCTATCCAGCTTCAGATGATGCATGAAAAAAAATCTCAGAAATGACGGCACGTTCATCAAAACGAATTATTTGAGTTGATGATGGAGAATGTGAAATGAGCAAACCTCAGTTGTTTCAAATAATAAAAGTAATGAAATTTCTTTTAAAAAAATTACATAAATATAACGAGGAGATAGACGAGTAAGTGAAATGAAAAAACTAATATTTCTTGCAGAACTATCAATATAAATTATTCCCAATTATACACTAGATAGAAATGTTAGACAGAGAACAACTACTTCATTGGCTAATTCTAATAGTAGGTATCGCGTTTTATATTCGATAAGCTTTGATATTGAATTGTACTCATATTTTTTCTCTGCTTCCTCAAGCAGAAACTGATAAATTAGTCCTGAATTATAACATTTTATTCTCTAGGAACATTAGGTATCACCTACAGTCTAATTGCATAATTATTTGTAGGTGAATTCTGATACATACCAATGATAATTTGAGTATGCATATTGAAAATAACAAAGACAAAAGTTTGGTGTTAGATAAGTCAAGAGTTCAAAAACTGTCGTATAGTTCCTGACCAACATTATACATAGGTTAAACTGGAAGATCATTCAAAGCACAATATAGATATTCAACGAAAGTCATTTTTTGTGGAGGAAAAAATCAGTTTTTTTATCGACATTTTTTGGGTAATTGTTACCTTTCACAATCTGAAAAAATATAAAAATTATAATGGAGAACTTTATACAAGTGTAGAAGGGCAAACTTTTCAGTTTACCCCGATATGTTACTGCATAAAAATCAAAGTATTTTTCACAAAGAAAAATCTTCTATTTATCAGTAATTCGTCGTATTTAACAATTTTGCCTATCATTAAGAAATAATACTTATCTTACGTAAAAGATAAGTATCATTTCTTAATAATTTTTTTCATAGGCAAAATTGTTAAATACGACAAGTTACTGATAAATAGAAGACTTTTCTTTGTGAAAAATACTTTGATTTTTACGCAGTAACTTATCGGGGTAAACTGAAAAGTTTGCCCTTCTACACTTGTATAAAGTTCTCCATTATAATTTTTATATTTTTTCAGATTGTGGAAGGTAACAATTACCCAAAAAAGGTCGATAAAAAAACTCAATATAGATATTTCTAGATTGGGAAATGTTATATTTCATTATTCATCAGTTCGTTTTTGAGAACGTGTCGCGCTTATCTTACTTACTAAGAAATAATACTCATCTTACGTAAAAGATAAGTATTATTTCTTAATAATTTTTTTCATAGGCAAAATTGTTAAATACGACAAGTTACTGATAAATAGAAGATTTTTCTTTGTGAAAAATACTTTGATTTTTACGCAGTAACTTATCGGGGTAAACTGAAAAGTTTGCCCTTCTACACTTGTATAAAGTTCTCCATTATAATTTTTATATTTTTTCAGATTGTGGAAGGTAACAATTACTCAAAAAAGGTCGATAAAAAAACACAATATAGATATTTCTAGATTGGGAAATGTTATACTTCATTAGTTATTTATCAGTTCGTTTTTGAGAACGTGTCGCGCTTTTGTGAACTTTTATAGTGAAATGAAAATAACAATAAACTGTATGGTAAGTTTTAAAATGGATTTTCATCAAATATCGGTCAGTTCCATTCAATATTCAAAAGAGATGTGCTATATTCTTGGGCTTATACATTGATTCACAATCAATTTGATTTTGTTCTGAAATTCACACACTGTTTTGTCGTATGGAATTTACGCAATTTTTTAAATATGGATCCTAGATGAATTACTATTAAGCATATTCCGCACTCAATTATTGTTTAGTTTGGTATGGTAACTGTAGTGGAATAAACGAGCTACTAATCATTCAGACGAAAAGGTACTAAGAACTGAGTTTTTTTATAACATGTGGTGATTCGTGTAAAGAGTAATTCAGGAAGTTCAGGATTTTCACTATTATATTTTTAATTATGTTTATTGAAAAAAAAATGGAAAGATTCAGGCCTTGGATGACACTTGGACTGCTCCAGGCTCAATTTCGTAATACTTCATTACCCTTGTAATGATATCCAAGTAAATTGTGTAACAAACTTCCGATTTCTATTCAAAAGAATTTAATTGAGTTTTGAGTTTACTTATTGGAGGACTTCTTATTACTTTTTATAATCATATTATTATTATTTATTATATTATTTTCTAATTATTTTTTTTAACAGGAAAGGATGAAATATTACTGAAGTTTCATCCCAACACCAAACCGTTATTATAATACCTCGACACGTGTTTCGATCACCAAGTGATCATCTTCAAGAGGAAGTTTAATCTTTCCCTTGAAGATGATCGCTTGGTGATCGAAACCTTTGTCGAGGTGTTGAAATAACAGTTTGACAGTTTGTTGTTGGGATAAAACTCCAGTAATCAGCATTACTACACCAAACAGTGCTTCACAAGTACATGAAAGAAATATGTTAGCTTCATTTCCAATATACGGTTTTATTTGCGAATTTATTGAGAATCACTCATTTTGTTGGAAATTTTCATTTCTGCATGCCGTGAAAACATTCGAAGTTCTCTTGCCTCTAATTGAATTATTTTCCAGAGTATCGGCTTGTAGACTTTGGTAATTCTATTGGTGTACCAGCGAGTATCTCATCTCACCTTATACTGCCCTCATCAATCCAATTATTTGTCACTTCATTTACGGAGTCGAATTCGATCAGTATCCATAGGAACCCTCCGGCTTGGTAGTATAAGGCGATTCGCATGACTGAATGTCTTTCCGTTGTAATAATGGAAATAAATAATTCGTTCTGAGTGATTTTGGTAGGCTTGATGATACGATGTACAAATGTAGGTAGAAATAATAAAATCATTGAGTCACTTTTTTGTACCGAGATGTGTTACAATAATTGTATATTATTCTACCGGTGAGAACCATAACATTTTCTACATGTGTTAAAGCTTCAAAAATTGTAAGACGTCACTAGTAAAACAATATAAATTTTCTTAACCATAATCAATGTTTATGGCGCGAGTCACAATCATTGATTATATTCATACGTAACTTTCATTAAACCAAATCAAGAAAAAAAGGAATAAGAACTTTCATCAACAAAGTAACATAATGAAAGTTATGTTTTAACACTTACTACTAATATACAGGGTGTCCAATAAATGTGTGACCAGACTTATGTTTTTTTCAATAGAATACTCCAGATAGTTTCACTCCATTGAATATCTTGGACAGAGTGCTTCCCAAAAATATAGGGTTGTTTGGGTTTATACCGGGATGTTTCAGAATTTATAGTGGAATTTATGTGAACGAAACAGGTACATGTAAGAACTTAACAAAAAATAAATAATAATTACACAAAGAAACTTTCCCTCGGTTAGCGTGAAAGTGCGATTTTGTTCCATCCTTTTCATAAAAGAGGACGTATGCTTCTCCACTCACAAGCGATTTATCTGAAATTCGTGAAACGTGTGAATTGTTGTATTTGCGCCACGCGCCAGTATACGGGTGTCTGAAGTATACTGTATAATGCCCATATAATAATGCTGTATAATAGTATTCCAACTGTGCACATAGATTATAACAACAAGTAGCCACATTTTCTCCTGCAAAATTGTTCATATCCAATCCTTCTAGAGGAAATTCGATGACATCATTCAATTTGTCACTACTTTACGTTGGAGAGAATCTTTTTAAATGTATTACTATAATATGGGAAAACTTGTGGATTGATAGGGACTTTGTGCATTTTCTCCTGGCAATACTAATTTTTTGAATGAGAAAAGATGTGGCTCTTGATTCGTAGGTTTCATCGATTACCTTTTTTCCAATTCCATTGATAAAAAATAAGACTTCAGAGCCAAAAACACCGAAAGTTTCAACAGCTATTGAGCGAAAGATATAATTATTTCTCAAATTCTGATATCGTAGTTTGAAACTTTTTTCTAAAGAGGCAGCAGCACCGGCTTTCGCAGTAGTAGTAGGAAGATGGCAAGTTGCTAATGTATCTACACAAGTAAAGTCCCAAACAACAGATTTACCATTTTTCCATGGAACAACTGTCATACCATCCGGCCGTTTTCCTTCGTCTCGACTTGTGCCTATGGGTTCTAAAATTGCAGGAATTTTTGTTGAAGTTAAAGCTCTTTTGATTAGATCATTAATTGCACATTGGTGAGATAAACGACCAGCGCTTAAACGGCAGCTCAACCCATGAGCACCTGATTCATCCACGAATGCATCACATTTACAAAAGTGTTGAACACACAGTGGTGTACCAAGTCGAAATCCGATGGCAAGTCTGAAAGAGTCGTCATCCAATAGAGTCCCAAGTAATGCTACAGGAACAGCATCTAACCAAACACCAGATTCTTTCACAGTTATTGCGAGAAGACGAGCCTTATTTTTTTTAATGTCAAAAGCTGTCTTCAGTAAAATACTAGTTGCTTGATTTCGTAATGGTTTATCCCATGCTCTCTGGTTTTTCATGACTTCAATTTTCATTGTTTGGCCAGTTCTAGTTCCCAAAGAGATTTGCCCCGATCAAAAACACAATCAGATATTGGCTTTGGGTATTGAAGATGATTTCCATCAGATGGGAAACACTGCAAAATGGAGACAGAAATGATGGCAAAGCGAGTGAAGTGGCTGAACGAATTCCTAATCCTCCTCTAGAAACTGGAACTGATGCCTGTAACAAAATTTCGTCTTCGATACGGTTATTAGTGATGAGTTCCCGCATCATTCCTAATTCGTCATCGATATTTTGTAATCTCTGTTTGTCATGTCATGTAGGGCTGCATCTCAAAATATACGATAATTTTGGAATGGCTAATGAATTCTTCAATAAATGGAATGCGACATGTGTTGGTAAAATAGATAAACGTCCTGACATGACACGAAGTGATTGTAATTTTTCTTCCAAACAAAATTTCAAGGCATCATCAGATGATGGGGCACCAAGAAGAAACCAATTGAGTTTTTCAATCACTCGTATACCAGGAGCTATTGGTTTTAATTGATCGATGATGTTAAAGTCCTGTTTATCCAGACAAATGAGTTCACATTTCTCGAAATTCAGTTCAATTCCCAGGTCTTTCGAATGAATTATTGTCTTACGTAAATTTTCTAATACCACGATTGCTTTGTCACCCATTCAACCATCATCCAGATACCAGCCGTTGAATTCAGTGGATATTTTAGTTATAATATGATGGATAGAAAGACAGAGCATTAGTGGTCCAAGTGGATCTCCCTGCTGTACTCCTTGTTCAAACATTATAATTTTGTTACCAAATATTAAGAAAGAAGGTTTACAGTGAACCTTCAACCTTGTTCAATAAAAAGGTATATGTCTGTTATGACGTTAGCCACTGAATGCAACATGAAATATCTGTCTATAGTATTGAATGCATTCTTAAAATCAAGTTTCAGGAAAACTTTTTCAACTGAGTTAGGGTTTCGATTAATATAATATCGTGCAGCATGGGCTACTGCCTCGCAACCGTAATTTGTTCCAAATCCAAATTGTTGAGGACGAAATAGATTTCCAATACTTTCTCGTAAATTGAAACAAGTAAGTTTCGCTACTAAACATCGATAAAAATTTCGCAATGAATCAAGACCTCCACAAGAACCGGTGCGAAAAGATCTCACTGCTTTGAGAACATCTACGCTTGTAACTTCCAGAAGACTATGAGAAGTTGTATACTGTACAGAATTGTATAAACTTTTAGAAGAAGGATATTTACTTCGTAATTCTTCCAATGTTGCAGCATTAAATTCAGCAGGGTTATCAGTAAAACAGAGAAATCTAACAGCTGCTATTATATCACCATCAGAGACTTTCGAGAGTACTTGTTTTTTGAGGATTTCATTATAATTTGTATGTTTATCAGAAATTTTGGCATAACAATTAGTCGATTTCGTAATGTTATTATTGAAACTATTCAAATTTTTCCTCACTATTGTTGTGATTGAAATTTTTCGATTATCTTTAGTTCTCTGAATACTGAAACTTTTATAAGCAAACATGAGCAAATTTTTCCAAGCAGTGAAATAATTCCTGAATACTCTGAATAATCGTTAATTAATTTTGTGAAGGTGATTGCAGAGAGTAACCTTGCAGCTTTCGGAATACGTTTAACAGTATGTATATTTCTTCTCAAATTAGATAAATGGATATGGAATGGAACTTCTTTGTTTCCAGGGTCAGATTCTTCCTCGAAATTATTATCGGGATTGGAGTTTTCATAGGAACTTGTAGTATCAATTGATTTAGAATGAACTTTTCGCATGTGGATTTTCAATCCTCATATTTTGAAAATTTTTCCGCATATTGAACGATCTGTTTTGCCAGCTGATTGTCTTTCTTCTTCTGTCATCGAATATAGATCAAATTGGTTTGATTTATCGTGATCGGAGTCTTTCAATTCCTATGTGACTTTCTTGTATCGTCCAAAATCTTGAATGTCACCCAAGTTGTCAATGGAATTATTACAGAAAAAACGTATTTTCATTAGAATCAGCACCAGATTTTCATATATAATTATCCAAAACGTTCTGTCCCATAAAAATAGTTTACAATATCGGTGGAAAATCTATGAATTTTCGAAAAATCAGTGAAGAGATGAAAGTACTGACATCACTGGAATTGACATTTAACCCAACCAAATATCTTAAAGGCCAGTGTATTTTCATTTCGACTTCATAAGTTTATCGAACGGCGTTTTTTTTCTATACAGGGCTAAACAAAACTCAGGATCACTTTTTTCTCAATTTTTTCAAATAGAACGCCCTGTACATAGGGCCATATCAGAATAGTCCACACTATGAGCTTTTTCCATCGAAAATGTATCTAATTCTTGAGAAAAGTATGAGAAGGTCACTAATTAAATGTATCTACAGTTTCACTTCGAACTTAAATTATTGTTTATATTGTAATAGACCAAAAAACTGCTTTGAATTAATCTATTTTTTTCTATTTCCGTTGGTTTCTCGCAATAGGACAATCCCTTAACAAGATAACAGAAATATAAGGAGAATTATGTCTGGGGACATTACTGCTTCAGCAGAAATGTATCAGTTGCGATTCTAAACAGTTCAGACAATCATCGATAATTTTTATTATCTTTTTTTTTCACTGAAACCACTTTCAAAAAATCTGGAATGGTATATTAATTTTTCTCCCGGAAGTGAAATTGTCTACCAAAAAAAAAGATAAATATCATCGTATTCTGGGAGATTGTGAAAAAAATTGTTTATTAGCCAGTAGAATGTATGCTGTCTGATATCCTAACTCAAGGTCTATACGACTAGAGTTTTTCGAGGGTTAAAGGAAGATTTGAGGAAATAGGTAGTGTCAAGTATAAATATAAGTACAACAAATGAAAAAAATGAATTAGCGGTGATGCTTTCAACAGTTGAAAATTATCATGTAGGTAAGAGGTCATACTTTCGTGAACAGAATGTTGATGAAAAAAACGTTTATCCAGTACGAATAGAATTACATTCGTCCACATACGAAAGTGATGGATTGGTAAGTAGACATAGTATGTAACTACTACTCAACAAAGAACCCACATTGGATGAGAGAAGTCTATAACCATAATAGATGATCGATAAATTGTTGGGGGGGTACAATTGGGGATCAAGTCATAGACCATATTTCTTTGATATGGACAAATTTGTTGGAGGTTGTATGGATTGATACAAGGCATAGGTTATATTACCAACATGATGGTTCGCCTTCCCACAACCAAAATTGAGTAAGGAGGCCCCTAGATTTCTATCTATGGAGATATGTTGAAGGGGGATTCTATCGACAGAAATCAACGACACCAGAAGACATGAAAAATAGGATCAGAGAAGTTTTTCAGTCTTTTACAAGATCAACTTCAATTGAAGTTTGAAGGGAAATTATTGATAGACTACACAGTAAAAATTGAAAACTCATAGTAAAGAACATTATCTCGATTTAAAGAAATCTTGCGCTCCTATGTTGATGAAGAAATATTTTTATAAACTGAGAAATATATTCTCTCAAGTTGAAGTTGAATCATTACTTCAAATGGAATGAATAAACGCTTCTTTCGAGTAAAAAAAATATTTCACCAAGATTGTGCATACATTTCAATAGAAATCATCACATTAGCTCAAGAGAGTAAATATGCATTATTTAGTCTGAGTCTGGGTTTTGAAAGAATGATATGTTGATTTGGAACACATTTAAACATTTAAATATCTCCATAGGAGAAATTAATTGTTTTCCTTTAAAGGGAAGCATTTTTCATTCAGACGTTTCTATTTGTATAAATCAAATAAAGTCATTTACTTCATCTAAGATGAACTTATGCTTCTGTTTATACACTGCCCCTCTCATATGGATGTCTTTAGTTACTTGAATCCAAAGTATATCATCTATAATGTGAACAGCTTAAGTGGTAAGAGAAGAAATTGAATAACACATTATAATCATGATTTGTTTATTTAAAGCAATTGCAAATCATAAATATTACCCTGAAAAAGCATATGATAAAAAACAAAACGTAATAGGTAATTGAATTTTCTTTGCTAATATTTGCTGTCGTATTCCAACCGGACACTATTGAGAGATTATACAGTTATACAAATAACAGAAATAAACATTCAATCAGAAAACATATATAAAAAAAGTCACTTATTCTTTATAAAGTGCAAATTAACAAATAAAATGAAATCGAAGCCTATAAACAACATTACAACTCAGACAAGAAAATTAATTAATTTATTAGTAACTTCACACAAATAAAGTTTTTTAAACTAAATGCCATTCTGGTAAATTACATTAAAAAAATCACTATCATCTATCAAGTTCTGCATTCTAGTTTTTCTTATCCACAATTACCGGAACATCATTTGGATTCTGAAACGAAAGAAGAAATCAGCACATCATATTTCAAATATCTAGAAAGGTAAAAATATGAAAAGAGCGGCCACTCAATTGAAAAAATATTTGTTTTTTATAAAAAACTGTTTAAGTGGGTTTATTCCGTTAACCAATCCAATTGTTGTCCACATACGAACGACAACACTGTAAATTTTAAACTTGTGTGAGGTATTATTGTTTAACATATGATTCCTAGCAAATTAAAAGGTTTAAGCACCTTGAATCCATTCCTTGATCAGAAATGAATAATCAATTCAAAAGACGTACCTCAAATTCCTTTGAAGTGGACAGAAGTCTTTACAGAAAAATTGTCTTTCAAAAAATATTCATTTTGGAACCGTTATAGGAATTCAAAGTGTTGTGTGAGTATCATCAGAGGATCAATGAAAAATATAAAATGTTTCATTTAAAAAATTTCTCTCATGATCATACAAACATACTTTAAGGTATATGATTCGCTATTTAAATAACAACATTCACTGTTTTCACGCTTTTGGAAATTTTTATTTCTGCTCTAGTGAGTTTGGTAATATTCATAACTATTTCTTACATTCCTAAAGGAAATATATTAAATAATTTCAGGCTGAGTAGGGTATATTCAATTTGTTCCCAATGAATGAAATAAAAAAATATTTCTGAAGTAATTACAGAAAGCAAACACGTTTCGGAATTCAACAAACATTTACATGTTGAAATCAGAAAGTGGCTGTCATATGTAGGTGCTTTTTATACCTACTGGTGCCTATATTAATATTTTTTGTATTATAATTTATTGTCGAAACAATAAGTACCTCTCTCGTTCAATATAAAAAATGAATTCGGTCCAAGAGAAAATCAAAGTTTATTTAGAGAAAATTTACTTATTTTCAAAAAAGATTAAATATATGTTCAAAACAAGAGATTAACGAATTTGAATCAACGTGGAGGATTTCTCAGTTCAAATTGATATACACTTGCAGAGCTTGTCAAATGTAATAATGCATGTGGGAAAAATTACGAAGCATTGATATAATTTTTGCAAAATGAGGGCAAAATTAAGAGTTGTTGTCAAAGTTCACCACTTTCTCTTTGGTTCTACGTATACAATATAGTACTAGCTGATATAGCGGAGTTTCTTTCTCAAATAACCCATACACCACAATTTTATTCAATGGGGAATGTTCCTCAATTTGGGTTATTACAGAAAATGCAAGTTTGAACCAAATAAAGTTGAGTTTAATTCATGGGTTTTTCAAATTCACTTCGAAATTTATTCAAATTGTTGGGCTTTAATTTTTAAAGGGATTTGTTTCTAATTCACATATTGGCAACAGCACCTATATCAAGGTAAAATAATTTATACGTACCTAGATATTCTACTTTTAAAAAGGAAAATTATCTTTATAAATCGACAATTAAGGCAAAATATAAATTATAGTTCAATACCACCTTCACAAGCCACATAAACAACAGTTGTTCTGTTATTTATTTATATTAGGTGCACAAAATGTCATATGTCACAGAATGTCTCGGAACTCGGAACATAAGTAAACAGAACAGCACGTCTCTGAAATATGTCATCTTTGTTTGTCTCATACAGGTAACAAATTCATTGTCCTTTATTAGCTATAACCGATGTTGCCAAATGGTGAAATAGAAACGAATCCCTTTAAATGTTGAATGCATTATTTCATTCCTCTTTTTTTAGTATTTGAAGAAAAAGGTTGAAATAATGAGTTTAAAATGCGTTGTTTTAGAGCTCTTTTATGAAAACTACTTAATTTTCGTCAGGAGGAACATTCTCCATTATAATACTTATACGTAATATGCAAAATAAATGTACATCTTCGTTTGAACTATGTCCGAATTCTAAATAAAAATAATTGTACCAGTGTTTCAACATAAATAGTGTTTTAAAATTTTGCATGCAATAAATTTCTTGATGATCGTATTTAAAACTTTTTTTTTTTTCAGAACTTCAAAAATTGAGGTAAGAATTTTTCCTATATTTTTTGCCTTCATAGGTTGACAAGCATAGCAGATCAAGTGTTTCCTCAACTCAAATACTCAAAATATACAATTCTTTAAGTTGAAAAAGGCCCAATCGCCTATCGATTTTTCCAAAAATGGATATTAGAAACATGGCGCATTCTGGCCCTTGTTGTACAAATTGAAGAAATCGGCCAAATTAATTTGGTTGATCCTGATAGATGAACATACACTCTTACTTTCAAGGTACATATTATTGTGTCTTGAGACATTTGTCTGAGGTTCGGAATATTCCTCTCATAATACCTTATCTAGGAGTTCACAAATACCGTATCAAAACAATATTTTCATTCAGTTGATCTGTTTAGTTTTCAATGAAGCAGTAGTGGATTAAGACAGACTATATGGTTTTTGCTGTGAAACAGCTGGGTGTTTGTTAAACATGGGGCAAAAATTTAAGGGACCATCTCTATCACATTAAACAGTACGAGTAACGCTTCTTTGTCACACATATTTACCTGCTCCAATTTTTTGAACTTCAAAGCCTGGCTATCGTTATACCTGGTTATCAAATTGGTGAAGGTCGATCTTACTTGGGATCTTATACTATATCAAGTAATGCACGATTTTTTTTTGCAAGAACCTGAGACGTCGATAATTTTTATAAGGACAAAAAAGTTTAATTACTCGATTGGGAATGGTTCCTTTAACAACATTAGTGAGAGATGGAGTAGGAAGCACAAGACTAGTAGATGATTGAATATTGAGCGGCTGAGTATTGAATCATTAAGAGTTGAGCTATTCTGCATTGAGACTAGTTGCGAGTTTCATGAAGCATCAACAGAGACGAAACTATTTAAATTGAAATTTCAAACGGAGCTTGAAGTGAGTTTTATTTTAGCCTGAAAAAATCTGAGTAAAATTGGAATTGGAAATTTTGGGAGGAGTACATTATTTCACCTCATATTTTCAGGATATCTTTTGTGTACAGTCCTCTACTTTGTTTCAATGCTGCTTTATCTTCACTGAAGGTGCCAATAAGTTTTCTGAAAATCAGAATTTGATAAGGGACTTTTTTTTCATCTATTTTCAATAAAGAATTATCAATGTAGTTTCAGTTAGTACAATGTAGTAAGTGGACTATGTTCTACTATGGTTGAAAGTGAACAAGAGAGCGAAGATATTAGATAGTTGGATTTTTCTATATTTTCAAGCGAAACGTTTTCATAAACTCCAACTATTGAATACGTTGATACATTTTTTCCACTATTTGAATCACCATCGAATGAATTAAGATTCTTTTTAATAATTTCACATTACTGTTTACTGGAATATTCGAGGGATTGTTCACCGTGTTAGAATCTAATAACTGAGTAAAAATTGATTTCGTGGTGTGAAATAACTTTGGGTTTCTAATCATCATAAGATTATGTTACGATGAAAAGTGGAACAAGATGAAAAAATCAAGCTTTGGCATGGAGATCTGAAGACGTTTGGCATCCTCGGCCATTTCGAATAAATCACTAGGATTCGTGCAGATCGTTTTCAAAGTTTTTGATTATTTAATTCTATTCGTATTAGTCATAATGACTCGATATTTTGTGAAAGCAACAAATGAAAAAAACCTTGAAACATTCAAAATAGTCACTCATGTATGGATGTAATAAAGTGCGAATTATGAATTTTAAAGTAAGTTTCTTCACCAAATCCTTTCTTCGTACAGCCTGTTGAATGATTTTTCAGCCTAAAATGAACAAATAATAAATTGCAATATTTTTTTAGTTCCGAGTATACAAGATGAATGAATATTGTCAAACGAATGAATGTACAATGTATTCAGAGAACGTAGAAAATATATCGAATATTTTTTTTTATTAGGTGAATATGAAAAATATGAGATAAGAAAATGTAAACAATCGGCATTGATGATAAAGTGATACATTTACACACCAAAGCTAAAAATATCTGTTAAACATCTGAGTAGTATTTGTCCAATTATGTAAGGGAGATTGAAAAAACTACACAAAAACCGTCATATTTTCACAGAAAAACAAAAAAAAAATTGGTTCGTATGTTCGTTGTTCAGTTTTTGATAAAATAGTGGACTGTAAGTAGATGCTGACAACATGAATGTTTTCTGTTTTTTTTATGAATTTCTATTTATTTCGAGGAAAGGGAAAGAATAAGGGAGATTATGATTTCCTACCTTGATATGGAAATCCAGGAGAGGGCACAACTTCATGATTTTCAAGCAAGCTGTGAGCTAAGTATTTCGTTATCGGCCGTGAATCGTCTTAGGGAATTTTCACTAATGAGTCGGGATGCGCAGATCACTTCATTCGAAAAATGGAATTCACAGTCGTATCGTATGAGAAAAATTATAGAGGATGTATTTAATTATGTTTAATATACACATGTATATAGATATACATTAGGGTGTTTCATTTATAGGCGATTTTTTTTCTCAGTTCTACCTGACGATCAGACAGTGCATAGAAAAAAATATTTCCGTTAGAATTCAGAAGTCAATTAGAGGATAAGCTCATTAAAAAATTCAATTTCCAACGTAAATAACACAGGAACATTTTTTTTCGGTTTCACCTCGATTTTTCGGTATCAAATTTTTTTTTAGAAAAAATGTATATGAAGCTTTTGTAGTAAATTCAATTTGCTCCAAAAAAGTTCTATGAGCAAATACTCCGATCAACAGTTTTTGAGCTGCAGAGTTGGAAAGGTGAATGTTAATAATCAGTGATAGCAAATTTTCTATCAATTGGAACTTTTGATTTTACAATAAATATTATTAACAATACATTCTACAGATACATTGAATTGTTAATTTTAGAAACGGCATTTTGTATTGTTGAATTTTAATCCATAGTTACTATGAAATCATAATATCAATGTAATAAAATTGAAATTTTCGCGCAAATTTTAATTTTCAAACTCCTAGTTTTACTCGAACTACCGTCTGTGTATTTGGGAAACCGTTCCACGGAAAACACTACTTTTGAAGATCCTGGAGCAACACACCATGCACGATGACTTTCGAAAGCCATTTGTTGCTTGAAAATTTTCCTGTTCTAAGAATAATTTTCCCTTTGTTTTGACCCACGATTGTTTTATCGTGAGTATGAACGCTCAATGCACACAAGAATTACAATAACTCTGGTGAAAAGATAGGATGAGAAAAATAACTAGCTAGATGTACTGTGGACAAGACAAGATTTAATTCTAACTGTACTGTTACAGGGTTTGAAACGTAATGCATTGAATTTTACACAAAATGCAATGTTTCACATCGATAGGTATTTTAGAGAAGGGGTTTCAGATTGGTCTTTGGAGGGATAAACGAAGGTTTGGATTAACACAGGTAGGCGAGATCATAATAGCGGGTAATTTCCAAGATAAGGGATACAAGGAATAATTTAGTAATTAAAAATGTACGGGTTGCCTGAGAAAAAATATTTGAGAATATTGAATTTTATGAGCATAAGTGAATTAGAAAGACCCATAAATTTGAGACCAATGGAAAACCCCGAATATGAATAATGAAAAATTAAATAACTTTAACAAGATTAGTTAACAATACATAAAATAAAAATAATGCCATAAAACATTCTGTTTTGTTGTACAAATTTTAGAGCTGGCAAATCTAGGCTAAATACTAAAAAATTAACGTTGACTTGAAGAACATAATAATTTCGATAGTGAGATTTTGAGACCGAACATACCGCCACCCAGGAACTCTCCAAGTTCAATAAAATAAAATAGAGCCATTAGTTGACGGGTAGAGGGCAAATTTTTTTAGTACAGTGTTTGTACTCACCACCTTTGGTTCTTAGAGTCACTACACGCACAATGCCGTCTTCTCCTGGATGGATTGCGGTAATTCTATACATGGGCCAAACAAGTGGGGGTAGATTGTCTTCATGGATCAGAACCATATGTCCAACTCATCCTGCTAGTTGGTTGGATTGGTCTCATTGTTATAATTGTTATTATTATTAGAGTTAGCATAGTTTTCGTTGCGATTATTATGATTAAATTCATCAGATGTGTTATAGTTATTAGTTGCGTTATTATTGTGGTTATGATTACTATTACGATTATAATTGTGATTATTATTAGGATTGTTGTGAATATTTCTTTTGTTACTATTTCGCGAATCAAAATGCGAAAGAGTGTGGTGTTTTAGTTGACCGTTGCGACAATTAGTGGACGTGCAATGAGATGGACGATGCCCTTTACGAAGACAATTGATGCCCTATCCTTCTTTTTTGGCAATTTGAAATCGCTGTAAAGGATTGAGCGCGAGAAATTTCGGACAAAGATTAGTTAAGTGACTCTCATTGCAATAGAGACACCGAATTGGCGATGTTGATGTTACATATGCCTTTTGAGATTGAGTATTAGGTCGAGGATTTGAGGTCTTGGGATGATTATTAGAATTGCCTGACCTTGAAGACTGAGTCTGAAGCCGTGTACTTTGGAGTTGAGCTCGTTTATTGATGAAACTGATCATTTGTTCAACGGTAGGATTTTGAAAGTCGTTACTGATATCATTCCACCTTTCAAAACAGCAATCGAATTCATCGCGAAATAGAACTATTAATGAGTCCCAATAGTTAGTAGGCTCACCTCAAGATTGAAGAGCTCTCATATTTTTCTGAAACTGATCTAGAAAGGCGCTAGTCGAAAAATCTTTTGAAATTGAAGGTAAATCAATTAGTGATTTAATATAAGCATGGCGAATAAATTTACGATCGTCGTATTTTTCTTTTAACAAGTACCATGCAGTTTCATAGTTTTGAGCCGATGATTCGATTGATGAAATGACCTGTGATGCTTCGTCTGAAAGGCAGCCTTTCAAATAGAATAATTTTCGAATTGTAGGTATACTACTGTCTTGGTGGACAAGTGAGTTGAAAAGATCGTGAAATTCTTTCCAGTTATCAATAGAACCGTGAAACATGGGTAAATTCATAGTAGGCAAACAAGGGTTGAAAAATAAGTTAGATGTTGCTTGAAAAATAGGTTCAGTCGCTGCAGAAGCTGCTGCTTGTGCTATAGACTCGTTCAATAGAGTATTGTTTTCATTGCTAAAAGAATTGGCTTCACCTTTTATTTGTTCCGCTTGCTGATTAGATAAAGAAAGCGAAGGAGACTTTGAATTTGGCGCTTCTGTATCCACTATAGGTGCCGTACTACTTGTAGATTGCTACTGTGGTTGTCCGCGAGTAGCTAGTAGATTTGAGGCAATAGAAAACGTATCAAAATATAGTTCTTCAAAATTTGTGCGATAATCGCTTAATTCTTCCGATTCTTCAAGAATTAATTCAAGTTCCGATTGACAGGTCTCGAACAGTTCAAGAGTTGTTTCTATTTTTTTATACCGTTTTTCTAGGGCAGGAAAGTCTTTTGATGGATCGAAACGCGATAAGAATTTTTCATAATTTGTAAGAGATCGCTGGGCAACTCCACGTTTGGTTTTTAATGCTTTCATTTTCTCGACAGACATTTTTAATGCTTAATCAATTACTGAACAAAAAATAAAGAATGTTTATAAGATTATTTATTTATATGGATAGTTATTTGTTTTGATCATTTAAGTTTGATCTCATAGAATTTATTCTAATAAAAAAATGAATTGATTGAGTGAAAATGATAATCGAAAGGATATATTGAACAATGAAAGAATATATGAGTAGGATAAGATAGGATTGTCCAAATGACTTACCGTCACCACTGACGATTTTGACAAGATATCGATGTTGTTGGCCGTGAATTCGTTGGATAGATTGATAACCGCTGCTTGGGCTGGTGTACGCAATGGATTTTTAGCACTTGAAATCCTGGAACTGGTATGCTGCTGCTTCGGGTTGTGCGAGATTGCACTGATGTCGATAGAACGATGTTTACTGTTCACTTACAGTTTCAAGTGAAAACTTGAAATTTATTATGAATATTTTTAATCAATTTTTAAAATACCCTGCTCGAAGGATCAATATTTTGACCCACGATTGTTTTATCGTGAGTATGAATGCTCAATGCACACAAGAATTACAATAACACTGGTGAAAAGATAGGATAAGAAAAATAACTAGCTAAATATACTGTAGACAAGACAAGATTCAATTCTGACTGTACTGTTACAAAATTTGAAACGTTATGAATTGAATTTTACACAAAATGCAATGTTTCACATCGATAGGTATTTTAGAGAAGGGGTTTCAGATTGGTCTTTGAAGGGATAAACGAAGGTTTGGATTAATATAGGTAGGCGAGATCATAATAGTGGGTAATTCCCAAGATAAGGGATACAAGGAATAATTGAGTAATTAAAAATGTACGGGTTGCTTGAGAAAATATATTTGAAAATATTGAATTTTATGAGCATAAGTGGATTAGAAAGACCCGTAAATTTGAGACCAATGGAAAACCCCGATTATGAATTATGAAAAATTAAATAACTTGAACAAGATCAGTTAACAATACATAAAATGAAAATAATGCCATAAAACGTTCTGTTTTGTTGTACAAATTTTAGAGCTGGCAAATCTAGGATAAATACTAAAAAAATTATGATTGACTTGAAAAACATAGTGAGATTTTGAGACCGAACACCCTTAGCAGAGTAGAAAGCCAAGGACTCCGTCATTTCGATATTTATTTTATGTATAAGCATGGTATTGTGCGCCTTTTTTAATTCAAGCACCGCAACAAAAGTTAGATTTTTTTTAAGTTATTGGAATATAAAATAAGAAAATTTCAGAAGCAGCGTCTAAAAAATTTAGCAGTAATCTCTGATTGTTGTCTCGATGATAATGTAGATCAAATTTAAATTGAAATTATCGAATCAATGAATCAAAAAGCTAGCGAAACTATAAATTTAAAACATGGTAATATCAAAAAAGTCAAAATTGATTTCTTCATGACTAAAAATTTGTAGGATTCGAGCAATTTCAACTTCCCACTGAATTTCCAAAATTACATCCAAATCAATGGAAATCTGATAGAGATTATAATACATGCTCAACAATTTTGAAAAATTTACGCGTCGTTAATAATACTAATTACATAATACCACCTTAAGGGAGAAGAGCTTATCCAGCATCGCAGGCGCCATTTTATGCCGATGTTACTGAATCGACTTAAAGACACAACTCAATTTATACAGGTCAACGGGTCAACCCAAAAAATTGAAATTTGGGATAGTGAAATTAATGCATGAATACTTTATTCTGGGGGTGTCTTGTGACACATCTTTTTGAAGCTCTTGACAATTGCTTCAAAACTCTAGAATATAATGTCAATATCTTCACTACAAAATGGCGGAACTTTTAATAATTGTCTGAATACATCGACATTTAACTACACAATATGAGGTAATTAGCTTGAGGTCAGTTCAGAAGATGCTCGAAATGGTTGCCTTGAATTTCTTGACATATGAATAGCCTATCCAATATTTCACGCCGAACATTTTCGAACACAGTGAAGTCAATATCTCTGCAAACATTTATTATTCTCTGCCGTATATCAAATATTGAAGCAAGTTCAGTTTCGTACACCTTTTACTTCGAATAGCCCCATAAAAAAAGTCCAGAGGTGTCAAATCTGGCGAGCGGGCTGGCCATTCTCTAGGACCCCGACGGCCAATCCAACGACCGGGAAAAGTAGTATCCATATAGTTTCTTACTTGTCTGGAGTAATGTGGTGGTGCTCCATCTTGTTAGAATACAATATCCATATCGAATTCATTAGGATTCGCTTCGACAATTTCAGTGATGTGAGGGTCAACAGTAGTTTCCAACATATTCAAATACAGTTCCCCCGTTAAATTTTGATCAGTAAATATAGGTCCTAATATAATGGTTTCCCAATATTCCTGCCCAAACATTATTTTTTTCTGGATATTGAGTATGTGTTTCCCGGAAAACGTGAGGGCTGGTGTCACTCCAATAACGGCAATTTTGTCTGTGAATATTGTCGTTTAAAAATATGTACATTCGTCACTAAAACAAATATTGTGGAGATAGGTAGAATGCTTTGCAATGGATTCCGTCATGAATCCATGCAATTGGTGTACCATTTTAATTTTGTATGGATGATACCTATTCCACTTCAAAAATCTCCACACAGTATAAGGAGACACGCACAAACATTCGCGACGGAATAATTAGACTGTTCAGGATTTACTACCATGTCACCAATTATTTGCACTTGCTGTTCTTCCAGAGTGGACGGGGACTTTTTGTTATGTACACTACCGGTAGTTGTGAATTTGGATACAAACAAGTTCCTTCAAATATTTTCTACAGATAGGACGATTCGGAAAACGTTCACTGAAAATCCATTCGGTCTCGTGAATATTACGCGACGCACCGTAAATAAAAATCGCTTCAATTTTCCTTCCAATGGACGAGAGATGATCATTTTAGAGATCGTTAACGTGGTATCTTTCTACTAGTAATACCGAAAACTAGATGAGAATATTCTAACTGAACAATGATGTTCATTATCGTACTGACATTTTTGGTCGTTTTTATAAACAAAAAATAACTTAACAAACCTCATCGGGTTGTTGGGATTGCCATATGACAGATATAAAGGAATATTTTTAAAAATATCGTTATTAATGTGTTCAGGAAATTATTAAATGTTCCGCCATTTTGTATTAGGTGAAAATAATGACTTGATATTCTAGGGTTGTGAAGTATTCGTCCGGAGCTTCAAAATGATGTGTCACAAGACCCCCCTTTTCATTATTTTTTTCCCAGATGGCGCCCAGTCGCCATCCTGAAAGTTTCATCTGTCAATTTCACTTCAAAATAAAGTATTCATTCATTCATATTTCATTATCCCAAATTTAAATTTTTTTGAGTTGACCCGTTTAAAAAATAAAAGGGGGGGCAAAGAAATGCACTGTATATCAGTCATTTGCTAGATTTCATACAGTTAACATCTCTGTGAAATGGGAATTTTCAGTTTGTATTCAAAATATATTTTTTTTAAATGGCACTTTGCGTGTACGTTGATATATTTTAAAGCTGAACGTGTTCAATCGATGAAATCGTATAATCGGAATTTAACTTTTAATGCAATGCAATTCATAACGATTCATACACGTACATTCAAGTTTATATTTATTCACTAAACACAAATCATAGTCTATAAAAACAATTTTTTAACGTCAAACCGTCAACTTTCCAGCTCTACGACTCTAAACTGTTTATTGGAGAGTGTTAGCTCAAAGGAACTTTTTTGTAGCAAATTCAATTCCCCACAATATTTGCACACTCATTTTTTCCCAAAAAAATGTGATATCGACAAATCAAGAATAAACCGAAAAAAAATTGTTGCTGTGTTATTTACATACCTATGAAATCGAATTTTTGAATGTGCGAAGCCTCTAATTTACTTAAAAAAATATTCCAACGGAATTTTTTTTTCTATAAATCATCAGATTGTCAGGTTTAAAAAAATCTGAAGCTGGGATGATTCTGCAACCGTGTTAGGAATCACACGTTAAAAGGTAAGACCTCGTTAGTCCTTAGCTCGCACAAGTTCTCAACTTCTGAGAGTTGTCGTTCGTATGGGGGCGACAGTTGATTAACTGAAAAACGTATTTTTTTTGAACATATATCAGTAATTATTGTGATTGATTGTGAGACGGAGACAATGAGCTGATGGTGTGAGAAATAGGATACATACGTTTTCGAATGAGAATTTGAAAGATATCTTGAGAAAACTGCATCGATTGTTCTTCCATGTCTTGTGGTAGGCCAGGTAGGCTCATTGGTTATTATTCATTTGTAGTTCTAATTTATCTTGTATAAAGTTTACCAAGAGTTTTCCATCTTCGGACGCGAAATCAACATTGAAATCTTCCGCTGAAATTAATGGCAACGTATGATAGTTTTCTCTTAATTCTTCGAGCCTACTCGACCGTAAATTTGTGTTCGCACCATTCCATCTGTTGCTCCTACATACTATACGAAACGTAACTCTCTCTTTCAATCTTCTCTTTCAATTTTCGTTCGCCTCGCTCGATCACACTTTGTAACGCTCTCGTCACACAGTCCCCAGCTTTTCCCCCCAGTCAAATGCACGTAAAGAAGTTTTACTTCAACGTTTGTGCACGATCACACTTTTCGTAACGCTTTCGTCATACATTCACCAGCTTACTCCCCAAGTGAAGCGCGCGTTAAGAAGTTTTACTTCACAACAAAAAATGAATAATTTTCAGAATAACTTGCATTTTTTGAAATAAACTACTGCTTTGATGAATATTTTTCTGACTTCTTCTTTGCCTGATAGACAACTTTCAGTTTCATGCTAATAATCGATATTGATTAAAAATTCATATGCAATGTTAATTACTTGCAGATAACTCATTCGCTAAAACCAAGGATATTCCATAACCCTAGTATCTTCATATAGTCCTACAAAAAACATTGCAATTGTCCTTGACCCCTAAATAAAATAGTCAAGGTTTGTTTGAAGGGTAGCGGCCCTCTGCCGACCCTTGAATTTTTTATAAGGGAAATTTTTCAATTAAAATGTTTTCGAGGACGAAAAACATAGGAAGATCAATTCCTCAATTCTCATGAAGATCTTCTACCATCTCATTAGTCAGCTGAGAATACATCATTGAAATATACTTTTATTGAAGTTCCAAATTAGTATCTCCATTTTCATAAAATTCATCATCAGACATTGAAGATTCTTCCTCCAATTCTTCATCATCACTGCGGTATTCTCGCTGAAACCAATGAAATTCCAACGTATTTTCATTTTGATGCCAGCCATTTTTCTATGGTATCAAGGAACTAGGAAAACGCAAATGATTATCACACGAAACAGTTTTAATATCAAACTTTTGTCGTCTTTTTCTGTGTGGTCTCATTATTGTCTTGATCTTCTCCTTCTTCAACGAATACTTCTTTTTCTGTTTCTTCCTCACCAACGTTCTTCTACTAAATAATCAGCTTGAAATAAATTTTGGTGAATGAGAGTCTTGTTTAGCTCCGAAATCATTACTAAGAGTCCACATGGGTGCTGTAGGTCACGTGATCTCATGAGAGCCAATCGCATTGCAGTAACCCTGAATGAGAGGTACGGCCGATACAGGCTCTCTCGCACCTCAAACTACGTATAATGCTGTTCACCCGCACTCAAATGAAACTCTCTTGCAGTTGGCAGGTGAAAAATTCTATCAAATCGATCTGGCTTTTCGAAATCACTCTTGTCTCTCAGTATCTATATTAGTCTTCCAAAACGCCAGTGTGCCATGAACATTTTTTTAATTCATTTGAAAAATCATTTTTCAATAGTCTAGGTAACATAATATACCAATTGTTCTAGCTTTTTATTTCTCAATTCCTTAAATATTTAACTCGAAGATATAAAAATTTCAAAATGCCTCAAAAACTCCTTTTCAATTAAAAACATTTCCTCATAAAAAAATTCAAGTGTTGGCAGAGGGCGCTGCCCTTCAGCTAGACCTCGAGTATCTCATTTAAGAAAATCACAATTTTTTTTTTAGTGCCTCAAGATCCTACCCAAAATTGTTCACCAGCTCTCACACTAATAAGTCACCTCGTAGATTCGAGTACCGTACAGCAATAAAAAGTATTAAAATATTGGCCATTCATGAAATATTGTTAACATCACATAAAAAAATTAATGCAGAGACTCGGACTGTCGAAAGATAGTGTGTGTCGCTTCTCTTTGGAAAATGATGAAACTTTGCACATACTTTGTGCCTGTCCCACTGCGGACCGAATCAGTTTTTCAGAGTTTGGTAGAACCACACTTCTACCATCTGACCTGGAAGATCACTCAACATACATATAAACTAATCGGCTTCGTCAAGAAGGTGAGTTTATTCGATGGACTACTTATGAATAGGTTTGAGCCACAATAAACCCTTGCGGGAGGGTCAAATAAGCCCACTCACTTTTGACACAACCTAACCTGTTTTCATTTCCACCCAATTTCCTGCGCCTCTTCAAGTGACATTTGAATTATTATTCCAGGAATCTAGGGTAATCTCTTTCGTATCGTTGTCACTGTGCCCTAAAAGTTAAAATGAATAATGATCAATATGAAAGCAAAACGCTAACAGAGTATGATTTGCCACAGCTTATTAAGGCCTCTGTATGATACTCTATCTGGTCCACCCCTTGTATCGCAAATGGGTCGCAAACAAAAAAAATTATGAACATTCTGGTCGTTTTCTCCCTGCAGTGGCGTGCGTTTGGCTATTCAATCAAAAATACTAATAACTATAACTATATTTATTATTCATTTATATACAATTAACATTGTTATGACATTTTAATATTCACCTAATAATAAATAGGTATGCTTATTTAAAAAGATATTAACAATGAGCAAAAATTATGGTGTGTTATCATCAGATGAATTCGATGAATCTTCATCAGATTTCCATATGTTGTTCTATTCTTTTACAACATGTTCAATACTTTTTCGTCAGTTTTCGGAATCGACAAGAGTATTTGAAATATTTTATTTTTATCGTCGTGTTTTTTCTTGCAACGAAACCCTTTACTTGACCCAAACGAGTTCATAAAATTAGGTTCGCAATGATAAGGGGGCAGACGTAAAATAGTAACATTTCATGTTGTCGACTACGAGCTTCAATTGAATACATTATGGACAATAGTTTTTTTTCACCACATTTTCATCAAATAGTAATGTTTTTTGTCAAAGCATCTCGATGATATCTGCATTTCCCCAAGCTGTGACTTTTCTTTCACCTTTTCTGGAATGATAACTTGCATTATCCATCACCATGAACAAAGTTGTATGGAATGGGGTCTGAAATTTGCTCAAAATATTCTCAAAACACCTCGCCGTTCATGTCGGCATAGTAATCGCCAGAATGTTTTGACTCAAGCATCAATAAATCACCCTTAACAAAACAATCAACACTTCAAATGATATGTCGCTTTCCCTTTCCAGAACGCGACTTTATTCCTTCTAAAACTGCTTGACACGAGCTTGTAATGTTTTTGGTTTCGTCACATCTTTACACCAAATTTCGTCCAGATAAATCTTTCTATTCTCACGTCGAAACTCTCTTACCTGCCGTAGGTATAGTTTTCTTCAGCATTTTTGATTTTATGTTTTGTTTTCCCAGCTGAAATTTAATTCCTTCAAAATTTTCCACAATTTCTTTCTGCCTATCATTAAATACATACTTTATAGTCTTCTTTCAAGGCTCCCATTCTTTTGTGAAGTGTCGGTATTTTTTTCTTGAAATATAATGAATGTACTGTTCTACTAATTGCATGTTTGAAGTTTTCATCAACAGGCATCATTTTTGCATTTAAATAATACATTTCTACCGCAGAGTATCAACGGTATACGAAGGATTTTGGTGTATGAGAGCGTCATACGCGATGCGCGTTTCATCAACCAAGTTGGCGTCTTGAGGAGATGTTCAGCTTTGGTGAAACGCGCGTCGTGAGAGTTTTGCACTTCTGATGATTGGGAAATGCTTGTTTTGTATTTTTCATATGCTAGAGTATCCAGTTTTATCTTTTATTTCAATAACAATACGATTAAGACGCAAGGGTTTTATTAATAATCCATATTCTTCAGTTAATAAAGTACATAATTAAAGCCTATCAGATCGGATCGAATCATGACGGCATCTTCTTTTCCAGGAAAACTGAATATATTTCAGGTACGCTTGGTTTACAGGTGATCGATCTGTGCAGTTATGTGATACTAAGTATGTTTAGAATTAAAGTGCAATGTGTCGAGACGCGATCTGTCATGACGGCGATCGGTCGATTCCCATCGACGTCAGAACGATGGTGGGGTTATGACGCGTCAAAACACTCCACACTAGTATGTTTCTAATCTGACGCGTTAACTAGCTAAAGAATAGTCGTTTGCATTTATTAGTTCACTAGATGTCGGACAAACTTATTGAATTTGTTAGAAAATACGAAGTGTTGTTTGATCGAAAATGTCAAATCAAATTGATTTTTTGACATCCTGAAATATTGATGAAATTTTTCTTCGTCACACTCTAGTTCTTTCACTAGCAAATGATAATCATTTCGACTACCTCTCAGATCATTTACTGGATGGACCCAACATTTTTTCTTCTTTCTTTTCTTTTTAAGTAAACTTAACATTAGCAGACACGCAAGGTTTTCTTCAATATCACTATCCGAATCGGAGGAAAACATTGTAGATGCTCGCATGCATTTACTCCAAATGCCACCACTGTAGTGACTCGAAATAACGTCAGAGCGCGCCCCAACACGACAGAATAGTCTGCACACTCGCCATCACGTCATAGAGCATCACAACACACCACAATATAATAATGTAAATCCAGCTTAAGAAGTGCGTTTCATAAAAAGTTTTGAACATTTTAATCGAAACTCAAAAGTAAAATCATACAACTATATAAAGTCTTTTGAATTTTTTTTATCAAATCATACAACAACATTGAATGTTTGAAATGAATTCTACATTTTTCACGTAATCCAAAGCATTTCGGGAAAGAAGTTATTGTAAAGAAAAAAAAGTATGTAAGAATATATCTCCAAATTCTGTACACTTATTGACCAGTGTAGATGAGAAGCTCAAAACAGCATTTTTTATCAAGAAATAATTACCATAGTGTATACCATTGAAAATATTTTTTTAGGTTATTACTTCGATGTGCATCACCCGTTTTAGTAAACTATTTAGCAGTACCTAATGAAAAATTGAATTGGAAATTTGACCTATTCGAGAATTTCCTAAGTTATATGCGTTTGAAAAAAATGAATGTATTCCAACCTTTTCGTGCACACTGTATATCATACAAATCAATGAAAATTTGTATCGATGCTAATGTTATTTATGAATATGATGCTTCATGTTCGTGAGCGTGTTACCCAAGATATGGGTATTCAGAAGATCCAGCATAACGCTCTTAATGAAAACTTTGCAACACATCTAAAAAATGCTTTGCTGAAATTGTGGCACTTGCAAATCGCTTCAAATTCAAGCAGATCAAACATATTTCATTTACGATCCAACAATTCAATCAGTCGCTTCTATCAAGTAATCATTATCCCATTATACTTAGGTGATACGCTTTTACGTATGAGTACTTATTGAGAAAGGTTGATAACATATATTAGCAGAGTGTTTGCACTGTGAAATTGAGAGACTATGCATCGATACCCATCTCTGACCTTCGTTAGAAAAATATGCTTAAATTAATGACTAATATGCTAACTTAATTGACGAGTCAGATATTTTATATGTGGCTTTTATTTCCCTCAAATAAAATTAATCAAATTTTTGATTAGGAGACTTGCAAATATCAAGCAGTTACTTTCTAAGTGAAAAGTGTAGAATATGAGTAATTCATAATTTACTGGAATTGGGCCTTAAGAAATTGAATGTATCTCCAACTTTATATTCAATCCAACAAAAAACTGATTGCCTAAACGGAAACTGTAACACTACTCGATACACTTTTCAAATAATCTCCTGATGAATGAGAAGTATTGGTCCAGTTAATTTTCAATATTGTTTTTAACATTCTTAGAAAACTGAAAGTATCTGAAATTCTCTATACTATTGATTTTATTGTACCTGACGTAAGACTGAGAAGAAGAGACAATCTATTTTGTATCTCAAACAGTTTGTCTCCTCTTCAACAACGTCTCGAAACAGTTAACAAAATGGTGAGGAACTGTGAACTGAATATATTCAGTATTACAGAGGGACAACTCCTTTGAATGCTCAAATGTGTCTGAATCTTTTTACGGTCATTTTATTATTTATTGTTTTATATTGTTATATTTTATATCGATTTCAACTCTATCAATGGTACTCAATGAATACTATATGTATGGAACTTTTGAAAAAAAAACTGTACATCATGTAAGTGGAAACCATTCTGTGTGTTCTATTCTAAAATGAAAATAAATTTCAGGAGAACTTGCCACATAGAGTTTCTATTAAAAAAGTGTAATAGGGCAAACTGAAAATGGAAAAAAAATCCGATACGTCAACCGTATTGAAAAAAGCTGAGTATTAAAAATTCAATTTTTCCAATTATCAAGTTTACTTTAGACAAATTTCATGAATATGGCAAAGTTACTGTCTAGTTGGACTCTTCAAAGGTGGTATAATGTATAACACGCAGTATCTTTTCGGGGTGAACATTTCAAATTTTCCTTCATTACACTTGAGTAGATTTGTTGATCCATATTTATTCATTTTGCAGATTGTGGTGAGCTAGAAACCCATATAGCATTGAGGAATAATAACTCCTCCACAAAAATGTATTTAACAAATATCGTTTGTAATTTGAAAGAATTATTTTAGTGTGTCCAAATAATGCACATTGACTTCTTCTCCAGAACTCCAACTTTCTCTCATTTTGGTTTTTTCATTGCTTATTTGGAGGTTGAATATCTTTTTCAGTCATAAATTGTCTTTCTATAAATGGCTTGTGCTTGTTTGTGTCTTTCTATGAATGTGACTTTATTTATCATCATAAAAATGTAAGTACACCAAGTACTTGCGTTTTTAGAATATACCTACTACATTTACACTATACCTACTACATATTTCATTACTCAACCTCTATGATTTATTTCACTAGTTCATTAAGATTTCTCCTGTTGAACTGCTTGCTCTCTGTAAGTCTCCCAGAATGGATTCCGTAGTAAAAAAATCTTTGAACGATATTTTTGCATATTCCTCAATTATTTCACTTCATTTCACCATTACTATATATTGGAATGCCTTGTACGGCCTCCGTTACCTTCTCCGGAATGATCCATCGAAGTTTTTGTTATTTTGTCAAAATACGATGGGTTAATACGCTCTCCTTCGATTGACAGGGCCTCACTTGCACACTGAGGTGCTTAAAAAAAATTTATGGAACCAATCAAGCATGAATTAAGTGAAAAACTGTCGTACCAATCAATAACATGATATATACATATTATACAAATTTTGTTCTCTTTTATATCTTTATTTTATATTTTCGCCCATTTTTATAGCAACGGAAATTTATGATGCACTGTTGGGAACCTTTGGTGTAGTAATGAATATTACTGGAGTTTTTTCTGAACACCAAATCGTTATTTTTAACACCTCGACACGTGTTTCGATCACCAAGTGATCATCTTCAAAGAGGAAGATTAAAACTAGAAACTAATGCGAGCTAACCCTATTTATGCTATTTGGGCTATATGGGGTAACCCATACAGGTAAACCATCCAGGCGTACCAAGCATACATTTATACCAACCTAAATTGATTTTACAATGTTTCCATATCTATTATTTTACAATATATGTTTATATAAAACAATTTTCAGCTATATAAAAATTAATTTCACAATATTGTCTATCCAAATTTATGTTTGCAATGTGTCCTTATGTAGTAATCAGTAAACCCAACAACATTATTTTATTTTATTTTAACAAGCTAAATGGTATACCTGTATGGTTTGTACGCCTGGATGGTTTACCTGAATGGGTTACCTATATAGCATAAATAAGGTTAGCTCGCATTCGTTTCTAGTTTTAATCTTCCTCTTTGAAGATGATCACTTGGTGATCGAAACACGTGTCGAGGTGTTAAAAATAACGATTTGGTGTTGGGAAAAAAATCCAGTAATATTCAGCAACTAAAATGTTTCGTTTTCAGAAAATTTATACTTCACGACTAACCGACGATGCGTCATCTCGAATGAGAAGTTACTTCAATTATTATTTGAATTTCAATGAATGATGTTCATTAAAAATTCACAGCCAATTTAAATAATGAAAAAGCATCCACTGAAAAATCTGTTCACCGTTTATTGCGTTTGCAATAAAATAAACTATAAACGTTATATCCGTTGATCAATTCAATTAAAAGGATATTTTTATTCATCGATCATTTAAAACAACTGGTCACAATTTGGCATTCATTATTTTCAAATTATCAAAACGTAAACAATTCAGTATACCTCTAACTCATTTCTTTGAAGGTAGTTGACAATGTTTCATGGTGCATTTCATTAGTTCGGACTTTTATTGTCTAATATGATATAAATTGATTTGAAATCCCTGAAAGAATCTGTAAAAAATAAAAAAAATTAAAAAGGTTAGCTGAAAATAACAATTATATCAAGCAAAAAAAACTTAAATTAAAAAGAAATTTCAAATCAATTTGTATCGTATTAGACAATGGAAGTCCGAACTAATGAAATGAACTCAATTGTTACATTTTGATGATAAATGAAGAAATTTCGTACAACATTAAAAAATGCATTTTCAGATAATCTTGTTTTTTTTTGTTCAAGAAATTCTCACTTGTACCACATATTGAATTGTCAAAACCTATAAACATCAATAACATCAATATTTTCATGTGTATGATATTCAGATATATTATTCTTCAATTGAATGAATAGTTTTTATTCAAGTAATACAAAAAAAAAACTCAATGAGAGCTTATCAGATATAACGATTGTATGTTGCTCGGCTTATCTTTGAGATCAGCTGCCGAATAAGGAATCACTTTGTTTCTCTCTACAGTTTCCACCACAAGCAATCAACTACGTGGGTCATTTAAAAAAAATCGATTTCGATGATCTAGTGTACACAAGTTCAAAGTGCTCAATTAATAATTTTCCAGGAATTTAAAGTTTGAAAATATAATTGAGGTAGTAATTTAGACCGATTAATAACTTGATCGGTTGTTCTGATCTCAGGTATCAAAAGGTTTGAAAAAAATAAAAGAATTATTTTAGTACTGTTAGTTAACACATATTCGTTACTAAAAATGAAATTAGAATCAAATAATAAACATTTGGAGAAACTATTTTCATTGAAAAGATACAAATGAAAAATATATTCATATATAAATACAAAATCACTTCATTTTTATGAACAAGTTGTTTTTGGGATTCATAAATTTCATTTTTTTTTAGATGAATCTCCATTTGTTATTCGAATATTATTGGATTACTTATTTGGAAAGGGGTATTCTGAATATAGTTTTTCTCTGCAAAACTGGAATTCATACGTCATAGTTCCATATTGTATGGCTTTGGTCTAAGTCTAGAAGCTGAAACTAAAAGTTACCATTCCCAAGTCGAATATTTTTTGTGACGTTCAGTCTGTTCTGTTTAAAAAAAATCTGTTTTTCCGTTGATCAGCTGTCGCCCCCATACGAACGACAACTCTCAGAAGTTGCGAAACTTGTGCGAGCTAAGGACTAACGAGGTCTTACCTTTTAACGTGTGATTCCTAACACGTTTTCAATAGTCACATATATTCAGTCGTCACCTTCTAGATACCATGAATTCAAGGTCAAATGTTTCTCTATCGTGTAACAGCGTATATTTCTACTGCAGCATTTTTATTTTTCTTTGACCACCGCAGGTATTTTAAAATGATGCAACTTGGCAAACTATAACAGGCAAACCTTTAAAAAATGCCAAGAACCATGTTCCAACCTCTGCCTAACTTATTCTGACATCCCAGAGAAAGTAGTAACCATGTAGACGCATGCAAGACAGTAGAGTTGTATGCACTGAGCTTGTGTTCTAATAAATTTGACTGTTGCCTGCATGTGGTTGAGAACGGATTGCCTGAAGGTCGAAAGTAATTAACAGAAAGTCAAACTAGGCCCGTTTATAAGGTTTTTTTATCTTCCTCCTTCATGGAAATTTCTTCTTGTTTCCTTTACTTTGGAAAACTATCATATGTTGCCGTACCATTCAGGGACAGAACTGGTATTTTCAGCTCAATTTTCTACGACTCTATGAGAAATAGAGAAAATTTACCAAAAAAACTGTAGCAAACTCTTCTTTACTCTCTATCTGCATTTTCAGGAACGTTCATCAATGAAAACTATTATTATTATTATTTTGTTTTGTAATTAGATTCTTTTATTCACTAGAACACTTTTTGTAAAATTGAATAAGTAGGTACTGTTTCTGCTTTGTGACTTATCAGCTGAAGTATAGTATACAGTTTTTCTCTTTGGACTTCTGATATGTTTTCATAAGTTTTTTCTTGTACATCCTCACCACTTCTGGTATTTTTTTTCACTCACTAAGTTTTTTATCAACTGATGCTTCGCTTCCATAGTTCTTTGTTGGCCTTTCAGCTCATGCTTGGTTTGTTCACAAACCTTTTTTTGGTTGTTCTCTTTCTCTAATTACTTCATCACAAGTACGTCTGTTCTGAGCTTGAGTATCAGTATCAGTACCAGGCGAACTTTTTGAAGGTTCGTACGAGCTAATAGGATTTTTCGAAAGGATCGTCTTCACCTTTTTTTGTTAGTAAAAGTTCAGAACTGATAGTACTGTTAGTCTTAGTTTTGCTACTGCTGGAAAGATTAACATCAATGTAACCAGAAAATAGTAAATTACGTAGAGTACGAATAGCAACTTTTTTGAACAAATGAGCATGAATCCAAGATAAAAAGATTCCTGTTAACAAAGTCCCAAAATTTTACTACCACTATCTTGTATTGCATCATGGATGCAATTAACAATAATAATAATGAATTGAATTTCACAAGGTGATATATACATCGATATTCATATAATAAATTGATATATAAAAGTGTCACACATACACAAGAGAAAATTAAAGTTTTGTGAATTTATAATATAATATAAAACTCTCTGATCGACTTAGATATAGAGCACACTGTAAAAGGAACCGTTAATTAGGAATTCTTTCAGGGTTTGTTTGAAATGCTTTTCTACATTTTCCCTTTTTATGCAATAGGAAGGATTATTAAAGAGTTTTGCCTCTACTTAGGATGGACTGTTCTCATTTGAATCAGTTTAACGTTTTTTCAGCACAATGAAATAACCATTTCTTTTAGAATATGCATGAACATTTGAATTGCAGAAATGATTGTGTAAATGTTTTCTGAAGTTCAACATTCGAACATTTAAAAAATTGTTTACAACATAGCTATCTACTGATGTAATCTGTACTTGAAATTAAAATTATTTGTAATCTACTATTTTCATTATATTTCGAGTTCAAATATAATATTTGTTCCATTTATATTTTAATTCGATGTTGGTATAAAGCCGAATATTTTACAATTTATTGCCTTATGGCAGTTTTGGTACACAAATATTGTTCATCAGGTCAATATTTTCAGAGGTCATTTAATATTAATTATCCTCACCTGCTGTCAAAACTACCCAGTGAAATATTAAAGAACATCTTCTGGGTATACCTATATAGGTATAGTATCATTGGCTATTTGTTAATGAAGTTGAATTTGATTGTAACAAAAGATTTTGCCAAAAAGTCAAAGTAATAATTCACTGTAGATTTGGCGTTGGTCAAAGACGAAACGGACTGGTTCAAGTTTGACCATAGTCGTGTCACTAAATATTTTATTTATTTATTTATTTTCAAACAGGTAAAAACCTCATTACATGAAAATAATTATTCTTATAAAAATGTCAATACAGTCTAAATCATCTAATATTTCTAATATTTATACGTGAATACAGTTACATTGTATCTACGAGTAGTTACTACATAAAGCCGAATGGAAGGAAGAAACATAGTTATTCTAAACTTGAAAAGTATTTTTCTACACCACTATAAACTTGTTTGGGAGGGAGAACAAAGTTGATATCTGACATTAACAGGAAGTTGTTTGTTATTTTGATCATTGTAATGATGGGTGAACAGTTATTTGTTGATACATATGGTACATCAAAGAATTGAATGAGTCTTGTTGTTCTTTTGGGAATTCTCTCTTTCAGTAAAGATTTGAGATTGGGACAGTTATAATTTTTTTTATATATTTTATAACACATTAACACTATAGTTGCCTGTCTTCTATTTTCTAAACTGGGTATTTTAAATTCATTTCGTAGTGCTACTGTTCTAATTGTATTATAATCCGGGTATACTTTATATTTCTTGTAATATAAAAATCTCAGAAATCTGTTTTGAATTTTTTCCAATCTATTTTTATGAACAATATAGGAAGGATGCCATACTACAGCCCCATATTCAAGTTTAGGTCTGACCAAACTATTATAAAGTGTAGTAATCACTTTAATATCATTGAAATGTGCACTTTGTCTCATTACAAATCCCATAATTCTTAGAGCCTGAGATGCTATGTAATCCAAATGAGGTTTGAACGAGAGTGTGGAGTTATAGTATATACCTAAATCTTTGACAGTCTCTACCCTGGATAATTCAATACCATTCATTAAGTAATTGTATAGTGTTTTATTCAGTTTTCGGGTGCAAGACAGGACAGAACATTTGGATATATTGAACGGAAGATCATTTTTCACACTCCATCGATAAACACTATTGATGTCCTCTTGTAGTTTGACACAATCTTGTAAGTTTTCGATCTGTCTATAAAATTTAAGATCATCTGCGAATAAGAGACACTCAGAGTACTTTATATTTTGAGTTAGATCATTAATGAATACAAGAAAAAGTAATGGACCCAAGTTTGATCCTTGAGGAACTCCAGAGTTTGCGCGAAATTTCCCTGTACAATTACCTTCATATTTGACTCTGAAGTGTCGATTATTCAAATACGATGCCAGCAATTTGAGTACTTGGGTATCAGCGCCATTTTTATGTAACTTTTCCAGTATCACATTTTGGCAATATCTTGAATTTATGAAGCCTCTGGAGACACCCTACATTTTATTGTATGAAAGAGAGGGTATTGACAGATGAAAATCTTCAGATGATGTGGTGCTACATGTTTTTCCAGGTTTTCCTGCAGCTGAAAACCAAAGCGCTACTGGAATCAATCAAGTTGCCCCGGATCGCCAATTAATTTTTGTTGTTATTTCATAATTTCATAATTTGTATTACTTTTTTTTTATAAGTTTCTTTAATGAAAAATTCCAAAAATTCACACGAATAAAAAAAATAAAATAAAATAGAAGTTTATTGCAATTATTTGAAAATGTCCTTATGGCACGAAACTAGAGTAAGATTAGTTACAAATAAAAGAGGTAAAAAAACATAGAAATTTTTTTAACGATCTTCGTAGAGATGCAGTTTATTCCGACAGAATTGGTGTTATTCAATGAGCTAATCGCATATATGACGTAACAATCTAAAACAGGGGAGAAATGAAATATTTAACTTTTGTGTATTGTGGTATAATTTTTATTATTTTTGAACTGAAATGGTTGTCGACAGCTATTTTTGCCTTGCTATATTTATTTTACACTTTTTTTTAAACTACACCTCACGATTTGATCTCCACAAACTTTATTCGAAAAATATATTGAAATTACTATGGATCTTCATCAAGTAACGGCCAAATCAATCAGAAAATTTGTTTTACACCTCAATATATTTAATATTTTTCCTATTTCGTTTCTTACAACATTCCAAATAATTTGGGTTGTCCAAAAATGTATTATCCCCTGTGACCTACATTCTCATAAAACATTAGGAGCTATCTGTGTTCCTTTGTTGCCTGGCCTGCAATGCATTGCTTGACATTTTCCAGTAAGTAACCCCTCTAAATATTCGGAGCATACTCATACTCTATTGAAGCAGAAGGGCTTTTTCGTGTGCTTTCTCAGGTGTATTTTTCCTATACAATGATTTTTTAATTTGGCCCATTTCTGATTCGATCTTGTAGCATATATTTTGATATCCTCACAGCTGATTCAGTGCAATGCATTTAAAACGAGCCACAATGAATATATGAGTCATTCGATGTAAAAAATCGTAAACTACGTCAAATTCTGTTGTCTGTGTGACATATTTCGACGACACAAACCCCATAACAACCTACACGTAAAAAAATCAATTGGAAATAACAGTCGAGTGACATCTTACTTGAAAGATAATTCCTTTCTGTACCCAACTCGGAAACATGTTTGAAATTACAACGATAAACAGTGCCAGAATTTTTTTAAGTTTTTGTTTATTTTCCAACTGAACTAAACAGAAAATGTTATATTATCGAATGTTCCAACAGAGCACTATGAACATGCATAAAATGTTATACCCAGTTGAACCGATTACGGACTATATCCAACGTGTGCGAATTGCATTTTGAGTGATTCGTGGTAATAAAATTACAAACAGATACTTGATTTATGTATTGATCAGTGTTACCAATATGTGAGGTATACCTCACATATTGTGAGGATTTTATACTCATGGGAGTATTTTGTGAATACTTATTCAACGGTTGAATGCTCATTCTAACGCATAACGCTTTGTAGATGTGATCAACCTAAGGAAATAAAAAAATGGAAAGAAAAATACGCCCTATTAGACAGTTTTTTAGTTTCAAATATTTTGATTTGGTTTTTTGATATTTCAATATTTACAATTGATAATTACCAGAACCGGTGACAAGGAAGGCGCTTATCAGTAAGTTTTACTTTTTACATAATACTAAATGTGGGAAATAGATACAAGTTTTATATATATTTTTACTTCAAAATCAAGAGTGTTCCGCTTCTTTTCATATTTTAAAAACCGGTGTCACATACTTTGTATGTATTTAAAAAAATGTTTTTTTTTTGTTTTATTTGAAATGAAAACTGAAAACCATTGAGGAGAGAATATAAATATTCCGAAATAAAATTTTGAAATTCTCATCTGTATCAACTACCTACACAGAAGGCTCTGGTAAATGCCTGTCGAAAAGCAACTACTTACCCGACTAATACCACGCTGGATATTGAATTGTATCCGAGAGACATTTATGCAGTTTTATTTATCAAGGATCAAAAAGCAATAATGTTTTCATTTGAGATATTAAAAAAAATCTTCGAAAAAATGACCATATGATGATTTTGTGAGGAATTTCAAATGAAGATGGGTATTTTGAAGATTTGTTTTGGCTACGCTGGTATTGATTCATAATTGGCCTTCATGGCATTACTAAATTATTCAAATGATGCTTCTGCATTTTGCATTCGCAAGTCAAAATAATGAATCAGAAAACTTTTATAATAATCTGAATTTATGGAAGAAACACATCGTTGAAAATAACGAAGTGGAGTTCTGGTTTGAAATTTATAATAAGTTGGAAGTGTAATTTTGACTTTATAGTATTACGCCTTTCTGAACATATCACCGCCTACATATTTCACAATAATCCAACCTCTACGACGGGCGGAGAAAAACTTTTTCATTGGTTTCTTTTATTTTTCCTTTTAAAACTTTTCGGCTGAAACGTTCTCGAAGATGTATAAAGACGGAAAATCGGCTTTTTCTTTTGCGAATTATGTATGATATAGCTTCTAGAAAGAAAGTATTCCTGTATGGTGGGATGTTCGGTTTGTACCATTTCTAAAAATTGTTTTGAACTCGTTTTGAGGCTTCCTTTTTTTATGTTTGATTGCACTAGTGATATTTTATCACATTCGGCGATTAAAAATTGTATAAATTAAAAGTATGACAGCACAGTTGACGGAAGCAAAAAGTCAATTATTGAAGTCAAAAATAACGACATAAATTTATAATGTGGTGGCTTTATGGATTGGAAAACACACCTGATGTCACTTACCCACCTAAAACTTAGGCGGAAAGTCGGGTCAGAAAATCACGCCATTATCGAGAAGTCAAAAGAAAGATTTTTAAGATATCCCCGCCATCTGAAAATTTTTTGTAAATCATATGAAAGTACGGGAAGAACTTCCAATCATCATCGATCAAGTCAGGAAATAAGAATGTGAAACTGCCAATCTCTTTCTATACATTTTGTAATCCAAAATACGGTCTTTCTTTTGCTTTGCTTATTGTTTTTTATTCCTCTTATTCCAGTAGACTCACAATAACTTATTCCTCACTCGATGAAACGTTTTGGTTTTCACTCTCTATGGTTTCATATCCCGACTATTTGTCTTCGTACGGTACCATCCCGACCTACTGCGCGCTAAGTTCAAATCGACGGCTCTGTTAGTTGCTATTTTTCCCACCGGCTATGACTTGTACCGGCGCAGATTACGAATTAACGCTTCAACACTAATCTATTAAGCGTTTCAAAAACAACGCATTTGTAACATTTGCAGCGTATGGGTGAAAATCGACCTGGCGCACGTCTATACGGATTCAAGTTATAGTACAGTCAAATTGAATGTTGAATTGAATGAGGTGAACTTGTTTAACTTGGCTTTTTGTGATTTTTGTTTTTTTTGTGATCTCAGCAGGGCATTCGACTGCGTCAATCATAATGCTTTGTTGTCAAAGTTACACTCTACGGCATTCGTTGCGTAGCACATTCCTGGATTTCATCATTTTTAGAAAATAGGCATCAGTATGTTACAATTGGTAACCACAGTACGAGTACTTATGATTAATGTAATACAAACAAAACACAATTGGTTAGATTTCACAATCGACAAAAACATTGCGTGCCTATTCAATTTCAAATTTAGAACATGTCAATTCTGGGAAAAGAAGAGACAAATTTTTTGGGAACTAACATTGATGCGGGTGATAACAGTTATCACCCGAAGACGATTGTGGATACTAACAATCGAAACGTCGTGACATAACTTGGTTAGAAATCTTTTAATTTTTATTTTTCATTTGTTGTTAATAATAATTTTTAATTTTCAGCTTTTATTAATATTTCAATTTTTATTTTTTGGTTGTTGTTTGGTTTTATGTTATTTCTTTGTAATTTCGTTTTTTTTGTTCAAATAAAATTGTTATTTTCGGTTAATCTTTTTTAATATTATTTCAGGAATTTCAAATCAATTTATATTATATTAGTATTAGACAATAGAAGTTCGAACTGATTATCTCAATGCTATTGAAAGTATATATAGTGTTGAATAAATATTTCAGAATTGATTATATTGAGCTTCTTCTTTCTTTTCAACTGCTGAATATCGTACACCCCTACCAACATTACATTAACTGAGACAGTGAATTTACACTGAGAGTTGAATAATACTGGATTTTTTTTCCCAACACCAAATCGTTATTTTTAACACCACGACACATGTTTCGATCACCAAGTGATCATCTTCAAAGAGGAAGATTAAAACTGATAGTTATCGTTCGTATGGGGGCTGATTAACGGAAAAAGAGATTTTGAACAGATTTTTTTTAATATTACAATTCTGTTTCTTAATGTAGCTCACACGTTTAAATTCGTGTTGAATAGACATAAAACTCCCGAAAATATAAGCGGGAGCTCATTGGATTCAGAAGGACGTGTAGAAAAATGTGTATTAATAATTTTACAGCACTTACATAAATGCAATTAAAAACAAATCAAGATGAAAAAACGGGGTACTCAGTTTTTTCATCAATAACTCTAAAACTATCAATTCTCACGAAATCAAAGAAGAGTCCAAATGAAGAAGAAATTTACAATGAAAGAGACCGAACTTCCAGAACTGTATAATAATAATAATTATAAATGTGCTTTATTCATTGAAGTAAATAGGCTGCAAGAGTTCTGGCTCATTCCTTATGGAGATTAACATGGAAAATGGCTAAGGTCCATTTTGGCGTTTTTGGTTCCTTTCAAGGTCACGCATACGGCAGAGAATCGAGCAGCGTTATTGCGGTTTGAGTGATAATGATTCAAGCGCGCTTGGAATGAGAACAAATGGGTATACAGGGTATTAAAGAAAAAAACATGGATGCCAGCGTTAAAGAAAAAAACATGACGGCAATGTAATGGGCATTGAGTGGAATATACAGGGGTGCATCAAAATACATAATTTAAGAAAAAACAACGTGACAGTTTAACGGGACTGTAATATTTCAACGCGCGATCGATGTGTGTACAGGGTGTCTCAAAATGCTTCATTTGAAGAAAAAAAACATGGCGACAATGTAACAGGCATTAAGCGGAGTATACAGAATGCGTCAAAATACATCATGTAAGAAAAACAGCTTCAGAGAAAAAAAACATGACTGACATCGAGATATATAGGGTGTCTCATCGTTCAAGAAAAAAAACATGACATCAATGTGTACAGGGTGTCCCAAATTACGGCATTTAAGAAACATGACTGTTTAACGAGGCTCTTCGTTTTTACGTGTGATTCTTCAATGTGTACAGGGTGTCTCAAAATACGTCTGCGTGGCTGAATTACAAAAATAACGGTATAATAGTACAGATGAATGAAAAAATTGGATTAAAGAAAAAACATGGCCACGGGCGTTGAAGAAAAAAAACATGGCTGCCAACGTGATAGAAAAAAAACATGGCTTCCATCGAAATATACAGGGTGTCTCAAATTGAGTCATTAAAAAAAAATATGGTAGTTCAACGGAACTCTATCATTTTACCATGTTATTCTTCGATGTGTACAGAATTTTTCATTCAAAAAAACAACAGTTTAACGGGGCTCTATTGTTTTAGCATGCGATTCTTCAATGTCTACAAGGTGTCTCAAAAAACGTCATTTAAGGAACAGGACAGTTTAACGGGGCTATATCGTTTTGATGAGTGATTCTTTAATGTGTACAGAATGTCTCATTCAAGAAAAAGCATGACAGTTTAACGGGGCTCTATCGTTTCAGCATGCGATTTTTCAATGTGTACAGAATGTCCCCAAAATACGTCATCTGAAGAACAGGACAGTTTAACGGGGCTCTATCGTTTTGCCGTGTGATTCTTTAATGTGTAGAGGGTGTCTTATTCAAGAAAAAACATGGCAGTTCAACGGGGATCTATTGTTTTACCGTGTGATTCTTCAGTGTGTACAGGATGTCTCAAATACGTCATTTAAGAAAACATGATAGTTCAACCAGGTTCTATCGTTTTGATGTGCGATTCTCCAATGTGTATAAAATACGCCATTTAATAAAAAACGTCGTTTCTGGCTCAAAATCCAAAATCCCAAAATCCTCATGGAGCTTGAGTTTAGTCATTTTAAGACCTCGTGGCGGAACCTTGTGAAATACCTAACTGGAGGTAGATGTGAAGTGTATTAGAGTTATACGATGCAATATATATGTTTATATAAGGAAGAAGTGTATGTGAAGTCAGCGTGGAGTAGAGAAAAATCAAAGACGGTGACATATACTGAAAGGGCACTGAGTTGTATATTCGCTAATTAGGATCGAATCATCGCGTACAGCACGTCAAATGAAAGGAGAGGAAATGCAGAATTCATCGACAAAGTAAAAGCAAAGATTGTGGTCAGAAGGGCACAAAATCAAATTTTCGTTAATGATAGTAGCATCGTCAGGAGGAGTTAACCGGATAAAGGTAAACATAACAGAAAAAATTCATATAGGGTGTTGTTTGAGAAAGAAATGTGGTAACGAGGATCTAGAAGAATATAATGCGATAAAACGTTCAGTTTTGTCTCGAAAAACGCATTGAAAATTTTGCAAAATTTCGATGCGTTAAAATAGCCAGTTTTGTCATTTGAATCGCATCGAAAAAAATGCATTTTTAAAACCCTCATTTCTTCTAAAAGCCCATATGATTTGCATTGTATCGCGATCCCAATGGGAAACGTTTGAAAATGGGGAACTGGGGGTATTCAACAATGACATTTCAAAATACGTCACATGCGTTTTTTTTTCGTTTTTGTGTTAGTGACGTCAATGTATACAGGGTGTCTCAAAATACGTCGGCGTTGTTGAATTATAAAAATAATGAATGAAAAATCAGATTGAAGAAAAAAATGGCTACCAGCGTCAAAAAAAACATGGTTGCCATCGAGATATACAGGGTGTCTTATCGTTAGAAAAAAACATGACGTCAATGTGTACCGGATGTCCCAAAATGCGTCATTGAAAAACATGACAGTTTAACGGGGCTCTATCGCTTCAACGTGTGATTCTTAAAAGTGTACAGGGTGTCTCAAAATACATCATTTAAGGAACATGACGATTCAACGGGGTTCTATCGTTTTGACGTGCGATTCTTCAATATGTACAGGATGTCTCATTCAAGAAAAAGCATGACAGTTCAATAGGGCTCTATCGTTTCAGCATGCGATTCTTCAATGTGTACAGAATGCCCCCAAAACACGTCATTTGAAGAACAGGACAGTTTAACGGGGCTCTATCGTTTTGACGTGCGATTCTTCAATGTGTACAGGATGCCCCAAAATGGGTCATTCAAGGAACAGGATAGTTCTACCGGACACTATTGTTTTACCGTGTGACTCTTCAGTGTGTACAGGGTGTCTTAAATACGTCATTTCAGAAAACATGACAGTTCAACAGGATGTCTCAAAATACGTCATTCAATAAAAAACTTCGTTTCTGGCTCAAAATCCAATGCTGTTTCTTATGGAGCTTAAGTTTAGTCATTTTCAGACCTCGTAGCGAAACCCTGTGGAATACCCAAGTTGAGGTAGATGTGACGAGTGTGAGAGTTATACGATGCAATATATATGTTTATATGAGGAATAAGTGTATATGAAGTCAGCGCGGAGTAGAGAAAAAACAAAGATTGCAGTCAAAAGGGCACTTAACCACATTTTCGTTAATAATAGTAGCACCGTATTGTACAGCGCGTCAAATGGAAGGAGAAGAAATGCAGAATACATCGACAGAGGAAAAACAAAGATTCAGGAGGAGTTAACTAGATAAAGGTAAACATAACAGAAAAATGTATATAGGATGTCGTTGGAGAAAGAAATGTGGTAACGAGGATCTAGGAGGATATAATGCGATAAAACGTTCAGTTTTGTCTCTAAAACGCATTGAAAATTTCGCAAAATTTCGATGCGATAAATGAGACAGTTTTGTCATTTGAATCGCATCAAAAAAAATGCATTTTCAAAACCCTCATTTTTTCTAAAAACCCATATAATTTGCATTGTATCACGTCACAAAAAATGATGCAAAAATGTGAGAATCGCTTCAAAAAAATGTCATTTATGCCGCGATTATCGCTTGAAATATTTCGCAAAATTTCAATGTGTTGAAACAATCAATTCAGGCACTCTGATCGCTTCGAAAAAACGTTATTTCTGCCACACATTTTCCAAACAAAAAAATTACGAACGCATATACACAGTAACTTAATGCTTCAAAATGAGTATCAAACAGATAACGCAAGATAGAAAGATACAAAATCGTTTATGATATGAACTAGAACCGAATACGTTCATTTATGCCGCGATTATCGCATGAGAAATTTCACATTTCAATGCGTTCAGGCACTCCAATCGCTTTGAAAAAACGCTATATTTGCTACATATTTTCCGAACAAAAAAAATATATAAACGCGTATACAGAAAGACTTAGTGCTTCAAAATACGTCTCGAACAAATAACGCATGACAGAAAGATCGAGTATCGTTTATGATATGAACTAGAACCGATTTTTCAGTTCCAATCAATTTTCGTCTGAAAATACAGACTATCAGCCAATAAAATTCATCTCGAAATTATTATGCAAATTTAGTATTCAAAATATCGAAATCATTTCCTTCAAAACATTATTTAGCATGTTTCGCTAATCAAAATTTTATGCACATCAACTGCTTCCAAAAAAACGCATTTTTTATTGCTACATATTTTCAAAAAATAAGAATATCTTCTAACAGAAAGGCAGTAAACTGTTTGTAATAGGAAACGGAACCTGAATTTCTTTAGACGTGTTATTAAGAGAAAAGGTTTTTATGACATAAAGCAAGGAATGTATGTCAAGTTCATTGTGTGAGGAAGTACGTCAGTACCAGCGCATTCGTTATTCCATTGCACAACCTCTGAGGGGTGTCGTTCGTAGGGTGCGATAGCTGGTTAACGGAAAAAAGCATATTTCAAACATTTTAAAACATGTGTGGGCAAGATGGTAATGACGCCAGCATGGGGTTACAGAAAAAAAATCACGACCTTAACCGCAACTTAGTTAAAAATGATCTGCAAACGGGATAATATTGAAAGAATAATGACTAAGGGTCAAAAAATCATTTACACCAAACTGTACTGTATCATAGGACTAAATCTCCATGGTTTCAAGAATACAATATCCCAACTCTACGATTTTTTCAATCTCCTCAATCACCCAGGTCCTAGTTAATACCCGTTCATCATCAGAATGTTGACACTCATGAGAGCTGAAGTTTTCACCCTATTATGTACGACAAAGAACAATGACAGATATCATCCAAAGTTCTCAGTTTTTCACCTGAAGCAACATTTTGAAGAATTCAGCTGGCTGATTGACAATAGATGTTTTAGGCTGATTCTCACGCTGACCAAACTTACCCGCATCGTTGTAATGTTCCTCAAACACGCTTCTAAATGTTGCTTCTCCCCCACAGAAGTTGCATTCTCCATTGCTTCACGAATCCTTCTCATACCCTTGGTACACTCGTCAAGGCCCTCTTGAGCAATCTTATCATCATAATTTGGGGTTATGAGCCCCAAGATGGTGGTAATATATTGCACAAGAGGGCCTTGACGAGTGTACCAAGGGTATAAGAAGGATTCGTAAAGCAATGAATAATGCAACTTCTGTGGGGGAGAAGCAACATTTAGAAGCGTGTTTGAGGAACATTACAACGATGCGGGTAAGTTTGATCAGCGTGAGAATCAGCCTGAAACATCTATTGTCAATCAGCCAGCTGAATTCTTCAAAATGTTGCTTCAGGTGAAAAACTGAGAACTTTGGATGATATCTGTCATTGTTCTTTGTCGAACATAACAGGGTGAAAACTTCAGCTCTCATCAGTGTCAACATTCTGATGATGAACGGGCATTAACCGGGACCTGGGTGATTGAGGAGATTGAAAAAGTCGTAGAGTTGGGATATTGTATTCTCGAAACCATGGAGATTTAGTCCTATGATACAGTACAGTTTGGTGTAAATGATTTTTTGACCCTTAGTCATTATTCTTTCAATATTATCCCGTTTGCAGATCATTATTAACTAAGTTGCGGTTAAGGTCGTAATTTTTTTTCTGTAACCGTCATTACCATCTTGCCCACACATGTTTTAAAATGTTTGAAATATGCTTTTTTCCGTTAACCAGCTATCGCACCCTACGAACGACACCCCTCAGAGGTTGTGCGAGCTAAGGATTAACGAGGACTTACCTTTTAACGTGTGACTCCTAACTCGGGTTGGACGATAGCAAATGAAAATCGAGCGTTCAGCCTGCGGCTTGAACTAACGACTCACACATCGGCCGATTGACTGAGTGAACAAAGCACCCACGTCGTACCACTTGGCTACCTAATACCGACATACTCACAAGGATCATATATATGAAAATGAAGAATGACTTGTGAATTCAGAATTTTTTCAAAATGTTGTGGTGGGTACTCATATTTTTTCTTACCTCACTACTTGTGAAAATGTGACCAAAGAAGAAAAAAATATATTTCGATATGGGCACATCCATAACAATAATTCTCTCGTAGATTTTGAATCGACTATGTATAGTTTTTAAGAGAAATATAGTATTTCCGTGGAGGGTACACTGAATTCAGATACTCTGAGTTTGATTCAAAGACCAAGATGTGTAATCGCTGAAAATGCTTTCACGATTCGGGATAAATGGAACAAATAAAATATGAATGGTCTTTTCCGTAAGCATCTGCCAAAATGTTGCTTCATGCTGGAAAAGCCTTCAGTTCATATATTGTTTTTCAAGAAAATACTCCTACTATAAATACAATGACAAAATAGTTGAAGCTGGACAATTCAATTGGAATTTATTTGGTGTTCCAGCCCTGGACTTTTGCAGCAGCTCAAAGAACTCCTGATTAAAAATACATCTATTTATGAATAAATTACTATTTCGCAATAATATTGTACATAATAATCAATGAATACTTATGTAACAACACAAAAAATTATATCATTATGCAATCAGAAAAGGGACCGTGTTTCATTTCAAATCATTCACATGACGTAAATTTGATTATATAATGTTGAAAAATTCATTGGAATAAAAAAGAAAACTGAAAATCAATGAAAATCGTTCTGAACGAAAACGAATTTTCACATAACGTTAACGCGAGAAATTTGCCGAACTTTGTGTGGCATCATATTGCTGAAATGATTTCGAAATTCCTTCGTCTCAGTACGCGCTGTATGACAATTCCAATAAATTATTATTGAAGGCGCTATCTCGGCACATCATAATCTTGGTTTTGTTTTCTTTCTCAATAAATTGAGCATCTCTCACAATTCAACAGTTATTATTGAATCCGTTATGTTTGTTTCTCTCTGTCACTCGCTGACGTCGAATAACATCACAATTTCCCAACGATCAACCGACTATCATTAACGGCTTATTGCTTTTCCGTCAAGTATCATTTTTGTTTTTTAATTACGTAGAAAAATGTACTTCTCATCGAGTTATATTTTTATGTATTTTTTGAGTGATTATTGTGATAATTTGGCACATATAGAAATATATGGGTTATTGAAGTGTTCAAAATGGGCGCGTTATATTCTTGGGAAAATATTGATGTTCATTATATTATCAAATAAAATACACTTCATATCGAATCATTCATTACTGAAATAATGTTGACTTCTCTAAATTCGTTGAATATATTTTCATGTTCTCCAGTAAAATTGTGAGGTGACAGTAGTACCCACACACATCTCTGTATCTCTAAAAAATAACAAAGTTAGTTTTCTCAGTCCAATGACGTCCTTAATGGTTTTCGTGAACGATGTATTTTAAGGCATCGTGTATACGTTTCTCATTGGGATAGCACACACCTAGTATACATTCCTGATTGAAATCGCACGTTGAAACGGTTGTTCATCCTGTAAATTTTCTCTGTTATGTTTACACACATTCGAGATTTTTTGATATCAGGCATCTCCTGAGATTGCTAACTGACCAAAGGCGCTATTTTGAGCTTATCAAATATACATACATAATGGATATACTGGAGAACGAGATTTTTGAATTCTTTGCAGGATAAAAAGAAGCATATGCGTGAACTACAATGTCCCACAGTTGATAAATTTCGATTCAATGAAGGAAAACATTTCAAAGAACACAAAAACATTACCGTTGATTTCACCAATGTCTTATTGTTTGAAAAAAATTCGATTCTGGGTTACTATATTTTACATGGAAATAAAATCACAAATCCCTACGATCAACCGACTATCTTAAACGGTTTACTGTCTTTCTGTCATATACACTTCTTCCTCATATAAACATATATATTGCATCGTATAACTCTTTCACACGTCACATCTACCTCGAGTTGGGTATTCCACAAGGTTTCGCTAGGAGGTCTGAAAATGACTAAACTTAAGCTCCATAAGAAACAGCATTGGATTTTGAGCCAGAAACACTGAAGAATCACACGGTAAAACAATAGAGCCTTGTTGAACTATCCTGTTCCTTAAACGACGCATTTTGGGGCATCCTGTACACATTGAAGAATCGCATGCTGAAACGATAGATCCCCGTTAAACTGTCATGTTTTTTCTTGAATGAGACATCCTGTACATATTGAAGAATCGCACATCAAAACGATTGAGTCCCGTTAAACTGTCCTGTTCTTCAAATGGCGTATTTTGGGGGCATTCTGTACACATTGAATAATCGCATGCTGAAACGATAGAGCCCCGTTAAACTGTCATGCTTTTTCTTAAATGAGACATCCTGTACATATTGAAGAATCGCACGTCAAAACGATAGAACCCCGTTGAACCGTCATGTTCCTTTAATGATGTATTTTGAGACACCCTGTACACTTTTAAGAATCACACGTTGAAACGATAGAGCCCCGTTAAACTGTCATGTTTTTCAATGACGCATTTTGGGACATCCTGTACACATTGACGTCATGTTTTTTTTTAACGATGAGACACCCTCTATATCTCGATGGCAAACATGTGTTTTTTTTGACGCCGGTAGCCATCTTTTTTTCTTTAATCCGATTCTTCATTCATTATTTTTATAATTCAACAACGCCGACGTATTTTGAGTCACCCTGTATACATTGACGTCACTAACACAAAAACGAAAAAAAATGCATGTGACGTATTTTGAAATATCATTGCTGAATACCCCCAGTTCCCCATTTTCAAACGTTTCCCATTGGGATCGCACGCTAAAACGTTAGGCCCCCTTGACTTGTTTTTTCTTAAATGAGACACCCTGTACACATTGAAGAATCACACGTTGAAACGATAGAGCCCCGTTAAAATGTCATGTTTTTTAATGACGCGTTTTGACGAATTTTATTGGCTGATAGTCTGTATTTTCAGACGAAAATTGAGTGGAACCGAAAAATCGGTTCTAGTTCATACCATAAACGATTTTCAATCTTTCTGTCATGCGTTATTTGTTTGGAAAATGTGTGGCAAAATAACGTTTTTTCGAAGCGATTAGAGTGCCTGAATTGATTGTTTCAACGCATTGAAATTTTGCGAAATATTTTATGCGATAATCGCGGCATAAATGAACGTTTATCGCGCTAAATTTTTGACATTTTTTGAAGCGATTCTCATGTCATTTTTGCCTCATTTTCCGTGACGCGATACAATGCAAATCATATGGGCTTTTAGAAGAAATGAGGGTTTTAAAAATGCATTTTGCGATTCAAATGACAAAACTGGCTATTTTAACGCATCGAAATTGTGCAAAATTTTCAATGCGTTTTTCGAGACAAAACTGAACGTTTTATCGCATGATATTCTTCTAAATCCTCGTTACCACATTCCTTCCTCAAACAACACCCTATATGAATGTTTTCTGTTATGTTTACCTTTATTCGGTTAACTCCTCCTAACGATGCTACTATTATTAACGAAAATTTGACTTAGTGCCCTTGTGACCGCAATCTTTGCTTTTTCTTTGTTTGGGTATTTCACAAGGTTCCGCTACGAGGTTTTAAAATGACTAAACTTAAGCTTCATGAGGATTTTGGGATTTTGGATTTTGAGCCAGAAACGACGTTTTTTATTAAATGGCGTATTTTATACACATTGGAGAATCGCACATCAAAACGATAGAACCTGGTTGAACTGTCATGTTTTCTTAAATGATGTATTTGAGACATCCTGTACACACTGAAGAATCACACGGTAAAACAATAGATCCCCGTTGAACTGCCATGTTTTTTCTTGAATAAGACACCCTCTACACATCAAAGAATCACACGGCATAACGATAGAGCCCCGTTAAACTGTCCTGTTCTTCAGATGACGTATTTTGGGGATATTCTGTACACATTGAAAAATCGCATGCTGAAACGATAGAGCCCCGTTGAACTGTCATGCTTTTTCTTGAATGAGATATTCTGTACACATTAAAGAATCACTCATCAAAACGATATAGCCCCGTTAAACTGTCCTGTTCCTTAAATGACGTTTTTTGAGACACCTTGTAGACATTGAAGAATCGCATGCTAAAACAATAGAGCCCCGCAAAACTGTTATGTTTTTTTGAATGAAACATCCTGTACACATTGAAGAATAACATGGTAAAATGATAGAGCCCCGTTGAACTACCATTTTTTTTAATGACTCAATTTGAGACACCCTGTATATTTCGATGGTAGCCATGTTTTTTTTTATCACGTTGGCAGCCATGTTTTTTTTTCTTCAACTCCCGTGGCCATGTTTTTTCTTTAATCCAATGTTTTCATTCATCTTCACTATTATACTGTTATTTTTGTAATTCAGACACGCAGACGTATTTTGAGACACCCTGTACACATTGATGTCATGTTTTTTTTCTTAAACGATGAGCCACCCTATATATCTCGATGTCAGTCATGTTTTTTTTCTTTAAAGCTGTTTTTCTTACATGATGTATTTTGACGCACTCTGTATACTCCGCTTAATGCCTGTTACATTGTCGCCATGTTTTTTTCTTCAAATGACGCATTTTGAGACACCCCTTACACACATCGATCGCGCGTTGTTTTTTTCTTTAATACCCTGTACACCCATTTGTTCTCATTCCAAGCGCGCTTGAATCGTTATCACTCAAACCGCGATAACGCTGCTCGATTCTCTGCCGTACGCGTGACCTTGAAAGGAACCAAAAACGCCAGAATGGACCTTAGCCATTTTCCATGTTAATCTCTATGAGGAATGAGTCAGAACTCTTGCAGCCTATTTACTCATTGACATATATTGTTTATAAAGAAGAAGTAAATACAAAAATCAATGAGAGGGCGAACTTCAGCTGAGTCTGTTTTACAACTTAACCTAGGGGATAGCATGTTTTATATAGAAATATAAAAATAACTACCTAGTATACATTGGTAAGTCAGTAGTTCATGAATCTTCATGAAACTAAGAAAAAGCAAAGGTTATAAATTCCAAAGTGAATATTAAAAATCTATTTAGCTTAAAAATAAGGTGAAATATATAACAAAACATACACAAAGGTGAGACAAAGGGAAAACCGTATGGGCAAGGCATAACATGAATATAATATCTATCCAGAAGGCTTCAGATATGTGTTCAACTTTTTCTTGAAACTATATATGGAGTAGTGTCTAAATTCCCTAGGCAGCGCATTATATTGTTCGATAGAGTTGTAAATAAAACTACGAGAAAAGCAGGCTGTCGAGTGTTTTGGAATAATAAAAGTGTGACGGTTTCGTGTCCTCGAATTATTATGTGATTTGGCTTTTTGTAAATGAGGAATTTATGTGTATTGACGAGTAGGTGGAACTGCCAGGTTTTAGCAATCGGTAACCAACCTGACTCCTCGAACTTGGGGGATATATGGTCGAATTTTCTCACACCATAAGAAAGACGAATGCAATTGTTTTGTATTTTTTGTGAGCGATTTACATCAGTTTGTATCAAAGCAGGCCCGTAGATTATATCGCAACATGCTAATCTAGACAATATGAGGGTTTCGCAAAGTTTCAACTTCAATTTGGAAGTCATAATATCTCTACTTTGATAGAGTTGACGTAAGATACTGTATGAGCTACGACAATGTGAATTTATAATATATGTTTATGAAATCTCAGATCAGCATCCAGCCATAAACCCAAGTTCTTGCTTTCTGTAATTGTTTGTATGTATGTAAATGACTCACAAAAATTTACCCAGCGAACTAAACTATATGAACAGGAGGGAAAACTTATATGAGCAACTAGATGGCGTGGCGATGGGAAGTCCACTCATCCTAGTGACAGCCGACTACTTCATAGAACGTTTTAAAGAAAAAGCAGTCTACACTGTTGAACAAAATCCGACCTTGTGGCTACGTTACGTGGATGACACATTCGTTTTCTGGAGACATGGAAGGAATGCGCTTAACCTTTTCCTAGACCATTTGAACACTCAACAAACACCCCAGTTCACCATGTACCCTAAACAGGACCAGCGGATAGCATTGCCAATGTATCCATCGAAAGATGTGATAGACTAGACTAGCCCACAAAGTGTACCGAAAAACCTGCACGCACTATCAAACTACCACTTTAGTTAAAAGAGAGGAATCATATCTACACTAACTGAACGAGCTCGAAGAATATGTGAATCAGAACATCTAGAAGAAGAACTGGAACATCTTCAAGTTACCTTGAGATCGAATGGATACAGTGTACAACACAACACAACAAGAAAGTGAAACTGAAGAAACGGGGAGGAGGCTCAAATTTTTGAACGTGCGTGTCTACCATATATCCCTAGGGTTACAGACAGAATCAGAAAACTCTTGAGGAAACACAACATTAAAACGGTTGTCAAACACACCAAGAAGATACAAACGTCCAGATGTCGAGACAAAGCAATTTTCAGATAAATATACTGTATGCTCTTGGTCAGTTCCAATGTCATGGAATCTTGTGATGAATAAGTTACTACCATAATGAATAGTTCATGGCAAATATAATAATATAGTAAGGGATATCATGTAACAGGTCCTGAATGCTCACATAATGACTAAATGCTCCTACAGAAAGACATGGGAATTGATAACAGTTATAATCAATTCAGTACACGTATGATAAAATGTTCTTTTTTGGTTTGGTAACCACTCTTTGCAAGTTTTGCACTGAAGTAGAGTGCAAAGACTTGCTCATCTGGATTCTGCTAACAATTTTACGGTGATATTTTATCCATAATAAATCATTGTGAGCAAAATTAGGAACCAACATAGTCACAGTCAAAATACTACGAGATGCTAAATGTATAGGTGTTTCTTTAGGCCCTTTCTATTTTTAAATTTAAATAAAACAAAGTGTATGTGAGATATCGAAATTTTTTTATTCCTATTGATGCCATTATATGTGAAATATAACATTGTTCAAATGTCCGCCACGGCTTCTCTAGGTGAAGCGCATCCGGAACGTCCAATTTTCCATTACTCTGGAAAATAAATCAGGCCAAATTTGACCGATGGCATGGTTTAGGTTGACTTTGAGGACCGTTGTGGTTCGTGGCTCATTCGCATACACCTGTAACTTGAGATAATTCCACAAGAAAAAATCTAACGGGGTCAAATCGCATGATCTCGGTGGCAAGTTCGCATCAATCGCTTCCACGTGGGGTGGCCATGTCCTCAAATCGCTCCTGCAGAATATTCAATGTGGCATGAGCTGTGTGGCACCTAGCGCCAACCTTTTGAAACCACAGTGATTTTTCGGCATGCATTGCTCTTGGATCTCATGAGGATTGATATAGTCCCATATTCGACAATTTTGTTTATTCACTTACCCATTCATCCATAAATGGAGCCATCATAGCTGAAGATGATTTTTCGATAAAAATTAGGGTCAGATGCCAACTGCACCAGAACCCATTCACTGAATACACGTCGTTGTCTATGATCGTTTACCTTCAGTTCCTGGGTGATTTTAGTTTTGTATGGGCGCAGGCCCAAGTCACGACGCAAAATTTGCCAAGTGGTCTGCGAATTTTGCAACGATGTTTTCGGCAGAGCTTACGTTTCGTCGATGTACGGATGTTGGTCGATCATTTGCTGAACCAGTAGACTCAAATTTATCCACCACATTGCGAATATTCCACTGGGTAGGGCGATTATGGTGATCGTAAAATGGGCGGAGCGCGCGGTACATTGTCCGAACAGAACACCCATTTTGATAATACAATTTCATTATTTGCGCTTGTTGTAATGCTATGTCCGTCCATTGTGATTTGGCAAAACAGACTGAATAAAAACTAATTTGACAGATATAGCTTCAACAAGATGGCCGTTATCAATTGTCAAAATTAGGAAGTCCCTGCTGAAACACCCTATAGATAAGTGGAAAGTAAATTACTCCTCAATTCTACTTTCAACGGTAGATAACGAAAACTGCGTTATTTTTCAGTATAGGCATCGTATTCCGAGTACTAAAAAGGCATAGGCATTTCTTGATAAAAATTGAGCTTACTACACAATGAAAAATTAGTATTATAGTAAAAAGTGTTTGAAATTTTTAATTTGGTAGATTGTCTCCATATCGTTTATTCTCGATATTTCAATAAAACTGGGAAGCTCTGAAAAGAGAAATGACTCATGTTCTTTGAAAAGAACAGAGATATCGCTTGAATCCTAATACCATTTTAAGATGAGGTCTTATCCCGCCGAGGGGATGATGGGGACAAATTTGATAATATGCCCAAAGGATTTCCCCCTCGAAGTAAAAATAAACTATGAGAAATGCAGGAAAGTTTTCCGTTCTCTTAATCTCAAATCCATAATGCGTGTTTTATTTTCTATACCATTGTTATTCATATCTTGATTATAGGCACCAGATACCTGCGAATCGATTCAAGTTCATTTTCGATCTGTGGCGTATATTTATAACAGAAATATAGGCTTCATGATTCGTACTGTACGATGAACAATGTAATTATAATTAATATATATGCTAAAACCATGATGCTGCTCAACTACAAAACGTTCCACGAACAATCCAGCGGCGTTGTATTCAAATCCACTTTGGAACAATCTGATAACTTCTGATTCGAAAATTTTATAAAATTAAATGTTCGACAAACATTAGTAAATCCAAGCGAGAAAGGATTTACATCCGGTTGATCACTCCCCGGATTCATGGCGTCGCGTCGTGTTCATTTTCATGATATTCGAGCTCGGTACGTTTCGAATTATGGAGCACGCCTGATGAATCGTAAACCTAAAAGCTTTCCTGAACAATTATGTCGATGGCGTTTCTATAGCAGGAATGACATTGAAATGTCAGTTCCGTCCGTATAGAGGTTACATATTTTTTCCAAAATTTACACGGCGATATTTTATGATATTTTTTTCGTGAATGATTTATTGTTTTTTGAATTTTGGATAACGGTTCGTACTTCAGTAAGGTTTCGACTTCTTGAAATATTATTTTGTTCAACAAACATATAGAACGTGCAACAAATTTTTAATAAAGCCAAAGTTGCCTACTGCATTTCAAAACCAAAAACCCAAAAACCAAACATTCGCGAGCCAAAAAAATCATTTTTGACCTCAAAGGACTAGCTTTTCTAACTTTGGCTCATCCTTTGAGGATAGTTGAGTCCAGGGACGCATTTGTGGTTCCGCCTTACACCACTCATGAAACATACGGCGCTCTCTGGTGGTGGATCACTAAAAATGCTTTGTTTTCGGACTTTCGTTCCCACTAGTTATCTTGAAGTGAAAGCTGCAATGGACGAATCTTGTCTGGCAATCAATGTCAAAACTTAGCGTTGCAACATACTGCTTTTGAGAGCCACATTTATCTTTGATATTCATAGATTGAGTCTTCCATCGATCCCATAGATGACTAATTCGTAAAGGGAGATGTCATCGGCTTTCCTTACTCAGGATGGAACAGTTACGAACATACAGATTACGTGAAGATATTTGTGAAAGTCTACATTGAAAGCTAAACGTTAGTGAAGATTAAACTCAGTAATGTTGCCAAAAGAGAAAGTAATAACCTGGGTGCATTTTGGAGGCTGCATTATTTTGTAAAGGGGAATATATTTCATCTTCAGTTATTTTTTTCAACATTGAATCAAGTAACCAAGATAGCGTTGTCCTTCAAAGCAACTTTAAATCTAGAATAAACCAATTCATTAATATTTGAAACTCAGAAAAAAATAACAGTAGTTTCATGATGTGAAATTATAAATCAAGTACCATTGTGAAGTCAGACATCGTCTCTCAAAATCATAACTTTTTTCAAACATTCGTCTAGTTAGTACTACATATTGATTCATATCAATTGTTTGTGTCCGATTTGGAATGTTTCCATACGTAGCCAAGTATCCGAAGGTGCTTGACGGAACAAGTGAAAATTCATTACTTTCAAAAGTCGTGAGAACTGTTCGATTTCAAATGTTCCATTTGAAGGTATCGCTGATATTGCCTATACATCTTCATTCATTGTCGAAAGAAATGTATATTGGCAGGCGACGAACAAATTAGCATAATTATACTTTATATTCCATTATCATTGTATATTGATTCCCATCTTTCGAGTATTTTTCAACTGATTAATTCGAATATTTTTGTCATACATTTAGATTTCCTTTTCTTAGATATCGAATCTGTTAGTACTTTTTCAAACAATATAATCCTGAACCCCAATACTCATGTATGTGGTGCTGCAGGTTTTTCCGGGGTTTCCTGCAGCTGAAAAAGCAAATGCGCCACTGGAACCAATGAAGTCGCCCTGGAGCGCCAATTAATTTTTATTGTTGTTTTTATTTTTATCGTTGTTTCATCAATCAGTTCATAAACACTTTCCTTTAAAAAAAGTATCTGATATATTGAATAAAAATACTCACTATAGATTAAAGTTGTCATTTTTGGACTACCTGCATATGAATCTTTTTCATCTCGTCAAAAGTATAATATTCTTTATTGCCATAAAATCAACTGTTATCGACGTATCATATGCGAATTGATACACCAAACCTGCACCAAGTGACTGGAAGGTCATTTACATATATCAGAAACAATATTGGTACCAGAATAGACCCCTGTGAAACTACTTGAGTACTGAGATTTCTATTAGAATAAGTTTGTTCGTCATTTTGATATATAGCTACGACTTGGTATCTTCCAGACAAATATGATTTTATAAGGTCGTATGCATTACCTCTAATTTAATATTCTTCTAGTTTATCAGTAAAATAGTATGACCATTCTTCTATTTCTTCGATTCTATTCCTTCCATTTCTTCTTCTTTGTCATCTGAAACATTTTTAAAAAAATTGGTTTTTGCCAATTCAAATGTTTGTATTCGAACAACACTAAACTAATAATTCAAAAATGAAATTATTCGCCAGCGGAGTAAATAATGAGTACGGAAGTCAAATAGTGGTGAAATCTTGATTTTTGCGTAAGTGAATAGTTACTTGGAATCGAACAAACACGTACAGTTAAATTAATCCAGCCAAAATAATGTATACGTCGAGAAACTTTCCAAATAGTTCAGATGTAAAGAACACATATAGTGAAATTCAGTTAAAATACATTGTTAAGAATCACGCTTTGTCAACAACTATAGGTTGTTCACGTTAAGAAGAGAATGACGTCAAGATGACAAGTTACGGCGTTGCCAACATGTGCCCTATTTCGAACTTTCAAATTTTTTTGTACTGTTGATATGTTTTATTGCTATTATCCTTACCTACTTTCAGTATTTGTTGAGACTATTTCGACAATGCTTTAGACATTTTAACTTAACTATTAGTTGAGCAACTTACAAAATGAAATGTTACTAGCTTCTGCTGTTGAACGCATTTCAGTGGGAATTTTAACGTTGTTATGTTGGATATACAAAGTTACCAAAAATGACGTCATTCTCTTCTTAACGTGAATAGCCTATACTAAATAAATTTTCATTAGATCATTCCATGAATTTGTTCACAAACGTGAAAGACTCGATGAGAAAGTATACAGCCACAGCATACCTAACCAGCACGGACACTCTCTTGGGCGGAAAAAGTACGCGCATATACTTCGCGTCGCTATGTCGGCAATGTTGAAAAGCATTATGTGTTGTTGGTCATATGCCCCTGAAGATAGGAAGCAACGACCATCCAAAATAGAGAGAGAGAAATTGTGTGTTGCTTTATTTTGTGATTGTTTTATTATTATTACAATGGATAAACAGAAAAAAAGTGGTCATATTTGTGCTGTAGTGAAGTATAGAAGCAGCAGGTTAAAGACAAATAAGAGTTTATTTACGTTTCCAAAAGATATTGATAGGTGAGTCAAACTCTTTCATAAATATTATTTGAATGTATCTTGAGGAGGTAGGAATGTCTTGAAATCAATGCTTGTAATCCATTTTCTGTCTTTTCTCTTCCCTGGAAAAAGCTCGGAATTGTTATATTATCTGTCTAGGGCAAATTGGAATATTTGCCTACATACATAACTGCAATATTGCAATCTTTCCCCTTGCCAACATTTCGGAAGTTTCTCTGCTGCCCCTTTCAAGCTTTTTTTGAAATATTTTCAACTGAATTACAACCTCAGATCTGATAAGAACTCAAGAGTTTTTTCATTTACTGGGTAGAGAAATCCTAAAAAATGGATTCATGAAATCTTTCATAATCGTTAGGTAGAATCTTAGCATTTCCCTATATTATGTGATCACTTAACTATGAAACATTTTATGTTGGATACATTCAACGAAAATTGAGAAGACAAGCATTCACTTGTTATTGAGTATTCTTCAATGTTCCTAAAAGCCAACAAATTTTTTTAGGGCTACTTGAGACAGTGGCATGTGGTCGTGATGATTTGAGAGGAAAAGCTGGGAATCTGCATAAATACAGAATGTGTGAAGGGCATTTTGAGGACAAACACTTTCTCAATCACCTTAAAAACAGACTGAAGCCCAATGCTGTGCCATCGATTTTTCCCACATTGGAAAGTTCCTAAAACTCACATTGGGATCACACATACGCTGCATTCACCACAGTAATCGGTAAATACAAAAATTGCAATAAATTTTTTGCAATCATCATGTTAGATTCATCTCATCTGCTGCTAGTTATCGAATATATCAGACATGTTTGTCTCCATATTAGTATCAATTTCAAATGAGTTTGAAGTAGTCAAACAACCGTTGATTGATATTCAGATTGCTTCAAACTTTGCAGTTCTCAATTGTGAGATTATCCTCATTCAGAACAAAAACAAATCTATCATTGAAACTTAACTCATTTGTATTTTCGGGCACATTTTCATTATATCCAATATAGTAATTGATTTCTTCTTTACAGCTGATGAAGATACTTCTGGATATCAAAACCATCTAGATTCTGAACATTATGTGGTAGATCCAGAAAATTCTGTGACATGCAAAATCATTATTCAGCAGAATATTCTTTTGAACCCAGGTAATAAAACAATTCTGTATCATAATAAGAAATTGGGCATTTTTGTGGAGAGAATAAGGTGTGAATAATTTTTTAGCTCTTTTTCTCAGAATCGAAAAATAGAAATCACCAGTTCTATGAAAAAAGTAAAATCAAAAAAATTACAAACACTCTCTATTGACAGCTATGTATATCATTCAAAGACGTTTGATTCATTCACAAAAAGAAAGAGAAAGTCCAGTTATTCCCCTGCCTATATGCCAACGACAGGCGCTGTGTTAAATGTTTCAAATTTTTTTTCAGATCAGCATCGAGAACCACTACAGCTTTTAAGTACAGCATTACCCCCATTACGTGAAAGAATGATATCTCCAGATTGTTAAACACAAACATCTCCTCATTGCTCAGCTCACACCCCTCGAAGAGAGAATCTTAGAAGTGTTACCAAAAACTTGAGGAACGAGAATTACCGTTTGAAAAATCTGGTTGAGGAGCTGGAGAACATGTTATTGACTGCTAAAAAAAGTTTTGGAAAACCTTTCTTTGCAAGGTTACAAAAACCTGACAAATAAGTTTTGTCCTTCGAAGAATTTGGCTGATTTCATCAATATCCAAGTTTTGCAATCACAGAAAAAACCTAAGGGACGAAGATATTCAACCGAATTCAAAACAGAATGTTTTGGAATGTACTTTACTGGACCTAAGTTATATAAAAATAAATTAGTTAAAACCCTCTGTTTACCCAGCTACAGAACACTATTGAGGCATGTTGAGAATATCAAAATTAAACCAGGATTGAATAATTCAGTTTTGAAGTTGCTACAGCTTAAGGTCAAAAATTTGTCTGAACAAGATAAATTTTGTGTTTTGATGAAATGGCAATGAAATCTAATTTATTTTACGACTTAGGCAGTGATGAGATAACCGGTTTGGAAGATTATGGTAATGGGTTAAAATCATTCCATCCAGCTGAAAATGTCACAACATTCTTGGTGAAAGGGCTATTCAGGAACTGGAAACAACCCTTATCGGTTTATTTTCATCGCTCCACCTGCACTCCAGAAAAGTTGAAAGAAATTCATTTTGAAACTATCTAGGCACTCTTTGAATGTGGATTGAAAGTTACTGTAGTGGTTAGTGACCTGGGATCAAATAACTGGAAGTTGTCAAATATTCTTGGTGTGACTGTAGAAAAACCATTTTTTTATGTGAATGATCAAAAAATATTCCAGATGTTTGATACCCCTCATCTCATAAAATTACCTATTACGTCACCATTTTGTTTTTAAAAATAAGAAGACTCCATGGGAATATATAAAAACTGTTTACCAACATGACAAAAACTATGCTTTGAGAGCTGTTCCCAAATTGACAGATTCCCAAATTTTTCCGAATGGAATTGAGAAAATGAAGGTTAAATTAGCCACCCAGGTGTTGAGTGAAACTGTTTCTGCTAGTTTAAGCCTCTACACCGTGTTAGGAATCACACGTTAAAATGTAAGACCTCGTTAGTCCTCAGCTCGCACAAGTTTCTCAACTTCTGAGAGTAGTCGTTCGTATGGGGGCGACAGCTGATTAACGGAAAAACAGATTACATACGGTTTGGAGTTCTACCAGCAACAGCTGCCCCAACAACTGAAGTTGTGGATAAATTTGATAAATTGTTCGATTTGATGAATTCTTCTACAACAAAAAATACAAAGACATATAATCGTGCTTATAAGAGATTGAAATATCAGGTTGATTTTTTGGAAGATTCAGACAAGTTCCTGAAAGAGTTAATAATTTTGGATAAAAATATTTGTAATATAACTAATCGACTGAAATTTATTAAAGGCTGGAGAATTTACATTAATGGATTGAGACAGTTATGGACCATTTTTAAAGAATCGAAGTTTGAATACCTCTTCACTCGTAGGATCAACCAGGATAGTGTGGAAAACTTTTTTGGACAAATAAGACAGCAAAATGGGAATTGGAGCAATTCAACTCCCATTCAGTTCCAAAGAAGTTTCAAAAAATTATTATGTGTGAACTTATTGAATTCTGAAACTGAAAACTGCGAAGGTGATACAGACCAAATTTTGTTGAAAATTGCAGATTTTCCACGGCAAAGTAGATCTGAAATTGAGGAAGTGATCACTGTAAAAAACCCACACAATCCATCAATTGATACAGATTATAGATCTCATGACCTATTAGAACAAAATATTACCAAGTATATATGTGGGTACCTGATAAATTAAACTCTAAAAATACATTGTTGTGATTGTTGCCTTCAGTATTCCAAAACATATACTGATTTAGATGATGAATCTTTGTATTGTTATTTTAGGGCTTATGAAAACGGTAGTCTGGACACCTTTGGAAATTTAAAAATGCCCCATAATGATTTTGTCTATTTTATTTCAACCTTGGAAGTGAGCTTTCAAAATGATTTTGAATCTTTTCTCACTCAGAGTAATGATATACGATTCGTAACTTCCTTCAAAAAATTTGTTTTTGTTCATCCTTGTCAGAATTTTCCTCTTTTTCACTTAATGACATTATATAGTAGAGTTAGACTATATTATTTTCTGAAATATATTAATAGAAATTTCAGATTTCAGAGAAATATTCAGAAAAAGACAAGAAAAAATAAATTAATTATTTGGAAGCACTAATGAATGTTGAAGATCCATATATATTCAATAAAAATTTACCATGAATATCTAGAATAATTTTTCACAAAGGTCACGGAAATTTTATCCCAGTTGAGATGAAATTTAAAAAACAATTTACATAATACTTAAAGAATCTATGATAGTTAATATAAATTTCAAAAACTTATTATTTCGTTTCAATGAAACTGTGTTCAACTTCTACTTCACCAAATCATTGAAAATAGAAAACAAAATCCTTCTTTATTAGGTGAAGCTCTCTGAACAGCTGTCATTTGCAAAAACAAATTTGTCTGGGTTACTAGATTACATTCAGATTTCCAAGGTTGAATGAATGAATACAGGTATTTAAGAATTACACTATACTTTTCTGTACAGTACATACATACATGATGTGTAATCTTATAAATGTTATCTGACCGATTCAAGGTACATATGTAAATAATAATAATATACAAACTGTTCAAGTAAAAATCATTTTTATGTAATACAAAGCCTTTAGGAGTAGTTGTTTTAGAAAAAAAACCCTTCCTTTTTGTGAGCAAATTACTTATCTGTAAAAGATACTATAGATACACATACATACATGCATGCATGTATTAACAATTGGATGGTGATATTAAACAAATGAGGTATGCTGACCAAAATTAGATAATCTTTAGTTGAGGATCATACCTTACTATAATCGCCCCTTAATGAAACCTTTTGATTAGAGCTCAATTTCCCATACACCATACTCGTACTCGATGCACGTTTCAGTAACCAAATTAGCATCTTATTAATTGATGTTTAATATCAATTTCACTTCTGAAGATGCTAACTTGGATAGTGGAAACGTGCAACAAGTACAAACATGTTTGGAGTTTAAGAAATTGGACTCCATTCGAATGTTTCTTCTTTAACACCAAAGGTTCCAGTCACATCTACGGCTCTTATAGTATGAATAGAGGAAAATTTCTGCGTGGGTTGCAACAAACCAAACGAGATGATGTTTTCCGTAAACTGATCCTCACATTTTGTGCCAGTCAAATCTAATTCTGAAACCCTATCACTTCTTATATTATTTGAAAGAATTACAAATAGTATCGTATCAATATATTATTCATTATGGTGAATTATGGTGAATTATTCATTATGGTGAATAAAATAGAAATAATCAAATGACGAACCTTATTTTATTAGATGAAGTCTTTTGAAAAAAAAGTTCAATTTCATGAATTATGACAAGATAAAATTTCCAGTACGCCTCTGTTATGGACACCATGTCGCAAGTCTGGCTTTGAGTAATCCTCTTTTCAAGATGGCGTCTTCATACTTTTTGAGATCAAAGGTGGCATCGTAGAGTGTCCGTGCTGATTGTTAGGTATGCTGTGATACAGCTCACAAGAGGAATGCATTTCGCTAACGACCGCAGACTCTCGCAATTGCAACATTTCTAAAAGCAAACTCATAGTAACAACTCCTCCCACGCCCCACAAGAGAATTAATGCTCTTGGTGGAGTTGTTATTTATTTACGTGTTTCGGTTTACTCGTATGTCTAATTTGGGATCAAATACCAACAAGACTTATTACTGGATTTCGATAACCAAAATATTTGTTTCCTTTGCGTGCTTTGTGAATTATTTAATTAGATGGGAAGACATTTATTTATTGACCTGGATCCATTTGAATAGTATTAAAATGATCAATATGTAGTTTGGTTAGATAGGTTTATTGTACAGTTGAGTTTCTTCTGCATGACATATTCTAAAGATGAATTCCAGGATTTTGATTTGCTGGGATAACATGCTGTTGAAGATTCTGTTAGAGAAATGCCTAAAATTGATCGGAATGTAAAACGAATTGTGGAAGATGGAAGTTGTTTCCTTCTAGAAGTTTTTTGCATTCTATTGCGTTTATAAGTACCTTTGCAACATATGAAAAAATATAATATAATTTCCAAATGAAACTCGAATAGGTCATAATTTTGATAGTGAAAACTAGGAATAAGGCAGTAACTTTTCCTTCTAATCTTTTTGTTGTTGACTGTTACACTTTTAAAGATTCACCAAATGTATATTAAACAATTTTACGATACATGAGAAAACATTATTATACAGGACTAGTCAAACACGAGTATTATAATAATAATGATAATAATAGTAATAATCATACCGGCTTGCCGCACTAAGGCATAAATCTTAGCCGGGCGGATGCAGAAAGCTGTCATTCTAGGATCACTGCGGTTGCTCAGGGCACATGATTCTCGGACCCAATGATCACTTACCCCACGGTGTGGGCAGTGGTCATTGGTTAATAATGCTGGGGCGGCCTCCCGAATATATCGGGGCTTCGGGGGGATAGGGCCTGATCAGCACAAACTACGGTTAAAAACAATAATGATAATAATAATTTGGATCCCCTTCTCTGCGTGATCCGTGACCATGAGAGACCAGGAATTGGAGCATTTCTCTTTAAGGCAGCTGCCCGAGCAGCTGATGAACTCGGTTCAGTTTTCGACACTGAACGAGGTGACTACAACTCTGTCATAGAGTTGGAACCCGTTCAGCAAAAAGCTCATATAAAGCCGCAGAGATCACCTCACTTCTGCGAAAACACAAGGATAAGCCAATGCTTCTTCAGTAACATTGGAGACCTCGGCTTATCAAAGCGCCTGACTTTTGCTTTCCTCAGGTCGAGTTGGCTGAATTCGGAAACTGAGGGGATCATCATGACTTGCCAGGATGGTACGTGTCTTCAACACCTTAGTCTACCGCAGTCGCGTGATGGGTATAGAGGTTCCTGACAGGTGCAGGGCCTGCCGCGAGGCGACCGAGAACCTAATGCACTTGCTATCAGCATGTCTGGTATCTGAGGTCTCGGCCTATATCCATCGACATAACGCGGCCCTAAGAGTGCTATATTACCATCTACGGACTCTTACGATATTGACGGGACACCGGTGTTGGCCTACGCTCCGGGGTATATTGAATTTCTTGTAGGGAACGGGAGGTGCCGAATTTATTGGAACTATTCCTTCCCCACCTTCAGGCTCCTAGAAGCTAATAAGCCTGGTATAGTACTTCTCGACCACCAGAGCAAGACAATATTTGTCGTGGAGTTTTCAGCTCCTGGCGAGACGAATATCGTCCGAAAAGAGGAGGAAAAACAGATAAAATATCAAGATTTTCTCTTCGAACTCCGCAAACTTTATCCAGACCACTCTGGATGGTTGTTCTGATTATGGGAGTCCTTGGTGGAATGATGCCCTCTCTACTCTCGAATCTTAAAATCATACCGGCCTGCCGCACTAAGGCAAAAATATCAGCCGGACAGATGCAGAAGAATGCCATTCTTGGCTCACTGCGCTTGCTCAGGGCGCATGATTCTCGGACCCAATGATCACTTACCCCACGGTGTGGGGAGTGGTCGTTGGTTGATAATGCTGACGCGCCTTCCCGAATGTATCGGAACTTCGGAGGATAGGGCCAGACCAGCGCATACTTCGATAAAATAATAATAATAATAATAATGCATAGTATGATGAATTGGCGGAGTTCGGTTATGAGAGCTGCTTTCAAACCCAACCTCAATTGGTATGTTTTTGTTTATATTGTTCGGGCATCAAAAAATCAAATAACTTCAATAAACAAGTAAAGCCGAGAAAAAACACATTATGTGAGAAATTACCCAAATCGTCCCGCATATGTCGTACCATAATATCACTGTCGTGTGAGAAACATATCTTTTAACCTTTTCTTGAAGTTTCTTGAAACTCTGTAGGGATGGTGTTATACAACTTTGTCGCATTAGAGGAGGAACTTCGAGTATACATTGTTGCGGAATGCCTGGGAAAGAGTAAAATATACTTATTACGAGAAGTGCCACTGTGTGACAATGCACAACCAGTATTTCACGTATTTCCGAAACAAGAATTATGTGCCCGAAAGTAAGCAAATTGATTTATCTTAGATACTAGAGTGAAAGCCAGCCAGAATTTCGAAAGGACGGACTTATATGATCATACTTTTGGATACCATAGGAATATCTGACACAACTATTTTGTTTACGTTAGAGTCGCGTTGCATCCAATTGTTATAAGGCGGGTCCGTAGATACAATCAATCGCATCAAGCTAATCTTGAAAATATTATTGTTTCACAGAGACTCAACTTCAGACTTTTAAAACGGTTTTATTTAGCTTGCCCTCTTTATTTGTTTAGATCAAATTCAGTAATTGAAATTTGACCCTCTTCCTGTTAACAGATTGATCTGATATTTGTTACACACCTTCAGTTTTAATGACTATACAATATAATAAATTCAAGATGGTCGTAGCTACAAAATAATTACATATTGTTTCACAACTACCTCAATATGGGTTTCAAATGACAGGGCTTGACTAGTAAAATAATAGTACACTTGGAAAAAGATGCCAATTCAAGGTGGCCGCAGCTAAAAAATTGCGGATTACATATTTTTCACAACTACCTCAATGGGGGTATCAAATGACAGGGTTTGACGAGTAGAATAGTAGTACTCTGAAAAAGATGCCAATTCAAAATGGCCCCAACTACAAAATGGCGGATTACATATTGCCTTATAATACTGAGGCACTAAATGAACTAAACAGAATGAGAAGAATTGAGTAACAAAATTAGAAACTAAAAACTTGGAAATGAAATACTTAATAAATTATTATGTTAAACGGTTTCATTGAGAAAAGGGTAATATTGATGTTGATAACGTACTAAAATATAAAAAATAATTCGGAAGGTCCTAAGCAGCAGCAATCATACCACACTCTTCAGCAATTTACGGTATTGATCAGATAAAAAAATTATAAAATAGTTGGCTTAGTATTTACATATTTACTCATGTTACGCTACGAGTGTAATATCTCTGGAGCGTAGTGATGTATTTTATTAATACCAACAAGTTCATGGAAGTCAATAAAATAAATTGCGAAAAAGAGCGGTCCCAGAACTGAACATAGTCGATTGATTCCTTTCGGAGAGATAACTATTCAAAAGTGACACTGCATCATGGATGGAACCAAAGCACTTAAGTTTTATGCACAATACAGAAGGATCAAATGTTTTACTGTTATCAAGCATTAAGAGACATGTGAAATTTCCTTCAAGTGATTTGGATATGTCGTCAGTGACAAAACTCAGAGCCGTGGTAGTGTCATATAGAGGGCGAAATCCAGATTGAACGGGGGTAATAAGATTTGTTTCTTTTAACGTAATCTATGATTTAACGTAATCTATGGCTTAAACTCTGACATGTTACCATTGGGAGGGAAATTTACTAGTCTCGGGGACATAGTTGAAAATATATTTAATTCATTCCAATAAATGGGCAAAATTAAATTTCCCATACTAATCGTGATTTCATGAGAGCCTAATAGCATTGCTACTGTTTAAAGTGCTTATTCACTTCTTGCAAGTCTACATAATAAAAAAAACTGTTTTCTATATAGTACATAGTATTGTAATATGTTTCGCATAAAGTTATTTGACTCACAGTTTTTTTAATATTGGTATGTTGATGAAATGTTCGTTCACATCATTCAATTTTTTCAAAAACAGAGGAATAGCTGGAGTTTTCTCATCTCGAAGTACCTCAAAGGATCTGCGGGTATTCGATGTAACCTTATAATTCTTCTGTCGAAGTACATAATTGAGATAATAAACCTTTTTTTCGACAGACAGCACTAGAGACATAGTTACGTAATTCCTTATAGTTTTCCCAAAATAATAATAATAATAATAATAATAACACCCTTGGCCTTTGGTGAGTTGCGACACCACTTACCCGAGCAACTGGTGCAAAACCGGACCGGCAGCCCAGGCGCACCCGGGAAGGAGAACTCTATTCTTCCTCCGGTGCCGGCCGTGGGTCCACAGGGCTAACCACCCGGTGGACCCAACACTTGGTTCCCAATAATCAAGGAAGGGGCCCCCACAATCGACCCGCTCGGAGGGGTCAGAGGCAAGGTGGTGGGGCCCAAAACGATGATTTGCCTACTGATGACAACCCTGGCAATGAAAACGGACATTTTGAGTGGACGCATGAACTAAGAGATAGCCTTATGCATTGCTACGAGAGTAGTGATTGCATGCTCTGTGGTGTGAAACACATCAGGAGCATGCCGCCTCTTCCGCCCAAAACCTTAGGGATCACATATCCTATCTTCGGCGGCAGGGCTATATAGCTCCTTTCCAGCCTGCTAACGAAGTGGTGGAAGTGGCAGTTCTACCACCCGTTGGTACGGCTGGAGAGGAGACCAGCACCATACCACCAATGGAGACGACAATCAGAACACGCAGGGCGCTCCACAGGATTAAGCCCCTGAAGCCACAAGAACTGGCTCGTTTGGATGCGGAGGTTCATAGTGTTCTAACAGAAGAGGCTGACATCTGGCAAATCAACACCGCCGTGTATAACGTCGTCCAATCGCTTTCCGAATCGGAAGGACGAAATCCCGGCCTTGCGGTTCGGAAGATTGAACGGCGTGTACACAAGATGGAGGCTAAAATCACGTCGGCGAGACAACACGCGTCTCGTATCCAATGTGTGATGGATTACAGGGCAGCCAACAGGCCTTTCACGCCCGCAGTGCGGCGAATAGCCGCCAATCTACGACGTATCCATCACACTTTGAGCCAAGGCGTGCTGCTGACCACCAAACAGCACTGCCTTGATAGGATACGAATGCTAGTGGCTGCTAAGAAGTCACTAGTGAGGCGAGCGAGAAGTATCGCGGAAAACCTTGGGTTCCGCGAGATACCTTCTCGCTTATTCCAAGAGCCTCCACGTGTTGTGGATAATCCGCCGACCGCTGATCAGGTGGAATCCTTCTGGAAGGATATCTATGAACACCCGCAGCCACTCAACTTAGACACTCCAGCCCTAGCGCAGTTCGAAGCTTTCAACAGAGAGCTTCGACAGCCTGAGCCCAATGCACTGCGCAACCCGATAACCCCGGATGACGTTCGAAGGGCCCTCGTTGGTTCCAAGAACTTTGCTGCTCCAGGCCCAGATGGGCTGAACACTTATTGGTGGAAAAAACTACCAAGTACCCACCACCATCTGGCCAGAGTTTTCAACTCATGGCTCGATGGAGAGCCATGAGTTGATCCGATCCGATCCGATCCAATCCGATTCCGGATTGGTTTGTCGAGGGGCGGACCGTTCTTATCCCCAAAAGCGGAGATTTGTCGATTCCTAAGAATTACAGACCGATAACATGCTTGAATTCGTGTTATAAGTTGTTTACAAGCATCTTATACACACGAATACTCACCGCAGTTGACCGAGTGTTCGAACGGATATATGAGCAGAGAGGGTCGAAGAGAGGAGTCGCTGGATGTAAAGAGAACCTGCTCATCGATAGATGTGTAACGCAGGACTCGATACAATATAAGCGTAACCTCTCTATGGCCTGGATCGATTACCGTAAGGCATTTGATACAATTTCGCATGAGCTCATCTTGCATTTGCTCAGATGCCTTGCGGTACCCGACAACATAGTGAGATGCATTGAACAACTGACACCACTTTGGCGAACTCGCTTCACCATAACATCTGGTCAAGCAAGAGTTCAAACAGGGTGGGTCACTTTCAAAAGGGGTGTATTTCAGGGTGATTCCCTCAGCCCCCTTCTATTCTGCATCTCACTATTGCCATTATCCGTTGCGCTCAGAAAGACTCGAGGATATAACTGTGGCACCCCCGGAAACCGGAGGCACAAGGTCACCCATCTGTTTTATATGGATGATCTTAAATTTCATGCCTCTGGAGAGAAGGATCTCTATCAGTCCTTGAGGGTGGTGGAAGAGTACACGCATGCTATCGGTATGAAATTCGGGATAGACAAATGTGCAATGGTTCATCTCAAAAGAGGACGATGCGGGGACTACGGAGAGGATGTGCAGCTCGTAGATGGAAGCATTCTACACCATCTGGATGCCGGAGAGACGTATACTTACCTCGGGGTGGAACAACGCCACTCACAAGAGGTAACTGCAGTGAAAAACTCTCTCCGCGGCAAGTATCAGCACAAACTTCGACAGATCTGGTCATCGGAACTGTCGGGGAAGAACAAAGTAGCTGCAACAAATATGCTTGACTCGGGAGGAGCTGTATCAACTCGACGTAAGGACCCGAAAAATGATGCATGTCTATAGAAGTTTGCATCCCAAATCGTCCGTTCCACGGTTGTACTTCCCCCGACAACAGGGAGGTCGTGGACTTTTGAGTTTGGAGTGTCTACATGACAGAATGGTACTGGATACAGCCTGTAAAGTCGTCAGGAGTTCGGATCCCCTTCTCTGCATGGTCCGTGACCATGAGAGAGCAGGAATTGGAGCATTTCTCCTTAGGGCAGCTGCTCGAGCAGCTGATGAACTCGGTATAGTTTTCGACTCTGAACGAGGTCACTACAACTCTGTCACCGAGTTGGAACCCGTTCAGCAAAAAGCTCAGATAAAAGCCGCAGAGATCACCTTACTTCTGCGGAGACACAGGGATAAGCCGATGCATGGGGTCTTCTTCAATCACATTGAAGACCTTGGCTTATCAAAGCGCCTGACGTTCGCTTTTCTCAGGTCGAGTGGGCTGAAGTCGGAAACTGAGGGGTTCATCATGGCTTGCCAGGATGGTGTCTTCAACACCTGAGTCTACCGCAGTCGCGTGATGGGTATAGAGGTTCCTGACACAAGGTGCAGGGCCTGCCGAGAGGCGCCCGAGACCCTAATGCACTTGCTATCAGCATGTCCAGCATATGCGGTCGCGGCCTATATCCATCGACATAACGCGGCCCTGAGAGTGCTATATTACCATCTACGGCACTCTTACGGTATTGACGAGACACCGGTGTTGCCCTACGCTCCGGGGGATATTGAATCCGTTGTGGGGAACGAGAAGTGCCGAATTTATTGGAACTATTCGTTCCCCACCCTCAGGCTCATACAAGCTAATAGGCCTGATGTAGTCCTTCTCGACCACCAGACCAAAACGATATTTGTCGTGGAGTTTTCAGCTCCTGGCGAGACGAATATCGTCAGAAAAGAGGAGAAAAAACGGATAAAATATCGAGATTTTCTCTTCGAACTCCACAGACTCTATCCAGATAACTCTGTCAAGATGGTCGTTCTGATTATTGGAGTCCTTGGTGGAATGATGTCTTCTCTACTCTCGAATCTCAAAATCATACGGGCTTGCCGCACTAAGGCAGAAATCTTAGCCGCACAGATGCAGAAGGCTGTCATTCTTGGCTCAGTGCGTTTGCTCAGGGCACATGATTCTCGGACCCAATGATCACTTACCCCACAGTGTGGGGAGTGGTCATTGGTTGATTATGCTGGCGCGCCCTCCCGAATGTATCGGGGCTTCGGAGGATAGGGCCTGACCAGCGCACACTCCGGTGATAATAATAATACCAGTTTATTTCAATCAATGAAGTTTCACACAATGATACAAATGGGTTTAATGTACACTATGACAAAATTATTGTGAAAGACGTCAATGGGCGCATTACATAATATATTATATATAGATGTATATACACAATAAGTAATAAATAACAGTCACACAGATTAAAAAAAAACAAAATCTAGTTGAAGAATTCTTCAAAAGTGTAACAATTTTTTTGTAATATGAATTGTTTTGTTATTTTTTCAAACACATATACGTTTTTACAATTTTTCAGACTCTCGGGTAAAATATAAAAAAACTTGCATCCATTCACTTCATAACTTTTGTGAAAGAGGGCAGTACGATGGTGTACTGGTAATAGCAACTGTTTTCCTCTAGTGTTATAGTTATGTTAACGTTCAGCCATATTGCTAGATCTTTGTTTAAAAACGTGAACACAGGCTTCTAGGATATAGGTCCCTGCCACTGTTAAAATGTTCAATTCTTTAAAAAAATGTCTGCACGAATTTCTAGAGTCTAGTTTTGCCAGTATTCGTATGGCATATTTTTGTAGAGTAAACACCCTATTTACAGAGGAGCGATTTCCTCGGTTCAAAATGCCATATTTCAGGAGGGAGTGGAAATTAGCATGATAGGATCACCAACGTCTCTTCACTACCATGATTTGCCATAAACCTCAAGGAGTAGCACGATTTTCTCAGTTTTGTGCATAGATTGTCAATATGTGGGGTCCAGATTAAGTTTACGTCAAACCCAGCATTTACCAGTGTTGACATTTCTATTTCACTGGGGGTACCATCAAAAAGTCTGCAGTTTATATTGTGCCCACGCAGAGTAATTACCATAGCATTAGTCTTCAGATTATTGTTTTTCGACCACTTCAGCACATGTTCCAGAGTATTTTCGGCTACAATTTTAAATGCATTCAGATCGTTCCGGGCTACTAGTACATTAGTATCATGGGCATAACACACCATATGCATATTATCTCTTATATCTTATGAGATCATTCGCATAAACTACATAGAGAAATGATCCCAGGATCGAGCCTTGCGGAACTACTTGAGGTATGTGTAAGGTATCTAAGTAGGACTGATTAAGTTTCAAAACTTGCTTTCGATTGTTCAGAAAAGACTCTAGAAGGCGTGACACCATATCTCGATAATTTTCGACCAAGGAACGATTTACACTATGTTTTATGAAATTCATGTTGAAATCTCCCCCTAAAATTACAGTTTTGTTTTCTGTACATGTTTTTGTTAGAATATCATTGAGTAATAGTGAGAATTCGTCAAAATTTCCACTGGGAGGTCGATAGATTACAATACATATAATGTAACAACTTTATAAATTCACTCGGCAGCATTCTAGAACCCCTTCTTTGGAAAAATGTTTTACATCATACTCTAGAACGTTACCCCTGAAATTATCATTTTTATAAACAGAAACACCACCGTTTCTTATTGTAGTTCTACAAAAGAATGAGCAAAGGAAAAAAAATTTTAACTTGAACTGATCAATCGCTTCATTGATTTGACAATGTTCAGACGGTAACAGAAGATCACATTTTTCTGTATCGAAATAATTATCTAAGAGTAATATTTTGTTAGAGAGGCATTGTACATTTTGATGGCATATGGTAATATACTGTGCATTTTCTACATTGGTATCAAGAATGTCATCATTTCTGTATTGTATTGTATTGTGTATTGTATTCACGAAAAAACGTTGGATCATTTACACTATAGTTTGTTAAATAGTATTCTACTGTTTTAAGGGTATGATGTACATTCTTGGAGTTTAAGATAAAACGTTTAATATTACTGCAGACACAAATTTTGCTATTTTTCACTTTAGGGTCAACTAGAAATCTGATATTACAGTTCCTATTGAGTTTAATATAATTAGTTATGGCCTGATCAAATGCATCAGCAATTTTGTGATCTGCCGTTTGCTGTTTTTCCATTACAATGTAAATATTCAAATATCTTCCAAATGGAAGTACGTTTTTCAAAGTCGACTTTGAAGCTTTACTGTTACTTATATTATTAGAGTTGAACATGATGAAGACAAAATCACTCTGTCCATATTGTGTAGTCTTAATAAAAATAGTTTTGTTAGTTCCGAAATTTTTACCTTTGTTTCTATGTATGTATGTTTCTATTTCATACTCGTTGTCCTTTACCATAGTCTTCAGGACTTTTGCAAAGTCCATAGCATACTCATCGCCTACAATGAGAATATTATTTCTGGTTCCTTTTTCAGACTGTGTTTCGAGACATTCACCACTTTCCTGGATATGCTCGTCTGGTTCTATCATTGCCATCTCCTCTTGTAAACTAATAATTTCGTTCTTTCTTTACTAGACTATCAATCGGATTTGTTTGTGAACTCAACATGGCATCTTCTAAGCCATTACCGGGACTGCTCTTCACAATGGATCTGTTGATTTTTCCTGTCTCAGTTTGTACTTTTTCTTCTTGAACATCCCGATTTGAGATGAGAGCCTTCTAGCCCTAGCCTTCTTCTTCCGTCATGTGATTTCTTCCTTTTTCGTTCAACTTTCTTTTTCGCAGTTTCTGTAGTAAGTGCTGGCTTTTTTCCATTTTAATTTCATTTAGGCAATTTGTTTTGATTTTTTTCTTTTTCGTCTTTTCTGAATTCAACCCGTCTTTTCTGAATTATCAGGGCTTGCTATATCCCTCAAGTTTGTCAATAGTTTGTGTAGAAGAAATAGTCATTTGTTTTTTATTTTCCGTCAGTGTGTTTACTATTTTATTACTGGTTTGGAAACCTACCGAGATAAGTTCTTTATCAGTAAATGTTTTCACCAATTCCTTCAATTCAGAAATCGTTTGTTTTTGTTCGGAGATTGTGGCCAGTAGGTCTTGCTCCATTTTTATAGATTCGTCATAAAAAGATTTATTTTCATTTTTCATCTTCTGAATATTCAGACTTATGCTGATAATCTTGCAGAGCTTTAATTATAGCCAGATAAGCTTCCTGTTCACCCATTTCTCGATCGTTCTCATTTTTTTCATTTTTCATTTCGTGCAGGACACCTTTTAACCTTCTTTTTTGTTCCGAGCTTTGTTTTCTCATAACAGTTTTTGTGAAATACTCCGCTGCATCGCACACACACATAATACGTTGGATTTGACTTTTTTACAACATTGAAAACAGTTTGTAGCGATTATATCGGAGAGCACAGCCTCGAACGTCTCACTTATCAGCTATGTTGGTTATTACCGGAGTTTTCAGTCTTATGTATCGTTAAAATGATTTGTGTTTCGGTTCAAGTATTTGTTTTATATTTTATGTTATCCAGGACTCAAGCCGCTCTGTAGCTCTAATTGTACTAGTAGGAATATGTGTATTGAAAAGTTTTATTAAAGTATCTCTCAAGAAAGAAAGCATATCATCTACATCATTTATCTGAAAAATAAATAGTGCTCCAGTTGACATGAGATAAATCTACTTTGAAGGAGTTCACTTCAAGATTTCTGAAATTGCGCTGACTAACAAACTTTTCATATTTTGTTTTGGATATATAAACCTCTAGAATGATAGCAAAATGGTTGGAAACACCATCTATATCAATAACAACATGTGACATATGAAGTAAGTTATTCACAAGTCCATGAGTTTAGCTGACTTCTGTTATCCTGGTTGGAGATTGTATCAATTGTAACTGTATGAGTCTAAAAAATTACTGGATGATTGACATTTTCTATCAGAAACTAATGAACTTATGTTGAGTTCTCCTAGAGTATCATTTCCTAGAAGAAAATCATCTACGGCCTCTTCTAATTTTTTAAAAGAACTTGTTATGAATTTCACTGGAGTTTTTTGATTGTTATATATAAACGCTATCTGCGAGCATATCGATAAAATGGAGTTTCGCGGACAGTGCAATACAGAGAAGACGACCAATTATTGGTAAATATTCAGAAAAAACAGAGTTACCTTTCATTACTGGAAGATTTCAAATATTCCCAAGTTAGTGAACGGAAGGTACAGGAATTCATTCAGGAAGAATTTGAAACACCTTCTTTGTTTCTTGGAATAGTTGGAAAAAGTAGTCGGTGAGAAACTTGAGGGAGTTGAAAGAAAGTTTGAAGAGGAGCTTGAATGAGTCGGAAGGCAATTTGAAAAGACGCTAGAAGGAGTCGACCAAAAATTTGTAGAGATTTCCCGCGAACTTCGGAAATAATCACCATAGCAGAAAAGGATTGCTGTAGAAAAATGCAAACCGGAAAAGACATCTCTCTCTTTCTCTTTTAGCAGTAGTTTTATTAAAACTCCAACTTTTGATGGCGAATCTTCATGGTCAGTTTATCGCAGACAATTTGAGGCAGCTGCAGAATCCGTGGTACGGAGTTGCAGCAGTCGCTGAGAATGGCACAACATGAAACATTTATGCTCTAGAACTTGGAGCTGCCCAAAATGTTTTGCAACAACGAGAAGTTCTAATAAGAGTCATCAACGGAAAGGAAGACGAAGAAACAGATCGACTCATGGTAGGTCTAGAGGAACTCTTCATGAATTATTTGATGAATGGAACTGCAGCCAGGGCAAAAGGGTGGCCTAAATACTATAAATGCGACAGAGAGGGACATATAAGGTGGGACTGTCGATCACTTTCAGGGTCCGAGGAAAGAAGAGACTGGCGGTCAAGATCACCCGAACGAGAGCGCCGGGGTTTAGAAAAATATATTCAGCCAGTGTCAGGGGGAGTATCCAGAAAATACTTGAACAGATCCACGATGGTCGCACTGGAGGGCATTTTGGAGTAAATTGAACTCTAGCGATAGTGTATGAGAGGTACCATTGCGTCAATTGCCAGCGAAACGTGGAAGAGTGGCAGAGGAAGGTTGAAGCAGTACCTCAGTGGGTGTCCTTTGAAGAGAATTGCAGTTGACATTCTGGGACCACTTCTGTTACGGTTTCAAAATCACTACCTCAATTTTTAGTAAATCTCCGGTAGATTTTATAATGAAGAAAGGAAATGTCTATAAAATGTCACATTGTTTTTAGTTTACTTAAGATATAACAAAAATTTTTCATTTCGTATTACGATTTATTATGACCCTGTATAAGCCAGGAATATGAAACGAGTCTCCCATTTTCGCTGGAATCGGCATATTTACAAAGTTTATTCATAAAATATCGTTTTTTTCCAAATAATCAATCTGTCTTTTATGACACCTCTTGTCATTCGACATTTCGAGACTTCAAAAAGAAAACGTCAGTAGATGAACAAGGCGGGTTCTGGCACACAGTATATCTCCGATACTCATTCCATCCTTCTCTGCATCGATTACGTCACACGTTTCTCTCTCCCACTCGCTAAAGTCTCTCCGAAACATTTAGCCACGACGCGTGACCTTGAATTTTGCCAGAACCCGCCTTGTTCATCTACTAACGTCTCTTACTTCTTTTTTGGTTTTGGACCAGATACTGGAAGAACTTCGCGGTTTTTTGGATTTGGAAGAATGTTTCAAAGTATTCTTGAATCAAAAAATGATTATCTCCATGGAGATAATCAATTATCTACTGTCGTAGGATTTTTTGTTGGCATAACTCGAAACTTTCAAACTGATGTCTACCTTGTCAAAGAACTCTGACATGTCAAAGGCCTCTCTCCATCCCAGGTATGAACAAACATTTTATGTTTTATTGATATGACCTACTTGCTTGCAAGAAATTATGTTTACTGATAACTCCCTTAAAATCTCCACAACTTTGAGAATAAGGGTTGGAGAATCTCCACTTATTGGACACCTATATGACTCACCCCTTCTGGTAAATAAAGTAAAGTAAACTTTATTGACTACACTGTGAATAACTTATACGAGTAGCAGGTCACTAACAGTACACATATAGATGTAAAAATAAAAAGGTGAATGTATAGCAATGGACTAGTGAATTGTAGAGTTCATGTGTTCTATTGAATAGAAGCAATGTTCAGCCAATGTTTTTTTTAATTTTTTTCTTAAAAAGATACGTGCTGAGCTTTGTTAGGCCTTCATTATGTTTATTGTACAAATTCAAGTCGGGAGAGTTGGAAGACATTTTCAGTCTGAAGCAGTTTGGCCTCACCTGACTATTATTTCGGGTGGGATAGTTGTGGAAGTCTGAGTTCAACTTTAGATTTCCCCTATTTCTGTGCAATTCAATAAGGGTTTGATGTATATAGATGCAAGGAAGTGGCATTATTCGATTTTTGATGGCCTACAAGGTTGGTCATAAGCACGTACCTTCAATTATTCTCAATGCCCTTTTCTGCAACTTGAATACTCTTGTTGCCTGACTAGAATTTCCCTATAAAATGGTACCATAGCTTATATGCGAATGGAAGAGGGACTGGTATGTAGTCAATAGCACATCTTTGTTCACAATCTTTTTTTAGTTTACGCAGCAAAAATAGTTGGCTAGACATTTTATTGGATAGATGATTAATGTGGCTATTCAACTTTAATTCATCATCGAGAGATATCCCCAGAAGTTTAGCAGTGGATCCATTCGAAATGTTTTTATTAGAGGAGAATATGAGTATATTTGAGTATATTTGTCGTAAAGCACAGTTCTGCTCTGGAGACAGTAGTCGCCATAAGTTCATTGAGTAAAAGTCGACTATAATGCGAATTTATTAATGAGATGCCGTCAACAAATGCAATACACATATCCAAAAACAAGTAATGACATATATCATTGACATAAATGGTGAATAGCAATGGCCCAAGTACGGATCCCTGTGGCACGCCATGATCAGTTCGAGCCCGTAGCGAAGTAGTTCCGTTGACAGATACCACTTGTTGACGGTTGGTTAAATAGGACTTTACGAGATTCAGTGGGGTTCCTCTTATCCCATAATGCTCGTGCTTTGCTAGCAGCAGCTCATGTGAGACACAGTCAAACACCTTAGATAAGTCACAGAGTGTGAGACTTGTTAACTTCCCAGTCTCAAGGCCCTCAACTATTCCTCCCACGACTCTGTTTACAACCTGGACCGTGGAAGAGTTCGTCCGAAATCCATATTGACAAAAGGGAATTGTGTTGTATTCACCAAAGAAACAATTCAGCCGATTTTTCAGAATTATCTCAATAATTTTTCCTAGAATTGGTATTATGGAGATAGGTCTGTAGTTGCCAGGAAGATATCTGTCACCTTTTTTGAAACAGAGGACCATAGGCCTAATTTCTCAAAGAAGGTAATACTGTTTCTTTTTATCGTTCATTTGTGTATGAACGGGACGCATTGGTATCTCAGAAGTAACACCAGCAAATCTGTCAACGCTACGACGTTACCCACTTCACCTAGCTATGATAATTTAGTTGAATTAGAAAACGAGGATATCATTGTGACAAAATCCTTCATTTTAATATCATTTAATTTTCTTTGTGATTAAGTCAACTTTTGTAGAGTAGACACAGATGGTAGAAATGACAAATCCGCCTTACAATTTTCCTTTATCATTATAAAAGTTTCGCAAATCAATTTACTCCTTTTTCTTTCTTTATACCCACTTCCGTCTTCACTGTTGAAAAGCTGGTTATGATGAATTATTTCTAAAGTAGTAGCCCTACCCAACCAAGAGGCTTAAACGATGACAGAAGCCATGTTGCAAAATGTAATTGACAAACACGGAGTACCCCAGGAAATACATTTGGATCAGGGCCGCAAAGTTTGTGTCCCTACCTAGTAAACGATCTGGTCTACAGAATCCAATTGTCACCCAGACGTAAGCCTAAAGTTATCCACTTAGAGAGACTGAGTTCGAACATGGGTTTTGATGTTCCCTCTTGGAATGGTGTTAGAGACGAACAACCTCAGGGAAGGGGGTGATGTTGTGAATCATCCCCTAAAAAATTAACGCAGCCGCCGCTTGCCGTCATAAATCAACTGTGACGTAGCCAAGATCGCACCCAGTTCGGCCGACATTTGGCGATTGTTCGAAGTTCGCACCATTTCGATGGAATTCCACCGAATATTCTACCACCTTCGATGCCCTTCGATTGTAATATATAAACGCTACCTACGAGCATATCGAAGTGAAGTTTAGTAGGCAGTGCGGCACAGAGCGATCTAATAAAGCCATAGGCATTTGAATAATAGTTTGAGTTTAGTTAAAGTGTTCGGTGTATTAACAGTGAATTAAAGTTGATTTTCATTATGGTACAGTATAGTCAATTATTGATACTGGGTGCCTACATTTATCTTCTTGGTTTCAATGTAGGTCGGTCCACATCTACTAGGGATCCGGTATACTCCTGGTGTTGATAATGCATACTGCAGTCATAGACGAACCGTTAGGTATAAAAATCTGCACACCACGGCTAACAAACAGCTTTGACACTGTATCTTCGGTCCTGAAAGTTTACACTTTTTGAACATTTGTTCGTCCGAGGGATAACCAGTGATTCACATATTTGATAGACACAAAGTTAACTGGTTCCTTTGGGTATAAATAAAACATCGACCCACAATTATTTAGATTCATTTTTCAAATTTCAACTGTTCCTCTTTAGTAGCTCTTCAGTAGTTTCTTAACATTCTTTGTCAGTTCATCTGAGATGTGTATCTTGATGACATCTGACAGCGCTGTTTTGACCTATAATAAAACTCATTGCGTTAATAGGAGTATGTAGTGAAGATATTGAGCAAAAACTCTAAGAACTTCTTGAAGATTGATATAAACGTTTGTCGCTTTCTGCACAGATTACAGATGGGTCACGTTCAGTGTATTTATCTATCACTACAGATACGTAAAATACCGCGTAGGTACAAAAGCCACAAACAAATTATTCCTGGAACGTGCTGTAGATTTCAATTGCTGAATATCTATTTCTTGTCAACTTGGGAGTGAATTTTTCCCTTTTTTATTTCAAATTGCATTTTTTTCTAACAATTTATTGTGATAATCGATATATGTATTTCATCATTTCGTGTACATTGAATATCAAAGAGAATAATAACCCTTGATAAAAAATCATTCTCTCAAATAACCGAAGAATTAAAATCATTTAATCGTTTCCACGTTCAATAAAGGCTTTTCATATTTATGAAAATCTAATGAAATTCAAGAGTGCATGAATTGCCATTTCAAAGTTTTCCAATTATCTCCGAAAAACTGCAATAAAAAGCAGCTTTATGTTTTCAAGTTCTGCATGTAATCAATCTATGGGAATGAAAATAGTATGCTCTCAGTAATGCAGCCACTAGAGGATATTAAAATTCGCCACCTATTTTTTCGTGAGGAACGGATCAAGGAAATGGCTCATGAATTTTCATGGCCTTTTTACGATTACGTGGAAAAGTTCCTAATTTCGAAATGGATCCTTGTACATAGCCGACGTTTGAATTTAGGCTACTTTTCTAAGAGACAGGAGGAGAATATTAATGTTCAATTTGGAATTGCTACCCTCAAATTAGGGGACAACATCAATTTTCTCTTCGGGTATTCTAAAATTCGTATATCAAGGATATCACGATCAGACATGAAAAATGATTTTTTCGAGCCTACTTCTTTTTTGTTTTCCACACATTCCAGATATTGTGAAATATACAATGAACAGTAAAACGTCAATCTTCTTCCATAAAATGTTTGTTTTGTTAGTCACCTTAGTTCGAAAAGTAATGCTCTGCAACGTGTAACTTGTATTTACTCTTTATATATTTTGTCAAATAGTGTTTCAAAACGTGTTTCAAATTTGATATTTTTGTTCACTTAGGACACATAATTCACTACATTTTTATTCTCTCTTCCTTCTTTATTCTACTTCTTGTTTTTACGACAGGTAAAATACAATATATACATATATGTCGTTTGTTTCTATATAAAACTCCAATGACGAAGATAAACGAAACTAAAGTAAATTGGTAAAAATTGTTTGCATAATGTTCTCAGGATGTTATCCAACATAGAAAGATTCTCAACAAACATATTTGGAAAAAAATAATTTTTCAAACTATTTCTACATCACTGAAGGATTTGAGGGAGGGAAAGGTTTTATGAAACGTAACCCAAAGGAAGTATAATTTTCAATTGAAAATACATACATTATTTTTTTGTGTAATTTAAAAGATACCAACGTACACTTCTATAAAATGATATGTGAAAAGTTATTGAAACGCGCGTCGAAAGGAGTGTTGGCAGTTCTGGTATTTGGAAACAGTGCTTGTTTTAGATTCAGCATACAAGAATTATTTTAGTTTTTTCTATAACTATGTCAATTTTTATGATTACAAACGGAATAGTCTCAAAGAATATGTTTAGCCTTGGTATTCCAATATCAAGTGATTCATCTTTTCAAAAAGCTCCCTCTTGCATTTCATTGGTTCTGACTTCTATTGTCTAACATGATATAAATTGATTTGAAATCTATGAAAGAATCTTTGAAAAAATTAAAAAGATTAGCTGAAAAATAACAATTAGGTATATTAAGCAAAAAAACTGAAATTACAATGCAATAAAATACAAGCAACAAATAAATTACAAACTAGCTATCCGAAGATGGAGACCTGAAAGATAGAACAAACTTACCGATACAAGTTATCATGGAATTACTACGATGCTGTGTACGGAACTGCTACTTCTAACTGAAGGGCGAATTATTTACGCAAGATGAGGGACTGCCAATAGGATCGCCACTTTCACCGGTTATAGCCAACATATATATGGAGTGGTTTGAAACTCTGGCCATTGAATAACCCCTCAAGAAGCCCCGAGTATGGTTGAGATACGTGGACGACACCTTTATAATATGGAACCATGGGAATGCAGAACTAGACACCTTCCTGAAACGCATCAACAGCTCAAGTCCTTCCATCACTTTCACAATGAAGAAGGATGTCCACAACGAATTGCCATTCTTAGACGTATTGGTGAAGAGGACCGACACCAAATGGGAAACATCTGTTTATTCAAAAAACCCACTCACATGGGACAGTATCTGAACCAGGAATCCAACCACTATCAATCTACTAAGAGAAGAATCATCAAGATTCTAGTAGACCGTTCTTTCGGGTTCTGTAATAAAAGAAAGGTCTCGAAAAAGAACTATAGGCATCATCAAAAATGACCATCAACGGAATGATTACTTCAAAGTGATGGTGGAACAGACTTTGGCTAAAAGACAGCAAGAACCTCACAAGGAAGAGAAACCGACACAACCAATAATTGTACTTCCCTACATCAGAGGATTGTCGGAAAGGATAAAAGGAATTTGGTCCACGTATCAGAACCCGCTTCAAATTTAGGAACACCATCCGTAGTAGCCTCACGGCTACTACGGATGGTGTTCCTAAATAAGGTGTTCCTAAAACTAAGAGGCCATTGAAAGTTGGCATTGCTAAGCACAAGAAACACACACAGCGAGGAGAAACCAGCAAATCTGGAATAGCAGAGCATGTTTGGACTCATCAACATAACATCAAGTGGTCTCAAACTGAAATCATCTACAAGGAGGAATATATGATGGAATCGGCCGATACTTGATGAAAATCCATAACTAACGTATTCCAAAAACACTTTATTGTGAGATTTTCACTAAATTGTTTTACAAAAACGCAACACGTGTTTCGCCATACAATGGCTTCATCTGGCGTGTCTTTCAACTAATTCTACACATTCAATACTAAATATATATATAGTTTATGGAGTACCTGAAATCAAAGTACCTGTAAACGAAGTACCTGAATTTTAAGTAGCTGATATTTTACCTGAGTTTCTAACGAATTAAATTACCTGCACTTATGTTCCATTTTCACATTTGAAAAAATATATTCAGTAACGGAGAGTTATTGAGTTCTAATTGATCATTCAGTAAATTACCCGAATTCCTGAATCTATTGATTTCTAAACATTCTAGATGATTAAGTTTCAAACTCTTCTCTTCTAAATGTAACACCTCGTACTCATGATTGAACTCATGTCCTTCTGCTAAAAGATGGTTTGCAAATGTGGAATTGGTCTTTCTATTTACAAAACTACTCCTATGTTCTTTAATTCGTTGGAAAAATGTTCTTCCTGTTTGGCCAATATACAGGATATACAATATACAGTTTTGGACAAGAGCCACAAGTCAGCTTATATACTCCTGATCTATCCGACACCAAAGTTTTGTCCTTATTGTTTTTAATAAATTTACTTAGGTTAGTATTCGTTCTATAAGCTACGTTTACGCCTTCTTTCTTCAAAAAAACGGGCAATATTCCTGTTTGGTTCCCCCACATATGTCAATGTCTTATAACTCACGTTATCGCATCTTGAATATGGGTAGACCAGATCCATGGCTTGCTTTTGTCGTTTTTTTTTAGTATTTAGTATTGAATGTGTAGAATTAGTTGAAAGACACGCCAGATGAAGCCATTGTATGGCGAAACACGTGTTGCGTTTTTGTAAAACAATTTAGTGAAAATCTCACAATGAAGTGTTTTTGGAATACGTTAGTTATGGATTTTCATCAAGTATCGGCCGATTCCATCATATATCTGAAGAAAGCCCCTACGGGCTTTTTGGTCATTTGGTTTTTTAAACTAATTCTAAGATGTGCGTTAACGACACAAAACATTTGGTTTTTCAACCAATGTATTAAAAACAGAGTACATCCCAAATTTACCGCCCTGAAGACCAACAATAGAAGTATAGCAGCCCAAGAAGCAATCAATCATGGAAGAAACAAATGGATGAAGGTAGAAAGAAAATTCCTATATTGTAAGAGAGATATATTTAATGTTTATTTGAAAGTAATACATTCTGAATTATTATTCAGATTGCATTATATAGAATTCCAAACTTTGGACACAGATGCTCGTGAAAAAGTTAATGATATAATTCATAAAAAATATCTGATACAAAAGAATAAACTTCAACGCTGGCTAAAAGACAGCAAGAACCTCACAAGGAAGAGAAACCGACACAACCAATACTTGTACTTCCCTACATCAGAGGATTGTCAGAAAGGATAAAAGGAATTTGGTCCACGTATCAGAACCCGCTTCAAATTTAGGAACACCATCCGTAGTAGCCTCACGGCTACTACGGATGGTGTTCCTAAATAAGGTGTTCCTAAAACTAAGAGGCCATTGAAAGTTGGCATTGCTGAGCACAAGAAACACACACAGCGAGGAGAAACCAGCAAATCTGGAATAGCAGAGCATGTTTGGACTCATCAACATAACATCAAGTGGTCTCAAACTGAAATCATCTACAAGGAGGAATATATGATGGAATCGGCCGATACTTGATGAAAATCCATAACTAACGTATTCCAAAAACACTCCTGATCATCATATAATTCATAAAAAATATCTGATACAAAAGAATAAACTCCAACGATTGATTCAGTTTAAACTTACCGAGAAACAGGCCCAAAGTTTGGAAAACTATTCTAATCATAAGTTTTTCGACAGATTTGTAAATCTATCCGACACAGAATTTGCATTGAAAGAAACGAGATTATTAGAAAAAGGTCTCAGTCATAACATAAAACCATATATTAATTCTACGACCATAGAATGTTTAGGTATAGAAACAGAGCTGGCTCTGAGAGGTACCTGTAGTAATAATACATATGGAAACCTATAATCAAGCGGAATACGACCAACTCCCGCCAAAGCAAAGCACTCGAAGGATCTACAAATAGTCAGATCTCGGAGGAATAACTCCAGTTATCACTCGAAGACGATTATGGATACTAACAATCCAAACATCGTGAAGTAACTTGGTTTGGAATCTTCTAATTTTAAATTTTAATTTCTTGTTAATATTTTTTTTTATTTCATCTCGTGTTGATAGTTCAATTTTTTTATTTTTTTTATTGTTAACTTTTCAACGGTACCCTAATCCATAATTTGGTCACTAACAATAAAAATAGAGATTAGATTAGATTGTACATATCCGACTTTTAAATTACGTTTGATGATTTATAAAGCTCAAATCACACCTACTTTGGAGTACTGTTCTCAAGTATGAAGCTCCGCCTCTAAGCATACCATACCCTGAAGCTGCTGGATTCCACCCAGAAAAGAGCCATCTGCCTGATTGAAGACGCGAACATCACTCGCAACCTTGATAGTCTGGAACATCGAGGGAAGGTTGGGATTTGTCTCTCTTCTATAGATACTTTCACGAAAAAAGTTCGAGTGACTTGGCACATTCTGATAACCTGAATGACCCTGCTCATGAGTGCAAGTCGTTTTAATATGTTAGCATATATTTTTCGAAGGAAAATAAATACTTTTTATTTCATATTTTATTTGGCAAGTATATTTCAAAGGACGACACGAAGGAAATGCTCGTGGGATAAGGTCCTCCATAAACAAACAAGTTTTTTATTAACACCCTGACCAATCCCAGTTGGCTATACCACGCACTTTCTGAATCCCCTTTCAGAGTCGTCCAGTACCCGTGGGATTCCAGTCTACGTATGCATCATCTTTGGAAATGAAAAAAGAGAGTGAGTTTTCTTTGTGTAATGGGAATGTGAATAATATTGTATACAAGAATATTGGACAGCGATGTTTTTTGCGAACATCAGATTTATCATATAGTCCGGTGGTCCAGAGATCGCTTTCTTTTTTGAATTTTATTCGGTTCTTTATGAACAAATTCAGTTGAATTCATTGTTGTTTCAATGTTCATTTGGGAACTCCTTCAAAATTGTTCGTTCCACAAACCAGTGTATCCTTTTGTCTTCAGAAGACTCAGCTGAATTAAGAGAAGACGTGTGTAACTCACAAGGATATTGTTACGTAGTCACAGACGCTGTTGATGAAGATTTCCAAAATAGTAAAATTTCAAAACACTCGTCTCATTATGCAATGAATACAGTGTATTTTAGTTAAAACGAACAACATCAAATAAAAAAGTCGTAAAACACGTCAACTTTAGTTTTCGGGGGACAACCCCTTTTCAGCCACATACTCCCAATAACAACCCTCATGTAAATGATAGTTGAGTGGCACCTCATTTGAAAAGACTTTCAACTTCGTGTCCAATCTCATAACATTTTGAAAATTACAACAATAAACAATCTCAAAAAAAAAATAGATCTTATCAAATTCCAAACTAGAAGGTCAACCTAAACATATAATTTCACCAATTGAAATGTACAAACTGGACACTATTGAATGATACCTAATGGAAAATTTTGTTTAAATTATTGTTCCTTCTCTGCAATTTAATTTCAAGAATATAAGGACATGGGCTTTCATAGCCGGAGCCATGATGACGAAGAAAATCGTTGCTGGTAGGCCGTGGTCCAATGAAACATGAAGTACCAAACGTTTCGTCTACTACTGCGGCAGAAATAATCAGTGGTGTATACGTTGACTGCAAAGTCGAAAGGCTTGAAGTCTTGGCAACGACTAACTGGCGAGCTACGTGTTCACTCGTATTTATAATTTCTGAGGGTGGTGGGGCGAATGCTGACTCCTGATGGTCCCGCAGTTTTGCTGATTTGTTCTGAATCGTCCGCACTGTTACTAGGTTATTCTGATTGGTACACGTTGTTGATAGGTATGCTACTGGTAGAATGTCGAGCATCGTTGTTTTCTAGTCTATTTCTGGTTTTTTTGAGTACTGGATACCACGTTATATTGACACGTGGTTATTCAGTTTTTCTGTGGAAATTGTTGGGTTGGTTGCATATAGGTCTCAATGGCCTCCCTATGAAGTCGTGCGTGGTAATGCGTTAAATTAAACAGGGCAGTAGTTTCTTCGTATTTTATTACGTGTTCTTGTGTCCTGGTGTTGATCCTTCGTTTGGTAATTCCGATGTAAACTGAGCCACAGGAACAGAGAATCGTAAACAACGACGATTGTGAGATGCTTACTTTTGACGTTGGCTGATATGGTAGTGTTGCGTTGTTAATCAGTAGTTTTGTAAATGATCTTGATGTAACGTTTAAACAGTTTTTGGATCCAATTCGTAACCTTGTTTGCGCAAGGCGGACCATTAGTGGCTGTATTTCTTTTTCTAGAATGTAGAGCATGAGCTGTGAAATCGTTGACCTATAGAGCTTTGTCTAGATGACGAAGTTCTTCAAGATGTTCACAAATCCTGGAGGCACTATCAACAAGTGTTTTTATAAAATAAGATTTTACTCTGGATGATGGCTTAAGATCTCATTGTGACCTAGTTTCTCGACATTATTCTAGTGCACTAATACATTCAAAAATGCTATCCTTTTTTCGTTTTCCTTTTTCATGGTGAACTGGATGCGAGAATGAATGAAAGTGTGGCATAAAAACTGTTATAATGCTTGTTCTCCGCGGACCCAAATAACAAAAGGGTCATCAACAGGTGGGTTTCAATGGAGCGGGGTTGAGCACTCGAAATTTTCCATGTGGAAATTTGCAACCAGAGGACTGAGAGAACTTCTCATAGCCACTCCATCCATTTTCTCATAGAAACAGTTATTATGTAGTTGCAAAAACAATGTCGAATAGAATTGTGATGTCCCCTGAGAAAATTTGTTTAATCTTCTCTAAAGTCTCCATGACTGGTACCATGATGAAGAAAGTTACGACGTCGAAACTAACCAGAATATCTTTCAGCTGCAGGCTTGATGAAAAAGTTCTTCATCTAGACCAAGCTCCACAGTCCAATGGATCCACAGCGCAAAAAATCAACATCCTAAAACAACTATGAAGAAACTTGCACCTTCTGCTCATAATACTTATGTCTCTGTCATAACATAAGTGAGTGTTTTGTTCTCCAAAGAAGACTTGATGAAAATAACTGCAAAATATATGCATCATGCCTATCCAAGGCACATTTGACAAAAGTATTATTATCAAGAAATTTTCCTCAGTATTATTTAATTATGATCTTATTTGTTATCCAATCACGAATGAATTAGTATCATTTGATTCGCCAAAAAAACTTTTTTTCGAGAAGTGCTTGTCAAAAAAAAGTCGCCATTGGAAAATAATAGTTAGACACAAAAATGTAATTTTGCCAACTTAACATATTAGTCACTAAATCTCCGCAATTTTTATTTTCTGATATCACCTAAGGTCCTTAGATTAGTTTACGTCGATCATGGCCCCCTAGATGCAATTTCAAAAGTGACTCTGAGAAAATGATGTAGGCGTAAAAACTTTCGAAATTGTCACATTCTCATCCAGAATTGTCTCAAAAATCCAAAAATGTTACAATATACAGGGTGCTCCATTCCTAAATTCAGAACCGGAACCACTTCTGGTGGAACCGGAAGTGACAGGAAAGTGAAAAATATGTGAAAACTCTCCTCTTCACATATCATTTACCTATACCAAATCTCATTTTGATACACCGAATAGTATAATAGATTCGTTGACACCTGGTATAGTTAGTTATACTCCAGTTGTTGATTCATTTGAAGATAAATTTCCAAGATAAAAACAAAAATGAGAATAGGTTCATTGGTTTTCTCCACAATGAAATACTGACCAAAAATGATATTGATTGGATTGATCATTCAATTGAACAAACTGCTCTAGATAATAACTTCCATAATGTAATTGTTGTAACAGAAGATAAGTGTTGTGTTAGTGTTGTTGGAGCTTTATCAGTGAATGATAAAGAAATTTCAATAGTTCGGACTTCCATTGTCTAATAACTAATATATAAAATTATTTGAAATCCCTGAAACAACAAAAAAAGGAGAAATAAAAATGAATACCTGAAAATAACAATTATATTAAGCAAAAATAACCTGAAATGAAAGAATAGTGAAATAAAATGCAAGTAACAATAGAACGATTGAACAAAAAATAAAAAATTGAGTATAAAAAATTATAAAGAAATAAAATGAAAATAAAAATGAAAAATTGAGAGATTCCAAGCCACGCTACTTCACGACGTTTCGATTGTTAGTATCCACAATCGTCTTCGGGTAATAACTGGACTCATTCCTCAGAGATCTGACTATTTATAGGTCATTCGATTGCTTTCACCTATCCCCTCTTCCCTCTCTCCGGTTCATTTGTTTTAGCGGGAGATGACCGTTTGGCGAGAGTTGGTCGTTTTTTCTTGATTAGATATGTTACGTATCTATACGCTAGCTTGTTGTCCAACAATAAGTTAGTCAAGCTAGCGTAGAGATACGTAACATATGGAAACCTCTAATCAAGAATAAAATGACCAACTCCCGCCAAACGGTCATCTCCAGCTAAAACCAATGAAGCGGAGTGAGGGAAGAAGGAATAGGTGAAAGCACTCGAATGATCTATAAATAGTCAGATCTCGGTCAGTTATCACCCGAAGACGATTGTGGATGCTAACAATCGAAACGTCGTGACATAACTTGGTTTGGAATCTTTTAATTTTTATTTTTCATTTTTTGTTAATAATATTTTTTTATTTCCAGCTCTTATTAATATATCAATTTTTTATTTTTTTGGTTGTTTCTTGTATGTTATTTTGAAAAGAGAAATGAAAATTTCTATGTTTTTTTACCACTTTTATTTGTAACTAACTTTACTGCAGTTTCGTCCTATATGGACATTCTCAAACGTATACAATAAACTTGTTTAAGTTTAAGAATGTCCATATAGGACGAAACCGCAGTAATTTTAGTTACAATTAAAAGTGGTAAAAAACATAGAAATTTTCATTTCTCTTTTCATTATGATCTCCTACCACGTAGTAACGGCTACATCCATCAATTTATAGTATGTTATTTCTTTGTAATTACAGTTTTTGTTTAATAAAATTGTTATTTTCGGTTAATCCTTCTAATTTTTTTTCAGGGATTTCAAATCAATTTATATTATATCAGACAATGGAAATTCGAACTGATGAAATAAGGTGATAAACTATTTCAATCCCTAACGAGCTGCTACAGCCTCTTTTTATCATTTAAGAATCAATTGCCAATATGTTATTGTTCTGAAAGCACTATACACTTAATTCGTTTCCTCCGACAGACAAAGCAGCAAAAAAACATTAAAAAAATGACGTGCAAGTTCAACAATGAAAAATCAATGTTCTAATACATCCTGAAGAATGGGATTAGCAAGAAGACAACTATTTTGAACCAATCAAAATGAGGCAACATTATTCAAATTTCATCATTCTGATGAAAAGAAGACTTCGATTTCATAGTTCGCCCAAAAATACCCACATTAGCGTGTTATCAGAAAAAATAAATCTACCTCCAAAAATGCATCTTTGTTGTTACAAAGTTTATATGGTTTTTTTTTCATTTCATTGTGAAACGTATTCGGATTTTCAATGTATGGGCGGTAATATGTCAATCGAATAAACGAATTTCTCTCCATCATAATTACACTCGGATTTCTTCTTCCAACAGATAAGTTCGAAGTAAATTGATGCAGTCATCCAACAGTTACATTGTTGGATGTAGTTTTTACGCAATTGATAATGTTTCTTGCAATATTTCTTGAAGTAATTCCATTAGTCTCTTTTTCTTTATTTTCACCATTAGATGTGTGGAAGAAATTGAACCGAAATAATTATAACCAAATTCACAACAATCTTTGATCAATCCCAATAAACTTATGAAGAGCTCGAATTAATCATTCAGTATGTCGTTCTTTTCGTTCCATATAATTTATAGTCCTTTCATTCACAGCCGTTTAACATTTTTTATGAATAGGGGTTTTATGTTAGCACAACAGTCCCGAATGGTATTCTCTAAATGTTCTTCATTTGCAAGACTGCTCTGCTAACAGGTACACTTTTTGTTTCAGATAACCCCATGGAAAAAAGTCCTTTGAAGATACGTTCTGATCTTGGTGGCCAGTCTCATCCTTTCATTCTGGTCCTAAACATCTAACTAAGACACTGTTATTTTTCCACCGTTTGGTGGATCGGTGCCCCATCAATCTGATATTACAAATTTTGTCTAACATTTGGAGATATATTTTCCAAAAGTTCAGAAGACTGATTCATTATGAAATTCATGTACATGTCCAATTACCCAATGATTTGGTTACGTAATAAACCACACCACATTTGTCTTGATTGAATATTGGTAACGGCATTCTATTACAAAATTTGAATTATTGTTGACCACCAGCAACAGTTTTGGGAACTAACTGTTTCTTTCGACATGAAAGTTGCCTCGACTATCCATAAAATCATGTAGGGCGATTTGGAACCAAACTGAAAAAATTCTACTCGAATATCGAAATCTCTTCCTTTAAGAGTGTGGCTTATAAGGATGGAAATTATTTTTGTTCAAAAGTCTTCTCACAGTTTCTCTGCCAACCTCTATATTTTCACTAATAATCGCAATATCAGCTTTTCCGTTTTCTACAACGCTTAAACAAACATTTAGTTGAATTTCTGGGAATGAAAGATTTTTGCTTTCTTCTTCTCCATCTGAATAAAAAAATGGGGGAATCTTCCAAAGGAAGAAAGGAAACAAGCAATTTAAGAGAAGTAGTTCTACACAAAGATGTGTGGATCATGCAAAGACGTAATTTTCACACACAAACTGGATGAGAAAGCCCTTTCAAAATAATTACTTTCATATAAACATTAAATTAAACGAAAGCACAATACTTTCGAGACTAATACTTTTACACAAACACTGAATTATAAAAAAAAAAATTTTTATTCAATTTGTATTCAAAATATTCCTTATGGAATTGAATCAGATATTATGTACAGGATTTCTACACAATATAGTAAATGAAAGAGGTAAAATTTCACTTACATGGAACACTGTCATCCTCACTGGTAGACATCCGATGTTTCGCCGAAAGAGTGTTTGGAATACAAACTGAATAAAAAAAGTGTTTTTGTTCAATTCATTGTTCATATGAAAGTATTCGTTTCGAAAGTATTTTTCTTACCTGTAATTCAATTTTTATATGAAACTACCTGTTTCGAGTGGGCTTTTTCTTACAGTTTGTGTGTGAAAGTTACTCATCTGCATTATCTACACATCTTTGTGTGAAGTTACTTTTTTGAATTGATTGCTTCCTTTTTTTCTTTGGAAGATTCCCACAATTGTCTGTATTAAGATAGAGAAGTAGAAAACATTGAGTTATGTTTCTTCATTAAACCTCGAAGGATTCTCCACAAAGTTAAGTTTCTCTAAATGTTTTCAATATCCTTTCCACGCTACTATGGTAAATATTTATATCTGGATGCAAAAATGATTAAAAAAAACAAGCAACATGTTGATATGGCATATTCTCATCCCATGAAAAACTATTTCTATTTTAATAAATTGATGGATGTAGTAGTTCCTACGTGGTAGGAGATCATAATGAAAAGAGAAATGGAAATTTCTGTTTTTGGCCACTTTTAATTGTAACTGACGTTACAGCAGTTTCGTTCTATATGGACATTCTCAAACTAATACAATAAAAAAAACAAGAGTTTTATTGTATTAGTTTGAGAATGTCCATATAGGACGAAACTGCAATAACGATAGTTACAATTAAAAGTGGTAAAAAAATATAGAAATTTTCATTTCTCTTTTCATTATTTCTATTTTGTATTGTGTGGATGTGAATTATGAATGAGCAAATACTGTTCACAAAATAACTTGATTATTTGAACGCAACAATTTGACATTAACCAAAACTAAAAATTTGTCCCAAAAGCCTACTAGGGGAAACTTTAATTTCGATTCGATGAGTTGTACTTTTTTCTTGCCAAAGTAATGCATTGATTTTATATTGTTAAAATTGGAAAATTTTATATTGTTAAAATTGGAAAATTTTATATCGTATTTCGTCCAAATCACTTAAAAAAAAGTCTTTTGAATAGTTATGAAACTGTAAGTAATTGTTTAGTTCACAGAAAAACATAATATATCGGGTTTGTTTGTAACTGCATCATTCCTCAAAAAAATAATACGAGTGTAAAAAGAACGAAAATAAACTAATTTACTCAATTATATTGACATATCAACTTCCTTATCTTCTCAGTTTCAAAATGAAACAAAAAACCAGATGAACAACAAAGATGAATTTCCTAAGGTGCATTTTTTTTGATAACACACTAATGTGGGTATTTTCTGGGCAAGATATGACATCAAAGTGTCGCATTTATCAAAATTTTAAAATTTTAATTATGTTTCGTTCGATTCGGTAGAACGAATTATTTTGAAAATTGAAAGAATTGGGATAAAGTCGAAGTGACAATTCAAATTTGGAAAAAATTATAAGCCCATTTTTCGAAATTTCCCTAAAAACCTGACTTTTTGAAGATTTTCGAAAAAATATAAAATTTAACAGGTTAAGAGCAGCTCGTAACAAAAGGTAGGAGGCTGTTTCCCAAGCACAAATTTTGAGTGAATCTATCATGGAAAAAAATGGAGACTTTTACGTATTCTTTAACGCCACTAGCTATGTAGACATTCATGAATAATGAACTGCATAGATTACTATATTCAGGACGTTTGTTATTTATCAGTAGATAGAAACTAAACGTGGAATAAACGACAGGACTGCCTTCGGACTTCCCTTTTAAGATATACGATAAACAACTATTTCCATAAGTAAACTGTTTTGCGAAGTCAGATAAGGAATATTTATATACAGGAAGAATTTCATTGATAACAGACGCTGATACCACTTTGGAATAATTTCGAATCTAAGAATAAATTCAAGACAACAATTCATTTGTTTATTTTTCATACAAGAGTCATGGTGATGGATATATCAAAAAATAGTTCACATCATTAGGTACAGTACGAAAAATTCACTGTTTGGTGTAAATTTTGGGCGGGCGGCGTCAGTGGTCCATATTTCTTAGAGAACGGCGTTGGTCAGACCATCACTGTCAACGGCGAGTACTATAAGTATATAATTACCGACTTGTTTTGGCCTGAACTGGATGATCTGGATAGCAACGACATGTAGTTTCTACAGGGCGGCGCTACGTGCCACACAACTCATGCCACATTGGATATTCTGCACGGGCGATTTGAGGGCATGGTCATCTCACTTGGAGGCGATGTAAACTGGCCACTAGATCGTGCGATTTGATACCGTCAGACTTTTTCTTGTGTGTTTTTTTAAGTCGCAGGTGTATGCGAATAAGCCACAAACCACATAGGTCCTCAAAACCAACATAACCCATGCCATCGGTCACAATTCAGGCCTTTTAATCGTCTTGTCTCACGGGTTGTCCAACAGTTGATGAAGCACAAGCACTTTCGAAAGCACTTTCATAATCATTTTTAAGAAAATTTGGAAAAATGCATTGGTGTATTTTCGTTCATATGGAACAACTGTAAATTTCGAGTTTGGGCCTTTTAAAAATTCGAGTATTCATGAAGTATTCATGTAAGGAATCACACGTTAAAAGGTAAGACCTCGTTAATCCTTAGCTCGCACAAGTTTCTACTTCTGAGGATTTTTCAACAGATTCGAACAGAAGGAGCTTGCACAAGCGCTAAACGTCACATGTATATCAATGGGCAAGCTTGAACAATTCAACCAACGAAGTCGTATATGAGATTAGGCAGTTCACAATTGCAAAAATGAGTAACGATTTGAAAAAAAAAACAGAATTTTTGGGAGATTTTATTAAGGCATATCATTACATGCCTACGAATACATTCATACAGCAGCCAAAGCAAGCACGTCATCCTCCAAACTCAACATATTTCAGCAGCAAACAGGTGTTTTTTCAAGCACACTTGCACTGTGTGGTGGCGGAGACAATTTATGGATGCTAATACTGAAACGCTTGTCAAGGTTGCAGTTGCTTGTGTAGTCATACACATACCGTATACAAGTACACTAATCTACTGCCCTTTTCAAGGTATTGAAATCAAACACCAGATTCGTTCGTCATGAAATTTGAGTCGCTCATCTTTGATTGAGGGTTAAAGAAGTAATATTCGGAATTTCCCAAGACGATAATCCACTACTAACGGTTACTCTTTATTAATTACTTCCTTCTGAGAACTGATAAAATTGACTACTTGAACATTAATTTACCAGTCGTTTAAAAATTTGTTATGTAATTTAATTACTTTACTTTCAAATAGGTGAAATCCACATAAATTCATAAAATATTATAAGAGAGAAATTTGGCTTTCCACTTCTCCATCCACATTTTTTGTATGAAGATGGAGTAGAAAGCCAAAACCTATCTTTAAACGCCATCCGGTCCTGGCCACTTATAATGTTGGTATAAGTTAATAGTTCATTTGATTCCTAATCTACCACTTTGCCACCAGCCATTCTTCCCATGTGGATACATAAAAATTCATCGATCACTTTTACTGACACCAAATTTCAAGAATATGTTTTCTATACGATGATGACTATCTTCAGTTAATCAGTTTTGGTGCAAAATTTCTCTTCCAAATATTGGTACACGTTAAAATATTGGACCGGTCAAAAATAGCAGCAACACATTTTCAATAACTTTCGCATACGATTCCGGATGCGCACAAGTCAAAAATAGGTCCCCTGAAGTTCTTTCGAAAGTACTTTATACAGTATAGCGCCTACTGAGATCTGTTGACCTGCTCGCATTACTTCGTACACGACTCTATCTTAGGTATCCTAAGGGCTTTATTGTTTTCAATTAGGGTCCTTTTGTGTTGATCCCAGATAACTGGTTTCTTTGCCCTTTTTGAAGGTTTTTCTACATTGTTGTATCATCCGTGCTAAATGTTCTTTGCACCAGGAAACATTCCTATTGATCTTCAGTTAATGAAACTATCAACAACTAAGAACAATATTAGTTGTCACAAGAACTCTCAATAATCGGTCTGCTCCTAAAATCAAGTCTGTAGGATCTCGTATCAGAAAACCAATACCGTCTAATCAAGTTTCCAAGTCTACCTTATAGGCTTCCCAGTTTGTTTTCCAGGGTTTTGATAAGAAATAATAATAATAATAATAATAATAATAATAATATTTGTCGTGGAGTTTTCAGCTCCTGGCGAGACGAATATCGTCAGAAAAGAGGAGGAAAAACGGATAAAATATCGAGATTTTCTCTTCGAACTCCGCAGACTCTATCCAGATCACTCTGTCAAGATGGTCGTTCTGATTGTTGGAGTCCTTGGTGGAATGATGTCTTCTCTACTCTCGAATCTCAAAATCATACCGGCTTGCCGCATTAAGGCAGAAATCTTAGCCGCACAGATGCAGAAGGCTGTCATTCTTGGCTCACTGCGTTTGCTCAGGACACATGATTCTCGGACCCAATGATCACTTACCCCACGGTGTGGGGAGTGGTCATTGGTTGATTATGCTGGCGCGCCCTCCCGAATGTATCGGGGCTTCGGGGGATAGGGCCTGACCAGCGCACACTACGGTGAAAAAAAAAAAAAAAAAAAAAAAAAAAAAAATTATAATAAACTTTATGCCTCTGGAGAGAAGGATCTCTATCAGTCCTTGAGGGTGGTGGAAGAGTACACGCATGCTATCGGTATGAAATTCGGGATAGACAAATGTGCAATGGTTCATCTCAAAAGAGGACGATGCGGGGACTACGCAGAGGATGTGCAGCTCGTAGATGGAAGCATCCTACACCATCTGGATGCCGGAGAGACGTATACTTACCTCGGGGTGAAACAACGCCACTCACAAGAGGTAACTGCAGTGAAAAACTCTCTCCGCGGCAAGTATCAGCACAAACTTCGACAGATCTGGTCATCGGAACTGTCGGGGAAGAACAAAGTAGCTGCAACAAATATGCTTGCCGTTCCAATCTTACTCTACTCCTTTGGAGTAGTGAAGTGGACTCGGGAGGAGCTGTATCAACTCGACGTAAGGACCCGAAAAATGATGCATCTCTATAGGAGTTTGCATCCCAAATCGTCCGTTCCACGGTTGTACTTTCCCCGACAACAGGGAGGTCGTGGACTTTTGAGTTTGGAGTGTCTACATGACAGAATGGTACTGGATACAGCCTGTAAAGTCGTCAGGAGTTCGGATCCCCTTCTCTGCATGGTCCGTGACCATGAGAGAGCAGGAATTGGAGCATTTCTCCTTAGGGCAGCTGCTCGAGCAGCTGATGAACTCGGTATAGTTTTCGACTCTGAACGAGGTGACTACAACTCTGTCACCGAGTTGGAACCCGTTCAGCAAAAAGCTCAGATAAAAGCCGCAGAGATCACCTTACTTCTGCGGAGACACAGGGATAAGCCGATGCATGGGGTCTTCTTCAATAACATTGAAGACCTTGGCTTATCAAAGCGCCTGACGTTCGCTTTTCTCAGGTCGAGTGGGCTGAAGTCGGAAACTGAGGGGTTCATCATGGCTTGCCAGGATGGTGTCTTCAACACCTTAGTCTACCGCAGTCGCGTGATGGGTATAGAGGTTCCTGACACAAGGTGCAGGGCCTGCCGCGAGGCGCCCGAGACCCTAATGCACTTGCTATCAGCATGTCCAGCATATGCGGTCTCGGCCTATATCCATCGACATAACGCGGCCCTGAGAGTGCTATATTACCATCTACGGCACTCTTACGGTATTGACGAGACACCGGTGTTGCCCTACGCTCCGGGGGATATTGAATCCGTTGTGGGGAACGAGAAGTGCCGAATTTATTGGAACTATTCGTTCCCCACCCTCAGGCTCATACAAGCTAATAAGCCTGATGTAGTCCTTCTCGACCACCAGACCAAAACGATATTTGTCGTGGAGTTTTCAGCTCCTGGCGAGACGAATATCGTCAGAAAAGAGGAGGAAAAACGGATAAAATATCGAGATTTTCTCTTCGAACTCCGCAGACTCTATCCAGATCACTCTGTCAAGATGGTCGTTCTGATTATTGGAGTCCTTGGTGGAATGATGTCTTCTCTACTCTCGAATATCAAAATCATACCGGCTTGCCGCACTAAGGCAGAAATCTTAGCCGCACAGATGCAGAAGGCTGTCATTCTTGGCTCACTGCGTTTGCTCAGGGCACATGATTCTCGGACCCAATGATCACTTACCCCACGGTGTGGGGAGTGGTCATTGGTTGATTATGCTGGCGCGCCCTCCCGAATGTATCGGGGCTTCGGGGGATAGGGCCTGACCAGCGCACACTACGGTGAAAAAAAAAAATAATAATAATAATATGTCTTTATTAGAACAGCATGAAAAACAATTTTTTTTTTACACATAACTGCTGACCTAAAAGGAGAAGTTCAGTAGCCCACTACGTATAACCTAGTGAGGTCCTGCTCTACCACTTAACCTTTTACCTTACTATATTAGAGGCCACACTTGATACATGGTATCCTGCGAGGTCTCCAATTACACTAACCTAACCTACCTTATCCTACTTAACCTACAAGATTTTCCTAGTTTACATTCATTTAGAAGATCTTACACTAGAATAACTAAATAACTGTTTGTTTGCTCCAAAGGAATTATATCAGTAAACACGTTTGATAAACTTCAACATATTTAAAATACAAGGTCTAACAAATCAAAATCAAAACTGCATGGTTCAGATGTGATCGTAACGTCAGTTAGAAGGGTTGAGAAATGCTGCGTTAACTATCAGTACTTCAGATTTCATCCTTTATTAAAAATTGAAAAATGTTTTTTTTAATTTATAATTAGAGGTGTTTATAATATCTGAGGGCAATACATTCAGGATACTACCTATATTATAAGAGAATGAACGTTTAAATAAACTTGAATTGTGTCGTGGGATATGGATTCGATTTTTCTGACGAATGTTTATAGAGTGAATTTGTGACCAAAATGATATTTTGTTATATAAATATTTAGGTGTCTTTTCTATCAAAATTCTGTGGAAGGTACATGCACTATGAAAAAATATTCTTTTCTTCATATTCAGCCAGCCAAGTTCCTTGAGTTTAACCGATACATGGGAATATCTTCTCAAACCGTATATGAATCTGATACACGAATTCTGAATTTTTTGTAATCGGGACTCATCTCTTATAGTTAGACAAGGACCATAAATCACATCTCCGAAAGTAAGCTGAGACAAGATCAATGATTCTGATAAAACAATTTTTGTTTGCTGATTCAGAATGTGTCGACATCCATACAGGAGTTTAATTTTACCGAAGGATTTTTTAATAAGGTGGTCGATATGTGCCGTGAATCGTAGTTGATAGTCCATATACAAGCCCAAGTTTCTGGCATTGTCAACTATTGGGAGAATTTCATCGTTAATTTTATTAACAAAGTCTCTTAGAAATGTTAAACGCTTTGCCTTAGATCCAAACAATAACTCTACAGATTTGGAGGGATTTATTTGTAGACAGTGGTCATTAGATAGAGTTACTAAATTCTGTATATCAGTATTTAAATTGTCTATTGATAACTTACTATTTTCTGGTTTGAAGGATATGTATAGTCGAGTGTCGTCAGCATAGAAGTGTGATTGACACCATGAAAGGCTGTTTTTCAGAAATGAGGTATATACCGAAAACAATAGAGGGCCTAAGATTGTTCCTTGTGGAACTCCGCAGGATACATATAGTGGCTACGAAATTGATTGTTCAATTTTTACTGCTTGAATTCTGTTACACAGATAATTGCTTAGTAAAAGCCTTGCACCATCATTCAATCCAATGTGGTTCAGAATTGCTAATAAGAGGCAATGATTGATAGTATCGAATGCCTTTGAGTAATCTAGAAGTACAAGAGCGGTTAGTTTTCCATTATCCTGCGCAGTGAATATATCATCTGTAACTTTGAGTAAAGCTGTGACGCAGCTACGATTTTTTCTGAAACCGGATTGTGTTTCGGGTAAAATCGAATATTTGTCTAAGTGATTACGTAACTGCTTTTCAATAACTTTCTCTAGTACCTTCGATAGAACGCTCAAGATACTTATTGGGCGAAGATCCTGAAAGTGTTGTGGTGTGTCTTTTTTCGGAACAGATATAACGTGTGATACTTTCCATTGTTCTGGAAAAGCATTCTCCAGTATGCAGGAATTGATGATATTTATCAAGAAGTCTATAATAAATGGACAACAATACAGGATGAGTTTCATATTGAGGCCATCTGGTCCCGTTGCGTTTGTTTTTATTGTGTTCAGTATACTCATAATCTCCTCGTTGGTTATAAGATTAAAATTGAATGGCATTATGTCTGGTAGTTTTTGGCTCAGATAATAGTCTAAAAGTTGAGGGTTTGGTTTGTTATTACTGGCAACTGTCGCAAAGTGTTTATTAATCGCATTAGAGTCGGCAAGGTGATCTGGTATCTTTTTTCTAAATTTTTTTCTCGAGTGAATTCCCATGTCATCAAGATCTTTCCACATAGATTTTCGGGTACCTGTTTGAATTCTGAACTATAAGTAAGCTTTTTTCTCAGTTTTTACAGCGATATTGACGTAATTTCTGAGGTTTTTGTAATTATTCCAATCCATCGTATTTTTTGTTCTTTTGTATTTTCTGAGTGCCTTATCTCGTTCACGCATTACCATTCTGATATTTTCTGTCAACCAGGGGGCTGGAGATTTAGTTATTGAAACTGTTTTCGAAGGAGCATGTTTGTTAAATAAAGATATAACGGTTTCATTTAGAATTTGAATTTTTTCATGGACATTTGGTGTTAGGTATATTACATACAATGATGAGTTAACCAAATCATTATAAAATGCCTCGTGGTTGAAATGCTTGAAGCAGCGGTATGTATGATAAAAGGGTTTTTTGGGGACTAATTCCAAATCGATCCTGCATGTTGTAATTGAATGGTCCGAGAGATCTGTACTCTTCACTTCAGTATTAGTGACAGATAAATGATTGTAACATATGATTAGATCTATTAAGGTGCTAGATGTATTTGTAATACGAGTGGGAGTGTTTATTATTTGTTTGAGCTCAAAATTATCTAGGAGCGATTTGAGTTTTTCTACTGAACTGTTCGTTGGATTCATAAAATCAATGTTGAAGTCTCCAGCAAGAATCAAATTATCATATAACGGTGTCAGATTAATAAGACATTCTTCTAAAATTTCGATAAATTCACGAACAGGATATGATGGGGGGCGGTAAATTGCTCCAATACAGACCTTCTCTTTTTTATTAGTGACAGATAACCAAAGTTGTTCAGTATCGTTCACTGGCATTTCTTGGATGAGATGAAAATTATAATCACATCTGATATATATTACAATACCGCCACCACGGGTATCTCTATCTTTCCTAACGATGTTAAAATTTCCTAAGCTTATTACATTGTCATCAATATTTGTGTCTAACTAAGATTCCGATAAAATAATGATGTCATATTTCGAATAATCGACAGAATTTTTAAATCTTATAAATTTTGAAGCTAATGATCTTATATTCAAGTTCAAAATTTTTAGTGCCATTGTAATATTAGAAAGTTGAAATATAGTTAATAATAATAATAATATGTAGTTATTAGAACAGCATAGAAATTTTGTAATGAATTACACATAACTGCTGACCATTGTGTTTTAATCTTTTCTTATTGGGACATATTCTTGATAAATGGCACACCACCGTAAAATTTTATGAAGACGTTTTCCCCTTGTGAGTTCCTCAGGTCTGCTTCAGCCTTTTCAATTTTAAAATAGTTTCTTTGATGGACAGTTTGATCAAGTGTTATATTTATTCCAGCAAATTTTTGTTTCAAACTGGATCTACATTTCACTATACTTAAAGAGTCGTTTTTGTTTTTAAAATAAACTTTCACTGGTTGAACTTTGCCATCAGAAGATTTGCCTAGCTTTTCTATTTTGAGATCGTTGGTGACGATGTTTTTATTGGCAGTCTGGATGATTTTAGAAACCTCTGTTTTTAAATTTTCGTCATCATTGATTTGGAGGTTGTAGATAACTACGTTGCAAGCCCTTCTTTCACGTTCATTGATTTCGGTTATTATATTTTGTATGCAGACACATTCGGGTAGTATAGGTTGTTTCTCCTTCAGTTGATTCACTTCTTCTTTGAGATCAGAAATTGTAGATTTGAGTTCTTCTACTAGCTTGACGAGTGGTGTCAATAGATTATCACAACGGGAACATGAGAATCTCAAACTTCTCTTTTCCTGACTTTTTAGGAGATTTATCTCTAGTTTGGACAAATTTGTGCAATCGTAATGAAAAATGTCTTCGCAGTTGTTACATTTTATTTGTTTGTTGGAATGTACCTCTTTTTTGCAAGAAAAACAGTTCGACGGCATTGATATCTCTCTTAGTTTTTATATTCAGATAAAGATTTGTGATTCCAATTTGAACCTTATATTATATACGAATAGATAAATAGGATTATTATCTTAGGTTCACTTGAGATCATATAAATTTTGTACTCACTGTTCCCTAGGGATAGTTGGAACAATTAAATGTTATCACTTTTAATTTTTTCTTATGATAGTTAACCACTTAAAATTGCTTTCATTTGGAGCCGATGTACACTGTGTCGATGAAACTTTACCTTCAATGATCTGGATATGAAATGTTTTCCGGGGTTTTGATAAGAAATGACCTGGGTATGAGACCTTTCGATTTCAAAGTTTATATGACAATGATCTGAACTATTTTCTTCATCAGACACATTCCATAGTTACTCATAAATGTAATACCTAGGTCTGAGTCTATCACTTTCCCTCGTCTCGTGTTGCAGAAGTACGCATAAAAGGCGTTCTATATGCTTCCCTTTCAACTCACTGCATAAGGTTGAAACTCATTTTTACTTCAGTGCTATGATAATCTCAAATCTTTAAGAGGCAGCAGATGATCCCTTAAAAATTTAGCCATGGTCTTGCGGTCTATAAGAACAGTTCATGAAGTCCAAATCTTGATTACTGAGAAGCGCAACTTTTCTTTTATAATAAGTATTCAAGTGGCAAACTCTGTCAAAAAGCCATAAGCCAAAAAATATATTATTGAAACTGTACCGCTTGAAAACTTTGGTAATCTCACCGAAACATTTGCCTCGTTTGGTGGAAAAGAAGATTATTGTTGAAAGAATATTAAAATCACTCATTACTACGAGTTGAGCGAATATCTGAAGAATGTCCAGCAAGAAAAGATTGAAATTGACACGGAATGAAACGTTTTCACTAAAAATTTTTCTCTCGTTAGTCATTAATTCGCGTGAGTTTTGACTTGAGGGTTGTCGTTCGTAGGGGGGCGACAGCTGATTAATGGAAAAATATATTTTAACAGAGACAGTTAGAAATCAATATATTACTGGTACATCAGAAAACTTGAAAAAGGTATGTTTCAATCAATCTTGTTTTTTCATTTTGTCAGGAAACTTATTCCTAGTCATTATTGTATATCTCATAATAGTTTTTTTGTAATATATTTCTGGCATAAAATTATACAGATTTTTAAGGAGAGAAAATGTCCAATGATAATAAACATAATTTTCGATGAGTATCATGACTGGAAAATTTTATGTGAAATTCGTATTGAAGTTTGATGAGGATTCCAAAAAATAAAGGATGTTCCTATTAAAAAACTAAAGTTTCCACTACTTTCCATATACCTAACTGAAAGTGACAGAATATTACATTTTTTGGAGTTCTTCATTAACGTCTGAATGACTCTATAAACCTCTGTAAACATTATTCTATAAGTGTTTGTTGAATATTTGCGTTTACACAAATTTTCAAAATCTAACCGAATTACCCTGTTAACATTTCCTTCAGAGAATTATCTACATTTTCAGTAATCTTTTCATTAATAACAACGTTCATTTTCTTTCAAAGTTGAGTTTTATGGAATTTAATTTCGACTATTTGACGATAATGTAACTTGGGATTACTGTGGCTCAACTTTAATTAAAAATATAATTGAAATTAAATTGAAGTTGTCAGGGGAATGGAAAGGAACTCTTATTTACTAATTGACTTGGAAACCAAGAAATAATATTCGATGCTTCTGACACTTGTTTGTTACGAATGTTAATTCTATCATTAAACTACAATTATTTTTTGTCAATATACGAATAGATGATTCGTTCGTGTTATCATTTTCGCAGGTAGTGTCATATCCCTTTGTTGGTAACAAATAAAAACAAAAAGTGTTTTGGTGAATTATTCTTCTATCCAAAAAGTTCCGAAGGTATTGTTTTTAAACCTGTGTGGTATTTCAGTGGTAATTAAACTAAATTACAGATTGTTTGTCTCACCTATAAGAAATATCAGTCTTTTTCTAGAAGGGTTTGTTGGTACTAGAATCAAATTAATAATTTTTTTCTTGATAACGTTTCACATTCAATCAAATCCTTCTTCAGAGCTCTGTGACAATGAATTCGATAAAATATTCCTGACACAAATATTATAACTGCTGTCGTTTTTCAACGTTTGAACAAGTAATAATACAATTACTCACCGAAAAGGAGTTTTCCATTTTGAAATTATGACTGAATTCAGAAATAATAGGGCATATTCAATATATATTTTCTGTTTGCGATTCATTTTATCGATTTTCATTCTATGAAATTGATAGATAAAAGTGTCAGATACAATAGTAATATCAATATAAAACCCTATTAAAAAAACAATCGATGACAATACGATGAGATTCAACTCAGAATATTAATATCTAAAAATTGAACTATCTTCAAAAATATTAAAGTTCTGGTGAAAAAATATATGAATTTCAAAACATTTTTTTTGTAAAAATTACGGTTTTCAAAATAATCGGGTATGAAATATACTAAACTCTGTCCATCCAACAAACAAAGATAAATGATCTAAACATGATCACCACGCACATTTGCATCTATTGGGTAAAATAAACAGGCGCCTCCTAACGCTGCAATTGGCTGGCGAAATTCTTTCAGGTATATCGCTACAGGATCGAAGTGGTGAGTAACGCAAGTGGTGTGTGTGTACACATACGGTAATTTAAAGTTCAGAATTCAAAAAATGTCAAGTACTAATACGGCTAAAGAAACTGCAAATTTTTGTCCCTACGCTCCACCTGAAATATTTATAACCAGCCGCATATTATTAAAAAATATTATAAAAGTTCGATAGTTCCTTAATGCAACTCTCTTAGTGTCTATCTTTAATAGATACTTTCACGGAAAGTGTTCAAGTAACTTGGCACATTTGATTCCACCAAGTGCGGTACATGTAAAAAATTCGAGACGGACTGTGGCTGCTCATCGTTTCGAGATTCAACTCAGTACAACTCGAATTTCACTGCTCGAGAACTCTTTCATTCGGAGAACTGCTTGTTTGTGAAATAAACTTCCTGAGAACGTTTTTCCAAAGCGATTCAAATACAAAGTAAATCGCTAATTTAGCACTGGCACAGCTCTTAGAGCGCCTTAAGGAATTTCCTGTGGTGCTTGTATTCTGTCCTCAAAAAAATTATGCATGAAAATGTTTTGGAGCACAATTTTGCTTAGATGGACGAAGTATAGGTACATATATATTCCATTGTGAAACGAGGTAATGTGCTGCAACATGGGAAAATTAGACATTTGGAAAAAACAATAGTAGCTGTTCTCAAGAAAAATCTTGTCTTTTGATTCTGTGGTTATGGAATCTCCTACGAACATAAAATCTCGAATTGTTCAATCTAGTTTGAGGTAAACATAATAGTGAGGGAATGAATGCCAAAAGAGCCTGAACATTATAACAAGATGGACTTAGAAAGGTTAACAAATCATAGGCCAATTAAAATCGATCATTTCAGCATTCACCATCAAAAGGATAGAGATAGAGAGAGACTCTGAAACTTCAAACTGAAATAGAACAAGGAATAGAAAGATAAGCAGGGGTATGCCAACCATACGTACCTATAAAAGAATGTGTGGACTTAATTACAAAATCTATTACATTTGCGTCTTTGTTTTGGTAATGAGTGCGATGTTTTTTGGAGACTTGGATAGCAGCAAGAAAGTCATCTTTCATTAGTTCGGACTTTCATAGTCTAATATCATATAAATTGATTTGAAATACCTGAAAGAATCTAAAAATTTTAAAAAGGATTAGCTGAAAAGATAACAACTAAATTATGCGAAAAAAACTGAAATTACAATGAAATAAAATACAAGCAACAACGACAAATTGAAAAAACTAAACTATTAACACGAGATGAAAATTAAAAAAATATTATTAACAAGAAATGAAAATAAAAAAATTAAAAGGTTCCAAACCAAGTTACTTCACGACGTTTCGATTGTTAGTATCCATAATCGTCTTCGGGTGATAACTGGACTTATTTCTCCAAGATCTGACTATTCATAGGTCATTCGAGTGATTTCACTCATCCCCTCTTCCCTATCACCGCTTCATCGGTTTTAACGGAACCTCTAATCAAGCAAAACACGACCAACTCCCTTTGCCGCGAGTTGGTCGTGTTTCGCTTGATTAGAGGTTTCCATATGTTGCGTATATCTACGCTAGATTGGCTAAATGCGTTGTTGGACAACATATATGCGGCTTCTTTGAATTTCCTCCTAAACCAATGTTCCTCTTTGTGTTTGATTTCAGCTTAAGCCCACTTGATGTTATGTTGATGAGTTCAAATGTGCTCTGCTATTTCTGATTTGCTAGTTTCTCCTCGCTGTGTGTGTTTCGTATGCTCGGCAATGCGAACTTTCAATGGAGGATATCCGGTAACTAAATGCAATTCTTGGAATCGCAGACTGCGTTTGGTGGCCTAGTTTTTGTGAGGCTGTTACGGATAGTGTTCCCAAATCTGAAGCAGGTTCTGATGTTATACCTGAACCCAATCTTTATTCTTTCCGTTCCGACTATCCTCTGATCTAGGGAAGTACAACTACTGGTTGTGGTGGCTTCTCTTTCTTGTGGAGCTCTTGCTGTCCTCTTGCTGAAGCCTGTTCCACCATCACTTCAGAGTAACCATTTTGTTTAAGGTCACTTTTAATGATTCCTAGTTCCTTTTTGATGTTCCATCAAATTTAAATCCATATCACAGTTACTAGTGAAAGATACTACCTTTTATATTTTCAGATAATACAAATAATTTTCAACGATTTGGTGGGGAGAGGCTTGATGATAACCAAAACTGTTTTATGCTCAAGAACTTCATGAAGAAACTTAACACATCTGTTATAATTCTTATTCATCGAGAGTGTGTCTTCGATAATTCAGTTCATCGTGATCTTTCAATGGGTATATTAATTGAACCATAAAACATTTATAGTTAAGGAGCTTTCATGAGAAAATTCATATGATACAATAATAATCTAGAGGTTTCCAATCTTTTTGAAATTTAAATGTTCTACCACCATAAATGAATATGAATAAATTCTTAGATGGAGTGAAAAAATTTTTAGATTGAACTCAATACCCCAGACAAAGTTTAAAGAACACCTTACCCAATACAAATTTTATTCTCATATTTACTGGGATTCTAAGCGAAAATCACTTTCATTGTTGATAAAATGACAGAACATAAAATTTATTGTTTCGTCTTCCATGATTGAATCCAGCTGTAAAACTATTATCAAAGATTGCGACATATCGATGTAGTGTAGACTGCATCGTTTATGACAATGGGACTGCTCGTTCAGAAAATATGAAGCTGTGAACTGCTAATAATACGTTTTCTGAAATTTGCCTAATACAAATGGATTTTATTTCGAAATTCAATATAGTAATCAAGCAAATGCTCCCAAGGGAAGTAACTCAATTTCTCTTCTCGTCATATCCAGCAACACATGACGTTCAAATAATTACGCGCGCACAATTTGTGAGTAATATGAAGAAGCTAACTAGAGTAAATCCTGATACATATAACTCAGTAAATTTTCAGAAAAAAAAATTTACAAATACCAGACCAAACTTTTGGGAATTGTAAATCATTTACACCGTTCAGAAATGAAATACACCCGCCTAGAAACACACATTGAATAAGAAATTACCATTTTCGCTAATTGGAAAACTGCATAAGATGATTGAAGTCGCCTTTTTTCTAGCTTCAACTGAATCTTGCATACAGAATTTTTGTTGAATTGTTGCAGTCTTTTTGTGGATTGATTTCTATGATTGAACTTATTTTAAATCAGTTAAGTAGTTTTTGAGTTTATCCATCTCAAATAAAACAAATTATTTTTTTTTGTGGAACTATTTACAATTTTTTGTATGATTCGAAAAGTATTATTGAGAAAGTACTTCAAAAGATGTGTAGACTTTCACGTTTCTAATTTGCGTTGTTCAAATAGTAATCAGAACAAATATTGGTTTAGTTTTATTTTCAACCCTATTTGCACAATTATCAGTTTATTTATTAATTTGTTATAATAATTTATACTTCATTTTGATTAGTTAACGTTAATTTACATTCAGTTCAAGAGAGGAATGAATAATGAGATTAGAAACGCTACTGTATCCTTTATAGTATATATTAGTAGACACTAAACCAACTGATATTTTCCCTTTTGTGCCTCTGAGTCATACAAGACATTTCATGAATACTTCCAAGGCCAAGTGGGCACCTTTCCCTCGGGACAGCAATGACACGATCCCTTCGCCCTCAGAGAAAACTATCGGCAACTCGTAAAGTTTTACGAGCCCCACCGTAAAAGTTCACCGCCGACCGCCTCCACCCACGTAACGAATTTCCACCTGGCATATTATTTATTAAAACTGCTATCCAGCTCGAAGGACCACTAAGAGGAAATTCCGGTTGCGTGTCTCGTTTTCTATCGTCCGATGGTGACGTGAAGCCGAGACGGACCGGCGAGGGCTTTACTACGTAATTAGATGAAGCCCTTTCCGAAGCAGTGCGCCGCGAAGCGAGGGGCCCGCGGGGGCATGTCGAGAATTGCGCAACTCCCGTCGACCCGGCCTGCGCTCCTGCGCGAACCGCGAATCCGAAACGCGACGCTTCGACTTCGCGAACCGCTGACAGTCCCTCGCTATTGCCTGAACGCTTAGCTTGCCCGCCGAAGCTTTCTCAGATTCAGTGTGTTCCGAGGCGTATTATGTATATACACTAAAACTAAAGCCTCCTCCACTCTATTTGTATTTCGATACGGATTTGTAACGCGTGTAGGTATCGAGGTGTACTGTCTCTCTATTTTGGACGTAGCGATTAACTCTCTTCCGCTTCATCCGAATCAACAACGGCGATATTTTTGTACTATATCTCCTGAGACGATACAACGTGCTTGTTCCACCGGGTTTTTCAAGTGACTTGTGCAGGATTTTTTTCTTGGTGAAATATTCAATTGTTCCAGTCCAACGCTTCTGATTTTCTGAGGATATCGTATTGATGTGAGTTGGTTTTGCTATTTTTCATTATTTGGATCGATAGATGACAAGTTACTGGAACTAGTTCAAGCAGACAACGACAGTTTCGATTTCCACTATTTCAAACCCACAAATTTGTAATTTATTTCAACCGGCATTTCCTTGTCGGTATGTCACGACAGCTAGTGAAAAACACTCACTGAAATAAACAAACAGGAAATAAAATGATAATTGGGATATCCATATCAATGCCTTTTATAGGATAATTCAGATATTATGTTGGTATCATAATCTACCACCGATCAACAAGATAATAAGAGGAATATAGTTTCAGTTCAGTAGAAATATCAGCTGCAAAAAATTTAATTATTAAATTGGTATACGTATCAGAATTTTTCAAAAGCAGCTTAGAATCATCAGAAGATCACAATTTTCTTAAAATAGCACCACTTTTGTAACTTGATATTTTTCCCAAGACTATACGTGCTGTAATTGACTTGAGCAGGTTTATTTCTTGGTAAAATATTACATTTTTCCACGTTCTCTCTTCTCATTTTCTACAAATACCACATTGATGTGAGTTAGTTTTGATATTTCATAGTATTCGGATATTGATGGAATTATATCAAGCCAGAATGATAGTTTTAATCTTTAAACCGGCATTTGTTTGTCCATACGTCACGACAACTAGTGAAAGACATTCACTGAAATAAATGAACAGGAAATGAAATGATGATTGAGACAACCACATCAATACCTTTCATTGGATATTTCTCAGAATAATTCATATTTTTGTTGGGTTTATTATCTACCACTGGATGAACTAGGAAAACGGTTTTATTCCGAACAGAAATTCAACTTTCTAAGAGAGACCAGATTCTAGATGGCCCGATTCTTTCATAATGAAAACAAAATTGTAAAATTCGTGTTCAAATCAAAATTGAATAGTGAGTTCAGAATCATTGATGGTAGTTTGATTTGAAATAATACCTACCAATTCTGAAAGTTCATATTCTTTACTATTAAATGTTTCCTAAAATTACCTAATACTTGGAAAATAAGTCTTGATTTTCCCATAAAACTTCAATTTTTTATCGAGTCAAAATTAAATATTTAATAATTTTATTCATCTATAGATATATAAATTTAATTTCCAAATCGTTGAATTTTTTACGGTATACTCCCCGTATCTGAGGGGTTTGAAATATAATCTGTTTAAAATATGTTTTTCCGTTAATCAACTGTCGCACCCCTAGGAACGACAACTCTCAAAAGGTGAAACTTCTACGAACTAAGGACTAACGAGGTCTTACCTTTTAACACGAAATGCCACTATCAGTTAGAGAGGTCATGATCCAATGGTACAAATGAGATTTTAAAAAGGCGTTTTCAAGAAGGGCCGTTTTGAAGACAAATTATATTTGGACACTGCATTCCTACTGTTACATACTTATGTTACAAAATTATATGTTTTTTAACTTTGCAGAATCACCTGGAAATGCGCAAACATATGAAGTCCTTAGATTTTTTAAAATTAGATCATAGACACAACGCATTTATGATTCAACACCAGACAACGCTGTTTCGACTCGCCTATCACTGTCAGTGGTGCTAGGCTAAACCACAAATGCATTGGTGGATTCAACTGTCTTAAAGAAGAAGCCTAAGTAAATATGGTATGTTCACTAGGGCTTGTTCTTTAGGAAAATAAGGCTTGTTTGCATAGACTTGTTCTTGAAGGACAGTTGGGTCCAGCAATGCATTTGTGGTTCAGCCTAGCACCACTGATGATACATATGGCAGGTCGGAACAGCACTGTTTGGTGTTGAATCATAAGTGCAATGTGTTTGGGCTCTATTTTTCAATTTGTTGCCTTGCAATGAAAGGCAGATGACGAATCTTGTCGTCATAGCTTGGCTTTGCAACTAATAGCTTTGGGGAACCTCGTTTATGTTCAATATTCGATGATTGAGTTCTCTGTCGATCTCATAAATGGCCTTATTTAATTTGTAGATTATTTCGGATTTTTTTTTATCAAAATTCATATTCATGTCTTGAGTTAAGTGATATCTATGTTCTTCATTTATGTTTTCTTTTCAACCAAAAAGTTAATTCGTCACTTTTTATTCCAAATAAACCTTCATGAATTTTCAATGAAATCAATTGAATGTAATGATTCTAGTGACAAAGGAATAATATTTGAATGTATTATTCAAATATTATTTCCTAACGTATATCGCTGTATCAAAAACTTGTAGTCTAATGTAACTGCATTGAATATAATACTCTTGAGAAATATTTATGTAATGCTTCGCAATCTCAATTTTTATCATTAAGAAATGTCAGAGGATCATGTGTCACGGGAATTTCAATTCAATAAACACTGCCTGCCATAGTGATAATGACACAAAAATACTTGTAAATATTTGGAAATGATAATACTCATGCCTTGATAAAAATAACTTGGCGAACAGCAACTATCTCCGTGAGAAATTGGAACATTCATTATTACTCATTTTCAAGTTGGTTGTTTTTTTCAAGGACAAAACACAAGCACTACAGGAGAATCTTTAAGGCGTTCTTAAAGCGGGGCCTGTGCGAAAGTAGTGATTCACATTGGATTTGAATCGCTGGAGATTAAATTCATTTGGAGAAACGTTCTCAGGAAGTTTATTCCACATAAACGCCGTTCTCCAATGTCTACTTCGTCACTGTATAGCAATAATTTGTATTGAAATTCTTTTTGTGTTAGATCATTTTTAAAATTGTGTTGAATAATTGGTACTGATATAAATAAACAATGTTTTCCGATGAACTATCCAAATCGACAATTTCATAGTTTCACACTAATTTATTTTCAATACGTTTATTTCAAATGAGGATACTAAGTTTTTCACAAGTTCTGTATTTTCCCAATAGGGAATCTTAGAAACTCAAAGAGATGTATCCAAAAAATGTGAAATTGGCGTAACTCCAAAAACTAGTTCATTTTCCTTTATTATTTTCATGAAAATTATAACTGCATTAGTTTTCTCAAACGAAAAAAGTTTAATGAACTGACAAACACATTACTGACTATATTTTATTTAACAGAAACATTCCGTTCAGAAGTTTCAGAAAACGAAAAGTATATTTTCAATCCTCTTTATCTGCACGATTTTTTCGTCATTCATCCGCCGCTTGTGACGTAACCTCCATAATCCTGTTTACTAACCGTACTCTTATCAGTTATAGGAGTTTACTTAGCAGTACCCACAACGCGGTGGATTCATTTTTTCATTTGTTTCACATCTATTAAATATAAATTCGTGGAAATGCATTGGAATTATTTTTTTTTTCTCTTTGAAGAAATAAGAAATGAGTTTTAGTCACGCTGATTTTATTAAACTTTTTCATATACTTATTTTCATTACTCAGATAGGAAATAAATCTCGTGGAGCAGTCGATGTCGAAACTTTGCTTTGTAACTAACTGCTTTGTAACTAACCGCTTTGTGTAGCCTCATTTATCTTTGATGCTCGTTGATTCACCTCTGTCAAATGGCGTCATCGTAGGGGCAGATGATATCAACTTCACAGTCACATTCATAGTTATTTTCCAATGAGCAAGACATCATTTTATTAAACTATACTATGTTACGATTCTTCTCAATTTTCGAAAGTGTACATATTATTTCCATTATAATAATGGCAATATCATCCACACTGACCATCTAGTGGCGTAGAACAAATCCAACAAAAACTCTCCCTCATACATCAAAACTCCAACTTGTGAAACGCGTGTTGTGATGTGTGGGAGAAGTATAGTTGAGCTTTTATTTAAATTACTAATTATTTCAATGAGAAGACTTCTTTCAAATTCAGTGACTTTCCAATGAAAATGTATACTTTCGTTCTCATTTCAGAGTTCCTTCTTTACTAAACTTTCAAGTGATGTTCGAAACCTTTATCTACAATTGGTGCGATAACTGAAATTGAGTTAGACGACATTATCCGTATCGATGGAATACCTGTTATAAAATGTTCATGAATATTGATACCCTGTCATATCAGTTACGAAGTTAATGCAAGTAAAACGAATAGTGAGCGATAATTTTGATTCAGGCATTTTTCAGGTATCCATGTTATTTTTGAAATGATAATGAATTTATTTTGAAATTAGGTGGCATGCATTGCATATCGCCATTAAATACATAGTTGAAAATTTTGTCATAATGAAATTCAACTTTACTGGAATATGCACTTAGTTGAAAGTTAACTCGATTAACCTCCAATCTCATTGGAATACAAGGTTCTACGTTCTACTGGATCTGTATATTTAAAATCGTGCATTCATTTCATAATATAGAACGAACTCTAGTTTTGAGATTTTCGTGTATCTATTAAACTATTGATCAAACTATCAATTATATTATTCAAAACTCCCTACATTTTACTCTAATATCCACTTCCTGACACTAATGAAGTCTTTTTCATAAATTTGTATCACATATTATGAAATGTTCATGGGGTGATATCGTTACAAGAACATCTTTTTCTATGCACTAGTTTTGAAATGAATTGCGGTTGATTATCATAGACTTCAGATGTCACGTATTCTCTTAAAAACATTCTAGAGGTGTCATATCAGGTGATCTAGGGAGATCATGTTTGCCTGTCTACTGATTTGGAAAATTGTAAAATCGAAATGAGTTTTCGATCAATATTGGATTTCAGCAAGACGAGGTACCTTTTTATTATGACGAGCTAGTTTGAAAGTGATTAAATGACAATTATCCAAACCAGTAAATTGGTAAATGTACACCCTCAGAATGGCCCGCTGCGTTACCTGACATGACACTTTTACAATTCTTTGAGGATTAGTGAAATCTAAAGTTTACGTTACACAACCGCAGTCTACTTCAGATCTCACGGTCAGAATTAGAGGTGCTCCTAACGAAGTTACCCCAGAATCATTCCATAATGAGTTTTCAAACCAACTTCGTTATTGTTAAGGAGTGAATGGTAACATTTACCAGAATGAACTGAAGTAAGTTTAACATTCATTCTCCTGAAATTGTGATATTTTTCGTTTGTCTGTAAATCTCTGAAACTAATATAAAACTACTAATTACTCCGATTCTCAAAAACCAGTACTATTCTAATTATTTTCAATTTGATTTCAATTCAAGAGCTATCGGTAGACAATCGTTTCAGCCTGTTGGGCATGGTTAGTCCTGAGCAGGAATTTGTCGACTGAAGACTCACTATGAAAAACGAGCACTTCATCAAATTTACTGCGTAAACGTAAGCGAGACATGAGATGGACGACCAGTGGTTTCATTTAGGTCTCGCTTACGATTGCGTGATTTTGCAGTCTTCATTGTGTTAGTCAATTCACATTCGTAATTTAAACACGCCTTATTGTTGAACCCATCAAACTCGCAATTCGTATGTAAGCAATTGCACTATACTTCATTACTGAAAAGTAGATCCAGTTGGATGGTGCATTCTCTCTCTATCCAGTTATTCAGTCTCGACTTACTGTCATTACATACATTACATACTACTGCAGTTCTCCTTTGCCAATAAACGACCAACAAACAATCATCTCCAGCCATGAAAGGTAATATTATTAAATCATTCCTCTATCAAATGCTTTGTTGGGTGAATCCAATGGCGGGACATGTGCATATTATGAATTGAGATTTGTGTTTTTACATTAACATTATGAAACGAAGTTAAATATTTTTTATGAGACACCGAGTTGATACTTTGGTTAGAGATTATAAACCCATCAGAGTATCGTAATTATTAACGGCAGCTCACCTTTCCAGACCAGTACTTGAAAATATTCAATTTGGTATTTTCACACACCTCAACAACTTTTAATGCTTTATAAAGCTCAGATTAAACCTTCTTTGGAGTATTGTTCGCATGTATGAAGATCCGTCCCGAAACATACACTGAAGCTGCTGGAGTCCATCCAGCTCTCTTCTATAGATGCTTCCTCGGGAAGTGTTCAAGTGACTTAGCACATTTGATCCCACCAAGAGCTGTACATATCAGAAATTCGCGACGGACCGTGACTGCTCATCGTGTTGAGGTTCAAATGAGTACCCTTCCATTTTCACTGTTTGAGAGCTCTTTCATTTAGAGAACCGCGTTTATGTGGAATAAACTACCTGAGAACGTTTGTCCAAATGGATTTAATCTCCACCGATTCAAATCTAATGTGAATCGCTTCTTAGAGCGCCTTAAGGATTTTTTTGTAGTGCTTGTGTGTTGCCCTTAAAAAAGATTTGTATTGGTTGTATTTTTTTTTCAAGAAAATCCAAAATTTCTATGAAGTTTTCGTTTTGTTATATCTGAATCATTCAAAATTATATATACAAATTCCAACAGTATGTACCTAATACGTACCTGGCTCTTTATTTGCAAATGGTCTAACATAATTTGATTCAATCCCTGTCTATTGGTTTTATTCATTAGGGTTCAAAATGTCAATTATGTATATCTTCGAAAACATTATTTACATACTTAAAGCACAAAGCACACTAATGATCACTCATTAATGTGAGTCATAGTATTTATAGACTACGAATCTACGAACATTTTGATAAACTGTGTCAAAGGTACGGAATGCAGAAGGGTCACATATTTTTATTATTCGTTTCTTGGCAATTAGGACTTTGATACTCGAAGTTTCCACTTTAGTCTTTAAATTTCCACTTTAATCTCGAAATTTCAACTTTATGTCGTAATTACGAAATCACGACTTTAAACTCGAAATTTCGAATTCAATTTCAAAATTTTGAATTAGAACTACATCAAAGTCGTGATTTTGAAAAAGATTCCTAGCGTTATAATGAATTAGAAACGTGTGTCTTGTAATTGAACAAACACGACTCCTAACCTCTTATTAAGGAAAAAATACAAATTAGCACCATTATGCAATCAAGCAAGTTAACATAGTAAAAATCCTCTATTTATAGAGGTGATTTTTTCCAGAGGCGACCGGTATTTTTAAATGCGATGGATTTATCTTGTTACATCATAAACGTGTCCTTGGAGCGGACAATGCGATGAAAATTCAGAATGATGATTGTTTTGTGAGTCACTCTGTGGTTCATAACCTCTAGAGTGAATTATGGTATGCGTTCGTTGATTGTTGATATTGAATTTTTATACGATGGTCAATTGGAAACAAAGCAGTTTGTTGCGACATGTTCGTCCTTTTGATTCATTTTTCTCAAAATCAATATACATGTACATTGTGATTTGTGTAAAATTTTCTCGTTTAACACCACACTGCTAATTATAAATATCAATCAGTTACTTTATACTACTCCATTGTTCTCTAACATAGTGCTGACTACGTGACCTTCGCCCCACAAAAATGTTTTGTGATGGAGTGCCACTGTTCTATTCTAATCCGAATAATACAATTGAACCGGCTAGTATCGCCAGTGTATGACATCCATCAGCTGGTTCTGGCAGTACTAAAGTTTCCTTATCAGAGTCGTTTAGTTATTTCCTTGACGAGCTCGTTCATATCTCTCCTTGGATGAAAGTATTACTTCGATGAACTTAGAGATTTTATTCCATTTCTCTCGAGACTCGCTCATTAGCTCAATGATGTTTCCCACTGTGATCCCTATTTCAAGAAAGCTTTCCAGGAACTGTCGCTCTCTACCTCATTTTGGGCATACAAATATTGTGTGCTCCGGAGTATCACTTTCAAGGCAATAGACGCACGCGTCGCTTTCGGATTTTTTGATGCGGATGGTATATGCACCGAAAGCTTCATGCCCTGTTAGAAACTGCGTCAGAAAATAGTTCAGTCTCCTGTTTTTAGATTCCAGCCGTGGTTTAATATTTGGGATAAGTGCTTTAGTCCATTGTGCAGTTTAGGTGTGTCTATCCCACCTCGACTGCCACTTCGCGATCGTCTCCTCCCTTAATGATTTTTTATTTCTTTTGCTCCTATTTTGGAAGGCGATAGCCCTCTCCTCAATGAGTAGATCCACAGGAATAACTCTCGTGATAACGTAGAGTCCCTCTGTGGCTGCGGTTCTGTATGCGCTCGGAAATATGAGTAGCATTTCTCGCTGGACTTTAATTAACATCTTCTTATAAACCCCCACCCGTAACACATTCTTCCAAATGGGGGCACCATATGTCAAGATGGACTGCACCACGTCGTTCAAGATAGATCTTCTCTTGCTACTCATACCCTTTATGTTCGGCATTATTTTTGACAGAGCTGCAGATAGCGTTTCGGCTTTTCTGACCACTTCCCTGACGTGTTGTGCAAAATAGCCTTCATCATCTAGCCATACCCCGAGATATTTCAATTTCCTCACTGGAGTAATCTGCCTGCCTGCTTTGAAGGTTATTCCTTGGCGTTTCCTTGGGCCTTTGAGGATTATGGCTTCCCTTTTCTCAGGTGCCAACTCCAGGCGATGGTTCGTTATCCAGGTTGCTATGTCATTTATTGCCCGGTTCGCATTTTCTACCAACACCAGATCATCCGCGTATACCGCTGTGTGGCATTCTGTTGGGATACCTATCCTGAGGGCTCCATCATATAGCACGTTCTATAGCACTGAACCTAATACTGAGCCCTGGGGGACTCCTTGAGTTATCGTCATTGTGTTCTTACCAATAAATATCTGTCGGCTATGGAAGTAACTCTCGACAACATTACCTATGTATCGGCTCACTCCAATTGTGTTGAGGGCTGCTAAGATAATGCTCCATGTTGCCAATGTCAAAGGCGATCACTGCTGACCACTTCTCATCACCTCTAGCGGCAGTGTCCACCACCCACTGCACCGCATCGATTGTCGATTCCCCTTTTCGCAATCCATATTGGCTGGGTGAGAGTCCATTGAGTTCCCACGTCTCCGTTTCAAACCGGGCTTTAACTAGGTGCTCATATAGCTTTTCTAGGGTGTCAAGAAGGCATTTTGTCCGATACTTGCGAGTCTCGGCAGCTGGGGGACCTTTAGAGATCAGGGATACCCTTGCTCTTTTCCATTCCCTTGGAAACCCATGTATCTTCAATAATCCTGGGCCTGGGGATTTACCGGATTTTAACTTATCAGCGGCTTGCTTCACATCGGCCACCGTGAACTTCGCATCTTCATTCAATTCAATGTGTTCGCTACGAACCCACAAGTCTTCGGCTAATGGAAAAAGTTCTTCCACTACCTTCCACTTCTCCTCCTGGCTAGTATCATATGGTATCGGAGAGCGCTTCAATTGACCCACCAACAGCTTATATTCTTGGCCGAAAGGGTCTTTCTCTAGTTGGTCGCACAAGTCCTTCCCTTTGGCTTGTTTGGACTTCCTTATTTCGTCTTTGTATAGTCTCCTAGATTCCTTATATTCTCTTTCCAGACCATTCAGAATTTCTTCCTGCATTTCTTGCCTTCTAGCCCTTGTAACTAGTTTTCTTTTCTTGTTACATTCTTTCCTGGCTTCATATATTTCAGCAATACACCAGTATGGTTGGATGTCCCCTCTGGTACTGCAGGTGGTTTTTGGTAGGTCCTGTGTTGCTTTGTTTTCAACCGTCAGATCTTGAACGTTTTTTATTTTCGTTTCTTGTGCCATTAGGCCGAAGGTTTCTTTAAAGATCGTTTGTCCATACTGTATTTATTATTGAAAGCATTGTTTTTGGGATTGTTCCCATCTCAATACCAAAAGTGGTATATCTGTGCAGGCTCAGCGATTTCTCTTCGTCTAGTACTCTCCAGTTTTTTACTCTCTCACTTATTCTTGATGTTGTTACAGTAATGTCAATGAACAATTTACTATTTCCCCTCACAAAGGTTGGAACGCGCCCGTCACTTTTCATCTCCATATCGAGTGAAGCTATCCATTCGGCAAGATACGACCCTTTTTCGTCCGTGTGGTTTGATCCCTATAAAACGGGCTTGGCCAGTTCTCAAAAATAACTTCACCTCCGAAGAATACTGGTGAAAATCCACTGATGAAAAAGAACTCACTTTGCATCGTTTTACTTCTCCGTTAGTCTTTCAAGAATGAGTAACTTCCAACAGGCAGGAAGAAATTTAATCAAAAATTCCTACAACTTTCTCCATTCTGTCAAATCTGTAGCTACATTTTTCAAATTGTTAAAATATATAAGTTTACGGGGGACGCTTAATACAAACAAGCCTGTTACTTTCCATTTCGACTTCAACCCATTTAACTTCAATTCCTTCATTTAGGAAACAGATGGAAATCAAAATTTCTATAGTATCACCATATTACTCGAGCTCGACAAAATAAAAATATTGGCGGTCACACAGGGTGTTCAATTTTTTCTGGGCGGATTCCAACTTTTTCACTCAGAATATTTGAAATTATAAAGTTGTACCGAGTCCAATTGATTTTTTTTGGTCCAATATTCTACATTGGTAACTCTCTCAAACGATATATCTGTAACCTACCTGTGATATACAGGGTATGAAAAACCGCTTGCAACATATTGTAAATAAAAATTTGCAAAAACTTCCTTTTTTTAAATGGAACACCCTCTATATTATTGATCCATAAGGAGCGCCAACGAAACCTCTACATATTTCATTAACTATTCCCTATGGCTAGGTTCAATAGTTTTTCTTAAAAAAGCATTTTATTCGAAAAATGGTCGTTCTTCCTATTTCTTCGCCATAAACTCGATGAAAGACTTTTTTCAAAGCGAAATCCATTTGATGACTGATAAAAATGTACGAAAGATAACTTGTTCCAATTTTGTACATTATAGCGTGTCCTATAATTTTCTTTTTTTTATGATAACTCTCTATTTTATCGCCATAATATCAATGATTTTTTTACTGTGAAATCCATATGTGACGGCTGTGATCGAGATATATGTTATGTTTATAACACATTTATTCTCTAAATAGAACACCGTGCAATTTCTTCATTTGATGCATAGTTTTTGTCCAAGCCTTTCCTTGAAATATAGCCCCATAAATCACCTGTTGCTAGATAAACAAGTTTTGAATTACACCGCAAATTGTACGTTCTTGAATGATTACAATAATTTCAATAATCTCAAAATTTGTGCCATATTTTTTCGGTCTAAAACAACCTTCAGCGAATAAAATAAAATTAAAAGATTTGTTGAAACTGGATGTATCAATTATTCTAAACATGAGCGCATCAAGCCAGCTACTAATGAAGAAAATGATTTGCAAGTTCTTCTTGCTACTGAAGAAGATCCTAGTAGGAGTCAACGACAAATTGGTGAAATAGTGGATATAAGTGAGAGATCAGTGCAACGAGTTTTGAAGAAACATCGCTTTCATCCATCTTATACTACTGTATGCCGATTTTGAGAAAAGAGTGAGATTTTGCAATTGGGCCATGGGAAAAATTCGTTGAAACGAATATTTTTTCAATAACATTTTATGGTCGGATGAATCGACATTCCATAAAAATGGATTTGTGAATTGACATAATTACCATTATTATTCAACAGAACATCCCCACTTATTGAGACAGGTGGACTATCAACATAGGTGGTCGATAAATGTCTGGGGAGGCGTCATTGGAGAATATGTAATTGGTCCATACACATACACATTGTATGTGCACCTGCTCACTATTCGGCAAGAGTTAGAGATAATCTAAATGAAGTATTTCCCAATAAATGTATAGGACGGAATGGGCCTGTACGGTGGCTCGCTACATCACCAGATTTAACAAAACTGGATTTTTTCTTATGGGGATACATAAAAAATATGGTTTACGTCGAGCCACCGAGCCACTAGCTTCTTCCGAAAATATGCGACTTCGAATAACGAATGCTTTTGGCAGCATTACATCAGCTGTCTTGCGCAGGATAGAACAGACCTTCATAGACTTCAGTTCTGCATTCAAGAAAATGGATGACATGTCGAACATATTTTATAAAAGTTTCATTTTCAACCTTCATTAAACTCTTCCTTTTTCAGTGTTGTAGTTTGTCAGTTGACAAATTTAAATATCTAGAACTTAAGCCCTGAATTCATGAATATTGAACGTCAATAAGGGACAACTACCATTTCTTGACATTTTGATAATGAGGAGCCAATATGGAGGGTTAGAATACGATATATTTAGAAAAGAAACAAGCACGTACAGGTATATTCCTGACAGTTCACATCACTGTGGACAGCACAAACGTGCTGGGTTGAATTTTTTAGTGCATCGTCTTTTGACTTTCCCTCTAACACATGATAGGTTCACAAATGAAAGACGTACAATACAGGAAATAGCAGCCACTAACGGTTTCTCGAGGGGTATTGTAGATGACATAATAAGGAAAAAGAAGTTCAGGTCAAGAATGAACGAAATCTCGACTTTCAAAAAGGACAAAAACCAAGATAAATACATCTCAGTTCCATACCACCAATATACGAGGAACTTTGGAAAGATTTTTAAGGAACTAGGTATGGAGGTGATTAATAAAACAAGTCATACACTACAGAGCCTTTTGGGAAGTCCAAAAGACAAAGTCGAGAATTCGGAAGAGTCTGGAATTTACGAAATTGAATGTAAGGACTGCGATGCAAAATATTATGGACAGACAAAAAGATCTCTTAAAGTAAGATATAAGGAACACATAGCACACTTAAAATATGGAAGACCTGAGAAATCAGCAGTCGCCCATCATATTTTGCAACAAAACCATTCCATAGACTTCAGTTCATTATGATTAGTTAGACAAGTTAACAACAGGCAACTAGATGCCTATGAGAGTGTAGAAATAAGTAAACACAATAATATTATGAATAACGATGACGGACCTATACCAAAGAGAATACTATATAGCTTGTTAAAATAAAATAAAACAATGTTATTGGGTTTACTGATTACTACATAAGGACACATTGCAAAAATAAATTTGGATAGGCAATATTGTGAAATTAATTTTTATATAGCTGAAAATTGTTTTATATAAACATATATTGTAAAATAATAGATGTGGCAAAATTGTAAAATTAATTTAGGTTGGTATACCTATATGGTTGGTACACCTGGATGGTTCACCTGTATGGGTTACCTATATAGCATAAATAGGGTTAGCTCGCATTAGTTTCTAGTTTTAATCTTCCTCTTTGAAGATGATCACTTGGTGATCGAAACACGTGTCGAGGTGTTGAAAATAACGATTTGGTGTTGGGAAAAAACTCCAGTAATATTCTAATACAACTCTTAAACGTCTACACTTGTACGAGATCTGTGCAATTCCTAACACGTAGTTTCATGAAGTATGAATAACGCTAATTCATTTCGTTTGAAGTATACCGATTTTGGTGTCATTTTTTATTCATAATTGTCATATAACAAATCTCTTCAGTAGAATCATGATTTCAATCGTTGATTCCTAATCAACAACTTGAAATCGTGTCACTCCTGCTCCGAAACTTTTCTATCAATATTGTTTCAAGCCTGTTAAAAGTATTATATTTTCAGAGAACTCCAAGTGGATTATCAAAGAGTTGATGTATGCCTAATATATTCGTTGAACCTATCGTGTGTATTGACATATGGCGACCGTGATAACATGCATCGCTCACGTTATGAGTAACTCGTCGCGTGCAAAAATCCACCCTTTTATATTTTGCGTGCAATGTATCTGAGAATAAACGCGCACATTGCGAAAAAAACACTCGAATTAAAGCGGGGTTGTCCGTTCCGTAGGGGTGAATTCGTAATATCAAACTCGAACTATTTCCTCTAATTGCAAAAACGAATTTTAAATGTAGGTAATTTTCACTGATTAGTATGTTTTCAGGGTAGATCCGATTCATGACTCACTTTGAGAGCGTAATTTTTTGAACCCTTTTTCGTTTGTGGTGTATTTTTCATGCATGCCAATTTTTATGTATGCGACTAAATTGTTCAGATGTTGCTGATAAGGTTTTAATAAAACTACTTTTGATCATGATTCCTTTTTGAATATTACTGTAGATGAGAATACTATCTTCAAGCGACAATTACTTTCAAGTCAAGCAGATGTCAGTGAGAGTTACAAGGTTTTATTAAAGTATTACTTACTTATTTCCTAAGAGTTTATGGATGAAATTAAGTGAAATTCAATAACTCTATGTATATTCATATAGCGTCTATGAATAAATTAGAAACGGCGATGAAAAACATCTCTTTTACTTTTGTCAGATAGGTTTTTATCTAAAACTAGTATATCTACAAATTAGTAAAAGTTATATATTAACAGTAGAAAATTATGTGGCATTATACATCCAAGAATCTTTTGAAATAATCAGTACTAAGAAATGAAGTCAAACACTTGTTGAAACATTGCAACGGTTCCATAGAGCATTTTTTCCTATTCCTATTATCGAGTATCAGGAAATATTTAATATACTGCTATGTAATTGAAATCAAGTATGCATTGTGGTTCAACAAAGAAGCAATGAACCATTTTTGAAGTATTGTAAGGAGGTATTTCTAGAATTATAAATCACGTTAAGTTGCCATATAAATTTAATGAAATCATTTGAGAAGATTTTGATCATCTTCTAACATTTTGAGATTTGAAGAACCTAACTAACTCCTGCCTGTATTGAAAGTTTGTTTTTTTTTTAGATGAGGTTATCTCTTCGAAGGGAATGCAATCGTGTTAATAGATGCTTTTGGTTCGATAATTATTGTTGGGATTTTATAAAATTCTCACTCAACATCTTTGAAAAGGCTAGATGTAAGATCTGTAAGTTATATACTCTGTTTCGTGGAGAGAAAGTTGACTGGCCGAAGTATTTTTGAAGTTATTATAAAACGAGGTAGTTCCTGAATTAACAGATATTGAAAATCAATCGATTGATTGGTAATAAGATGGTAATAAAGTTGCCATCATAGTAGTATGTTATAAATAACAAACTACAGGCTTTTCAAGATATTTATATAAAAAATATCCTGCAAAGCTCTTGAATCTATATGTCAATTAAACGAGAATTGCATTAGCCTTCAAATGAAGTGCAGTGAAGCTTCATTGTCGTTAAAAATGTCAGGGAAGCTCCTGGGATTTTTCACGGAGAAATTGAACTATTAAAAGTATTTTATTGGTAGTTAACGTTTTTGTTGGGCCACCATGTGTCTACCTAAAATGCACACTTATTTTTAATCCATTGGTATGAAAAATCTAATATCAATGTGATTTCAAAACATCTTCAGTCAAGATGTTCACATGGTTATAATCCAAAACAAATAATACTGTGCGAATGAGGTTTGAAAATTGTTGTGAACATTTTCTGACGACCATTATAAATTTTGTGTTTATGTTGTTTGTAGCCCGAGTAACGTTTTTTTTTCAATGTACATGCAGTACCATTTATGTATTCGTTAATAAATTTTTATTTTCATTCATGTAGGTAATATGAATAATATATGAACGGTTTCTGTCGTTGTGAACTGTTTTAATTTTATAAGTTTAATTTATGAATATTTGCGTTCAACTGATGAGAATTAGTTAAATTTTTCCACTTACATAATGTATGTAAACTTTCAGTTTCTGCATTTTCCGATGATATCTTTCAGTTAGGTATTTGTTTCATCGACTTGTTTTCAAACCAATTTATAATTTGATCTGAAACAGATCAAAATCGAAAAATCAACATACTAGGAATCGCACGTTGAAAGGCAAAACCGTGTTAATCCTTAACTCGCACAAGTTTCGACTTCTGAGGCTAGTCGTTTATAGTGGGTGACAGCTGGTTAACGCAAATGACTTTACTATAACGACTATTTTTCAAAATCAAAAACTGCACCGATACTGTGTCCGTAATTTACGGGCTTGCGTTGTTTAGCGCTCATTCAATGTTCATTAATTACCGAATGTCGTGGGGCAAAGATGGCCGTCTACCCACACAACAAGCAAACAGAGTTGACATTTAAAAATGATACCCGTCTCGATGACAGTGTAGATGCATGGAGGCGATGGACGGACACGAATCCTTTACTGGCGTGCTCTCGTTCCCCCTCCCACACCCCTCTGAAATCTAATTACTTTTTAACGGCAAAGATTATTCAACGGAAAAAGCGGGCGTATGTGAAAAGTGAAATCTGATGGGTGATGAGTGAGTGTCATAGGAAAAGTGAGTTTTTCTTCCGTAAACATATTTCATTCACCTACGTTCAATCGAAACCTGTCTTCCAACTTTTTATAAAAATTAGAAAGAACGGTTTTGGGTCTTTACTTCTCCATCTTCGAACAAAAAGTATGGGAAACTCCCAAAGAAAGGAAGAACGCAATTAATTTCAAAATAAACTACAGTGTAGATTATGTACAGAAAGAAGTTACTTTCAGGCACAAACTGGTAGAACAAGCCTTTTGGAAGTTTTCCAAATATGTTGTTTAAAGATGGAGAAGTAGAAAGCCAAATCTTGCTTTTCCAAAAACGAATCTCTCCTAAAAATATACCCCGTTCAATTTCAACAAGATTCCTGTGGCTGGCATTAAATCAAATGAGCGAATAAATGTCATCACGTACTATCATCGATGACATGAAAACATGAAAACTATGAAATGAAGTCATAGTTTTATGAATGCATTGAGTGCTTCATCTTGTAATATTATCCAGATTAGTACTGAAGAGACAATAAGGCAAGTGTCTTAAGCCGAAACATCGGATTTATACCACTGACGATGACAGTGTTCCATGTAAGTGAAATTTTAACTCTTTCATTTACTATATTGTGTAGCGTTCCTGTGAATGGTGTCTGATTCTTTTATCTGAAAGTAAGTTCTATGCATGATCTACATATCTTTGTAAAAAGGTCATTTTGAAATTAATTGCTTTCTTCCTTCCAATTGGAGTTTCCCACATAATTTGTTCGAAGATGGAAAAGTAAGAAGCCAAAACCTTCCCTTCCCATAAAATAATCTCTCCTAAAAATATATTCCTTTCAATTTAAGAATATCAACATTTACGAGTACCTATACTTACCATCATTCATCAGCGCCAGAGACCATGAGATGAACTAACATTTTGAAGGGAAAGAAAATCCAATCAATATATAAACAAATACGGGCTTCAATTATAGGGTAGAGGTTATTGACTTTTTGGTTATGAGAGGTTGGTATTTGAGGGATTGTTGGCATAGTGATTTTAGAGAAGTCTAGAATCTTAGGGATTAAAGGAGTTTGAATTCAATTTCCTAATGAAAACGACAAAAGGAAATAAAAAATGAATGATTCTGTGAACAAATTATTTAGTGAAATAATATTACCCCAAGTATAGTACTAAAAGTCTTCGAAAAAGTATTTGAAAATTTCGATGTGAATGAGAAATTCTGAGGGACAGTCCAAATTCGTATAGAAAAAACTTTCGCCTTTTTAGCTCTTTTCCTTGTTTTCCTAGGTTTGACATTGTTTAGTGTTTTCATAAATAAAAACTAACAAAGCTCTCATAGAATCAAACAAAGCTCCATGGAAACATTTGATCTGCAACAGAAGTTTCATAGTGTCATTCAGGTTATCCATCGAAAAAATCGGTTTGTTTATTTTTAGAAATTCTTGTATTTTTGAAACATTATTTAAGAAAAAGTTTTTCATTAGATCACAGAAATACTTTTCTGGTGCTTCTTAATTCACTAGCTATAGGTCCCTAAAATATTATATTTGTGATGCGTTGAAACTAACAACAATTGTTTACATTTGTATTTCAAAAGCAACAAAAGACTTAAATATGGAATATGTTTCGAACTTCGTTGAAATGAAATTCGTTGTTGAGATTCCATTTCATTTCAGATGTTGCAGCAAATGAATACTCCTGCTGTAATCATTCCATTTTTCACGCTATGTAAAAATTAATGCTGCAATTAGTTAAACAACTCGTAATAATAGTATTACTTGGGTTCGGCTATCAACTGAGAGAATTGAGAATATTTCTACGTACTCAATGTTTCCCTATAGTCTCTTTGAGGTTCTAAACTTATTCTAGAAAATATAGACATATTTGAAAAGTTCTAAAACCTAGGTGAGAATAATCAGAATTACAGCAGATCATATTTTAAGAAAATCATATAAATTCTATTTGAAATTCAATTTTGTAATTAAAAATATAATTTTACTAAGAAATCTCAGGTATCGCTAAATTTAGTATTTAATGAAACAATTGATTTCATCTCAAATGATATATGTATTGCAAAACTGGTAAATTGAACATCAATGTTAATATTCAACTAATTGAATATTGAGGAAGGTAGAACTTATGAAATTTTGATTATGAGTTCATCGTCCTGGCTGTAATTACAGTGGCCATCAGACTTTTTTTATTGTGTATTCAGCTTTCTATAACTCTTGAGCGATGAGGCGTGATTACACAAGTGGAAAATAATCATTTTGTTTGTTTTCCACGTTTGACCCAACAGATGGTCAGACTGAAGAATCTTCTAATAGTATATATAAAAATGATAAGATTTCCAGGAATCCCTAGAATTTTTGGGCAGGTCAGAAAGAAACATTGGTATTAATCTTTTCTCTATCGAGAAATATTGTTATCACAGTAACTGCAGAAAGTGTGAATATGGATAAGCCAGAAAAACGTGTATTGTTTTTGAATATAAATATTGAATAGCACAAGTATCTTAAATAAATACAAATTGTTGGAATTTTTCAAAACATGGTTGGCAATTTTAGTTATTTGTATTTCGAAAAAGAATGATTTTTCGATAAACATTTCAAAAAAAGTTATTTATTCTGATGAGATCCACCACATACTTAGTTTTTATAATGCCCCCAGGAGCTAAGTAAAGTGCATCGATATAGAAAATTATAAATATCTTGAAAACGATCACCTCCAGCGTTGATAACGAAGTGTATCTTTTTCACTTGGAAAAGGTCTGGGAGTCAGGTTTTTTCATGAAAAGTGTCAAAAGTGTAGTGTCAAAAAAGAGCAATTTGAAGTAAATGGTGACGGCGTACTCGGCACCCTCTATATTAGATGTTACATGAAAATAATTACCAAATTATGGTTTTCCACGCCAAAAAAACTCCCGGTATAAAATTTCGTGCAAGTAACTTATTTTTTGCAGAAGTTATTTTTGAAAAATGACCAAAAAAATTCAATTTCAACACCCTGTATCTCCGAAACGAAGCTATGTCGTATACAAATCAATATAGACTTTTTTTTTTAATTGTCTCAGCAATACGTCACTTGAATATTATAAGGTACTTATGTTACATCTTGTAGATTGTACTCTAAACGAGCGGAGTGAGACTGTTTACATCGTTCACTCTGCTGAGGATGCCTAAAACAATGTAAAAAAAATATTCAGTTATACCATTTTTGTAAAGACGCTCAGGCCACGGCCTTCAGCCATGTTACTACTGGCTTTTCTCTACATTTCATACTCCCGCTCGTGTCCTATTTGGGATAAATTTGATTTGAAAAATAAAAAGTGTAAAGGAGAACTTACCTCAAATAGGTCAGAAAGGCTTTATTTTTTCAAAAAATTAAATTAATATATGTTAATCATGTGAAACTCAATTTTCGCATTAATAGTTTTCACATAAACAATCTACCAGACAAAACGTAAATGTTCGTTGTGCTGTTTTCCAGGAAAACAATTGTTTTATATTACAAGTTTTGTATAATAATCAAGAAAATTAAGAAATCCAAGAGCAGGTAGGTAATCAATTTTTATTTTTTTCTCGAAAAGTATCGATATCAAAAAGGATTAATTATGAATCATATGCCGTGTATATCCATAAGGTTATCCTTTGCGATACCTTTAGCATTATAAAACATGATAAGGAATCGTATTTCAAATTGGAAATTATCAGATTACACCCGGTATTATATTATATTAGTATAAGAAAATAATAAAACCCGATGACTTGTTTCTCAAGAATTACTTGATATTTTTCAATTTTATTCATCTACATCTTATTTTTTGGAAAAGCCGTACACAATATCTTATCGATTTCAATAAACTTGTTTCGTCCAAGCAACCTGATGATTATGTATATGTATATAACTGTTTGCACACTGAAAGTTCTCTGAGTTGAATGTTTATTCCAAAAATAGACATTGTATGTCGAAAAAATATTGATCTTTTGGCTCACCGACTCTGATTCATCTGTCGTAAAAAATTTACTGCGGCTATATTTAGCTGATATTCGGTTGTTGAACTCCATACGTACACTTATTTATGTAGATGAACCAATTTTCGGTACAGGAAATAATTTATTGAAGCAGGTAACCATGATGCGGAGCAAATGTTCTACGAGTAGCCATTCGATCAATTGCTTTGAATTTATGCTGAATATTATTTACGACCATACATTTGAGTTCAGAGTTCTTGCTAATCCCGTTAATTCGAAATAGATATAAATATATTTTGTGAAGTATATATTTATCAGGATTCCATTTTTTTTTTAATATATAAGCTAGTTGGATTTCATTTAAACGTAGTAGTAAAATTTAATAATTTGACCTTTGGACTTCGTCCTTACCAAAATTGAACTGAAAGATTTAGAAATTATCAGTATTCTTGACATATGTACATATGTTTACTGCAAATACCGATACTTTCCATTATTCAACAACATACTTATTCAGGAGAATTGTTGCAAATATGGAAGCAATTTAGAGTGAATTCGAAATAATATTTGACCAAAACCGTTGCACATAAAATCATAGGCTTCTGAGACGAATTATATAGAGAAATAGTTTGGTACATTTTAAGTCCTTCTTCCACGTAGGTATGGCTGTATTTCAGAACTCAAAATTTCAACCTCAACCAGGCGGAACGAACAATTATCGCACCCATCTTTTGAGTTACGTCCAAGCCCGGTTCGGTCTGCAAATAACAACCCCCTAGAGAAGCGAGTCGGTGGGGCCGTTTATTCAATTTAATTTTTCGGAAAAATGTCCGTGGAGTACACTAGTGCGCAAATTAGCACACTAACAGTCATCTATTATGTCTATTGTGGTAGAACGTTGGCACAGAATGGCCGCATTAAACATGTAAGTGATGAATTATGCTCTTGGGGTAGTCCACGAACTTTCGCAGGAGAACCTTGGACCGAGATAGACGATGTATTATTCAAAATGCGGTTTCCTCTCGGTTTTATTGTGAATGGGGAGTGCACTCAATCCCGTTTGTAAATCTTCGTGATATTCGCTGAGAAATGTGGTTTCGAACTTTGCCAGTTTTCCGTGACGTAAAACCGGAAATATTCAAAATATTTTTCGAAATTGAATCCTGTTATTTGCTTTGGTTTGGTGGACAGTCACTCGGAATACTACTTATCATCTCAGAAACTGTTCGTACTCACTGTCACTTATGTTCAAATATTGAAACTTGACTATCTTAAACGTTCAACCTAATGAATTAATAATTTTATTTCATTATATAATACAACTTGATACACTGAATATTAATTCGAAAATATTTCACTTGCTATCGATTGGTTATTTCAGCTTCGTGACGTTGTAAACTGAAACTGATGAAGTTGAAGAAATTTCTTCTTCATATAACGAGAGACCTAAGTCGTTTCCAATGAACCATCTGCAGATGCCCTATTGTCCCGCAGTTGTAGCAACACCTCTTCTTGGAAAATTTTGGTTTCCCATACATAATGCTCAATTTATGGATGGTTTACTCCAAGTTTGTTTTTTAGGCAATGTCATCCTTTGCAATTTCAGTTTAATTTTTGACTGAAAACATCTGTAGTCGCACGTAAAACCGATTGCTGACGTGGTGATGTATACCGTGGCGATACCTATAGTGTATACAGCGGTGTTTACTACAGTATATGTGTTTTACTGAATAAATAATTTTCAAAAATAATCCAAAGTAAAATATGTCTGACAGAGATAATTTAGAAAGTGGAAGTGGCCTTCTGCGAAGAAAGCAAAATCACACTACGACACACTATCAAGTCATCAGTAAGTTAAATATATTTTTATATTCTATAATTGAAGTGTGCATTTATCTGTGCATTAAGCCCGCGTATATTTCGTCTGTCTCAAGGGTCAGTAAATGTAAAATCTACCATCTCAGTAGATTCAAATTTGAACAATTATCACAGCATATATATTTTTTTTTTCGTCTAATAATGTAGATGAAACTGGGATTGAAGATTACACAGGTCAACAGTGTTTTTGTCACATGAACTTTGGGATGTGTTTGTTTTTATGTTGGCCTACCCCCATTATAAATATATAATAATTTTGTTTCAATCACATCCAGTTTTTTTTGTGACAGCTATATATTTATTTCTGACCTAATATAAGTCATTTAGGCGGCTGTATAGCTATTGCCGCAGCTAACATACATTTTATTTTCGTTAGGTACATCGCAAATATGCAACGAAAGTTTTGTACTAACTCTGACAGTTTTGTTATGTGTGTGAAGAATTAGCTTTTACATTCCAGCGTCGAATTTTCACCCTAGATAAATGTTGTGTAACGTGTGTAAGACTCCTATTAGGTTGGGCTTTTATTTGAGTCAAACAAAAATAAAACGCATTACAACGAAGTCCAAACATACTATCCAGTATCCAAACTTGTCTTCGACCAACAGACCCATCCTACATAGTGACGAACTGCTTTTGCCGAAGCCTCCAAATCGACTAGAAAGTCGGGATTCCAGTCCGGCAGAACTTGTTCGCATGAGGAATATGAAGATAGTGACCCAAGTTATGAACCGCAAACTTCAAAAGAACCGCACTTATTGACATAGAATGATTTAAACGATTTAGTACGTGATTTGAATTTTTCTAAATAAACAGGTTGAGCTTTTGGGGTCTAGATTAAAGGACAGTAATTTACTTTTTCCTGATACAAAAGTTTCTTATTTTCGATATTGCTATGATGAAATAAAACCTTCCTTTCCTAAAGTCCATTGTAATAATATTTATGTTGTGATGAATTTATTGAATTTTAAATATCATCCGAGTCACTGACGACTGTTCATTGACTCCTCAAAAACTAGTTTGAAAGCAGTGTTGCTACATAACAAAAACGAACTCCCTTCAGTGCCGGTTGCTCATAGTTCTGATATGAAAGAAACTTACGAAAATATGAGATTTCTTGAAAACATTAAATACAGTGAACACGCTTGGAAAATTTGTGGCGATTTGAAAGTTATTTATTATTTGCTTGGACTATATGTTGATTACACAAAATTTTGTTGTTTTTTTTTGAGAATGGGACAGCAGAGACAGAAAAAGTCACTAATAAAATGAAATGTGGCTTAAGCGTGAGTTACTTACTCCAGGCCGTAAAAATGTTAAAAATATGCCTTTAGTGAACCCTGATGACATACTTTTACCACCGTTGCACTCGGTTTGATGAAAAAATTTGTAAAAGCTATGCGCAAAGATGTCAGTGGATTTTTATATCTGAAAGAGAAATTCCGCAAACTCAGCGACGCGAAAATTGAAGGGAGAATATTTGTAGGCTAACAAATACAACAACTTATGAAGGATAAGAGCTCTGACAGAGAACTAAATGACCTGGAGAAAGTCGCCTCGAAATGTTTTGTGAGTGTTGTCCAAATTTTCCTAGGAAATCATATAAGTCTACTTCACATGTTAAAATTCATGTTAAATATACATGAAGCTGAATATCATTAGTTCGGACTTCCATTGTCTAATATTATATAAAATGATTTGAAATTCCTAAAAGAACCAATACAAATGAAAAACCCAAATCATTTTATATAATATTGGACAATGGAAGTCGCCTTCAAACATACATGAGGCTGCCCTAGAAATATGAGCGAAAGCTCATAAGATTCAGAATGACGCTTCCAAAGAAAGGAAAGAACTTCGTTCGTAGAACTACACAATGTGATATATGAAAGAGTATTTATGTAAAATGTATAAAATGTGACTAATATGGAAAATTATTCTCCTAAAGGGTGTATTTTGAGGATTCGGGACAAAACACTTTGTCTTATCATCTCATCAGCATCGTTTTGAATGTCACTTCTTTCATAAAATTACGACTTTATGTCACCACAAGAGATATAAATACGTAATGCTGATGAGATGACAGGTACAACTAAATGATTAGTGTTCCATGTAAGTCACATTTTATATCGGTACACACATGACAACCTGAAAGACCAACTCGAGCCAACTTTTTTTTTCAATTGTGGAAACCATGCAAATGCGATGTGGACTAAAATACTTGAAGTAAGTATACCAGAACCATATCAGAAGCAGACGTAACAATGACAGAAAATTTTGCGGAACTAGAGAGCAAAAAGAATATGCGGAACATATTGGATACAGTCTTTCATCGTCAGTGTAAATGACACCAAATTGCAGCATGTCGACATCTCACTTTACTATGAATGCTGCAATGTTAGCTGTGTTAGTGCTTGAGTCAGCGAAAACTGCTTTCGGAAAAAATTGTGAGCCGCCACGGGACGCCTGCCAGATGTGAAACGTCAATAATAATATGTAATATGTGGTAAAAATATATAAATATATATGTGACATTAAAATACTAGTTAACTCAAGAATCTTAGCTAGTTATCGCAATATATTAGGTACTAAAGATCTTAAATTTTGAATATCAATAATTAATGTTTCAATATAAATTCCACCATCTGGGAAAATTGGATAATAAATGAATTTTTTGATGTTCCTGTTATTAAATGCGAAAAACATTCGTGCGCTACTCGCTATCAGCTGATTTGGAAATATAATTTTGTCAGCCTTTATAACATTTATTCTTCAAGCAAGGGTTTTAGTACAAACTATAATCTCCAAGTATGTAGTATTTTCAGGTAAATTATCATTCAAAAAGTGGTTTCTCTTCCCAAAACATTAGTTTAGATTCATTTTGATACGCATTCGAACGGACACAGTTTCATGAGATGACTCTTGTTTGTATAATAAATTATATTGCATCGGTGAGCAACTATGTTACGAAATCAGATCATCATGTCGTAGAAAAGTCTAAAAATTATTCATAGATTGAGTAGTTACTGCTAGTAGTGCAGAATATCATCGTTCACCAAATCCCTGTACGCAGTATTTTCATTTCCATTATAATGTTTTCAGTGACGGGAAGAAAGTGTGACATTTTATCTCTGATGACAGGTAACAAAATGTAACTTTTTCCCGGGGAAAAAGTGAGTAGTTTTGTCACGGATATATATATATATATATATATATATATATATATATATATATATATATATATATATATATATATATATATAACAGAGATATAGATATTATATATCTATATATAATATCTATGAATATATATATATATATATATATATATATATATATATATATATATATACAGAGATATAGATATTATTGAGTGTGTATGATATAAATCAAAAGGAGGAAATCGTGGACATGACACTCAAGAAATATGGAGGCAAACCGCGGACACGTGTTTCTGGCTATTGGCCTCATCAGCGCGGTGCAGCCAATTGCAAAGGTGGACAACAACTGGTTACCAAAAATGGAAAAAAAAACATCACATATACACGGTGTCACCAACAGGAGCCAACCGCACATTTGTGGTTTCAATTAGAAGACCCAGCATTCCCAGGCATCATCTAACATCACCACGTAGGCAGCTATAGCTACCTGCGTGACTTCCGGGTCCAGGATATAGATACAGAGATATAGATATTATTGAGTGTGTATGATATAAATCAAAAGGAGGAAATCGTGGACATGACACTCAAGAAATATGGAGGCAAACCGCGGACACGTTTTTTTGGCTATTGGCCTCATCAGCGCGGTGCAGCCAATTGCAAAGGTGGACAACAACTGGTTACCAAAAATGGAAAAAAAAAAAAAACATCACATATACACGGTGTCACCAACAGGAGCCAACCGCACATTTGTGGTTTCAATTAGAAGACCCAGCATTCCCAGGCATGATGTTATATATATATATATATATATATGTATATATATATATATATATATATATATATATATATATATATATATATATATATATATATACATAGTTAAAGGTGGAAATTTAAATTTTTCAATATTTATATATATATATATATATACATAGTTAAAGGTGGAAATTTAAATTTTTCAATATTAAATCATTTTTCCCGTCACAGAAAAAAATTGTGTATTATATACTGGAAAAATATTAGATTTTAGCTCTCGGTTTTTAATACTTTTTTCCCTAGTATAAATAACTATTTCATTATCGTATAGAAAGTGAAGATTAAAAAAACATGATTATTTCAATAGCACAACTTCCTCAACACAAAATCAGCAATCCCATTTCCAGTATTTTTATCTTTATAATTCTGTGAAATTCTTCAAAATAATTTCTAAATACTTTCCACTTCCAGAATATATATATGGTTACGCAATGCCGTGTATTGCATTTTTTTACTCTTTCACAAATTATTATTTTGGTCCAGTTTTGTCAATTTCACCTAGTTTCCAATTGGCACGAAAAATTTAAAGCCCAACTTATCATATTATTCTAAAGGTATGTGTATACAGATTTCCTGTCCCCTCTTCACAAAATCTACACAATGCCCACTACAGTGGACATGTCCATTATTTTTGCAAAATTTCATATTGCAAGATTTTTCCACCATTTCATTCAATAATCATTTCATTTTTAATCTACATTTCAGTTATTCGTATTTTCTGACAAATTAGTGTTGCTATCCTTTTTTGTACATTCTGAAAGAAGATAATTCAACCAAAAAATACCAACTAATTTTACAAAAAAAAATCAGAACATGGGAATTTTAAGTTGGAAATGAAGAATTTTCCTAGGTTTAACATTGATATAAAATGTTATACTGAATATTTCGACTTGAAAGAGTATAGCAGGATAGGAACAGAAAAAGTAGTGTTTTCATAAAATATGGTAAAAAATGATTTTTTCAAGGAAAAATTCAAAACAAAAACACCGGTTTCTCCAGATTTTCCCGGAAAATTTCAGAATGTGTACAAATTAGTTTTGAAAAAGTTATAGATCTTCATCTTATTTTTCCGTATTTTTATGCTATTATTAATTATTCCCTTTTCAAAAATTATTTGTATTGGCTTAACAGGTCACCGTTTCTAAAATTAATTGTGTTGTAACATTGTTTATGAAACATTAACGTTCGACTTCATACACACTATGGAGGCGAATCTGGGTATGGGATCTGACTATTAATAAGGTCAAGTAGTCTGTAAATATTGCATTGTACACGTTGGTGAATCTAAACATTTTCTATAAATGAATGCTTATATAAAACGTTACATATGATATTACCCTATCTCATATTTTCTCTTTTTGTTATTCCTATTTTATAACTATACTTTTGTTTGCTGTCGGGATTTTTTCAATGATGATCTCAACTATACTTTTGTAAGGATTTTTTCCTCCAAAAATGGCTGTCAATGAGGGACAATTAAATAAATGAGTACGTAGTAATATACTGCGAACTCCATAGAACTGCCTTATTCGATGAGCTGAGTCCAAAGTTGTTTCGACTGAAGGTAATTGACAAAGTTCGAATACTCTTAATTCCAATTCATAGATGTGTATTTGAAATATGGCATCCAATTTACCGCTTAGTGATATCCTAATGCATGAGGATATATTAAGTACAAAGAAAAAAACTGTTTGTATTCTTTTTTTTTTTCAATACCGGCTCAGAATGATTCGAATCTTCATAAGTCAAAGATTTATATCAAAGAGGGAAAAAAGCTCAGCGTGTTCTAAGACTACTTCGAAGGCTGCATGTTTTTTGATCGAGCCGATTAGATGGTATGAAAAATGCTAATGTACTAGCGATTAGTTGGAATATTCGAAAAACAAAATTAAGTAAATGAATGTAGGAAAATACATTTTTTTGTGGTTAAAACAATTACTAAAACTTGGTATAATTTGTATAAAATATCAAATTTTCGTATAGTATAGTATACCTCTGTTGAAAAATGTAGTGAAATGTTCAAACATTTCATACAGATGAAAAAATACAGAGTATTCCATTTGAAAAAGTTGAATTATGAATATTACTGGAGTTTCTTCCCAACACCAAACCATTATTTTAACACGTGTTTCGATCACCAAGTGATCATCTTCAAGAGGAAGATTAAACTGTAATCTGAATTATGTTTGAAAATGAATGAAACTTGACCGGTTTTACCGAGCACCCTATATATTGTTTCCAAAAGTTGAGATTGCCGAAATTTTCATAGTGATGTCGAATAACTATTCCTAAAAAAATCCACTCAATTGACGTAGACATGCGGGTAGTGAATTAAAAAAAATTGTCTGCAAAATAACTTTTTCTGGAATAACTTGGCAAAGCAGCAATGTAAATTCGAAAACAAAAATTTCTTAGAGAGCTTAAAAAATATGGAATCGAATGACGTATTCATATACTGGGTGTTCTATGTATAAATTTGGTTGTCCACGCTCGGCTGAATCACCCAGTTTGCGAGAAAATAATTTTTAAAGATAGTATTTATCGATATGACGCAAAAGAAATTGAGCAGTTCACAAAATTGTTTCCTCTGATAGCAATGGATCGAGGGAATCGTATTGACTCACCCTGTACATACGTATTAGAAAATAAATATTTCGAAATAAGATCTCGAATTTCAATTGTGAATAATATCATGAAGTTAACAGAAAAAATTCAAAAATTATGTGTTATAGATATCAAAAACAGGTAAAACACGGAAATAAATTCAGTGAGGACTAACTAATTGTCCCACATTTTCTTCATTTAAATTTGTCAAGAGGAACTGTAAAATGAATTGAAAATTGGTTAAAAGAGTTGAGTGCAATGAAGCCAAGGAATCTTTACAATTTTTCCATAGGAAAGAATGACATTGATTATACCTCTGTGAAACCAGTTTCTTGTAGGGAAGATTAAGTATTTTTAATGTCCTTGAGATTTTTCACTATGTTTGGTTCAAGATTTAACAAAGATCAAGAGTTAAGGGTGAAGACTAAAAAAGAGAGTGTGCTTTAGACTACATGACTAAGGTTATGCAGTTAATGCAGTCAAGCTGCTGGAAAATATTTCCATGAAAATAAAAAGATGAGATGAATACAATTCTGATCATTCCCATATTGATTTCAATTTAAGAGCTACCGGTAGTATATATATATTAAATTCTACAAAAAGGATTTGAAGTTTAATATCTTCTATTGATTATCTGCGAGCGCTTTCGACATTTCGTGGTACTGTCATCTTCTGGCACTCCTCAAACTGCAGTTTGAGGAGTGCCAGAAGATGACAGTACTTTTATAAATGCTGATAATTTTGAACGATCAAATTTGAAATGGAGTGGAGTGATACTATGAGGATCTTCACTCCGAGTCATATTTTCATTTGCCTCATACAGGGTCTTCAAAAAATGCAGATACTTTGATCTCATGAAAAAATGAGTGGAACTCAATTTTTTCAAATGGAACACCCTGTATATTTCAAAATTTTTGAGCTCTACATCCAATTTTAGATTAACTTTGTTCAGATAATACTATTTCTATTTTGAACCGTTTTCGAGATAAACTGTTTCAAACGGAAACTGCCGTGGTTTTCTTGCTCGTTTTTTTTTGAATTCATCACTTATTTTGGATATTCAACATTTTTTTTTATACTTAGTAATATTTTTTTTAATCCAGTTTTTTAACTGTCTCAGATCAGTCAATTCGAAATTGGTATGTACCTACCTTAGACAAAGTTACAATTTGTATACATTGAGGTATTGGTCTCTAACGTACAACAGTACACATTAATATTTTTTAATAGTGTGCTTTGGAAAAATAAATAAACCAATTATTTAACGTCAGACTTTCGTTGGTGGTTTTGACTGATTGATAGCTACCAATTATAATAGAATAATGTCAAGATTAGGTTACAGTAATGAAGATTTCTTGAATTTATTAATAATTCATGGTGAGTTCAATAGAATTGCAAGTAGAACATGCCGAGTATTTCATGAAAGATATCCACAACTTCCGAAGCCGAATAATAATGTCGACTACTAAAAAACTGTAAGTTGAATGGAACCTTCCATCCAAAAATCATTCGTAAGAAATCTAAAGTGGATGATGATGACAATGATATAACAGTTTTGGGATACTTTCATGCATTTCCAAATGCTTCTCTGCACGAGTCTGAAAGGGAGATAGGCATACCCAACGTGACAATTTGTCGAATTCTTAATAAGCATAAATTGCATCCCTATATAAGTTCTACTGTGTCCAACATTTGAAAGAGACTGATTTACCTCGTAGAGTGGAATTCTTTGAATGGTTACTTGTCAAGACTCAAGAGGATGAACATTTCCCTGACAATATCATATGGACAGATGAGTCCAAGTTCACAAAAAATGGAGTTTTCAATAAACACAACAGTCATTATTGGGCGCCAGAAAATCCCCATGTATTTTGTGCCATAAAGAATGAGTCAATTTTTTATATCGAGTTTTATGACGATAATTTGAATGCATCAAAATATGAAGATTTACTGAGGAATGGAATTCAAATGATTTTAAATAATATACCAAGAAGAGAACGTGTATGGTACCAAATGGATGGTGCTCCACCCCATAATTCTCATTCAGTCAGCGAAGCTTAAACCGAAATCTTCGAAGACAGATGGATTGGTAATAATGGACCTTTTCGTTGGCCTCCTAGAACACCAGATGGCAATCCATTAGATTATTTCGTGTGGGGTTTCATAAAAAATATGGTTTACTCTACTCCAATAACAACAATGGAAGATATGAAATCGAGAGTTACAACTGCTTTCAATAGTTTGACTCCAGACTTCATCAAAAGCGCTATACATAGCAATCTTTTGAAGAGATTACATGTTTGTTTAAGTAGAGGTGGAGATGTGTTTGAACATATTCTGAAATACACTGACGATTAAATTAACTCATTAATTTATGGGTTTATTATTTTCAGTTCGTCTTTCAGCGTTAATAAAACTATTGTTTGAAGAGAAGTTTCATTCGATGTTTGAGGAGTATTTTAATAATTATTTTTTCATTGTATTATCTGTGGCTAATTGAGAAACATCAAACGAAATCTGTTTTACAAAAATGAGTGATGAACAAGGAAACCATGTCAATTTCCGTTTGAAACAGTTTATCTCGAAAACGGTTCAAAATAGTATTATCTGAACAAAGAAAATCTAAAATTGAATGTAGGGCTCAAAAATGTTGAAATATACAGGGTGTTCCATTTGAAAAAATTGAGTTCCACTCATTTTTTCATGAGATCAAAGTATCTGCATTTTCTGAAGACCCTGTATGAGGCAAATGAAAATATGACTCGGAGTGAAGATCCTCATAGTAACACTCCACTCCATTTCAAATTTGATAGTTTTAGTGCAAGAGAGTTCAAGATTATCAGGATTTATAAAATTTCATGTTTGGTAAAAAAAATATCGAAATTAATTTATATCAAAGAAGCCGCTACTTTATAGTAGAAGAGACAACGCCGCTTCGTCTAAAATATTTTAGGCGTGTAAGTCATATTGACGTATGCATACTGTGGAATTTTCAGGTTGATCCGTTGAATAGTTTGCCAGAAACGGCTAATTAACGCTCATCATGAAAAGCCCTGTATAACTGGGTGTTCCAAATTAAGTCGGTACCATTCCAACTTCATTACTATTTTTGCTAGGAATTCGGTTAAATGAGCAAACTAGTAGCATTTTTAATGGCCTTCTCGATACCGAAAGCAAAAAAATGACAGTCGCGTTTCAAAAATATTTCATAAAATGATATTTTTTCAAATGGAACACCCTATATGTCATCAAGCATTTTGATTCGTATTTACATTCTCATCGAGAGAATTTATCTAGTTGAAGTTGGGATGATTCTGCAACGTTACATGGCTGACGGACTGCGACTAGTCATGATGCTCCCTAGGTAGCTCTGAGAGTTATTAACGTTACATACCCAGGACATGAGGGTAATGACCAATGTAGTCGATGCCGATGACACCAAAAAAAAAACGATTCTCAACAACAAAACTCATATCACCTTTCTTCCTAAAGTGGAAACGAGCGACTTATGTGGAAATATTTATTTCTTTTACTAGTACAAACAATTTGTGTTTTGGCGAATATAAATCTATAAAATATCGAGTGAATATCCAAAAACACCGCCTTCTTGTTGAACACATATTTGGTCCCCCTCTCAAACACTACGTGTTGCTTTCAACACAATTCGGCCATCATTTCTAATAATTATAGTTTCAATATAATTTTTCAGTGCATCTACATTATTATGTTTCATTTTGTGCACCTCATTTTTCAGAAATCTACAAAAATAAAAATCTAAAGGTGTCATGGTCTGGTGAACGAGGAAATCACTTAACAAGGCCATTTGTAGCAATCCATCTGTTCCCAAAACAGTCTCGCAACATTATTTTTACGACACTGAAATTATGTGCTGGTGCTCCATCCTGCCGAAAGTAGATCATCTGATGAGACTCCAGATGAAGATTTTCTAAACACTTTTCCAATACTCTTGTTAATAAATTAATGTAACGGGGTCCATTCAAAGAACCATGGTAGAAAAATGGACCGATAATTCTGCCTCTAAATAGACCACACCAAACATTAATACTAAATCGTCTTTGCGAATTTTGGGGATGGACTAGAAAAGGATTATGTCTACTCCAATAATTAAAATTATTTGTATTATACATCCCACGATTTGAAAACTCATCTTCATCGCACCATAGAAGTTTGGATCTTGTCTGCATTTATTCACAAACCACCGACAAAACCCCACTCGTCCCTCAGGGTCACCAGGTCTTAACTTATAAGGAGAAATCTTATGTTTCTTCAGAATTCGTTGAATAACAAACATTGGAACAGCCACTTGTCTAGATTAATCTCTGATGGAATTATTAGTTCTTCTTTTCTTATCGACGATGAAGCACAGCAGGAAAACGCCGTTCAGGTAATTCACGATCGAGGAACGAATTACTGTAAATAATATAATAATAAAATGTAGGGTGTTCCATTTGAAAAAATATCATTTTATGAAATATTTTGAAAACGCGACTGTCAATTTTTTTGTTTTTGGCATCGAGAAGGCCATTATATATATATATATATATATATATATATATATATATATAAGAGAGATTTTATCTTATACCACGTCATTCCTCTTGCAAAATGATGAAAAATGAGGTAGGACATGTGTGTCCGGAAATGAGCCGTTTCAGAAATACAGGGCGTTGAAGTTGCAAAATAAAAAGACCCTTTTTGTCGTAGCTCCCGGACTAAAAGGAATGAATTAATGAAACTCAGCAAATCGATTACGAGCTAGAATGTGCTTCCTCCAGTGGTATGTTTGCTTCAGTATCAGTAGCCAGTGGCGTTCCAGCGGGGTAATAGCTTATATTTCCCCCCTTATTTTTTACACCACTGACTTTATATCCACAACCGTCTTTTTTTTGAATTCCTTGATCAATTTTACGTAAAAACCAAATAAACATTCACTATGAAAAAACCAGTAGTTTTCGAGAAAAATTGAGTTGAACTGATAGGTGTATTCTCATATGGGAATATTAATAATCGAGTAAAATAATCGAAATTGCAAAACCGAAATTATTTGAACTCTTTACCTCGAGATTTATTTTTTAATAAAATGTTCCATCCAAACGATTTTCAAAGACAATTACGAATAGTTGGCAAAACTGAACTCAGAATGTTTTATCGAATTATCTTCTCTCACTGGGTAAAAATCCAAGTTTTATCGATTAACCAAAATACCATTACTTGTTTTAACCTTAGCCATCTACAATGTTTCCTGGGCATATCTATTATAGTTTTGTTAGATAACTGTACCGATATTGTCGAGTTCTTCAGCCACTGGTTGAATAGTTTCAGAATACATTCACGCGACTTATAACAATCTTTGATCCACCTAAGCAATGAGGATTACTTTATTCATTGACAACAATAAATTTGTTAGGGGGCTGTGGAAATGAAATGAGATTCGTATGACACTTCCAAGTTAACGTAGCTGTCAGAAAGTGTTTGATTGTGTATTTCGTATAATAAAAATGAATTTTACATTCGAAGAGTTAGCGGACATGCACCTTATTTATGGAAAATCGGGTCGAAATGGAAGGTTGGCACAAAGAATGTATCGTGAAAATTTTCCTGGAAGAAATAGAATTCCTAATTGGAAAACGTTCGAAAACGTGGACAGAAGACTCAGGGAAACAGGAAGTTTTTTAATTACCAGAAGGAATGCAGGTATACAGAGAACTGTAAGAAATTATATCACAGAAGAGGAGATATTGAACTGCATGTGTCTTCATCATCTGTTTGGAGGACGATTGCCGAAAATTTAGAATCATTTGAAAAAGTGCGATTTTCTATGTTGCGCCGTTGCAGATCGTGTATAAGTGTTGACGGAAAAAATTTCGAACAATTACCCTATTGATTATTCATCAGATATTCTCATTATTATTCAAAAGCACATTTGAATTTTCAATGTAAATTTCAAAAAGAAATTCGTGTTTATGACTCACTGTTCTAGAATTTCAACAGTATTGTTTCTTATCACATTATCTAAAATATGTGTAGAGAAGGTATATTTTGAACATGATATTTCTACTCAAAGATGAATTATGAGTACCGACATCCAACTAAGAGTTATGTAATTAGCTGTAAATAGACAACTTCCATTTCTTCATTTATTTAAAAAACTTCATTTACTGACTAGAGTTAGCGAAGATCTTATCAGATGGTTATTCAAATAAATTGACTTCTTCCAAATACATTTCTTTTTTTCAGGCGTATAATTAGAGTCTACTGGTAAAATTTTGTTTTTCGGCTTCATCTGTGAAAATTTGAAAACACTGTATACTTTGAGAATGTTTTTCATTTTCTTATTAATGAATATTCTTCAAGATATTTACGATTCTACAAAGAGAAGTGTGATTTCACGAATGGGAAAGACAGGATAATTGTGAACAAAAAATAATTTTCCCAAAATCCAGAATAATGGTGTTATTTTAGGATTATTGGAGCCTAACTCAGTCGAGATTCCGAATGATCGCAAATTTTATTTGGGGTCACTTTTTTTCAGATCACACAGTGACTCGAAGATCTGAGAACAATGAAAACATTTCAACAATGAAATCTATTGACAAGCACGAAAATAAGCCTCAAGAGTTATGATTTGTCATTACAATATGCTAAACATAACAAAAATTGGTACGATGATAGAAAACCCACAATAATTACCATCACTTGCAAGCGCTAAATTAATGGTAAAATCATAAAAGAGTTCAAATAATTTTGGTTTTGGAATTTCGATTATTTTAATCGATTATTCCCATATAAGAATGCACGTATCAGTTCAACTCAATTTTTCTCGAAAACTACTGGTTTTTTCATAGTGAATGTTTATTTGGTTTTTACGTAAAATTGATCAAGGAATTCAAAAAAAAGACGGTTGTGGATATAAAGTCAGTGGCGTAAAAAATAAGGGGGGAAATATAAGCTATTACCCCGCTGGACCGCCACTGGCTACTGATACTGAAGCAAACATACCACTGGAGGAAGCACATTCTAGCTCGTAATCGATTTGCTGAGTTTCATTAATTTATTCCTTTTAGTCCGGGAGCTACGACGAAAAGGGTCTTTTTATTTTGCAACTTCAACGCCCTGTATTTCTGAAACGGCTAACGGCTCATTTCCGGACACACATGTCCTACCTCATATTTCATCATTTTGCAAGAGGAATGACGTGGTATAAGTTTGTCCGTCGAATTCTGAAACACCCTGTATATATATAAATATATAAATATATATATATATATATATATATATATATATATATATATATATATATATGAATAGAGATTGATAAATTAGCATTTTTGAATAAATTTTTCATTTATTATTTTCACAATCGTATACATCAGTAATTACTGTGGTTGATTTTGAGACCGAGATGGTATAAGAAATAAGATACATATGTTTTCTAATGAAAATTTGAAAGATATCTAAAGAAAACTGCATCGATTGTTGTTCCATGTCTTATGGTAGGCTCCTTTCGGTTAATATTCATTTGAAGTTCTAATTTATCCTGTAGAAAGTGCATCAAGAGTTGAATAGAACTGGCCGATATTTGATGAAAATCCATATTAACACGCCCTAATACAGTTTATTGCATGATTTTCACAATAAAGGGTTTTACCAAAACCGCGACACGTGTTTCGATATACAATAGCTTTCTCAAGCATAAAAACACGTGTCGCGGTTTTTGTGAAATCCTGTATAGTGAAAATCATACAATAAACTATATTAATAAGTTTCACTAAGAGTTGTCCACCTTCGGACGCGAAATCAACATTGAAATCTCCTGATAAAACTAGTGGCAACATATCATAACTTTCTCCTCATTCGTCATAGCCTACTCGACCGTAAATATGTGTTCGCACCTGTCTCCCTTGCCACCACAGTAATATAAGAAACGTAACTCTCTCTCTTTTTCTATCTTCACTAACTTATACCTCCCTCTCAGCTTCCGTTAGACTCCCCCGATCACACTTTTAGTCACGCATTCACCAGCTTACTCTCCAAGTCAAGCGGGCGTAAAGAAGTTTCACTTCAAAAATATGCCTATTCAGAAAACGATTAATTAAATCATTGGAGAATCAGAGGAGAACCAAAAATATATGCCCGTTATATTCGATAACTACACAACAGTAACAGCTTCGTTCCAAAAAAATCTCAACTGCAACTTCTCATTCAAATTTACGTATATGGTTGATTCATAAAATGAAACGTTTTGCATATATCCCATGTTTTCCGAAAGGAAATGTGTAGGTTCACACTTTCTGCTATCTGATTTCTATGAAATACCTGATAAAATCAAAACAGTAATCATCAACAAACATTTTCATCACGATTTTCACAATTCCGTAATTCACGTTGTCATTCCAATTGGAAGTTTCATTTTGATACGAACGTTCTCGAAATTTCCCGATCGCATCCAACGCTTCACCGTAACGGTAGGCTATAGATTTCCGAATCTTTGTTGTGTGAAATTGGATTTTGTCATTTTAATTATAAATTTTATCTGTTACGTATGGTCTCTTAATTAACCGGTTTGATTTATTACTGAGAGTTTATTGTTCGGTGTTGTGAGCGGAAGGTGAATTGCGACAATTGAAAGTGCTCTAGTTGCACAAATTTGCTGATTTGAGTAATTTCGTTGACTATTGAATGAAATGACGCTTTAGAATTTAACCACCATGGTTATTTCGAATAATTGCATCACATTTTTGGTTCTTTGATTTGCGAAGTGATTCCTATTCGTGGTTATTCGTTTGCAGCAACAGATAGTAATTGTGTAGAATTGTTTAATGGTGAGGCAATGCGGCAAAGGAATTCAATAGAATAATTTTCTGGTATGTAGAAAATATGTTGTTAGAATGATAATCTGCTTTCAATTCATTTTAGACAGTTTATTACATTCAAGAGGCTTCATCGCGTCTTCATTTCCACCATTACTTTACTTTTTCGTTTTACTTATTACCAGACACATGAAAGTGATATATTATTGGATAGTATTGACAAATAATTAACGATTCAGATGTAGTGATTTGCTTTTAGAATTCTACAGACTATACGCAAGCAACTCTGTTGAAGTAGTTTTTCTTAGACTTGTCTGAACTGCAAGGAAACCTACAACTTCACCAAATCAGTCGTGGTTTTATGAGACTCAGTCTCTGAGACTATAGATCTATAATATTGATATTGAAAAAAATGTCTGAATTGCTCTAGAATCGAACTCCTCAAGTTTTAATTTTATTAATAGTGTTTAAAAAAATTGATCCACACTAATTTCTGTCTCAATGAATATACCTACCTATAGTCAGTGTATAACTTTTTTGAAACACAATGCAATCAGTACGAAAATAAATTTCAATCTTGATTCAACTCGTAATTCAATTTGTTTACCATGGATTAAATATGTTTTGTGAAAAAATTGTTCCGCTATATATTTCGTTCGGTTAAAAAAAGTTTTCAATATGAATCAGCTGCTTCCATACGAGCAGCCCCCAAAAGTCGTCCATACACTATTTTGTCGAAAGGAAAGCAGACATTTGATTTTTCCACATTTCTCCAGCATGACGAACCGTAAGTCAACCCAAAGCACAGTCACTCATACACAGTCTAGCCACTGTTACTTGGTTTAGGCAGCAAACGATATAATATCACATTGAGGGAAACGTCATTGCAGAGTCGATTTCGAAAACAACATTCATTTATTTCGTGCTATGCGAAAAGTTCAGCAACACGCGATGATCCGAAATAGTTCGGAAAGTTGCAATAAAAATTATGGTATAGCCTAATTGTAGACTTGCCTGATGTGTATTTGCCATGTTTTCATGTTTTTCCATGATGGAAAAAAGGTTGGATATGGTACCAAAAATATCGGTTAAAGGTGGTTTGTCATTTCGAAGCTGATATTTTTTATGACGTTTCTGGAAATGCGACTTACGTACCTTCAGATTCAATTATACCGATACTATATCTGCTCCCGCTTATTTGATTACTGAACTAAAGTTGAAAAAGTTGTCACTTCAAATTTATTTAATCATTGAATTTCCTAGAATTTAACTGTTATAAACTTTTTTATCGCTTAAGTTGCTAATTATTATCATTTTATCACGTATATCAGTTCTTCTTGAAAATCAATAATAAAAGATATAGTTTTCTTAAATTGATGTTTGCTGTTATACCTACCTTATTTGTGGATGTCAATCGAATTCAATATTTCGGAAAGAAACAGTTCATTATAAGTAATTATTCTGTTGTTGAATCATTCTACCAGGCCAGCACTCGTGATAAGAGTCAGAAGCCAAGGTAAGGTGCGAATATCCTTATTGTTCCACTACCGAGCCTGGAAATAATGAGTAAATGATGGTTATTAGGTAATAATTCTACGCTCGCCGAAACAGTCTTGATAGACAGATCATATGTGCCACAGCCGACGATTAGTCATTTCTTGGTGAAAATTATTCCGAAGAATAGTATTGAATGTTCGACATTTTATACAGCGCAGACCTTAAGTTTAGAAAGTATGATATTAATAGTTTGTTCACAATATTAGATGAAAAATTGAAATCGAAAGAATTGAAAAAGAGTTATCACAAGAATTCATTTTTATCTGAAAAAAATTGTTAGCGCCCCCTTGTCGACGAGTGATGTAACACTATACATCTCTACACAATCTCTATCACATTTCATCTTTTTGAAAGGTAAATTAAGTTGGAAACTCACTTGCGTTTGTCAATAATCCAAATCAGTAGAGAAGCAGCATGATCCCTTAGAATGACTCACTAGATTACCCAATATGACACCACTAGATGTTTTCGATGAGAAACGTGACATCTAAAGTGTACCATACCTACGTTTTTTCTTTAATTATGATACCTATTCGGTACATATCTTGGAGCGTTCACGGCGGCCCCTACGCACGATTTCATAAAGGACTGGATTTGTCTTCTGTATGTCGCTGCGCACTGGCCCTAGGCAGTGGCTTCACTTTCAGTCCCATGTTGCTTCTTCGACCTATTTTCGATAATAGGTTTTGTCGGGCAGATCTCGCCATGTCTATTCTCTGCCGTATGTGAGACCTGAACGTTAATCCTTTGTCTAGGTTGACCCCCTAGCTTCGAGTATCTAGCTTCGTTAGTCCACGAAATCTCTTGTCCGTTGAAGATGACATTTTCTTCCGGGTGAACCCTCCTCCGGGTGAACAGTATTGCCTGACTCTTGTCAGGGTTTATACTGATCTTCCACAGGTTGACCCATTCCTTCAATCTATCTGCCTGTTGCTGCAAGTATCTAGTGACGTGCGCTTGGCTTGGTTAATCTCGCCAGCAAAGCTGTGTCGTCCGCGTAGAGCGCCAACTTGTTAAAGTTGTTTTCTGACTTCGACACGTCTGCTGTGTATACCGAGAAGAGGTGTGGCGAAAGGACTGCACCTTGTGGGACCCCTGCTTCCAGTAATCGCATCGTTGAGAGTTCTTGTACTACTCTGCACTCTACGTGAATTTTGTCCAACTTCATCTTCCTTTTTAAACGTTGTGAGGGGGTACTTTGCACGTCCGTACTGCAGTATATTACTTCATTAGCGAATTATATATCTGTATCATCGTAATGTATCATCGATACAGTACGTTTGTATTCGGTTCTTTTCTATTATAAATCATTATGATTTCTTTTTTATTTCACTTTTTCGCAGTATATATCTTCACTCAGCACTTTTTCTGTTATATCTTGACAATTTTATGTCGCGTTTAATTTCGAAAAAAATGACCTCACCATTTTCATTTCTCAGTATGGAACTTTCCAACTCGGATAGTGACATTCGAACAAGCAGCCGAATAGGTCTCACTACTTGGCTAAGTTCTCATCCAACAAAGTCTATTTTTAATATAGTTGATTGCTTTCAGGGATAACACATTCCTAAATGCTCATTCGTGAACGGTATGCGGCGGGGAGAAGTCACTTATGTGATGAGGGGTCCGACACGTTCTCGACCCTCCCGACCCGATCTCGAGAGTTCGATCTTGCGGTTGAATTCCAAACGAGACTGTCGTCACCGCCGAGTGCCAACTCGACGCTGCATCGATGCGTCAGGTAGAGGTCAAATACGTGCAGATTGTTGTTGCTCCTTGAAAATTAAACCGCATAATCAGAAATAGGTGAACGGTTTCAAATCGGTGAATGACGATTTTAACGGTTCGCACAAGTTTTTTCTAAAATTATTTATTATATTTTTCCTTTGATCACGAATGCCTAGTCAAAACACTTCGGTTACTTTTGGATATACGGCCACTCAAAAGTAAAAAAATCGATCATTTCGAGAACTCACTTTCCGTAATAAAAATTCGTGAGATGGCGGCACCTTCTTTTTACAATAGCATGATGAGGACTTCATTTGTCACTTCTATTTTTTCCACATAATAGTTCAATTTTGAAATTGCATTTTTCACAGCAAACCACATCACCACACATTATTAAACAAAAATCCCGTCGCGTCTGTCTGTCTCAAAATCTTCCGAACGGATTTTCTTAAGACCCTCACCAATAAACGCTGGACTTCCGGAGTTCAATTAATTAATTTTTTGTGTCGATTGGTTGAAATTTAACAATGTTATCCGTAGGAAGTCGGGACACCAGTATTACTCGTGCGAAGTGAATTATTAAAACGAATATATTTTCCTTTGAACTAAATCAATTATTCTAATATACAGATGATTTGGGTATACGGATATTTTCTAAAAATTACGATATTTTGAATTTTTTGAAAGGTATTGAAAGGTACGTTGGCGTCATCAGGAGGTGAACAACTTTTTTTTCAATTTACTGACATTCATTTGGAACCATGAGTGAGGTAGTTAAAATAGCAAAATGGAAGTAGTATTTCGAAGATCCTGAAAATTTGATCGTATTCAACTGATTGAAACTACGAGTACTGTCATATTATGATAGAATATTAATTTATAGTTTTATGTCTGGAAATTTCGTATTGAATGTGAAATGTTTTGATATGTTATACAGGGTATGAAAGATGAGGATGTATCAAAAAAATTTCAGAAAACATGAAAGATTAAAAAAAATATATGCAATTGAAGGATTAGTAACATACAATTGAGAAAACATGGACTCAGACGATATTGAAATTATTCTATTCGTGATGCCCGAGATGGCATTATTTGTTTGTCTCTCTGAAATAATAAGTCAGGCGTTCATAATACTGAAAGTAAATTTCAGTATTTATATAAATAATGAAGTGTTCTCAAAGGTATATCGTCACTAAGTAAAAGGGTTATTTTCCGCCCATAAAATATCTGTATGTAGTCTATTTCGCAGTCACTGGAAATCCAGATCTCGAAAAGAAAATAAGTTTGTTTGAAAGCAGCATTCATATTGAGTCAATGGATGCAACTAAATAAAATACACAATCAATTGAATGAATATCATGTGATTCGAAAAAAAAATTCTCTCATTTATTTGTTCAACAGACCCAATAAGACCTGACAAAATAAATGGTAGATCACTGGCAACTCATATCGTTATTACGTTTTCATTCGTTTTTATTACAGGACATATCTCTGTTTTGGACGCACCAAATTTTCCATTGTGTGAATGTATATCCTAGATACGTCAATCAAACTAGAAACCGATTTACTGGTTTATACGCATTTGAAAAGTCGACCGATTATAAAAGAAATGAATACAATACTTTCTCTTTTTTATGATTCAAATCAGTTTTTTTGTCGACTGCCGTTAGTCTGCTAGTTTTCGATTCATCTGGAATTGATCATTTTTTTGAGCGTTACCTGCGTACGTCAAAAATTATCTCTACTTTCTCGTCAATTTCAACTTCGTTAAGAATAATCGTTCGACAGGTGGCAGGTATAAAGAGTAACACTTATTTGTATACTGGATAAAAAAGAACGATTGTTGTGTAATATAATATTATATGCGAGTATACAAAACTATAACATATCAATGTGAAAAAATAGTATCATTCATTTATAATTAATATAGCCAAAATATTCAAAATTACTTTCCAAATCTCTTACTTAAAAAGTATTCTAGTCACTTAACCACTTGTTTCCAACCATTCGTATTGATAAGAAAGTTGATATAAATATTTTTTTAAATTTTTCTAGTGGAAAATGTTTTTTTTAATTTCATTAGCGTTATGTGATACCTGAGTCAATATTACAATTAAAATAACTGAAAATTTATTGATTCACTCGTGGATAAATATTAGCGGACAGTAACATATTTTTGAGAAATAAAATACAAGCATCAACCAAAAAAATAAAAAAATTGAAATATTAATATGAGATAAAAGTTAAAAAACATATCAACAAGAAATGAAAATTGAAAATTAAAAAGATTCCGAACCCAGTTACTTCCCGACGTTTCGATTGTTAGTATCCACAATCGTCTTCGAATGATAACTGGACGTGTTCCTCCGAGATCTGACTATAGGTCATTCGAGTCCTTCCCCCATCCTCTCTTCCTTCTCTCCGCTTCATCGGTTTTAGCGGGAGCTGACCATTTTGCGTGAGTTGGTCGTGTCCGCTTGATATAATTTTTTTTTTTGCGAGCTGTGCATGAAAAATGAAGTGAATTTTAATTAACGTTGCATCTCGTCTTGCCTTGACCAAGAAGACCAATCTTTTGTCTTATCGAGAGAAAAATCTCTTCTTGGTTCGTGCGAAAGATGACAATTCTAGAAAAGAGACAAAACTCACTCATCTTGGTTGAAACACTATCTATGCCAGAAGCTACAGTTCTATAGGGGCTTTCAACAGGGACTTCCGAACTTTGACAAAAAATAACGGTCATCTTGTTGAGGCTACATCTGTCAAATTAGTTGTCATTTATTCAGTCTGTTTTGCCAAATCACCATGGACAGATATAGTATTCAACAGCACATGCAAATAATTAAAATGTTTTATCAAAATAGGTGTTCTGTTTAGGTAACGTACCGCGCGCTATGCCCATTTCACGGTCGCCATAATCGTCCTACCTAGTAGTAAACAATCGATCAACACCCGTACGTCGACCGAATGCAAGACCTGACGAAAACATTGCCGCTGTCTGTGAGGATGTACAGTAGAATCCGAGGCAGTCGATTTCGCATCGCTCACAAGAACTCGGCCTTTCACAGGCCTTTCAGCCTGATTTATGCGCCAGAGACATTGAACGTTTCGGATGCGCTCCACCCAGAAAAGCCGTAGCTGACATTTGAATTTTGTTATATTCCACACATAATGGCATCAATAGGTCTTTCAAACGAATGAAAAATGTCGATGATATCTCACACACACTTTATTTTATTCAAATTTGCGGATAGGAAGCACTCAATGAAATACCCTATATATTCCAACACGAATGCTTGAGCATTATAGAGAAAGGTACATGTGATCGTATCAGTGTAGGAATACCATATCAAAAAGAATAAATGTGGAAAAATATCCTAAACCATATCAGAACCAGAGAGACATCTCCTTGAGATGTAACTCACCGGGATAACCATAAAGAGAATCTCTTCGTGTCAAATATCAGTTTGGAGCCTCGAATCTATTCATTCAGCACATAATTCAATACCCCATTCAATTCGCAGGTTCTAAGAATAAGAAAAATTGAGGTAAAAGTACATTTTTATTGACGCAAATTTCATTATCTATGGATGTTTGTTGGTTGGTTGGTAAGTGATAAACTTCTACATCGCTCAACCGATCGTGATGAAACTTGACATGTATAAGTAATTTTTCATAGAGAAGGTTTTTAAGCTATCAGTTTTTCTGTAACTCACCACTACATGGCGCTGCAGAACAATTTTTTGAAAGCACTGATTCTGTCAAAACATTGGAACAGCAGCGATACAGCAACATAGTACTAATTAGTACTACAACCACCAAATTCTACGCGGGTGAAGCCGCGGGCAACAATTAGTCTAATATATAAAAATGGATGTTTGTTGGTTGGTTGGTAAGTGATAAACTTCTGCATCGCTCAACCGATCGTGATGAAACGTTCATAGAGAATATGAAGAACAATTTTGTGAAAGCACTTTTCTATAATGCTGCGCACGCCTAAGTTCGTTGATTCTGATTCTGTCAAAACATTGGAACAGCAGCGATACAGCAACATAGTACTAGTCCATTATAATATCAAATTGTGTGAGATATTACAGTTCGTGATTTCCTATATTTAATGCTCGTCGGCAAAGTATTCTTTTTTTGAATGTTCTCAATGAAATCATTGAATATTTCAATGCGAATAGATTATATATGAGTGGTGGTATCTTATCTTTGTGTAAATAACAATCAATTAGAAGAAATAATTCGTGTTTTGCTTCAGAGCGCAGACAGCGAATCTGAATTGTAAATTGTGTTGTTTAAAATTTTCAAGGATCTCGAAAGACGCTACCATGACCATACATATTTATGCCTTTTACTGTAAAAGGGATCCAGTTCGGAAAAAGAAGGGATTGTATTTACGAACGTATTTGACATAACGACTATAACATCGGTTATACTTGATGGCCCCCGGCTGCTCGAGTTTGACGATCGAAATTCATCCCAATCCTTTTTCATAATGTCGATGATATTGTTGTAATGATGAATTTGATTATTGATTTACAATCAAATCGAATTGATTAGTTTGTCTGTTAATTTTTAGGAGATATTACTTTTTGGGATAAAGCTTTTTGGCCTTCCACTTCTCCATATTTTCACGTGAAAGACTTCCGAAGGAAGGGAAAAATAACTGAATTCTAAATAAACTAGTCAATTGGGGTGACTTTGTTCTCTGGGGTAGCTTTGCCCAATTTTGACAAAACAGTTTCGCGCCTCCGTAGTAAATAGCTAAAAGGTCGTTTGAGGCGCTGCAGTCAATGAAACATATCTCCTCAATAACAACGAGATATTCTATAGTTTGTAGGTCGTTCCAGATAAGTGCTATCACCAATTAACTGTTTTATTTGTAACGTGTGTTACCTATGAATATTTGAGCTCTTCAATATTATATATATATATATATATATATATATATATATATATATAATATATATATATATATACTACTTCTATGAAAACAAGGTGAGTTTCATCACGTATTATTATTAGTAAATGTAATGAAGAATTTAATCCACTTACAATTTCGTTCCTGCACCCAACCTGTTGATTGTTATTCAAGTGGGCAATGTCACCCCACGTTTTACACGAAAATTGTGGTCACTTTGCCCACCTTCCACGAGGTGACTTTGCCCACCCATAATTTATTTTTTATTTAAGAGGGGGATTATATAAAAATAAAATAACTACATAAATCACATCTACAAATCACCTTCCAAAGGTACAAATTTTATTTAGGATATCAAAAAATGGGTTATGTTAAAATTATCAACTCAAATTTAAAAATTGGGCAATGTCACCCCAATTGACCGGTATTCACAAAAATTATCTGTTTAAATTCTATAATGAATGTTTGAAATACAAAATGTATAGAAATGTATAGAACAAAGTAATTTTTATACAATTAAACGTTCATATAAAAGTAGTTGTTTCGAAAGTATTTTGTTCTTTTGTGATATCCACTGTTCTTGTGAAAGTAGTTGTTTCGAAAGGATTCTTCTTTCCAGTATCTTTGTACGTAACTTTCATGTATGATCCGCACATTTTTGTAAGGAGTTTATTTGAACTTTTTCACTTTCTTCCCACATTTTTGGTATAAAGGAGTAGAAAGTCCAAAAGCTTTTTTCTCTTAATTTTTCTTGCGGACGACAAACAACCATTCGGAAATGAATATAAGTGAATATATAGCTTCATAAGCTTTTCCATTGCACTTTTTGTAGTAACATGGAAGCTAAATACCTACTGGGAAATTACGATTCAATGAGAACCAGTTATTATGTACTAGTATTTTTTCTATTGCTTTTTCCTTTATTTCAAGTTAACGTATATAGTTCAATTATTTTCATCAGAACATTTTTGTTGTTTATTATCTTCCTGCAGCATGGTCCCAAGTTTAATATGGTGATTAGGATTGTGCCATTACTAGAAACAAAAAAAAGTTTTCAGGTTTAGGAATAGGTAACAAAATATCATCAATAATATAGGTACGTATCGTTTATTATCATATTTTTTCAATATGGAATTTCAAGTAAGCGTTAAACATGAATTCAACTGAAAAACAGCGAAGAGAAAGCCAAATCAACTGTAAATAGGCCTGTCAACGCAATATCTTTCCTGCTATATGTGAAGAATGTTACCGGGGGTTTACCGGATCTCTTGAAGATCAATCTACATTGAGACCACGAGGAGAACTGCGAGTAAGAAACATTGTTAACTGTGAAATAGCAAAAATCAGCAGAAGCAGAACATGCGCTCAGAGAATGCCCCCCTCATAATAGGGTTTGTGAAGATCTGAATCCTCTATAAATCCCAGAGTTACTATACAACAAGACTATGTAGGAAGACAATATAAATTCAGAAACACAGATATAATTCAAACCGAAAGCAAGAGGGAATCATTAATTATAAAATCAGGTTACTTGTACTTCATTGCTTTCATAACAGGTCATTCAATTTAACCAGTAAGACCGAAGCCACATCCATTACCATTGTAATGAATTCTGAGACCCAAAACAATTCTATAGTATCTGTTCTGAGGACAACACTTCGTCCGTAACCTCATCGTATTTGATAATATGCACCGCAGACGTCAGAGAAAATAGTCATGACACAGAGCTAGAGAAATTTATTAAATTAATTTAATTACCTGAAATTGTTGATTTCTCACTCCATCGTGACTACTGAACACTTGTCATTCATCATCAGTCACGATTCACTAATGTATACGTATTTTGTGATCATTAAAATTACTCACTCCGGTGCGCAGTGAATATTTATTTTGTCCCGAAAAGTCGTTGATGTTTCAATTAGCTTCATGAAAATGACTCAATGTGTTTCCTTTCATTTGTTTTTCATTTAGATTTATACATCACTTCTGAAGTTCTTCGTTCATTCCACTTCACCATGTAAAATATTATTGCGCAAAACTTTTTGGGCCAATAACCAGTGAGATATTTGTCTGGCGAAGTGTCATATATTTCATATTTCTCAGTGATTATCTTGTTCGAGTTGTTTATTATTATTGAAGCAAAAACTGTTAGCAAACCTTAGTCATACTGAAAGATATTTGAGTAAACTCACAGACATGAAATTCGTTTCATTTATTTTTAGAATTCAGTGAAAATATTTAGGTTGATTGAAATGTTTGTCTGAGATTTCACGTGGAACAACGTTGAATTTTTAATATTTGTATGAAATTTTATTGCATACTTGTGAGATGTAATGAGTAGTTTCCTCACTCAATCAACAATCGAAAGCAATGGAAAAGAAAAGTCAAATGAATATATGGTTTAAATTGTCCCTTTGAATGTTTTTGTTAAGGACAAAACACAAGCACTACAGGAAAATCCTTAAGGCGCTCTAAGAGCGGTGCCTGTGCGAAAGCAGTGATTCACATTGAATTTGAGTCGCTAGAAGTTTATTCCACGTAAACGCAGTTCTCCACGTGAAAGAGTCCTTAAACAGTGAAGTGTACTGAGTTGAACCTCAAAACGATGAGCATCCACAGTCCGCCGCGTATTTCTGTGTCATATGATTTCAGCAGCCACTTTCCAAATCCTTTGAACACATGATCAGTTTTCTCAATAAACGAACTCAACTCGAAAGTACGCAGTTTCAGACTCAGCCCAAGATCTCAAATTCTCGTCCCAATACCCAATCTCAAAAGGCATATGTAACATCTTCATCGCCAATTCGGTGTCTCTATTGCAATGAGAACCACTTCACTAATCTTTGCCCGACATTTCTCGCGCTCAATACTTCACAGCGATTTGAAATTTGCAAAAAGTGCATTATTCGCGAAATAATAAAAAAAACCAAAAGAAATATTTACAACAATCCCAATAATAATAAGTATAATCGTAATAGTAATCATAACCATAATAATAACGCGACTAATAACTGTGACACATCTGATGAATTTAATCATAATAATCTCAACGAAAATTACGCTAATTCTAATAATAATAACAATTATAACGATCAAACGAATCCAAACCATCGTCAAAATCAGCGTGAAAGCATTTTTAACTCTCCTGAGTGTTCAAACACAAATCTTACCTCTTCTTCAAGTGTAAATATGCACGTGCAGTTTTCTTCTGAAGCAGTTCTAGCTACTGCAGTTGTGGATATCGTCAATAAGTACGGAAAATCTAAAACTTGTAGAGTATTCTTGGACGCAGGCTCTCAGGCTCATTTTATTACAGAGAGCGTCGCAAGTTTTTTAAATCTCGATCGTAAAACAGTAAACATTGCAGTTTCCGGTCTTGATGATATCTCAACAAATACAAAACAATCTACAAATAATTAAATCTCGTCACAATTTGCAAAAGGTGTCGAATTTCTCATTGTGTCTCAAATAAGCACCTTCATGCTGTCAATTTTGTCCAGTCATTTTAGGTCGATTTAGGCCTGTATTTCGGAAAGTTGACATACCCAGCTGTAAATTTGTATAAACTTTGTATTTTGGCATCATAAAAGTATTCTCAAAATTCACATATGATTCGACGGCCGCAACTTCAAAAATTGGGGGTCAAAAGTAAAAAAAAACGTGCAAAAGCACGTTTTTTGTCAATATCTCGTTTCCAATGGGTTTTATGCTAATTGTATTTATTATCAATATTGTAGAGAATTGAATTCTCTACAACTTTTGTTTCAAACATTTTTTCATACGTTGAATCGTTTTTGAGAGGGCAGCGCGAGCGCAGATTGAATATTATTTGAAATCAACTGGTTGTCCCGATCGAAATCAGCTCATTTAAGGTTTATAAATTATTACCTAATGAATAATTATAAATTATTTTGATTTTTTATTAACAAATACCTACATTATATTTAATTTTTTTTTCATTAATGAACCGATCTATGAATTCAATAATGCAATTTATTCCTGTATTTCAAAAAGTCATTAAGAGATATACTTTAACTACATTTTGATTGTATTCTCTTTTACGGCAATTGCATTTTATGTAGAAAATAATTCAGTAAATCTTGTTTAAAATTTCTAAACTCTGAAATTCTTTTATACCTGGCAGCCTCTTCTTTTGAACAAGAAATTTTCTTTAAAAAAATTGTCAAAGCAATTGTGAAAACGGAAATATACTTCTCTAAGAGTTTGGACAAATATTCGAATTCTAAAAAACACATTTTGTTGCTTCACGCTTTTAAGCGGCTGTGATACGACTTCTGCGCTCTTTAAAAAAATGTTTTTAAGAATATTCGAGAAACTATCTAATTTGGATGAATTCGCCGCAGCATTTGAAGAAGAAAACTGCCCGGTTCAAAGATTATTTGATAGTGGATTGCAAACTTTATTAGCTGTTTATAATGCTCCAAAGTCTGTAGATACTATCGATCATCTTCGTTATGCACAATATGTCAAGCTCAATAAACCTGTGCAATTATCAAATATCCCACCAACAAGTGGAGCAGCTCACCAATATTTTAATCATGTTTATTACCAAGTTCAAACTTGGTAAGGACATGATTTGGAACCCCAGGAATCGGGTTGGACAATGCGTAACGGATTGCTAGAACCTATCATGACCATTTTACCACCTGCTCCAGATGAGTTAGTCAATACGATATTCTGTAACTGCAAAAGTGGTTGTGGTTCAAGATGTGGATGCAGGAAAGCGGGGTTGCAATGCTCTTTGGCCTGTGGTCAGTGTAATGGGCGAGCTTGTCTCAATGGTGTACCATGTGAGACCGATGTTAACGAAGATAGGTCCTTTGATCCAGAAAACGCTCTTGAATTTTTACAGCTGCGAGAAGACGACGACGATGAAGAAAAAGAAAATTGAAATTAAAACTCATTATTCTTTCAATTATTTTATCTGTTTTTTTTCTAATTTTGACATTCACAAATGTATCAAATGAGATTTTTTAATAAAAATATAATTTAAAATTTTATTTCTTTTCTATTATTTTTTTCTATTAAAGAATAATTACTATAGATTAGGTTTAAATTATAATGTAATATATATATTTTTCCTCTAAAAATTAATAACTACACGGGCAGGTAATTGTTATTAAATAAATTAATACTTAATTGAAAATAAATAATTAATGAAGAAAATGTTTGAATATAATGTATTTGGAGAATACTTTTGGAGAATACTTTTATGATCCCAATATACAAAGTTTATACAAATTTACAGCTGGGTATGTCCATTTTCCTATGCAAACCCCCTAAAATGACTGGCCTAATTCAAATTAATGAATCTCTACTTGAGATTCCTAAAAGCATTCCCTTAGCTGATCCAGAATTCTTCAATCCTTCTGAAATTCATGTTCTTATTGGAGTAAAATTGTTCTACAAATTACTTAGCATACATAGGCCAAATCTTATTGAAAGGTATATGTTTTCACAAGAGTTATTGGAATTTCTGTGTGCATTGAGCATTCATACTCACGATAAAATAATCGTGGGTCAAAATATTATTATAAAAACACACACAACTGTCAATACTTTGATAAAACTCCACAAAGGTATGAACTATAAAAGAGCGGTATCCTGAAATGTCGAAAAGACTTCTGTATTCATTTAATTTTGCACGAAAACGTTGAGTTCCAATATCCTGCTAGCTATACGTGAATTTTCATGCATACAGCTCGAAAATTACAGTTCCTTCCTCGAGATTAACTTGAAAATGAACTCTCACAAAAGAAATATTCCTGCAATAGAAACACCTTTTATGCTGAATTAAAGCCTTGCCGATGCAATTGCTGGTTCCTTTCACAAGCGTTTTTCTTGGAGGAAATGAATGCCATTGTATGCTTTTGTTTAAGAAAGAAAATAATGCAAAAAAGAATAACGGTTATGCTTTCCGAATTGTTTTGATTGGTGAAAATATCGAATGTCTGAGTATCAATTTTTCTTGTTCGATGATGTCTGTTGCAAAAGTTGCTTCTTGAAAATAGTTCATTTTATAGTGTGATCGTATACTCATACGTTGCCTTTCATAAAGGTTTGTAACCAATTCTTTAAAGAACATTCAGAAATAATGAATAAACGAAATGTTCATGGGATTATTGAAAACGTGTCAATTATGTGACAGTTTTTCATTGGGTAAGTAAGCAAATAGCATAACTAACACCTTCAAACCAATCACGATGAGCAAATTCATAACTTTGCAGTCGTGGTTCAATTATTTTCAATCACAAGTATGCTTTGAGAATTTTTTACTTCTGAATATGTTCTCAAACATCAAATCCAATCATTGGAACTGACAGTTTGTTTTGTAAAAACACAAAAAATTGGACTCTGAACATGCGAATAACCTTGCAGAAACTGCAAATAAGGGAGGGAATGTAACTTTTCTGTAGAACTCCAACAGGCACATGATAATTTTTTTACCTTAACATGATTTAAAAAGTTGTCACTGAAATTGCTTCTAGACATTTGATTTACTCAAACCTTTTTAAAGAATCTCGATAAATTCTTTGAAAATAATTCAATTTGAAAGAGAAACATTCGAACTGAAAAGTTTATGAATTCACTTCAAAGCATGGAAGAAGCTTCCAAATTAACTTTGTTTTTTATATTTAGTTTCTTTAATAACACCACTCGTAGCATGTTTGTATAATGTATTGAGGTTATTTTTGTCGTATGGGATTACAGAAACTGATTCATCGACATTTCTACACACTCACATGCTGACAACTGACAATTCTAATTTTTCTAAAACTATATATCAAATTTATCTTCTAATTTCATGTGGATTCCAAACAAATAGTATAGGATCCCAAGTAAAATCATTCTTTGCCAACTTGATAACCAGGTGAAAATTATATTTAATTTTACAACAGGGTTGCCATAAAAAATGTTCACGGCTATGATTAATTAAAATTGTAAAACATAAATATGTTTTCAAATTTGAGTATCTTGGTTGCCAGATGACCTATAGTCTAATCGAAAGTATACAACATTGGCTTTATGAAGTTGATCGGTTGCTTACCTTTTTCTGTTCCCTGATACTTGGTAGCCGCGTACAAACAGTTAAATTGATATTAGTAATTGCCCTCATCTGCTTACCATGATGAATATATATTCAAACTCATATTTACTAGAAAATTTATACTTGAACTCAAAACCGAATTAGTCCGTGAACGTCCGAAACAGCCATCTGTTTGAAGACCCTTCAGTTTGACACTTGCTTACAACCTTTTTTTATCTCCACTATACCACATACTTGACCACTGATTATATATTCCCCCAAGACTTTCTAAAAGAGTTAAGCCAGTACTAATTCCTACCGATTCGCGAAGAATTTAATTTGCTTCTATGACTAGCAGAAACCAAATTGATGTGGGAGAAGCAGTGTTTTTCAACACTCATACTATTTATTGTTCTGACCTCAGCATTGTTTTCGAATATATACGATACTGATAGCTATCAGTATTGCCCCGACTCCTCACGAGTGCGATGCTGTTTATTTGTTCCCTTGCATTTGTTATACTGTTTGTAATATTTATTCACTCATACAAATAAACATTATTATTATCTTTATTGCAGACGTGGTCTAGGAAATTTAATAAGTATCTTAAAATTCTCCGACGATGGTAGAATTAGATATTCAATAATTCAATTTCGTATACTTACCTAGGTGACAAACACATTTCCGTTTCAATAAGTATTGTCTCATTATTATTTAATACATCTACATTTGGACGCCCACGTGCTCCCTGCGTAATATCCTATGCAAGTTATTATTCAAAGTTAATTCTTATTATTACGAACGACCTTGTGAGTCAGGAACTGACCTAATGTGAGAACATTACAATTTAAAGTTAATTCGTAACACGTCTTTCAATATTTCATTCAGAATAATAATGCTTTATATCTGAGAATAACTTTAATACTATATATGAAAAATATAAAAGTAACATATTCATATAACTTGGTGTTTTTTAATGGATACCTTTATACAAATCTTTTTTTCCCCATTATTTTATTTTGAAGTTTTCCAAAGTAATTTTCCTGTAAGGAAATTTCCGATATCTCTGGAAAAAAAGGAAAGAAGGAAAGGATAATTTATTTATTTAAATGCAATCAGCACAAAATTCATAAAATTTACAATTTTTCTGTTTCAGAATTTGGCAAAGAAGGTATAAACTGTTGAATTATTATATGTTCTTTCTTCAGATGATCAGTTTTGATAAAAATTACTAAAAACTACTTCATTATAAAAATTTACAATGGTCAGCGGTAAATGTTCATCAATGAAAGATACATAAACAATCTGATAATTTTGTCAAAGCTATTTTAAGGGTTTACTGGACGTAGTCTGTAGATTTTGATGCCAGCCGTTTCGTCAGAAACTGTAGTACGTGCTGTAAGAACAACCAGAGCTCCGTGTAAGTCAAACATGGAAACCCACTGATCGCCGAAAATGGCTTCGACACAGTTATCTCGGTAATGAAAATTGATAGCTACAAAAATAAAACTGAAGACAAGGTCTAATGCTGATATATCATTAAACATCAACATAAATTCCAATAAACACTTCATTCTGTGAGTTACAAAAACGCAACACGTGTTTCGGAGTATGGAGAAACACGTGTTGCATTTTTTGTAAAACTGTTGAGTGAAAATCTCACAAAAAAGTGTTTCTTGGTTGTTTGAAGCTTTATCAACTCATTCATACCCTTTCCAAGTTAAGGCAAAAGAGCAGTATCACTTTTTGTATGAACATGAAGAAGTGAAAAGCCAAAACTCTTTTCCCAGTAGTAGTATCATCTTCTTCACATCAACGAGATCTACAGAGTCTACGACCAAACTAATTGCTTGAAAACTTAATTTTTTCCATTAGGTATCAGAGCACTATCATTTATTCTAAATTTCTTGTGAATATAATATAGGTTGAAAGTAAGATTTTTGGTGAAACCTCTTCTCACCTGTAACCTTGCTTACCTTCATTAGAATAATTCAAGAAATCATTACTATTTGTTTACGAATAAAATATATTTCAAATACTAACATTATTATTTCACACACTTTTTCAATTGAAATATATGTTTCAACGATGAATTATTTAATGGCGAACATTTGTGAGATTTGTGCAATATACATGGTAACCGATTCAATATGGTAAAACCATAAAAATATATTTTTCAACAATTCAAATTAATTTTTTTATAACATAGACATTCGAGAAGTTTACTGGAATACCAAATTCCATGAATGATTTTTCGCTTTCAGCACCAACTTTTATTATTTTAAAATGTCAAATATGGAAGAAAATTATTAGCGGTCAACTGACCGCACCACTGGATTCGTGTAGTTTGGAAATAATTTATATGATATTACGTCAGAATGCGTTCGTCATTGAAAAAGTTATAAGGGAATGAAATTTGAAAAATATTCTATTTGATAATAAATTCAATTTTGGAACTTTCGTTTTCAGCGCCAACTTTTATTATTATAGAGGAAAATTATTAGCGTTTTTTCAACTGATCCCACCACTGGATTCGTGTAGTCTGGAAATAATTTATATTAATATCACGTCAGAATGCGTTCGTCATTCAAAAAGTTGAAAGAGAATGAAATTTGAAAAATATTCTATTTGATTATAAGATCAATTTTGGAACTTTCTCAAAATTCTGACTACACCTCAGGATTCAGCAGGTTTTGGTTTATCACTCACCATAATTTCATTTATCATGAACATGTTGATCATTAACAATAATTCAAGCTGATAACGAAATTTCGATTCTAAACAAAATAATTCCAATCAGTATAATCAAAGCTTCATTTGAAATTGAAATACTAGGAAAGCGGGTTTTTCAGAAATTTGTCTTACATACTTATATTCAGTTCTACAAAAATTTAGATTACCTACAGGGTACGACTTCCATTATCTAAAAAGGTGATAAACTCAGTATGATATACGGTACCCGGATTAATTGATCCCAAAAAGTGTTTTATGAACACAGCCTCCACAAGTGTCGAATAAATATGTTCTCGTTACATAATATCCGTAGGTGCACATAAATCAAGTAATAACACCACAATTATTTCAGTTATTCAAATCCCGCTTCGCTCTTTGAAAAAGGCTTTGGGTTGACATCAACTGTGACAGCTTTTTATATTCAGCACTGAATTTTATGGAACTCGTGTGGGAAGAACCTTTATTAAAGTTGATTGCGTAACTGAGTTATAGTTTGATTGTTTCGTGTGAGCTCAGTTCCTTATATGTCATCGTTATTTTTGTAGGCGGAATAATGACATTTGAAATAAGTGTTCTGGCATGATTTATTCGTTTTCGGTTGGGAAGATGACAAAAACAATGTTCTTGGTTTAGATTGCTATTTTTCTAGACAGTTAAATCAGTGGAAGGTATGGAAAAGTGTGGAATTAATGTGTGAACAGTTAGAGCCAACTTTTTGTTTCATTAGTGGTAGGGTCTTTAGATTAACGTCAAACTTGTCTCGTATAATTTGAAACGTTGATCTATTGCATTCAACAAATCATAACAAAAAATCTAGTGAAGTATAAATGCAATTAAGAACATCATCCCAATGAAAGTCAAGTCGGTGAAACCGAAGATTTTCATTGTGTGAAGTCATTCAAGATAGGTGGGAAAAAACGTAGGTTAAATTAGGTTAGGTTTAAAGTAAGTTGGTCTATTCAACTCTGTACTCCTACTGTATATATGACTGCTAACCTGAAGATATTGCTAAAGCAATGGATTGAAACTAAATGATATGAATTCAAATTCCACTAACCGCATCCAAATGACTTTACGCTATTCAGTTTACAATTGAAAGGTGATGTCAACTCCCCCTACATAAATGCCATCTATGAGATCGACAGTAGACTCAGTCCCGAATATCAAGGATATACGAGATTTCCCAAGGCGGTCCGTTGTGAAGTCAAGCTTGGGAAGCCTCGTTTATACTGGATATTCGCGGATTGAGTCTCCTGTCGATTCCATACAACGGACCGCCTTGGTGAGTCTCGAATATCCTTGATATTCGGGAACTGAGTCTTGTGTCGATTCCGTAGATGGCGTTTTCGTAGGGTGAGGTGCCATCACCCTTACTTCCAGACTTGTTCTTTCCAGGACAGTTAGTGGTTCAGGCTAGCATCACTGGGAAGACATGGTGGGTCGAAACAGCGTTGTGTGTTTGATAAAAAATCCAACATATTGTTATAATAACATATAATTATATGTAATCGAATTTCGACAGCTCTGTTAAGCCTTAGAAGAGGTTTGAATGTATCTCTAGTTTCCTTGAATGTTTTCATTAAACGATTCCAGAAATAGTTTCAATTTCATTTTCAAAGATATCGAAGCTGTCGACATATTTAAGTCGTTGGAACAAACAAAATAGAAAATTGCTTTTGTTATTGTGTCAAAATTTGTGTGAAGACATGGAGAAAGTGGATGAAGCTAAAGCAGCAATGAGATGAACGATTAATTTTTTTTTATTCAGAAATGTGTATCTGGCACGTCACATTTCACAAAAAAAACTCTGATGAAAATTTAATAATTTTACCTCACATTGCCCAAAAAGTATAATATAATCATTGTGAAGGAAAGCTGTGTGGTTTTCACGAAATACCAAAGACAGATTTGTTCAGCAAAGGAAAACATGCCCTTTTTTCCCATAGATATCTCTAGTTAGGGAAATCAATACTCATGGAGTCTCTGAAAATACTATATAGGTAAATGAAATAATCACAATCATTCAACCTTATATAAACTTACATATCTCACATATGAATCGTAGTTATAATTTATTTAAACTCACGCAGAATTACACAATTTCAGTTACGAAATTATGGATTATATTATATATATATATATATATATATATATATATATATTGAATTATGCAACTAATTTTCCTTTATTTTCATAACTCCTATTATTTAATTATATGCGAACGTTTTCGACAGCTGATCGTGCTGTCATCATCTAGGCTCTACTCAAACTGTAGAGCCTAGTAGTAGTTTGAGTAGAGCCTAGATGATGACAACACGACCAGCTGTCGAAAGCGCTCGCATATAATTAAATAGGAGTTATAAAGCTTCAAATCCTATATATATATATATATATATATATATATATATATATATATATATATATATATATATATATATATATATATATATATATATATATATATATATATATATATATATATTTATAAATCAAAAACCAAACAATTTGTGGACACAACACTCCAAAAAGGGGGGCAAACCGCGGGACACGTGTTTCTGGCTATTGGCCTCATCAGCGCTGTGCAGCCAAGTAAAAAGATGGGCAACACTTGTTTGCCGAAATCAGGAAACAACACAAACGCAAGACCTAACATTCAATATATTAAACAAATCGTCTGGGTCCAGGAATTTATAATTTCCTGGACCCGGATGTCACGCAGGTAGCTATAGCTGCCTCCGTGGTGATTTTGATAGTTTTCTTGTAAACACGAGATCTATCAACTGAAACCACAAATGTGCGGTTGGCTCCTGTTGGTGGCTCCGTGCATTTGTATTTCTATATTTCTATCTTTTGGTAACCAAGTGTTGCCCATCCTTACACTTGGCTGCACCATACTGATGATGGGCCAAAAGCCCGAAACACGTGTCTATGGTTTGCCACTTTCATGAGTGCTATGTCCGATATTAACTTCTGGTTCTATATATATATATATATATATATATATATATATATATATATATATATATATATATATATATATATATATAAATATTAATGAGTGTCTTGATATGAATACAGTAACGATACGCCTGAAAAAGCTATTGTATAGCGAAATACATGTAAAAGTGTTCAGTGAAAATCTGACAATAAAGTGTTTCTTGAAATGAGTCATTTCTCGTTAAGATATTTTTTTATCATAGATATCAAATTCCTTTGAATTTTAAATTTCTTAGCCCATAAACAACTGAATGGCGATGTATACAATGATTTCGGCTATATATTTCGCAACCTCATGAAATATATACGAATGTTGATTTATTGAATTTATAATGATAATGGTTTCATCTAATAATCGATCACTATTCATTTCTTGTCAGCATTTTATTTATTCGTATATATTCCAAACCTAAGGCGGATCCTCAGAGTTATTTCATAGAGTTTCTACCCAATTCCAAAAGTGCAATTATCAAAACAAATTTTCCATTTTGTTTCAGTACTTTGCCCTACTCGTTACCATTAACATTCAATAGTTGTTTAAAGTCATATAAACACATGTTTTTTCACTTTCAATTGTTTGTAATGAATCAATTCCATTTTCAGTCCTCAGACAGTACGATATATACAATATGTAATGTTTCAAACGTACCGGTAACCAAAATTGTTGAACAATTGAATTTTTTTACTACTTTTCATTGTCACAACAAACGATTTGAAACAATCTACTTAATTTCGTGAAATATTGATTTATATTAATGCTGTTTAGTTTTGATTTTTAATAGGTAGTATAGATGAATCTAAAAATTAAAAATATAGTTTATGACTACACGGCAAATATTATTCAATATTCGCTTTTCAATAGAATTTAGAATTCTAAAGAACTCATTTATTCATAAATATTCACATTAACGTTCGAACATTTTCTCAGGCAGATATGTAGATTAAACTGGGACAACATTGGTGCATATTTTAAGATATTTTGTCTAGAGATTTTTTTAAGTTCTCAATGTGTAGTTGAATGAGACTATTATTTGAATTTCAAATTTTCTTGGCTTCTTTTCTTTTTTATAGTGACCTTATATTTAAAGGGTTAGTGTCCAGCCAGTTAAATTCAATCTTGACCGGTCCAGTAGACTTGCATCTGCTCTCTCTTATCAACCCTTCACTTTTCTGTGTGTGCGGCGTTGCCAGATATTTTTAGAAGTCTGATGAATTCTGATATCATTTGAATATTTATTTGGAGAAACAGCTTTTTGGATTTCTACTTCTACATCTTCATATAACAAAAATTTTAAAAACTGAATATGACTATTTTATTTTTGCTAAGATTGCATCAATGCACTATCTACTGAATAGTAATTATAATCATTTGTGTTTTTTTGTTATTTATTCTAATGAAAATGATTTTCATGTCGAAAGTTCCATTCATAATCAAAAAGAAATGGAAAAAAAATTGAAATATCGATTTCTCTAAAAGTAATGGATTTCCATTAATCACCTACAATACTAATCATACTTTATGGAAAAATGATCATTCATAAAATCTGAAGATGTATTCAATACTATTGAAAGAATCGCAGTAAATATTCACAGTAGTATTTACGCTCTTTCTTCAATCTGGCAACGTCGTAATCATCTTAGAAGGGGTTACAATTGGTATCCTAATTGTTGCTTTTGCTTGCAGAATAACGAAGACTTCTGGTCAACGCATCATCATCTTCAGTAGATAAGAGACCATGCGCTAGATTCCTTCTCTTCAACAAAAAAAAGAATCGACAATCGCTTAGCTTTTGCCTACCTGCTTTTGCAAAGAAATCTAATAATTTTGTTCATCTAGTCCACACCACGTAATTACGATAAAAAGGAACAGTGTTTATTTTTTATACGGAACAAGTGATAGTTACTATTTACATAGTTACTCGAAATGGACAATAATTCTACCTGATCTGAATCCTGTTGAATCATTAACAAAAAATTGTCGTGCTACGTCCACAGTGAAATCGCGTCCAACAGTTTAATCAGATAATATTTGCGTGATTTTTTCGGGATAAAAAAAAATCTGACGATCCAGAATGGCGATGCTCAACATGAACAACTTACTAAATGGAAAAGATTCCAGATGGCTGCAACTGGAGGTATGCAGAGAGTTCCAGAGAAATAAGTGTTCCAGACCTGATACAGAATGTAAATTCGCACATCCACCCGCAAACGTCGAAGTCCAGAATGGTCGCGTTACGGCATGCTACGATAGTATTAAGGTGAGTTATTTTTATATAAATTTATACTGAGATTTATACAGTTTTAATCTTCCTCTTTGAAGATGATCACTTGGCGATCGAAACACGTGTCGAGGTGTTAAAAATAACGATTTGGTGTTGGGAAAGTCTTTTCCCAACACCAAATCGTTATACCAACACTGTGTTATACCAACACTGGAGTTTTCCAGTAATACACCAAAGATTCCAAACAGTGCATCATAAGTACTGAGATCTTAGACAAAATTGAGTCTCACCAAGTTTCTAGATTATCATAAATATATTCGCCACATTGTCATATAGAAAGTAAATACTGTTTTTCAAAGGATGGAAGCTTTGATTCAATGTATTATGATTTTCAGTAAAAAATATCATAACCGAAAATAGTTTTGTATAAAATATATTTCTATTCGTTAAATCGTTAATTTAGATCTGTTTGACTAATCTTGTCTATCATTAAAAAAACACTTCAAATTCAAGAAAAGACGTACGACGTTATAATTTTTCCTGAACAAAAATAATTAAAAATTCTGAACTCTTATTTTTTTCATTGAAGAGTTCTTTGAGCAATAATTCTAGAAAATTTCAGTACTCACTTTTTTGCTAGTAACTTCTTACTAAGGATGATCTTGAATACTTGATCTTTCAAGTTAACAAAATTAAATCTATTGAATTGACAGTCATATGAAATCGCTGAGTTGCATGTAAACTTGCTAATTAGATAACCTTTTTTTGGGAGTAAACTGGCTTAGGTTTGGTTAACGTAATGGTTATTTAGTGTGTCACAAAAAGTTTTCTATTAGCAGTTTTAAATCGTATTATTTGTAGAAAGTTGCTTAATAATATTCACAAATTTTATTTTCAAATATGAAATCACGGCTTTCTATTTTTTCAATTGATAATACACAGCAATACCTCCCAACCAAACCAATAATAGAAAATATTTCTCGGACATCTCTTTGACATTCTCTGTTTCATGTGGAATAAAAATGATTACGAATCTAGAAAAAAAAACCTATTATCAATTCATGTTGGCATGATAATGCCAACATGTTTGTAGTTATACTCTGTCACTTATGGTATACTTGAAGCTGTCTTCGATCAAAATTGATCTCGTTAATTTGGAGTATCTATAGCAGCAATACGGGGTTTTTTGAAAAATTCTCAAGATAATAGTACTATTACGAATTGTTTGCATGGCGACATGAGGTTTTTGTGTGAGAGTATTGTCCTGTAATAACAAACTATCCTTGGACTACTACTTCTACTACATTTGGAGATCCATTTTGCAGATATTTTTCTCACGTCTCCTATGAAATATTCAGTGCCTCAAATATTCGTTTCAGCCCCATTCGACGGTTTAATAAAATCCTATCATGAACAGCATTGAGATTTACGGAGATGGACAGAGAAATTGGCCTCACTGATCGAAAACTTTACCTGTTTGAAACTATCAATCCAATTCTTCAGGATCCCATATGAAGGACTTTGATATCTTATTTTATTAGCCTATCTTCGTTAATCTCCTTATGCTATGTTAACACAATATTTTGTTCATTCACAGGCTATAGGTAGACTTTTATATCTAGATATCAATATATCTGGGTGAAATACTTTTCTTGGCATATTGACTGCTTTGAGGAGAGTTTAATATCCACTCGAATAATTTGTAGGCTACTTCCACTAGTCAACACAGAAACCATCTTTTTTGTGTGGAAGTTAGAATATAGGAAGGGGTTTAAATTGAAAAGTTGAAATTCAGGAAGTAGTTTAAATTGAAAAGGAATATATTCTTAGGACAGTTTAATTTTTGGGAAAGAAAGGTTTTGGCTTTCTGCCTCTCCATCTTGATACCAAAAAATGTGGAAATCTTCCAAAAAAAGGAACCAATCAATTTCAAAAAGTAATTATATTCAAAGATGTGTGCATCATGCAAAGAAGTAACTTTCAGACACAAACTGGAAGGAAAAGCCCTCTCGAAACAGCCACTTTCATACAAACATTGAATTACACTAAAGAAAAATACTTTCGAAACAAATACTTTCATATGAACAAGAAACACTTTTTTCTATTCAATTTGTATTCCAAAAATTTTCATTGATAGGCTGAAGAAGTATGCAAGTACAATTTTTCACTAGGCTACATCCAAATATAATTACTTTTCTGATTGATTCGGCCGTTACTTGATGAAGATCCATAGAAATTTCAAAAACTACACCTCACGAATTGATCTCCACAAACTTTATTTGAAAAATATAATCACAACATGTTTCGCTAGCACAGCTTTTTCAAGTGTATGAACCTGAAAAACCTACTGTGCTAGCGAAACATGTGATGATATTTTTCAAATAAAGTTTTTGGAGATCAAATCGTGAGGTGTAGTTTACTTTCTTGTTGAAAATTCAAAATTCACCTAAAATTCGAATTGACTCAGTTGGTACTTCTTCCGAAGTTCTCGCATCTCATTTTTCAGTTAAACTTCTTGTAGGTGTAGGTGTGAGTCGCAAATCAAAATGTCACTTGTCGGTCGTGCCAAGTGAAATGCGAAAAGCACCAACCCAACAACCGATATACAATCATGTAATATATTTAGAACCGCCTTTTCAGCGTTCATAATCTTGTCAGTGGGAGGAGAGATGAAAATAAAAAATTACACTGCCGTTATTGCAAGGAATGTGAAGGAGGCTGTTCGAATGCAATATAGAAATGTATGCAAGACTCGGGTTCATATCTGCAAGACGGCTTCGAAGGAAATTCAATGAACAAATAAAGTACTTCCTCAATCTTCATATATGTGACATTCGTGTTCTGAATAATGACGGCCATAATCGAGATAATGATGATTGATAAGCTCCTTTGTTGTCCCCTATTCTCGTAGAGGAGTAAACCACTGAGTGAAATTTAAATCTCAGGGACGATTGAAATATTGCTTTTTGAATTTTTTTCTGCTTTTTTTTTGCAGGTCACGGGCAATATGAAACTAAATTTAAAGATGGGTACGGGTATCATGTTCTACTAGAATATATTATAATAAACAATTAATTATAAAAATATAGGCTTCGCTCAGTCGAAAATGTTATGTTATTGAAAGTTGCCTTGAAAGTATCGAATATAATTTCTGTAGTTATTTGCTAATTCAATTGTTTGATGAGTAGACAATGTCACGTGGTGGGCACATTAGCATATAAAATAATTCAATAACTACACTAAAACATTTTTTTATAATTTTGAATCATTTCAATTATTTCAGAACACATTGTCGGTGAAGAGATAATTTATATCAAGTGGTATCAGGCAGCAAATTGCGATAAATTTAACCGATCATAAATTGAATTAAGTTTAATGCACATATATTTTGAATTGAAATGAAACATGTAGAGGGCCTATCCGTTGTTAGCTCTTTATGAAAGAAATATTTTAGAGAAAGTCGATTATTGGTGAAAAAAAAATATTTTAAGCGAGAAATCTGCATAGAAGAAGAAATAACTTAAATATATCAATGAAAACTGTTTAGAACAAAGAATAGGTCACGGATAATTCTAATACAAGTTACGTATAATGATGACCAATTGAACGATGAAGAAAAACCAATGAGAGGTTGGAGAGTTTACGAGATGAAGAGAAAAACTAAAAGAGGGCATTTTCGTTTTTTCGTCTGTGCTGGCCATATTTTCCAAAATAACAAAAAAATCATCGAGGTATTTTGTTCTTTATAAAATGTAAAACACCATTGATCTTTCTCTTCAAGATGATCACTTGGTGATCGAAACACGTGTAGAGGTGTTAAAATAACGGTTTGGTGTTGGGGGGAAAAAAACTCCAGTAATATTCACCACTGGGAAGTTTGTACACACATTAAAAGCCTCTCGAAATTCGTTCATTTCTGTTACCTCTCAAAAACAAACCTACGGATGTGATCAATTAAAAATACGCCACTCTGTTTTTACGGCAACCCTGAGGGGAAAATTGACGAAAGTGGCTTATACTAAACTCTCGCCAAAGTTCCTCGCAAATTATTAATTTATATATTATTTGCCATACGTGCCAGAGAATTCAAGCACAAAGGTCGGAGTTGTCTATGTTGCGGCGTTTCTCGGATGTTTCAGAAACATTATCCAGGCTAATCCCCCTAATGTAATTGGAGGATGCAAGTTTAAGAGCAAGTACTGCAATTGGCGAGAGGTATTGCAAACTTGTGCAATTTCGTTCGAGATTTATATTGAGTTTGGTGGCCTAATAGTTTTATCTTGAGATAAAGTAATTGCTGTTCGACAAACTAATATATCAATTGACAATTTTATATCTTTTAAAAATATTTTAATGCACACCTGCTGCAATGATAATGACTGTCGAATATTCTATGAAATTCTAAATTTAGTGAAGTTCTACGGAGGCTAGTTCAGTCATACAAACCGTTCGATGAGATGTAAAAAATATCGACTTTTTAGTTTCGTATCAACATGAAGAAGTTACCTATGCATCGAGAGACCGGTATAGTTTTTTAAAACAATGTTTTCTGTTAAGAGTGTGGTGCAACAACTGGAAATTTGAACACCACCAAGTTAATTCATATTCGATACCCATATTAGTTAGCTAGCTTAATATTATTGATAAAAAATACTGAGTTGATTGAACAATAAATTGCCTTTATTTCGAAAAATTTAACAAAATATTACTTAGAGTAAATTGATGGAAAGAAGCAAGTTCAACTAGACGAGCCACATACTACTTCCAACTATTACTGAGAGAATTGTCTACAATCAAAGTTATTGTCAAATGCAAAGCCAAGGACACCCATTCAAATTTTAATATTTCTTTGTGAAATTTTAATAAGTCCCATACGAGGTTATTTCTTAGTATTTCTTAGTATTCAAAGTAGCCACCAGAAAATCACTTGAAAAAATAAAATCCAATAATAAATGGTCACATTGCTTGACTTTTTCGTGTGAGGACATTTGAAACAAAACTTGTTTGTACCTTGATCGACCTTTTACTAGTATCGAAGAACGTCGAATCACCATAAGATTCCATTGCAAACATATTCCTGAAATGTACTGCAATCTATTTTGAGTGAATTTTATAAACGAACAATCAGTTACATGGAAAGAGAAGATGGATAAGCAGTAACGATTCGGCACTTTTTCTTTTTAGCTGGTTCAATGTATATTTGCGTTATGGTTTTTTTTTCTTTGGTGCCTACTATGGATATGAGACACGTAACGGCTGACGGGACTGCAACCACTTCTAACACATTTGAAGCAGTTTCTTGAAAATTTCAAATGAAAATTTTGTACTTTTTCTTTGTTGAGGAATATTTGCGAATTTTTAGAATTTTGTTAAATATTGTTACTTAAAACAGTTTAATCTTCCTCTTGAAGGTGATCACTTGGTGATCGAAACATGTGTCAAAGTGTTAAAAACGCTTTGTTATTGGAATAAAACTCCAGTAGTATCATTTAAAGCATGAAGTTGGTTCTTTTCTAAGAGATACAAATCCGAGTAAATTATACAATGACTCCTCATTTTGAGGTAATTGAATTGTGGATATACTTTGAACATGATTGAATCAGAATACTAAAGAAATATATCGTACATGAATTGGTAATTCGAAATTAAAAAAGTAATAAATTTTAATGAAAGGTCATGACTTTGTATTTTGAGTATAAATATTCATTATAATCAATTTTGATTGATATCATTCTGTTACATATTTCAAAATATGAATTCTTTTTCCTTGAACGATTTCAATATTTTCTAACCTACCTATCCAATATGGTTGTCGAACTCTGAATCGCAACGAATTTGCTGTACTGATTGTTCTATACTTATATATAATGGATAAAAAACATATTTTTATCGGTGTAACAACCTATCAACTGTTTTCCTGTCGGACATCTGTCGTTGACCAACGTCTCGTGCAATTCATAAGGGGTCATAATAAATTAAACGTCTACTTCATAGAATTAAACGGAAATATACCACAGAGTTCAGTTTCGTGAACAAAAATGAAGGGTTCAAAAACAAAAGATTGCCATCATTCTTCCTGTTACTGCAGATAAAAGAAACGAACGATTTTTTTTCACAATGCCACAGAACCAAAATAACGGGAAATAAAAACGCATAATATGTAGTCTTTCTTTGGAAGTACTAAGACACAGGTTTGATTTTGAAGATTTTTTTAGTTTTTTTATATTATTCAAAATCAGAAACCATTTGAATCGGAATCAGATTTATTTTTATTGTTTAATCGATCTGTATGATATTTATAAAAATGTGCAGTTTTGTATGATTCGTATAAAATGAATTTATATGACAAAAGTACGTTAGATTTTTACGTAATGGCCTTGCCATTACGTAAAAATCTAAATCATTACGTACAAAGTTGTTTGTTTTGTTATGGATATAATAATAATGGAAATAAATCATGAATAATATATACTTCAATCGATTATTTATTTGAAAAGACATACCTCTCAGTTCAACTGAAGACAAATTTTTAACAAACGTCAAAAATAAAAAAAGGTTCGTAGTTTTTGGCAAGTGATTCTGTCACGCAGCAAGTGATACGGATAATTATATTATACAATCAGCTCTATACTCTGTCCATCTATGCAATGGAGTGATCCAAAACATTATTTTGCATGGTGCACATGATCTCCCAGACAAGAGTACAGAGACGACTAAGGAACGACCGAATTTTTTTTATAATATGCAACTGGGTATAGGCACATTTTTCAGGTGGAGTATAAGGACACGGGTGAGCAATTTCTTCAGCCGTATCAGTACTTGACATTTCAAAAATTTCAAAGTTTGAAATGCCGTATATGTACACACCACAAGCGTTAAAACGTAACTGACCACTTCGACACTAACAATGAATTCAGCCAGCTGACTGCAGTTAAACCTGATTGGCCAGCGTAAGAAGGCTTTTTTATTTTATCCACTGGATGGAAATGTGCGTGGTGATCATGCTTTGTTCACGCATCTATCTTTGTTTGGGTTACTTTGTTTGTTGGATGGATATAGTTCAGATAGTTACTTCTATGATTGACGGCTGTAGCATATGATGATTTAGAAATGGTTTTTCAACCAGTCAAAAATAATGCCTCACAACGATTTCATCAAATAAAAACCATGATGAAGAGATATCAAAGTGATGATTTAGAAATATTTTCTTAACCATTCAAAAATGATGCTCTACAACGATTTCATCCGGCAAAACTATGTTAATAAAGTATCCAAATATTACATTCGTTTTTATAATAAAGAGAAAATAATTATATCAAAATGTTGAATAATGATCAGTAGTTACGTGCAGTAACCGAAACTTTCATAATTTTAGGACTGAGTAGAGAAATACTTTTCAAAGAAGATATTAGTTATTGTATTTTTACAATGTATGTGCCAAACGGTCAAAACTAATGAACCATAGCATACAACTAAGTTTGTTACCTCCCACAGAGAAGGAGCGAAACAACTTATTTTGAAAGAATGTACTTCCACAATGGAAAAATAATGCTCTTACAACTTCTGATGAATCGGGTAAGGCAAAAAAAAATAACTACTCTATACCAATCGAAATGACGCAACCTACAGCAACTATAATGAACGTTTTGATAATCGGATTTTGCTTTTTCATTTCAACAATTTTTTTTGTGAATATCTTTTATAAAGTAATAGAATATTCACATTTCATAAATATTTTGTAATATAGTTTCGTTATCGAACGCCTGCCATTATTACATGAAAACGTGTGAGTAATTGTTCGTAATACTTTTATCATATGGACAAATCATTTCAAACCTACAATAAATTCAGTGTTACTATCTTCATTCGTGTTTGAAAGCCATCGTAGTTTGGAACTGCATCCTAATGTTTCGCCAGCACGAGTGGCTGACTTCTTCAGAGGTTTATGCGTCTTGATGATTCAACGATAACAGTCATCGGTGAAGATAGTAATACTGAAAATCTCGGCCGCGAAAGCCTTCACCAATTTATCTATAATAGATTTATGAACACAATAAATTTTTTTTTTAGTTTTCATATCGTTCAAACAATATAAATAATTCGTTCTTTGATGTCAAACAATTTAAAAAATATTTCAATAATCAAAATCGTCTTTCCTCATTCATGGATGCGACTAATTGTTTTATGTAGGAAAATATCGATTTGTAATTAAAGGAAGGTGGTTTGTATCAATGATGCCAATTTCGAGCGATAATATTGTTTCAATTACTGTTTTAATTAAATATCCAAATGACTATCTAAATCATTGTTCTCAGGATTTGGACGAACGTTTTGCCAGCTGCAGTCTTTGATTTTAATACAAGTACTCTCGCCGGCAAAGTTGTTACAAGTTCGGTTTCTCTTCCCATCCATCTAAATTTATCTTTTAATAAAAGATTTGGAGGCCACACACTGCCAACAGAAATTAATTCAAAACTCCCTAATGAATTCATTACAAGACACCACTTCCAGTGTTGTAGAATCCGACCATTGTGCTACATGTGTTGCTGGAAATGTTTATGCTTTTTATTACGTTCTCTCAGATTTTCAGAGGAGGCTATCTGCACGAATCAGTGAACTCTTTAGTCGTAATTGAAGCTTGAACTTCCTCTTTGGGTATCGTAATAATTATTATGTTTTGACGGTAGAATGTCGGTTTTAATACAGTTGGCAGTAACATCAACCCTCACGTCGAAACTTTTGAATATCAGAATTGATGAAGTTGTCGCTTTTAACGTTTGATTCCTTGTGCTGCCAATCATATTAAATTGGAAATTCATTGGAAAACAAATCACCCATTCAGTTTTACTATCTTCATTCGGGTTTTAAGGCCGTCGTAGTTTGGAACGGCATCCTAAAGTTTTGCCAGCACGAGTAGTTGGCTTCTTCAGAGGTTTATTCATCTTGATGATTCACCGATGACCTTCATCGGCAGCTCGAGTAGCTGGCTTCTTCAGAGGTTTATTCATCTTGATGATTCACCGATGACTGTCATATATATATATATATATATATATATATATATATATATATATATATATATATATATATATATGACAAAATGATGTAGCTCTTCGTTTGGGGGTCTCCCAAAGTGTTATCAGTCGACTGTGGCGGCGTTTCCGTGAAACTGGCAGTCCAGCCGAACAACATCCAGGGCGAGGACGCGCTACAACTGCAGTTCAAAACCGATTTTTGGTCTTAACCGCAAGAATACAACCGACAATCACAGCACCTGAGTTGCTTAACGTGTTTCAGCAGACGCACCAGGTAACCATTGCTCGTGATACTGTCAGAAATCGACTGCATGAAGCAGATCTCCACAACAGAAGGCCACTTAGATGTCCACCTTTGTCGAGAGGCAATCGCGGTAGAAGATTAGAGTGGTATCAAGAACATCAAAACTGGGATGCAAATGATTGGGCCACAGTTTTGTTTACAGACGAATCCAGATTTGGATTTCATCCAGATTCTCGTCGAGTAAGACTGTGGAGACGACCTGGAAATAATGAACGTTTGAGACACGTCCAGGAAGTCCACACATACAGAGGTGGTACAGTAATGCTATGGGGCGGAATCATGATCGGCGGCAGAACCGATCTCGTTTTTCCAAATCGCTCACTCACAGCTCGACAGTACCTCGACACCATTCTTCTACCTATCGTCCGTCCGCTTGCTGGTGCTGTTGGTGAAAACTTCCACCTAATGCACGATAATGCTCGTCCACACGTCGCGCGTCTAGTGACTGACTGGCTCACCAACGAAGGAGTTGATGTATTGCCATGGCCAGCACAATCACCGGACCTGAATCCCATCGAGCATGTGTGGGACATGCTTCAACGAAGAATTACTCCGCATATGGGGAACATTCACACAACGTTTCAATTGAGAGAGCTTTTAATCGCTGAATGGGCAAATGTACCTCAACAAGACATTGACAATCTCATTTTGTGGATGCACGATAGATGTAGGGCCGTAATAAACCAGCGTGGAGGCCATACTTTGTACTGATTCCAATTTTTTTTGTATTATGATTTTTTTTCGGGGTGCCAAAGAAGAGCCATATTTTTTTTTAGTTTGGCTTATATGCGCACTCAGTATTTTTGACCATTTAATAAATTTTGTTGTAAGTTGCATTCGTTTAATAATCACCGTCAACTTTTTTTCCCTAAAGCGATCTAAAAAAAATTATTGCCATTTTTAAATATATATATATATATATATATATATATATATATATATATGTATATATATATATATATATATATATATATATATATATATATATATATATATATATATATATATATACAGATAGAGATTTTATCGAGTGTGTATGATACAAATCAAGAATGAAATAATTCGTGGACACAACACTCAAAAAATAGGGGCAAACCGCGGACACGTGTTTCTGGCTATTGGCCTCATCAGCGCGGTGCAGCCAAGTGTAAAGATGGGCAACACTTGTTTGCCGAAAGCAGGAAACAACACATACGCACGGAGTCAACAACAGAAGCCAACCGCACATTTGTGGTTCCAGTTAGAAGACCTAGAATTCCTAGGCTACATCTAACATGACCACGTAGGCAGCTATAGCTACCTGCGTGACATCCGGGTCCAGGATATAAATACAGATAGAGATTTTATCGAGTGTGTATGATACAAATCAAGAATGAAATGACTCCGTGCGTATGTGTTGTTTCCTGCTTTCGGCAAACAAGTGTTGCCCATCTTTACACTTGGCTGCACCGCGCTGATGAGGCCAATAGCCAGAAACACGTGTCCGCGGTTTGCCCCTATTTTTTGAGTGTTGTGTCCACGAATTATATATATATATATATATATATAGAAACAGAAGTTAATATCGGACATAGCACTCATGAAAGTGGCAAACCATAGACACGTGTTTCGGGCTTTTGGCCCGAAACACGTGTCTATGGTTTGCCACTTTCATGAGTGCTATGTCCGATATTAAGTTCTGTTTCTATATCAAGACACTCAATAACTACTCAATAAGCTACAGACTTGAAACTTCAAACATATTTCAGAATTTGTTACACACATGACAGAAAAGCAAACCATTATTGAAATTGAAATAAAATACTGTAGCATAGTTTCCCCGCGTTTTTTGTCAATGGAAATATCTTATTTTGGAAAACATAATACCTCAAGATACTGTAAACTGCTGGATGCAACTTCTTGCCTATTTATTTCTACAGAAAATAAATGGAAATCGGAATTGATCGTCCCAGTAAAGGTTTATTCTGAGTAAAAAGGGTATTGGATGCGACCTGAATAATATAGTAGTCAAACTAGCCCATGACTAGAATATTGATAAGCTTTTATCGTACGACCATGCTTCAGATCAAATAGTTTGAGGAATATAAGACAAACTTTGTAATCCCTTGCACATTATCCTATGTCAAAAGTGGTGAAAGATCCGATAATTGCGTTGAAATGTTTCCCTTGTCAGAGTTTTCAAATTTAGAATACTGACTATCAACTAAAGTCAATCAATATTCAGAAAGTAGTAATCAGCAACACAATCACTCAAACTACCTCAATCGTACCCATAAAACGAATATTTCAGTCAAATAAAGCAAGATAATTGATAGACAACCTGAGGCTGATGTAACGTAATGATTTTCATCTCATCTCTCGGATATAGCGTCAGCTCCCCAGCTCTGGCGATATATCAAATCGTGGAAAGAGAGAGGAAACGTCTGACACTGACAAGTATTGTTGTATAATGTCATCATTGCACGGATTATGATTTCAGTGTTCCAACAATTGCTCCTGTTTCCTCGAATAAATCTTTGTCGAATTGTTTGAGGAAGGAATTTTGTAATGAGAAATAAAATACCGGAATAAAATGAATATTTATCTTTTAGTTAACCTCAGATACAAGGCCAACTCTTGATGGATGGAATTGAAATAAGGGAATAAAATGCAAATTCATCTTTTAGGTAACTTCTTAGACACAAGGCCTACTCATGATAAATTGAATTGATATCTCATGATGAAGTTTGAATCATGTAGAAAATATAATATCTTCCACTTTCAGCAACGGGAACAAAAGCTCCATTTTTCGGATGTGGAAAGTTGACATTAATTTAGAAAATATTCTGCAACCTTTTTAAAAAGCTGAAAGAGAACAGTACAATTTCTAGAATGCCATTTTAGAATAAAACATTTTTCGATCGACTGTCAATAACATTGTCCAAAAATAGTAAGATCCAAGAATTCATTTGAATTGGAAAAATAGTGTGGATATGAAAAGTAGTGAAATAGTTTCAGAAGTATTTTCCAAAGTACCCGTTACAGTTTGTGTATTTGATCGTATTACAACTATATTTTGTAAAGTTAAATTTGAAACCATTGGCATTGAATGAATCTACTCAAAACACTTTTCTCGCAAGAAAAAAATATTGCATCTTGAAGCTCGTATCACTAACCTACATGTAAGGAAACCTTTTTCAATACACCAACTTTATTATTTCATAGTATTCGAAAAATATTCTACCGTGCAAACCGTCCTTTAATTGCTTTCAATCTATTGATTCGCCACTGACTGGTCTAAGTAATGCATGTTCGAATTTGACCATAATCGTTCTTGGAAGCGAAGACGGTTCTCGGTAGCTTTCTCGTCGGCTTCGCAGTCCTTGTTTTCGTAATGCGTCGAATTCGTCCGTATCTTTAGTGCATAGCATCTTTACTCTTAATTTCAAGGTTGAGAATTAATTGGCAAATATATCAGCGCAACGGAGCGAACGAACCCTTTGGATTTATAACTGGTTGGAAAGTGAACTCACCAGATCGCAACGCTCTGCTGTGTCACGCTTTTCGATGGCCGCGTTCACTTTGATAACGAAGCAGATTGTTGTGCGCGGACCGGGCGACTTGATTCCTTGTAGAGCGGATATGATTTTTCAGAAAATAAGGGCGTCTCTGTGAAAGAACGTTTCGAATTGTGGGTTCGATCCTCATTAATGTGTTCGCATACCTCCATAAAAAGGTCGATTCGAGTTAGGGATTAGCGCGTCGTGGTGTGTGCTAAAGTATAATAAATATAGTTTAAAAAACTAAAAAAGACGCTTTTAAAGAACATCGAACTGAAAAGTTAAATTTTTTTAAATGAGCTTTAACGAACAAAAAATACTAGTTTTATTGTAAAAAAGCGACGGGCGCTTGATATACAAAAAATATGGCACAAAGCGCCCACGCTTTTTTCACAATAATACTAGTATTCTTCGTTCGTTATTGTTTCAAACATATTTTTAACTTTTTAGTTCGATGTTCTTTAAAGCGTGTTTTTTAGTTTTTTAAACTATATTTATTTTTCATTTTTTAGTTTCGTATGCTATAAAAGCGTGTTTTTCAGTCTTTCTGAACTATATTTATTTTATATAAACTTTGGCATCAATCAGCCGTATATTGTTAAGAAAAATTACCATTAATATTTTCCGATTCCGGAGAGGGAGCTTGAAAATCAGCTACCAAGCCCAAGGCAGCAGGCGCGCGTGTTAATAAAAAATACTTTTTTCAAAAGAAGAAATACATGTAAAGTGAGTGAGTGAGAATACATATCAAGGAGGTTACGTACAGCGCCATCTGCCCGCGAATAGATCAAGCAATAATGTCGAATAATTCTGTCAAATACAGATCCCGGGCTTGAGAGTTACAAACAAACAAACAAATATACATACATACAGATGAAACTAATATAAAGCGTGTAAAATAATGGAAACATTTTTATGAAAAACTTGACAAAGGCATGTCAGAAACAAAGTTCGGACTTATCAAAGAAAAAAAAAATATATATATATATATATATATATATATATATATATATATATATATATATATATATATATATATATATATATATATATATATATATATATATATATATTGAATGAAGCAACTAATTTTCCTTTATTTTCAGTATTTCAATATTAAATTTCACAAAAAGGATTTGAAGCTTTATATCTTCTATTAATTATCTGCGAGCGCTTTCGACCTAGGCCTAGACACTTCTCAAGCTCTATATATATATATATATATATATATATATATATATATATATATATATATATATATATATATAGATATCTGATATTAATAATGTCATGTTCACAGCTTACTGTAATGACAAGCGTGACATTATCAATGAAAAGATTTCTATTTCATAAATTCTCATTGAATGAATTTTATACAAGGTGTGATTATTTCAAATTGAGAATAGATATATAAAGTTTATTATCATTATCAAGGAAGAGCTGTAAAAAATTTTGAAACAATAATATAAAATTTGTTACAAAAAGGCACAACTTACTGTTAGTGAGGATGGCCGTGTCGAAAAGAATGTTACATTAAAACAGTTGAAACATGTCAATAAAATGAAACAAGTCACCAAATTAAAAAAGGTTTGACTCCTCACTGATATAAGGAAGGTTATTTAAATTCACATAATAAAATCGTTATATGGCTGTAGACCACAGAGAGAGAGAGAGAGAGAGAGAGAGAGATGATAAAACAGTTGGCACTGACAGCTGTCATGTGATTCAGTTTGAAAAATCGTTTGTTTGTATGTCTATGTGAAACTATAGAACAAAAGAGGACAATTATGGTGCAAGTATGATTTCATCTGCTGTTTTGTGAGATTATCAATGAGAAAAACCAATGTCAAATACATGAAAAATGTTATTGAAATGAAGTAAAGCCATGCCGTAATGAGGTTGGAGATTTGATACATTTTTTAAAATTTGTTATGAGTTAAGTTACTGAGAATTCAGCATTATTGCTAATTTGAAAATCATTTTTATCAATACTGAGTAAAAAGGCATAAATGTCTAGTCTAATCAACAAGTTCAAAAACATGAAAAATAGAGATAAAGATCCTAAAAATATGAGCGATAGCTCATTCTATTCGGAATCACCTCTAGAAAAATGTTTTTGAATGATTTTGGTGCAGGTAAAAAATTGCAATTACTATTAACAAAATAAGATTTGAAAAAATCGTATTTAGTTTTTCGTTAATAACTCAAAAATTATTAATATTCAAGCAATTTTGAGAAAAGCTCGTTAAAGAGGAGGAAATTTCCGATAAAAAAGTCCCGATTTCCGAAACTCTATCTCCATTATTTATAATTTTAATTTGACATTGAAAATAGGGTTCCGCGCGGCTGTTACGGCATGCGCGCGCTGCCGCTAAAGAGAGTTTATCAAAAGAAATACTTTTTTTATAATGTCATTTTGAAAATTTGAAAAAAATTTAGTATCTCCTCAACACTTGAATGAATCGAGTCCCGTAGAAAAAAAAGTTTTATCACCATTTTTCAAAAAATTATTCAATAGTTAACTAACACATTTCTTCCCAATCTCCGTTGGCATAAATAATGGGATAAAAGGTATAAATAATTGGCCTATAAATTTTAAACTTTAAGGAGACCTTTTGATATATATCCTTCATACGATCCTGCGAAAGAAGTTCATAAAAATTTATTAATTTGTAAATTATGATGTTTTATAACTATTGCAAAATGAAATGTTCTAAAAATTGTTGATAATTTTTTTTTCAATTGATATTTAGCTATGTCTGTTTTCACTTTAAGCAATGGCAGTTGTCAACATAGTATATGAATTTTTTACGTAATTTGTTTATTAAATTGTTTCAAACAAATGGAGAAATTCAATATTTTTGAAAAAAACTTTTTGCTATTTTGTTGTCTAGAGATAATTATGATTTAAAAAAATTTTTTTCTTAATTTTAATTGTTTAAAATCGATTTTGTTATATTTCGATTGTTTAAATAATTAGTTAAGAAATAATTTCACTTTTAAAAATCATAATTTACACTTTTAAATAGTTTGTCAAAAAAATTTTTTTTCATTTATTATTTTATTGTTTATTAGTTCAACAATTTGTTATGAACAAATATTGACCAACGTTATATTTTTTTTCTGAAGCAGAAAAAAATTATAAAAACAGCTATATATAAAAAAGTGCCATAATTTTTTTTATTTATTATGAGAAAGTATTATAAAAATCATAACTTACACTTTTAAATAGTTTGGCAAAAAAAAATGTTTTCATTTATTATTTCATTGTTTATTAGTTCAACAATATGTTATAAACAAATATTAACCAACGTTATATTTTTTTTCTGAAGCAGAAAAAAATTATAAAAACAGCTATATATAAAAAAATGCCATAATTTTTTTTTTTTATTTATTATAATCGGAACCCTATTTTCAACATCAAATTAAAATTATAAATAATGGAGGTAGAGTTTCGGGAGTCGAGACTTTTTTATCGGAAATTTCCTCCTCTTTAACGAGCTTTTATCAAAATTGCTTAAATATTAATATTTTTTGAGTTATTAACGAAAAACTAATAGCATTTTTCAAATCTTATTTTGTTAATAACAATTGCAATTTTTTACCTGTAGCAAAATCCTTCAAAAACATTTTTCTAGAGGTGATTCCGAATCGAATGAGCTATCGCTCATATTTTTAGGACCTTTATTTCTATTTCTCATGTTTTTGAACTTGTTGATTAGACTAGTCGCTGAGGTGGTCAATATCTAATCTTTTTTTGAGGCAATTATTTGATTGTAATATACATGATATTTCCAAAAACAACCTTTTAGAAGTATTTCATTCAATTGCTAAGATTTAGGTTGAATTATAGTCCATGATATGACCTTCTTCAAAACGTGATTGTTGAAAGCACATCTCTCGGGATGTAATCTACTATCACTTTTGTGTGAAGTGATTCTATATTTAAGTAGTCTTGACGTTTGACCAATATATTCATTACTACAATTCGAAACTATAGATGGAAGCTGATCAATTTTGAAATGAAAATTCTAGAAAATTTTCAGCCCAGGTATTTAATTTATACTTTAACAAAGTTGATGCAAAACATATCAGGATTCTTACTCCGTTTATTCGTTTACCGCTGTGTCGTCTGGCTCTTTCTTCTTCATCAGAAAGTCAGTAGTGAATTAAAAAACGTTGATTGTATGTCAAGCACTAGTGCGCCTGACACAATCATCATTCGCATTTTTTTCCTCAGAACTACTTTGGTTATGCATATGTTTGTATTTATTTGTATTATTTGTATTATTTCGGTGAAAATGTGTCGTAATGCATTTTACACATCTATTCAGTTTGAAAACTCAATATTTCATGTTTGTTTGAAGGTGATTGACAATGTTTCGTGATGAATTTCACTAGTTCGGACTTCCATTGTCTATTAGATAAAATGATTTGAAATCCCTGAAACAAGTAAAAAAGAATAATTAAAAAAGAGAATAGTTGAAAATAACAATTATATTAAGCAACAATAAACCTGAAATGAAATGATAGTAAAATAACCTACAAGTAAAAATATAATAATTGAATAAATAAAAATTAAAGGAATGCAAAAAGAAAATAAAAATAAAAAAGTGTAGAGATTCCAAGTCACGTTAGTTCACGACGTTTCGATTGTTGGTATCTACAATCGTCTTCGGGTGATGACTGGACTGATTCCTCCGAGAGATGACTATTTTATAGGTCGTTGAAATACTTTCACTTTCTCTACTTTCCATTTTCCGCTTCACTGATTCCGTGAGAGATGACCGATTTGGCGGGAGTTGGTCATTTCTCGTTTGATGATGGGTTTCCATATGTTTCGTATATCTACGCTGGCCTGGCTGAATACGTTGTTGGACAACATGTATGCGGCTTCCTTAAATTTTCTCCTGAACCAATGTTCCTCTCTGTTCAAGATCTCTCTCTGTTCAAGATCTCTCACGGAATCAGTGAAGCGGAAAATGGAAAGTAGAGAAAGTGAAAGTATTTCAACGACCTATAAAATAGTCATCTCTCGGAGGAATCAGTCCAGTCATCACCCGAAGACGATTGTAGATACCAACAATCGAAACGTCGTGAACTAACGTGACTTGGAATCTCTACACTTTTTTATTTTTATTTTCTTTTTGCATTCCTTTAATTTTTATTTATTCAATTATTATATTTTTACTTGTAGGTTATTTTACTATCATTTCATTTCAGGTTTATTGTTGCTTAATATAATTGTTATTTTCAACTATTCTCTTTTTTAATTATTCTTTTTTACTTGTTTCAGGGATTTCAAATCATTTTATCTAATAGACAATGGAAGTCCGAACTAGTGAAATTCATCAATATTTCATCTCTCATACACCTGATAAATATTAAATATACAGACACGTTACTTGATGAAAATTAATGACACTATCCATGATTTCAACAATTTTCATACTGTGGCTATTTTGAATAGTATGTATAATGTGAAATTATATTAGTATCATTGATAATCTTGTGAACAGTTTACTCAATTTTTCTCGAAGAACGAATCAATGTTCACAGTTGAAGTATATTTTGATGGACTTTTGCTCTTATTAAGCTTTGTGAATCATTACTGTGCCATGCGAAAGTAGCAATAATTGAGGGGCAAAAATATTATAGATGTTAAATTTTGAAATACCTCAAAATTGCACCCCATTCAATAAGTACAGGGTTACTCAATTAGAGGATACCTGTTCAAAAATGGGTTGTAGTAAATAAATTGATGGATGTAGCCGGTACTGCGTGGTAGGTGATCATCATGAAAAACGAGAAATGAAACTTTCTATGTTTTTTACCACTTGTACTTGTAATTAACATTACTGCAGTTTTGTCCTAAAAGGAACCTTTCAAATTAATACAATACAAGTTTTTTGGGAAATAAAGTTTTTGGCTTTCTAATATTCCATCTTGATACAAAAAATGTGGGAATCTTTCAAAGGAAGGAAGGAAGTAATCAATTTCAAAATAAGTAACTCTATACATGGATGTGTAGATCATGCAAAGAAGTAATTTTCAGACACAAACTGGAAGAAAAAGCCTCCTGAAACGGATACTTTCATATATAAACATTGAATTGCATGAAAGAAAAATTCTTTCGAAACAAATACTTTTATATGAACACTGAATTATACAGAAGACACTATTCTCTCTACTCAATTTGTATTCCAAACATTCGTTATGGAATAAAATCAGGTGACATTCATATGAGTTCTACATTTAATGAATGGTAAAAAATTGAACTTACATGGAACACTGTCATCCTCACTGGTAGACATCGATGTTTTGCCGTAAAACACTTGCCTTAGGGCTCATCAGTACCAATCTGGATATCATTATATGAAAAAGCACACAATTCATTCATGAATTTCGATTTTTATGTCACGGAATAAGTTTGATCTAACTATGTCATCGATGACATCGTAATGTCATTCATTCACCTATTTGATTGAATTTCACGAAAGAATTTTTCTTTCGACTAATTCAATGTTTATATGAAAGTATCTGTTTCAGGAGGGCTTTTTCTTCCAGTTTGTGTCTGAAAGTTACTTCTTTGCATGATCTACATACACATCCATAGAGTTACTTATTTTAAAATTGATTACTTCCTTCCTTCCTTTGGAAGATTCCCACATTTTTTGTATCAAGATGGAGTAGTAGAAATCCAAAAACTTTCTTTCCCAAAAAATTAGTCACTCCTAAAAATATAACCCTCTCTATTTAAATACAAGTTTATTGTATTACTTTCAAAATGTCCTTATACAAGTTTATTGTATTACAATACAATATAAGTTTATTCATTGCATGAGTTTCAAAATGTCCTTATGGAACGAAACTGCAGTAACATTATTTACAAATAAAAGTGGTAGAAAACAAAGATGTCTTATGTGAATATGGTACACTGGATCTAAGGAGGCAAGCAATCATGGACAACAAAATTCCAGGAAAATATAAACATTTAACAAAGGACCTGTATAAATAATGAAGAGGTACCAAGGTATTGGAATGTGTATTATAAAAAGACGGGATAAAAGCACATCAAGCCCATGAGGCTGTAGTGTTTTCCGAATATTTGCGAAAAAAAACGAAATGGTTAGACGGTTCAAGGATAAAAAAAGGGCTGTTGATATGTGGTTGTGTGATGAATACCTTTGAATGGAAATTTGTATTAGAGAAAAATCTCACTATGTCTGTGTATTTTCTAGAAATCCATTCCTGAGCCCAACCGACAATAAAAATGTATATAATATCAGAATTCTACCGAATTATAAAGTGAACTTATTTGGATAGACCTTAATTAATTTTTTATGTATGATTTAATTCATAGAGTACTGTAAATTCTCCAAATACTCAAAACATTTTATGTTCAACAAAATCTTAAAAAATAAGTTTTGAGTAAATAGGAACCTTTCTCGTTGAAGATTAAAAATAAAAGTACTTGTGTCGGCTACTGGTGTTTAAAAAGGATTCATTTTCTCAATTTCACTTTCTGCTTTGATGATACCAGTTTTTCTTCGCAAAATAGAGGAATGTCGACTGGCTATGCGCTCAGTTGGATATATTGACCTTAGAGAGGGCCCGCGCTACCCAACCGGTTTTTTCGTTCTCTGTACACCTTCAGGCCTTTGCGGAGCGGACATCCGAGATATTCAAGGTTATGTCTAGCTACTCCCGCGACCGTAATAGCTGGTTACTAGGCCGGTTGATATATGAAGCGCCGGTTACTTAGAGTCAATACCTTTTGAGTTCCGTATTTATGTTGCATACTTATTCACTAATGTGTAAAATGGAAAATAAAAAAATGACCTCTCTGAAACAACTACGCCACCCTACGGATATTGAAATACACTGAAATCACCCTTTCTTGCAATATTTATTATATTATGGATTGCTAAAGAAGGATAATTGTATAAATTTCAAATATATAGTCATTTGCCGTTCAGTTGAAAATGAAAGATATTTGAAGTAATAAAGGTGAACAAAAAATTAGTATTCCTTCTTTAATTCACACTAATGTTGTAAAGATGGTGATAGTAAACTCAAATCTAATTTTCCTATAGCAAGTAATGCGAACAACTATTTATGATACTACTCACCATTACCCACAAAAAAGTCGTCGAGGCTATACTTATATTTATAACCATTTTAATCAAGCCAAAATAACCGATTTTTGATCAAATTATTTAATAGAAACACGTAGGTAGTATAAAAAGATGGTAGTATTCGTATCATGACATCAATCACTATCCAACTGAATATATTCAAAATCAGAGTTGACGGAACTTTCGTCTAAATTGTACCCGTAAAAGGAATTTGCTGACTAGTTAGGAATGGAACTAGTAAATAGTGGGGGTTTGCAGCAAATTCACATTGGATTTGAATCGCTGGAGATTACATCCATTTGGAAAAACGTTCTCAGGAAGTATATTCCACATAAACGCAGTTCTACAGATGAGAAAGTTCTTAAACAGTGAAGTTCGAGGTGTACTGAGTTGAACCTCAAAACGGTGAGTAACCACAATCCGTCTCGTAGTTCTGATATGTACCCCTCTTGGTGGAATCAAATATGTGCCAAGTCACTTGAACACCTCCCGTGAAAATATGTATAGAATGAACTAAAGGTCCACTTATGACGATACTTTCTCCTCAACGATGTCAATGTGCTTGATCTATATAGATAATTTAAATAAATATTTTGTATTCTTCTGTTTTAAAAGAGATTGTGGAATGTGGAATACCTAAGAAAAACATTTTTCTTTGTTCACTCTTTTCAAATGAGTAGTACTGTCAAAAAAATTACTCCCTAGCCGAAATCTTATTAGCTCTCACAATGTTCAATCATTCCATGTTTTTCTACTTTTGAGTCCTTTTTTTGTTAGAAATCTCTACATAAAAGTTATTATCTTGTGATTTCAACGCCCCAACAAGTTATACGAACCCTTTGACAAAATGAACAATTTATCCGACTCTCGAATACAAAGAGTGCAATTAAAACGAGATATTACACGAGTCATTTCACCGACAATCCGACGAAAGACAATCAATTTTGTGATGTCGTTCGATGCAGAGGTAATAATTATTTGTCGGAGTAGACAGAAAACAGATACCGAGAGCTTGCTATCCCGTGCGAATCGATAGGGCAGGGAGATTATTTGGAACCGTATATAGCCTCGCAGGTGTTTCATGAACTGTTTGTCTGGAAATTTAATAACTATTCGTTCCTTCAGCGTTCGAGTCGAGTCAAACTCCGCGCTCTGTTTTAATATTAGCGACAGTATCGATAGTATGTTTGCTCATCGTTCCTCCGACTTGAGTTTCAGCCATATAAAGTTCGTATGATCTTTGTCGACGAGTCAGATCGATTGTAGAGGCTTGGAGTCTTTCTTCTATGTATCTGTATCGAATGAGCTAGCTGGAGCTTTGAAAATAATACGTATGACCATGACTAGGAAGATATATTAATTTGTATTGATCACAACTGTGAAATAAAACAGCGGAATTCTTATATCACAGCCACAAATATTTAGATAATATATTTCGGCATCTAGTATTTATCCAGTATCGAAGGATATGTCAAAATTGCTCGAAAAAATGTTGAGATCTGTAAAAATGCTGGTTGGAGTTATTGCAGAAATAGTGAATATTCTTGAATGTTCCCATATTTTCAGATTGTTTAATGAAAATATGACTTTTGAGTTATTGGTCGAAGGGACCGAGAATTGTTTAAAAAAATAATATATTGGTGCTTGTATAACCGGCTTTCATCGGCCACGAAAATTAAATTTAACAATGCTTTTCATCCAGCCTTTGACATAGCTCGAAAAGTAAGCAACGCCGTGATCATATTATCACTTCTCCGAAGAAAATATACATAAAATCAAAGGCAATGAATTGAATAAAGAACAGTATACCTATATACAGTAATAGAGAAGAAGACTCGCCAACAGAAAAGAAACAAATGAAAAAATAGGTAAATAATCTGGCCTAATAGGAGACACGTTTTTTTGGAATCCTGTTCTGTTCAGAAGAATTCAAATGGAAGATATAACAGGTTTCTCTCTGTGTTTGGTTTCATTTCAGACCATGAGGCTTTCTGAATTTTAAGCCACTTATATCATTTTGAAATAAAAATGAATGACTTCTGAAAAAAGAGCGCCGATATGAATATTTTCCCATGAAATACTAGTATTCGGCGTGTTTTATAATACCTATTTGGTCCTCAATTTTGTCTCGTAAAATTACATCGCCTGCAACCATTCACATCATTTCGATTGAAATAAAAATCATGTCTGAAAAAATAGCGTTACTGTGTATATTTTCACATGGAATAAAATAATTCGATGTGTTCTACAAAATCTTTATGGTTTTCGACTATGGCGCGAAAAATTCATTGATTATTCACTTCTAAAACTTCGACTCCTACTATCAGGTTCATACCCGAAAACCAATTTTTATATTAATGTCATGAAATTTCAAGAGATAGTAATCAAGTAAACTAAAATGGAAATTTCCAATGTTGGAAAGGTATTTTCATGTGTGTGTTTGTTTAGAATCATAAACATCCAGAACCTGATTGTTTTCATCCAACTAAGTATTTAAATTATCTTAATGAAATTTTGTCTGATAATCTGTCACATATAGCATATGATTATGGACATAAGTACAAATATAATAATTCCATGTTTGGTGTTACATTTTCATATTCGTCTTGACATTTATAAGCTACGTTTGTATTTGGTATAGTACCTCGAAGATAAGTAACGGTGATCCAAGATGGTTCTGATTCGAAAGCCTTATAATTATCGCGATTTATCATGACAGCCAGAATCGTGATGCAAAAAGTCCATTGTTCGTTTTAATGAGACGACTCCTACGAACTCGTATCTATGTATTGATGGCTGCAATTTATGATTATTCATAAGTATGAAAGAAAAAATTGGTGGAAGAGCGAAGGTTAATGATCTTGACCCGACAAGTTTTGACACCCTCGGGTATATTTATGCATTGCAATTTGTACATGCGTACATTTTCTCAATAATGGGGGAATATGGATTAATGTGTTATTTACAAATATGGGACGATAATGGATTTAATTCACCGTGAAAGTTGAGACGTCGACTTCTTTTACCAGAATGTGCTGATCTCTGCAAGGGTTTTAAAACGTATAAATAAGTTATAATTTTGGTGCACAATCAGTCAAGAAATGAAGTTCAAGAAATATAGGTATATGAGACATATAGATTCGTTCGATTCATTTCTGATTAATGAGTTCAAAAAAACGGAGGAATTCATAAATCTCCTATATGAGTAGAGTAACAGATCCGAGAACGGGCCATTTGTGAGGTATAGAAATTGGAAAAAATTCAAGAAAATATTGATGATTATCAGAATATTGTACTCGCTAATAAATCATTTACAGACATCTGGTGTTAAAAACAGATGTCATGATGTTTCTCAATTGTAATTTTAGTTTCATCAAGTTGTCGACTATTTTGAATAATAATTCAATTTCTTGATCCATTAAAAAATTAGATAACTTTTATTCATCTATGTCTTGAGTGTCCGAACTAACCCTCACAAGACTAAATTTCGTACGAATATCGCTTCTTTATTTTATGTTTTGAACAACATGTATGCGGCTTCTTTGAATTTGCTCATAAACCAGTGTTCCTCCCTGTGTATGATCTCAGCTTGGGACCAGACATCATCATAAATGATCTTCAACGGAATGGCAACTCCAGAGCGATGGTGGAATAGACTTTGGCTAAAAGACAACAAGGTCTCGCATGGAAGAGAAGCTGCCACAACCAGTGCTTGTACTTCCCTACATCAGAGGATTATCAGAAAGCATAAGAAAAATTGGGTCCAAGTACAACATCAGAACCTGCTTCAGATCCGGAAACACCATCCGTAGCAACCGCACGAAAACCAGGACTGCGTATAACCCGAAACGATTGTGGATACTAACAATCGACACGTCGTAAAGTAACTTTGTTTAGAATCTCTTCATTTTTTTTTTAATTGTTTTATGTTTTCACTCATATTGTATTTCACTGTAATTTCATTTCAGGGTTTTTTTGCTTAATATAATTGTTACTTCAGCTATTCTTAATTTTTAATTTGTATTAGTTCTTTTTGGGATTTCAAATCATTGTATATAATATTAGACAATGGAAGCCGGAAGTAATGAAATTCAGATTTTTTTCGTATTGACAAAATTACAGTTTCGCCTTCATAATATCGCAACTAATGTACCTAAATAATTTAAGTATATCTATTCATCATAAATGAAAAGACAATAGTATTTATTCATTGCTGCGTTCGTCTGAATGTGCGGAGGACCGCTAGAAGTAGGTCACAAGCAATTTTCCAGTAGGGCCAATAAATAAAGTGTGGACTGCACGTATGAAACTCAAACTGAGTATATTTGCATTGGTACCAACTGTTGCTATGCTGCAGCGGACACTTCACCTTCCGGCGCGCACTCTATGACGTATGGCGCTCGTTCATAATCCAGAAAGGTTGAACACGACGTCCTCCAGAGCTACAGCAACGGGTGGTAGCGCCTGAAAGTTGTGATTTCGGGCGGTGATTCGTTCCGGAATTATACTTTTCTTTTGCCGTCTCATTACGGCACTAATAATCATGAAACAACTTAACTCACTTAAGTTTATTCGAAAACATAAAAAGGCATGATGAATGTTTTTGTTCTTTTCAATTATACTTTAATGACTCTTTTTTAAAGCCCCAGCTAGGCGGTGTGTACTAAATTGAGAACAAATTCTCACATTTTCTCAGGATTTGGTAGCAGCAGGGCTACCAATAATTTACCTTGACTACAATGAAAAAGACTTTTATCTTTATAAAACTCAGTCTTAGGTTTCAATTATTAAATAACAATAAAAATAGCAAAAAGTTTCATAAACTACAACTCACGATTTGATCTCCACAAACTTTATTTTAAAAATATATCACGACATGTTTCACTAGCACAGTAGCTTCTTCAACAGTGATTTGAAACAGAAAAATAAATTACAAAAAGGTTAGTAACCGTCTAGAAAATGTGTTGAAGCTAAGCTACATAAACATATAATGTGTCCTATTTTGCAACGAGCCTGGGTACTAACAGAAAGACAGATAAATGAAATATAGGCTGAGAGAGAAGTATTTCAAAATAATTGAATAGAACTCGCCGACACTCGATGAAAATCCATATTTAAACTCATTAATACAGTTTATTGTATGATTTTCACTATAAAGGGTTTTACAAAAACCGAGACACGTGTTTCGCCATACAACAGCTTTCTCAAGCGTAAAATAATCATTATTTTACGCTTAAGAAAGCGTAAGATTTTCACTTTAAAGGGTTTTACAAAAACCGCGATACGTGTTTCGCTATGGAATAGCTTTCTCAAGCGTAAAATAATGATTATTTTACGCCTGAGAAGGCTCTTGTATAGCGAAACAAGTGTCGCGGTTTTTGTAAAACCCTGTATAGTGAAATCATACAATAAACTGTATTAATGAGTATTTGAAAATAGTTCGAAAAGATACGAACTCGAAATACAAAAATCAGAGATGACCTAGAAGTACAAAAAGGAAAGAGGTTTCCTTAGCTTGTTATGAAAAATACAAAATTAATTGAAGAAATATGAGAAACAAATATAGAGGAAGAGGTTGAAAGGCATAAAACAATACTCAATAGTAAATGGAAAAGAATGGCAAAATTAGGCAAAGTCAGGCCTCCACTGCTGAATCCTGAACCACACAAAAATAATGTTTTCGAAAGGGGGAGTCTGAACCATTTTCTTTGTAAATCGTGTTTTTGAGTTTGGTAAAACTTAGGAATCCATAAAAAAAATTCAATTTTTCACATTTCCCAGCGTGTTTTATAACTCGAAATCTGCATCTCCGTTCCCGAAATCTATCTACGACACTGATTTCGGGGACGGACCGATAAATACCTAAGTATAATGCAAAGAGTAAATGTCATATTTTCTGCTTTACACGTCTGGAAAAGCAGCAAGAGAGAAGAAAAATCCGAAGAACAGGGGAACCGTGCAAATAAAACGCTCAAGACATAACAAGAAATGAAAGCCCGAGGGTTTTAGTGAGAGAAGGTGAAGTGCGCTACACCATGAATAAGAGACTGGGATAAACTCCTACAGTTATTTAGCGTACAAATAGAATATGTACGTATATAATCATATTTTCCTACGCGAACTAACAGCTATCAAATCCCAGGGAATTAGTTCGGCTGACATCAACATGGCGAATACGGCACAACTTCTTGACGGGCTTATCCGTATAAGGCAGGTAGTCTAGATTTTCTCTTTTTGTAATACCTACAGCTTCGTTGAAGATGAGATAATCACGAGTTTTTTTCGTCTATGTAAATATCTGTTAGAAACCTGTCCACGTTTATGGCGTGAAACACCTACGGCAGACATCGATATATCGAAAGGTTGAGTATTACAAAATGAATTCAGATGGATTTATGAACGAATTTATATGCAAAATGCAAAATTGGTGCTATCAAAAGGTATTTATCATACGGTAATAAATACCAAGGCAATAATAACCAACTATGTAATCCTCATATAACCAAAAATAATAGTTATACCTACCCCGACCGTAATGTCGCCTTTTCTGAATAGGCAACATTATGTTATCAAATCAATAAACAAAAACACAGAGGTTGAAGTATGGTTTCTCAGCATATCCTGACGACTATGCCATCTACAGGATCGACAGAAGACCTATCCACTACTATCGAAGATGACGAAACGAAAGTTTATCTTTGTATATACGTGGACTGAGTTTATCCGGTAGATGGCGCTTTCAGAAAGGATATCATCGTTTAATTACTCAGGCTCACCCTTTGAAAACAGTTTTCAATATTGGAATACTTTTTTTGGCTCTGGTTGCCTTGCAGTGAAAGCTGCTGTGAAAAATAGAGGACAAAAGTGAAAAATGCGCTGTCTGGAGTTGAATAACGAATGCTTTATGTTTTTTTGACTCAGGTTTCATCTTTTCCCTACCAGAAATGGTACACAATGTTCTACTAGTCTTTGTCACTGAGTTATGACACAGTCTGTATAGTTGTGAAGGTTTAATTTAGTTAATTTGATGACATTTTTCAGTTTAATTTTGATTAAGTTTTGTTGCACTTCTGCACTTTCAATACTTTTGGTAAATATCGCTGTTATTCATAATTATTAATTCAGTTTGAAAACACTATTTAATGTAAGGATTTTTTTTGTGGTTTGAAGGCGTCGACAATGTAAGGATCATTTTGTAATTAGTATTTTTATGATTGACGAGGAGGGAGAGGGGTTCAAAACTTCATGCCTGGGTGAATAGTTTGAAAAATGATTGATGTGTATCCATATTTTCTGAATTTTTTCAAACCTCCTATTCCAATAACAAAGTCATTGTTTGGTGAAACCGGACGAAAATAATGGAGTTATTAAAAATTTTTAGAAAATGATAAAATGCATCCCTTTCTACAGTACATAGTTTTGCCCCTTTTTATACTGCTCAAACACTTAGTATGATTATGTTTTCGATAGCTTGCAACTTTACATTATTTTGAGTTGTAACAGGTGACCACATTAGCATGTGATATTGTAAACTCTGCATGACTATTCAAAGAGTATCGGTAGTTTTTTCTGTTATACATTTCGAAAGTATGAAACCTGGATTTATGGTAACTTATCTACCAATGACAAAAACGTTAATGTCACATATGCCTTAACTGCTCGATATACTACTGTACTGCAGATACATTAGAATATTTGAAAAGGATAGTAGGTGTTTAAGCGTTATTTCGAAATTTGCTGTACACTTCATCGTTGATCCGTCAGAACTTGAAATAGAAAGAATTTGGCATAGTATATTATTACATTTGGTTTTCATCAGCATCACATTTTTCCCCTCGAGGAAATTTTATAAGATTTTATTCAAGGCAAGCAAACTTGATAGGTAGAATTGGAACCACTGGCATGAAATGATTTCAATGAAAACACATCTTTCCACATACCAGAACTAGCATCATCACGAGATAAACAACTGTTCTAGCTGACTTCAAAATTCTGATATTTTCGTTTAAGGGCGATTTTCTTATGAGCAAAGCTCTCAAGCAATGCGACGCAGGATGGCCCACCATGGTATAAAATTACTCCTATATAGAGCGTTGGCTTTTCGCCCAGCAGATTCATTCGTTGAAGAAAAAATTCCAGTATTTGTCTCTAGTAGTTCCATTCGTGGTTCATCCAGACATTCAGTGGAAATTCGATTATTATTTTTTATAAACACATTCTTTTGATTCACAACTTTCACAGCTCCATTATTTTTCGTTTTTAAAAAAAAAGGCATGTGCTTTTTCAATTGAAATATCATTTTTTGGCAGAAAAATTTTACATACAGGATCTTCCTTTGAAAAAAAAGGTATTTAAAACAGACAATAGAAGATACGTTTTCCAATTTTTTTTTCCTCTCAATAAGCGTAAAAATAGTACTAGTTTGCCAATTCAAATGATTTCATATCCCCATTAAAAACAAAATTAGCAGCAGTGCGTACTCAATTTGGATGAAACTCATTTATAGTATCTTTGAAACTGTAATGATTAGCATTACACAAATTTAGATTAGGGTAATTAATGCACCGAATATCTCATCTGACGAAAAGGTCTGACTCTCTCTTTTCTTTCAAAGTACAAACTAACCAGCGTGTACCCAACTTAAAAACCATGTTCATTTATTCGTTGCGTTAAGCTTTTATAGTGTCTGCATACGAGTTTATGAGAACAGAAAAATCTGCTCTCATCAAACCAATTAGATAGATTGTGTTAGTGCACAACGTGTATGCCCTTCTGGCAAATAGCCTCGTCGTCTCAGTTTATGGAAGGCCGAGGGGATCCCGCAATTGGATTATGTTATTTTGTTTGCTTTCGGAATGCTGGCGTCGGGTCGGCTAACAATTTCGAAACAAATTTCTTTTTATTTCACGTTATAACCGTACACGCCGAATGAATTCATAAAGTGTATGCACTGCTAATATGATTCCCTTTGTCGAGTAATGTTAGTTGGTTTTCGGTCGAAAGCAAGACCAGTGAGATATGGCTGCAGCCGTGATTTTTTGTAAAAGCTTCTTGCAAGGATACGACATGTTTTGTGATCAACTGCTTCTGGCTGAAAGAAAGTTTATGAGACGTGGTAGTAACTTCATTGATCTGCAGGAAAATTAAAGAATAATTTAGTAAGTTCATTTTGATCACTTTTTCCATTAAAAAGGATTATCACAGTATGTCCTAGATGAGGAGTGTAATTACAGCTTGAGAAAAACACTATTCTATTCTCAAATAAATGTTTTTCTTGAACCCATTCATATTGCATCAACTAATAGTGGCGTTTATGAGTGAGCATCTCCCCTACAAACACTCCATCTATGGACACGACAGAAGTATCAAATCATGAATATCGATAAGAAATGGCAACCAAAGATCGTCCGCTTTCTTCTCTAAATCTCTAGAATATTATAATTGAATTTGATTTGCTGAAAAGAGATTAAACATCAATATCATATAATTTGTATACAAGTACCTATTCTTTAATTTTTCATAACTGAATCATAATAAATTATATTTTTTCGACAAAGCTGACATGTGACGAACCGTTATGAACATCAATTGGATTTTTTTTCCTTTAATGACTGCGACATCCACATTATTCCATCAAATAATACTTCACACCGTATTCGTGAATGATCATTTTGCGGTTTGTCAGCTAGCAATCCATTTAAGAAACCCATTGTACTTACCCGATCCTAATCGTTTTCTTATGTACCAAATTAAATTGAAACAGCGATCCCAATTAAAATAGGATGCCCGCACGATGGCGTCCCATCTGACAATGCCGTCGCTTTCGTCGACTTGATGTCGTCGTCCAACCTCCTCTCCTTGTCAATCATTCTCGCCGCCAGCGGGCATCCTAGATGGTTGTGAGGGTATGTGTTGGTTAAACAATTAAAGGATCAACGGTTCATCTCTGAGAATTAAACCACCAAACCTTCCTAGTCGAGGAATCTAGCCAGATAGGCAGGTTAGTTCAATTCTGTTTCGACGGATTTAGGATGTTCATGATTATGAAATACTTTCGGAAAGTTGCCATAGTAAGCCGCAATATCCTCTTTAGTCGGGAGATCAGAGTAATTTCCGTCATGCCTGAAACCTTCACTATTTATTAGCTTATAAAATTTTTATTGTCAGAAATTTCCTATTACGCTTTTTTTAGGAAAGGCTGTATTGCATGGTATTCTTGCACGTTTGTGTTGGACTATGAAAACTGTACAAAGGATCTTCGATGCTCGAAAAGTAACCTTTTTGTTTGACTTTTAGAAGTGGTTTGGTTGGTATCGAAGCGTAGTATGTTGTCTAGCTGTGTTATAGTCTGTATCTTAGTGACCGATGTTTGCTGAGGATCTTAATATGTAATCCCATCATATGTCATATAACTTTTTACAATCTGTACCATCCAGTTTGCATCTGAAAGACTCTTCTGTGTATGCTCTACATATATTTGTATGAGGAATTTTTATTGTCGTTTTTTTTTTGTAGGAGTAGAAAGCCAAACATTTTTTTCAAAAAATCCATTTTCAACTTAAACAACATGAAATTTTTAACTTGCTCACCTTTTCTTCTTACTGATGCAATGCAATGATCTTCAAGTTATGACCGTGTGTTATGGGATACCAGTGCTCCAATATAAAAGCATACTCATTGTATTCCTTTAGATCACTGTAATCACTCATTGCGGTAATACGGCAAAGTTGGAGTTTTCATACATAAATACTTTCATACCTGGCCTCTTGAATGCATTTATTTCAAATCATTCAATATCATTTTAGGTTTCACAGATAGAGCATTTCAGTATACCCAACATTCTCACATTTCTATTGAAACCAAATGAAACCCAAAGACAAAATCATCATACCCAGAACCGCGAAACCATATATGATGATAGTTCAACCTGAAATATGGTATACTCATTCATTGTTATCATAAATGAAATGCACTAGTACATTGAACAGGGTACTAATAATATTCCAATACTCAATTGGACACGCGCATAGCAAATAACTTCGATCAGACACTCGCATAGTGGTATATAGCTGAATGGACCTCACAGTGGAAGCCATTGGATGAGAAAATAAAAACAAAAATACATACAGATGTACTGTGGTAATTTAAAATATCAACATTGACGTTGTTTTTTTATAGCAAGCTAAAGAATAGAATCGAACAGACCATAGGAAAAAACTGATAACCCGGTAAGATGAATTGTAAAAGCGAAAAACCTGATTAGGCTAGAAAAATGGAGCATATCAATTTGAGGATTGAATTATTAGAAAAAGAAAGAGAGAAAGCAATTATGTTCTTTCAGATGCCAATCGGAAGAAAAGAAACCCTTCGTTACAACTACTTCCATATTAACATTGAATTACACAACGTGATAAATGAATGACCATTGTTATAAAATTTCACTCACAGGAATATCTACTCGTATCATCTTCAAGCAGTAGGTACTTCTCGCTTACGGTCGAAATCACTTGTCTTCAATGCCTCATCAGCACCTCTTTGAACATTTTAAGTCGAAAATACACATATTTCTTACACAAAACTACGACTTTAGCCACAAGAAGAGACAAATCTACTTATGTAACGATGCCAGTACGTAAAGTACATTCATGCGGTTAGTTGATTTGTCTAATCCAAGCCTCAATAATTTGAAGCAGCCAAAAAGCCAGAAAGCTTGTTTCGGAATTCACTACATATTGTTATTCTTTTATGGTTCTGAAGAAAAGACCGCGATGGTATATTTTCATCTACCGAAGGATTACTCACTACACCCATTTTAATGTTTGAAAGGAGGGTGATATAATCCTTATCATATCTGAAACGTTAGTTACCTCAAGCTCATGCAGGTTATAATTGTCTTTTATATCATACGTTTAAAATTATTATTTGAGGAGTTGTGACAATTTCAAAACTATCCTGCAATAAAATGAGTTCAAGCACCAATTCTCCACATGCATGATGAGAAAGATAGCAATTGCGTTGGTTTGGTTTTATGTAGGTTGAACTACTACTTTTCTTCAAGTGAATTTTATCACAGGTAAATATTACTAGTTGCTGTGACTAAAAATGTTGGCATATTTCTCTTTTACCTTTGTGGAGTCGTGGCGGGTCGCCAGTTCCATATAAAAGTCAATAATCGCAACGGCGATATTCAGCTACAGGCCATTCATAAATCTTGAGACATATTGCATGCAGAAGAAGCCTCATTTGTAATATTTCTAGTTTCCCAAATTTAAATCTCAAGTGATGTGGGAAATTGTATACTTCTTCCGTTATTTCCTCGACGACTTCATCTTTTCTTTCGGATTGCACATTTCCAAACAATAGCGCAATCGGATTTTTCCCCGTCTCTCCGACACAATCGTCTCTTTTTATTGTGTGTGCATGGTCTTACTTTTGCTCATGGAACACAAATAGGACTAGCCAATCTGCCGGAAAGGCCGGATCCAATTTTTGCAGTTTCGCATAACATAAAGAGATTCAAGTTTATTGCCTTGTTTTGTTTTCGAGGCGTTCCCTTTTATTTGCTATATCCTCGTTCTGTTCGCATTTCGAAACGCATGACTTGTTTTCTCTATTAATAATTCTTCGAGATTTTTCTAGGGCTTATGAAACCTAAATGAAAACGGAACGAGGAGTTTCTCGGGAATCACGAATCGGCGGATGGCTGCGGAATGCCTCTTTGAAAATAAACGAGTTGGTGGCAAAGTTTTGCAGCTCTCAATGGACGTAAATAGAATTAGAAGATGTAAATGCAATGGGAACTAATTGAGGAAAATCTGCTATTTTTTCAACAGATTTAACAGTAAATGTCCCATCGATCCTAATAGTTTTTTTTAATCACCAGTTGTTCAAGAGAAAATTGAAAAAATGTTGAAAATTGTTGAATTTTTTTATGAAATCTTCAAAGACACTGATTCATCAAAACATTTTAAGGGTCAGTATTCATTATCAATATAATAAAACTGGTAATGGATCGCTGAACATAGAATATAATTGATAGGAATCTTTATTAACTCAAGTACATATCAAATTTCGTCTGTACATTGTGCGTGCTAATCTCAAAAGTTCGCTCAACATTTGGTGTTTGATTTATTTCAATCGGGTCATAAATAGATAAGTTATGTTAATCATGTAATCAAGTAAAATATTCGTTAGAAATAAAGTCTAAAATTGTATTGTCCAGTTAGTTTTGCTGAAAATTCTGTTGTTGAAAAAGATTTCCTTATGAATTGAAGTTTGGCAAATTTTTTCAAACTTTTTGCTGTTAGAAAATTCGAAAAGACCCTGACTCCAAACGAATGAAGTCGTGGGCATCAACTAGAATTTACTAAAATCTTCTCTGAACATTCGCACTGAAAACCCCAACACGTGTTTCGTTTCCTTCACAATTGCTTCTTCAGATGTTTAATTCAAAGTTATTTTCTTTTTTTTTTAGAGCACGTAAATAATAGCTTGTTTTTTAAAAATGTGTTTTACAATCAATTGATCTATTTTTATTTTACCAACAACAGCTTAGAACAGTTATTTTTACGTGAAGCGAATGAATGCTGTCGACGAAAAAGATAGTGCCTTGAGTATAGAACTTCAAAGTGTCTACTAACTTAATATCATAAAAATAAATCATAAAAAGATTCTCATCACAATAATAACAATTTCTTTCGAATTCTATGAACTTCTGTTTTTTATCTATTTCAAGAAATACCTATTTACTTCTATAACGTACTGATTGTCTTAAGAAATGAGATGGTCTAAGTACAATCAAAACCAAATCATCGAATTGGTATTTACCTAAATGTGACTTATATTATGTGTCCAAGAAGGGGCACAAAGAATCGGAACCGTAAGAAATATAGAGTCAGTTGATTAAGGAAAAAGTTGCTGATTTTAGCTTGCTTGAATTATGATTTGAAATTTACTAATTTATATGATATAACTTTTTTTGTATGCTGAGGGAGAAGTAGAAAATCAAAAGAATGTAATGTATGATTTCTTGTCAAAATTCTTCACATTGAATTATTGATTAATTAAATGTTATCAGTGTTTTTCAATAAATGTAATATAGTTTTTCATCAAGTATTATTCATTAACTAATTTGGGTTTATGATGTATTTCTTCACATTATTTTGTCATGTTGATTCACAACTTGTGGCCTGTTAACATTTAAAGTTCTTCAGTGGAAATCGATAAATTGAGTCACATCGTCCGTGTCTCGAGGCTCTTATCTCCATTGTTCTGATAAGGCTAGTTAGACTTTTTATCTGAAACCTTAAAGCCGTTTTCGATATATAGTGATAGCAATAAAGTTCACAAACAGCTAATTAGCAACATTTAAAAACTGGTCCGGTCGGCTTTAACGAAAAACCTAATCTGCACTCTGCAAAAGCCGGGCTGAAACGATCTCACGTACGTAAGCCTTCCTAGCAATTAGCGAGAATAAATCACTTTTTATAATCTCGCTGCATGGACCCCTATCAGGGATATGCAAATTTTTTGCCATTTGTTTTTTACGGATCAGTTGGCAAGGATTTTTCGACTTGTCACCACGGCAAGATATCAGGAAGTTTTTGACTGAGTTTACGTTTTTCACAACTTCTAGCTTGATGATTGAAAATTTCTTGTCAAGGGAATACCTGACTTATTTTCACAAAAAAAAAGAGAGATTACGAAAGTATCCTTGAATTTTCCGTTTATGAAAAGTATGTGTGTCTGTACGTTATAGCACCTTACATAAGTAAACAGAAGTAAATTCACTCCCGTCGGTCTCTTTGATGTTTCGGATCGAGATTTTATTTTTTGCTGGCATGTGGCGGGGCAGGAAGGTGTCGGCTAAGAGCTGTTGTGCACCTCTGCACGAGGTTCGATCAAAAAATATGTGACCATGATCTGACTTCATCATTGCTACGAGTAGCTCCCAATGTGTTTTTGAAATCTCTGGTAATTTGAATAGGAGTTGGGTTTCTGGCATATCCACAAGTATTTCTAAGTTGACCAAAATAATTTTCCACACAGTCCTGATTTATATTCCTCGTCAATATGTAGGAGTGTCCTTCACTATGTAGGTTTTCCCAAAGTTGCAGAAATGCCGAAATTGTTATCTGCCACCCCTCAAAGAATCTCATTTGTCCAGTCGTGTTTTTTCCTTTTTTTGATATTACTGTTGATTTGCTAAACAATTATAAAACAACGATAAAAATAAAAACAACAATGAAAATTGATTGGCGCTCCGGGGCGACTTCATCTGAAGATCTTGATTTGCCAATGTCCTCTCTCTCATAGAACAAAATGTAGGGTGTCTCCAGAGGCTCCAATAGATTTAATACATCGCCAGAACACTTCGTGACACGACTATCGTCAAACTTGAATCAGTACGTTTCGTCTTTGACCAAGGCATAATAATGACCAAGTTCAACGCCAGAACCACAGTGAACATTGACTGCATGAATATTATATTAGTGGTCTGTTAGATTGAAATTTTCATCTATTTCGAACCTTCGAAAAAGTTTCTTTCTTCCGTCAGAGGTTGAGTCTTATTTGAAGATCATCAGTGTTATTATAAGATTGACTGGTGCCTCAGAAAATCAATTTGTTTTGATGTTATAAAAAAAGGTTTATTGAAATCTTTCACACCGTCAAATGCATTTGAATTCAAAATATCAAACACTTTATCCATTTTTTCAATGAATGTAGCCGTTTTTATTGCTGCTGATGGTATCTGATTGAAACGCATAGGCATTCATCGCTGTAGCTACCGAATGACTGAAAACTTGACTGTCTAATTTAACCTTCATCCTTTGAAAGTTAGTGGGAAATAAATGAGAATCAGTAAGTTTGGGTGCTAGTCTACATTGCTTTTCCTTATCCAAGTTGTAAAGTTGTTCAAGATGACTTTTGTTCATTGTATATTCATCAAATTTCAAAAAGTCACCGAAAAAATGGTTTCTACTACATTTCAGCAGATGTAAAATATTTTTTTCTCATCAGCAAAGAAATATGGGTGCTCTACAGTCACTTCGAAATCTTTTCTGGCAAGTTTATAAAAATTAGAACCTAAATCTGAAATGATACCCCTAACTCTCAATCCAATTTTTGATAATTGCCTAACAGCTTCAATCACAATGCTTTTCATATCCAGTATTGATGTGGATGAATTGGTAAAAAAGTATGCAACAGGCTGTTTCCAGTTCGAATGTATGCCTTTTGCCATGACTACTAAGGCATTTGCAGAATTTCATTTTGTTTTGAATCGTTTTTCTGAAATATTTTTTTTATATTATTGGGTTGGTTGCTGTAAATCAAAACTTCAATATAAAATACAGATTTCTTAGTTTTGGGTTGCCTAGTTTGCTAATTATAAAGTGTGTCAATCGAATGAAGTTCTAATGTTTTTTGTTATTGATGACAGAATCTAAGAAAATCCATATTTGCTATTTATAGTAGATTATCTGGAACATATAAATGGAAAGTAGGCTCCAAAAAAGGTTATTTGAATATACATTTCATACTTTGGTTTTGCAAAGATTTCAGTGGAAGTAATTGTTTTCCTAAAGATACAAATCAAAACTTGATGTGGTTCAACAATTATTTTCCTTTGTGGATTTTCAGTGGAACAGAAGGCATATACTATTCGTGAAGTTCAATTTCATCAAATTAAATTCATAATAAGAAGTCTGCATATTAATGACCTATATATATGACCTATAACAATTTATTTTATGATTTTCGTCATTTGTTTACTTTACTTCAATCTTCCATAATAAATAATAGAAAAACATACCTTTTTTCATCAATTGGAAATCGAAAAAAATGAATACCGACATCACCCTGCAAATGACAGCAACCCACAGCTTGACAGTTGCTCATTTTGAAACTAGACACAAATTTTTCACAAATAAAAAACCACCACTTACAACGACTCACTCTGTAATAATATTCCATGCCTCAATTTGGCTCGCTTGGTAAACGCCTCAGATTCAGTCGGTTGCGCTGTAGATCGGCCGCGCATAAAATTCGAGGTGGGGAATCGTGACCCAATTATGGCGGAGAGTGAACTTACTGGTATTCACTTCTATACTGGATTTATAGTAACTTGTTTCGTTCTTTAACAGTTTTTTCAATAAGAGCAACTCTAAACACTACATTTATTTCGAGATCACTTCTGACGTCAACAGAAACGGAAAGTGTGGTTGAAACAATGAAATAATGTGTTTCGTATTCAATTAGTATGCAACATTTGTGAATACAAATTACTGATCAATGGACCCTTCGCTGGTTAATATTACACGACAGCTTTTATGGGTGAACTTTTTTATCTGTTTACCCTGTATAAAAATTTAGAAGATTCTCTACCAATGTACTTTGGTTCATTTTTCAGAATATGAAAGGTTGAATACACAAATAACATCAATAGAGTAATTTATCATTTACAAGTTGACCGCAAAATTGCATAATTTCTTATGTAAATCCAAACTGCAAGTAGGTTCTGTGGTGTTGCCGGATGGTTTTTGTCATTTGAATGTTTTTTATATTCAGACTGGGGTCCTAACGAATTTCTTTGTTTTAAAGATCTCATGTACATTTAGAAACGCTGTTCATATTGGGGATATTGGCAGAGAACGTGTCTTCATAGGCACAGTTCAAAACTTGATATCATTTGAATTATCATTGTGGAATTTACCTTTTCTGTGAGGATCCGTTTTAATTTTAACTCTTGAGTACCAAATGTGTAAGTTCTAATTTATATCAACTTCAAGCCAACTTTTTTGCATAAACTCGTATATAATATAAATCAGTTATATGTTCAATAAATATTCTGGTAAAAATACTTTGACTATGATTCGATAACATTGAAAAAAATCAAGATTAATTCTCACTGAAAAATAATTTACATTAAATAAAAAGTTCCTTGAATGTTTTCCAGAAGTTTCACCTGATAATTTATTCACGCTTGCAGTCATTTTATTCGAATTTGAGACATATTACAAGATTAACGATAAATCCCACGTCGTTGGCATTGCCAAAAATCTGAACTTTGAAAACGACTATTACCATTGCGACGTTCTTGACCTTGGCTCATTCCTAATCCTAATGAATATTACATTCTGCATGTCAAGGTCGCCCTAAGATATTCCTAATTGAGTTTTTTCCAAAATGCTATGACATAATAACTGTATCGCAGACCAGATGCTCGCTGCCTAAACGAAATACATATTTCTTGGCAGAAATTATTTAGTATTCCAATATAGCGCGGCATATTATGTACCGGCTGCAGGATTTTATCAGATTTTACGGTTTTGTAAGAAGATGGCGCTTCCATATATCTAGTTGGGGATTTTTCCTTTCAGATGCGTGCAGGTTGAACATAATAATAACTTTACCTATTACAAATCACATTGTTTACTCCTTTTCTACTGAGCTGATTAGCAAAAATTATCATCAACTATCGTATCTTTATCATTTCAAGAGTGGGAGAAATGATGAGTTGATTCACAAGAAAATCCCAAAAAGTTTTTTTACATTTGGGACAACGAAAAATTATACATGAATGTCAATAAATTGAGCGATAAAACACGTACTTTCATATAGCATTATTTTCTTTTACAAACGAGAAACCTGGAACAAATAGTTGAAGTCTGCGTTTAATCATACAATTGTAAGAAGGCGGCAGTTTCTTAGATTTTGAGATCAATTAATGACATATTATTATCGTGTAACAGTTTACATTGTTTTCATTTTGTTTATTGAAAAGTTTCTACAATTTCTATTATTTTATACAGAAATGGTTGTTTTCTCCTCTTATCAACTGTGGACGTTTCATATTTGTCAGTAATTATCGTAATTATAAACTTCAAACTCAAATTAGGAAATGTTTTGTCTATTCTTTCGAATCTGTCTGTTTAAAAATTTGTTTTTCCGTTAATCAGCTGTATTATATCGAAATAAATGAATTGCCTCAGATATCGGAGTTGGGATATGGAGTATCAAACCTATTGTAGTTATAGAGGAATTCAATGAAATTTAGCCAAATACAAAAAAATTGGGTTACTTTTACAGAAGCCACGTCGTTTCGTTTCCATTACTTCAATGGTATAACAGGTATATATACAGTGTTATCCACAAAGTATGCACCATATGGAAAACTTATTTGTTAAGGGTTTTTCGACAAAATGTTATTCTTGATAAAAGTTTTTGTATCCCCTAAAACTGAACATGCACTAACACAATACAGTAAAACACACGTAATATACGAAGAGCCTTCAAATATTTGATTTTGAGACAAGAGTAAAGTACTCTTATTTTTGAAAATCTTGGGAAATGTTATTTAAAAAAGTTGTTCAGCTTAAAAAAATATATCTAGATTTGAAGTAATGACAAAATTTACTAAAACGATAAATAGACAGCATCCTGTATTTTATTTTATTTTAAATGCCTGTAATATTACGAATTACACATATATGATGTTAACCACGGTAATTTTTTTTAAAGAGTAAAATAAAGTTTTTGGTGCAAAAATATTTTTATTTTTTGTTAACACCGAGAATTACTCAAAATCATACAGTAGTGTAACAAGAACTTAATATTCAATAATATCAAATCACAAAACATCAAAATGTAATGGGTATTTCGAAACAAACTCATTGATTTTCTGAAAAGTTTCGTGTCCAAAATAATTCTCCAAAATAATCTTCAGAAAATCAATGAGTTAATTCCAAAATACCTATTTTATTTTGATGTTTTGTGATTTGATATTATTGAGTATTAAGTACAATTTTGAGTAATTTTCGGTGTTAACAAAAAATAAAAATAACTTTGAAAATTATTTCACTCTTCAATAAAATTGACCGTGGTTAACACCACGGTTAAATCCTCTATACAGGATGCTATCTTTTTATCATTTTAGATTTTTTTTTCGTAGTCCCCATTTGAAAAAAAATAACATTTCCCGAGATTTTTCAAAATAAGAGTACTTTACTTTGAAGGCTACATTACGTGTGTTTTACTATATTTAGTTGGTGAATGTTTAGTTTTAGGAGATGCACAAACTTTAATCAGGAATAACTTTTTGTCGAAAAACCCTTAATAAATAAGTTGATAAAATTTTTTTTTAATTGATATTTAGCTATGTCTGTTTTCACATTAAACAAGTTTCCCATATGGTGCATACTATGGGGATGACACTGTATATATACAGTAAAATGGATTAACGGAGTCTCTCAGTCGAAAAATCAAAACTCTACTGTACTTTGCCAGGCTTTCGTTTCTAATGGGAAGCTTCTTCTGGGCAGTAAAAATGAAATAAGTGAAAAACAATGAGTTGAACATATAAACTGACGAAAGAAAGTTAGATATCCTTTCGTTGTCGTGTTGTCGTAACTACATATCACTATAAAACAATACTATACAAATGTACATAAATATTTCGAATCACTCTCAAAACACGTAACTCGAAAACCGATCAAAGTATATGGCGTCAACATTATCGCTGTCAATGGCTGTTCCTTGGTTATCACTATTTTATAGTGAATACGATGAAATTTCTTAGATCTTATACTCTCTACTCCCTTTGAGAATGATTCTGACTTTTCCCGTGACATGAAGTGTTTTTATCAAGGCAAAAAGTTGGAATTAATTTTCTAGGAGATGCTGTTCTGTTCGGTTCTGCTCCGAAGAATTTTGAAGACAACAACTAAAATATTTTTATTTTTCATTTTTTCTCATTGATTCGGCCGTTACTTGATGAAGATCCATAGTAATTTCATAAATTGCACCTTTCTTACGATTTGATTTCCACAAACTTTCTGTTGGTAGAGTTAAGGTGTAGTTTATGAAATAACTAAACATTACCTGTATTAACTTAAACAAAGCGAGTAGGTATACATTACCGTTACACAACACATATTACTTTGCTTTTTTCTTACATCAAATTTCCAATTTTTATCTTGGAAAATAATGAATTAAATGGAATAATGAGTATAAATAATAGTGAATATTTCAAAAACATGAGAATTAGATGTTTTTAATTGTAGATTGCGTGTAAACGCAATCACATCATCACAGCTCCATTTATCGTGATCGTGCATGCACACAAACACAAAATCTGTCCAACTTTATATATGTGAACAGTATTTATCTCCACCTAATGGCTTTCAGCTTTTCGGAAGTGTCATAAAGTTTTCCCATCTGCAGTCCTGAACTTGTCTAATGTCCAACTTGGTGCTTGGGTGACAAATGACGAGTTGCATAGGAAAGTTTTCAACCGTTCCTTAGAAATTTTATAAGTTTGAATATTTCACGACGTAAAGTGTACTTCAAGTGTGTAGTTTTCAATTACATTCAGTTTACAGTTTATACAGGTGTAGAAAAGGTAAACTTTTTAATTCACTCCGATAAGTTACCGTGTAAATTCAAAGTTTTTTCCAAATTAAAATGTATTATTTATTTAGGTTAGGTACTGATAAATGCAACATTTTTATTTGGGAGAATAATTTGAATTATCGGAGTGAACTGAGAAGTTCGCTCTTTATAATTCCCAAAATAAGCAGTTTTGATAATCCTTTGGATCATCAATACCCTTCTGACTTATTGCAAATCAATTACATACTTGGAAATCCCCCAAAAAGTCGATAAAATACTCCTATTTTCATATTTCAGTTATTACTAATAGATAAACATAATTTGTTCAGTATTACTTTCCACTGAAATTCCATTGTAAAATAATCACAATTTTGTTTTAAAGATTATCGATAACGGATTTTGTTCGTTTATTTTTATTCAAAACATTATCTGCCTAAATATAACTACTTCTAAATATTTGTTTGACGTTGCGTAATAACATTCTAATGCGATATGAACTGTTTTCAGTACGAGCATTATTAAACTTTCTCTCATGATCCATTCATTATGTGTTTATAGAAAGAAAGTTTATTGAAGTATCACGAAATATATACATGGTTATAATTTAGTTTTTAATTCTGTAGTTAAAGGATATTGCAAATGTTCTCTTATTTACTTTAAATACGACGCAAATTTTCTGTATTCATTAGAGAGTTTAATTCAAGGCAAACGAAATTTATTTTCACATAAGATATGTAAAAGCATAAGAGTATCTTTCTTAACATGGCGGTAGGTAGCCAGGCGACGTTTGTGCTTTGTTTACTCACTCGAATTGACTGGCGTGTTGGTCGGTGGTTCAAGCCCTATTCTGAACGATCGATTCACACTTGCTATCGCCAAACCCGTGTTAGGAATCACACGTTAAAATGTAAGACCTCGTTAATCCTCAACTCTCACAAGTTTCGACTTCTGAGGGTTGTTGTTCGTAGGGGTGCGACAGCTGGTTAACGGAAAAACATATTTTAAACAGATTTATATATTTATATACATAATCGTATATCAATTGTTTTCTCAGAAACATCATCAAACCTTTCACAAGATACACACTCAAAAAAGGATTTGATTTTTTGTTAAAAGATATAGAATGAGAAAGCCAAAAAGTTTTTTCCCGAAAACTATACTCTCCTAAAAGTATGCCCTTTTTAGTTCAAATAATTTATTGTTTTCGATCAATTCTGTATTCAATCAATTGAATATAAATGTACTTTGATTTGGTGTTACACGACAGTGCCAATTAAATATTTCTGATGGTTTATTACTGTTAACTTTGCATTTACACATATAAACAATGTTTATTCTGTGAATACAAAAATTAAATGAAATATTCCTACAGTTATCAGCAGAAGTTGCTTACAAGCCATTTATAAGTATTCATTTTCAATCTGTCGCTTCGTCGTCGAAATGTATTATTGAACTGGTAACAATATTACTCGAATACGGATATACATTCAGTTGTTTCCCATCGTATACAATGGTAGGGGAATGTCGGCACCATAGGCGCTAATTTGTGAATAAGCGAATATTGATGAGCGCAAATTCGGTTAACAAATTTTCGTTATCATCGGGAATGCATTATTTGTTTCTACGTCCGCGATAGTTCTTAATGAAGCGTGTTTCTGTTATAGTTCTGTAATAGAATTTTTAAATATGAATGTCGAAAAAACATCTATTTTTATTGAAGACTTACTTAATAGTTTCTTTTGAAATTTCTCTCATTCATTTTTTGTACTTCGTTTTTTAAATTATTTTTGATTTTATTATTCATTGTTAAAAATAACTGTAAATATAATTGATAATCACACTTCCTGTTCAGAATTAATGTATAAATTTCATTAAAATTGAAAAGAAAGTCCAAAGCTTCGAAACTTTTTACCCATAATTGAAATATTCAAAACTAATCAGTTTCATAAATGTTCATATAATAATGTATTTATTGGACAAGCTAAAAAGTTCCTCGATATTGAAAAAATGACTAGTAGAGCGAAAGTTGTACGCAGTTTAATGCTTTCACCGGTGACTATTATACGAATGATGTGATTCCAAATGTCAAATTCATTCTTATTATCGATCTTTGTCGTAAAGTGGCAGAGATATTCCATAAAGCAAAACCTCCCAAGTAACTATTTCCGAATTTTGTCCAGTATCATTTCTATAAGAATGCCGAATGCTTCTCGATGTTGTAATTCGTTAGTATCACCATATATACATTTCACATGCCTCAGATAAATAAATTACTATTAGAAAATTTTGCTGGGTGATGGCAGGAATATAGTGATATTTCGATAAATCTATACTTATAAATGCGAAAGTCGCCAACTTAACACTCACACATTCATATCTGTTTCCCCGTAGTGGTAAGTCCTAGAAAGCTAAAATTTGGTATATAGGTGCTTCTTAGATCTTAGATGCGCACCAAGAAAGGATTTTCAAATATTCCAACTGGGGCGCCCTGCGTGGAGGTAAAAGTTGCGTGTTTACATATGGAAATTACCTTTTCATCACTGTCTCTCCGTATCGCTATATTTTCCGATGCTGAATTTATGTAAGTTCGTTTTTTTATTAGATGTATATATAATGAAAAAGGATTTTAAAATATTCCAACTGGGACACCCCCTGGGGATAAAAGGGGTGCGTTTACATAAGAAACTCACCTTTTCATCACTTTCTCCGTACCGCTATATTTTCAGACGCTGAAATTTTGTATATAGTTTCGTTTTATGTTGTATATGGACAATAAGAATGAATTTTTGAATATTCCAACTAGGGCGCCTTAAATTTCCTGTGGGTGAATTTATATATGTAGTATTAGCATTGCACCTCTGCGGAGCCGGGGAGGTGCGCTAGTCATTTCATATTGGATTCAGGCAGAATTTCTGAGCGAACTGTAAATAACTTCAAACTTCAAAAATGATCATTTATATTTATCTTTTCATTCCAAATGATCTCAGTAGGTTTTACTTTTTTGAGAGAAGAAAAAGGATGTATAAAATTCTACTCCACCAATGACCTCATATTTTTTCGCGTCTTATTATGGGAAGCCATTTGAGCAATACTGGTTCAGTTGTTAACTTCAATTTTTGTGCGTCTTGTTTTTTCAGTTCATGATGATGTGGTAAACAATTCCGTTATTTACATTTTGCGGTGTCGAGAGGAAACATCGAATGCAGTTCTATCCAAGCGACATTATCGATGTATTCGATATCAAAATCCGACCCGTATTTCAGCAGCTCTCGCTATTGGTCGTCGTTGTTGTTGGGAAATTGAAACTTTGTTATACCCACCAAACGGATACGTATGACATAGATTTATATCCGCGCAACTTTCACTCTCCTTGTATCGAAAGCTCAAGATCGCATACGCAAACATCACCTTTTGGCTTGTTCCTACGAAGGAACTATATTTATGTTCGTATCAGAAAAGAAAATGTCGTGAAATGGCCGATTAACCTCAAAATATTTCTGAATGTCCCATGTTCTTTAAAAAAAAATTGAATGGATAATTTTTATATACTCGAACAATCTAAGTAGATAAGCTAAGATAAAAATTTGGCGCTCATAATAAACGTGTTTGTCAATTTTTTTTGAAATAAAACTCGAGAAAATCGCGCACGTAAAAAAAGTATCGAAAATAACAAGAAAACTGCGCCTATGGTGAGAGTTTGAAAACATCATAAAAATGGAAATGTCAATTTCATTTTCAAATTAATATGAAACATTTCATAATATTTATCATAAATGCTCAATTTCTTAGGGCGCTTCGGCTAACTATGGACAAAAATTGTATGAATATATGACATTTTCAATAGTTCGTATCTACAGATCATTGCAACTTCTAATAATATACGTTCGTTCAACGAGATGTGCCCAAATATCTATTTCAGAAATAATTATTTTGTTAGCAACTTATTAACTTTTGTTATTAGTCAGTGGGCTATGCCTGAAGACTGGCAGTAAACAAATCTAAAAGAATGAACTTCAAACGTTCAAGCCAGTCTCGAATTTACCTACACAGTAGATTGAATGGACTGACGCCTTTCAGAAAACAACTGATAAGCAGTTGGTTAGTACCATGTCCACTAGATGAAGTGACATTTTGTTGTTCGCTCCAACTTAGGAAGAGAAATGAAGTACTTTGAAAGTATTGCATTTGCAGGAAATGTTCTGTGAAAATTCCTGCACTGACGCCTGTCAGATATAATCCAACCCCCATTCGTGGTATTAGCCAGGGGAGTAGTTGTTTTCTGATAGGCGTTAGTCCATTCAACCTACTGTGTAGATATATTCGAGACTGGCTTGAACGTTCAGAGTTCATTTCTTTAGATTTATTAACTTTTGTCCGATCACGGTCAGTTGAAATCAAATAATAAATGATTCCAATGATTAGGATGGTAATATCGAATAAATAATTACATGAAATTTGGTAATGAAAACGTTAATTAGTTAACTTCTGTAGAGTAGCCAGCACCCTTATAAGAATGGTGTATTTGGTAGTTTATCATAAAATATTTTTTATTTACTTATTCCAGTATCAAAAATTCCAAATATTGTGTTTATGTGATTCGCAAAAGTAATTAGGTTCATAAAACCCATTCAAAATTTAAATTCAGATCTTTTCCCAAGTCAAAATCAAATATGGATAAATTCATGCCTTCCGTAATAAATAATGGAAAACTATTCTTCTTCTTAAAGTTTTGGCACGTGGTCAATTCATTGGAATTGTTTATTCTTCTACCCAAAAATCGAAAATTTGAATTATTCATCAGAAATGGACGATTAATAAAAAGTGAGACTGTCCCAACTAATGCGGAAAGGGTGGTAACCTCGATAGTATTAAGAATGGAGTTTCCTTATTGGTAATTGCCGTGCTTATCGAACTACATAAAATATTAAATTGAGGAAAATAATTAATCGTGCCTACGAAATCAATTTTGCCACCTCATTCTTCTAGAACTTCGCGCCCTGGCCAGTTGGGGTTCCTGGAGCCGGTACTGGTTATATGATGCGATATTTAATATAAGGATCAGATTATGCGTGACAGAAATGATATTATATCTTGAGATATTCTTTCTGTTCGCAAATATTTGCACAAGATATTTTTAAATTCACTTGAGTTGGATGGTAAATGAAGCGAACGAATGGCATGTATAAAATATAACTTTGATAGGCATTTATGACAGATGTTCCCCGCGCCGTGTTTTACCTCTGTCATCACTGCAGGCTTGTACGGATAAACAGGACCGTCTGATTTTTTGATGTCGCCATTGTGTCGAGTCTCTCTTCGTTTGAATCCAATTCCAAATTAGGGCTGATTGAAATCAGTAAATATCGTTTGAATCAATTTATATAGAATAATCAGAAATACTTTCCGATCAAATAATGATTGTCTATAATAAGTTGATTACACAAAAATATGCAATAATCAGTTACTTGCAAATAATAATCAAGGGTTTCTGAAAAATACTGCAGCCTAATGTCTTATTGCGTTTCCCCTCATCTTTTTCATGACATGACCAATAATACCCACATTCTTGTTTCCTGAGAACTCATCTGCACATGTCTCTTGCTGAACGTATTTCATATTTTTCTGGACACAATTTGTGTCCAGAAGAATATGAAATTTTTTGCCTATTTTGTTCAGATGTCCTCTGGATTGACAGTGTTCAGTGAGAAGCCCTGTGATTGTTCTTAGCCGATATCTGCTTTGTCGAAGCAGTTCTTTTTTAATTGTAATCATTACCATTTACGTGCTCAGATAAATCACAAGAATGTGATTCTCTTACGTCTATGGGATATGATGCGGATATTTGAATTTCAGTATGCGATATGCTACAGTATCTGTATGGAATTTTCCAAATAACATAAATTCATGTTTACGTGGGATATGAGTTTTGATCATACTATATGATTTTAATATGGTTAATTCATTCGTTTTTGTTTCTAATTTCAAAGTCATTTTTTATTTCTCACACTGTAGTCTTGTAACTGTCTTCATTTTGATTTAGATCAATCTCCAATTTCAGTCTCAGTACTCATCTGCTAATCAATGATATATTCAATTCTATAGTGTCGACGATAATGTCTGATGCTTATACATTTCATGCTTATCCGTTTAAAATATGTCTAAAAGTTGATGGACAATACCCCACGAGAGGCATCGATCATAACATTTTGTTGACACGATTTGATATGACATCTTTGGAAAATAGGAGACTTATCATTGGCATAAAATTCCTGCATAAATTACTAAACAACAATATTGACAGTATTGCTTATTATCTTTGATAGAAATTTGATGTTGTCTCCGAAAAGTCTTCACTGTGGAAATTGGGGACAACATCCCTACATCTCACGCTGTCAACTCTAAAGGAAGCAGTTCCTGACGAAAAAAGCAGATGATCAAAAAACTCGACGCTCATTTCGAGGGCCAACACAATAATCCAAAACCAACGTAACGTTACGGTTTCTGAAGTAGTCTCGATGCTGGCGACGCCTAGTCAGTTAGATAACTGCAAAAAGCTTCCACGAATTCTCCGAATTTATTACGCAGACAATTCGAAATGTAGGAGATGTCGTGAAAAGGACCGCGAATTTCAAGTTTTACGACACTAACAGAGGGTCAAGATTGTCGTAAGGGCGGTCGTATTGACTAGATTAAGATATGCAAAAGGAGTGATATTGTGAGAATTCCGAGAACGCTTCCGGAACTTTGCTTGTATTCCATTATTGGCTCTGCTTGTAAAACCCGTAGTCTATTGCTTTTTAGGATACTGCAGAATTTGTTATTGACGAATGAGCGGTGATTTAGGATCGTTTTTTGTGATAGTACCTAATTTCAACGTCATTCAAAATTATCGGAAACAATATACACTGCAGCTAAAAAATACTGGTAACTAAAATAATGCTACTATTTAAAGCCTTTATAACTATCAATTTTTTGCTTCATAGGCATTTATATTTTTATTGTTTTACACAAGGTTTTGAAGAGTAATTCGCCTAAGCGAACATTTGATTAGTATATTCCTTTCTTGAGGTATTTTGAAAGGTTCTTACTGAAAGCATTAGTACTGTTCGTTGAATTACATTTTTGGATATTGCTCTAGATAATAATGTGGATAATCAATTCATTCTATAGATACTTATCATACTTACCAATTCCTGAAAATACCCTATTAAAATTGTTTCCTTGACCCCCTGGACTATTTTTCTGTTTTTCCTTATTGATTTACTATTTGAAGAATATCTCTTCCTTATTGCATTACATGTGTTTTACAAATTAAATAAACAGATCACATTGTTGTAGCGAAAAAATACATCAGAGATTCTTGTCTTTGAAGCCGAAAAGCTCATAATGCATTTTTGTATTCTAATTGAACTCACAGAGTGTCTCGATATTTTAGAATACTGCATGGAATAAAAACACCTTTCAATTTCATTTGTTCAATGCTTGCTGCCACCATTAAAATTGTCATTTTATTTGTAACAGTATGATTAACTATCTAGATTGAAAAGCATCACTATAATGATCATCATGAATGATCATTATAGTGATGAATAGGGATAGTTTCGATTTTGGATTTTCCAGTGTTAAGTTTTTTTTTCGTCATTAATATTCACAGCTTCAGCAAGTTGTCTAATAATCGATTATTTTTCATGATTTTAAATAGAATGAGATTCTCTTTTTTATTTTAGTTTCAAATTTGGAAAAAGCATCCTAATTACATACTCTTCAAAATATGCCTCGATTATATACCTACTCATTATATTTGAGCAATTTTTGAGGTAATTCATATATTGTTCTGAATGAAACTTTCACACATATAAATCTTAACTGATTCTAGTTCTATTAGTTTATAGGCGAAAGTAAAACGTGATTCAGTTGAATTAATATTATATTCCAAAGTATAATAAACCTTCAGTAGATTTGACAGCACTACATGGTCTTTAAGAATTTATCCATTCATGTTCAAACGCCTTTCAAGCATGCACTCCGCAACAAATCGGCTGGAAAGAAAACATCCATGAAGACAATATTGTGGCATAAAATGCTTCCCCCGCCATCTATCTTAAATTTTACGAGTCATGCACGACGTGGAAACCCCAATGCGATTTTCAATAGAAGCGATTTACGATTATATTTTATGCATGAAGGGTATGTTGTAAAATTTTAAAATATGCTCTCAAATATGCAATACTGTTTTTTTTTCTCCGATGTGAGGGTTTTCTGGAAACCGTAAATGTTTGATTTGATTAATTGGATGTTTGCTTAGGGCGTTTGGTAAATTTTTTATCAAGATTATCTGGAAGATTGAAGTTCTCATCGCTGGGAATAGGAATTTGAGTGAGGCTTTTTGCAAAATAAGTAAACTTATTCAATGAATCTAAAGTGGATATCCAATTCTGTAGTATTCATCAGTGAGAAATTCATATTTGTAGTATAGTATATTACTATACAGTAATATACTATACTATCGAAAATAGCCATGAAAAATCGAATTAGCTCCTAATTGTCTGTATAATTCTAAAGTTTGGCTTTCTATAATTTATCTGCCAAAAGTTTTTGTTTATTAAATGCATTTAATCACAAATACATCGTCCAATATTAGTGACGTTACGTAAAAAAAAAGAATTAGTTTTGATTTCTGGAGATGCAGTTATATTCATTGAATGCCATCCAGAAAAACAAATTCACTATTTTACGGTCATTAGAAGTTTGAAATATTCTAAACAGTTGTAAAGAACGTACAAAAAACCGTGTATAAGAAATAAAAGCAGCAATTATTGATAACTCTAAAAAGTCCATAAAACAAATTTATTAACAAATATACGAGTTTGTGATTAACTGTTTGGAATATTTGGTGTAGTAATGATAATTACTGGATCTTTCATCTTCCTATTGATGATGATCACTAGGTGATCGAAACACGTGCTGAGGTTTTGCAATAACGGTTTAGTGTTGGGAAAACACTCAAGTAATATTCAAATATACGAGTGTAAAAACCCTGCGGTGCGCATTTTTAACAAACATAAATATGCCGCATACAAACCAAAATGCATTTGTTCATCTCATGAAAGATACTTTGATTCAAAGTATGGTTTATTCATTTGAGATCACGGTGGAATAAAACATAGTTATTATGATCAATCAGAAAAGAATACAAAATATATCATACTGAAGAAATTCAAAATTTTCTAAAAAGTAACAAGATTTCAATGGGGACAATCACTTTGTATTTGTACACAGCTTGTAATTCTAATATAAATATTCCAAATAACATTTTGTTGTATTTTTTGAAAGTGTATACTTAATGTTTGATTAAGCCAGCGACTTGAAACAGTCTATCTACTTGATATAGTTATCAAACAAAACGCACCAACTTGGGTGTATTCAAGTTTAGTTGTTTGATGAAAAATAACACATTTGTTTATTGTATACTCGACAAACCAAACTGTATAGAATTCTTGATATGAAAAAAATCACTTTGTTATACTTTATCTCTCGTTTATTTTTTCTCTCGACAACATACCTAACCTTGAATTTTGTACGTTCATAATTCACCATGAATATGCAAAATGTTTTCTACTCGGTCCATTTGCTTTCGAGTGTACAGTGAATGTACCTACTTATCTTTCTATAATGTGTTTGAGAATGGTAGGAAATTATCTCACGCATATAAACGTCCCACCGCTTCCAAGAAAAAATAATACCAATCATCTGCCTTTATAACTGAATTATCATATTATCGTTTGCAACTAAATATTACTTTTCTCATTATGTCATTATATATTTTCTTGAAAAGTAAACAGGGTGGAAGACGTGCCTCTTTTCGCTATACCAGCAAAGCTCTCCCCTTTCTCAATATAGTGTTGTTTTTTGCCGGAAATGTTGGCAATATTTGCAACAACAAATCACCATTTTAGGCATTTTGTAAGGGCGGCAGGTGTTTTCGACGTCGCCGAACTGTATCGGAACATTCGGAATGAAAATTTGCTGGCACAGACACGACACGTTCTTCTTGTAACAATTCACGTTTATGGACCTATTAAATTTTTCGCTAGCTCCAAATTGGTCTAATAATATTCTCACGAATTTATGATAAGTTGCGGGGCAAGTTGGTTCTGGAGGCGTCTTAAAAAATACGGGGTTGAAATTTTGAGACCGTTGTATCATCCTGCTTGAATAATGGTTGCAGAAAACTTGAGATTGAACATTCTTTCGATCAGTTTTTTGCGAGACGCATTCTCTTAGTAGATATATCGACCGCTCTTTTTGTTTGTAAAGTATTTGAATAAAAAATTGTAAACATTGAAACCTCTTCTGAAAAATGTTTAGATCATGCACAAAAGTTTCAGATACAAAATGGAAAAAATCTTATTAACAGTGGTCTCAATACTTATAACTGGAATTATTTTGTAATGATTTCTGTAATGCTTCATCAAAAAATTGTATCAATTTTGTGGAACGATAATATGTACTCCAAAATAACAATTTATTATAATAATGGGTAAAAACATGGGGAAAAACATCATCCCTCAGACGAAATGAATACCAAATAATAAAATACCAGCACCGGAAAAAAAATCAGATTCAAAAACAGAGAAGTGGAAAGTCGTGCTATTTTTATATAACTAGAACAACTGAAATCCTAGGACGCGATCCAAAAACAAATTATTTTGGGGAAAGACACAAGTGAATTTTGAATACTGATGTTTTGTGAAAATCATGAATTTTCACGAATTCAAGATTTGAGTTTTCATTCAAAACGGCTGTTATCACTCGTAGTTTAAATGTATTATCTATCTGTCTTGTCGAAAAAAAATTCCTCTTGTTATTATTATCATTCAAATAGAATTTCTGGGTGCTCATTTCATAAGAATGTTATTACTGTATTTACGTAGTCCAGCTTGTTAGTTTTTCATGGTAACTTCGCAACTAGTTCAAAATTAGTTATGACATGTTCGCTTCTGTTAATTATAATGACTACCCATGTTAACCAGCGTCTAAAGACAGCAATTTACCTTAGACTGGCGAACTGATCCAGCTGATTGACAGTTGTTTTGATTGTAAATAATCTGTTCGTTCAAATAAAAAGCATGCATATTTGATACATGAATGAAGCAGTAGAACCAACTTTAACTGAAGAAATTAGATCGTCAACAGAGAATGAGCTAACCAGTTGGCCAACTCAAGGGCAGTTAATTTCTTGATGTCTTTGCCTCTTAGTGCTTACCCATACATCCGAATGCTATGTTTTTGAGATATCTCTTTTGTACAATTGGGGAAATAATAATAAATCAGTCCAACTTCAACACACCGAAGGTTTGTTCATGCTTCAAGATCAATATGAATCAAATGATCCATCGTGTGTTGTACCGCAGGTGTAAAATCCAATAGTAATATCCACTCTGTGGATAAATATATATGGCAACCTTTTGTAATGCAATTTTGTATCTCCTCGCGTTTATATACGACGCGGCTACGAAGCCCTCATTCTTATTCCGTAAATGTTCCGTACAGTCGTTCCACCCATCCGGGTTGGCTTATACTTTTCCTGGAGATCTTTTCGTGATAGATGCCCGACGCTGTGTGTTCAAAATTGCTAAAATGCAACGCTCAGCACATGGAAACCTTCGCGATGCCGCGAAATAATCGAACGGCATCAGCATTCGAACAACTTTTGCGGCCTTAAGGTGTCATATTAAAAGTTTAATGGGCTCTTTCAGACCGTTGTATCATCCTGCTTCATCTTATTGACAGATGGTTGCGGATAACTTGACCTAGAACGTTATTTCTATGGGATTTTCGCTCACCCCACTGAGCTGGTACGCGGAGGAAAATGGTTTCCAATTTTCAAGAGTCCAAAATTCTTGAAAATATTCTCAATTATTCTTTCGATAAATAAAACCGACTTTAAACTTAAAGGGTTATTTTTAAGAAAGATAGTCTTGATACAAAAGAATGTGGGAATCTTCCAAAGAAAGAAAGGAAGCAATCAATGTTCTATATATAAATGTGTAGATCATAAAAAAAAGTAACTTTCAGATACAAACTGGAAGAGAAGCCCGTCTGAAACAGATACTTTCATATAAAATTTGAATAATACCAAAGAAAAAATACTTTCGAAACAAATCAATAATAATAATAACATATTTCGTATGAAAACTAAATTATATGAAAAACACTTTTCTTCACTCAGTTTGTATTCCAAACATTCGTTATGGAATTGAATCAGATATCATTCAAAGGATTCCTACACAATATTCCTATACTTGCATGTAACACTGTCACCCTCACTGGTAGACATTTGATGTTTGGCCGTGAGACACTTGCCTCAGAGCTCTTCAGTACCAATATGGATAACATTATAAGAATAACCACATTTCTGTAGTACGAGTCAAAAACGAATATTTTCCATTGGGGAAGCAACACTAAGTGACTTCCGTTATTTGAATCAATATTGAAGATTTATATATGATCTGAAGCGAACAAATGAAACTTATTTTTCGTTCAAAAGTTTTGAAAAACCTCCAGAGTAAAAGCCCAGTAAAACTAACTTTTCACCATGAATTCAGTTTTAAATTCGCGAAAGAAAATAAACAAAAAATATACTTATCGTATGGTGTTTATTCATATTTATTATAACTTGATCATATATACGCAGCATGTGATGTGTATTTACATACCTCGCTTATGTCATTTCAATGCGGTTTAAATAAGAAATTTTTATTTAGGTCCCGATCCTCCAGTTCGAAGTGAAATAACTTCATTATAGTTTTAGACCTAATAATTTACACTTTGATTTTCATAACGACAACGTTTTTTTGTAATGCCGTAAAATTTGAAAATCAAATTTTCATTGTAGATATTAGAGTCTATGTCTACATTTTTACTCTTATTGAAATGAGTGTTTATAAATAACTCTTGCGTTGAAATCATTTGGTTCTAAATATATTCCGTTTTAACCCTCAAGTCACAACTTGATAGGTACTACATTTCCTCGGAATTAATTTTCCAGTTTCTCTCAATTTAATTACTCCCCGAATGAAAAAGAAATATTAGCATAATATTGAAACCTCAACTCGCACTTTTGTATTCACATAAGGAATGTTCTCAATGAATTTTATTGTATTTAATTTGAAATTGTATTCTGTTCCAGGTGAGTCCTCGGGATTAAAAGAGGCGAAGTCATTCCGGGTAGGCCGCAAGGCGTTAAGATAAGGTAAAGTCTTGAATTTATTAAAGCTAAATTCGACCAATTTTCTCAAATGGCCGATTAAATTGTACGGTAATTTGTTTCACGCGAGCAGAACGGGGCGTTTATATTAAAACTCCTTTCGAATTTTCCTGAACGGTGCCCCTCTCATTGAACAAGAGAAAGAAAGAGATGCTCTTCCATTTTCCGCACAGGAGTTTCTCCGTTTTCAGGCGATTTTATGTTCAATTGCTTTCTCTGAACGAGGTACCGTTACTGAAACCTTTATTTCGGTTTTTAATCTACGCTTTAATTTCAACACTCCATTTTCGGTTGTATCTAAAAAGTCGTTGGCATTAATGAAGCCGTAAAAATATTTCGAACGGTGTCGGCCAATATTTCGGCCGTGTTTGAGAGCCCAACTTTCCGTTATTTCACGGACGTAATTCAATTGTTGACGACGGCAACCGATGCTCGATGGAGACGTCGGAAATTTTACAGATTTCAATGAGGAATTAGTTATTATTTTTGAATTCACTTGTGAATCGAGTACAGCAGTCGAAATACACTTTAAATTATTTAGAAACTGGAAGTGATTGATCATTGAGGCATTGAAGTTTGACATATACAGAAATCCTTAGTCCTAAGACTATTTTAACAGCTCTCAATTCATTCCTATATTTATTTCTTTATTCAATCAATTATTCTGTGATAGAATTCATACAATTGCATTATTGCAACATATATTGAGAATAAAAATTTTATATTTTCATTGTTATCATTACTTCCAAAAGTTGTGGTTTTTGTTTCATACGTTTTTCTTTTACTATAAAATATTTTATAGAAAAATTGAAATACTTCAGATATTATCATAGATATAATTAAATGGGTTTGTGCTTGTATTATTTATCATGAAATTCTGTGTAAGATTTTTTTTTTATGAAAACATTTTTTTTTCATTTTATTTCATCGTGAAACTTTGATCTGTCCCATGGGATTCATGTATTTTTTATTTTATCTTACCAAAGCGGTGAAGTAACGGTCGTCAGTTGATATTACATATTCGTTTTCAGTAGAAAAATATGATATTTCGTAATTTTGAAATATCTTTAAAAAGCTTATCATTATTATTCCTCCAAATAACATTTTCATATTCTTGGCAAATATATTTCGGTTTACATTTTGCCTTAATCTTCCAAAGCGCACTTCAAAAAAACTCCCATTACAACGAAGTTTGATTACATCGTCCGAAATCGATGAGCTTTCGCTAAGCCGTCAGGGACAACGTTTGATTTCGACTCCGACATCGTTACATAAACGTAGTTCGTGCCTTCCTCCGATACTGCCGGATTTAGTATACTAGCTTGTCCGAATTACTGAATGTGTGCCCAGGAGTTCGCCGAGGGAAAGGAGGGCGGTGTAATAGTGCATCGATACTACCTTATTAATCTCGTACAACAACCCCTTTTGTCACTTGCCAGTTATTATCAGATTAGCCCGACGATGATGTATACGCTCCAGTGCACCATGATGGCTATTTATTGAATGAGCAGTGTTAGAGAAAGATATAATAAAGCAAGGAAAGTTAAATTCGGATGTTGATCAATTGTTTTTCCGAACTTATGCGCTGTTGAATGTCTTGGAACTTCGTCTTTTCATTACTTCATCAATAATGATCATATTACGTCAAATATGATGAACTGTTACAATAGAGTTGACAGAATTTCTGACCGTCTACAATTTTTCTTTCATGCAATTGCTAATCGCCGGTAGCTGTTTCGTTGTCTCATCAGTGCTGGGATTTTGAACGTTAGAATTGATGTTCTGATCAACATCCTGCTGGAGGCTCTATAGATTATCATCGAAAAATCAAATCAGAAAATGTGTTCTCAATTTAACTTTTGAGTCACTTACATCAAAATGAAAATAATTTCCTTCAATAGTAAGTACTAACCTATAGACAGCTGTTTTTGCTACACTGAGTTTCACATCAGAATTGATGGTGTGACCAACCATTCAGTGACAACTGCATCTCTAAAAAGGAAGTGAAAAAAAATCCTCAGAAATCCGTTTACTATATGTGCCAAACCCAGAGAAAATCATAAACGAATCAATAGACAGCAATCAGTTACACTTTTATTATATATATTGATTGGTGTAGATTCTCCATATTTCCAGATTCACTGTTGTAATTCGATGTTTTTAAAATGTGTGTTTTCTATCTATCCGACATTGATTTTTTGATCATACTAAGAACCTATTTTCTGATCTGCTAGAATTTTTTCAGGAAAGAATAATTCGAAATAACCGTTCTCACAATGATTATGAGATAATTCAATTATCAAAGTTCAATCTGAACATGAAGATCCAAAAAAATAAGGTTAGGTAGGTCATTCATGGAAAAACTTGGATCCTAGGAAAAAAATTATTTGTATGAATAACAGAAATTGAAAATATTGATCAACTAAGTTCAAATTTTTTCTCATGACTTTTGTTTCAAATTGTTAATATCTCGAAAACGATCACCTCCAGCGTTGTTGAGGAGGTGTACCTTTTTTACTTGGAAGAGGTGTGGGGAATTAGGTTTTTTCATGAAAAGTACCAAAAGTTTACTGTCAAAAAAGTTAGGGCAATTTGAAATAAATAATGACAGCGTACGCAGCGCCCTCTAGATGTTACATGAAAATTAATACGAAATTATGATTTCCGACGTCAAAAAACCCCGGGTACCGAAATTCGTGCAAATAACTTATTTTTTGCCAGAGTTATTTTCAAAAAGCGAACAAAAAATTCAATTTCAACACCCCGTATCTCCGAAACGGAGCATTTTCGGACACAAGTTCATATAAACTTTTTTTCTTAAAATTGTCTCAGGAATACGTCACTTGAATATTTTAACGTACATAAGTTACACCCGGTATGTATATAATCAAAATTAGAAAAAAAAATTCAAGATATAAACACTCAGAAAATGTGCAAACCGCAAACACGTGTTTCTGAATTATTAGTGTGGGACAATAGCCTGGTGGGTTAACGTGGGTGATTTGTTCCACTATGTGAACCGGTGGTTCGAACCTCAAGGCCGAACTCTCGATTTTCACTTCCTATCTTTCAACCTGTGTTAGGAATCACACGTTAAAAGGTAAGACCTCGTTAGTTCTTAGCTCGCACAAGTTTCGACTTTTGAGATAGGGGGCGATAGCTAGTTAACGAAAAAACAGATTACCTGTCATCAGTTCGGTGTAGCCAAATGCAGGTTGCAAAAACAACACAAATGCACGGAGTCATCATCAGAAGCCAGCCACACAACAGAAGCCGGGTCACCTCGGGTTAGAGACATCACTAGTCACCACGAGGCTGCTTCTTCTACCTGAGTGACCTGATAATTAGGAGACACATAGATTTTGACTAATAAAAAAATCCATAACTCAATAAATTATAGGCCCCGAAGAAGCTTCCCAGTGAGAAGCAAGAGCTTGGATATGTAAAGCAGTTTTGAGAGATTATTTTATTCTTTTTTTGGAAACCAATTTTTAAACAAACAATTTAGATTTTTTTCTATTGTTATATGAGTTTGCAGTGATATCACTAATTTGTACGAATTACTTTAAATTGTTACTTGTTTTTTTCTGTCATTGCTAATCAATATACATTTTGTGCGGATTTATCATAGTATCCAGGTTTTCATATTTCCTCGGTCAACTTTTATAGCCACCACAGTGTAGGCTGTATTGTCAAAGTAATACCAAACAAACTCTAAATGTTTCACTATAATTTGGCCTGCATATCGTAAAAAAAGAATTGACGTACTGAAATATAGTAATGTATTCACTACGACGCATCTTAAAGCTCTGAAATTACCCGAGCTCGACTATTTGAAGATGAACCCACTCCTTTACGGTAGGCGTAATAAAATTTAAACTCCAAAGAAAACATGGACCATCTACTATGTTATAGATGTCAGTCTCGAGATGAGACTATTCCTAGAGGTGAAATGTATGCAGGAATTGGTGGTATACTCTAGAGATCCAAGAGATGTTCTCGGGTCTATCTCAGGCGGTATTCTGGCTCTATCGCAATCGTGCGATATAAATTTCCAACTTCACCTTAATTGCAAAATGTATTCCTCCAAAATTGCTCCTTTTCCCCAAAAAGCGTACACGTATATATTAGCTGCTCCTGCTGTTCTCGAACTAAAGAACGTAAAAGGGGTCGCAGGGGGAGATAGGACGAGGGGTGCGTTTCTTAACGCTTTACTTTCTCTCTTCCCCTTGCTCTCGAAACGTTACTATTTAATCGAGTTTTATTCTGCATCGTATTTTTGTTAAATGTGGCGGAAGCGTGAAGCGGCACGCCGTATATTTTCCTCTGTACGGAAATTCCTCGGAACATTTACATGGATTAGTATTAATATTAAATGATCTTGTTGTGTACCGCTGGATGCATAAAATAATACTGAAAATGCACCGAGTGGATTAGGGACTATTTCTGGTCGGATTTTTTAGATTATTACCGTCTGCTTCTCTCCTACACTCTTCTGTTCTATGATGAATAGGTCCTCCGATATCTTCCTTATGTGATTGGAATTTTTTTGTATTTCTTTGTTTCAAATTAGATAAAATGTTTGTAGGAGCGAATCACAAAAGTTTTCATAAAGGTAATAATTGTAATCTGAAGTGAGATGAAAACTTTTTTAATATTGAATCAATTCATTACTTCACTTTCTTAGTGATTTTTTTTATTAAAAGCATTCTTATCAGAGGCACAACAATAGCAGGGTTCTATAGCCCTAGAGCCAGCCCTAGGCACTCACCGAGTGCCACTGTCGAAACTGAAGCAGAAACAGTAGATATAGTTTTTCGAAACGAAACGATTTCGAAAGTTTCTTTTTTCGCAAGAATTAAAAAAAACTGTATTTGAATATAGCATTGATATCCAAATATGGAATACATTTATCATGATTTCAGTTTCTATTTAAGACGGAATACTACTACTTCTGATTTCAACCCCATTTTATTTCCACTTGCTTAATAAGTTAGATTCGCATCCTGCGAACTGAACCTTTCTTAAATTTTCAAAATAAATCAGTTTTTTGTGTATACAATTTTAACGGCAATTGAATGTAGCAATTGAATCATAAAAATCAAATCCGATTCAGATTGGAAATCTAAATTTGTTTTATGAAATAAATAACATTAATTTGATATCGTTAACAATCGTGTAGGTCATTTGAACAAATACAGTAAACGATATTGAATTTCCCGTTCTTAGTAATATAATTGTATATTTCGGAATGTTCCATGACACCATTATTTGGTTTTATGTAGTTTCAGTGCCATCAGAGCGTCACGACTTGCCCACGACCAGTCTACATTCAAATTTGAAATAGCTGTTCAGTTCTGGGCAATTCGTCTCATATTGTTGGATTGAAATTTTTTTTTTTGAAAATGTTAACAATTTGGAAGCCTACTCGAAGTGGAACATATATTCAATAAAGAGATTGAACTATCAATTATGCTGTCAAGGACAGCCTTGGAAGTGTTACTATTCAGTCCTTAATTTAGTCCAGTGGTATAAAATTTTCAAGCGATTTCTTCAAAATTATAGATAAATCGAGTGCTGTTTTTTCATTTGAATATAAACATCTGTTATTATATTTAGATCGTCTAATCTAAATTAATCATCTGGAGATCGCAGTCGACTCTTTCTAAAGCAATGACGCGTCACAAATCCATTTCGTAAGGAAAACACTTCACTCGAAGTGCTTAGTGCAGCCGCGATAAAAATGGTTAGTCATTTTTGTGTTTGCTTACAATTTCGCATGTTTGCTCGTCTCCATCTAGACAGAGCGCACAGTTGACGTGGTGGCGACATCGAGAGAAAAAGGGGCATGTGCTCTCATTCTTTACGTGAAAATAAACACTCATTTAATATTTACGAATCCCAGACATGATCGTAAAAGTTTTGTTAAGCAGCTTGGCTGGAAAATACGGGTTATAACAGGAACTAACACGGTTATCCTCTCAAACGACCCTCATAAATGTTTCCAGGAAAACCATGTTCGGTTCTTTCCGACCGCTACTGTTTTATTTCACTTTGTTAGTTCGCCTGTGCGGATTTCCCAGGATCAGAAAAAAACCGTCTGATTTTGATTGATCCTGTTTGTTTGATCGACTAGTTGTAATATATACAATTGTGTGGTTAGACTTCTGGGTTTTCCATTTCTAAAGGGTTTCGAAGTATAGTATATAACCAAAGTTTACTTCAAATGAGTATCATTTTTTCAAGTAAGGTTATTGTTAGAACATATATATTGATTGTTTTTCATTTATCATACGACATGCCGAGTGTTCACCACACTTCCGAGTGTTTTTTGAACTCTAAATGATTTCTTGAGGTGTCGTGCCATTTTGTCAAGAATTTGTGTCATACTACGCACCATGTGAGTAGTACCTCTACTTCTTGATATATGATAAAACATTGGTCACAGTATTTATTTATTTCAATTCTAACCTTTGTAATAGATAGCGAAATTTTATATAAAAATGGTTTTTCAATCGACAAGAAAATATCTGAGAACGCCAAGGGATAGAAATAAATAAATAAGGAATCATGAAGAGAGTTATTGAGAGCTGAGAGCTGCTCAGGTCAGATAAAACGTTTGTGAAAGAAGTTGAGCATAGAATGTTGAATATAATTCAACACTGTACGCGCTCTCATTCAAGAAAGTTTGAGATCTTGCCGTCCCTAATTCTTCAGACGTTCATATTATTGAGAAGAATGAAAATGGGACTCGTTTGATGAAATTCCAGAACCTCTAGAACTCATTTTTTATAATATTCACTCACCTCGAAAATCACAGTATTCCTATGTATATACTTATTACGTCATATAGGGTGAAAAAACAATGTGAATTTTAAAGTAACATCATGCGACATAAACGGCCAGCCACTCCACTCCACCCGACCAATTATAAAGACACATTAGATGGCCATGAAAATTAATCGTCCTGTTTATTAAGATGACGTATCGGTATAGTCGGCGGCGTGTGTGTTCGCCCTTAATCACCGAGATATTGCCCTTAATAGCGTCGCCACTCGACGCTTCGAGTATGTGATACGGCGCCCCATTTCGCTAAGGATATGTACATTCGGGGGCGCGGTGTTATTGCTCTGGAACGGCACTATTTTATATTCATTAATAGAGGTGAGGCTCGGTGAGGTTTTTCTCGCTTCGCCGGTTGGGTGTTGTGTGCGGGGTGACAAAATTTTGAAAGATTTTCTTTAATAAAATTTCTTGGTTCAACCTTATAATGTTTCGAATTCATCGAAAGCGATAATTTAAATTTTTCTGTACAACACATAACGTATTTCAGCAAGATTTTATTGTGAGATGAGACAGTTTACAAAACCGCAACACGTATTTCACTATATTGAACACGCCTGAAGAAGCATTTTTATAGCACTTTCATAGACCAAACATATAGTTATAACCCAGAGAAATATTTGACATGACAGTAGTCGCAAAATGGCTTTGCATATCTCAAGAAAAACAAAGATTTTTCTAATTGACGTTTCTTCGAAATATAACGTTTGTTAATTTAAAATTATGACGTTCATATCATAACACTAGATGTTGCCCACTCCGTGGTCCTCCTGAATATTTTATGTTTCATTATTTTTATATATCAACTATATCTATCTATTTTCAATATATACATGATTCAAAGCGTCCAGTTCATGATTCTGAATTCATCAGATCTACCTCTCTGTGACAAATCTATTAATCCTCTCATAAAAGTTGATCATCAAATGTCTGAATATGATCTTTCTTGGCTTTCTATTGCATTCTGAAAATATGAATTTGTGTGAAAACTCAATACAAATCGAGTGTTTCTTCCGAAAATATCCAATTTACAATAATGAATTCATTGAATTTGCCGAACGGATACTGAACAAAAATACGCATATAATTATTGAGGAGGTTAGTTAATCCAAACCGTCTTTCCAGAATATTAAAATAATACGTGATAGCAGTTATTAGATGGTCGACTAACATTGAACCTGAGACAGGTGGCTATTTTGCTAGCATACCTGAGAACCAAGTGGCCTTATTGTCCATTTATTATCTTCACTCTCACAATTGAATTATGCACTATACTCCTCGATAGCAAACTGCATTCTCTTTTAGATATCACCGGCAAACTTTACCAGCCCTCCTATACATGTAGCTCATGTCGAACTTTGACAATATTGGAAGAAGCCGGCGTGTGCCAAGAACTGGTCGTTTCAAACTTATGTTATTATACGGATCGTATAATTTTCCAGCCCTTTTCACATTACTCAAAGCTTTATCTGGTACATTTCCGCAGGTGGTTTAAACGTTTATGGATTTCGAAGTACATTAGGTATGTGAAGAATGATTTTATCTGCAGATTGAATACTGAAATTATTCGTTTTGAGTGTATAATTCCTGATTTTAGTGCATCGTTGACTGAAATTATTTTGTATGTGTCATTTTGTCGCCTGACTTTATGACTATTAATATTCATGGAATAACCGTTGTTTTGATAATTGAAGTTGAAGTCATCTACAAATTATTTTCCAATTGGATATAATTCCATGGATCTGTTGTTTGTGATAGTTATATAATTACATTTTAGGATTCAAATTATTATATCGACATGAAACACATGGATGTAGAAAAAAAATCTTTATAAACTTGAAGAAAATTTGTTTTCTGAAACAAACTTTCTGAAGTTTTTTTATAGAAATTGTAATAGTTTTGTAAATTCACATTGAATTCAACTTCAATTTTTTCAGATGTAGAAAAACATCTTTATAAACTTGAAGAAAATTTGTTTTCTGAAACAAACTTTCTGAAGTTTTTTTATAGAAATTGTAATAGTTTTGTAAATTCACATTGAATTCAACTTCAATTTTTTCAGATATTATAAAATAATTTTAGTGAAAACAAACAAGTCGTATGTTCTCTAGGAGAACATTTTTCTGAACTAGCTCTCAGATCTTTTCATTCAATTATTTCATCAGTTTTTCAAAACCCCCATTAACTTAAAAATGACACAAAATTTTTAAGATTGAAGACTCCAAAGTAGTATTCACAACAGCATTTCTGAATTAGGCTGTAGAATATTATATCAATAAATCAAAAAACCAACTATAACCAAATGTAATACGGTTATAGTGCTGAGTGTAGTACTATTAGTTTTTTATTAAAATGTAAATAAATGAGGCTCGTATACAAATTAAGTGTCACATATATTTATGGAATTAGCAATTTACTTTCATTAAACAGTTTGTAATTCTTCATTATTACAGTAATTTGTGGAATGGAAGGATAGCATTGGTAATTACCTCATAGCTATATAGGCAATCTTGATGAGACTGTATTATCATCAGACCAATTTAAAATTCACACGGAATTTATTCTTTGAGATGTTTAATAAAGGTTCCTCAGTTGTTATACATGTGTGAATTTGTTTAATGGTTACTAATTACTTACATTTTTTGGTGGTATTAGCTACAGTATATATGCAGGAATATATGCTACCTAAAAAATACTCTTCATACATGTGTATTTACCCATTTGAAAAAAAAAACATTTGAAATTGTAATTGTCAATCAGCAGTCCTCAAAAGTCTTCGAGAGACTAGGGGCTAAGGCGAGCTGAATAAAGCTAGGAACCTTACTTTCAATAATGATAATGAATTATTATTGCTTTCATATATATAGAATGAAAAGAATACATATATAATGTGAATTTGACCCAAAGCAAAAGGCGAAGTTCAGTTTATAAGATTATATAAAATCAGCTCATAAACTATTCTATATATTTATATGATATATGATGAAGCATGAAAACCCATCCTTCTGTCTATCATCTATCCAGCGTCACTATTACTTGAGAGTCCTTTAAATTACAAAAATATATCGAAAACTTTCGAAACTTGAACGGCTTATTCAAAGAAAAAAAATTTTTGAACTGAAACCATGTTTCAGAAGATGACTTCTTCCTCATTACAAAAAAATGTTTATTGGGGAGTTCCGTAATCGACGTTCAAAAATGTGTTTGTTAAATATCCGTTAAGTATCCAGCGTATCACCCTCAAAGTACTTAGTAGAACTGTTGAAAGACGTGCAAAATAGTGAAAAGTGTGACATTATGACATTATTTGAAACATATGAAATAAAATAACTACCGATTTCCAAACTACACCTAACGATACTTACTGAAAATCGATTCGTTACTCTAATTTTTGTATACCCCACGTAATCACCAGTGAGAACATACCTACTCAGGTACTTACTCGATCATAATTACCTAGAGCATGTTTTCAACTTTTATATACCTATGGTCACCTTCAGCATATTATATCAATTCCACATCAATATGTCTACGAAGACTGAGATAAAATGGGTTTCTAAGAAAACAAGTTCAGTTATGGTGATCTGTTGAAATCTAGTTAGTCATTCAATAAAATGTTTGAATTTTTAAGTTTATTAATTTCCATTGCTTCCAAATGATTTAACTTCAAACCTTTATTTTCTATGTGTGAAATTTCGAAATATCCATTAAAGATAGGATTTCCTTCTTAAGATGATTTGAACATATTGAACTTATTTTCTTATTTACATATGATGTTCCTGTATGCGATTCCTAATAATTTTGCCAGTTTGACCAATACATATGTTAGGACAAGTTCCACAATTTAATTTATATACTCCTGATTTTTCGAATTTGGATGTTTTGTCTTTATTATTTTCAAGTGACTCTCCCAACGTATTACCTGTCTATATGCAATCTATATGTTTATTCAAAAATGAAGCCACTTTTTCTGTTGTTTGTCCAGAACTTGTTATATTTTTATAATTTTGCTTTTGATTATTCAACTTATCAATAGGAAAAACGTCCCAAATCGGTTTTGCGTAGACTTTTTCAGAAAGTATTTTGTCTATTAATTCAGCTTTGACTCCGTTGTTTACTGGAGTTCGCTTGATGATATTGATTTTTTTATTAAAACCATCTATTGAAAGAGAAATATTGACTAATCTATGAATCTTGCTATTATAAGATGCTATTTTGTGTTGATACGGGTGGGTCGAATAGTAATGAATAGTAATATCCATATGGGTAGATGGGAAGGTTTGTGATGAATTGAAAAAATTATGTTTGCTGTTATATTCTGTTATTCTCTAATTGTAAAGTCCAAGAAATTGAAATAAGTTCAAATTGTCTGCTTCTCTTTCGACAGTGAATTAAATGTTTTCATGAATTTTCTTAATATACCTATGAAAAATATGTAATTTTCTCTTGGTACCTGTGAAACATACCAAAACATCATGCACATATCTATGCTTAAGATATGGATGCTGAAGAATCGACCTCTCTAGGTTATCCATGAATATTTTCGCAAGTAAGCGGTTCAACGGATTTCCATAATTAATCCTTTTGAAGAGGAATGGATATTGTTGGATTGAAAATAGTTTTGTTCGAGACATAACGACAGAAGTTCAATGATTTTTTTTTTATAACTGGGTTCACTCGATTTTCATCTATAACTGAATTATAATAGTATAATCCAGGAGGTATGCTATGAAATAGATTCTGCACATCGAATGATATTAATTTTGCGTTGTCTGGTAGAGTTATGTTCTTTATTTTATTTATTAGGTCATATGAATTCTGTAGACTGCATTCAAGTTGAAATTTACTATGGTTCATGAGCAGTTAGTAGGCCAAATAAAGGTAACATTGTTGTTGCTACAGACCGAAATGACTACGTCCAAAAAAATTGAATTAAAGAAATTTTCGAATACTATAACATGATCCGACTAATTCTGTCCAAAGACAAGTGAAAGATTTTTTAAAAATTCAAACCTACTTTTTAATCAAAGGGAAAAATTAGTATTATCATGTCTGTATAAGTATCCATGTCTGTAAATCCATATTTTTAATAATCCTTATTGGTTCAGTGCACAATATTTTTTTCACATTTCACATGATTTTTCGACTATATAAGTCCGTTCTGAATTACACGGAATCAAATATTTTAAACGAACCTAATGTGCCATTGCTGGGAAATTTACGCCTATCTGTACACCTGCCCTTCCCGATCGGTAAACATTGCGAGTTTTTCGCCGAAATTATGTATGCGTTCAGCGCACAAAGTGATTGGTGTTACCGCATACGGTCGTCGGACAGGGCCCATTTATATCTTTAATTATAGAGGCTGATTGCTACGTAACCGAGGCATTAACACTAGAATCGGAAATGATGTTACTCGCTCCCTAATGCGTTTCTATGTATGGAGTTAATCGAACTATTACTCTTGTACTATTGATATTTCGATGGAATACGTACCAGCGTGTTTCGGGTGCGTAAGAGGTGCTTGAATTTCAAAACTTTCGCCCTTACAGTAAACGCACACACCACTGGTGATGTCTGCCGCAGTAGCAGACGAAATGTTTGGTACTTTGGGTTCCATTTGAACACGGCCTACTAGCCAAAATTTTATTCTCTTCAATGGTGACTCCAGTCGTGAAAACCCATGTTCTAATGATGAAAACGCCTTTTCCATACCAGAACAAAAGCATTGTCTTTTGATGCGTGTTTGGCTAATCTAGTAAGCATCATCAGGTGATGACTAAACCTTTTCGAATTCAATCGCCATCATCTCTTGATGATGCTAACTTGGTTAGCGAAACGCGCTTCGGAAGATGTGTTTTCATTCTGATGTGAAAATAGTTACATTCATTTCACGCCAGAGGGTCCAATTTTATCTATCAATTCAGATATCATAAATATTATTTGTTCAATTTGTTCAAATCAAAGAAGATATTGTGTTGGGTATTTACCAGATATTTCCAGTGTAGTTATGAAGTAGTAAAATTTTGAATGACTACCATGTGTACTAAAGCAATCACAAATGCATCTTGAAAGTCTAAAATTTGAGAGAAGCAATCAGGTCCGTATTTAATAATGTAAAAAATGATATCTGAGCAAATAATTTCGCTGCAAAAATGATATCAGTTTCTCTTACTCCAGAAAATGCCATAGAAAAGTGTTTTTCATTTGCGATTCTAAAAAATGAACTCAAGATGTAAAAACAAAATCGCAGTTTTTTTCTTGTATGCTTTCTGAATTGTACGGAATATTTCCATTTGTGAAATAGCACGTTGCTAGGCACCCATTGGCGCTACTTTTTTTCTTTCACCGATTTTGAAATCCCGGTAATGTCTCCCTTATCTTGGATAGTGTTCAACCTTGATTAAATATTTTCAAAATACAACAGTTGAAAGTTTACCAGCTTGAGTAAAAAGTTTCACAATCATTCAAAACCTACATTTTCATTGACAAAACTGGGATGCAAGTACAATTTTACACATACTTTCCCGAATCGAATATATTTTTTGTTGGAAAATCTGAGATTCTACAGGAGACTAATAATTATCAATCAAAACCTGAACTCGTTTTCGTAGTTTTCCAAACGCACTACCAAACTCGTGTTTTCTGTTTTAAAACTCCTGCCGGGAACGTTTTGATTCATATAAATCACCAATCAGCGTCCTTCGAGGGAACATACATTCTAATTAGGAGCTTTCCATGCCGTGTCGTTCTAGAAGTGAACCTTAATAATTTTGTGTTAAGCGAATGCGCCAAAATGTAAAACCTATAAATTTCCATTACGTTGACTTCACGTTCAGCTGAAAGGGAAACCGTAAAATGTTAAGCAGCCGTTACGCACTGGATCTGTCTGAAGATAAACGTATTTATAATTAAAAGCTTTCTGATAAATCATAACGAAATGTTATCAACCACGCGAATTTGAATATATCAGTGTTAGTTCGTATCACCAAGTTAACGGGTTTAAAAAAGATGTTTGACACTAGCGGGTTTTTGACACTTGTGATAACATGAGAATTTTATTCACTATTTTTTCTCTGGTAATTTGACAAATTTGTATTTCTGAATCGTCAATAAGGTGTTCTATCCAATTGAGTCGTTGTGGAATTGGCCGCGGTGGTAGTGCGCCCGACTCACGATCGGTAGACCGTGGGTTCGATTTCTGCCTCGACCACAGATTTTTCTCGAGAGAATTTATCTGGTTGAAGCTGGGATGATTCTGCAACCGTGTTAGGAATCACACATTAAAAGGTAAGACCTCGTTAGTCCTTAGCTCGCACATATTTCTCAACTTCTGAGAGTTGTCGTTCGTATGGGGGCGACAACTGATTAATAAACACAAGATAGATCGAAATAATATTTCAAATTTTATGTTTTCTCAAAATATTATTCAGATGTTTATTAAAATTCACTTATCCATCTAAAAACATTTCAAGAATTTTAAATTTTTAGACAATTTGATTTAAGTATCTTATTTTCAATAAAATATATTTCAACCTTTGAAATAAAAGTATCAATTTCGATTTAGCTTTGTCTAGTTTCATTTCTTTTTAAGTCTTCTAGTTTTTCAAATGTTCACCATTTTTTTGTAAGGATTCAGTTATACCATTAGCAGACTTCATATAAATCAAATTGTCATGACTGAACATGGTAGCTTTATTGTCATCTTATGATTTGAAGTCTATTCTAAGGATAATACTCAATTCATCTCATTACTTCACCAATAGTTATGGTTCCTATTTACTTTTCAGAATCGATCAATGAATAATTTCGAATGCACTTTTCAAATTTCAAAAACCAAGTTTGGCCTCGTCAGTAAGTGATTTCCTATTTCTGATCAAGCAATTCAGAATTATCAAAACACGAATTTTGCTTCCAATATTCAGTCTAGGCATGTTACTTTCATTCTATGAAAAATTCTTTCAATTCATGGAAATTTGTGAATTTGAAAGTAATTCGTATGTCAACTAACACGTTTTAATCCTGTCGTTGTTTGAGATAGGGTACTTTGATGCACTGTTTGGAACCTTTGGTGGAGTAATGAATATTATTGGAGTTTTTTCCCAACACCAAATTGTTATTTTTAACACCTCGACACGTGTTTCGATCACCAAGTGATCATCTTTAAAGAGGAAGATTAAAACTAGAAACTAATGCGAAGCTATTTATGCTATATAGGTATCACATACAGGTAAACCATCCAGGCTTACCACCCATACAGGTATACCAACCTAAATTAATTTTACAATTTTGCCTTATCTATTATTTTACAATATATGTTTATATAAAACAATTTTTAGCTATATAAAAATTAATTTCACAATATTGCCTATCCAAATTTATTTTTGCAATGTGTCCTTGCCTTATGTAGATGTCTATGAGAGTGTAGAAATAAGTAAACACAATAATATCATGAATAACGATGGCAGACCTATACCAAAGAGCATACTATATAGCTTGTTAAAATAAAATAATATTGTTGGGTTTACTGATTACTAATAAGGACACATTGCAAAAATAAATTTGTATAAGCAATATTGTGAAATTATTTTTTTTATAGCTGAAAATTGTTTTATATATTGTAAAATATATATATTGTAAAATAATAGTTAAGGCAAAATTGTAAAATTAATTTAGGTTGGTATACCTGTATGGGTGGTACGCCTGGATGGTTTACCTGTATGGGATACCTATATAGCATAAATAGCACGTGTCGAGGTGTTGAAAATAACGATTTGGTGTTGGGAAAAAACTCATAATATGAAATAGAGTAATTCTTTTGTTATATCTGAAAGAATCATACATTCAACAAATATGTTTTTTAAACGTGTACTTATTGAAATTGGTTGAATAAGTAGAATGCTATTCTCAACAAGTTGCCAATCAATGAATATGAATATGTCAATTCGACTGTAGTTTTTCAGTTTCTTCAGGAATGCAATAAAGAATGTTTACCTTCCTCCTCAACTTTTTCATAGTTATCAATAATACTTTTACTTGCTAGTTTGTATAGAGGTTATTGTTATCATTATTTTATATTATTGTTCATTTACTTTTCCAATACAAAATCCTAAATACTTTGGAAAAACAGAACTTCAACTAGGACCTGATACTTTCACGGCACATTTGATTCCACCAAGAGCGGTACATGATGGCAAGAAGATTCATGGACTTCTGGCAGAACCTTCTAGGATTTGTTCACTCAAAGGCGTTTATTCACCCTTCGAAGCTTGATACCTAACAGTTGTTGGATGAACTACGATGTCTAACAGGCCTTCTCACAGGTCACTGTCATTTGAATCATCATATGCAGAGACTCGCGGACTGTCGGAAGACAGTGTGTGTCGCCTCTGTTTGGAAAATAATGAAACAGCAGAACACATATTTTGTGGCTGACTCGCTGGTGACCGAATCAGATTTTCAGTTTGGCAGAGCTGTACTCTTACCATTTGACCTGAGAGACCACTCACCATACAAACTAATCGACTTCGTTAAGAAGCTGGGTTTATTTGGTCGAGTGTGAATAGGTGTAAGCCACAATAAACCCTTACGGATTGCAGTAGAGGGTCGAATAGACCCACTCAGTTTGGACCGTATCTAACCTAAAAGCGGTACATATCAGAAATACGCGACGGACTGTGGTGGCTCATCGTTTTGAGGTTCAACTCAGTACACCTCGAACTTCACTCTTTGAGAATTCTTTCGATTTAGAGAACTACGTTTATGAGAAATAAACTTCTCGAGAGCGCCTTTAGGATTTTCTCCTAGTTTTTGTGTTTTGCCCTTAAAAAAATCACTGAAATTATTGAATTACACGCAACTGCTCTTTCAACAAAAAATAAATTACGATTGTAACACTCGGGAATTTTCAAAATAGACCTGGAAATTTGAATTTTGTGTTTTGAAGTGGCACCGTGTTTTTTTATGGATTGGATACTAGTTGTCGAAAAATACAATGAAAAAATTGTACCGTGTTAGCGTCAGAATAAACTTACACATCATAAATATGTGCATGGTCCCGAATTTTCACGATGTTCAGAGCCGCAACATGTGAATAGACTATCGAAAAAATTAAAAATAGTACAAGGATGCGACTGTTGGAACGCATAACGTTTGGGAATAACAGGGAAATGTTCTGTGGGTGGCGAGGTGTAGGAATATGGACAACCCGCTTTTCCATTGGCATTATTTTGATCTCAAGGGAATTCTGACAACCTTTGTATGTTAAAAATTGAAGCCTCGAATTATCCCAAATGACCGAACATGTTGTAAAAAGTTGATTAAAATCTTCAGATTGAAGCCGAACGTTTCCAAGTTGAATAAAGGGCGAGAACAAAGTTGATTTCGATATTGCATCCAGAAATAATTGAATAATAGTTAATTCGAAATTTTCAAAAGAAATAAATGCTAGTTTTCGATGACAAGTAAAACTCAGGTAGAGTGGCACTGTTTTTATTATCTCTTCTAATAACACTGGAGTACTATTTATTCTAAGAAATGGGAAAGACATCATTCGTTGATTTGTTTTAGTAGATACGAACTTAGAAGCTTCTTGGAACCTTTTTGTTATTTAAGTTATGCAAAAAATTAAACAGTACCATTTCAGCCAACTTGATATTTTGCCAAGGTCCAATGTTAGCATAAAATAATGAAAGTTTGTATTGATCCTTAATTCAGGACGCAGGAGTTTCTGCTGATTAAATTAATGGAGTACTTTCAATTAGATGTCAAAGTTCCAAGAGGAAAGTTTTCAATACCTCCGTAATTATCTACGAAAATGTTATATTTCGAGTTTTTACAATAATTGTTCATCGAAAAATTGTGAAGCTTTTTATAGAAGTATCATTTTGGGAGTATTAGATGCAACTGACTCATCCCTAGAATTGTCAGATATATGATGAGAAAATTCATTACCCTGTTTATTCACTATGAAATTCTCTTCACAAAAACTATCATAATAATATACTTTTCAACATCATCAGATAGAGGCGTTTTTATGTGGTTTCTCCAATATGCCGAATAAAAATATGCTAGAAATAGTGATTCACTTTTGAATTTCTTATCATCAATTTTTCTGGCTCATTGGCTTGTTCCACAACTTGGGACACTCACATGTTCTATTTTGTTTGAATTTCTTTAATGCCAATTAATATGTTATAGAAATTAAAATTAATAAAAAAATGGATCCTATGAATTATTTGGGTTCGTTTTAAAGAGAAGAGCAATCAATATTATGTCAAAAACAACTGATCCGTTCCACGTGAAAACTGATCTATTGTAAATATCGTAATTGGATATATTTACTATTTTCTTTGAAAATATCCATTTTTCACGAAGTGTGCAAACATTTGTTGATAGGTCGCACAAGGTACTCAACTTCTGAGAGTTGTCGTTCGTATATTTTTTTAAACAGAATTGGATTTTCATCAGTCTGCTGAAGTTGTCACTGAGAGTACTTTCATGAGGTGAATTATAGTTTTCATCCTCATTGTACTGGTAAATAGATTGGTCTGAATGGCCAATTTCGTAATAGTTTTCTGTCTTAACTAACCAGGAGTTTACTCTCATTTTCAAATGTACCTTTCTTCATCTATAGATCTCACGATGTTTTTTTCACCTAAATAGTCAATATTATTCGGTTCTGCAATTCTACAACCTACCCAGTTCAGTATTCGATGGTGAAAATTGGTTACACATTTTGGCATTCGGTATTGATATGCATACTCCATTTTCCTTAATTGGTTCTCATATTTGTATTGATTACCCGACGTCATTTCGATGCTTCCTTTACCTTCGGCCATGTACTCGAATTGGATATACGATGCTCGATACTCGATACACGTTATTCTGTTCTGCATGAAATTTCAGTTTCACGTATTATGTAAAGTTACCGTTATTATTGTATTTGTGGTTTATTGGTATTAGACAGTTCCCCATTAGCAAATGATTGCTTTACGTTGTGGATAATTAATGAAAGCTGTTTAATCGGTGCATGTCTTGAAATTTGTTACATTGTTTGAAGATTCTATTGCTAATTTGCTAATATGTTTCGGCGTTTTGGCCAAAGACAGTAATGTTTTCTCCATAATACAAATTGCTGAAAGTTAGATATATATGTTTTGTTTTACTATTGAATTTGATTTCAGTTGTTCCAAAGACAGATATGAGAGGAGAATTTTCAAAAATTTTTCGAATATTTATTGAAATTAATACTCATTTCTTTGATCAATTGTTCTAAGAACAACTTAACTTTGAATTTATTACCAAGAATGTCATCCTTTATTGGCAATTCCAATTCCAATTCCGGCTATTGGCAATTCCAAGAGCTTTTGGGTAACCTCAAAAAATGTAAAAAATTGACCACCGACAAAATGGATATTCTAAGAAGATGAGAGAACAAACATTGCACACTATTCAAACTGGTAATACTAGTTTTCTTCCTTATTTGTGTGAAATAATCGACGAAGTGGTTTAGATGAATGATATGATTTCTGTTACAGCTTCACACAGGTAGCTGAACATAAATACCTATATTTATTTTTCTAGTATAGTGGAACATGAACTCATTCATCCATGAAGAAGGTTCCCGTTCTTACACGAAGGGAGTACTTTTGAAGATATACGGGCTAGAAAATTTTCGAATATTTCAGAATATTCAAAAGTGTAAAGAAATCATTCCATGACATTCAGGAATATTCTAGAATGATGTGTAATCCGAGTATCCTTCCAATTACCACTTGATATCTGGCCATTATTTCAAACATTGAAATGTCAATCTTGAAAAATTAACATATGCCAACGCGAACTTTATCAAGATCAACAAAGGAGAGACAATATGTATTGAATTGATTTGTTATACCCCAAAGGGATTAGGCAGCGGTTTCGATGGAAGCTCTCAGGGTTGCACCACTGCTCCGACATTTGAGGGATATTTTAACATCAACAATTCCAATTGGACTCAAATTCCACTTGCCTTCTTCAACAGAAAAAATATAGCCTGTAGTGCTTCTTTGTGTAGCTGCTTTTGACATAAGCCCATTTCTTATCGTAATTTACAAAAAAAAATACAAAAACTACGCGAATGATGACTGAATAATAAATAATAAATACATTACCGATCACTGGCCGTTATAAAATTGGTTTTCAATTTATCACGTCCGGAAAGTCTGACAATCGAACTGGTCTCTCTGCTCTCCATGGATCTCTCTCGAGTTTTGATATCCGTATATCGTGGTTTGTCGTTGTTCTTTTTGTGCGAAACCAACCGTCCATGCGAAAGCTATTGTTCACTGTATCGTCTTCCACACTCGGCAGATTCCTGACGGTATCCGAGAGAGATGCAGACGGTCAAACGATTTTGGTTTTACGGCTATTCCACCGTAAAGTCCCGTCTGTATATTACCAAGCGTAGAATGTGTAATAACAGTAAGATAAGGAAGGAAAGGACGATATCAACTTGTACACCTTCCATACTTCTTCTGCTACACGGTCTACTGTGCACGATTTTATTAAAGGATTCCAATAGAGTAGGCAGGTGTTCTAAAGGATGTCCGGGTCTGAAATAAAACCACCATACGAGGGAACGTATTGTTCCCTCGTATCGATTCCCCATCTATGATGGGGAATCGATAGGAAGATTTGATTTGGTGACAGGAATGAGAGTTTTATTTTGAATTGATCTATGATTTCCATAAGGTGTAACTTGAACGTTCCATATATCAAACCTTGTACGGGGAATTGTTCAAAGATAGCAGTAACTGGAAATATAACTCAAAACATCATTTTGAAATCAATTTCACATTTCCAGGACAAGAACGAAGCAATCTATGAAATCCTTGTTTTTCAGAGGATTGAATGATTTCAACCAATCACCATGCCACATTATAGATTCTGTTACTTTATATGCATTCAAGGCTCAGTTGAAAATATATATTACATCACGTACTCTATGAACTTTCTGAATTTTTTAATTTTTATGTTTCACATCATCGAATTGCTTTATTGGTTCGAGCTTTTATGTGTTCTGTATATTGTGTTATATTGTGATTTTTAAATATTTCATACCTACCCACTCGAATAATTGTTTTTATGCCCTAGTATAATTGTAACGTGGAAGTAACTATTCTGAATACTCCTGATTTGTTCTATGGGACAATATTCTCAGGAACAAATTTCAATTTTTTTCTATTTTTAGCTTTTTAGCTTCTTGTATGTATATATATATATATATATATATATATATATATATATATATATATATATATATATATATATATATATATATATATAGGTATTAAAAGGTCAAATTTAGTTGACTGGTTATTATATAACTGTCCACAAATTTTCCCTTTTGATTTATATCAAACACACTCAATAACATACATATTTATCTCTGTATTTATATCCTGGACCCGGTAGTCACGCAGGTAGCTATAGCTGCTGATATTAGATGATGCCTGAGAATGCTAGGTCTTCTAATTGAAACCACAAATGTGCGATGAGTTCCTGTTGGTGACACCGTGCATATGTGAAGTTTTTCATTTTTGGTGACCAGTCCATCTTTGCAATTGGCTGCACCGCGAAAATGGAAAATAAATTGACAGGTGGTCTAACTTTTATTTGATTAAAATTGAAGATATATTAGAATATAATAATATTTTGAATTTCACAATATGAATTACTTTAAAAATGTTAACTTCAATTTGATGTTTTTCACTCATTTTTACTGTAAGTATGATTTGTAATGTTATTCAATGGCCAAAAATCCACAACTGAATAAATTATATGCCCTGAAGAAGCTGCCCATTAAAAGCGAATGCTTGGTGTAGAACAGATTTTTGATAAAAAAATATTTTCGAGATTATTGAATATCCGAGTAATAATTGTTTTAGGCCACACGAATATCCATTCGTTTGTTCTGCTACTACGAACGCTACGGGACAACATATATATTTTCAAACGATATTCTCACTTCTTTTCGAAATTTATGTGACAAGTTCCGCTGTTGTCACTCTGATTATATCGCCGTGATACGTGCTCTTCGCCACCATAGGTTATTCGAGAAACAAAAAACAGATAATTAAGCGAAATTCATCACAAACCTTTTTCGCGTAACTACAACAGCGGAGTTACAGGGTCGCGGGGTCGCGATAATTTAAATTTTAATGCCTTTCCACTGCAATATTCAAATTTTAAAAACATCTGCAAGTTTGTTCTCACTTTGCCAAACATTATTCTGAAACTTTAGATAATTAGGATAGAGCGAGAAGATTTCTACCTTGACGCTCGAAAACAAGTCTCGGGAAATTTTATTAGGCGGGAAAATTTATGCAAACTTCTTACGGGAGCAAATTTACGGGCGCATCTTAAGAGTGGTCGTCGTCATAATTTCAGCTAGGTCTGAGAAAACCGTAGAAATTATTTGGAATAGGCATAGAATTTCAACAAATCTGTTGTGACAAAGAGAATAATAAATGTTCCGGTATGGTGATATAAATTATACATTATCCATTGGAAAGTTCCTTTGGGAATTTTAGTAAGTGTTAGCCATTTTTCTAGACCACCAACACCTTTAGAAAATTTTTTTTATTCATCAATTCCATGATGATCCAATGAAAATATCCAGGAAAGTATCAACAAAAAAATTCAGATTCTTTTTTTTTCGTAGAAGTCACCATTCTCGGATTATTCAAATATGAACATTCAAATATTAATACAAATTAAAATATTTCTGTTACTACCAATGTTTTTAAACGACATTGTCTATAAACTTCTTTGTTCATCGTGAAAGTCTCTTTGATTTTTCTCCAGAAGGCAACGTTAAAAAAATGTTTATAATATGAATACATAACTTCTGTTTAACTTAAAAAAAAATTGACAATGAGACTCTGCCTACTCTAGATGTATCACTTGGTAAATGGATCGGCTACTGCAAATATATGATTTTTTTTAAAGGTTCGTATTAGATGCCAACCTACCTATTTATGTTCAGTACATTTGACCAATATGCTATAGTCAGTATTGTTATATATTTTTTTGCAAATACTTCCGTGCAGTATAAAATGTAACATCTGACCATTCTTCCGGCGAGAATGATAACTTCATGTCATTTATTTTCAAATAAATCATTTTCTAATAAATATGTATTTTAGGAAACGTATCATTAGTGATATTGTTTGCATATATTTAGTTTTATCATATATCTGTTTTCTATCATAGTCGGATTGAAAAACAATTTTATCTTCAGTTAATGTAATGTAAATACAAATAAGATATGCTTCATCTCACCATAGTTGTAAAGTACTAGTGGGTTGTTTTACTATTTTTACAATAGACTCATTTTTCTCGAGAGAATTTATCTAGTTGAAATTGGGAAGATTATGTAAAGTTACATGGCTGACGGACTGCGAATAGCCATGATGCCCCCTAGGTGGCTTGGGGAGTTATTAACATTGCCTACCCAGGACACGAGGCTAAGGACCAATGCGGTCGACGCCGATGACACCCAAAAAAATGGACTCATTTATTCTAGAAAAGAAGTATTCATGTATTCATCTAAATAACAGAATAGCTCGTCATCGTCTTCCACAATTTAACATGAACTCATGTTGAATAAAATAAATGAGAATCTACTCAAAAATAAAAATTTTCATCGATAACTCATGGATTAGTGCTGTTGGAGGCATCACATGAAAAGAACTTCTCCAGTGGTGTCATCTTAAAAATTTTAAACTCAAAATTTTTGTGACGGTCAGAAATGGTCCTAAATTATATCGTGTTTTGAAAAAATAATTTTCAGTAAAAAAAAGTTATCCGTTTGTAAAGCTACTTTCTCATCATAGTTACAAAACTCACTCGATATATACTCAAGTGATTACATAATTCAACTCAACGTAAATGACAGAGAGCTGCTAGTTATAGCAGCTGTATATCCAAAATACGTAAATGGATATATTATCGTATTAATCCTATCAGTACAAAATAAACCCCATGTAATATTACAATAATATAAAGCCCGGCTTCTGGGAAATTGCTTTTGCACCACGAGCCACCAGTGTATTCGTATTATCGTGAATCGAAATACGATAGATGTAAATTATTCTTATTTCCACTGTTCTATAGATGAATTTTCAGAAATGTCAATAATGAATGATTGAAGACTGATAATGATTAATTATTGTAACTTTCAACTAAAAAATTTTGTTAATGGATGGATAAGTTACACATATTTTTAGAACCTTCTGAAACCCATCATAGAATGAATTCGACAAAAACAATTTTTCCACGTACCACAACTGTAACACTCTTCTCCACATGCGTTTCACCACGTTAAGGGCATGAGGACATGATTTTTACATCAATTCTTAAACTCATATTCGAAACAATTTTAATCATGTATCAATGATATTCAGAATACAAATTAACAAGAAATTCATCACAAAATTGTCGGCCAACGTAAACTGAATTTACTGCTCGTAGTGTGACTTGCCAGTGTTTATAGTTTTCGTACTTTGATTTTCATACTTTCGCAGTCATCCAAATATCTAATGTCATGTATCTATCGTAAGAAATTCAAATGAATATCCTTTATTCTGTGTTCGTTCTTTTTTTCTATTTTTCTACTCAAAACCTATGATGGTAATTTATTTTCTCTGAATATACTTCAATGAAATTCCATGTTTCATTATAGTATAAAAAATGCATCCCAATATCAGAAATTTTTTCACGAATTCCTCGAAAATAAAAAAAATTACCTCATGTCGCTATCGTCATTTTTGCTCGCATTATGTTATGGTATAATGTTAGTTTTGAAAGGTATATGTGGTTGTTGAATCTGTAATAGTTGAATTGTTGATGAACAACTCTGGAATATACTTCATGAGTACGGCATTCGGTAGGTGTCTTGTCAGCTAATTTATGTGTCTATTTTATTTTTCATTAACGAAATGCGACCGCTAACTTCTGTCGGAGATTTATCTTTCAAATGTGGCCCTAAACCGATAAATATTTTTCCAACGACGCGCTTATTCAATATAAAACCTATAGAAATATTGAATAAAAGATGAAGGACGCTCGCAGCGTATAGATATTGGTGTCACGATATGGCAACTTGAACTTTCTTTGGAAAACTCCGTTGGAAAAAAGGTTGGATGGGGAGCCCGGAGCGGCCGTCACACTATACAACGTCTACTGCTTCGGGGCACCTGTTCACTTCCGGCTGCCGGGTTGTGTGTAGCGATATAGACTGGTCTCATATTTTCTGTTCCGCTGTCACTGTATCGTATCGCATAAGTTGCCCTCGTGATGTTTTTCACGCTTTCGAATATCGACAGAAGAGTTGATGTTTCCAAGTCATTGAATGTTCGATTTTATTCGATTTCTGAAGGTATTCAAGACTGTCGCAGATGTTTTTCGAGCAATGAAAAAGAATAAAGTTGTTCATAGGAACTGTGGTTATGTCAATAAACCTACAATATCAAATTAGATGTTTTCGTTTTTTCGTTAATCAGCCGTCATATCCGTGCCAACGGCATTAAACCATCGATCACAAGATTTGGTAGCGGCTCATCACAGAGAAAAATACGGGTTACGCATCGAATACGCAAAATCTGCGCATTTCTTTTTTTGCGTTTTTTTTGTGCGTTTTTTTTGTGCATTCGACACCCTGCCACTTCGTATCAGCAGATCAGTTCCACTTCATATACAGATTACCAGTCAGTGGTAATCTTTTATTGAAACAAACCGGTGAATTAAATTGACCTCTTTGGCATAATTTACCCATCGATCAATTGTCGCCCTTTTCCAATTCACAATTAAAACGACGTAACACGTTTCTTAACATGTGAATTTGTGCATTACTCAAAAAACATTGGATGTATTTGTTGTTAATAATCATTACTCTATACTCAACTCCCAATCGCCTTGTATAGAAAACAACGTTTCTCCCATATGAACAGTTCTTTCGATATTCTTCTGGCATTTCGTTGGAAGCAATCTCAATTTTAATTGGAGTTTTCGGTCGATTGAATCTCAGATACCGATGGCAGACGTCGAAACAGATCTGGAAAGAGAAAACGAATTTTGCGCGCAGACAGTTCATGCGTGAGTTTCTCACCCGATTCTTCTTTTGACTTGGGAACCGATCAAAATTCAGTAATGAACCGAAATCTCTTTACATTCAATGCATTCATTAGGCTACTCAGGGTGAATACGTTTTGGATATTCACTATTTTGATATTCTACCAAACATGTAGCTTATGATTAGAGACGAGATGAAAATAGTTTATGGGAATTACAAAGAATATTGATCATCTGTACATTCAAAGAAATGCATTAATTTTTTCTATACTGCTTCAAGTCAATATTTAACTTGATCTTCTGGTGATCTATTCTAGGTTCAGTTTTGACAGAAATATTCCTTAAACTCGTACATATAATAATTCTTGAATAAAACGATTTTGTTCGTTTATTCAATTATCATTCATCATAGACATATGAGAGTGGCTGATAATAACCGCAGTGTCAAAGAAAACAGTTTTGATAACCCGTGCCAATCCCCACTTACATAAATTAACTCATTATGTAAACACTTGAGAGCCCTGCCCTGTTACAGTTAATATTTGTCCAACTATTCCGACTACTAAATGAATGTACGAGTATCAACATCGTAAATGTGACATTAAGCTTCGTATTTCAGCGGTTACTGCGTTTCCTGGAAGAAACGCGAGATACTTGTTTTTCATATGTATAACTTTATTATTCCGTATCGTTTTCTTTTCTTTAGCTGATCATGCTTGACCGCAAACATCGTAAGAAACTCTACATGGTGACTGTCAAAATAATTGCATCAAATCATCAAATTCTATAATAATGAAAGCAATATTTTCAACTAGCGACATCTTCTCTATTACTGGGTATTTTCATAATGACATCGGCGAACTAATCTTAAAGATTTTCTTCTTAAGGACAAAACAAGCACTACAGGAAAATCCTTAAGGCGCTAGAATAGCGGTGCCTGTGCGAAAGTAGCGATTCACATTGAATGTAAATCTCTAGAGATTAAATCCATTTGAAAAAACGTTCTCGGAAGTGTATTCCACATAAAGGCAGTTCTGTTCTCCAAATGAAAGAGTTCTCAAACAGTGAAGTTCGAGGTGTACTGAGTTGAATCTCAAAACGATGAGCAGCCACAGTCCGTCGCGTATTTTTTATATGTACCGCTCTTAGTGGAATCAAATGTGCCAAGTCACTTGAACACTCCACGCGAAAGTATCTATAAAAGAGAGATAAATCCCCAACGTTTCTTCGATGTTCGAGACTATCAAGGTCGCAAGTGATGTTCGCGCCTCCAAACAGGCGATTGGCTCTTTTCTGGATGGAATCCAGCAGCTTCAGGGTTTGATTAGGGGCGGAGCTGCATACATGAGAACAATACTCAAAAGAAGGTCTGATCTGAGCTTTATAAAGCATCAAAAGTTGCTGAGGTGTGTATAATTTTTTGGTTCGGAACAGTGTTCCAAGGTTTTGAGAAGAAACGTTTTGCACCCGTCATCAGGTATCTTGTTATATCTTATGTGTTAATCTTCAACATATAACTTGACTTCGCAAACAATAATACTAAAAAATATTTCCGAAAGCACAAATCAGCACATCTTGTTCTCAGAAATTTTCTAAAATTCTTTTTTTTTCTATTATTCTCTAGAGTGAGTCTTGTTTTGGTTCATTGAAAGAAGTATACCTGCTGAATGCCAGCAAGTTTCAATAAAATAATCGAGGCTGAAGCAACTCGTAAAATATTAATTTAATGAAATCATATTTATGGGGATAAAATTTTAGATGTAATCAACTTTACAACTACTTCAACTACAACGACTTCAAAAAATACAGAACTCTTGTATTAGACTTTCCTTCGGAATACGCAAATATGAGCACATAAGTCATAAATATCGGGAAATGCGAAAACTGAAATTGCTAGATATAAGAAAATTACATCTATTAAGTATGACTCATAAAGTACTGAAATATAGGACACCAACATATCTACATGACAAACTAATCAAAATAGGGAATCTGAGTGATTATAACAATAACACTCGTAACTCGGGGTTACGGCAATGTAAAAACATAAAACCTTCATTTTTCAGCGATCTTTCACGTACAATGCCTGTAAGTTCTAAAATCAACTTCCGCATGATTACAGTAAGTACATATACTCTAATGAACGTCAAAAAAAAGTTGAAATCCCTGTTATCAGCTCAAATGTCGAACTCTGTATCTACAGAACGGATAATGACCAGTTAATCACTTCATGAATTTAAGGTACTTATTGATTTGATAGATCTCAGACAGCAAAATTTTTCTACAATGTAATAAAATTATACTCATCGTAGATATTATAGCTAAGATAATTAAGAAAATTGTAAATTAATATTTTATTTCCATGGTTGAGATGAAAAACACCTTCGGGTGACACTTCGCCACTTTATCTTTGTTGAATAGGTACCTATTATTGTTATTTTTTTACATGTGTGTTCAAAGATGAATAAATTTCGCAAAAATGAAGTTTGAGAATTTTATGGTAACCCAATAATATCATACTATGTTCAATGAAAAAAATTTTACTAATCGCTGATATTTCCTTCAGGTTTTCTTTCTTGCCCCATATTCTGCAAGCTGCATAATTTCCTGATTTAGCAACAAATGGCAGTTTAAAAATGGTATCGAGGATGACCTCACCTCTCAAAGTGTATTACTCTGTATGTGAGAGATGCGCATGACGATTTTGCCATAAAAATTGACAGAAAACTCAAAGGTGGGTTAGATATGATCTGCATGAAAATCATTAATTATGTATGCATTTACTGGATGCAACAATTTTTCATGGTCTCTTACACACCTCAACTGTATCCTGCAAAGAAATAATCTGAGAACACCCTGATAGGTATTTTTTGTTTCAGAATCGATGCTATTGTGCGATAGAGATATTAGCTCCTCGCCAACAATATTGTCTTTGCGACTTACGCCAGACTTTCATTCGTTTTCATTAGAGAACGATTCCTTCGTTTCTTTTTCGCGTTTTCTCTGTCGCTCGGGACGCGCACCACACCTACCCCTTCTCTCACCTTGGCTTCGTCCGAGGCGCGAGGCGAAACCTACCCCTGGGAAATTCCCGCCTGGATCAAAAAATCGTATTAAAATGCTTTACTATCACCTTAAAGAGAAGGTTACACACCCACACTTTTCATGAATATCTCCATAGGAAAGAGGATACGGATACTTTCCGGTGCGGTGGTATTTGCTTTTTAAATTTTCCATGTTTTGCTCTGATTACTGCGCCCCGCTTCTGTTAATGGTTCTTCTATTCATCTATCATCAGTGGCGGCGCTGGCACCGATTCCATAGGGATGATAATAGTGACTTTCATTTTTTTTGTTACCAAAAATGTTACAGGCAGGATCCGCAAGATCATTTTCATGAAACACCTTACGATTTGATCTCCACAAACTTTATTTTTATTATAAAAAAACATCATATGTTTCGCTAACATAATAATGTTTGTGGAGATCAAATCGTGAGGTGTAGTTTATGAAATTACTATGGACCTTCATCAAGTAACGGCCAAATCAAGCAGAAAATGTAAGATTATTTTTGTCTGCTTTGGCCTTATCTCACAAAACTTAAAATAATTTATTAAAATTGAGCAGTCAGTAAGCTAATATTGTATACCTATATTCGATGGTTTTGGAAACTATTTTAGGGTTTCGAATCTCCACGGTTTACTGTGACTCAAAACCAAATAAGTCCAGCTTTTAATGAAGTTGAAAAGTTTAAGTGGGCTCGATGGCGAGGTTGAAACTTTGCCATACACTGAAAACTTGAGATTGGCACAAATTATGTGATCTGATGTTTCATTTAGAGATATTTATAATTTTGATTCATCCTAAAATTGTAGAAGATGAAGAAAGTTTGAAAAACTTGCCTTAGATTATCTACACAAATAATGCAAATAGTTTGAAGAAATCATTGATCCTCTGAACAATTATTTTTGTAGTCGGATTTAAAAAATAAAACTAGTATTTCAATTTATTTTTATGTTGTTTTGTTATTGTTAACTCAACAGATTCTCTGGAAGATTTTTCCATTGAAATTACCTATAGTATTAGTGAATACTGTTATGTTTGCCGGATTCATTTGGTTCAATTATGTTATTATTCCTTCTTAATGCCAATTTAATGTATGTGAAAATATAGTCATTCTATGAGCTATTTTACAGGCAGAAAAGGGAACAAAAAAATATCACGGCAACAATCCTCTTGTTTCATATTGTCGTAATTGATGTTCACCTCTGATTAAAACGATATTCACGGCTAGATGCTTACCATCTTAAAGTGGGACATAAAAGCACTGTATTCATGATTGATACCAAATTTGATAGTCCGCCGAACTACCTTCTTGTTTCAATCTGTATTCATGAATAGTGTCCTTTTGTTCAACTCTATTCAAAAAGAAATCATATCATAGAAACGAAGTCCGTTATGGAACAGGGGCTTCCTAATACCCCAGCATTTCAATTCGTAGCAGAGAATACGAGTTCAAACTATCTTTCTGATGATTCAGTATCAAATAGTACTGTTTGGGCTCCTCCTTTTCGAGCTTCCACCCATTGAAATACTGAATCATACTATGGAATTGCTTCCCATTCCCATTCTAAAACAGCCACGCACTCTGAGCTTCTATGAGCTAAGAGGAGCAGGTGTCCAACTTCGAATACTTCGACCAAGCTTGTTTCAAACGTGTTCGATGTGATTTAAATCGGGACTATGTGCTGGTCATTCTACTTGGATAATATCAACCTAATTTAAGTATTGACCTTGTGGGAGGTATGTACATATTTTTTCTCTGGAGATTTGATCTAGGACATCAAATAATAGTCTCTATAAAACTAGCACCGACACGTTGCACTGTACTACGTGAAACTCTGGATCTGCTAGCCACGTAGCCGTGTTTTTTCTTTCTGAATGATTGCAACAATAGATAAAACAAAGACATTTTGAAATTGCCAAGAATTGTCCCAATAAATGGAAATGTTGAGGTTTTCTAACAATATCTGGATGTTTCAGTATAAAAGGCATGCTCATTAAAAGCTATCTTAAGGAATTTCTTCTAAATTCTATTCATTGTTTGCCACTTTTTCAATAAAAATGTGTATGATTTTCATTCCGGTGAGTATATAGTCATGGTCTACTCTGTTACGACTAAATATATGTAAATATTTCCTACCGACCTGACTGTGGTAAAAAGAAAAATTTAAATTGATATTGAAAGCTTTCAAGACCACACGTTCCTCTCCTTCAGTTCTGAAAACAAATATGTAAATTCGAAAGTCCTCATTGCCGAACTCTTCAGCACCGAAAGGAAATGGTTCCGATACCGCTTTTATACATGTTCAATGAATCGCATCAATCGGAGAAAAGAAAAAATAAATTTCTCTGATAATCAGCCGTTCCACGATGATGAGGGAATAATAGACTCCAATATATATTCAAATCAGTCGAAAATATGACGCATAGCATTAGTCGAATGTAGAGAATACTCATGAAATTCATATCTCTTCGGTTAAGTACTTTGAAATATCGAATACATGCTCATCTGACCGAACAACAGATGAATAATACGCCGACCGCTCTGAAAACAATCGCACTATAAATATACTGGCTGGCAGTCGAGATTTATAGCCTTTATTATTTGTTCAGGATGAAGTAATATAATACCCAAGTGAAAAGGTCATTTTTTATTGTAACAGTAATGTTACTAGACATTTTGTGTTGGGGAGTTCTTCTTCGTTGTAGCCGATGGAAATTGATTTGCACAGACGGAACGGTGGTAACGCGTTTTGTTGTGGCCGACGTTGGGTCGATCATCGGAATTGTTATAATCTTGGACAATTGATCTTGGCATTATTTTGTTATAGTAATATTGAAACTGTTTTGATGGTTGATCAAAGAAAATGCCAACTTTGATTGGGTTACTAACTTGGGAATGTGCTCTCAAAACACGTATCCCATTATATAATAGCTTATAGCTATAATAGCTATACATTATTAGTGAAACAAATGTTACGGTTTTTGTAGACCGATCATATGAAAATGTCAAAGTGTTTTTCGATGCGTTTTTAGTGGATTTTCGTCAAATATTTGCCAAATAAATATAAAGTTAATTCCAAAATATAAAATGATGTTAGACTGTCACTTCCAATATTTTTCCAGTTAACAGTGTTTTAGTCATTGGTAGAGAAAACATCCTCACAGTTTATTCATTAACATCGTAGCGAACTCTTCTTCCTCATCTACTGAATCAATTATGTACTACACTCGTTCAAAGACTGGAAGAATCACGTAATCGAGCTTTGCGTCTTTGCAGGGATATAATGTCTCCCCATTGAACTGATTGAGCATTAAGATCCTAATCTCCGAGCCATGTAAACGGTAAACAAATATTTACAGGAATAGTTCAGATTGCCGTCTTAATAGACTGGTGCACAAGTCTTCTAGCTTGAATTTCCTGGTTATTAAGTGCCAATCTGTCTCTGGAGACATTCTCAGTCGACATTCTGAGTTGAATTTGAAGAAAATGGAGAAATAGCTGAATAATAATGTAGAAGGAATTGAACATCGCGAATAATTGTTTTCGTACAGCGTCAGCGCAGCTTTACTGCTGGTTCAGTAACGCCGAAGCAAGTGGAAATAATAAACTTTATATATATAAAAATATATTAGATAGTAGAAAATGTAATAATCATGAATATTGAAAAAAATTCGATATTTTTCTATTATATCGGAAATGACTCCAAATTTTGAGAATTATCATATGTTTTCATGACTATAATAGTTCGGGTGTGTAATTGATTGTTAAGTCGAATCATATTTCAGGGATGAAATAAGGGAACAATAGAAGTGTAATGACTGCCATGCTACATCCTGAATAACTTAACTCTAAATGGCTTTCCAAGTGTATTACGGGTTTTCTCGATAATTTTTCAATTAATTCATCTCTTTTATTATTTTGACAAATCAACTGAATCTAACTATATGATAAGTAAATGATCTAATTACTGTATTTTTTCTTTATCATTTCTTGTAATTGGGTAGATATGTGATGGAAGTGAGTATATATCTCTATTTTGTATCTGACTTTTCTCAATACTTGCTTTGTCAATAAGAGTAACTTTTTTAACAGTGAAACATATTCATCATTACTATTATATTATATATTTTTTTAGATCGAAGTATCCCTTTTATCTGTAGTTCATTGTTCTAATATAGTAAATAAATATATCATGAATTGTATAGCCAGAAAAAAAATCAATTTCACCAATATGTATGAAATATCAAACCACAAGGCATATTCGATGTATTCTGAAATGTCAGTATTATAGATGTTTTCAATCTGATATCCAAAAACAAACGAAGCGTATCGAAAGTCAATCTCTGATCGCTGCAGATTATATGGAGTAAAGGTTCCGTCAGTTCCGTGACCAATTGAACAACTGAAATTGAATATCAACTGAGTAAAAGGTGTTAGCAGTTCATTAACGAGGCGGATTCAAATTTCAATATTGAATGCAAATAAAATAGCATTAGTGGCTTGAAATGTGATACGGAGCCCAAATAGAAATTAATTTACATCTTCCACTCTGCGGTTTGTTTTGTTTCCTTTAAGAGTCTGGGTTTCTCGTAGACTAATTTCGTATTTTGATCTAATGAGACGAATACACAATAAACATGCACTTAATGTCGCCTACAAAAGTTTACAGTTCAAACCAAGGCACTGACTTTACTGCAGAGATATTAAGGATTTGGTGTATACGTCGCGTCGCCCTAATTGCAATAATGCAATTTCATGGTGCCAGTTTCTCACTAATCATGTGATGGTTTGAAAAAACTTTTAGCGAACACCAATATGATGCTCATCACTTCCTACGAAAGTTTCATTTATTTCGCATTTGAAGTTTCATCGTAATTGTAGTTCACAAAGTCTAACAAAGCTGCGTCGACACCTGTTTATCTGCTGATTCAGTTACGCCGGTGATAAGAAACTCTGTATATAAGAAGATATAAGATATTAGGAAATATTACAATCATGAATATTGAAAAAATTACGATGTTTATCTATTCTATCGGAAAGGACTCAAAATTTTGAGAATTATCACACGTTTTCATGGGTACAATGATTCGGGAATTACATAAGAAAAAGTGGAATTTCAATATAATTAACCTATTTTGTTCACAGGAGAAAAAATGCCACTAGAAACTGATAATATCCTTAAAACTGTTCTTGTTAGTAGAGTTGAGAAAAATTTTGGTTTTCATTTTGAGGTAACTTTAATACATAGTTAATAACACAAAGGTGATATGAGATATCCTCTTTATCATTTGCCGTAACTCCAATAGTTCATGGAAGAATGGTGTTCCTAAAATTTTTAAAAAAATATCAGGAACTCTGAAACTATTACGTTAATTTAGGAATTGTTTGCGAAAAAGCGTGATAAGCGATTGAAAGGCGATTAAAAAATATCTTCGAAAAACAAGTTGAATGTAAAACCTGAAAATAAAAAAAAATATAGGCCGTTTTTAACACAACTCAGTTCAAGAACTAACTTAAAAATGTAAATTACCTCTACAGCGAATATATATATTAAAAAATGAACAGATTACAATATTCAACAATTCAGAAAGTGGTTGAGAGAAATCGAAAATGTCGCGTTTTTTTTAATTATGTTGAAGAGGACTGAAAACATCAAATAAAAAAGTGAATATGTATTTTATCATAAAGTCAATAGTTCAGGAATCGAGTATATTTTCAATACTATATTTTGGTTATATCCAGAAGAAGAAGCGCAGAACACTTTCACTAATTATCATTATTCTGTCGATTTTCTCCGGTTAAGTGTTATATTTTTGTTATTGTTTTTGCTCGTATTTCTAAATTTCGGTGGAGAAAAAAGGAATATTGCCTTTCGTGTGCTCAGTTCAAGTTCGAACAAAAACTAAAATAGTTTCCGAAACAAAATGAAGTATTTCATATACTACGGCAGAAAATTTCACTTTTTGTCATAGCGGCATTCAAGAACTCACTGAAGCGTTTTATTGATCACAACAGATTGCTGCTCTTATAAAGATTGCTGCTGTTGTAGAGAACCCTCTATTGAAATAATGATTTTATTTTATCACGTTCCGATGGTTTCTAGTAATAATAGGAAGTGCAGCAAAGCTGAAACTCGTTCCATTTTTTTTTTTCATAAATGTGTGGGAGTTTCAAATGAATCACATAGATTCCACTGTTTTATTTATTTTTTCGGAGTGCAATCTCAGATATACACTACTTGTTTCGTTCAGATTCAATTACTCAATGAATAATTTGAGTCAGGGAATCATTCAGTATGATAACGAATTGACTACGCTAGTTTTTTTCATGTCAACTGAATTGGAATAATTGGTATTACATTACTCCAGTCTATGTGTTTTCTAAAATTATCCAGCTAAAGCGTCGCTTACTCGGAGATTATGAGTAACGAAATACCTTCTCTATTACTCAGAGAAATGAAAACTCCTAATACTTTTCATCGAACTGGAACTGGAAATGTTTACTCAGTCGACCGTTATTTTTTATGTTTCCACTGGCGAGAAGTTTTATCGTTCCAAGTTCGCTATGTATGACTCACATCCATTGGCGTATCAGAGAATTGAGAAACTGTGGTTTACTTAAATTGTATTCATACCAGAACATAAATTCAGTTTTACAATTACAAAACGATTGTGTAATCATTTCTAATGAAGTTAATCAGTTCATCCTCACGTAATGAATTTCATATTTCGAAAAACGTTTCGAAATATGAAGTCTGTTTAAAAAAAATATGCCTGTTTTTCCGTTAACCAGCTGTCGCACCCCTACGAACCACAACCCTCAGAAGTCAAAACTTGTGCGAGTTAAGGATTAACGAGGTCTTACCTTTCAACGTGTGATTCCTAACACGAAATATGAGGTGTCCGAAGTAATTCAAATTTTTTACTGCTATAAAACAGGGATACAAAGAGATATGAATATTTCAAAACTAATCATAATAAATAAGTTTTGGTGTTTTTGTTCTTAGAAAACAACAATTGATTTTTACAGAAATTTAGGGAATTTGTCACGAAATATTACTTTTTTCATCCATTTTAATTCAATTTTTCAAAATTTGCTTCATTCAAATTGTGAAATAAAAAATCAATCAAATTGAATAAGGAGATATTTCAGGAAATATTATTTTTTTAGTTTTTGGGAAAAATATAATTTGAACTATATTCTAAGCAATTATAAACTATATTCTGATCAAAAATCTTATTTTAGTAAATTTCGGAATAAAATAAAATATTTTTTCTTCAAATCAATTTTAGTTGCAACTGCAATCACATTTCTTCATAATTCAGTATGTACTGTCTAATTCAACTGGTCTAAAGCTTACACCGTTCAAAGATCAAAAAAACATCACTTTTTTTCATTTCTTTCACCCATGTATCTCAAAACGTATCACGGTTTTATTTTCATTTATTTTTCAATGACTTTTTAAGTCAGTCATTGAACCTTGCATTGGTTTTTTACATTTTTTTACATTTTTCGTCACCACCCTTTCCTCACAACTATTAGTGATAGTTAGAACACAAAAATGTAATTTAGGCAACTGTATATTTTCAAGTATATTTTCTACTCGACTCAACCGAATGGGTTGAATTTTGTTTCATTCCTATATATTTTTCCTGAAAGTGAATGAAAATTACTGATACAGTTGACTGTAAGATTTTCGCTATACCTAACGCACACGTATTTCGGTACACATTATCATCTGTTCTTGAGGAAGTTATTGTATTCCAAAACACCTGTCACGGTTTTTGTACAACTTGTTATAGTAAAAATCTCACAGTTAACTAACTGTATCAGTTAGTTTTAATAGGGATTTTCAACAATTTCGGTCAGTTGAAAAGGGTAGACTGACTATACTGATTGACAAGACACTCGAAACAGCTGAAGAGTCTAAAAGATAATCAGAATAAAGATTCTGAACCAACTGCAATTGATTGAAAAATCATCGGGAAATGTACCTTCAAGAAACCTAAATTATACTGAGAAAATATATCTAGGAATGTACTCGAGATAATCTTCATAAAGAGATTATCTGAGAAAAGAACTGAAGATCTACTTCAAAACAACAGAAATCTACTCATAGAAATTGAAAGACTACTCACTGCGCACTGTCTATTTAGAGAGCACTTGTAGAAAATAGGGAGTCCCCACTGCAAACAATGCAACAAAGGGTCCAGATGAATATGACATTTACGCGTAACAAAAAAAGTATATGAACTAGTAGTGGGAACAAGATTATTGAGAAATGAGGCTCATCAGGGAGAGAAGATATGAACAGTTATTATGTGGGTATTGGTGAAAACAAAAAATTGTGGTTGAGGAGAAAAGCTACTGTTTCATTTTAGTGACCACTCACGATCTTTCTAGAAAAATTTAGACAGTAGAAAATTCTTGCAGAACACCCCTGTACACTCACACTCGAATGGTTTGGGATATGTAACATATTTTGACTTGTAAATTCCCCCTATCTGCGCCTATGTTAGACATTCATAAATATTTTCTTGTCACTGACGTAAATGAACCTTCAGAATATAAATCCAAACTATATTCAAATACAATTTGGGAAATTGCAAAAGAGATGGAGGACTCGCTTTACTCGCGATCGATATTCGAATGTATTGTCGAGCTCATTCCGAAAACAGAACTTATTATGAACATAATAGATCCCATTCACGAAGATGAGGGGTTTATATAAACTCTGTTTCGGTATTCGGAACTCTTGTTCTTCCTGTATTTTGTTTTGAATTGCCCGGAACAATTGGCTTGTCACAGGGTTTATTTGAATAATTGTTATATGGGCGCAATGAACGATGAGATTCATTGTTAATTCACTGTCTTAGTTCTTGTCGTGAACTTTCACTTCGAGCTAATTGCTGATCTAGTCGTCATAGTCTATTTGTTTTATAAGGATCGTTTTTGATATCTTTTTTTTTCGGTATTTTTTTACTTTTGCTTCTTTATCTGTACAATTCTTTCTTTCTCACAGTCCAAGAACACCACGCAAAGAGTGACATCTGGATTTTGTTAATTGAATGTCAAACTGACGGAAAACAATGATTGTTGCCAAAATAAAACATAGTTACAAACATTAAGGTGTACTTATTTATTTCACTGTAAGCCAGGAAAAAAATATATCCCGGAAAATATACAACTTTCCAGAAGATCATGAAATAAAAGGAATGAAAAGTTCAACTCGGAAACGGAAAACTTGTTAGTCAAAATGTGTGTTTTGTAGTGAATGTATCACTGAAGTTTCAAAATTAAATACATAAAATATCCACTTTTCAGTTCTAATGAGATATTTCAATTTATATTTTAGCAAATATTTAACTTTCTTTATTTTCTCTTAGTTTTGGGTTGACGCCGTCGCCACCTTGGTTACGAAAAAGATTTTCATCAATTTTTCTATCCCCGAAGAGTCAGCGTTTTTCATGCGGACGCTACAATTGTCTAACCAATCATTTTACTCTTTCGGGAATCTTTTCCACTTTTACATTATTTTCACCTCGGCACATTTTGAAAGGATTGTAAAAGAAAACATTTTTTCTCAAATAGTCCGTCGGTCACAAATCTTCTAGGACGATGCCCTGTATAATAAATTTTCTGTAACAAACCCGTAAATAAATTATTATCTTTCCCGTGCAACATTTACAGCCGTTTTATGGCCATCTGGGCGAGTCATAGATCATGTGAAGAGCAAAGCTCGCTTGAGCGTAAGATGGTCTCCGGAAGTCCTACGTCGCAAATATGATATTCGCTGTTGCATCCATAGAGCATACTATAGAGCTGTTTATCCATTAGGTTTGAATGAAGAACGTGGGCTCTGGTTATGCGGCATTATGGTTTCAATTTTAAATGTACTACTCAGAATAACTCAGCCAATATGGACGATGAAAACGAAAACATTTTTTATGCAGGGCATCTATGCAGTAGATTCATTTTCAATTATATTACGTTAATTCTCTAGCGAGGTGTGGAAAAGTTTGCTCTTCTTACTGAATTTCTCAACACGTTTCTGTCCTTTACTTCAAGTATTTCATATATTTTGTGTTTCATAATGAACCTCGCAGTAAACATCTAGAGGAGTTCCGTCATATGATCATGTTGGCTTCCAGGAAATCTATAATTGGGTCATAGTCTAATTGGAGGAAAAGGTAAAGCTCCAACGTTTTGGAAGTTGATGAAGTCTTGTTGCAAGATCCTTTATGTGTCAATTAAATTCTGGTATGATAGCCCAAACATTGAATTTCTCTCAGTTTTTCCTAAAAAGTCTTGAATTTTAATAATTCACCAAAATGCTATTTTTATTTATTGACATGCCATTCACTCATCATCTTAGGTGAGTTTCTTTGAAGGTGACATTTTATGCTAAATAACAACTTTAGCGTGGGCAATATAAATACTTGTGACGTTGATAAACAATAAAGCGTTTTGATGAGACATAAAATTTGAAGAAATTAGACTGAACTCCAAAAATTTCAATACTATATAACTTTTTGTTCTTGAGAAACAAGTGAACATATCGTTATAATAAAAAAAAAAGATTTTTTTGTACTCGGTTGTAATGTCAGTTGAGCCTCAAATTTCTTGCATTATTGAATGGGGTGAAAGGCTGACCTTCGCTAATAAATACTTTTAATCTATCCCTCAAAGATTCTTCTACACTGGTAAAAAATTTTCCACCGGTACAGGTGGCAATTTAATTACCGCCCATATTAGCGAGAAATTACTTTTGTGCGAGATCTCACATTCCATGCGGAATATTATTTTGTAATTCTACCCCGAAGACAAGTGTGAAATTTTTCAGTGTAATTTTTCATTTTGAGTGTACTTTTGTGTTGAAATAAAACTTTATAGGGTAAATTTGCGATATAAATTTATATCGAGATATTACACTCTTGACAGAATTTTACAGTAGAATTTTACACTTTTATATAATTTCACAGTGGAATTCTATACTCTGATAAAATTTTACATTGTAATTTTTCATTTACGGGTTATATTACCTTGGGATATTCCGTTGTAAGAAGGTCCGTATTCAGAGTAGTTTTGAAGACAATGATACCTCAATCAGATGTTGACTCTTGACTCTTAAGTGGCCATTTTTCCTCATAATTTAGATAATTGAATGCACAAGACATATTACACATTGATATATTAAAAAAATATGTATATACAAAATAAGTTCATAAACATTCTTGAAATGAACTTTTTTTTCATTTTCAAAAAAGTCAAATAACAGTACAAAATAAAAAAAACATTCTTCAAATTATCACATTTTCTTCATTGCTCATGGTGGTATTATTCGGAAAGAGAAATGAAAGTAATATTTCTCTTTCTTTTTTCTTCAATTGCTGTTATTATCCTAAAAGAGAAATGAAATATCATCAAATGAATAGTTTTAGAAATCTAAAAACACAGTAAGTTGACGAACACACATTCCTAAAAAAAAACTACTACTAGTTTGACTTCAATATTAATATTTCTCAAAAATGTTTGATACATATTCAACCGTTTAAATAAAAAATTAGATTTTTCCAAATGGTTTCCAATATTTTCTGAAATATAGCAAATATAGCTATAATGATATGGTATGAAGTGGTGATGAAGTGTTTTGTTCACCTCTTCAACAGAAACAAAAAGGTCCCAAAGTGTTTCTGAATTCCTCCAATTTTGAGTTCCTACTTGCCTCCCATCGCAAAAATGTTTTCAAGTTCAATAATAAGAATCACAAATCCTCAAATTTATCTAAAATTATGAGAGACACGAATGAAACGTTCAGATATTTTTCAGGTGAATGAAATTACGATTTAACATTGTCCGATATTTGCAACCACCAATACGAAATTTTATTCCTCATCGAAATTTATTTTTAAAATGGATCGTGCATACGGCGTCACTGATGAGTAACGCCACTGTTATCGAGTATATCTTTTTTTCTCTTTTTCTCAATACCTTTCAGTTATTATCACAAACATTTTCAAATATATGTTCTGTAATTATTTGAAAATCAGTTAAAATATGTTGTACTATTCGCGATGTGAGGTTAGGATATACTTGTAATAAAAAAACACTCTATAATGCATAACGAGAAAACTCAATGAATTCATCTGTTTATTGGACTAGTTATTGAAATTTTACAAGAAATGTACTCACCTTCTTTACTTATTTTCACCAACAACAAAAATATTCTAATGCACACGTCAGACAAACCGATGCGCTTCTGTAAACAAGAATGAACAATACAATAATCACTCACAAATACAAGCGTAATTTTACATTCGATAAAGAGATGGCAAAAATTTACATTTCACTAAGGGGGAATACCCATCGTCCAGTTAGTAATTCTCTTCACATGAAATAATACGTTATGATTTCACACATATATTAGATGAATATTTAATTCTCAATGAAAAGTACTTTGCCTACTGAAATTACGCTCAGGGATGTGAATTATTCAATAGAGAGAGTATTTTTTCAATAAAACTGAAGTAATTTTCTTCGTTCGAAATGAAAATTCCGAGGTAAATTTCAATCATTTTTCCCGGTGTATGTTTCCAATCTCATTTAATAAAGATGATTATCTGATTTCACCCACTGCTGAAATAATTTTTCCAGATACATAGGAGTTGCTGACAAAGATCTTCAATTATACTCAACATCTAACTTTGGTATGCCAAACGGAATGTTTCTGTATTCTTATGGAAATTGAATATGTCCAATCATTTGTTTATTCACATTTTTCAGCGGGGCCGTGCATCGCATTTATCCAGAAAGTGACACACTTCGACTTTTCATTCCGGGAACGAACATAATACAGCACGGAGCCGCGCTACCATTTTGATATATCGACGCTTGTCGAGATACCATCGAAAATTTACATGTGAAAAATTGCATTTTCACCATCTGAATAACTCTTAAGAGTTTTTCGTTTTCAGTTCCCTTTCCTTTCCGTTCCACCAGCCTCTTCCGTTCCTGATAGAGTATGTGTGTCGAATACCGATGTGAACAATTTCAATTTACCCTATATGCATACTCGAAGAATTCGAATTACCTATACTGCATTGCAGTGCTTCGAATCTAACTACGTTCATACTCATTCTTAGCAGCAGAAAGAGTTTGATCCTCAGAGGAACGCTGTAAACTTGTTTTTCACATTTGCACCAAGACCAGTGCAGAGTCGTTTGCCGTGACGTTAATCTTCAGTTAAGTCATGGTAGTGGTACAGATTGGAAAATATTTTTAAAATTTTTTTATTGGGCCGTACATATATTATTATATGGATGTTTTTATGAATAAGTTGATTAGATTATTGCAAATAAATTCAAAGCTATAGTATATTTTCTGTTTTTTTTTTAATTTTATTTATTTACATTTCACATTAAATTACAATTTATAATTGAACAATATAGATATTTGTTTTTATCCTTAAAATTATATGAACCTTCAAGATTATGTTTTTTCGCCCTAGAAGTAATACGCTTATGTCACATTGAATATGTCTTTCACAGTATTTGAAACTCAAGTTCAAGCTTTGTTAAAATATAATTGTGACGAAAATATTTCCAGTCGTATTCAGAATGATTTTGATCGAGAAAACCCTTCTTTGTGAAGAGTATGTTTATTTTGAAGAATATTCTATACTTGTGTCTACAAGTACACCCACAGAAAATACATTCTAGTTTTTGTTGGTCTTCTTGCGTTGGCGAATCGTTGTTGCTAAGGGCCTCAGCTTATTCAGTTGTGCTGACACTAATACGGGTTTAACCGGTATGCAAAAGAAGTCGAACCTAATGTCTGTCAAATGGAGGATGTAGTCGTGATACTCGACGCTCCATAACTTGAAGAACAAAGAACTATTTCGATATTCATAAATGACGATGAGAATAAAACAGAATGATTCACGGTTATTTATTTCTTTCACCCTGTGAAAGAGTCCAGAGAACAGGATCGGTTTCTTGGAAAAGCTAATTAATTCCGTATCAAGTACATTATATTTATGAGCACCTTTACCTACCATGAATCTTGTATCATACCTACAATAGAAACACGATCGAATATACTCAACATTGAATTGGTTCCTGTCTGTACGAAAACAGTAATTTTGAGTAAAATCGGCCTTGTCTTTGCTGATGAAAATAAATAAATATTGAAAATATTTTATTCAGAATCCTTCGAATTCATTGAATAAGATTTGTAGGCAAACTATTTCTCACTATTCATGAGTAATTGATGAAAAAGGATGAAATTAAATGAAAAATAAGGTTTTTTGCAAAAATCAAAATACAAACCGAGTATGTGTTGAGCATTAAATTTCGTACGAATTTTGTCACGAACATATTCATGAATGTTTACATATTGATATTATTAAATATTTGTAGAATCTGATTTTTTCATCTAAACATATCGGTTTTTATGTTTTCAATTCATTTCTGTATCGTATAATGAATTTAGTCATATCGATATAGGGAATGGAAAGCTTGTACTTTTGCAATAATTCATAAAATAAAAGCGACTTTTTTGTTGTTTTTTCGCATTTTCAGGTTAATTTTTCTTTTGAAATGGAATTATCAGTGTCAGATGGGTCGTTCGGAAATTACAATTCATTGATATGTTTCCATTCGTTGATTTATTTATTTGGTAACGGAAAATGAAGTGTGAGAAATACAAAAGCCTCTGATTTTGTTTCGGTGTTTTTCAATAGGCATTCAAATGAAGAGCTTTCCAGCATGTTACTGAAAAAACAAGTCTCTCACAAAGCGTGCACTGAACAGTCACTATAAATATATCAATCGTTCACGAAATATGATGTTGATGTTGATCATTTTCAATTGCTTCATTTTGTTTCTTTTGATGTTCTGTCTATATGACGATGTGCGAAAACACAACTGATGTATGGTATTTCCCGAAAGCTTTTTTATTAACAATAACTGTTTGGAGTTAACAAATTGTCCTCTTCCTATTTGAAATCGTTTGTTTCTTCTTTTGCATCTATGTCGCCATATGAATTCCACGGGTTTGGAGTTAACACATTTTCCTCTTCCTATTTGAAATCATTTGTTTCTTCTTTCGCATCTATGTCGCCATATGAATTCCACGTGTTTTTCAACAATTTATGATGCTGCCGATATATGTATAGTTCTATGGAAAATATTTTATATTTGTCTCCCAATTTCACAGTTGTAATCTATGGTGAAGGAACAAGCCTTACTGAGGCACTCCAGCAATGCATTTATGATCGCCTAGCAGTGAAAGCTATAGAAAAAATAGAGGGTAAATCTCGTTCGGCCGTCGATTTCGAAGTTCAGCTTTGCAACTGACCAACTTGAAAAGGCTCGTTCTTCTTTAGTATTCGAGGATTGAGTTTTCTGTCGACTCCATAGATGGCTTGTCCTTTAAGGGCAGATGAGCCCAGCGTGGCATTTTTCATATAGCCTAGCACCACTGATGAGATCTCTGGTGGGTTGAAACTACTCTGTCTATGTTGGATCATGAATTTGTTGTTTTCTCTAGCTCTTACTTTCAACGAGGATGTTGTTTTCAGTTTTCACGTCTATTCAAAATATATACTGAAATTAAAGTTCCGCAATTTCAGAACTATTTATTTTGTGTTTTATTTATATTTACTTCATTCATTATCGGCATTTGGATTCAGTACTTCGATAACCTTCAAGGTTACTAAAAGGAAATATAAAATGAATGAAACACATAAACATTCGAATATGCATTGTTTCTTTTTGTGTGAATGGTTCTTTTTTGTAAAGATTGTCAAAGGTCTCGAAGGAACTCTTTCACAAATCGTAAGCATTCGTTTGAAATGTATACGAAATGACAATTCCATGTATAAACTCGTTGTGCGGAATGTAGATTTCGTCCCGGCATTGACAATCCTTCTTCAGCGACCGCAACGGAATTGAATAGATATTGTCGCCGCAATGTTGTTGACAATAAACGGTGATCTTGATGATCGTAAAGCGTGTGCAATAAAACTCCGCTGTACCTAAGTACATACAAAGCTCTCACTCCCCGAGTTTTATTACCAACTAAATGTAATTTCGCTTGAGGCACGTACTTTGTTTATTCGTTTCATCGACGATTCTGAATCAATCAACCGTACAGTTGATCGACTAATAAAATCTCGTGGTATATCGTCGACAAACAGATGAACTTCGAAAATCTGTTAGGCGGCTGAATTGGCGAACGGGATATAACAAGTGAATAGTACATGATGTTAGAAGAAAAACTGAATGTTTTGTGTACTATAAGAATCTATATGATTGTCTGATAACTCAAAAAGTAAGACCATAGAAATGTGTAGGTATATTCCATGCTCCATGATCCACACGTACGATGGGCAGACCACGCAGCACATGTCAACAAACGTTGACATGTGCTGCGAATCGTTCGTGAGAACGATTTCTTTAGTTCATGCTATGATCATTCGTAGGTAATTCATACGTATAAATCGCAGAATTCCAGAATTCGGAATGACACCACTGCAATTGCTCGAAATTACACCACTACTTGACACCATGTGGTAAAGTTGTGAACATTTTTGAAATTTCTAATATTTTGCCTGTGCAGATATGAATTCACAATGTTACAATATTTGCCAATATTTGCCTATCGGATTTGTCAATATTATATTCAAAAATAAACAAATTCGATAGGATTTTGCAAAAAATGCGAAACTTTGCTGCATGAGTATGAGGCCTGTGTAAATTACACATTTTGAAAATTGCCTTGCATCGATATTTGTGAATGTCGATCCAATAGATGGATGGATATATATATATATATATATATATATATATATATATATATATATATATATATATATATATATATATATATATATATATTGTAAACAAACCATCGTTTGATATGAATATGATTTCATTTATATATTTTGTGAATAAAATTCCAAGTAAGTCCATTCAAAGGTTTTAAATAGTTTTGAAAATAAATGTATACTTTTTTGTTTTCTCCAGTATGAATTCATTGAGAAAATGTGTAGATTATCTGAAAACAAAGGAATATTCTATTTGAAACATCAACTTTTCCATACGGATATTGAATTACACGAAAACAGAAATCAAATCAAAATAATTCAATAATTGAATTATATTTGCTCCTTAACCTACCTTACCATTAATCGTGCGTAAAAGAACTCATTAATTCTCAGCACACATAATTCTCGACTTTTGAGGATTGCTTTGGTATTGGAACGACATCAGGGTGGTAAACCGAAGAACCCTATTTTCAACCTATATCATAATATTTGCCTGGTTCTATCGCGTGAAAGAAGTAAGAGTACGTCATTGCGCCTCTCCAGAGGGAGAAACTAAAACAGATAGAGTACATAGGAAATGCTAAAAAACGATCTCCTTTATTTATTACTTTCTCAAGCGTTTCCTATGAATGATTCTGTTTCACTTTATCACATTATGAATGTTTGCTTCCAGCTTGTATCATGAACATTCGTGAACGAGTTTTTAAAAATGTTTCAAATAATTTTTGTCTTATTTCTTTCAATTTTCTGCGTACTATGTACTAGTTTAATTCCTAATAACTTTGTACTCATGTTCTTTTGTGAAACAAAAGGTACCGAGTTAGGCTAAATGGTAACATTCCCAATCATTTTCTAAAAAGTAGTATTCAATTTCATATGGTACATTTCACATGATGTATTGAAACACTTTGTGATTTTAATACCGAGATTATAACTAAAACTTTTTTTTTCTGTGTGTTCATGTATTAAAATTTGTGTCCATTTTTGCGTGTTTATATTATGTGTTGAAGTTATCAAGAAACAAATCGTGAAAAATCGGTCTCCCCTACAATACTTTCGATCTCATTCCGTGTTCGGTAGTCGTGTTGGTTTTTCAAATGCACATAATAATTCCTTTGTTTTTTTTTTTTCAGGTAAGTTCAGAGTTGCAATCAACGGTACTATAACCTCTTGTAAGTGCACTAGGTGAGTCAATAATTACTCATGAGCTGATGGATGAATGGTAATTCGTGAGTTGAGAATCAAGATTTCTTTTGGTCTTCAGAAGAATAATTATTGAGTTGTACTTGTCCTGAAATTTATATGTTTGTTCAATTCCAACGAAAAGAGTTGTCATTACAATTTCATTCTGCTAGAAGTAATTCACTGCGTCGTTGGAAAGGAACTTTTTAAGGAGTTGGAGTCCTAAATGATTCCCAAGAAAAATGACGTTTTTTTTTTCAATGATTATTCCAGTTTTTATTTATTTACACAGGTCGAAAAGTTGTGAGATTTCAAAAATGAATTAATAAATTGAATATAGACTGATAAAGTGCAAACAGAATTGACAAATATTTTATTGACAAAAGATTGCATATACGTTATCAAAATGTGCATCCGTTATTAGCTTACAAACTGTCACAAACTAATAAAAATGAAACGATATGGCTACGTCTGTAACATTTCAATGAACAATTGCATTTATTTTTCAATTTCACTTATAGTGAAATCTCTGTGAGTAGAAAGGCATATTGTAGTCTCGGATTATGCTGTGCTAGTGACAATGTTGCTTTATTATCAACATTTTCATAAAAGACTGAGAACTTCTAATTCAAACATCTGTTTATAACTCGTTCATCACCAATGTTGTTGAAAGGTTAAAATTTCAGAAAACGCAGTGAGTAAAATAACTTTTTCAACCGAATTTATTTCTAAGAACGTTTACATTAACCAATTATAAATAATCTGTGAAGAAAATGTCGATGTACCTGTTTGTAAGTAAACAAACTTCAGTTGCTTGCAGTTTGTGAAATCTCGTTGGGTTTTCAGTCGGCGGTTGATACTAGAACTTTTGAGAACCATAGATCCAATCAAAAAGTAATCCATTGTTCAATAACCGTCGGAAAGACATGCCAATTAAGATATATATCATGGTTATATATCATGGTTCTAATGTCAAAGTTTCGAATAGGTTGAATTAGTGTCTGACTTTGGAAAGAAATTATTTAAGTTGATAATTTCGTGTTGACTCGTTAGTTCGCTTTAGGGAAGTTTACTTGGGTCATTGTTGTTCATTACCATTTTGGATAATTCTAACTATAGATTTTTCTCATTTCTCCTTTTTTAGATAGTGTAATATTTTTTCGTGCCTTCTGAAAGGAATTACGAAAAGATTAAACTTAATGGTGTAGTTGAACTCATGAAGCTAGAGTATAACCTAAAATGTTGCATATGACTAAGGAAGTAGGGTTTCAAATTTCCTGATGATTCTTCAACTATATATAGTATAGTTTAATGTAAACCTGAATTGCATGCTATAGAGACGTGTGCTCCAAATTGTCTCAAAAGATTCACTCGTTTCAAAAATTTATATTTCATTTGACAGCCCAGTAGCTAATTAAAAACACTGTCATTTACTCATGAGTCTGAACTAACTTTGGACCGTAAAGCTTTCCTATGGCAATGGCAGAGAGAAATCAAGCAACCTTAACGTATGGAGGCTTCTAGATATGTGTCCAGAAATGATTAGCTGGTAGCAAATAAAAAATTTAAATGATCCATTAACTCATTTAAAACCTTATAAATCACTGGGACAAGATGGAATTTATCCAGTGATGTCGCAAAAAGAATCGAAAATATGTGTATAAAAACTTGTAGACTAATTACGGCCACCTTCTTTCCGAAACCTGAGGAAATTGGACAGGACTCGATAAACGCCGCGAGACAAAACCATATTAGGGGCATACTGGCTACCAAACCATTGCGTCAAATCAGGTATGTCAACAGAAGCAGCTCTATAGAGAAAAAGAAGAATATGCTCACGAGCACAAGGAAACTTTAGATGCTCTCTTGGATATAGAGGGCCCATTTGATAATATGTTTCTAAAATCACAATCATCCAGGATTCAAGAAGATATATCGACAACACAAGCTGCTGGATAGACTGCAAGTTTAGAGGACGATTAGTATACTCAACCATTAAGGAAAAAAAATTAGTGGTACGGGTAGCACGAAAGTTTGTTTGAAGGTGATTGACAATATTTCGTGATGAATTTCACTAGTTCGGACTTCCATTGTCTACTATATAAAATGATTTGAAATCCCTGAAACAAGTAAAAAAGAATAATTAAAAAAGAATAGTTGAAAATAACAATTATATTAAGCAACAATAAACCTGAAATGCAATGATAGTGAAATAACCTACAAGTAAAAATATAATAATTGAATAAATAAAAATTAAAGGAATGCAAAAAGAAAATAATAAAAAATAAAAAAGTGTAGAGATTCCAAGTCACGTTAGTTCACGACGTTTCGATTGTTGGTATCTACAATCGTCTTCGGGTGATGACTGGACTGATTCCTCCGTCATCTCTCGGAGGAATCAGTCCAGTCATCACCCGAAGACGATTGTAGATACCAACAATCGAAACGTCGTGAACTAACGTGACTTGGAATCTCTACACTTTTTTATTTTTTATTATTTTCTTTTTGCATTCCTTTAATTTTTATTTATTCAATTATTATATTTTTACTTGTAGGTTATTTCACTATCATTGCATTTCAGGTTTATTGTTGCTTAATATAATTGTTATTTTCAACTATTCTTTTTTAATTATTCTTTTTTACTTGTTTCAGGGATTTCAAATCATTTTATATAGTAGACAATGGAAGTCCGAACTAGTGAAATTTAGCACGAAAGTGTTCTCAGATTACGGGTTTTGTCCCCACTGTAACATTATAACATTGTAATGGACGAACTACTACGTCTTCTGGCCCTTAATGGATACAAAGTACTAGCGTAGTAACGAATATTACTACACCATATTACTACATCATTAAAAATAACGGTTTGGTGTTGTGATCAAACTCCAGTAATATTCAGGGCAAATATAGTGAAGGAGCGCATGCAGCAGACCCTGAATATTACTAGATGAACTGAAGGAAAAGGCTGAATATAAACCCAAAATGGACTGTAGTACCACTCACTGAGAGGACCAAAATGTATTGCCTAAGACCCCTGGGAGACTTGGGAAAAAGAAGTAAGTAGTAAGAAAATGGCTCCCAAGTAATAGAAGAAAAAGCCAGAACAAAGACAAGCGAAAAGTTGCCTACTAAACATCTTTTATGATTAAACAAAACAAAAACTGAATTTGATAATGTGACTTCTAATAGGATATTTCTCACTGAGGTTTCACCTCTTTAAAATAGGTATATTGGACAGTCTAGGTTGTTCCTATTTCAAATGTGCCTCAGATAATGTAGAACAGTTCGTTTGCTAATGTGAAGTTCTAGAATAGGCTTCATATATGTACAAACTTCCTTATAGTTTACAATCACTTGACTGCACCGCGCTGATGAGGCCAATATCCCGAAATACATGTCCGCGGTTTGCTCCCTTTTTGGAGTGTTGTGTCCGCGTTGTGTATATGAAAGTATTGATGTGTTTGAATAGTGTGGCGGGAAAGAAATATGATTCCTATTAAATGATCTGTTGATGATTTATCATGTTTTTGGTAGCGTTGAATTGAAAAAAATCACCTCACATCTCCGAGATCCATAAACAACCACCCTTAATTATTCCTCGAATCATGCTCACCTACCCTATCTGTTTTTCGTATCCTCATGTTCCGAAAATAAGTGATAGTTACCTTTCGATCGCTACCGACACGGCATTCGAAGATGCAATTTAGAATGGCGGTGGCGGCGTGGAAGAAGAAGGGGGAGTGGCGTCGGGGGGCTGAAGAGAAGGCAAAAGTTGACTACGACGATGGTGGAGACGTCGGCGTACGCGACCTGTGCGGAATTCTTATCACGATATTAAATAAGTGAACTTTTGGAATAGTTCGGCGTGGCATTACCGGTTGAAAGGGCCTCTGCAATGCGCCTCGTCTTTGCAGGCTTATGGTAATGGACGGCAGCCGTACTGTCTCGACATGGTAATGTACGATTGCGAGGAGAATAACGTTGACTATACACGCCACGAGCCGGATAACGATGACAATATTCTTTATGCAGTTTTCGGGACTCGCACGCGTATGTTACAGATAATAACGGCAATCTTTATTACTCACGAAATACTTAGAGCTTGTCGGGTTCTGACGGTAATAGGTGTCAAAAATGAGGCATACAATGTTTGAATATTGATACCATATTCAGCAACATGTATTCTTGACAATACTCAGAAAAAGATCATCTTTCATCTGACTACCTGAGAGAAATATCCATTTTTATATAATACATTTTTTTCTCCTATTAACAATCTCTTTTTGCCATTATTTTTATGTGCCAGCATCTGATTCTTGTGCGGACAATTGTGGAACTCGAGGTGATCCCGCTGACTTAATCGAGTCAGAATCTTCTAAAAATAAAATACTGAACCCAAGTAATGCACTTGACGTATCAAGTGAAACTTAGTTTTAGTTGATTCGTCAAAAAGAGTACTTCGACCACGCCACTGAAGATGACTACCGCAGTTGCAGTTGAAACGTTTGGAGAGTGTAACCAAAGAAGAACACGGCAAAACCCGGAAAACAACCAAATCATTTATGTCAGCCGTGAAAACTTACATTCCTATATTAGTTTTTGAGTGATGTTCGTCAATTTCGAAAATATGTATATTATAAGACAATTATGACGAGGTTTAATTCCATCTCATATCATTACAGAATTTCATATTGCTTTATTCTATAATTCGTCTCACTGCATAAAATCATTACAAATTGTTTCATCTCTGCAGAAGATATTACCGCATCCAAAAAGATAAATGGAGTTATATTACACTACGGGTAATGTGAGATTAATCAATTTAGGAAGACCATTAAATATATATATATATTCATATTTCTTGGCTCTCTGCCATTATTCCACACCGTCTTCAGGTATTATATTATGGGAATAAGTGCATAGTTTAGTGTTGGTTAATGAAACGAGAAGATTTGAATATCTATAAACTATAATGATAAACACATCCTCTCACTTCTTTCTCATAGAAGCTGACAATAAAATAGAATCGAAAGTAGATTTACTCAAAATAACAAAATCAGTGGAGAGTTTTCTTTATATAACAATTAGTAATTTTTCGAAAGTTGAGAGTTCCTTCTTCATGTTTTCTTAAAGTAGATATTATTGAAGTTTTCAGCCATTCCTCCCTAGTCAATAAATTATTAGGAATCACAATTTATTTTGTACAACCGTGTTAGGAATCACACGTTAAAAGGTAAGACCTCGTTAATCCTTAGCTCGCACAAGTTTCGACTTCTGAGGGTTGTCGTTCGTAGGGGTGCGACAGCTGGTTCAACTACGCATTCAGTGCTCTCATTACAGTTTTTTTTTTTATTTCTTCTTCTAAAATATAAGGAGTTATACATATAGTAATTTCGAGATGTAGGTCTTGTCATTTTATTTTTATCAACTTTTTGTTCCCCGTTGATATTTTCTTCATTATCAAATTTACATAGTTTCTGTTCTGCTATATAATAGAGAAGAAATAGGAACATTGTTTAATAAACGCCAGCCAAAAAATATCATTACTATTATCGTACAATAACTTTCCGAAATATTGCCAATAAAGCGGCGGCAATTGCTCTTGGGGGGTTACATGCCCAGAGTGCGAAAGAGACGGAAATAATGATGACCTAGTAGAATGGAAATAAGAGCGCTCCACCCAGGCGTCCAGGAGTCTAGACGCCTGCCGTCGCCATCGTCGTTTACAATATCATATATATGTATTTAGCATTGCCCACGAACATGCCAACCAAGGAAATCGATCGAAGCGTCCCTAGGATAAAAGCACTTGATTATCAAATTGGCAGTGCCGGACGGGTATACTTTTTTTTCACCATTTTTACTTTAATTATCTGTGACAATTATTTTATCATTACCATCAAACTCCACAAAGCACTAGGACTAATCACTTTTGCTGCATGACTATTCTTGGTTTTTATCCTTCTCTATTCTGAAAAAATCAATATGTAAGCTTTCAATAAGAACAATTTTTGAAGAGAACTGATTTCTAAAGTTGTTTTTTTGTTGTTGAAAATGGAACTGTGTTTGTATCTCTCGATGTTCGAGTGCAAATATCATTCTATATACCAATCTTGCATCTCATTTCTTTTACTTTTCATTGTTTCAGTAATTTCTCAAGAGAATAATACTTATTAATATTTTTGAAAATTCTTTTCTTTTTTAAGATTGTCTTTTCAGTGTTTATGTACTTTGTCTTTGTTCATTACTTTTAGTATGTTTTTGTTAACTTTGGAAATTTCTCCCACATCTGATCCAGATAACGTTAACACTTTGCTACACTGTATATAAATGTCTTTATTGCACTATCTTTGGAGGCGTGAATGGTCTTCTTACTCCAATTTTCATTACTTTTTACTGTTATTTATCCCAGTTCCTTGTCGACATTGCTCTTCTTTGAAATTCATGCGCGATTGGTCTCCGCCTAGGTGTATTCTCTTACATTTGTCAAGTAACATTACATTCTCATATTTTTTTGGGAGCGCCTTTCTGTTTTTTATGATATTCAGTTTCGTTGTTGTAGCATTGTTTTTAGTAACTTTATAAACTACTTGGAAATCACGCATATATGTATAAAAGTTTTTTATGTCTGTTTTTCTATTTTAGTTTCCATTTCCCACTTACATTCCTTGGAATTTCTGCGTAGATTCCTTACGAAAGAAGAAGTGATACATTCTAAAATTTTTCTCGACCATTTTTGCTCTTTTTTTCTTCCAATCTTGATATACTGCAAATCTATTTTTGTTGAATTTCACTAGTTCGGACTTCCATTGTCTAATATATAAAATCATTTGAAATCCCTGAAAAAAAATAATAAAATACAAGTAACAATAGAACGATTGAACAAAAAATGAAAAATGAAGTATAAAACATAAAAAATAAAAATTAAGAGGATCCAAGTCACATTAGTTCACGACGTTTCGATTGTTAGTATCCACAATCGTCTTCGGGTGATGCCTGGACTGATTCCTCCGAGAGATGACTATTTATGGGTCGTTCGAGTACTTTCACTTATCTCCGCTTTCCATTTTTTCCGCTTCACTGGTTCAGTGGGAGATGACCGTTTGGCGGGAGTTTGCCATTTTTGGCTTGATGATAGGTTTTCATATGTTGCATATCTCTATGCTAGCTTGGCTGAATACGTTGTTGCACAATATGTATGCGGCTTCCTTGAATTTTCTCCTAAACCAATGTTCCTCTTCAATGATCTCAGCTTGGGACCACTCGATGTTGTGTTGATGGGTCCCAACATGGTCTGCTATTCCTGATTTGTTGGTTTCCCCTCGCTGTGTGTTTCTTATGCTCGGCAATGCGAACATTCAATGGCCTCTTAAGTTTCACCAATATAGGATTTTCCGCACTCACGGGGTATCCGGTAAATGCAATTCTTGGAATCGCAGTCCGGGTTTGGTAGCCTGGTTTTCGTGAGGCTGCTACGGATAGTGTTACCGGATCTGAAGCAGGTTCTGATGTTGTACTTGGAACCAATTCTTCTTATCCTCTCCGATGATCCTCTGATGTAGGGAAGTGCAAGCACTGGTTGTGATGGCTTCTCTTCCTTGCGAGGCTCTTGCTGTCTTTTAGCCAAAGTAGGTAGTAGTAGGTAGGTACACCAACGTTCCGGTCGGAGAAGCACTCCAAATCATACAGAGAAAGCTATCCGAAGACGCGAACCTGAAAGAGAGCGGGGATAAGTAGAAGTACTCGAACGACCCATAAATAGTTATCTCTGGGAGGAATCAGTCCAGTCATCACCCGAAGACGATTGTAGATACTAACAATCGAAACGTCGTGAATTAACGTGGCTTGGAATTTCTTAATTTTTATTTTCATTTTATTTCTTAATAATTTTTTATACTTTTTTTTTTTATTTTTTGTTCAATCGTTCTATTGTTACTTGTATTTTATTTCACTATTCTTTCATTTCAGGTTATTTTTGCTTAATATAATTGTTATTTTCTGCTATTCATTTTGAATTCTCCTTTTTTAGTTGTTTCAGGGATTTCAAATAATTTTATATATTAGACCATGGAAGTCCGAACTAGTGAAATTCATCATGAAACATTGTCAATCACCTTCGAACAAAGGTCTATTTTTGTTGTCTCAAGTTTGCATTTGTTAACTTGTAGATTTTTCAGGGTACCGAGCATGTAGCCTCAACAACTTCAATTTTGATTGTTCTCAAATAAGAATATATTTTTTCCGTGAAATGGGTAGTTTCCATAATAGAAAAATAATGATTAACTTCCCAGCTGTTTCAATAATAGTATTCATGCTCACAGGCACCTATCACCACATATTAAACTTAAACCTCATTTTTTATTAGAAAAAAAATAGTTTATATGAACGTGACAAGAATATGCAGTTGGGAGCAAAAGTTAAAACGCTGTTTTTTGTGTTTGAAAAATATTTGTCGAAATCTGATTTTAAGTTGGCCAACTGTAGCCGCCTCATGGACGACCACCCTCAAAATTTGAGACTTTCGCGAGCCAAAGATTAACGTACGATTCATACCTCGAGTCGGACGGTACTCAGTGAAAATACAAAATCCAACAGTTGGATTCGAACCAACCTTCATATAGCTAATGATTGAACTAATTCAATATTAATAGGAAGTTAACGAATCGCCATTATACTTCATTCGATGAGTGTTTCAGGTTTCAGTTTTTTTAACACGCTTTTATTAGCTTCACCTGTATGTATGTATGTTTGTTTGTAACGCTCAAGTTCGGGATCTGATGTATTTGACAGAATTATCGACATTATTGCTTGATCTATTAGTGGGCAGATGGCGCTGTACGTAACTTCCTTGATATAATTCGAACTCACTTTACATGTATTTCTTCATTTGAAAAAAGTATTTTTTCTAACACGCACGCCTGCTGCCTTATTTGCAACCCTCCTTTGGGCGCCTGCTGTCTTCCTTGGGCTCCCTCTACGGAATCGGAAAATATCAATGGTAATTTTTTAAATAAATATAGTTTAAAAAGACTAAAAAACAAGCTTTTATAGCATACGAAGCAAAAAAATGGAAAATAAATAAACAAGCTCTTAAAGAACATCGAACTAAAAAGTTAAAAATATTTTTTGTAAATAAGAATAAAACAATAACGAATGAAAAATACTAATATTATTGTGAAATGAGCGTGGGCGGTTTGTACCATATTTTTTGCATATCAAGCGCCCGTCGTGGGCGCTTTGTGCCATGTTTTTTGCATAATGCGCCCGTCGCTTTTTTCACAATAATACTATAGTATTTTTCGTTCGTTATTGTTTAAAGCTTATTTAAAAAAAAATTTCAACTTTTTAGTTCGATGTTTTCAGTTTGTTTAAACTATATTTTTTTCATTCAGAAGAACTCTTAAAAAGATTTGATATTATTATTCAGATAACGGGATTGAAACTTTTTAAATTATGTTAACTGAAAGTTGAACGTAATTGCCTTTTAATATGAAATGCATACATTCATTTGAACATATTATTTTATAGATTATATGTTAAAATTAGTAATTTGTTTTAAAACACCTTCAACATGACTCTGAGCGTACCGCACCCTCTCGTGCCCACACCTGCGCCGCTGCAAATTGGATTGCCGTCCCCGCAGTTCCGAGTAGACCTCGATTGAGGCTAACTACCTACGCTTCGAGGGCAACTTTCGATAAGGAAGGCTTATGAATAGCTCTTTCCAATATTTCACCCTGCTTTACACGATATGCAATTTATACTGTTGGGTTTATTCTGAGGAAAGGGTTGAGTTTCATTGGAAGATACGAGAGAAATATCTTCGATTTGAAATACTCACAATATACGTAAGATTGATGATAACCGCCAGGTGGCATTTTTAAATGATATTAGAAAAATTGTGATCATTATTGTTTTTGAAACCACTGAAGAGTTTTTGGAAAAGAAAGGTTTTGGCTTTCTGCTTCTCCATCTTTATACAAAAAAAATGTGGGAATCTTTCAAAGAAAGGAAGAAAGAAATTAATTCTCTCGTAACAAAAATGTGTAGATCATGCAAAGAAGTAGCTTTGGAAAATTTGCATAAATATGGAGAAGTAAAAAGCCAAAACCTTTTTTTCACAATTCATACTGAAATGTTACTTTTTTATCAATGATGTTGATGGTTATTGGAAAGTATTACTCAAATTTCAAAATGCTGCTTCCATTTGCCTATTAATGAACAAAGCAGCGAGCCAAAAAGCTAACACTCCAGGGATGTTTTAATATTAACCCGGTCTTAAATTGAAAAGGTTTTTTTAGAAAAGATAAGATCAGCTTTTGCGAAAAAGCTTCTTAAACTCTTAACCTAATGTGAAAATGAAATTATTCAATGAACCCAAACAAGCACATACATTAACATGCTACCTGATAAAGTTAGACTAGAAAACCTCACGCGCCGTCCACCCGAACTATCATTTTCAAATTGAAAATCAATGTGGCGGAATTTTCGTTTCATCCAACACTCCCATTCACTCTGAGAACGAATGACAGTGTAAACAGAGAGGCAATTAAAACGAAGTTTGTAAATGTTGCATCGAACAAATGAGGTACGTTTTCCAGCCAGGGGAGGTAAATCTTGTAGTCGACAGCATAAACTCGCAATTAAAATGACGGAGTGCAATAAAATAGCAGAACGTCGGCGTCGTTTGGGGAAGAAGAGATTCGTAAGTGGCACCGGTGAGCGGGAAAGTATCGAATTAATGGAAGAAAATTAATGGGTGTTATTAGTAGATGACGCCGGAAATTACAAAATGGGGGAAGGGCAGATTTCGAGAGGTCACGAGATGTATGAAAAAATGAATTAATATTAGAGAACTTTCATCTGTACATTTAAGCGGCTGTGGATATCTGTTTTTGGGTGTCCCTCCAAGCTATAGGGGGTATTAAAAAGTCAACTTTTTCATTGACGAGATAGATTCCTACTTGCCCTGGCAAGTAGGAATGTAATCAGCGTCGTAAAGATCCATTGTCAAATAATAGTTATAGGATAAAATGACTGCTCCCACACACTAGAATTATCATTCTCTTCTTTACGTACGTTTCGCCAGCCAGGTTGGCAGGGGGTGAATTATACCATCATCTACTGATAAAGTATAGTTCACGAAGTATAGCTACATTATGAAGTAACAGTACATATACTCGTATAGCTGGTCAGTATGGTTCATGTACTACTGGCGCAACTTGAATTATGAATCGCGAGTCAAAGAGCACTGTTTGTTTTGGATTCATTCTACGCCAGAGGTTTTAGTTCTACTTTTCATTACAATGTGAGAAACATTTAATACCGAGAAAACGATTTTGCGGAGATTTTCCACTAAAACGACTCGCCCAAACTCAAGTAACAATCAAACCAAACGTTCTACCGTGAAAACAAAAAGTGAGTTAGATAGGTTTTCGATTATTCGAAAAGTGTCTGATAAGTGTCTACCCCACAAATGGGATAAGTCGTGAGATGTGAATAATCGGCCAAAACGTTTCAAAAATACGTAAATATTATGCCTCGGCGTATTTGTGAATAAAAAAAGGTGATAATAATCTTTGGAATAACCAGCAGTAGGTATTGAAAATAATCAAATGATATTGAACTAATAGAACTATAGTTAATTTCGTACTCATAAATGGTAATTAAGTTCGATTTCAATTATTTCTTAATTTATTATTTGTTTTCGTAATTTTTAAGAGATTGGCTTATTTTAATTTTTTGTTTGGAAAGTACTTTTCCTTTCATGTAATTCAATATTTATACGAAAGTAGTTGTTTCGAGAGGGCTTTTTCTTCAAGTTTCTTGAAAGTAACGTCTATGCATGATCCATACATCTTGTTGAAGAGTTTATTTTGAAGTCAATAGATTTCCTCCTTCCTTTGGAAGTTTCCCACAATTTTTTTGGTAAATGTGAAAGTCAACAAGTTTTTTTCATAAACTATTTTTTGCGTAGACAGTATTTGTCAACCATTATTTATATATTGAAACTTTTCACAGTAAATTACATAACTTCAACTTCATTAACTATAAATAGTGAAAAAAACTATTTCAAAAACAAATATAACACTTTCCAATACAATCGTACAACAACAAAAAATTAGGGTGTTGGTGAGTAACAGTTATAGATGAGAAATGAAAAGGTTGAAGTTTTGAAAGTCTGTCAAATTCAACACTTTTTACTAAAAACATATTGGTGTTAGTTCCAACAACAGAAATATCTTCTAAGGTAATTTTATGTTTCTCAACTACAATTTTGACGAAACCTCCAGCTGTCTATGTGTTACGAATTCAGAAAGAGAAATGTATCAATTTTGAAGATATTTTTCGGGTTTCATTGGTTGAGGTTTCATTACAGAAGACACTTTTTTTGGCTTTTTGGCTCAGTTCTCACTTGAAACATCTTTCAGTATAGATACGATACCACGAGGACTAGTGATATGACTTTCACTAGTCGATTCCGAAATCTGTTTGAAAAAAAATATGTTTTTCCGTTAATCAGCTGTCGCCCCCATACGAACGACAACTCTCAAAAGTTGAGAAACTTGTGCAAGCTAAGGACTAATGAGTTCTTACCCTAACACGGTTGCAGAATCATCCCCGCTTCAACCAGATAAATTCGAAAGACACATCTTTCACTTGCCAGTGACTTGTCCATGTTTTGTCATCAATTAAACCGAAGTTACCGTTCTATAGATTATAGTACAATTCCATACTAGTAGGCACTAAATTCTTAGAAATATTATTGCAAACAAACACATTGTTGTCAAGTTTGTGATTCTATATATTTTATCATCATATTTCCTCATCTCTTTAGTATAATCTCCGTAGGCCACTGCAAGAGATAGATTAAGACCAAAAACGTCAATCTTTTCTGAGAATTCATTGCCTATTTTGGAGGCATAGTTCACTTCGGATTGTATATACTGAGACACACCCCATTTGTTCTTGCACACCTTGTATGTTAATGCATTTATGTTTGTAATTACAGTACCTAATATTCAAAGAATGGCAAGTTTCCCGAATTATATAATCAGCTTGACTGGTCTTTGACTCACGCATTATTACAATTTTCAGTCTTCTCGGATATTATCCAGCTTATGAATTTCAAATCAAGCACCCTTCGGATTTCATGAACCATTTCCATTACCCTTATTTGCTTTTGCATTCCTCCTCTCCTCTCTCTCTCAATTATTTCCTACAGATTCATCGCAAGTATGTTAGTTTTAACTTTGAATTAATTACTCAGTTATATACCGTCTATGCGGCTTCAATAATTCAAAAAGGTGAATTATAGGGGCTTAATAAACGAGTGGATTTTCAGGAATTATATTGTTACGAGTCCAATTAGTCTTTGAGCCGTATCACATTAAATTATCAGGCTGAAGTACTGAATGATAATCATTATTATATTTAATCATTAGAGTAATTCATAATGAACTGTTGTTTGACACAATTGTGGGAAACATGATTTTAATCTTTTTAAATAGCAAACTGTTTCACAATGACAATTGATTGAATGAAAATAGTCAGTTATTTATATAACTATTTGAAAAGCAGCGGCGCCTTTCATTTTTTTTCTTTAAAGAATTTGATGTGTAGATTGAAGTGGGTACCAGTAATTCGTCCTATGGCTCCTAGCCAGATGAATAATGAGAAGCTAACCCAAACACATCCATCGAATCCGATATCGAATGTCTATGGCGTGTTGCAGGTAATAGTTTTTTTAGTACGGAAGAAAAGTTTTATTCACGAAATCTGGTAGCCGCCAGGCGCCAGGATTCCAAAACGCGGAGACCACATGGCGTCGTTTCTTGACGTCACGCGATTTTCAAGCGCCTCGACGCTATGCAGTGAAAACTTTCGAGGATGGGGGGGGGAGGATTTATGGAAATGTCAGTAGTTGTGATTGTGGTTTTTTTGTCATTTAATATCATCGAGTGACACTGATACAAAATTAACTCACCGCAGGAAACAAGCAAAAACATGATGGACTAGAGTTTCAATTGGTAAAAACTAATTTTTTTTTTGTAAATCACCGAAAGTAATACAGAAGAGCTGAGATTGTTTAATGTTGCTCGAATGTATTGCTAGTTGTTTAATATGTGTCTCAAATAAAAATGAACATTACAAAAATATAATAACATCTTTGCAGAATAAGAGTCATTCATACAGTGAGGAGAATTAAATTTGTTGTTGATAAAATAAAGATTATTTTCATACAGAAACCATTCAAATTACCATTCAATTGTAGACATGAATATTTCATGATTGTGACACATAAAAATGTATTTTAATTTTAAAAATAATTTTGAGCAGTTTCTAGCAGCTTATGTTGAACAAAATACTTCATTTTGTAAAATATTTTCAGAGATATAATAAATTGATATTTTGCCTAGAGTTTATGAATTCAGTGGAATGCAAAAATGACAACAAGTACGTACCAAAAAAATATCTATATAAAAAAAGTCCAGCTACAAAATTCTATCGCTATGAATAATAATATATTAGTTAAAATGTGGAAACATAATGTTTAACTCGGAATAATATTTTTCTGAGGTGTAACTGGGAAATTCAAACTTGGAAATTCAAACTGGGAAATTCCAATTTTGAACTCGATATTATATTTTCCGGACTTTTTTCTCGGGAATCCCAACTTTAATAACGGAATTTTATTTTTCCAAGTTTTACCTTAGAAATTCTGACTTTCATGTAGAGAATCCTGACTTTTTGCTGTAACCTGTATAATTCTTACTTGAAACTCAGAATAATGTAAGATCAATTTGAATTGAGTCAGGTCAGATTGGTTGTAAGGTTACGTTGGGTTATATACAGGTCTATTCAAATTCGTTTCTGTACATGGAGATCTCGTAAACGATAAGAGATAGAGTGTCGGTTAAATTGTGGCAAAGTTGCGTATTTTGGAGACCTATTCAATGAATAGGTCTCCAAAATCTTTTATATAGGGTGTCATCTGACTTGGGCCACCCCCATCTTTGGATTTTTAAATACGGACCTGCATTTTTTGTTGTACTTTTGGATCGTAGACGTTCACTTCATACTGAGAAATTGAATTTTATTTTATATTTGGGGATGTTTCGGTAATATTTGATTATAATTGGGTGAATTATTCCCTTTTAAATTACGGCCCTGGAAATTGGTTAACTCAGTTAAATAAAAAATAGCAACTTTCACGTCTCCCTATGTACTATAGAGTTTTTAGAGAGTTTTTTTTCCACTTTTAGGCACCTATCCATATTTTTTCATATTTCCATTGCTCTCAGCATTTTCTACAATGAACTTCGAATAAGAAAACCTTATATGACTATCTGAAACATATCTACAACAAAAGTATATTATATCTGTTTTGATGAGCAGAAAAAGAAATGATAGCAATAATAACATCCAAAATCAACACTATAGTTGTGATGAAAATTTAAATGACGTAATTTATATTCACAAAAAAATTAATGGCGCAATAAATGTTCGGATTGGAGTCCTTCCATTTCGAGACAAATATTGGGCCAATATAATGGCCTGCAAGATCACCAGATCTTACTATTTTGGACTATTTTTTATGGGAGACATTGAAAAATAGGATTTACGCTGGCAGAAAGATAGAAAATGTGGAAGACTCGAGATTGAGGATTTTGAATGATTTCGCAACAATGCAGCAAATTAGTGTGTTAAGGGCAATAAATAATTTGAAAAACCGAGTTCAAAAATGTCTCGAAATGGAAGGACTCCAATTCTAACATTTATTGCGCCATTAATTTTTTGTGTATATAAATTACTTCATTTCAATTTTCATTACAATTACCTATAGTGTTCGTTTCGGATGTTATTATTGCTATCATTTTTTTTTGCTTATTGAAACACATATAATATATTTTTGATGTAGATATGTAATAATAGGTACCTAAAATTGAAAAAAAAAACTCTCGAAAAACTCTACGGTACATAGGAAGACGTGAACGTTGGTATTGTGTTTTTATTCAACTCAGTCAACCAATTTCCAGGTCCGTACTTGAAAAGGGAATAATTCACACAATTATAATCAAATATTACCCAAACACCCCGAAATATAAAATTTAATTTGATTTCTCAGTATGAAGTGAACGTCGACGATACAAAAAGTACAGGTCCATATTTCAAAATTCAAAGAAGGGGTGGCCCAAGTCAGATGACACCCTGTATAAAAAATTCATGGACATATTCTGATAGCCTACATCAAGTGCCAATGGCAAAATGTGGACAGATTTTCGATATGTCTGTGAATAAAGAAGATATAGGCAAAAAAATAATTTGGGATTTTTTGTTTTTCCTGTATATCTCCAGAACCAAAAGAGCTATATTCGATTTTTTTACATCACTAAATAGGTCTCTAAAATACGCAACTTTGCCAAAATTTAACCGACACTCTATCTCTCATCGTTTACGAGATCCCCATGTACAGAAACGAATTTGAATAGCCCCGTATGATAACGTCTAAATTCTGAGTTGAAAATCATAAAAATAGAATTCCGATATGGAAGTAAAAAAAAAAAGTAAAAAATACTAGGGAGGCCCTTTTACTCTTTCGTACCAACAAATATGTTGAAAATCAGTTAAAGTCTGTTTTTCCTTCAACCAGTTATCGCCTCCTACGAAAAACAACCTTCAGAAGTATAAACCTGTTTGAACTAGAGATTTCATATATGTGGTTCCTAACACGTCAAAACAATTTTATAATTCTTGTCTATGGTCTACTACCGTTTTTTTAATAATTTATTTGATCAAAGCTTATGAATCACATCTCTATCATTTCGATGACATATTCTGAATACCTCGATGGAATTAGTTATAGGAAAAAAGTTAATCTTCTTTGCGAAGTTCAACTAAGTGAAAATTTAGACAGTCGAGAGACAGTTTTTGCGCGGATGAATTTGCGAGAGAATTAGATTCGGACTTGGGGTATTTCGATTCATGGTTGACAGTAATCACTTTTCCCATTTTCTGCTTCTGATGAAAACTCTATATTACTTTTTTCGTGTAATCAAAATCATCCCGCTTTGTGATGTTCTGAGAATGACATCTTGACGAAAACCATTGAATGTTGTGATCGTTGTTTTGTTCGTGAGTAGATTAGGACGTTCAGAGAGAACTCGATGGGACTTTTCAAGTTCATGTTTCATTCGTTAATGAATTGAAAATCAATGTCGGATTCCTAGCCGAATCAGCAAAGTTTTTTCCCCGGAAGATTTCAGAATAATAGGAATGATGATATTTATATAAAAAAATGAGTTTTGCATGGAATTTTAGCGAAAAATTTTCTCACTGTCATTATTAAAACAACAGTACATTAGATATTCACGTGATAACTATGGCACCAATAATTAAGTTGATGCTTTTGATGGATATAATGATAAAGAAGTAAAGCGTATGAGAGAAATCGTAGATAAACATATTATATTCCAGTCGATTATTTATACAATGAATGCATCTAAACACAACTAAATATTGTTAGGAAACAGCAAAAATAAAAATGTGTTCAGTAGTATCCTCCACTGAAAACTGACGGAAATAAAACTGATTGGGATCAAGCAGAAAGCGATTTGGATCATTCAATTGTGAAGTTATCTTCTTGATGGTTACTTTCATGATGTAGCTGTAGCAGAAGACATTGGTGTCTTTTTTAACCAGTCAAATATAATGTTTCACATCGAGTTCATTCAACAGAAACCGTATTGATGAAATATATTAATATTACATTAAATCACCTGTTCTTCTTTCATACATTCACTGACCGCTTTTATAATATAATAATAAAAGGAAAAATATAATTTTATCATAAAAGTGAAATAATTGTCAAAAGCCAAAACTTTTATAATTCAAGAACCACGTGAATAAGTATTTTTATTGAAAGTATTAACTGTATCATAACAATGTGATAAGATTTTTAATTATATTGAATTTCTCATAATGACCATCATGACTCATCAGAATGTTTTAGCTCGTAAGTAAAATTTTACCTCATTTCTATTATATTGTGTAGCAATCCTGTGAATGATATCTGATTCAAATCCATAACGAATGTTTGGAGTACAAATTGAATAGAAAAATTGAATAGCTTTTTTGTATAAATCAATGTCCATATGAAAGTAGTTGTTTTGAAAGTATGATTTCTTTCGTGTAATTCAATGTTTATATGAAAGATGATTGGCCAAAGTTGTGTTGTTAAATATGTTTTGGGGTTTTTATATGAGGTTATTTTATTCTTGACATATAATAAAAAATCAGTGCTCAACCTAAAGCTCCTATCTCTTTCTTTTTTGTAATCGTTTTGCATAGCTCGTCCCGCATCTACAAAATCATCTATCACTCAATGTATACAATACATACAGAACGCTTTCGAGGGTAAGTTGTAAACACCGTGGTTCCGATTTCCGGTAGTTGGCCTGGTAGTCAATCTGTCAGTGTCATTATAAAGATATTCAAGGAGCCAACGAACGCCAATGAAATGTATAAAGACAGTGGCTGAGGTTACGTAAACATAAATCATTGCCATCGCTTCGGACTTCCCCCACAATTATTTCGTATTGTTCGTTCCAGATAGAGATTTATAGGGATTTTGCTAATGGGCAACATGACTCGACTTTAGCAAAAGAGGAAATTGATATATGCTCTGATGATGAAGAGTGGTTGGGAGCTGGTTGTTCACGTCATTTTTAGAAACTTTTTGGTGAACTTTCTCAAATTCCTGAACACAGAGTTGTTTTGTGTGATATATATGCAGTTCTATGAAATGCATTGTATAATGTTTATCTCTCAAAAGTAAATGGCGCTGCTGAGAGCAAAAATTCGTGAATAAAACTTCACAACATTTCACTTCAGAAAATCGTGGTTGAAGATGGAGAGTTTTTGATGTAGCCAGGTTCAAAATCATATATTGTTACCATTTAATGGATTCGTCCCATAGCTGTAAGTTGAATAGGCCATCTGAAAAATGGCGCTGAAATTGTTTAAATTATTTTATTAATTTGTGATTTTTTTTGTAACTACGTATATCTAGAACATAATGACAGTGTAGCAATAAGGATAAATTTAGCAGTAACATTTACATCTATTTTAAATTTCGTAATTTTTATTTGTGAAAATACAAAAGAAATACTTTCAGTTATCAAGTATTTACTCACTTTCTCAAAATTTTTTTTTCAGTGATAACTTGACATTTGTATGTTTTTAGCTTAAGCTTCTCTCTTAAGAATCAAATGAGAGGGCCCTTGAAAAATTATCTCCATAGAAATGGTAGTGAGTTAGTCTTGGAGATTTTCAAAAAGATTATTCGTGTTCAGCCATTTCGAATTCATTGGAAATATCATTTTTATTCAAGGTGAGAGAATTTTTAAATAACTTGAAAACAGTGTTATGATAGTTCCACAAATATATGTTTATTTGATCAGCTCAAAATTACAAAACAAATTTAAAACATCATGGAGAGTTTATCGCTTTACAATAGTTTTTTCAATTTTTCTATTTCACAATAGCTGGGAGACATTTTTTCGATAGTATAAACTGTTCCAAAAGTATTTCTTTGAAAGAATCCAACAGGAGGTTTATTATAATTTTTAATTTCATAGTAGAACAATAGCATTCAATATCCAACACTATTCCAATATCAAGAAGTTTTACTACACTAAAAAAGTGTGAATGACTGTACTTAGTGTAAATCATCTTTATTCTGTGGTCTAAATATATGTGTGTTACGTAAGTTCATCATTTTTATGTCTTTAAACATTTCTCTTGAAAAATATGTCCATTTTTCATATGAAAAGTAATAGAAATTTAACAAAGATAATCAAATATTATCTTATGAATAGTCTCCGAAGAGCAAAACACAAATTACCAAGTTGTATAAACATTTTCATCAGAGGCAACATCTCAAAGCCTAAAATTCAGCAATTTGTTTCCGTCAACTTTGGTAACATAATAAGGAACTTGTTTGAAGAAGTTGGTGACTTGGTCACTTCTTATCTATCAGATTTTTTCCAATAGATCTTGAGACCACATTGATTGACTAATTCTTTTTTCTTTCAGGCGGTAGTTTATATATCTTTGTAATGCGCAAAGAATATTGATTTGAAACCCAAACAAAATGAGTGAAATCAGAATTAGGGACAGTCCGGCTGCTCTGGGTATATTGATAAACCAAGGAGTGACGTGAAGGCTGGTTTGAGAATGTAGTGAACATCTGGTGGACTCTATACTAGATATCAGAATGTTCAGAAAATATAAGCGACAAAAAACTAATGAATATGTTAAACACAATTCTATAATAGAATGAATTTGTAGTATGTCATTGACTACGAAAAAGCTACTGTGATAGCGAAACATGTCATCATTTATTTTGAATATAAAATTGTGAAGATCAAATCGTGAGGTGTAGTCTATGAAATTATTATAGATCTTCATCAAGTAACGGCCGAATCAATCAGAAAAAAACATATACAAGCACACTGAACTATTCATGGGGGTTCTAAAAGCTATAGGGGACCAGATGAGGAAATGAATCGATAAGAAATCTCGTTCTCGTACTGTCAATGCCAATTGAAATGAAGTTGTTGGCAATATAATACAATTAATTGACTCGATTTACGTATGAGAGAACCAGATAACAGAAAGCATCAAGTCTTGAACAAGAATTGTTATTTCCTCAAGTAGAAAGTTGTTTGTGTTGAGACTTGTTTGCCTTTTATATATTCATTCAACAAGAATTTTCTTTCACGCTGTCGAATGTTTATAAAGAAGCGCTGAGTGTCGGTAATCAGTTTACTTATGTTCAATGTTCGCTCCAAGCTTCACGCCACGAAATTTTCGTCCTGTATTCATTGCCTAATTAAAATTCATCAACATCTGAATATGCACGCGCTACTTATAAACAGTCATAAATATTGCAAACAATCCACGAAAGACGCCTGCTACGGATGAGGCAAAACCACCAAAAACGACGAGGAGGAACTATTTCGAAGTGACGGGATCCCTGTAGTAGTAGGTCGTAATGTGACGGTCGCCGCAAGTGTTCAGATTGGGAAAACGAGATTAGTTCAACTAACATCCGGATGTTGGGGTATTGATCTTATTAGCTTAATCAAATCGTTCGTCCGTTACGAGAAGCTCTCCAAGCCGCCGGCCTGTCATCAAGATAGTTTGTTTGCCTCCCTTAAACCATGCAAATTCCTCGCCGTAGCGAAATTCTATAAGATATCGCTGTGCCACTTGAGCGGCGGTTTTGCTGGCGGTTGAAACAGACTTTCCATTTCAGAAGCCATTAACCCGCTATGGCTATGAAAATTTGTATGCGCCACACTGCCTATCGGTTAGTGATACAGGAAAAAAATACTGCTTTTCTCAATTTCAGCTCAATTTAATTTCATTCCTTCAGGCAAAAGCCCGAAACACTATGGTTTACCACTTTTTTGAGTGCTATGTCCGATTATTAACTTCTGTATCTATATCAAGACAGCTATATCTATATCAGCTAGCTGATAATACTATTGCTATCTCGGAAACGGTAGGTCGTAAAAGAACGGTGAAATGGAACGAAAGTTACTTTTTCAGGGATGCAACAATGATATTTTCAGATCCATAAAATCACCATTTGATTAGGATTTATGGAAAATGAAAAAAATTGAGAACAAGGAAGTATCTCTGAGGGAGATTGCTCATAATTCGATCATATCCACTACGTCTGTACGGAAAATTTTGAAGAAAAATAAATTCAAACCTTATCGAGTCAGGAAAGTTCATCATTTGCGTTTAACGGACTTCAACAGGAGAAAAGTTTTTTGTAAATAGCTCATTAGAAAAGTTCGCCAAGATAATGAAATTTGTAAAAAAAAATTGTGGGGTGATGAAAGTACATTTACCAAAAACGGATGGTTCAACAGGAATATACATTATCATTGGTGACAAGAAAATGAATATTCACATAGAGTTACCAATTTTCAAGAGAGATATGGTGTTAACGTATGGCTTGGTGTTCTTGATAATAAAATTATTGGCCCTCCCTTTTTTTAAACATATCTGACCAGAGAATTATACTTGGATTTCTTATCAGGGACTCTAATTGAGTTATTAGAAGATTTGCCACTTAGCCTCATAAGAAAATATGGTTATTTCCAACACGATGGACCTTCACCACATCACAGGAGAATCTGCAGAGATTTCCTCAATACAACTATGCCAGGAAGGTGGATAGGAAATGATGGTCCTATTGAATAGCCACCACGTTCACCGGACCTTTCTCTTCTAGATTTTTTGTTGTGGGGCTTCACAAAAGATCAAGATTGAAGAATTGAAAGATTCAATAAGGAGTGCCTGCATCGCTATCACTCCACAGATGTTAAAGACCTGCCACAAGCACACTATTTCTAGAGCAAGTGAGACGGTAACTTATAAAATGTAACGTGAGACATTCCGTTTGGTGTTCATTTTCTATCATTTATTATTTTGTTACATTTTCTTCCGCAACTGTCTTTTTTCAATGTGATGTATTAACTATACTGTTAACTATGTGTTACAATAGTTTGATATTTGATTTCTCATTGAATAAAAAAAGTTAAATGATAGGGAAGAAACGCCAAGAAATACATATATTGTGATATGACTACGAAAATGTAAAAAAAATATACAGGTCCGTATTTGAAAAAAATATGTTGACGATGGAATTCAATGAAAGAAACGTTGCATTGAAAAATGAGTTCACCAAGATTATAAAGCATATGAAATATAGCAAAAAGTTTACTTCTCATTTTTCGATATTATTGAAAATGGAAGCGGTAGAGCAAAAAAATAAAATCTGTCATTTTCAGTTCCGAGATGGTAATAGTGGTATCAGCTAAAAAATACGGCCTATATATATATATATATATATATATATATATATATATATATATATATATAGGCCATATTGATATACATTTTAAAATGTATATCATCAACTCCTATATGATGGAATCGTAAAACGTGACCTCTCGTATGCGCATTCTTGCAATGGGGCATTTATCCGCATGTTTTGAATAATCTGAGATTGTTCCTTACCATGCAGATTCCGTCCGAGATAAGTCGAGAGAATGGAGAGAGAAAGCCAAACTTAATAGTTGAAATGTGTCAAATGTGTGATCCCCGAACGTGGCCCAGTATATTTATTTCACTTTCATCACTTTATATGTCGGATCTCAAACTCAAACTGGAGGATCATTAAATTTAGCTTGGCAAGAAGGTCGTGATAATGCAAACCTTGCTCTCGAACAGACTCGAACGTCAACTCTACAGTTGTTGTTTTGCTTTCATATTGTCGACAACTTCTGAAAAGAGGAGTTTGGGAAAAGCAGAAAAGTTTACGCTTATACCTGAAAATATTCTTTTCGACTGCAGTAATGTTGTGTTTTGTTAAAATTTCATCAGAAACTTTTTTTTTATGTTATTGTCTAGTGGTTGTCAAATTAAATACCATTGGAAAAACACGTCTGACAAATTTAATGTCTACTTCGATATCCGAGCTCGAATATGTCATATCGACGCCCAAAAATGCTTTTGGAGTTTCATTGAGATAATTTTATGCAAACAGAAAAGATAAATTAGCTTTTTTGAATTTGGTCGAAAACATTCTCACTCATTTCGGTTTATCAGAAGTGTTCAGTTACAACTTGTGTAAAAAATGAGCAAATTTCTTTTCTCGTCAAACAAACCAATCTTCCAAAACATTCCCAGCCATAATCGACGTATAAATTTCTTTCCCTTTGTTCGAACTGCTTTCTTGAAGTTCTTTCCCTTGCACTTACTTCCACGTTTAATATTGCTTATATTTAAATTATTTTCGAGGAGCAACTGTAATTTTAGCCGTCTACCAATTAGTTTTACCCCTAATTGAATCCCAGAGTTGTGGTTGTTTGCTTTTTGTTAAGCCACCGTTCTTCAATCACTTCTTTGTTTGAAGTGTGGTTATTCCACACGGGGTGTTTGTTTTTGACAGCAGATGAATTCTTGTTTTCTTAGGCATTGTTTTATGTTGAGATATTACTTTTCGTGAATCAGCGGAGGAAAGTAGGTAGCATTCATATGTTAAATTTGTTCCTTAATTTTGGTATTCATGATTTTCTTTTCTTCTCATTATTTGCTTTATGGTGAGTAAGTTCGTGACCAAAGCAGAAACATTAAGGTAATAGGTAATAGTTCTTGTTTTTTGAGGTAATTGGAAGTCACAGTCAGGATATCTTAACATTTTCGTGTTAAGATATCTGTTCGTTTAGCTGACATAAGTAACGATATATCATCTGCGTAAGCATAAAATAGGTAGTATTATATTTCTTTATATATATTGGGTGACCCAAAGGACAAGATGGCGGAATCCAAAAAGTTTGGAATTTAAGAAACAAGCTGTGAGGACTACAATGAAAAATATGTTAATCAAACCAAGCATTGTATGATTGTATATACCAGAGAAGTTTGAATCCATGGCACTCAACATGCTATAGAGAACGGCCACATAATAAATGACAAAGTTTTCATACCAAATGACTCTTTGTTTTCTCTTCTACATGATATTACAAGTGACAAACTGGAAACCAGTAGGTGACACAATATAATTAGTGCATAAACACTATTCAGTTAGTTGAAACTAGAGCCCAGACTCTCAGTAGCGAAGTGAAGATTTGTCCAGATGATTACAAATAGTTGTAATTTGAATGTAGAAACATAGTTCCATTGATGATGCTAACTTTGTCAAAAAAATATTCTTCGAGATGAAATTCTCTCTAGTTCTGATATTTTGGACAGGTGTTTTCATTTGATTAAATAACGATGACTCGAAATATGTGTCAATGCGAAAGTTCATTCACAATCCCATCATTTTCTATTTCTGACTTTCCATTCCGATATCTTCCATATTCCAGTAATTTTCTAGGTGTAACGGCAGCGAGTAGCTCCCTCTGTTCGGTATCCAATTAGTCTCGCCCTCTAATTGAATCTTATCCTGGTTGGTGTTTGCCGTAGACACGTCGCCACAATGTGATCTGCCACGGTGGCACTCACACCGATTGTTTCCGTAACTGTTTCATATACATGAATGTAAATGCGCAGCTGAATGCAGGGTAATGATTGTATAATAGCGGACCACGGTACACCTTGTTATGTTTGGTTTGATTGTCCTTCTCGCGTGGAACCGTTTCTTGGTGTTTGAAGACGCCTTCTCAAGATTTGCTATCTGCTCATCTCCTTCTCGATTGACCTTTCAGGAGCAATTGCGCGCCATTGATGAGTCACGTTATGATCGTACAGATGGTCATTATTCTTCGTTTGGTGTCTGAAGTCATGACGGTTCGGAACTAATCTGGCACGAAACCTGAATCTTTTGATGGAATGAATCGAAGTATTTGGGTAACTGTAAAAAGTTACTAATAATTTTTGATGTTATGGTACAGTGATCATTATGATGTATTCACCAGCTACCTATTCTCCGGAAAGAATCTTTGGAAGAGTAGACGTTGCTTGGCGCCAATTCAAATCAGTACCTACCGTCTATTCAACAGAACTCGTTTGTAATATAAATAACTCAATTTTTTTTAATCCCTCCTCCCCGGGCATCAAACTGGAGTTTATTTTGCCACAGAATTTTCGAATCAATCGAGTTACTACTTTTTATATTGATACAAGCTTTTACCCGCGGTTTCTCACGCATTTATGCCATTAAATAAGTGTCAGTACAATAGAAATGAATCTGGCAACCAACCACAAAAATTACACCTAACCTAAAAATAAAAATGACAGAAGGAAATAACAATAAATATAGAATAATTCCAAACGGCTGAAACTATAGTCAATTGGATTGTATTGCATTGGATTTTGTCGTGACTTTGAATAATACAGTGCGACGGTATTACGTTACTATGAGTTGGAACTTCATTATTTACATTTTTTTTAATAAAAAGAATCCTATGTTATTTCTAATACCTCCAAAAACATCTGTACAAAATTTCATAATGATCGGTTGAGTAGTTTCTCATGAAACTGTTTGTTCGACAAATATTTTTTAAAACCTGTTCCAACCCTCTGTAATAAAATTTTAACGATTACAATAACAGTCTATGCAGATTTTAGGATTGAATGGGGTGCTGATCAATATTATCTATTTTATTGTATGATAATACATCATCGAATACATATATTGTAGAGAAGGAAAATGATAAATTCCACATTCAACTAAACTTCATTGGGAGATGGATGTGGAGACGAAGAAGCTTTCGAAAATGAACTATGTTGAAAAGTAATAAAAAATCGCAACGACGAGATATGTAATACCGTACTCATACAAAGTTATTTTGACGAGATAAGTTTTTGGCCCTCTAATGTAGCTACTTGATTAAATCTCCACCAAACATCTTGTAAAACTTTCCGAACTTGTTCAATTATTCCCCTTCCAACACTTAATAAAGCAGGGCTTCAATATACAAACTTGTGAAGGGAATGAGGATACGGTTTATCTAACTGAAAATCAACGATTATGAGCTTACAACTATAGTAGATGGAAATATGACATTGACAAGAAATTGTGATATGACGTTATTTCCATCAGTTTCAACAGGATTAACGATTCATCAGTTAATCGTTAATCCTGTTGTTCCTGTTGTTCAATTCTGAGTATTTCAAAGTGGGTTTTTTTTCAAGTTTTTCATACTTGAACAACATAAATACTTAGGTGATTTGTCGGTATTTATTATATAATATGGAAATACTTTTGAATGTGTAGGATCATTCAATTTCGATTGACTACATCTAAGAAAACATGGCTGTTATTTGTTTTACTCAATTAAAAAAAATCATCAATTTATCATAATGATTTTTATTATCCTGTATAACCTTCGATTTGTCTCATAGTTGAAATAGATTCAGTTCACCCATCACTTGGAAGGATCGATTGTAGCTTAAGAAAGGGTTCTGATACAGATTCTGTGGAACATGTTCTTCCTTACGAATCAGTAGACAGTTGTCCTGAAAATCTTGCGAAGAAAATTGGAATAGATAATTCAGGAACACTTACTACAAGTGTTGTTCATGACGAATAATTTCAAGAACGAGTTTTCAACGATGAACAAGAACGAGAATGTTTTCTTACTTATTCACCAAATTCAAACACCTGTTAATACAGCTACAGTTCATGCATTAAGAATGTATCATCTTTCCCACCAACCGATTTCCTGGAATCTTTGAAGTACACCAGATACTCGTTAGGACAACAAGAGAATTGTTTCGAATTCATGGGGTCCTTGTTGAATACTCTTCGTGAGCAGGAAAATAGTAGAATCAGTACTCCTGACCGCTCTGGATTGAATGATTCCGTACAGTCTATCTCGTCTTGTGTTTGTAGATCTGCTGGAAAAATGTGCTGGAAAAATGCGCACTTATTCACTGTAGTACATATTCAAGAGGTAGCAAAAACATATGTGACTCTCTGGAACTTCAAGTAGCGCTTCCCAATATGACTGATAACCAGTCCTTGCAAACTTATTATTAAATCATCTGAAAATATAACTTTGACGGGTTATGATCAATTGAATTGCCGAATATGCGTCAAACTGAGTATTATAAGACAACTAATATAGCTGAGGCACCAGTCAATCTAATAATAACACTGATGATCTTCAATCATGACCTCTGACGGAAGCACCAAACTGTTACGAAGGTTCGAAATAGATGAACACTTCAATATAGCAGACCACTATTATAATCTTCATGCAGTCATGTGTTCACTGTGGTTCTGGCGTTGAATCTGGTCATCAATACACATTGGTCAAAGACGAAACGGACTGGTTTGAGTTTGATCGTGTCACTAAATATTATGGCATTATCTTGAATTTATTGGAGCCTCTGGGGAGACCCTACATTTTATTCTATGAAAGAGAGGACATTGACGAATCAAAATTTTCAGATTATGTGGTGCTGCAGGTTTTTCCAGGTTTTCCTGCAGCTGAAAAAGCATATGCGCCACTGGAATCAGTCAAGTCGCCGCGGAGCGCAAATAAACGTTTGTTGTTTCATAATTTGTATTATTATTATAAAACTTCCGATTGTTCACCCTCAATTATGAGTCACTGAATATGTTTCTATTCAACGTGTTGAACATTTGATTCATATTATAATATATTCTAAATAAATACAAGAACCAGAATAAATGCAATAGCCTTATTTTCATCGGTTAACTTGAACTTTTGAAGTAGAATGCTAATTTTTTTTGTTAATTGCAGTCAAATAGCAAACAGCTATTTTTGGTTTTCTATATTTTAACTTCATAACAAATATCATTAAAATAATAAAAAAACGAATTATCTCATGCAGGTGATATTTTACATGGAGGTTTGAACGCCCTGTTAGAATATCTTATTCTGATAACTTTTTTAGATCATTTGAGAATTATTCACAATTAATATTTGAAAGATAATCCAACCATTTGGTTAATTTTTACCCTGATCGAAGCAGAAAATGAATCTCAAGTCAAATTTGGAGTAAAACTTTTAATGAAATAAAACACATCATGCGGACAATGGTTACACTCTGTCGATTGTTTCAATGCTAATAAATAACGACAGTTCCAAAGAGAGAGCTAAACGAAAATGCACGGCAGAATAATTAAAAAATAAAAACACCAAAGAAAAAAAAAATTGTGTCCACGTCGTAGTTCATAAAATGGGAAATAAAAATTAATGAACAACTTCGATGGGTTTTGTTGAAAGTATTTGCCGAATACTACAGTAACTGAGGAAAGTCATCTCCATTTTCAGAATTTTGTTGATAATTGAAAAACAATTGACGAGATGAAACTAATAAGGAATGAACGTTGAAGATTATAAGTGAAGCGTTTTTTCAAATCAATATTGATTAGTTTACTGAAAAATTTGTTGTATGTTAAAAATGTTGTATATTAATTCAGGATTTTAATATTTATATTTTTGGGTATATATTTATGAAACATCATTGAACGAAATTTATCTTTCATATACGTTGAAGTACCTACCTAATTAGATATTCATATATTTGAAAGTAGCTGTTGCGAATAGATGTTCTCCAGTTTGTATCTGAAATACATGTCATGTGCATGATCTATTAATCTTTGTTGAATGTTTCGTAGTTTCCTACTTAAAAAACCCATTTCAAATAAACAATATTTTAATATGTTATGGTATTTGTATTTTTTCGTGACCCTCAACATTTTTTATGGAACTACACTGATGCCCGACCACCTTGCTTGATAATGCGATTTGACCATCGTCAATTTTGTTGTTGTTTCTTGAGCGATGATGATAATTCCTTGTCGATAAGTCTTTTCACATATGTCGAAGGATTTCTCCGCAGTGCGCCGATCCACATTTGTATTCCCATCAGTGACGGCACGTCAGGCCCGATATATCCCACCTCCTCCCTCCGTTCGTCTTGTAGCCTCGCTCGGCGTTTAATTGGATTTCTTTCTTTGTTCCAAACCCTCGTTTGTGAATTAACTCCATTGTCTACGACCACGTCGTCCATACCGTCGTCTCGCATCTGCTTTATTTCGTCTCTGTTTCCAAACCCTCTCTTCCCGTAATATATTCAGGGAGGAATTGCTGTGGTCGTGTCGAAAAAATTATGGTCGAAATAAATTCCATCATTACACGTGGCGGTTACTGGAAAAAGTTTCATATTATTTTTTATATATAGCGAACTCTCCATGAACATCACTGAAGGAAAGGAAATATGTACATCATTATTAATCTGCTCATGAAGTGAGTGAACCCAGATTTATTCAAATAATTTGACGCTTTAGTTCATACTCTAACTCATCGCAAAACAATCTTATGCGAATTTTCCGTTGCTAATGATAGGCCAACTGATCACCGGCACCCAATGGCGATATTTTCAGATTGTTTCTTTACAAGAAATATTGTACCTGAATGAAAATTGAACAGAAAACGAACGAACTGCGAAAATTTACAATGTTCCCTGAGTGGCTTGGGGAGTTATCAACACGCCCTAATGTCCTTCCCAATTTTGAATTTCTCTATTATTATAGGATCGACTACGCTCAAAGCATGGACAGTGAAATATTTAGAAATCACATAAACCATTCTTCATGATGACCTCAATTAAATTGTCTACTATAGATATCATGAATATAGGTATATAATATTCAGTGTTTCTGATAAAATTTGTATTCAAAACCATATGCGCAAAAAATTCTTTGGCAGTTTTGTGCTGTTGAAAAAGTAGTATTATTCTAAAGTCTGTTTGTGTTTTTTCACTTCTTTTCCAAAACTTGGTCCCATTTGTTCAAATTACAAGCACTAGCAGCAAACGAAATATGACTCGAATGTATTGGGAAATCATAAGGCTTCTGTGAAAAAGATCCTGGGTAGATATAATGGTATTAACAATTTACTCATTTTTCATTACATTATCATCTGCCTCACACATAGTGTAACTATTTTTATTATTTCAATCTTGCGTACTTTTGAATAGGCATTGAATAGGCAAGATAGAAACCATGAAAATCACACTGTATGATTCACTTCCTTTTCATCGAAAATCGATAAGCCCCACAAAAACTCCGTATGCCGCTTACACCCAACTCACTAATGACATCCAACTATCATGTTTCGAGGTTAACTCGAACAATGCCTGCATAGATGTTCAGTATAACTCAAAACAATAACACTTCGAATACGTTTGACAAGAGAACATCATAATGCCGGGGTTCGTATCATCACGACGTCCGCACTTTCCTCACTTTGGGGAGTGATATTGGGGTGAATTACCCAGAAAATAATAGTTAGGCCCTCATTATGCCTGATGTAATAGGAGGATCGCTCCCGGCGTCTGATAATCTTGGCAAGATGTTACCGAATGAAGTAACGGGAAGACGGTTCGGGAAAATGTAATCATGGGGCAACGAAATTTCATTTACTGAAGTATTTACGAGAAAAAAGATATCGTTTTCAACACGTTTTGAAATTATTGCCTTTTTGAATTCACATTATATCGGTTTTTGTTATGGCAATTAATAATAGTAGCCAAAATTCCCTACTGGTATAAAACAAGCTACAGTAGACTTGGTAAAAGGAAATATCATTATTGCATATTTTAAGAACTTTACAAAAAACAAACAACTTTTGTTAATATGCATTAAATAGTTTTTTTTTTCTATTCTACAATAGTGACTTCAAAAGAAGAGATCGCTCGTCTTTGAATTGATCAACTAACTGATTAGGATTCATTAGGCAGGTACTTGATGTTTTTAGGTAGTAGGTAGGCCAGGGTATAGCGGACTGAAGTCGACCAAACATTGGAGTCATGTTCACAGTGGTTATGAAGGATTACGATTACGTCACAGAGTCATTCTTTGTTTCACTCAAACTTTCAATTTTATTCATGAAACATATATTTGCTATATAAGATACCAACAGCACACCGACTTTGTTTTCATCAGTTTTAGTTCTTGAAATATATCGATAATTCGTTATTTTCAAAATTGAATAATAGATTTCTGATTCAATAAAAATTGAAAGTGGGAACACATACATTTGTGCATTTAGTAGTACTTTGGCGAACTGTAAACTTTCGAAGAGCTTAATCTGAAGAACTTTCTGAGAATTTTTCTAGTCTTCTCACTCATAATTTGATGATTCGAAACTTTTTCTGGTTCTTACTATTGAACAGAAATTTTTGATCAAAAGCAGAATAAAATGCATACTATATATCGTACTCATCATAGTCCGAAACTCTAGCATTCACTAAGAAACAATAATAAATCGAAGTATTGAAAGTGGGTAAATCATCATTCTTAATGGAAATGTGGTTTATAAAAAAAACGAGGACTTGTTGACTTAATATAAACGCCAAAATTGAAAGTTCCGATGTGAGGTAACCAAAAAACAATAAATTTTTGGGGGAAAACAAATATAACTTTTTTCAAAGTGCTTGAAAAAACCTTTATTATGTTTTTTTCATGAAAGTCCCTAGCATCAAAACTAAGCGAATTATGCAAAAATAATGTTAGTGCCGGTGAGAGAAGATGTGAAAATAACTCCCTAATTGAAACTCGAGTTGAAAATAATCGTTACCACTTTACAATTCACTTCATGGAGAGCATTTTTGTAATTTTGTCAAAAATTTCCTTTTAATCGAAATATATCAAAAATTATCAATTGGGGCATTGATGAATACGATATGTATTCATATGTATAGCTATATTTTCCGTATCATCTGAATTTTTATAAACATTGGTGCAGATTGCTAAAATCATACGAGAAAAAGGTCATCATTGACTAGACTAATTCCAACAAACATAATAAAATTCATCGGTTATTGTCAGTTATTTTTTTTGTCAATTTAGTAATTTACTAATGACGTTAACACTTTACATAAAATGTAATTGGTATTTCACAATTTTTCAACATTTTTATATAAGTAGTTAATTTTTTGTAAGTATTTCATAAATGTAGTATATTTATAAAGTAGTTGTGGGTCGCAAGTCAAAGCTCCTCGAAAAAATTCAAATATTCTTTTTCTCTTCCCTATTGAAATATTTTTGTTTCCTCGACAGCTCCCACTACAACAACGTTCAGCAACGACTGCTACAAGCACCACCAAGTACAAAAGAATATGGTAATTCATCCTATTATATCGACTCTTAGTCTTTCAAGTTTTTTCCTTTCCGAACCGTTCCCGGACGTCGAGAGTCTGGTCGCGCATCTGTTCCGCTGTTCCAAGATTAATTAAGACATCCATAAATCATGGAGTACTCCTAAATGAAATTAAAAATTCCTTCATAATTCTTCCATTAGTATAAATACGCAGTTTTTATATATACGTGACGGGGTCGCAAGTTGAAACTTAGCGGCGGCGGCGCGTTTTTTTCTTCTCTTTTTTTTGCGCGCCAGGGCGGTACATAAGTCTTCATTTCTGAAAGGCCCCGTAATCAGAGATTCAGTGCGCGTTCTGCCCCCAGGAGCCCAATTGCCGCCCTCTCCTCGCGCCCCTGTAGAACATCTAATTCTTTTCGGTGTTACCAGGCTTACTGGCAGCGACCTTCTATTACGGTGCAGCGCCGCCTAAGAATCCCGACTAATTGATGAACTGCTCTCCCTACTTGATTAGCACTTAAACAAGGAGAAAATCCAAGTTTGCTCTCTACCGCAGATTATATTAAGGCTATAGACTGGAAACTGAATTACTGGATTACATGACCCTTTTTGTAATTAGTTTAAGAATAAAGAGTGACATGCTTCCTATTTTCCAGCGGATGTTTACGTTGCTGGAATTATTTTTAGGGACTGAAATCTACAAAAGACATGTATCGATATATCATTGAGAATCTTCTGTCCTTTATTTCGTTACGACGTAGAGAGTGTCAGTTTGCAAATGACTCCACCATCAATATTTTAGCTCCCACATTGCAATGTTGGATCACTTGATGAGCAGATTTTGTATTGAGGAGGTCATATTTTAAAAAGAGAGTTTTTGATTGAAATCTTCAACCTCAAAATAAAAACCAGGATGACTTATACCTTTTTAAAAATTCTGTTGCCATTCCAAATGTACTACTTGGCTTTTCTATTACTTTTCAGTTACTCCATGTTATGATTCTGTAAGATCAACGAGCGTGTTCCACTTGAATAACATGAAATTTTCGGCCTGTCAATTCCTAAATGCAGAAAAGAAACTCTTTTCTGTTCAAGAGTATGAATTATGTTTATATTCAGCTTGGTCGTGGAATGCGGATTTATCTTAAGCATGACCTCGATTTTCTACTAGAATATTTAAATATAATGGTTGCACCAACATTATTTCTCTGTCATCTCTAGCAGACCACAGCTTTGCTTTGCTAGGTTTCATACTGTTGTTGCTGTCTCATTCTGCTTAGGAAACGTTACTATTTTATTAGCGGCTTCCTTCAAAAATTTTCTCCATCCTTCCAATGTGAGCTACAACGAAATCTTGTTAAACTGAAGATTTGCTATTTTCGAAGTACGTTACTAAACTGATCAAATACATTGTTCACAATATTTACCTTAAACTCTGCTCTCTGAAATTGATGAATTCATGAAATCGACTCTTTTAGTTATCCCACAAAAATGTCCAGCGCAAACAAGTCTAGTAAACAAGAAGGTCACTCCATTCATCATTTAAAAATAAACTACCTTCATTTGAAGGGTTTCGACTTATGTTAACCGTGATGTATTTGTTTTTGTATAAAATTGTTGAAAATTTCACATTCAGTTATTTTAAATGCTCGTTTCGAATCTCAAGTATTTTCAATATTGGTTGTTGTATTTTTGAGAGGAAATTGAATTGTCGTCATTCATATATACCAATCTCAGATATATTGTCTAAATCAATCTTGAACAAATGCGTTACAACAATTTGAAACTTTCTGAAATAGGTTTGTGATTTCTGTCAGAGAAATAAATCCTCTTCTGAATATTAATTTTGTAACTTTGGAGCAGATGATATATTTTTGGGATACGTATCGATATAAAATACGTTCACATCATAGATAAATTTCTCTTTCTTGTGATCCGGCTTTTCGAACATTTTCATTCAAGAACTTTTTGCTATAAATGTCTGAATAAATACGATCCATTCCTCGTTTTTGTCTTATATCCTAAGGATAAAGTAGACCTTTCATATGTTAATATGTCGAAGTTCGTGACTGATGTGGAAACTTTCCTTTAAACTTTTTCAAGTCTGCTGATTCTACAAAACCTTTGGGTTCGATAGACGAAACATTTTCGTTGTGAATTTCAGAAGTAATGGTTTTGAAATATGTAGAAGTGAACCCAATGATTTGCGTATTCACAAAACACTTTATTGTGAGTTTTTTACTGAACGATTTTACAAAAATGCAATACGTGTTTCGCCGGTTTCTTCGGTTTCTTCGGGCGTGTCTTTACTAACTATATTCTACATATGCTCAATATAACTTAGTTTACAATTTGAAGTACGAACATTTCAAGTACCTGATTTTTACCTAAGTTTGTAATGAATTAAATTACCCGGGCTTATGTCCCAGTTTCCACATTTAAAAAATTATTTAGTAACGGGGAGTTATTCAATTCTAATTGATCATTCAGTAAATTACTCGAATTCCTGAATCTAATGATTTCTAAACATTCTAGAAGATTGAGTTTCAAACTCTTCTCTTCTCTTCACATCGTATTTGCAAACCACCTTTCAGCAGAAAGACATGAGTTCAATCATGAATACGATGTGTTACATTTAGAAGAGAAGAGTTTGAAACTCAATCTTCTAAAATGTTTAGAAATCAATAGATTCAGGAATTCCGGTAATTTACTGAATGATCAATTAGAATTCAATAACTCCCCGTTACTAAATATTTTTTAAATGTGGAAACTGGGACATAAGCCCAGGTAATTCAATTCATTACAAGCTTAGGTAAAAATCAGTTACTTGAAATGTAGGTACTTCAAATTGTAAAATAAGGTAGTTAGTTAAGACACGCCCGAAAAAGCCATTATATGGCGAAACACGTGTTGCGTTTTTGTAAAATCGTTTAGTGAAAATCTCACAATAAAATGTATTTTTGAATACGTTAGTTATGGATTTTCATCAAGTATCGGCCAATTCCATCATAATGATTTGATTATTTTTCTTTTCATATATATTTCGCCCTATTTTTCCAGAGCAGTTGATTTCGAAAGGGAGCTTTTTTTATTGAAACCCACTAGAAAATATATAGTGGTCAATTTTTGACGACACCGATATTTGACATATATTATTATATTATTGAGGGATATATAAAGGAATGAGTTGTTCATCATCAACTAATGACAAAAAGTCAATTAAAACGAAAGGTTAGATTTACAGTATGCAGACTTGAAAAAATGTGACCTGACCGGGATTCGCACCCGGCTCACCTGTTCTATAAATATCACATTCAACAACTACGCTATCGGAGTCACCAAAATGACGGACGAATTATTTCTTCAATTGGGTCTTTCGTAGTGTTAGTGCATAGAAGATGAAATTTGTGTGAGATGTGATGAGCTTAACAAACAAAATTCATGCATCACAATATTAATTTGTTATTTTATTCTAGAATCGTTCGCATGTAGAAGCATAATCAGAATTTTCTGAATTGAATGCTCATGCATGAAATAAACCGAAACGAAAACAGAAAGTTTGTTACACATCAGTTTTTATGAGGTTGTCAGAACTAATCCTGAAACAACTAAATTCCCTACAGTAAGTATTTTCCATCATTCAGGAGATGAAATAACAGTGTTTATAATGACATAATCTAAATGTTTTTTTTCTGCTTATCCAAATTGAGAACAAGTAATTAGAAAAATTGTATTTTCTATGTTATTTCAGGTTAGCAACTGTTGTATCACTATCCCATGTCTTCTTAATAATATATGTCGAATATCAGTGTTGAACATTCAACGCCCGAGACATGTTCAACCATTTTTAATGCGAATATGACCCATTCATATAATTTAGAATTTGAATTACACTGTTAAAGTCGAGCTAGATGAAATTTCAATTCTGTAGATATTTATATACATTTGTGGTACGTAAGTTCCAATCTGGAGTCAAGTTACCGTACAAGGAGTAAAGAGTTGTAGTATGTAGTACTCGTTATTGTGCCAATTGAAAGCATTAGAAAAGTATCACCTTGTTTCTGGTTTTTATTGCACAGCATAGCAAATTAATGGTTTCTTGTCACACATCTGTAGCTATTTTTACTGCCTTCTCGTTCTACTTGCAACTACATTAAGGATCATTGTATTTATTGTTGTTGATGATTATCGATGTGTTGATGATGATGAAGTCTTTGGAGAAGATTTATCACATATCTGAAAGAACGGGACAGATGATAATGACCTAATGATTAGGAAAATATTCATGGATATCATGTCTCACTTGAAAAAGGTAACGGTAAAACATTTCAAAATATATTAAAACAAAATTAATATTCCTCTTGGGAAATTATAATAATTGTAAATGTGACCTGACCGGGATTCCAGATCATTTTTCATAAATTTTCAGCAATTTACAGTGTAATTTTCATTAGTAAGTTTACCATTGATAAAAACCTATCATTCCTACTCGTTGAACAAAAAGTAAATATTTCTCAATATCAAAATGTTTTTACTTAGAAAACAGATTTATAAATCATGTTCTTTTGAGAAAAATGCTGAGAAACATTTTTTCATTTTAACTATAACGTCATTTCAAATGTATTTTAAATTATTTTCGAAACATAAACATGTAAATTCCGCATGTCAATGTAAAATTCGTCAAACTCGTAAAATTCGACAAAAAATATAAGGTGCTAATTTTGAAATGAAAAGTAGTACATCGAAATATCTATATTTCATGAATCAATTGGATGGGTTGTAATTTATATTTTCATACAATTATATAAAAACATATTTTCATTAACCGCCTTCATAATTAAACGAATACAACTTTTGAACAAGATACCAAGTTCGAGCAAAATTTTAAGTAAAAAGGCATCATTTTCAGTACTTTTTGATACGGAAGACAATATCGTTGGATCAATCGTTGCTCAGAGACCGGTAAACACTTTTTTCAAATAGTCACGAGTTATCGTAAGACGTCCCTTTTTATTAAAAAACAGTTGGTGGCGCCGCTTCGGCGAAGAATGATGAAACATTATCTTGCTTACCAAAGTCAGTAATGATTGCCTTTTAACATTAATTTTGTCCGTTCAAAAGTACAAGGAGAGACTGTTCGCACTGTATATTCTGTATTAAAACCCGATCTCTGAATTGAATATTAAACCCATTAGAAGTGAATCTGTTTAAATAGGTTATTTCTAATTTTTCTCGTTAACTAATTTTTTATTTTGTTATATTCCTTAGTAATTCAAAGTTTTCCATCATAGTGTCTGATCAATAACCAAGTTCACGTAAAAGAAGATAAATTAAAGATAAATTTTGGTGGTTTTGATCTTGCCTCCAGTGTCTTACATCTCAAAGAGTCACTAATATTTGAAGAGTTTCTGAATTGCTATTTTCTGTTTCAGGTCAGTATATAAAGTCTACGAAGGCAGCTGGGGAAACAACTCCTGAAGGCCTTTCGGGGTGAGTTTGCATACGATCAAATATTAACTTTTCTCGGCGTATCTTGTTTGACGACGGATAGCCAGAAAGCCCAGTCTCTCTCCAGCTATTGCGTTACGTGAAAATTGCCAGGATAAAGTTCCACGACAATTTGAATTGCATTATCAATAAAGGAACATGCCAGGTCGGTATGGTCCCCGTTTCCCAGTTTTCTTTCAGTTTTGACGATCGGTTATTGGACAGATAGATATGTATATTTTATGAAGTCCGCTATATAAATGAAAAAAAAAAGACCAATCTATATTTGAACTCCCATACATTTTGTTGATGATAAATAGTTATTCATAGCAGCCGATTATATTTAAATAACGGATGACAATTAATGATCTAATTGAAGGAAATAATCATAATTAACATATTTGTTTTGAAATAATGTATGCAGATCCTGTCATCGCCAAGCACACATTTTGAAACACAGCAATCGAATTTATTTGGTAATGGTTATTTGGCGTATTTTTAGATAAAATTGATATTGGGAAATGTTACTATCCCACCCTCCTTTTCATTTGTGTTGTGTTCTTTCTCTCGCTACTGAAATATGTTGTTTTCAATTCATTGTAGGTACCCACTTTTCCCGATCCTAATATTTCTTATATCTTTGTTATTTCTCATACTATATCATACAAATAATTCCTTACAGTCTCTACTATATCATAACATGTATGAGTATCTTCTTTAAATTTTTCGGAAATTAAATTTCTCATTTTCACGATTTTATCTAACTCTGAACTGGGACCAAATAAATGTTTCCGATAAGATTATTATATTCAAATTGAAAGGGGAATATTTCTAAGAGGTATTAATTTTCGGGAAAAGGGGTTTTGGCTTTCTGCTTCTTCATCTTTATACAAAAAAAAATGGAAAGGAAAAAAGAAATGAGTTTCAAAATAAACTCTTTGGAAGATTCCCACATTTTTTGTAAAAGTATGGAGAAGTAGAAAGCCGAAACCTTTTTATCCTTATTAATAATCATTTTTTCAAATAAATCACTTCTTTGAAAGTGGTCAAATTCTGAAAAGTATGCATATATTTCAAAAAAGTGTTCATTTGGTATATTCAATTTAACTTTCCTACGATTTCTGACAAGCTCAAACAATTAGTTACATGTCTTTAGGTTTATTTTGGTTGAACTCGACTTTGATCTATCAGGAAACCTCAAGACAATGTAAAAATGTTAACTGTGAACAGATATGCAGATAAACGGTTATACAAATAAGATAACGCGGATTAAACGCAAAGGGTTCGTCATAATCAAACACTAGAAGTTCAAGCTTTAGCTTACCTCTTTACCCTTCGGATATGTTGATAGGACGAATGAATACTAAGATATCCATTGAGATCGTCAGAATTAATTTTGAAAGCATCATTCCACTTGAAATAAATTTGAATTCAGAAAGTTGTGCAAAATGGCATGAAGAAGACGGTAACATGATCAGTACTAAATTATGACATAATTAAGTTCTCTGGTAGTTTTATTATTCATTTATTAATGTAAGATAGAAAATATTATTAGGCTGATCTGATGAATGATCTCTAACTATCCATTTGTTATCCATATTTGAAAAAATAGACGAGAATTGGATTGGCAATCTCTAAGAATAGAAATGTTAATAATATTCCACGTCAAAGTTCACAAGTATTAAGTGCATTCTTGAATTTTATCGATTTGATGTCTTCATTTCGTTTACGGAATATTATAGATTTGATTTGACGCTCTTTCTTCTAGGCTTACTAAGAGCATGTCTTCAAAAGTTCACTCGTATTAATATAATATTGATTTTATTCATTTATTTATGTTCTGTGGGTAGATCCTATTTATTATTTTTTGTCAGGGAAAAAGTATCTCATATGGTGTTTTTATTATTATATTATTTTCTATAATGATTATTGTATAAAGTAAGCAGACTCGTCAGTAAATTTCAACTAGCGAAAAGTAAAACAGGTACTCGAAAGCCAAAAGAGAACATCTGCTGCAGAAACTGTATACCTGGCAACACTGAACACGGCGCTCCTCTCGTGAGATTTCTTCTTCATCTGAAGTAGAATTGATTCGCAGTATTCTGCGGTCTTATTGCATTACTGTTTTTGTTTCAACCTGTTGTGAATCTTTATATTCGCATATTGTATCACAATATTTTTTATTGCGTCACAATTTTTATTAACCCTAAAAGAAACTATAGACTGCAAATGTTTAGTATGACATTCTGTCATGTTTGCTTTACAAGTGTTTGAAAATCAGTGAGAAAGGAACCGCCAATTATAGTAATTTCTTCTCTTTGGCATATACCAAGAGAAGAGAAATTTAAAAATACATTTCTTATTTGACGCTTGAACTCGCGTCCTTCAGAAACTCAATCACCCCATCGACAGTACCAGAGAAATGTCTCGTTCTTACCTGTTGTGATTAATTAAATATCAGAATTCACTCGACTTCATGACACTGTCCCCATTGCGGGGGATTAATTTATGATGCAAGGTTAGAACAGTTCTGAAGTCGGCAACAACCCCTGCGATACCCATTAATAAATGTCATCCGTTCCAAATAAGGACAGATCTTCGGCGAAAGATGAACTTTCTTTGGAGGAACAAGAATTATAGGCCGCATAATAATTTCCCAATGAACAACCCGCCTACATGGGGAAAAAGTCACTAAATCAGTAACATGTGCTACGGCAAACTGCAGTTGTATTTGTAATAAATATTAAAATAGTGTTTTCGCACCTAATAGCTTTTATTGCCCGGAGCGAGGATCAGCATATACGGGGTCTGATATTGAATTTCCAGTGTTGTTTGCCAGTTTGGTATAAAAACATAATGATTTGTAAACGAATTCAATCAGAATTGAAATGATCGTAGGTCACCGGTCATCAAAGACTGACCTTAGCTGTTTTTCACTGCTTTTGTCACTACGTTCCACGGTTTAATGTTCTTTATTCGTTTAATCATTAAGAATAATTTTCTGTAAAATGATCAGAGATACTGAACGAAAATTATTTTTATGTGGAGATAATCAGATTTTCTCACTGATCTTTTTGGGAAGTTCAACCTTCCCTGAAAAAATGATAAATTTTAATTGAAAATTTTACACAGGTGTAGAATGAAAAATTCTTAGTTCACCCCGATAAGTGCTGACAAGTTTACGAAGATAAATGTTTTATTCATCAGTAACATTCATTTGATGATTTTGCCAATAAAAAAATAGATATTTTATGAGTACTAATCATAAAAATTACTATGCTTATTATGTAAATAAATATGAATTCCAATAACTAATTCACTTGAACATATTCAACATAGTGAAAAATTATATTCAGTCAGTAAGGAAATAATTGAATGTATCAATCTTCATCTCTTAAGAAGATTAAACTGAGTGCATTCTTTTTTCATGCTCATTTTATAATCGTGATTATTTTTATATATCAAGCAATAGGTGTGTTGAATTAAAGTCTTTTCAACGCTTTTTGGATTTTTTAGCAAATTAGTATTATTTACATAACTCCTCGTCATACTCAAATGACTGAAAATTCTGTCCAAAAATAACTTGCATGAGGTATCGATCTAGTAACTTCAATTTTTTCATATTGCCGAAAATCATAGATCCAGAAAGCAACATGAAAACAATATTTTGTATTAGATTAGAAATATTGACATCATCTAGTATATATCAGGAGAATTTTTCAAATGCTTGTCGGAACATAACTACTATGTTTTATACCGCGACGAGTATTGTAATACATTCGTATAGAGTAGAGATGATTTTGTTATTCAACATATTTGTGCATATTACTTTTCTAATTATATATATATATATATATATATATATATATATATATATATATATATATATATATATATATATATATATATATATATTCTACCACCGGTAGAAGTTGTTTCAGCCTATTGGGCATCGTCAATACCGGGCAGGCGGTCAATTGAAGATAAAATGTGAAAAACCAAGAAAAGTACTTAATAAAAATAACTGCGTAAACGCAAGCGAGACATAAGTGAAGACTGAATAAAATAGTGGATTCATAACGGTGCACCGCGATGCCTGGATTTTTTTTGTCGAACGGTTTTGGAAATCAAATAGCTATAAATAATACATATTTTTTTTAACCAATACCCTTTTGTTGTGATATTTCTCACTTTCATGAGTAATGTGCAAGCGCACCTCATTGCAATATTGGAAAGAGCTCAATAAATCAGTTCATGCCAAGTGTCGTTTCTCTTAAGGTGTCCCGTAACACACACTGGCAATACACGAAACCCTAACGTATTACCCCAATATATAGAGTGTAACTGAATAAGTGTAAAACATTCAAGGAGGTGATTCATCATCGAAAAAAAGATAGGATCTTTCATATAAAGAAACTTCATTGGAGCATCCCTTGTTAAGATACAGCCCCTTAAAGGGGGTACATGAAATTTGTATAACAATTTTTTTCACAAGCACTGAAAAAGTTACAATATTGAAATTAACCTGACGTTTTGTACTACCAAAAAGACATTTAGCAAGTAATTTATTTAGTTTACCCCATGGTTGTAAGGGGTGGAAAACGCAACACCTAAAATGTATTTCCAATGTAACTTTTTTCTTATTATTTGTTTACCATTTAAAAATGTATTTCCGATAGTCTGTTTCATTCTCAACAAAAAATGTATCCTGGGTTTTTTGCCCAAAATAAACCAGTTCGCAGCAAAAAATTATTTTAGGAACAACTACAGAGATACATCGTCATAAATGCGAACTGGATTTATTGTTATTTTGTAGTTAGTACCTGCATTAAACGATTAAAGGGTAATAAACAAAACCAATTTATTATTAACAAAACACAAAACATGTAGAAATCATAGTAAATGTTCAATATGTCTACCTTTAAGGGGCTGTATCTTAACAAGGGACGCTCCAATGAAATTTCTTTATATGAAAGATCCTATTTTTTTTCGATGAGGAATCACCTCCTTAAATGTTTTACTTATTTAGTTACACTCTGTATACTCATCTCCAATGGTTACGGTACTGGATACGAGCCTGAAAATTTTGTTTGCTGTGACACTAATGCAAACAAGATCAGTTCGTTATTTTCGCATTCGCTCTCTCGTTTCTCAATTTTCCAGCTCTATATCAACCGCATTCAAATATTATAAAATGTTATGTCACGATCAATCAGTATCAGAATCGATGAGTACAATTATTGTTTCGGAACAGCAATATCTATATTTTATGCAGTGTTGATAACCATCGATACACCTAATGGCACCGGATAATAGAATTAAAATTTCATTGGTTTCATTGGTTCAATTGAACCAATTTGTTATTTAGGTATAAAAATGATAATGATAATAATCTGTTCCACGGTTGTACTTCCCCCGACAACAGGGAGGCTGTGGACTTTTGAGTTTGTAGTGTCTACATGATAGAACGGTACTGAATGGAGCCGGTAAAGTTGTTAGGAGTTCGGATCCCCTTCTTTGCTTGTCCTCGCCCATGAGAGGGCAAGAATTGAAGCATTTCTGTTTAGGACTGCTGCGCGAGCGGCAGGTGAACTTGGTTTAGTTTTCGACATTGAAAAGATGGTCACTACTCTGTCACCGAGTTCGAACCCGTAGAGATCACTTCACTCCTGCGGCAAGACAGCATCAGAAAAACCAATGCGTGGGTTCTCTTTGAACAACATTAAAGACCTCAGCTTATCAAAGCACCTGTCAACCGCTTTCCTCAAGTCGATTGGGCTAAAGTCGAAAACTGTGGAGTTCATCATTCAAATCATTTCTTAAAATGATGTTTGAATTACAATTCCACCGAAGATTTTTTTCTGCTTCTATTTGAAATGAAAGGTTGGTATATCTGCGATGACTAAGCTTTTTTATACATATCAAATTTGAAAAAGGTCGTTTGAAGACAAATTTCGTGGTTTTCTTACAAAAAGTTCAGAATAATGAAATATGTTTTTCGAATTGAAAAAGTTTTCTCTACCTTCCAACTTGAGCATATTTTCCAAAGACTGAAAAACTAACCAAACATTTCACAATATTTTATACACTATTCCCCAAGATATAACATGATATTAAAAAGTACCGCGTAATTCGGGAAAGTAATTCCTCGTTGATTTACCGCCTAATCATATCGAGAAAGTCGAGAAAATGAGATCGGAACGAGAAATTACAACCTTTTCGGTAATTTGAATGAAAATGAGTCATTTCACGTGCTCGAATAAATCGTCGGTATGCGGGAGGATCAGATGATTGATCGGAAAAGGTGAAGCAAAAACTTTTTCTGGGCCTCTTTCTCAACATAACTGGTCGTTTGTATGCAACGATCGAACTCCGCAACTCGCTATTGGGCCGGGTGGAATACTTTCGATCAGACATCGCCCGAACTCATGTAAGCTCGAAGATATTACCAACTAATACCGGATCGTTCGAGCGAATGGAGTAGCAGGAGAACTCTTACCGAAAGCTACATACCGACCGAACGGTCATGGTTATTGCTCGGACGTTGTGCATCAGCAGAATGGCTGCAATAGATGTCTTTTAGCTTGTATGCGAATTGTTGACCTAACCACAGGTCATTTACGATCAGGACAATTGAGGAACTGATGTTCTAATGTCTTTTAGAGCAATTTTTGAATTGTCGTTCATTCTCCACTCAAGAATGGCCTGTTTTTAGTCCCACAATATCCTTTATGGATAGTTTCAATGACTAATTGAATAAAGATTGTTTGCTGATTGCGGTAAAAATTGTAAGGGCGTATTCAGGAACTACTTTTATGAAAAAAAAAGTTCATATAAACATATGTTCGGAAATCCATTGTTTTCAAGTTATAAGAATTTTCTAAAATATTACACTTTGGTATTAATACTTTTGTCCAAATTTGGCAATCCCATCCGACGATCGATGCTGAAGCAAGGCTTCGCAACTGTTCGTCTTGGGGTGCTTCGCTCATCTTTGATATTCGAGAATTGGGATATCTACTTCTGTCCATCCCATAAATGGCGTTTTCTAAAGAAATATGTTTTTCCGTTTCTTACACAGGCTTGTCCTTCAAGGATTACGAAATCTTTGTTTTTGGGACTCTACTTTCAAGTGTAAGATATTTTTCATAAATTGCTTAAGAAATATTACCCGGACATTGTATTATTCAAATGCCAATTTTCGTATATTTCAAGCCACCATTTTTATCATTAGAATTGAATTAGCAGCAATACTTTGTTGTTTTCATATCCTTGCTGTTAGCTTATATTTTTTATTGTACACCCCTTCAGTATTTTATTGCTGCCTGCAAAAGTAAATACCTCGTACCAAATGAAAAGATTTTTATTGCTTTCATGAATATCAGCTGTTTCTTTTGCATTGTTAGATACATCGTTAAGATTTCATTCATACACTTCAACTCACAATTCAAAAGAATAGGTTAAACAAAAGACTTCCACAAATATGACCTTGACTTCATACCTAGTCATATGGAGAACGTTTTATACAGTGGGTACAGATGAAGTCATTTGTTTGTCTGGTTAACATGTTTGCGAACAATGGCGATTCACAAAAACGCACACGAGCCTGTAGGAAATCAATTGGTAGGTACATAAAATAAATCAGATTCATTCATAGAAACTTCTATTTGCAGTAGTTTGTTTTCATTCGTGGAAGTTCTGGAGAATATTCAGCTCATTGCAGGTTACTTGGTTGAGGAAAAGTCCCAGTCATGATTAGTATCTAAATACATGGATGCCGAATTAGAACTTTTGTCAACTTACTCGCCCTCACCTGGGGTATCGTTTTCACTTTTTAAAGATTTTCACGTGAACCACCTTAACTGACGATATTAGTCTGAAACTCTTTTCCTACTTCAGGACTATGAAAAGCATACATGTTTAAGAGTTCATTTGGTATCCCTGAAAATTCAGCATGGGTTTGCGGTCTAATAGTTGACACCAAACCGATTGCTATGTTCCGGCATCTTGGATTGCGGGATTCCAGTAAAAATGTTTTGCCAAAAATTATTTCAAGATTCGTTGTTTCTTTCAACAATTGTTTCGTAGTGAGCTTTTACCTTTTTATGCTCCGAAAAATTAGCATAAGACGCAGATGCAAGATTTCTAACTTGTGTGGTCAAGACTTGAACATAAACTAAATTAATCGAGAGGTATTAATCGAATGTTGAAGTGAAAAATAGAATGAAATCTCAAAAAAAAAACTGAAAGGATAGAAAAGAAAAAAGCACAGTGTCAATTTGAATATACAAAGTTCATAATACGAAGTGTTACTGACAAGTTGAATAAATCCCTTGTCAGATTTTTAAACGCAAACATTTTTGTTTTTAGTAATTTGCTCTTCATATTTGATTTATTTCGAAATATTTTTGTGAGCTTCTTTTCTGTTTGTTCTGTTTTTTTCGTTAATCAGCTGTCGCCCCCATTCGAACGACAACTCTCAAAAGTTGAGAAACTTGTGCGAGCTAAGGTGAGTGAAACCCTATAAAACCTCCCTAAATAATATTCAGACAAAAAACGCTCAAATATAATTCAGATTTTTCATCAGAAAAAAAAATCACCACTCGTTATGGAAATATATAGCCACCTCTGGGATATAGAGTGTATTGTGTCTTTTCTGAAGGCTTTGTCGTTGTTTGTATATGCGAGAAAAAGGTAGCCGTTAACCTACTTGTCAGATAATGTTTTTGTTTTGCAGTGTGTACGGATAGGTACTAGATAATTTTCACGGTTCATTTGTTTCTTCGATTGCTGGCAGTAGCCGCCTACGTACGCCTTCAAAATGGCGTACACAGATGCAAATTTATATCAATTGGTGGGCGTCGTAATGTGTTTATTCTTGGATTAATGGCTGCGCACATGTTCTCCCAACTTTTTGTTGCATAATATAATGATTCAACTTTTTCGTCTGGTGATCGAGCCTTGGAATTCTTCAGACGAAATTGAATCGGTCCGCTTCTGAGAACTCGTGTGTAACTGCACATAAGTTTACTGCATTGGATAGATGATTTGTTTTTAACGAAAATTTGAATCGTACTGTAAACTGAGGTGCCCGAGATGAAAATTACCTATTGGAGTGTAATTGTAAAATGTCTCGACTCTGTTATCTGACTGATATTCTATTATTCTCAAAGTCTCAGGTATTTGGTGATGATTAAAGACGTGTCTATACACCCCCGTGTATAGACACGTCTAAAGATGATGTTGTATAGCGAAACACGTGTACCTATTGTATAGCGAAAGACGTGTTGCGTGTTTGTAAACTGTTTAGTGGAAATCTCACAATAAAGTGTTCCTTGGATGATATGAAATAACAATGTTAATAAAGAACATTACTTTGACCGATGTGTTCCCAAATTTTCATGTTGAATATTTTATTAAATTTTCATTGTGAAATTGAAAAATTGGCTGCACTAAAATAAATTTTTTACTTCAAAATTTCTCCTTCCATCGATATCAGGGATCTGATTGTTCAACTCATGAAATTATTTACGACCATCATGTTTCAAAAATTATTCTCCTAATATAAAAAAATATATATAGTTGATCAGATTGAAAATGTTCGGAAAAAAAAACGAAATTTTCATAATTGTGATACTACCAAAAATCAGGTATAAGGTTGATAAGAATATTTGGTTGCCTATCGATAGGAGGAAACTATGTATATTTTTTAAGTAGTGGTTTAAAACATCCATGCAACATACTAACTTAAATCAAAACAAAGAATCAAGATATTCAGGTTATAAATTTCACAAGAACAGCTGATCGAATTGTACTGCCCAAAATAATATATCAATAAACAAAGATAATCAGCATTTCGAGGATATAACGTGTGAGTTACAGTAATGGTTAGGGCCTAGTCTATAGCTAGTTAGTCTGGCTAATCACTGATGCTGGCCGGCCAACAAAGCCTAATGCGACATATGGCCGCCATTGTTTCCAAATGTGGGACTTTAGCTTCCATTATGTCCAGATTACAAAGACAGGTGTGGAACAGAAATATCTGATCGTAGGAATATACCCAGACGTTGTAGTCGTCCTCCTCCGCGAATACCAACCGCACTTTTGTTCGTCGTTCGCTCAGTCGTGTTTTGTTTGTATCCTATTCTTTGCAGTAATAATTAACATTGTCTGGCCAAAGAGCTATGCTTGTGTAATCAATTCATTAGTTCGGACATGAATGCGAACATCCATTACAGGTAGAGGACAATTATTTAGACAATCGACGTGTTCCTGTAAATGATTACTTATTCAGGAGGGAGCTTCAATTGTGCGGATTCGATTTGTGAAAAGACGCTGAATGTGCGTAACAGAATTTAGGTCCTTTGTGCAATATTTATGAGTCCATTGATATAATGTTGAATAAATTTGAACAGAATATTTCCTGGAGAGATTAGGTTTTTTTTCTGATAAATACTAAATACTTCAACGATAATGTTTGGATAATAGAATTTAATGATATGTTATTTCTAATGGAGTAAGGGCTCGTTAAGACTTTCATATTGGAAATATTTATCGAAACTACACTTTATCGGAACAAAACAGTGACTCTTTCACTTGGAATGATACGGTAACAATTCGTATAATGAAACCGCATGCGGTCGATTTTGATAAATAATCTCTCTTTATTTGACATTCAGATCCTCATTATGTAGGTATTTCGAAACTGAAAATCTACCAGTGAATAATTTAATATAGCCACTTTTTTCAAACTTTCGTTTATATCTTTAAAAATACATTACAAAAAATGTTTTTTTTTTTGTATTTCATTTGACTGAATTATTGTATTTACCTTACTGAAAAAAATGTAATATTCGTAGTCGTAAATGCTTTTTCCGTCTGTCAGTACCGTGACCTCTGATACTTGTTAGTTTCAGGGGCCCGTTTCTTTCTGCAAGTCACATGTGCCTACGGTGCAAATGAAAAAAGTAACAATGATTTTTCTTTCATTTTACTTTCGTAAGAGGACTAGTTGTTTCAGTACTCATGTTTAAAAGCATCTTATATTTTATGTTTTTCTTTCCTTTCTTCGTTATTTGTATGTTACTGGAGAAGGACAAAGACAAAAATATTTTTTCTGAAGTGTTTGGTTTCATATGTCCAGCTTGAATTCGTTCACTTGTTTCCGATTATAGAATTTGTCCATCGCTTATCACAACCGTAATTGTTCTTACGTAAGTATTACTTACGGTTGTGTCGGCAAACCGAATCTCTGCAGTGAAATTTCCTGTTTAGTAATCTGTTTTGTGCATGACATTGAATGCTCAAATCTTTTGGAGATTTTGAGATTTGTTGTCGGAATTCGAATATTTGTTTTGATGAAAGAGAGAACATGCAATAAATATAAGTCCAGTGCAACTAGACATAAACGAAATGGTAACATTTTTTATGATAAGTATTGTTGGACCATAATTATGTTGATTCATTTTGTTTTTAGGTGAATGCAATTTGGTTTCCTAGATTTGAAAACATTATGACTACTTGAGTTCACGGCTGAGTTCACAAAATTAAATAGTTCATTCAAATAACTAAAAAAATAAAATTATTTAGAACTGTATGGTTTTAGCTTCAATAAAATTTATTATTTTGGGAACAAACGTAAAGTACTTAGCATAGCCGATGTAATGATTTTTTTGCCAATTTTCTATCGAAGAGATAGTGAAATTTACTTACATATCCTGAATTTACCGAACACACGCTCAAAGAAAAATTTTGAGGATTTTCCCCACAATATTCAGAATTATAATTATTGTATTACTTAGTTATTGAAGAATAATGTGTATTTAGTTTGCTGTAAGCATTTGCCCAATTCTACCGGCAAATTCCTGAGTTGAATGTTTCAGATGTATTCGAAATATTGAATTTTCAAGCGTATTTCTTCTTGTCAGATATTATATGGATTTGTTTTCTGATTTCTATCTTGGGCTTGTTTATAACAATGAAAATTGAATACATTTTTCAACAAACAGGTTTAGAGACAGTCCTTTGCGTCCTGTTGAAATTGTGATTAAATCAAAGCCGTCGAATTGATCGTGTTTGAAGTAACTATGATAATCAAAAGTCTGTTTGTTACTTTAAACTTTTGTATGATTATATTGATGACCAAATGTCCATTTCAGTATCCTGTAAATATTATTTACAATTTTAATTCACAACTGAATATCTATCACTTTGTGAACTTTAATTTCGAGAATCTCTTAAATCTGATTTGAAGTATTGTGGCTGTATCTTTCAAACAAACTGCAAACTAATCTGTTCCTTATATTTCAAAAGATTTTTGTACGATTCTTCTTGATTTCTTTCGATTCAATCACCAGGTATCCGCTAATAATGTGTGGTACATATTTCAAATAACTTTTCCATTCCGACTCTGTTTCATGAAATGGAGTATCCCATTCCAACACCGGCATATTTATATTTGTATGCATTTCACGTATAATGCATGTGCAGGCACTAGACCGCACAAAATTAACTCCTAGGTTCGGAAATAATCCGACGACCATCAATCGGTTTGGTCCGCTGTTAAAAAGGGTTGCACGTCCCACCTATGCTGATGCGGTGTTAATTAAGGCTTGTTTATTTTGTACCAAAATCGAGTTCGGAATATTAAAAGAATCCTATCGATTTTGCACGAGACATTTCGTCCGAACACACGCACTGTTGCTCAGAATGACTGCCGTTTGGAAGGATATTCGTTTTTTTTTCGAATGCACTTCAGTCTGTCGAGGGGTTTTCATAATAAACCACATTTATATTCATAGGCTTCTGGGATGAACTCTTTGTGTGTTGTTTTTGGTGCTATCTGAAATTTTAATTCGCGAATATTTGTCAGAGACGTTTATGGTAATGAAAGGACGGGGAGTTATGTGTAGCGTGAAATTTTTCTCGTTATTGTGATTCTGCTAAAATTTGTTAGGATGTTATGTTCAAACAAAAATGGAAAGTGGCGGCCAGACAATAGAATCGTTTCACTTTGATTTGAACTTCGTTGGATCGATAATTCATATTCAAATTTGATTGTATAGAATAGGGTCGATGTCGTTTTTCGCTTTGCAAAATTGTGCTCGGTTGTAGATATGTTTTTGAATTATTTTAGCAGTGAAACGATAGTTAAATTACTGACATCTGAATACATACTGTGATATTAACTAACAATAATGATGATAATAATAATCTATACAGACCACTCTAATAAGGTGACACTTCTGATTATTTGAGTTTTTGGTGAAATGATGCCTCTCTGATCTTGAATATCAAGTTCGCACGAAGGCAGAAATATTCGATAGACAGATGCAAGAGTATGTCATTCTTGGCTCATTGTGTCTGCTTAAGGCACATGATTCTCGAACCCAAAGATCACTTACCCCAAGTGTGATGAGTATTCATTGGTTGACAATGCTGGCACGCTATACCGATTGAACTTCGGGAACAGAATCCTAACTGCTTACCCTTCGATAAAACAAGTATGATAATAATAACACGGTCCGTAATTCTCAGGACTCATACGTAAAAAAATAACCCTTTCTTCCACTTTAATTAATCACGAAGGAAGCAAATATCAGTGAGGACAATCCCCAGTGAAAAATAATAATAATAACAATAGTAATAATAATTTATTCATAATAGTATTGTACAATATTTTTCAATGATTAGTGATGTATGAATAAATTGTAAAACCACAGAAAATACTATTTCCTTGTACGTGGTGTATGTAACTGTTAATAATACCACAGATAAACGATAAAATATAAATATAATGTATATGCAATATTTTATAGGTATGTAAATTTATTATTATCAATCTTCATCATTCATCAATGAGTTGATGAATAAAAAACGACGGTTTTTCTAAGAAATTTGTTGAGATTTTTTTGCTGTTATTTTGTTATATTTTTTGCATAATGGTAATGGTACGTAGTACCTACTCGTAAACCATAATAGATATGAGGTGTTTTGTCCGGGTTAAATAATTTGAAATGTTATTTGATAGCTAAAGAGTCACAGCAACCACCCTGGCACATGTAAGTACGTGTATATACATTTTTTCACAAGCCCACCGCCAGACATATTTACCGCTCATATAGAATATAAGAATAAATACGCTGTTGTGAACGAAATGTCCGATTGTACTGAACTCATGATTATAAAAATGAACTATGAAACGTGGGCAAAAAATGAGTAAAAAGGCATATAGGATTAATAATGCATGCGTAATTAATAATAATAATAATAATATTTATTGGCAAATATACATTGTTCAATGTCACAAGTTGTACGAGGCAATTTCCGAATAAATATAGAATTCCCAGAGAAGGATTACCTGTGCGTGGGTTCTGCAGAAATTTGAATACTAATGAATACAATTTCAAAATTCAAAATATAAAATGGTATAAGTAAATAAATAAAAGGTAAGACGTTTTAACAATATCAGACATATTATTTTAATTATATCTTCAAACTTCCTGTATAAAGATGTGAATCAGTTTCTGTACATGTCACTGTGATAGCAAACATTTTTCATATCAACCGTACTGGTGTATCCGAAGCCTTAGCAAGCCTAAGACTCAGGTTTTGAGGTCATTATATGAATGAAAGTACTAATTTACAGGAAAAGGGTCAATTCAGTGTCGTTCTTAAGATCTTTAGATTATCTGCGGAGACAAGAAAAAAGAAATGGATTATACACCAACTACTCCGTTCCTATTAAAAAAATTGGGGCATGCCATTCCTGTTCAGAAGGTTTACAATGCTTTTTGAAACATAACTTATCCCCATCAAAAATGATCTTAAAATTTTTCTTCATTTTCGAAAAAAGTTCTCTCACTGGCAATTCTGCCTTGCAGTACGTTTTCGATGGCCACCCTGTATTGATAAATAGGTTAAAATGCATTTCAATGAAGTAAAAATATTTTGTGCATCGTGTTTCAATCGAATTCAGAATGGAAACTTTCGTGGAATGGATGCTAACAAGCCAGACGTTGAAGTTGTGAGAGTGACACAGAAAGAGGCGAATATACTGAAGCAGCAACACACTGAATTATAAGCAGTGACGGAATTAAAGGGACGAAAATGTGGTATATCGAGCGAAACGAATGAGAACATGATGCGGAGGCGGTATAGCGGCGGCACCACCCAGAGAAATATAACGTGTGGCCTAATTTCTTGTATTACTAAATTCCGCTTATTACGCGGTCCCCAGGGCTAACTCCGGCTCGGTTGCAAACACTTCCTTATCACTTTCCTCTTTCCGAGCTGGGGACTACAACTTTACCTCGTGAATGCCCGAAAAGCATTGTTTAAGATATTATATCAGCTACGAACAGATGTTCGTAATCCTAATTTGTAATTTCAGCTTAATCCATTTAGTAATGCGATTTGATGATATTTACATATACTGGAGATCCGTATTTTTCGAACATCGTTTCCGGAACTTGTTTTCAAAGTTTCTGTTTCTGAATCTTTCTTCACATTTATTATGTGTATATTCGTCTGTGTATAAAACTAAACATAAACAAATGCCCGAATAACTAACTTCATACCTGCAATTTCATAACATAATATCGAATAATCTTGATCATGTACTAATAATATCAATATTAAGAAAACATTATTTTTTGAGAGGATTAGCCTCTGATACTGTAAAAAACATACTTAGTGTACATATTTTTCGTTAGAAATTATTCATGGATATAGGAAATCCAATTAACCTTTTCTTTTGTAAGTAATCTGTATAAGTTTAACCATGTGCTGAATAAAAGAGAAGTAACTAACTATAAAAGGAGTAAGGTTAGTCTGCGTAAGGAAGAATCGTCATGGACTTTACTTATAAAATTATCATTGTAAACAATTTGAAAACAATCAGAACTTCACAAAAAAACTCAACAAATAACACTTATTTGGTAGAGCCTGTGTATCTTATGGAAGGAATCCATAAAAGAAAGTCACCAATAAATACTTGAAAATTAAAAGTCAATAAGTTACCCAATTTTTTGATGTTCATATTGAAGTATGGATGTCTGAATAGTATCTGATAATTTCGAATTCCAAAACGTTTTTATTTTGTTTTCTTCGAAAATTATCGATTCTTTATATTGTTTATCAGTGTGTGAAATTTAGTTCAAAGTACACTTATACAACAATGAAATAAAAGACTAAAAAATTTTTATTTAATTTTCAGTTCAAAAAAAGTTTTTTCCTTTAGATGTTTCCTTCAACATCAAGGATCCTTGTCAAATGTAGTGAAATAATATCCTCAAACATAAATATGAATTTGAACAAATACCTACATTCTTTGAATTCTTAGACGTTCACTCTAAAAGTATTTTACCTGAAATGAATTCGAAATGTTAATTTGTATCATGGTTATTTGGTAGAACATCCACTATTATTGATGTAGATATAACTATGTAAAACTAGTTCATTTTTTTTGGTTATCCATAATTGGTGTCTCTCATTTCTTGAGTAGATTAATTGAATTATTTTGTTATATTTCCATATTTTGGAAACTTTACTTACGTTGAGCTTTATTGAAAATGCATGTATATCTTCAGAATTCAATACAAAACTGCGGGTTTGTTAATTTGTCAAACAATTGAACTTGCAAAACATTTTTGATTCAATGAAATCGATAAATTCATTGGCTAAATTATTTGTTAAAACGTATAAAGTAGCATACGACAGTCATCGATTATTAGAGATTACAGCATATGCGAAATAATACACTCACTACGTTTCTGGTAATATACCATATTTAGCGACTTGCTCGTAAAGACAACACAAAACAACAATGTGGCCTAAAGCGTCAAAGTGTTTCACTCATAAAATGAAACTTAATGCAATAGCATGCTTTCTTTATCAGACGTGTCGTATCGGTGTGTGAGGGCGCTTGAATTTATTTTGTCGCGCGATAGTTTTTATTCTGCGATAACTAAATCATATGGTGGAGGCAGTTAAAATGAAATGTGGATACGGACAGATACCATTGATATCGTATAGATAGAAGATAATAATTAGTGAATTATTTTGTTATACCTAATATCAAAGGGGTTAGGTTGCCTTTTCGAAGAAAGTTCTTCGACTTCGCAGAGGAAGCACCGCCGTCATGACTTCGCATGGATTACATTGTCATATTTCAACCAATTCATACAAAACATCAATGAATTTCATACCGTAACTTTCCTCTTGAATCACTCCATCTGTTGATGAAAACCGTATAAAAATCCGTTCGGTTATTTTTGAGTTTATCGTTTTCAGACAGATAAACGTGGCGGGGAGACTTTATAACACGTTGAAGTAGTTCAAATGAACGTATTCGTTTTGAAAGGCTACAAAGCACCAGAAAGAAAAGACCAATCAGTAGAATAACTCATCGAAAAACAAAGAAACCTACCAATCGAAAAGAGCTCAATTATCCACCAGACTCTTACTCATCGATGCGCAAACATTTCTTACGAGCAACTATCCAAAGTAGGCGAATTACACTTCCGGCAATTCCCGAAATTACGGCGTTCTCCTCGGATTTTGAAAAGTTTCGAGTATAATAGTTCCCGAGTCGAAAATTACTCTGATTTAGACGTTTTCCTTGCCGAAGATAACCTAGTTGGGCATTAAGAACGCACAAGCAGGCGATATTTCAATTCGGTCTGCCTGTATAATATGCTCAAGGAGATGTTTGCCTTCGCCTATATCTATATTATACCGTAGCCGGCGTGTTTCATATAAATATAAGACAGATTTATAAGTATATAGGGTTTTATACCTTGGGCACGAGAAGGAATAAATTTCCGCACGGGAAAAATCCGCTCTAAGCTTGAAGAATGTTTATTAGATGTGAATAGGGGAATACCAAAATAGCTGCAAATTATATTGTAATCCTTTTGGAAAAAAACAATGGTAGAGCAAAAAGAGTTGAAAAACTATATAGTTGCTTGGTAATTATTAGTGATTATCAATATTTTACTTGATTAGGATCAAATTTCACAAGTTGCAACAGTGATTTTTTCTGACGATATGTATATCTACTAGTACTATTCTGCATTGTTTCTTCATCAATTGTAGAGGGTTAGCTATATAGTGTTCTTGGATATTATATATCTGATGTATTTGTAAAAGTATATGCTCGAAAAACGCTTAATTGAAGGTAGTATTTGGTATCTCATTATCATGAAGAAACAAGTATTACTTCATTGGTTTTCTAGCTATAATGACACAATTGCAGATTTTGAAATATGATTTGGATATTAATGCTCAAATAGTATTTCATAGCCAACTAAATATTAGATATCAATTTACACAAAAAAGAAACTAAATCCCAGGCATATCAATTCTGAAATTTGTATTTGTCGAACGACAAAAATCGACTGTCACTGTATTTGAAGAGACAACGATATCTACTAACATTGAATATATTGGAGTATTATCTGAAAACTAATGGAATATGATAGCAGTGTTAGGAAAGAGGGACTTTATGAGTGATCTGTCAACGAATAAGTTAAAACGCATTACTGAAGGACTGGTAATTTATTCTGGTAAGAGAGATTTTCACTCAACAGTTATGAAACCCGGAAGACGTATGTGACAGAATAATAGTTTTTCCAGGCGTATTCAATACACTGTACAACACAGTGTATAGAAAACGCCTGAAGAAACTATTATATAGTGAAATAAGTGTGGGCAAGTGAACATTTCAAATGAATCTCCGCGAAGTTTCAGCCCATTCAGTCACATATCTGAAGGATTGATAAAAAATTACTCGATAAAACCAGTCATTTGCAACTCATTCGAAACAACTACAATGCCTTAAGGACAACCAAATCAGTTTCAACGCCTGATTGTCAAATATAATAAATATATCATTTACAAATCATTTTCAAACCCGAACGAAGATCTTAACACCGAAAATCTTGGCCTCGAAAGCCTTAATCAATTTATTAGTCCCTGTATCATCTTATATCATGCATATCGCATGGATATTGTTCTTGTTGGTTCTCGCTAACATTCTTATTTATTGGCCATTAATGAATGGTTACTCTTCTATTCTGAAGAAAAAGAAATCTAAAAATGACACCTGTATGCAGGTCTTTGCATGTTGAAAAATGAATCTCTATAGTTGTCAAAATCGATTTGGAAGTATTTGTAAATATATTTACAAACTTGGATGCTGAAATGCTATTCCACTTAGTACAGATACTTATGATGCACTGTTTGGAACCTTTGGTGTAGTAATTAATATTACTGGAGTTTTTTCCCCAACACCAAATCGTTATTTTTAACACCTCGACACGTGTTTCGATCACTAAGTGATCATCTTCAAAGAGAAAGATTAAAACTAAGGACTAGTGCGAGCTAATCCTATTTATACTATGAAGGTAACTCAAACAGGAAAACCATCTAGGCATACCAACCTAAATCAATTTTACAGTTTTGCCTTACCTATTATTTTACAATATATGTTTATATAAAACAATTTTCAGCTATATAAAAATTAATTTCACAATATTGCCTATCCAAATTTTTTTTTCAATGTGTCCTTATGTAGTAATCAGTAAACCCAACAACATTATTTTATTTTATTTTAACAAGTTATATAGTATGCTCTTTGGTATAGGTCCGTCATCGTTATTCATAATATTATTGTGTTTACTTATTTCTACACTCTCGTAGGCATCTATTTGCCTGTTGTTGTTAACTTGTCTAACTAATCTTAATGAACTGAAGTCTATGGAATGGTTTTGTTGCAAAATATGATGGGGGACTGCTGATTTTTCAGGTCTTCCATATTTTAAGTGTGCTATGTGTTCCTTATACATTACTTAAATAGATCTTTTTGCCTGTCCATAATATTTTGCATCGCAGTCCTTACATTCAATTTCGTAAATCCCAGACTTTTCCGAATTCTCGACTTTGTCTTTTGGACTTCCCAAAAGGCTCTGTAGTGTATGACTTGTTTTAAAAACCACCTTCATACCTAATTCCTTGAAAATCTTTCCAAAATTCCTCGTATGTTGGTGGTATGGAACTGAGATGTATTTATCTTGCTTTTTGTCCTTTTTGAAAGTCGAGATTTCGTTCATTCTTAACCTAAACTTCTTTTTCCTTATTGTGTCATCTACAATACCCCTCGAGAAACCGTTAGTGGCTGCTATTTCCTGTATTGTACGTCTTTCTTTTTTGAACCTATCATGTGTTAGAGGGAAAGTCAAAAGACGATGCACTAAAAAATTCAACCCAGCACGTTTATGCTGTCCACAGTGGTGTGAACTTTCAGGAATATACCTGTACGTGCTTGTTTCTTTTCTAAATATATCTTATACGGTATATTTAGAAAAGGACAAAAAGCAAGATATATATGTATGAGTTAACTTTATAGCATAAATAGGATTAGCTCGCACTAGTCCTTAGTTTTAATCTTCCTCTTTGAAGATGATCACTTGGTGATCAAAACACGTGTCGAGGTGTTAAAAATAACGATTTGGTGTTGGGGAAAAAACTCCAGTAATATTTAAGTACAGATATATAAAGTACTCAATGAAGAAAAAACTAACAACGGTTATGATGTAACAACTACAAAAGCAATTTTACAAATACACAGAATAAGTCTCTTAATAATTATATATAAAATTATTACAATGTGTTAAAACAACGATAAAAATAAAATAAATACAACAATAAAAATTAATTGGCGCTCCGGGGCGACTTCATTGATTCCAGTGGCGCATTTGATTTTTCAGCTGCAGGAAAACCCGGAAAAACCTGCAGCACCACATCATCTGAAGATCTTGATCTAACAATGTCCTCTCTCTCATAAAACAAAATGTAGGGTGTCTCCAGAGGCTCCAATAAATTCAATGCATCGCCAGAACACTTCGTGACACGACTATCGTCAAACTTAAACCAGTCCGTTTCTTCTTTGACCAAGGCGTAATGATGACCACATTCAACGCCAGAACCACAGTGAACAATGACTGCATGAATATTATAACAGTGGTCTGCTAGGTTGAAATGTTCATCTATTTCGAACCTTCCAAAGAGTTTCTTGCTTTCGTTAGAGGTTGAGTCTTGTTTGAAAATCATCAGTGTTATTATTAGATTGACTGGTGCCTCAGCTATACTTGTTTCCTTATAACAGTCAGTTAGTTTGGCGCATGTTTGACAATACAGTTGATCATCACCTGTTAAAAATTCCATTTTCAGATGATTTAACAGAATTGGAATTGATTTTAGACTTCGACATATACATTCTAATAAAGTCCATGAACAATAATTTGAATAATAATTTTTAGTTGTCAAGTGTGGCATATAGAAATATAAATTTGAGATAATTGATAAAAGGCGTATACATTATTCGTGTTTTTCAGTAACGACATAATGTCTTTGTCAAACTTTTTTAAGAAGTCCACGTCTATCTGGGTAAATATTCTGAACTTTAACATAAAACTTAAAGATATGCCGTTGAATGTTTTGATTTTGCTGGTATAAGGAGACTATTCACAATAGTTGTATTACAATTTTGAATACACCAAAGCTGAATACAAAATGGAATCCAAAGTATTTTTTTCTATAAACCTTTCCAGGAGTTACGTGAAGATTTATTAATACGCTAGATTCCAGTTACAAATTACGGGCCTATATAGAGATCTCCCGAATACCTAACCCGCTGTCATCAACACATTGTTACTTCTGGTATGTTGATATCTGGAACGTCTCTGCAATTAATGCTTCTGACAATTGACAAATTAAAGACGGATACCGAGGTTAGAATGTGTGTCATCTGAAGATATTCCATCTAGTTACCCATTGCAATCATATGAATCGAATAAATATAGTGACATGACGAAGAGTCTATTATAGAAATACAATTTGCTAAAACGAGTTTCCATTCGTATAATTGGAAAGATATTTTTAGGTGAATAACAGGTTTTCGTCCTTGACTGATCGATCCAGTGTGTTGTTAAGTCTTGTTTATAGAAGAACAGGAACATTTCGATAGCGCTGAAATATAATCGAGTCAGCTATTATCCACATAATCTTTGGTTTTTAGAGGTGAACATTTTTGTATCAACGATATATTCAAGGAAGAAACAAAATTCGAGTTGGTGTATATGTTTATTATTGGGTATTATTTTGAGGTACTCTGAAATTCAGGATAAAATATAGTTGTTTTTTACTTCATTAAATAATAATGCAGTAGTTGTACAAAAAAGTTTCGAATAACTACACAATAATTTTTAAATCCAGCTATTCATGACGATATGTTGAAAAATGAATCTCTATATTTGTCAAAATCCATTTGGAAGACTGCATTGGATCAGTTTGAAACTTGCTCTATAAAGCATCATTTCACGTTTCAACCAGCTCTTCAGCAAACGCGTAATGTAAAATCCTAGGACATGCTTGGGGTCGCACGTTGAAATGTGTGACCTCGATATGTTCTAATTCAAACACGTCTCCTATAAAGACTGTCTTATAAAGTGGTTGGCAGAGAAAATGAATTTTTTGTCCTACAGAAAACTATTGCAAAACAACAATGAACCAATAATTATAAAAGGTTGCATTTCAGAATTATAAGCCATCCACGATTTTGTAATTTCTGCATGCCAGAAATTTTATTCTATTTAAATGCATACAAATGAAATTAGGTTGAATCAGATATTCATATTTTAGAGTATTCTGAAGAGATTCTAGTGAAAAAATAGAATTTTTTTGCATTATTTTCTGACATTGATTTTGAATGAGTATTAAACTATTATATTATTTTCTATATTATATTATTTCTTTACAGTAATATTATGTTATTTTATTATGAGAAAAAATTATGTTTTGTGTGGCGAGATTGAAGATTGATAAGAAATAAACGTCAACTTCAGTATAGAAATGTAGGTCGGAACATACTCACCTTTCTTCTACTCGAAATGGAAAACACGTTGAACATTTCTCATATCGAGAATTGAAAAATTTGGCTAGTTTACTTATACATATATTGTAAGTTACCTACAAGTTTTTTGTTACCTGCAACGAGTTCTTTCCTGTATGTTATTTATGTTTGCGAATGCCATCTAACTTTAATATGGACTTCATAAGTTATGTAAAACATTTTAATGAGCTCCCAAAAAAAATATAACTGTTTGGAACTGCTGGACATAAATATGACGCGAGAGACTCGGGGCGCTTTTAAGTTATGCGTCTAGGCATACCCGAGATGCTCATATAGCAACAGCGAAATGCGCCACGCTCAAATTCCCACTGCACAAGATGCTCTTTTGCTTTCCTTCTGGCCGACCATGATTGTGACTATGTGCATACACTGTTTGCTTTATTCTTTTTGCAGTCAACGGTTTGCAATTGTTTATCCCCTACAAACCTTCAATGAACATTTTTCAAGATATGTCTTGAATAGAACTAGACGTAAATTATTTCAGGACGTTTCACAAAAATTACTCGTGGTTTATTAGTTATGAAAAAAAATTATTCGTGTAGTATAAAAGATTTTAAAGCGTAAAAAATGGAAACATTCAAACTGTAAAACGATTTTAATGAATTTGAGTGGGCAAAAGAAGACACATGTTAATTTGTATATCCGATATGAATCGACAAACTAATGATAAGAAATTGCTATTTTAATGAAGAATTGCTTTTATTTGTCAAATTCACTTATAATGGAGGCCTCATAAAATTTTCGACCAATTTCATGAAATTTCTTAGCCCTTCAATAATTATTCTGTAACAGATTCCTGTAAATATATTCCATTTTTCAATTCCTATATCTGCCAATTTAGATATTTCAGTATGCGAAAAATTAGGTAGACCATTTTTCGATTTGACGTTAAAATTTATAATTACGATATGAAATTGTCGGTAAAATATGACATGCCCACAATTTTTTCAGTTGTGAAAACAACTATTCGTTTAGTATAAAAAAAAAGAGATCTTAATAAACAACATGTCAACTGAATATCAGTGGAGTTTTATCCCAACACTAAACCGTAATTTTTAACATCTCGACACATGTTTCGATCAGCAAGTAATCGTCTTCAGAAGGAAGATGAGCTTAATCTTTCTCTTGAAGATGATCACTTAGTGATCGAAACACGTGTCGAGGTGTTGAAAATAACGGTTTGGTGTTATGATAAAACTTCAGTGATATTCATTACTACACCAAAAGTTTCAAACAGTGCATCACAAGAAAATGTTAACTGTCAAACGATAGTAATACGTCATCAACTAACCTCAAAATTCCTGAATAGTCGACTTACATTTGAATAGCTCACAGTTCACTGGAGTGCAGCTGTCATTCAAATCCGGAGCGTTACCGATTAAACACAAACGTTTGAAACGTTGTATTTCATCAGTTCGGACTTCCATTGTCTAATATAATATAAATTTATTTGAAATTCCTGAAAATAAAAATTTTATTTGAACAAAAAAACTGAAATCACAAAGAAATAACATAAAACCAAACAATAGCCAAAAAAATAAAAATTGAAATATTAATAAAAGCTGAAAATTAAAAATTATTATTAACAAAAAATGAAAAATAAAAATTTAAAGATTCCAAACCATAAACTGTTATCACCCGAAGACGATTGTGGATGCAGTTTCAGTTTAGTTTTTAGAATGGCCTTTCATCTATTGGAAAATGAAATACGAATATATATTTATCTTTGTCTGGCGTATTCTCTAATTTTAACACCCCACGTCGGATCACTGTTATCATTAAACAACAGACGCTGCCTTTAGAATGTGAGATATTTCTAATGGCAAATATCTATAACAGTAATCTGACGTTAGTTCATTAAGCTGTTAGCTGTTAGCTGCTGTGAGTTATTATGTATATGTATATATATATATATATATATATATATATATATATATATATATATATATATATATATTATTTTCCAGCAGCTTGACTACATTAACCTTTCTAGATTTCATATCATTTCTAGAAACATGTGGATTCGTTTTTCGATGGCATTTCAGATTAGCTTCCCAAATTTCTGCTACCGCAGTTGTCGGTTAATTCATCAAACCACCAACACTGACATAAAAAACTTGGCAAGTTGACTTGGGTGTCACACCAATAGAAAATAACTTTCATATTTGTATAATTTCCTGGACCCTGATGTCACGCAGGTAGCTATAGCTGCCTCCGTAGTGATTTTGATAGTTTTCTTGTGAACACGAGATCTATCAACTGAAACCACAAATGTGCGGTTGGCTCCTGTTGGTGGCTCCGTGCACTTGGCTGCACAATACTGATGATGGGCCAAAAGCCCGAAACACGTGTTTCATGGTTTGCCACTATCATGAGTGCTATGTCCGATATTAACTTCTGTTCCTATATATATACAGGGTGTCCCTGGACTTCCTCTTTTCCTCTCGGGAATGTATAGATGGGGTCAAAATATCACCAGTACTTCATATAACTTTTTTTCCTAAAATCCTTCGTTACCAAGTAACGGGCCCTCGAAGTTACAAAATGAAAAATGTTTTTCTTTGATAGCTTTTCAAGTGAATATTCAAAATCATCCAAATTTTGATAATACAAATGAATTCCGTCGATGAGCTTTCATGCAGGAGTCAGTTGTTTTGCTACAAAGTCAGGAACGGACTACCCCCGATGGTCCATTATTCCCGAGAGGAAAAGAGGAAGTCCAGGGACACCCTGTAATATATATATATATATATATATATATATATATATATATATATATATATATATATATATATATATATATATATATATATTATGATGTACAGTTTGATGAGACCATACTGAAACTTTCCTGTCTAAGTGACAGTCATTTTCGAAATTAATTTCGTGCCCCAATACACGAGAATAAAGGAATAATACGTTCTCCCTTTTATTCAAATCATGTGGTTCTTAGAAGTGAATTATTGCTGTTTGTACCTCATTGTATTGATAACATTAAATCTGGTTTTCTAATGAACAAAACAATCGCAGGGAGCGACTTGAGGTATTTTCAATAACTTTCCTTGTCATCATATCGAATTTAACTTATCCCCTGCATTGAGCGCTTCAAGCGTGACTCGATTTACAATGGACGATTCATAGAAAATATGGTTTTATTACGTCGATAAACGTGGATAGATGTCGTGTTTGGTATTTAACAATCGAGAAACGATTCGACCATTTTTGTTCGGCAGTAATTGCTCTATCATAGCGCGAAGAATGTTTTGTAATAATAGATCTTATTTATTAGGATTATTATGAAAAGCCTATCCTATCTCGAACAAGCAGCTTTAATGTTACTAGTCACGAACCACCAGTCTCCATTTAAGATAGAAATTTCTTAAGGGATCGTAAAAAGCTGTCTATCCGTCAATCGTCAATCGAAAAGGATGAAGGCGGAAAAATATGTTTCAATATTTTTCGTTGTGTTGAGTGTTTGATAACGCTTTCATAATGGATTTACCAATTTTTCCACAGCGAATGCGAGAGTTTAAGGATGGAATTTCACCAACCGTACGGAATATTTTCCAAAGGCATAAATACGAAAAATCCACCAAACATCGTGTGCTTTGCAACAATTTGATAATTACGAAAACATTTTCAAAAATTTTATGTTCACATATTCGTATATTTATATGTTCATATATTTGGTAGAGTTTGACTTCTTGTGAGGCAGTTTGATCACTTTGAATATCATTTTATCTAATTGAAAATATTTTCATAAACGCTATGAATCAACATTGTCATCGGCATATTTATCCATCATTGACTTCGGATCAACAGTTTAAAACTAAAATTGATACGTGTGAGGAAAATATAAGAGAGTAAAGCTATGTGTGAAAGATACGTTTTAGTTAAAATGTGTAAAATATGTAAAAATTGCATTTACCTTTTGTTAAACTATTGTGAACCAAAAATAATTAATAAGAATTGAGAAGTTCAAAGAAGATATTAATTTTCATTCTATATTTTCCATAGGAATATTTCACGATAAGAATTTTGGAACACCTGAACATCTGTCATTTATTTTGAAAAATATTTGGTTTTGGCAACTACAACAAAAATAAATCATTATAAGTTATAAAGTCAAGACGTGCGTCAGTATTTCGGGCTTTTATCGTTTTCACGGATTTTTTGAACTACCAGCCAATTCCATTACGATTTCTTCATTATATTCCTATAAAGATGAATTGTTGAGTAAGAGATCAGGTAATAATATGAGCCAAATTAATAAAACCTATTAAAGTAGATCTAGAACAAATTTGAATACACATCAATTCCATGTTTCGTTCGAATCGATATAGCAAAATATTTGAAAAATTAAAACAATTGGAAAACAGTGGAATTGACAGTAGACATGATTCAAATTTCATGAAATTTTAATCATGTTTCGTTCGAATCGATAGAGCGAAAAATTGGTAAAATTTAAAAAATTGGGAAAAAATCGAAGTGACAGTAGAGATTCCAAATTACGATCAAGGGTATAAGATTGGAAATTGAGCAATTTTTTTGGCATCTTTCGATAGTTCAAAAAAAATATTTTTTGTGGATTTTCAAAAAAAAGTCAAATTTGACATCTTCAGAGTAGCACATGACGCAAGGAAAGAGGCTGTTTTTTACTCATTTCTCAAGCACAAACTAACTGCAAAGTCAAATTTTTATATCTATTATTAAAATAAACTTCCATATGTCGCGAACTTTATGTGTGGCCCTGTATGTACATAGGGAAATAAGTGAATTCGAAAACAAAGGTAAGTGATGAAAATTCTTCGTTGTGAAAAAATCTAAATGATCAAATTCGTTTTATCAGTCACTGGATACCGAAATGGCACTTGAAAATGTATTTTCGAAAGTTGGTCAGGATTATTCATGTAGACAATAATAAATTTTTTGTCTTCTTCTGAGAGATGATGATAAAGTTTGGTGAGATATTCAGATAATTGAAAACGTTAGTTGCCAAAATCACCAATCGTTAGTTCAATGAAGTGAAATAATTTCTTCTTCTAAAATAAGTGAACTGCAGATAAAATGCAAATCGTGATATACATGGTTTCATCCTATTATGCTTTGAAAATAAATAATTACCGTTTCATGTTTTCGAAACATTTTCTCTCAATTAATTTGTCATCAGTAATTCAGTATAATTTTTTGATACTTACGTTTGTTGTTTTTGATATTCCGGAAAATACCTTTGCTATAAAATTCTCTGGAACCCTACCTCGTTATAATAATTTTTATAATTCGCCCAACTGTGTAAAGAATAAAAAGACAATTCTCCGTTATGCTGCCGTATTAGCATTTGAATATGCCCCCTCACTATAAACACTGCTAACTGTCGTGCCACTTGTAAGCCCAAGTTATGTATATATTTCTAAACGGTTTCAAAGGAACAGATGTTCCTTTATTTACACCTTCTTCGCGTATAATTTTCTGAAAAGAAAACCGGTTCTTTGCTTCGTATACCAGTTGAGAGAGGTAAGACTACGAGTTTCTTGAAAACCTTTACGGGTAGTTTTGAAATCAAAATATAACTATGCGCTTTCTAAAATGCAATCATCCTAATACAGTTAAATTGTTATAAATATATTTCTTTACATCTTAACACAATAACCAAATGATGTGTATTTTATTAAAACAACGATAAAAATAAAATAAAAACAACAATAAAAATTAATTGGCGCTCCGGGGCGACTTCATTGATTCCAGTGGCGCATTTGCTTTTTCAGCTGCAGGAAAACCCGGAAAAACCTGCAGCACCACATCATCTGAAGATCTTGATCTAACAATGTCCTCTCTATTATAAAACAAAATGTAGGGTGTCTCCAGAGGCTCCAATAAATTCAATACATCACCAGAACACTTCGTGACACGACTATCGTCAAACTTAAACCAGTCCGTTTCTTTTTTGACCAATGCGTAATAATGACCAAATTCAACGCCAGAACCACAGTGAACAATAACTGCATGAATATTATCATAGTGGTCTGCTAGGTTGAAATGTTCATCTATTTCGAACCTTCCAAAGAGTTTCTTGCTTCCGTTAGAGGTTGAGTCTTGTTTGAAAATCATCAGTGTTATTATTAGATTGACTGGAACCTCAGCTATACTTGTTTCCTTATAACAGTCAGTTAGTTTGGCGAATGTTTGACAATACAGTCGATCATCACCTGTTAAAAATTCCATTTTCAGATGATTTAACAATAAGCTTTTCATGGACTGGTTATTAGTCGTATTAGGAAAAGCTAGATGAAGTTCCAGAAATTCACATAAGTTTTTTCGGTACTTCTTGAACATTTACCACAAAGTAAACCAGTGAGGATTTTTCCAGCAAAAGATTTACAAACACAAGACGAGATGGGTTGTACGGAATCATTCAGTCCAGAGCGGTCAGGAGTATTGATTTTGCTATTGTTTTGCTCACGAAGAGTATTTAACTAGAACCTCAAGAATTCGGAACAATCCTCTTGTTGTCCTAACGAGTATCTAGTGGACTTCAAAGACTCCAGGAAATCGGTTGGAGGGAAAGATGATACCTTCTTACGAAACTGCAGCTGCATGAACAGTTGTTTGAGTTTGATGAATAAGTAGGAAACATTCCCGTTCTCGTTCATCATTAAAACTTCGTTCTTGAAATTCTGGATAATATGTAACACACTTTGAAAGACTCGTATTTTGTTAGGTGTCTACTTAGTCATAAAAACCATGCTCGAAAATAATATTCATTTAAGGGCACGAAATACATATTATTATTATTTTTATCTTACTGAACCCGATAGCAGCCACCAACTAACCTTACCTATCATAACTGTTACGTTACGCCTCATTGGATAAAATAATAATAATAAGTATCCGTCAATATATGAAATAAAAAGAGGTTGCCTGAAGCAACAGACAGAGAAAATGAAGGAGCGAAAACGGGAGATAATAGGAGAAAGGTTTTGAAACGTGAGTCAACGATATTCTTTGTGTGTTCTTATTGTCATCATAAATGTGTGTCCACGACAGTTTTGTTTTTTTTGTACTTTACTTTGAACGAGCATTAGGCGAAATAACGCTACTTAAATGAAACGAGTGCTTGAATTATTACGCATTTATTCAGTTTGGCGAATTGCAAGTTGCAGCACCTCCGGGTCCTTTCAGTTACTATTTCACGGTCATAAATTATTTTCGAGTGCGCAACGAAGAGAAAAGGTCATCGACAATAAAAGCGTCGCGCCAACTTAATTCTTTGCTGCACAAATTACTTTCTCAGATATAAACTTTTGAAGCTGCGACTCGCAGATAAAACTCACCGTTAAAGAACTCATTATCATATTGCCTACCTCATACGGAGAGAGAACTTCGATGTGTTTTAATCGCTCCGTGCGAGATTGGCGGAAGTATTTGGTTTATGTAATGTCGCATAAATAATCGTGGAAAGTGGAGCACTTAGAAAAGGTGACGCCACACATACTCTTGATTGAAGTGCAATGAGTGTTTTGTACTTTTTTTGATGTTGTCGACAACTCCATTCAAAATGGTACCCGATTTAAAAAATTGTTCGTTTATAGAAGGCTCATTATCAGCGCATAATACAGGCTTTATTTTATTTCCAAAAAAATATCTTCAATGATTACATTATATATATGTATATATATATATATATATATATATATATATATATATATATATATATATATATATATTTCTGAGTGATGCAACTAATTTTCCTTTATTTTCAGTATTTCAATATTAAATTTTACAAAAAGGATTTGAAGCTTTATATCTTCTAACGTATTCCAAAAACACTTTATTGTGAGATTTTCACTAAATTGTTTTACAAAAACGCAACACGTGTTTCGCCATACAATGGCTTCATCTGGCGTGTCTGAGTTGAAAGACACGCCAGATGAAGCCATTGTATGGCGAAACACGTGTTGCGTTTTTGTAAAACAATTCAGTGAAAATATCACAATAAAGTGTTTTTGGAATACGTTAGTTATGGATTTTCATCAAGTATCGGCCGATTCCATCATATATTTATATCTTCTATTAATTATCTGCGAGCGCAGTCTTACTCGACGAGAATCTGGATGAAATCCAAATCTGGATTCGTCTGTAAACAAAACTGTGGCCCAATCATGTGCATCCCAGGTCTGATGTTCTTGACACCACTCTAATCTTCTACCGCGATTGCCTGTTGTGGAGATCTGCTTCATGCAGTCGATTTCTGACAGTATCACGACCAATGGTTACCTGGTGCGTCTGCTGCATCACGTTAACCAACTCAGGTGCTGTGATTGTCGGTTGTCTTCTTGCGGTTAAGACCAAAAATCGGTCTTGAACTGCAGTTGTAGCGCGTCCTCGCCCTGGATGTTGTTCGGCTGGACTGCCAGTTTCACGGAAACGCCGCCACAATCGACTGATAACACTTTGGGAGACCCCCAAACGAAGAGCTACATCATTTTGTCGCATGCCACCTTGAAGAAGCCCTACAGCTCTATTCATCTCAGCCAATGGTAAGTGATGGCGTTCCATGTTAAAGCACAATATTTCCAGTTCAATTGCTGAGCAAGAACTGCATAGAATGTACAAACTTGACACTTTCAGATTATTCATTTTAGCCGAAAACCTACAGTTTGTAAAAAACTTGGTAAAAGATTAGTTACCGTTTTTGCAGGCTTTGTTCAACCCATAGAAATCTACAGGATGGTTGAGTGTACCAATTTAATCGAAATTAAACGACCTCATGCATTTATTTTTATGATATTTAGTATGTTATAAAAATATCCCTAGACTTTTCCGATGTATATATATATGTATATATATATATATATATATATATATATATATATATATATATATATATATATATATATATCTTTCTAATGTCCCCAAAAAAACACCACGATAAATTTGAGTAACCCATAAAAGTGTTGTGAGGAGCTTAAATTATAATGCTTGGCATTCACCCAAAACTACAATGACAAAAATACTTCACTTTCCACAAAACAGAGAACATTTTTCTAGGCTATTTTTGTATCATTCGTATATCAATCGTGTTGACGCGCAAGAATTCGACGGAGAAAAATTAGGTAGTTTTACCATATGCATATAAATGTCTTTCAAAGTTTTTGTACTTATGTAGCAATCACAAACCTAATTTAGATATTTGATTTATTCGTTATAACAAAGTAGCGAATTTTTCTTCCAGTTGATGAAGTAGATATTTGTCAAAATAGGATACAGTGTTTGTCTTGTACAATGTTTTTTGGATTTTTGAATCAAATGCCTCTTTTTTCATTGAAGGTTCTGTGTAACATTTTTTCTGGTTGAAAATCATGATATTTCAATCATAAAAGCTAACAGAATCTTTTGTCAAGTTAAAAATGAAGAAATTATGAGAATCACAACAATGTGTTCAGATGTATTTTTCTTGAATATCTTGATGAATTGAAAGTGGAACTGCTAGAGACAAACATTAAGTCCTCTTGATTTCTATTTGATTTGTTATTTAATGAACAGAACAATTGGCAATTCTGGCGGAAACAAAATTAAAACAAGCACTTTTCCAAATCACCACAAGTACAATATTCTTCTCGACGCGCGTTTCACCAACCAAGTTGTGTCGAGAATAGTATTGAATTCTTGTAATTATGGAAAGTTATTCCGAATGTAATGTTCTATAATATAATTGCAGAATAGTAGGCACTAAAGAGATGAGAAAGAATGATGATGAAATATATAGAATCACAACCTTGACAACAATGTTTTTCTTTCAAGGCAACGATATTAGTGCCTACTATTATGGAATTGTAAAATAATTCCATAATTAGCAAGCCCATGGAGTATTCTGAAACCTACCATGAAAACTCTATAGGAGACTTTGTGGAAGATTCTACGTTGTATTATGGTACAGAGCAGAGTATTCCAAATAAACACGAATTCGTCCCTTATAAATAAATATCCACCAGTCCAGGAATTATCAGTAGGGGATCCAAAGAGAAGACATTGATTTATCAATTACTGTCGACAGAATGTGAATAATTTCCGTAATATCTTATGATCTGATGAATCCAACTTCTTCAATTCTGGTATGTACAAAAAACAGTCTTACTGGCCGGAGGTAAATTTTTTTACTACAATGTTTGGTACAACATGATGATTCGTGAGTGGTACTGGTATCTAAAGTTGGTGTCTATTCTAAACAACTTCTTGAATGAACTTGGTCTCACGAATAGACCCAATTTGTTATATTTCCAGCATGATTGAACCTTTGGTCATAACGTATCCGCTTTTGGTGGCATTGTGTAATAATAAGTGGACAAAAACGCATCAACATTTTCAATAGCTATCTCCTCACTTCCCTGACTTTCTTTCTAGTGAATTATTTGAAAAATGAAATTCACCAGGAACGTCATGCTGATATACAAATAGAAATATTTGGGGAAAAACGATGATATATGGCAAAAAAGCGTTTAAACTATATCCATTCAACAAAAAAGGCAACCCAAACAAAGATAGATACATAATCACCACGCACATTTGCAGCTATTTCGTAAAATAAACAAGCCTTGTTACGCTGACCAATCAGATTCAACTGCGACTGGCGGAATTCATTGTTACAATGTCGGAGTGGTCAGTCAGAAAAGAAACTTCCAGTTTTCCTATACACAGCCGCATATTATTAAAAAAAATCGGTCATTCCTCAGTGCGACTCTGTGCACGTGATCTCCAGACTAGGCTGCTTGTTCGGGGATCACGTGCACTATGCATGATAATGTTTTGGATCACTCTGTTGTTTGGATGTACAGGGTATAACCTCTTTTCTAGTGAAATTTAATAAACGTCAAAGGTAATACAGTTGGATCCTCGAAAAAGTACACACCCATTTTCAATTTGTGGATCCGGTATAAGTCGACAAAGTAATTAAAACGTTCAGAGCTACTGCTTCAAACAACCCAAACTTTTAGGAAAAAATGCTTTTAGTTTTGAAATTTATTAATAATTGAACTCCCATGTTACGTTTTCAAGTCAATTTCATAAAATTTCTCTGCACTTTATTAATTATCCTCAAACATATTTTATATTCCATTTTTAAACTCAATTCAATTAGATGGGGCGATTCGCATTTCAGTTTGAAATTTATAATTACGATATAAAATACACCTTCTGTGCTCATAGTTTCTTAACTGTAAAATAACTATTGTGTAGTACGTATAGTTAGAAACAGAATCGATTCAATAAACAACTTGTAAACAATGTAAACTGTCAAACGATAGTAATAAGTCATCGATCGGCCTCAAAATATAAGAAATTGCAGACGACTCACTTTTGTATAGCTGTCTCTCTTCGATGTACCGAGTGTGAGTTATGATCCAAACAAGAACTGTTCCTGACTAAACGTTAACTTTAACTGATTTGTCTTCATTTCTCACTTGTAGAAGAAAAGGATGCCATATGAAAGTATGTGTTTTATGGCTGTAACTGATTTTGTCGTAACAGCGAAATTTGCTGAATTGTCATTTGTACTTGTCTAATATACATTTTATTTTATTTGAAATTTAATTTAATATTTGGAAATTACCAACAAAAATTACTTTTCAGATAGCTTCTGTCTAAAATTTTTATTAACAGCTTGTTGGGAGGTGTTTTTTTTTTCTTTTTGGACATATATTTTTCTCAAGTTTTATAGCACGGCATATCCTCCCAAACATATACCTGTTATTGCTCAGTTCATAGCCATAAAAAATTCCATTGTCAGTATGTGTTCTTTTATCTTTTTGTTGTGAGTCCGTTCCTAATAGAGGTATAACTTTTCGGAAACCACAAAAGCATACCTGGGGTCGTGTGGCAGTCTCTGATGGGACAACAACAACCCTTAAATGAGAGACACGTGTAAGACCTGATTAGAGTCTGAAGGGTCCCGTTCCAGGGGCACGAGCCTAAACGGGACGAGGCGTGTGACCGCAACTAGAATGTCTACCTAGCTTCATTCCGGTCGAACCAATTCACTATATTTGGTGTCGGAGGTCACTTAAAAATTGTGACCTGCGATTCACACCGAGGAATGCAAACCGTCTATTAACCCTAATGTACTCGAAAATACGGTCTTGATTATGATTAATTTCTGAGTTCTAAGACGGTTTCGACCCTCGTGACCTCTTTTACGCCCACACGCTCCTTACCCACGAGGATATAAACACCTTCAAGTGAGAATAATAACGATAAAGCGAATTATTTTCCATACAAGGAGTCTGTGAGTACTTATTAGTCAAATGAAGTTTATTTTGAATGAAATTATGGATACCTAGACAAATAAAGTGTTATGATAATGATTGTTGTTGTTGTATAACCATTCTTCGTGTTGCTTGAATAATGTACAATTATATTCGTTATGTTTATGGTTGGCTTATGGCGAAGAAGGAACTGCAGATTATGTTACGAATATTTGAGGATTGTTTCGATTCGTAGAAATGCTGCATCCTCATTAACTGCAGAAATGTGATATGTTCTGAAATGGATATGGATAAAATTGCCATTATTATATATTGCATTGAAGTACCAATATTACTTTTATGACAAACTACCAACTAATTTTAATCTTCCTCTTGAAGATGATTACTTGGTGATCGAAACACGTGTCGAGGTGTTAAAATAACGGTTTAGTGTTGGAAAAAACTCCAAAGGTTCCAAACAATGCATCACAAGTTCCAAGATTTGTTTTAATAACACAAAAATTCACCCTCAGAGGGTGTACCTAGATGCATCAACCGAGTTGTATCAACTTTGAGAAAGTTATAAAAATGATTTGGGTGCCAATATGGCGGACAGCTTAAGATGGCACACTAGCTTTTCTCATGCACCCCCAAGACATGAGTGTAGGGACTTTTCCTACAACTGCTTAGTATAAAAACATGTAAATTCTTTATTGTCAAGCAGTCATTAAAAGTCGAACACAGTAATCGAACACTCGAAAATCGAGTAGTCGAATTCTCGAAATGTGCGTTGGCTAACCTGAACTTCCGGGTCGACACCTGAGGAGAAATCCAGAGACAGGAGTTCTTTTCTGATCCCGACTGTGGAGTGAGTAACATCGAATCCATTCACTGAGGGCTAGGCCTGCAAACACGTGGTCTCCGTTCTGCAAACCACGTGGTCCCTCAAATTCTTCTTGCTATTTTGCTGTAGTGTTTTGTAGTGGTGTTGTGTTAATAAATATTATCGTTGAACACGTGTAAATAATAATTTACCTATCACCGTCCCGACATGAGTATCAAATGAAAGGGTTTGCCGAAAAAAAAAGGACAATAACATAACATCACATTAAATCCAATAAAAAGGACCTCTTGACATTTTTGACTTGTTTTTTATTCATCCTCATGATATGGGTATCAAATGAAAAGGTTTTCTTGAACAAATACGAAAAATGAAATGACGTCACTTTAAATCCAATATGGTGGATTCTCAAAGATGTTTTTATACATATATGTATCTGCATATTTCAAACAGATTTCCATGTGGATATCAAATGAAAGGGTTCCAAAGAACAAAAATTCAAGTTGCTCAAATCAGTAAAGTATTTGGTTGGTAGAACTCAACTATGAAGTGAGATATAAACAAGTAGAAACTATTTCAATTGATGACTCCACTTCATTTATTTTATCAGTAGGATGTTCAAAATCAATCAACACACATTATAAAAGTGCTAATTGCTGTCTGTACATGGAAGATATTTGAGAATAATTATTATTGATTGTTTTTAATAAAGCAATAAAACCCAAAATAGTGATTTTAAGAATTTTTGCTCTTTTCTTCATTCTACAAGCTGTGCCTGTACAGACACATTCAAGCCCTTGTGTAAGTTGCGCAGCAATATCCGCTTCTATTTCCATTTCTGTTTTATTAATAATTCTTTTTTCTCCAGTTCAATAAGTCTACTGTCTGATTTGTTTTACTTCATTTCTTTTTTCAAGTCAGTCAGGATGTATCTGTCAGTCAGTCAGGATGTATCTGTATAGAGTAGAAAGGGTGAGTGTAGACCCACATCACTTACGCCACATGTGACCCATTGTACATCCTCGTCCCGTGTGTTGTCCCGTAGGACAACCCCTCGGGAGTTGCGCAGCAATATCCGCTTCGATTTCTGTTTTATTATTAATTCTCTTTTCTCCAGTTCATTAAGTCTACTGTCTGATTTGTTTCACTTCCTTTTTTTTTAATCAGTCAGGATGTTTCTGTATCTGTATAGAGTAGGAAGGGTGAGTGTGGGCCCACAGCACTTAGGCCACATGTGACCCATTGTACATCCTCCCGAGGAGTTATTCTCCTAGGTCATCGTCCATCCTGTTTTTTCCAGGAAGGTGAACAGGTCACTAGGAGATATCTCCTTTATATCGGCAGGTGTAGGCCAAGACTCGCCGAACACACACTCTCTTATTGAAGATAACTCCAGACACTCGCATAGGACATGCTTGACAGTTTCATCTTCCTGTTCACACATGCTGCATAGAGGTTTGTCCACTAGCCCCATATTATGGAGTTAATGAATAATGGCATAGCCTTTTGTTGGCCTAGCTCGTAAGCCTATCAACTGGGCGTCTTCACTCTGTCAGCCACCACTGTCAAGGAAACCCCATACTCCTCCGAACTCAGGTCAGTGAGGATGTTATTCATATTTATTTTGCTTTTTGTTGTTTTCGATGTATGATCTTAGAATTCACATTTGTTTAAAAGTCATGTATGTATTTTTCTCCAGATTGTTTTTGAGTATTTTCTGTATAATTCAAATATATAATACTGAAAAGAAGTAATCATTGTATTATGTCAGCTCTGAACTGGTAACAGTGACTCACCCTCTGTAAATTTGTCAAATGGTTACAATTATCGATCCGGATAGAAGATATTAGAAAGCGACGTGGAAAACAGCTGCCTGACGACTAGTGCTTTATTCAGAACATAGTCGAGTAAAGAGCTTATTAGTCTGCCAACCAGCCGGAAAACCATATATAATACAAACGAGAGGACTCGAGAATAACCCAGGGAGTCATCTATTATCAGCCTCGTTATTTGCTATCACTGCCCGAGGATGTCACTTATCACTTGCCGGCTCGCATTGCATCCGCAGATGCGAAACTGCGAACGTAGGCCGCAGGTGACCACCGAGATTTTCAGTATTTAGCGATATATCGTTAATTGCATTTCCACTTCCAATGCATTGTTGATTTTGGCCCGCTGAACAAGTTATTGCGTTAGCGAATGGGGCTCTTTTAGGTGGACGTATACCAGACCATAACGGTTTTATTCGACGATTAGGTTAGTATTGAATTCGATTGAACTGGACAATAAATCTGGGATTAGGTTGACTTTTTTGAAAACGAAGACTCGTTCGTGAAATTGGAGATGTTGATATCGTTTGGAAAACTTTCAATTGGAAAGTATTATCAACTATCTATTAATAACGTATGATTCTTAACACTACCGTGCTAGGAATCACACGTTAAAAGGTAAGACCTCGTTAGTCCTTAGCTCGCACTAGTTTCTCAATTCTGAGAGTTGTCGTTCGTATGGGAGCGACAGCTAATTAACGGAAAAACAGATTTTAAACAGATTGAGTAAGAAAATCTGGCTCTTCCAAATGGAATTTATTATAAATTATCTACCAATGTTGAATTATTTATATTTGCACTCTTTGGAGACATTTTCATTTGGATATGATGGAAAAAATTGCTGGTAGTCTTTCAAAGTGTCTTGTTACATTGAAAGCTTTTGTTATTAGTCTCAGTATTGAATTAATTTCTCTCCATATTTGTTAACTCACTTTCTCAAACTTCTTCTTTCGGTATTTCCGTAATGATCCAGTTTGCATTTTTTTTCCACGAGTAATAACATGTAGGTATCTTATTTTGGGCTGTATATAGTGGTATATATACTATATAGTTCTAAAGCAAGTCTCTGACACTTTATATTCACTGACAAATATATCCAAAAATTATTTTATTTCGGTTTCAGAGATATGATTTATTATTTAACACTGATTGAAAATGAATTTCATTTGTTCGGACTTTCATTGTCTGAACTAATGAAATTCATCATGAAACATTGTCAATCACCTTCAAACTAATACTGATTGAAAATATAAACTTTTCTAAACTTCCTCATATCAATTCAGACGTCTGTTCGGATAATAACACAACACGATAGATTTATTTTATTTAAAACATTTCTGTTTGTTACTTTCTGTCAGTATTCAGACAGAATATAACTGAATATATGAAGTAAACTGTTTTGATAAAACACGTACCCAATAAGATGAATGATGCCAAATATGGTTAATTCTGAAAAGTGAAATCTTATTTATATATCTATACAAATTGTATTTGTATTTGGTACCCCCAATTTCTGAGCGTATTTCAAGTAACTGTCTTCTATGGATAACATTCAATAACCAGTTTGTGTAATTTCAAAAATTAATTGAACTGCAGACCTTTCATACATGTTTTTATTGAATTTCAATCAGATTAGACATATACTGTTACCCGTGTGTTGCAACAACCATTTCGCGATTGAAAAAATTCAATAATTTACATTGTCCGTAAACGGTATCACGGCCTCTCATGTTGGATTAAGTGCGAAAAGTAGGTCAGGACATTTTCTATCGATAATATGGGCGCGTTCTAGAAGCCAGAGATACACGAAGGACCATGAGCACGAGTTGCGTGTCGAGCCTCAGCACGCGAAGACTTCGGTCTGAAAGTCAACTTCGTTAATCGGAATTGAAGTCGAATTGTCGAAGATTTACGGAATGACTTCAGCGGCTAATATTTATATATATATATATATATATATATATATATATATATATATATATATATATATATATATATATATATATATATATATATATATATGTAAACGGTCATTTGTCAGCCCGTAGAATATACGATGTGAACTCTGGTCAGCCCTCGGAAACGTCGGTCGTCCCGGTTTCGGGCTCACCAACGTTTCCCACTGTATATAGTGTTTTTTGGACATGATATCATGTGAAATGACGTTTAGCAAATTTTCGGTTGGGCCGACCATTACACCATATACACATAGCTGATACACCACCTACTTTCACAAAACTTCGCCAGGAGGCGTGGCTGTGTAATTGTATATACCTGATGTGAATAGTATCTTTGTGAGCCCAGGTTTATACGAACACTTTCAATGGATAGCATGTTGGTCAGCCCACAATCGGGCAACGCTGCACTTGCGTTTCATGATTCTAACTAGATTGTCGTGGTGCAGAAATTCGATAATAGAGATGGAAAATTTTTTGAGAGATGTAGAATTTTATGAAAAAGCGTATGCGTGCATCATCCTATATCTACAAGCAATTTAGATCAGGAATTGTTTCGCATATAAAAGTTTTATCAGAGCTTCTTAACATATTCACTTGTAGAAAAATGCTTGATCTGAACTCATACTTTCCCACATTCGACTACTTACCCGAAATCAGCTTTTTCGGATAACGGTGTCGAGTACGGAAATGTACTGTTTCTGTTCTAGTTAGGATAATAATAATAATAATAATTACTAACAGTGCGTTATTCCATTTAGCTTGTCGAAGCAATTTTAACTTCTGCGCTATCTTAGATACAAAAATTTGAATATGTTATAAGTTGAAAATATCAATATAGTGTTCGGAATCACACGTTAAAATGTAAGATCTCGTTAATCTATAGCTAATACAAGTTTATACTTCTGAGGGTTGTCGTTCGTAGGGGTGCGACAGACATATTTTAAACCGTTTCCTGTTTGTATTTTCAAATGTAGATTTTCAAATTCTAATTATTTGGCATGGACGCCTCAACAGAAATCGCGTTGTGTAAATCAATTTTAGACATTAAACAGGAAACTTCGGATTTGACTTTGAAATTGTAGATTTGAAAACCTGACTGCACAAAAATAATCGAAGTGTGACTGAGTAGAAATGAGTAGATGAGAAATGACATTTTTTTCACAAACGAAAAATCTAAAATGTGATGAATGATCTGGTAATGAATTTATTGAGAAATGAATAGTGACTATCCAGAATGTCTACAATTTCAATAAATTCTATATAAAAATCCGCAGCAGCACTACGGATTTCCGATATATAATTTAGTTCAAAAATTAGGTAAAAATCGCACTAAGTATGTTTCCTATGACGAAACGAAATTCTGAGTGACTAGCATAAGGTAAGATATAATTTGTGAAACAGATATTAGTAATAAGTTTCAATTCTCTTTTTCTTAGCAATAGTTTTTTCGAAAACTCCCTTTCAGATTTTGGAGGTATGATGTTGTTCAGGTTGAACATAATGAAGTGGAGATTGAACCAATGTTTTTTTATTATGTTGACTGTTCATGACGATGAATACGTCATATCATCATCGATTATAACCTGCAGCAGAGATTTCAATCAAAATAAAAAAGACTTGGAATATTTCAGCACAGAAAAAATTTGATCAGGGTGAATAAACATTTATTTGAATGGAGTATTATTCTTCAATTTGAGAACTGCTGACAAAAATTGTTCGGTAAACTAATAAACACGTAGTATGAAAAACTAACATAATTTCTAATGAAATGAAACTACAACATGGGTAGAAAAATATCAAATGAAAAATATTAATATTATTTCTTCTTTCTATAACAATAGTAAACGTATTCTTTGATTGCAGCCCAGTTTCTATTTTTTAATAATGATGAATATTTCTTTTCCTTATATTTTAGATACAAACAAGAACTCAATTCAATTCTGACACTTCTTTTTTTTTCAGAGCGAAAAACTTTTTGACTATATTTCGTTTTGCTCCTTAGAACAAGTTTGTTTTTGAGAATGTTTTATTGTTTTCAAAACTGTGCGTGTCTGATGATCTGAAATGAGATCAGTGTGTTGAAAAACTCTATCAAGATATCAAACGGGTTGAAAATGGATCCAAAAATGAATGATAAAAATAAAAAATGGAAGGACGATACTGAAAAGTGATTTGACTCATTTCCAACCTATACTCAGAGATACGGATGATTCCAAAACAGCTCAAAATATAAATAATTGATTGCATATAGAGAATTTTTTTTCAAAAGGAGCCACGTTCAATATCTCCATAAATAAGACAGTAATGTAAATTTCCGGAAACACCTAATTCTTGTGAAATAATATAAGGTATCGCTAAGATGCGTACACACTCCTCTTCAAAATATCAAACAAAATAACCCCATATATGCCATCTATTGGATAAGTGATTTTATCAGGAATTCAACGATGATTTTTCAGGGTTGTTTTCTAATTTACTGTGAAGGAGGACCTTGAAGTATAAGTGAACGATTTTTTAGATTAATTGATACAATCTCTCACAAAAACGTTTACAACAATTATTTCTATTGTCAACTTCCTAACAGAAAACAATTTTTGTCGCGTTGTATTATCAAACTTCGACAACGATGAAAAATCACTTAGTGTTCTTTTCGACTTGACACGAGCGTTTGATATCAGTCATCATGGTCTTCTTCTTGATGAACTGTTTGGCATGGGCGTTCGTGGTCCAAGTCTGAAATGGATTGAAACCTATTCAACTGGTCGTACACAGGTTGTTAAAGTTAGGCTTCAGACTGGGTCATTTTTCTCTGAATTTCGAAACGTTGTTACAGGTGTGCCCCAAGGTAGTGTTTTGGGGCCTATACTATTTATTTTATTTGTTAATGACCTTTCAAAAATTAATCATCCACAGTGCTCTATACAATTTGCTCATGACACATCTTTTACTGAAAGTGGTTCGGAATGTGAAACATTGTCAGTAAGAGCAATGATGCTGTATCCAACATGCAAAATTATTGTTCTAAGAATGGCTTCTAAGATAATCTTAAAACCAACACCATTTTCTTTACAATTCAGGAAACTGATTGTAGTGTATTGGTTAGGTCTGAGATTAAAAATATTGAACAGGTAAACTATAACAAATTTTTAGGAGTTTTTATTGATTCCCAACTCAATTGGAATCATCATGTTGATTTCATACTGAAGAAATTAGCGACACATTGTTTCGTTATATGGAATCTGCGTAATTTTGTGTCTATTGAAATTCTTAAAAGTTACTATTATGCATATATTTACTCTGCCCTCAATTACTGTATTATTTGTTTTGGCAACTGCAATAGAATCAGTGACTTATTAATTTTCCAGAAAAAAAATATTAGAACAATTTGTTTTAAAAAAACTCGATTCCTGTAAACCACTATTTGCAAAGTTGAATATATTAACTGTTACTTTCATGTATATTTTTAATTGTGTAATCTATGTTAAATCAAATTGCTCCAAGTTTTAGAACAGAGATGATATATGTCTTCTTTCGGGCTTCACCCTGAGAAAAAACTAACATTTTAATTCCTATTCATAAGTTAGCCAAGGTGACTAATGGACCTCATATAATGTCAAAAAAACTGTACTACAAGCTCTCAATATCCATTAAAAAATAACTAGTGTTCGGAAAGTATTATGTGAAAAGGTATTTTATTCGCTTGATGAATTTTTTCAGTCTGATTTGGAATTTTAAATTTTAATTTTTGTACCCCTTTTATGGTCTGAATGTTATGTAATGTATCATATAATTATGTTGTTTTATGATTGTGACCTCATTGTAATTGTACTGAGTTATGTGACTTTTTCCATGCCGTCCCTAGGTCTACGGAAATAAAGATTTTTGATTTGATTTGAAGTATTGAAAAAATACTTAATAATGCGGGGTCAATCCCGAAACTGGTCGTATACAAAAAATCAACTAGTGGTACTTAGACAAAAGTGTTTTTATTCATTTCATTAAAGTGATTATGAATTACCACAAAATAAACAAGTAATCAATCATACATAATACAGAAACTATATGAAACATAAATAGTCAATAGTAACGGCATCTTTTTCTTTTCCTAATATATTTTTTCCGGTAAACTAACACATAGTTTACCTCTGAAAAACTGGATTTGCCAGGATTTTAAAAACACTTGATACCCTCACGATGAAATCCAATGATACACTGAAATGGATCGCGTTCCTGGTCAGCCCTTCGATGTGGCAGCATTGTAGGGCTGACCAAGATGCTCTTCATATAGCGATTTGTATAACTATGGGCTGACCAACAGCATGGGGCTGACAAAGGTTTAAAGGATATGTAAAATTTTTATTTTCAGAAAAAATCTACCCCTCTGATGGGCCTATTAATAAAATCATACCACTGAAGAGTATTCCGAAAAGTATATACCTAAATATATTCGGGAAGTGCTGGGTGGACCAACGCCCCGTTCATATACCGGGCTGACCAATATGCAATGAACAAATATATATATATATATATATATATATATATATATATATATATATATATATAAATCAAGAATGGAATAATTCGTGGACACAACACTCAAAAAATAGGGGGGCAAACCGCGGACACGTGTTTCTGGCTATTGGCCTCATCAGGAACAACCAAGAAAAGTACATTTTGTCTTCAATCTAGGACCGCCTGCCCGGTACTGACGATGCCCAATAGGCTGAAACAGCTGTCTACCGGTGGCTCTTTAATTGAAATCAATATGGGAATGATCAGAATGGTACTTATTCATATAATATATATATATATATATATATATATATATATATATATATATATACAGAGATAAAGATGTTATTGAGTGTGTATGATATAAATCAAAAAGGAAAATTTGTGAACAGAACACTCTGTTCACAAATGTTCCTTTTTGATATAGTGAAATTCATCACGAAACATTGTCAATCACCTTCAAACAAACACTGAAATTGTTGCCAAAAGGACTTATTTATAACGGTGTTTATTCCACATATATACATATATATATATATATATATATATATATATATATATATATATATATACAGAAGAAAGTCTGATGATGACAGCACGACCAGCTGTCGAAAGCGCTCGCATATAATTAAATAGGAGTTATAAAGCTCCAAATCCTTTTTGTAACAAATATTAATATTAAAATACTGAAAATAAAGGAAAATTAGTTGCATTATATATGTTATAACGTGATCGGGAAACTCTTGAATATATTCTACAGTTCAGGACTACAGTTTTAATCTTCCTCTTTGAAGATGATCACTTGGTGATCGAAACACGTGTCGAGGTGTTGAACATAACGATTTGGTCTTGGGAAAAAACTCCAGTAATATTCATTACTACACCAAAGGTTCCAAATAGTGCATCATAAGTTCATGACTGCAAGTATGGATAAATAGTTTTGAACCCCACATAAAAGAGGACATAAAATCATCAACTTACGTTGCTAATTATTCCAATCGTTTTCTCAGAAACAATTCATTGAATTTACTCATCGTTGAAACGGGATATTTCTTTTCACAGGTAACTATAATAACAAATAATGAGACAGTTTTTAATCATCAATGTAATTATTCATATACCAAACTGAATACGTGTCAAATTAATTAATTCGTGGAATAATCTCGGAATCCCATTTCGTTCGGATATTGTTTCATTGTTAACATCGTTGACGAGTTAAATAACATTAATTAATAATGACATTATCGCACAACATATAATCATCGACTTATCCTACGCGAAATGTAAATAATGATAAAACTGTTGAAATATTTGTGGCATATATTGACTGTTACCAATTAAAGGTGAACTCGATAAAAATTTCTACAAACCAATACAGAATTATCATCATTCATTGAGTTCATGACCTCACCTAATATCAGTTTGAAATTTGTGACTCTGCGATGATATTGAAAATCTTTATTTATTAATAAGAACCGTAAAGATTATCAGTCATCAAAACCGGAAAAACCAAACACTTTGAATGAGGTCAAAGGGTTCACGATAAAATTATTGGAAATTTCCCAGCGAGCTCATAAAATAACTTAATTTTATGATCATTACTCACTATCTTTGATTTGGATCCACTTTTTTCTATATCAAGCCTTAAATATATCCATCAAGCGCCAGCTAACGCAGCTCCAGAGAAACTTTTCTGATTCTATTTTTGTTTGCCGTTTCGATTTTGCTTCAAATTCATTTATTAAAGGTACACTCGAAAGCTTTTAAGATTTTAGAGGACGATATCAAGGTGGCACATGCTACAGTGGAATTTTACTCGCGCTTCGTTGTTGTATTCGTTGTTGATATTGGTATGTAAAAAAAAGAAAATAAAATTCGTACTTTCGATTAACATTGAGAGTCCGAATCATGAATTTTAAAAATTCCATTGATTTTTTTATCATTTCAGACGATTTTAAATGTAAAAGTTAATTGGGAAAAAGCTCGGAAAATGTCCTTTTCATCCAATATGCTTGCGCCTGCAGAACATTGGCAAATTATGATCACGCATTAGTAGTACAAATTGGTAAATGGAGTGATTTGTTCAAGATTATTTCATCTGGTGGATTACAAGGTGATAATTTATTACAATCAAATCTTAAATGAATCAATGCAAGTTATTCTGCATTAGTGTTCAAAAACCAACAATATCAATTATGCGGCTATTAACAGATGAATGATGAGATCAGACAGACAAAGACAGACAGACAGACAAAGAGTGGATTATTTATTACAATTAAGAAGTAATAATGTATTTTCATTCATGAATGAACACCTACAATAATTGAACTTGGTTACATGTTCAACTCATGTACGTTACTTTAATCATTTTACATTTTAATTAGATTTTTGGTAATATTTTTCAATGGATAGTGTTTTGTTTTAATCTTTATCATTTTTGAAGAATTATAGTTGAAATTTTGTCTAAAAAATTTTTATTTCTCATGGAAACAAAGTTCCATTTTGCAAAAATCGATATATTTAGTTTACAATTCTTATGATATAATTCATTATTATCAATTACACGTCACCAGTGGTGTGGCAGTTTCTGTAGAGGTAATGTAAAATCATAGTACAGTAGAATATAAAACTTTGGTGTGACTTGAATGAAGTTGTTTCTTTTAAATTAATAGGTACCTACTCAGTTGATAATAGTTACTTTATTTGCTGAATAATTTTTGGGTTCATCTTTCAAAATGTTATGAAAAATTTCTAATCAAATGTGTTTTTCTGATAATCAGCTGTCGCCCCCCTACGAGCGACAACTTCCGGAAGTCGAAACTTGTGTGAGCTAAATATTAACGAGGTATTAATTTTTAAAGTGCGATTCCTAGCACGTATAGGCATTATATTGAATATAAACAAATATTGGGCTGGCATGAATTATTTCAATAACTTAATAAACAATATTGTTTTTTTGTAGCAGAAGTTACACAAATAAAACATTTTCCATGAAGTAATTCGGAATAATATGCATAAAAAAAAATGTTTGAATAACTTCAACACCGCTAGGAATAAGTAACATACATTGAAAAAGTAATAAACAAGATAGACTATTATATTTTCAATCAGTCCTTTCGTTCATATGTTGGATATTCCTGTTTATTTAGTTCCACTGAAGTCTTCTCGTGATTTCACATAAATAACGTTATAATTCATTTGTAATTGATTTTTAGGATCATAAAAAAGGCAATAGTTTCTATTCAAAGGAATAAAAATAACTATCTCTGTACTGGTATATTCTCTACTTGATGTTTTACTGATTTCTGTTAGTTTATCTGTCATATGTACACACTAGTTCATATGTTAACAGTTCATGATATTTCTTAGAACATATTTGTAATTCCTTCAATATATCCGACGGTTTTTGAAATTTAATGATTATTTACTCTCATTACTTCACAAAAGAAATCTACAACAAACTTCGGAATCTTGTTTCCAATACCTCTTTCTCTCTCTAGAAAAAACACTTCGAACGCATTGTTTTTTATCTTTACTCAGGAACGAAAAAAGATTTGTACCTGAGTTATGAAGAGTTTTCGTCATTCCGAAAAGGTCGAAAAGCGACGTCGTAATTATTATCACGATGCGACTGTTGATTCCCATTCCTCTATGACATTTAACTTTCCCGCTATACGGGATCCTTTTCCCTCCATTCATTAGCACAATAAAATGGACGCTAGCTACCTGGGCACATCTAACTGGGTCAACTAGTGCCATTTTCTAACAACATTAAACACTTTTTTTACGTCCCCGTGTGATGAACGGCCTTCTAGCATGCTAGCTCGCCGACCGATTTGATTTTACTCGGTAACAGCTTCAGCTTTAACCAAATTTGATATACTACGGTTCATTACACTGTTCTTGTTTCGTAACTAGCACGTGCAGTTTTACATCTCCGATTATAATGAACATCCATGTTTCAAAATAAATGATGGTAATATCTGATTATTCGTCATTTCTTGGCCTATTTTCTATAATGTGGAGGTAGCTGTTGCAGACGAGTGTGGGTGGTTTATTTCGCGAGAGGTCTTGTATATTGAGGCCAGTTCGTGCATCGAGCGAAAACCGCTGCTCTTTCGACATTCGAAAAAAAAATATATGCACGTGTGGTGTCTCAACGTGTTGATGAACGGTTCTATTTATAGATTTTGATGTATTAACTTATTATGATAATTTGAAGGTTTTTATAATAGATTACGTTTATTTCTATTCCGGATATACCACCAGATTGATGGTAAAATTCAAATCCTAACCTGTATTATTTGCGAGTACATTGTGTACAAAATGTCAGTATTTTGACAAGTGGAAATTGCCAGAGAAAGATTTTCCATTTGTTGAGATAATCCTTCATTAATATATATGAAATTATTATTTATTTTGTAAGATACTGGCATACAAATCAAATTTAATTTTAATATGTTCCTTAGACTTTTTTGGGTTTCATTCAGTCGAATCCCACTGCAAACCCACAAAATACATCCCATACAGCTTCAACCACAAGAAGATTGAATTGCATCACATTCGAAATTCAATCTTAGCTGAATAGAAATTAAGTAAATCTACTTTCGTACGAAACTTAGAGAAATATTTTTTGCTGCTACTAAAACATATAAGTGTATTAAAATTCCGGTGTTTGGGAAGAGTACTAAACCAGAAAGAGATTTAGTTTCCAGATGGGGTTATCAAAAAAACATGTAAGTATATTAACGAAGGCGTTATTTCGAAAACGTTTGTCAACATTGTTTTTGAAATGAAATAATATGTAATATGTGAATCGATAGCCAATGTAAGATTTAATAAATTTCTTACCATTTTTACCTTGTTGCCTTATTTCGAAATAAATATTTCACGCCCCATTTCATAATTGTTTATTTACAAAGCTGGCTTTTTTTTCGTAACTCAACCATATTTCATAAATTACCAGTGGGTAACATAATTTTTAATCAGCAACAAAGTCGTTGAATAAAAATTCATAGTTATGGCTTCCGCTAACTTTGCAGACGTAAATTTACTTATAACACCACGCTCGGGAGCACTTACCACTAATTATACAACCTCTTCTGCTCCGAAGTACGAAGGGTTGCGTTCCGAACGCCGGATTGTTATTGAAAGTATTAGAAAGGTGAACACTTCATGTTAATTATTCTGAGGTGGGCGAGAATAAGAACTTCATGAATTTAAAATTTATTCTTGGTTATAAATTCGAGAAAATAATAACATGTTACTCTTTGATGTCGAATAAACCACTATATGCAACTGTATACAATAAAAAATTATTGATTTATGACTGAATTTATCTAGATTTTCATGATTATACCCCTTTAAAATCATTTGCTAATAAGAAATACCCTCGATATGGAAAAATACCATTTCAAATCACCACTCAAGTTATTGCAATTGAATCGTAATTTGAAAACGTACTATCAATAATAACGAATGTACCTGAAAGTTCAGAAATTAATACAATTGTATACCACATACCACAAAGAACCGACCAATTGAGTTTGTGGCAATGCTTGGATTATTTTACAAGAGAAGAAACTTTGGATGGAAATGAAAAACCGACGTGTTCGAAATGCAACGAAAGGAGAAAATGCACAAAGTCCTTATCAATCCACAAGTTTCCCTATATTTCTCTCCAACGGAAAGTAGAGGCAAATTGAATGATGTCATCGAATTTCCTCTAGAAGGATTGGATATGGACAATTTTGCGGCAGAAAATGTGGCTACCTGTTATAATCTATATGCACTTTTAAACCACAGTGAGACTACTAACAGAGGACATTATACAGCATACTGGCGTGTGGCACAAATACAACGATTCAGACGTATCACCAATTTCAACAAAGTCGCTTGTTATAGTCCAATAAAATGAGGATTTAAATTACCATGCAAAAGGCAAGCCTGCATTTTTCAATATAAGTTGATTTTAGCATACATTCAAAGGATTTATTGTTAAAAAATGTTGAATTTCATTTAGGGGAAAGAAAATGAATGAAAACTACCCCAAAAATCCTTTTTTTAAATATATCTCGAAAGCATAAAAATATATCAAAAAAAGGTCGAAACAAAAAATGTAGGCAATAAAATTTTCTATAACATCGTTTCTGATCACTTTTGACGTATTTGCAATAGAAACCGAGATATTTGCAATAATCAATTAATACTTATAGTTCAGACGGGCTGCAGTAGAGCGGCTATATCTCTCCAGCACTACGAAATAGATTAAGTGTTGTCGGTGTTTCCCAGGTGCACATATGAATGAATGCGAGTTATATTTATTTTCATTCCCGAAAGTGTTTGCATCCATTTCATTAGAGTGTTTTTTTTTTGCATTTTATTGAAGAACCTGTGAAAAGTGAAAATGGAACGTGAATTGTGAATTGTGAATTGTGAACTCAATTTGTGAATTGAGCACAATTGAATTGATGGTTTGTATATACTGTATATTATTTTATGTTTCACTCTACGATAACAGAACGTAACAGTAAAATGTTTTTATTGCCAGAAATTATTTATAAGAATATAATGAATTATTCATCTTATTCATTCTTATGTAAAAAAATTGAATAATTTATTATTCACATGTGTCACAAAAATATTATCGAAAATAAATTTGTATTCTTCAATCTGTGAAATGTATACAGTGTGTAAAAGCCAAATGAAATAAATTCATTATTACGGTTACAGTACATATTGAAAAAATCCCGGAAGACGTTAAATGTAAATCATAATTTGACATTCTTCTACTTAAAATTGTCACCCCTACCTTCAGCCCCCTTCGAATGACAGGTGCAACCCCCAATTTTTTTATGTTATCACTTTTAAATACACTCAAAAACTAAATGTAATGCAAAACGTAATTGAATGTAGAATATGAAAAAGAATCATGGATGTTAACGAAGTTAACCGCAAACGTCTTGGAAACATCCTAATCTCAAATAAAACTGTCTTCTAACATTATTCAACATATCAGGCATGACCGACCTAATCGCAAGCATTATTCGTTCTATTGAGTCATTAAAATCTGAAGGTATATTTTCGTACACATTGCCCCTCACAAAGCCCCATAAAAAATCTAATGGTGAAAGATCAGGTGATCGCGCTGGCCATTCAATCGATCCTCGCCTCGCTTCATCCTGCTAAAACCATATCGTATTCACTGGAACTAGAGGGTTTCCTGGATCAGGATATAAATTCGCTAAACTTGAAATGACATTATTTTGAGTTTCAAATGATTATCGCCCTTCAAGTTGCCCTCAATGAAAAAGGGACCAATGATATGGTTTCCTAAAATCCCTGACCAAACATTGACCTTTTGAGGGTATTGCGTGTGTTCTTTTCTCATCCAGTGATGATTTTCCGTTGATCAGTAGCGGCAATTTTGCCGATTAGCATGGCCATTAAGAGAAAAGTACACTCATCAGACAACATAACGTCTTAACTAGAGACGATAAAGAGCTTACTGAAAAAGATTTTGAATACGAATTAGCGCCATTTTCACAATCATTATTCGATTTTGCAGGCTTCATGAGGAAGACCCAAAAAGCAGATTTGTTTACTGTTTCCAAAACCAGTCTTGAAATTGATAAATTGTTATTATCTTTTTCATTCGTCGTTGATGGGGGGTTTTTACTCCGCCAAGTCACCTGGCCTCATGGTAAAACATACTTGGAATTATTTCAATCTTATCGTCAATACATTGTTACTCATTTAACTGGTAATGCAGTGGTTGTATGGATACAGCAGTGATCAATTTGGTGTCAAGTCTTACGAAAGATATCGAAAACAAGAGAAAAATGTTACTGCAGATGTAGATTTTGACAAAAATATTCTTGTTACATTTACACAAACGAAATTTTTATCAGATATTTGTAACAAACACAATTTTGTTCTGAATTTGAGTGAATATCTACGCCCGACTGGAATTAAAGTAAGGAAAACTGATGAAGATGATGATTTACTTATTGCCAATACCGCGATATACTTGAAGAATAACCATGGAAATTCAGTTGCAGTTGTTGGCAACGACGTCGATTTATTGGTTTTATTGATTGGTCTCACAACAACAGACGATAACATTTTATTCATAAACTAACTAGTTCGAAAAATCTACCAACAAATTATACTCCACTTCTGATAATAGTAATTTCAAACAATTCATATTATTTGCACACGCTTTCGCAGGTTGTGACACAACCAGCGCCCTATTTGAGAAAGGTAAGAAAAAATTATCTATACATATAATATGTCAGAAAATCAACAGAAGCAGAAATGGCTGATTATTAATGATATTTTGAAAAACGCTGAATCTCATAAGGATTCTGAAAAAGAATGGGTCCTTGATTATAACGATTTTTAGTACTAAACATTCTTCTTCACCTAAAAAATATTAAAAAGCAAAATTGAGGCATTTGGTTAAGAATTATTGAAATTTTTGGCTTTCTGCTACTCCATCTTGATACAAAAAAAATGTGGGGAATCTTCCAAAACAAAGAACGAAGGAAGAAATCAATTTCAAAAAATTAACTCTATACAAAAACGAGTAGATCCAAAAAATATAATTCCCTGTAATTTAATTATTGACATTTTTCGTTCTTTTTGTGTAAAAAAAAATTTCCGTATTTTTTGCACACAAAAATCATGTGTTCGAAGATTATTGACAATGTTTCATGATGATGATGCTTGATGATGGGTTTCCATATGTTGCGTATCTCTACGCTAGTTTGCCTGAATACGTTGTTGGACAACATGTATGCGGCTTCCTTGAATTTTCTCCTAAACCAATGTTCCTCTCTGTGTATGATCTCAGTTTGGGACCACTCGATGTTGTGTTGATGGGTCCAAACATGGCCTGCTATTCCTGATTTGCTGGTTTCCCCTCGCTGTGTGTGTTTCTTGTGCTTAGCAATGCGAACATTCAATGGCCTCTTAGTTTCAGCAAAATAGGATTTTCCGCACTTACAGGGTATCCGGTAAATGCAATTCTTGGAATTGCAGTCCGCGTTTGGTGGCCTGGTTTTCGTGAGGCTGCTACGGATAGTGTTACCGGATCTGAAGCAGACTCTGATGTTGTACTTGGAAACAATCCTTCTGATCCTCTCCGATAATACTCTGATGTAGGAAAGTGCAAGCACTGGTTGTGACGGCTTCTCTTCCTTGCGAGGCTCCTGCTGTCTTTTAGCCAAAGTCTTTTCTACCATCGCTTTGGAGTAGCCATTCCGTTGAAGATCATTTTTGATGATGTCTAGTTCCTTCTCGAGACCTTCCTTCGTATTGAAGAGCCCGAAAGCATGGTCTAATAGAGTCTTCATGATTCCTCTTTTAGTCGATTGATGGTGGTTGGATTCGTGGTTCAGATATTGACCCGTGTGAGTGGGTTTTCGGTATACAGATGTTTCCCACTTAGTGTCGGTCCTCTTCACCAAAACATCTAAGAATGGCAATTCGTTGTGGATTTCCTTCTCCATTGTGAAATTGGTGGAAGGTCTCACGCTGTTGATGTATTTCAAAAAGGCGTCTAAGTCAGTATTCTCATGGTTCCATATAATGAAAGTGTCGTCAACATATCTTAACCAGACTCGAGGTTTCTTGTGGGCTTCTTCAAATGCCAGAGTTTCAAACCACTTCATATATATGTTGGCTATGACTGGTGAAAGTGGCGATCCCATTGGCAGCCCCTCATCTTGTGTAAAGAATTCGTTCTTCAGTTGGAAATAACAGTTTCGTGCACATCATCCTAGCAATTCCATAATTATTTCTATAGGTAGATTCGTTCTCCCTTTCAGGTTCCCGTCTGTCTTCGGATAGCTTTCTCTGTATGATTTGGAGTGCTTCTCTGACCGGAACGTTGGTGTAAAGACTTTCCACGTCGAAACTGATTAGTTGATCTTCCTGTGTGACTTCAATTGACTCTAGTAGTTCGACAAAATGCCTTGAATTCTTCACAAAAGAGGATGTTTCTCCTTGTAATAGTTTTATTATGGGAAGTAAAAATCTAGACTATCCCACTCACACGGGACAGTATCTGAACCACGAATCCAACTACCATCAATCGACTAAAAGGGGAATCATCAAGACTCTATTAGACCGTGCTTTCGGGCTCTGTAATATGAAGGAAGGTCTCGAGAAGGAACTGGACATTATCAAAAATGATTTTCAACGGAATGGCTACTCCAAAGCGATGGTAGAAAAGACTTTGGCTAAAAGACAGCAGGAGCCTCGCAAGGAAGAGAAGCCGTCACAACCAGTGCTTGCACTTCCCTACATCAGAGTATTATCGGAGAGGATCAGAAGGATTGGTTCCAAGTACAACATCAGAGTCTGCTTCAGATCCGGTAACACTATCCGTAGCAGCCTCACGAAAACCAGGCCACCAAACGCGGACTGCAATTCCAAGAATTGCATTTACCGGATACCCTGTAAGTGCGGAAAATCCTATTTTGCTGAAACTAAGAGGCCATTGAATGTTCGCATTGCCGAGCACAAGAAACACACACAGCGAGGTGAAACCAGCAAATCAGGAATAGCAGAACATGTTTGGGCCCATCAACCCAACATCGAGTGGTTCCAAGCTGAGATCATACACAGAGGGGAACATTGGTTCAGGAGAAAATTCAAGGAAGCCGCGTAAATGTTGTCCAACAACGTATTCACCCAAGCTAGCGTAGAGATACGCAACATATGGAAACCCATCATCAAGCGAACCTGTGAAGCGAAAAAAATGGAAAGCGGAGATAAATGAAAGTACTCGAACGACCCATAAATAGTCATCTCTCCGAAGAATCAGTCCAGTCATCGCCCGAAGACGATTATAGATACTAACAATCGAAACGTCGTGAACTAACTTGGTTTGGAATCTCCTAACTTTTTATTTTCATTTTCATTTTAATTTCTTTATTTTTATTTTTTTATTTTCCGTTCAATTGTTCTATTTTCACTTGTATTTCATTTCACTATTATTTCATTTCAGGTTCTTTGCCTAATATAATTGTTATTTTCAACTATTCATTTTTAATTCTTCCTTTTTTGCAGTTGTTTCAGGGATTTCAAATCATTTTATATATTAGACAATGGAAGTCCGAACTAGTGAAATTCAAAAACCATGTGTCACAAGAAGGAACAAATTGTTGTTTTTGTTTTTTTTGGTAGCATTTAAAAAATATAAATTGTAAAAATTAATTTTTCAAAACAAATTGTTTATTGAATAAATATGAATAAAAAACACAGTTTTTATTCAGAATATAAAAAAAATAGAAATTATGATTAAAAAAATCATTCCTCAATATTCATATTTAGTAGCAAACAAAATTGTGAATCAACAAATGCGTTTTTAAGCAATAATTTTTTTTGAGACAAGATTTTGTTTTTAAAAATCATAATATTCATTAGTGATAAAAATCCCCTCTGAAAAATTTCAAATATCTCATAAACAATACAATTGTTTATAACAATTTTTCAAACAAATAGAGCTAAAAGTTTCGTGAAACCATTTTTATGTAACTCTCAATAATAAGAATATAAACAAATTCGAATATAAAGAAAACTTTTTCATTGCTTCAATTGAATTTTGCACTTTTTACTGTCTTTAATTATTAATAACACAGTGAAAAATCAAAGTTTTTATATTTTTTTAACGGGAATCTTTTTTAAAAGCTTTCAAGAGAAGTTTCAAGAAGTAAAAAAATTGAGGTTTTAAATTTAAAAATTATCGAGGTTTTCATGTAAATTCAAAACTTTTAAAAATTAGTTAATTAACCAAAGTATATCTAATAAAATAATCACGAGAAAAATTTTTTTCGTGGATTTTCGTTCATTCAAGTGTCTAGAAGGTATGTGAAGTTTTTTTCTTAATGATGTTATTTAATGGGTTGCAATAATTTTTATTGTTCCAAGGACCATATCGGTCAGCGCGTACGGAACGCGCATTGCCTGCTTTTAGAGCTATTTTCGCTTCTTAATTGAAATTATAAATGTTGGTGATAGAGTTGGGAAGGTTGTTTATTCAGTAATTTTTTTCCACTTCAAAGGTCTTTTTTCTAATTTTGGATATCTTTTATATTTTCAGAGATATTTGCAAAAAACCAAACCCCGCTTTTTTTTACTAAATTTTTACTTCTGCAATTTTTTGAGCCTCTCTGGAAATTCTTCAAAAAGTTACTAGGGGTCATTCTGAATCGAATGAGCATTTGATCATAATTTTCGGTGCCCTTGGACAGAAGTTCCAAAAAAAAATCTTGTAACCCAAACCCACCAAAAAGCTGGACTGCCCCGCGAAAATCGGGAAGTGTGAAGTGTGGTCACTATCCCAAACACCCAACTACAATGATTTATTTCACAATCTATAACATCGACCTATTTCGTTACGCTTGCTCGGTGAATGTCTCATAATACCTGTTGCCAGACAGAATTAGCCGCTCTACTGCAGCCCGTCTGAACTATAAGTATTAATTGATTATTGCAAATATCTCGGTTTCTATTGCAAATACGTCAAAAGTGATCAGAAACGATTTTATAGAAAATTTTATTACCTACATTTTTTGTTTCGACCTTTTTTTCATATATTTTTATGCTTTCGAGATATATTCAAAAAAGGGATTTTCGGGGTAGTTTTTATTCATTTTCTATCCCCTAAATGAAATTCAACATTTTTTAACTATAAATCCTTTGAATGTATGCTAAAATCAACTTATATTGAAAAATGCAGGCTTGCCTTTTGCATGGTAATTTAAATCCTCATTTTATTGGACTATTAGTGGAGAAGCATACGTTCTCTTTTATGTAAAGGATGCAACAAAATCGCACCTTTAAGATAACCGAGGGAAAGTTTCTTTGTGCAATTATTATTTATTTTTTGTTAATTTCAAATAAGTATTTTATTGTAAATGCAAATAAGTCTCAAATGATTAAAGATATTTGTAGGTTAAACTACTGATCAGTAAGCGTGTCATTTCAATACTAATTTTAAAGGGTTCTGCCTCGTGTATAACTTGAATTTTCCTGCATGAATTTCATTGCCACTGTAATATAAACATTCAGCATAGTTGAACAGCCACTATTTTCAGTTGATATTTCCAAATCTATGAAATACATAATAGTCAAAATAATTTGGGCAATAATAGTTATTGGTTTTCAGTTGATAAGCTATAATTGCATGAAACAGTAATACTTTCAATAAATATACGGCCATAAACTGTCACTTGCGATATGGAATTTCAACAAACTGTGGTATCGGGTCTTCCACTGAAAGAATATTTCGTTTGCAAAAAATGAAATGAAAATTATTACCGCTCTCGAGTGGAGGAATATATTTAAAAATGCATTCTCACAAAAATGAAGGTTTCAACTGTTGCTGGTCTCTATATTTGTGAATTACGTATGAACGTGTATAGAAACAAGCTTAATATAAAGCATCATCACTATCCAACTTGTTCTAAAGATAAACTAATGCCCTATATTCATAAAACAACTCTTTTAGAAACAAGTTTTCTTTATCTTGGTCCTAAAATGTTTATTCTGGATGATTCAATTAAATAATCACCAAGTGTGTGAACAGTTTCAAATATAAATGAAAAAAGGTCCTTATTGAAAAAACAGCTACACACTTTTTTCAAAAAAAATTTCACGGCATTTATCGTACGTTAAAGCTCTATAACAACCAGCGGAAAAAGTGGCTTCATTTTTGAGGAAACGAGATATAAAAATTGCATATAGAACAAGTAATACGTTGGGATAGTTATTTAAAATAATATAGACAAAACATCCAAATTCGAGAAATCAGGATTATATAAGTTAAAGTGTGTAACGTGCCCTAAGGTATATATTGGTCAAACTGGCAGAACATTTAGGAATCGAATCAATACACATCATACGAGCTATGTAAATAAGAAAACAAATTTAACATATTCAAATCATCTTCTACACGAAAATCATATATTTAACGAACAGTTCGAAATTTTGCACATCATGCACATCATTGAATCATTAGGAAGCAATGGAAATTGATAAACTGAAATTGATAAACAAAATTCAAACATTCTAATGAATGACCAACTGGATTTGAATAGATCACCATTATTGAACTTGTTTTCTTAAAAACCGAGAAAGAATTATTATTGATATAAATGTGAGGTAATATGCTCCAGGTGATCATAGTTGAACAGGTACCTTAGGTAGAGGTTTAGGTAATTTTTTGGAGGTAGTCTCAATTATGGTTACCTGTAGTATATAAATGTGTTAGGAATCACACGTTAAAAGGTAAGACCTCGTTATTCCTTAGCTCGCACAAGTTTTTCAACTTCTGAGAGTTGTTGTTCGGGGGCGACAGCTGATTAACGGAAAAACAGAACAGACAGATTAGTGTAAGAAACAACTTGAAGTAAGTATTCAAATCACTTGACAAAGCTACTGTGCTAGCGAAACATGTTGTGATATATTTTTCAAATAAAGTTTGTGAAGATCAAATCGTGAGGTGTAATTTTTGAAATTAATATCTTCATCAAGTAACGGCCGAATTAATCAGAAAAAAAAATATTTTTTTTCACATTAGCCAACCTGGCTCTATAATTATAATTCTGCATTCATGTATATTCAGCCGTTTTATATATGGACATTTGAATTATTAGTGATATTTTTCAAACATAACTTGGAACTGTTTGGCACGTTCGAGAAAACTTTTCTATTTGCCATTACCTACCGATCTTCTCAATTTCTTGAATTTTCTATAGTTTTCTGTAGTTTTGGTCTTTCGTTACCCTGCATCAGTTAGCTTTCAAACATTTTTGTAAACATTTATTGACCGTAATATCCTGTAAATTTCTGTCGGTTAATAAGAGAGCAGTTAATTAACTCAACAGTCCCACATATTTTCCCGTTCTTCCCAAATGAATCACTGATTGAAAAATTCCACTCTCAGTCGTTGTCAACTTTTCATCTTTACGCCGAACGAATTGGTCTATAAACAGAAGAATGTGATTTACGTATTGTGCGAACGGATGTATTTCCAACGAGAAACATCACATGAATCGCGAAATGGCGGGAGTCGACAGCAACCATATTGGACCGATGCAAATCTATGGTAATGAGAGTTGCCTGATTGTGCGGCCGACAGAGGTCATTGTTTATGTGATAGGGACACATTGTTGCAGAGAGCGTTACTCAGGGAGATATCTTCGCTCGGTATTTTGAGTGCAATTTGTTGGTGATTGGGTAGACTTGGAAAAGCTGGGAAGGTAAATTTATTACGGGAATAAATTTTCATCTTGACTAGGTTTACATATATTGCCGGAGGTAATTTGTATATTTGGATAATTGATATTTCCTACAAAAGGCTAAGAAGCCATCAACATTTGTCACTGCTATTTTCAATTTTTCGAAACTTAGGGGAGAGTGTGTATGAAAGAGCCGATGTGATTTTCTACTACTTTCTACCACCAAAATCCTACCATAATTTATTTTTAATGTTTGTATCGCAAAACTGAATAGCTGTCATCCACAAACATTTGACAGTTGTGCGAAAACGAATAGCGTCGGTAGACCACATCAAAGATTTTAGGACCAAAAAGTATGTTTGTTTGCGTTTACTTAATTTGTTTTACAAAAAAAGTGCAGCATGAGTTGATAAAATTGTTATGTTGTATTGTTACGCGTATGTTTAGCATTATTTTAGGATAATATTGATGTCATAATGTTTACCCGAAATAGGTGTATTTTGAAGTTACAACTTAAATGACAAAATGTTGTGAAAGAACCACTTGTGGAGGCTTTGAAAGAGCAAGCTCTTTCCATGGCACAAAAACTGGATCTTTCAATCCACTACTAACTACCAAATTGCGCAGTTGCCTATTTAGCAGCTTTTATCCTACAAAATGTTACTCAAGGATTCATCAAAACTGGCATATATCCCTTAAACTCCAACATATTTTCTGACGATGCGTTCCTTGCATCATATGTGACCGACAGACCTAATCGAGCTTCAGAGAAACGAGGAAAAAGAAAAAAAAAATAAACCTAGAAAAGTTGGTGTTAAGAAAATGTCAAGAAAATAAAATATAAAAAAAAACAAGTTCCAAGGCACATGAGTCCAGTGATTCCAGCGCCAACATATCTTTGCACGATGATTTCTCATTAACAAGCTCAGATGATGAAATCAATCTATTGGAATTGTATTGTAATGGAGATTATCTAAGAGCAAAGTAGAATGGTACCAGTGGAAGATTTGTGATGATTCGGCACATGAGTCTTGTGGCATTGAAGGTGTTACAAATTTCTTTTGCCAAAAATGTTTGTAGTTAACAGTTAAGGAGACTTTTTTTTTTTTAATTTTTTTTTAATTTGATTAAGATGCTCAAAAATATTGTAAGATTGTAATTTGAAACTGATAAATAACTGTGATTTTAATGTTCAAGTTTGATTAGTTTTTTATAGGAGATAAATAATTTATCAAGAAATTGTTATTGCTGAAAGACTGTTTTTTGTATAGAGAAGCCCTGTGGCATTACAAGGTTTCTAGTTAATTAATTATTCCTTAATGGGGACTGATTATTAAAAAAAATATACTATATATTACTCAAGATTTTTGGAAGATTGTGATTTAAGACTGATAAATAACTGATTTTCACGAAAATAATCAATTTTACAGTTTAATAAGATTTATATAACAGATAAATAGTATTAAGTAATTTTTATTTGTTGAAAGACTGTTTTTTCTGTAAAGAGGAACCCGGCTCTTTTATAGTACATGCCCAGCATATACATGTTGCTTTGAAAGAGCCAATTCTCTTTTTTTTTAAATTGCCATATTACTAATTTCTGTCATTGTATCTCATTTTATTTTGATTGGATAACCATAATTACTTACAAAAAGCAATTTTATTCAATAACCATCACCTGACGTCAACTTTTTTTGATGTTTTTCAAAACTGGCTCTTTCATACACACTCTCCCCTGAAAGTTACTCGTTCAGAAGAACAAGTAATATTTATTTATTTATTATTAGTACACGGGAAATCCTGTCTTCTACAATTACAATTATCATCAAAAATATAGATAACGATAATTAATAATATATAATAAATATACTGACTAAAACTGACAGTTTAATATATATATATATATATATATATATATATATATATATATATATATGTATATATATATATATATATATATATATATATATATATATATATATATATATTTATGTATATATATATATATATATATATATATTTATGTATATATATATATATATATATATATATATATATATATATATATATAGGCACAGTTTGAGTAGAGCCTTGAAAATGAAAGCACGACCAGCTATTAAAAGCGCTCGCATATAATAAATAGGAGTTATAAAACTTCAAATCCTTTTTGTGACATATATCAATATTGAAATACTGAAAATAAAGGAAAATTTGTTGAATCATTAAAAAAAATATTTATATATGTACCCAATTCTAAAAGCATCACATCTCCGTTACTTATTTTGAATGCATTCTAAGTTGGTAACGCGCACTTTGAGAGTATTCCGAACCTTTGAAGTATATTGTAGACATGGAATTATTGTAGTGGGTTAAATCCATTTAAAAGTGATTACGAAAAAACTTCGAGTACTTCTTAAAATGAAAACAGGCTTTCGCGATGCTATACTTATAACTGACTGAAAGTAATCAATGAAAGACAATTCATTGTCGACTAGCACTTTCACCGAGATTGTATGTCTAGACATGTGTTTCAGTTGCCAGTATTTGAAATTTCACTGTTGTTATGGTATGAGGTACTTAAGGTACTTAAGGCGTATTTTCAGAGTACGTGAGGAATTGAACACACTTTTAAGGAAATATGAGTCTTGTTTTGCACAGTGATACTTCGATATCTCACGTATATTCACAAAATCTTATTCACTTGTTTGTTCAATTCGATCAGAGTTCTTGCACCAGCAACATCTGTGCATTTCCTAATCACTTATTCATTCCAACTCTCTCGGAATCCTACAATTAAATTTTCCCCAAAAGACAATATCCTTATATTAAGTAATACGTTTCTCTCTCCATAGCCGTCGAGTGTTCCAAATTTCTGTGGGCATTGGAATTGTAGAGAAATGCAAAAGTGATGAAACGTATTGAAGTTGTAAAAATCGTTTGCGAATTTCAACTTTCAAACTTTTGAATTATGGTTGACGAAATGTGAGATAAATTTTCATTTATAAGAAAGTGCATAGGAATTCTTATAGTTTTATGAATCTTCGGTTCATAATTTTAACAAATTTTGGAGGATGACCTGAAGTTAATGGATTTTTCACGGAACATCTGGGCTGCTTTCTGAAGTTTCCTTCAATTCGTCAATTTAATCAGAAAATCACAAAGTTTCAAAAATTACGTCATAGTTGACATTATGAAATCAAACCTTTCATAAATATTTCAGTTTCGTATGTAACATTTCAAATTAAGGGTACAACTGTACAAGTGCAATGTAAAAATAATTAATGAACCGATAAAATATGAATTACCCATTTTTTGTGTTTTCGCACCTGTAGTTCTTTTGAGTTTCACCAATTGAAAGAGAATTATCATTCAGTAAGGGAAAATCTCACCAAACATTGTCAACCACCTTCAAACAAACGTCTCACCAAATGCCTTCCTCATAGGTTGATACCTCAATAGATCATTGTATTCGAGAAGTCTTGAAATAATTGTTTCTTTATGTATTACTGATATACTGAAATGAATTCCGGCATCGAGAATTATTTATACCTACTTTATTCTTGTGCACTATTCTTTATAATTTTTGAGTATCTTCCAACCTTACATTAGTCCAAGTAATCATTGTATCTTCATTGGTATTGTGCCTGGATCGATCAATCACACCTATAAGTGAATTATATTGAAGAACATTGCTCGTATGTAAGATTTTCACTAAATAATTAATAGATTTTCACTTCATTGCTACTCGGTTGACATAATATGAACTAACAATCAGAATGCCAACAATCTGTTCATGGAAAGATTTTGAATATGGATTGAGTGTTTTTTTTTGCACACTATTGGTGTACAAATGGGGGGGGGCAGATTCTATTCAGTACACCTTGGGATTTCTTCAACTGAAAGAACACTACCCATTGTCCATTGGATTGTACGGAGACGAATATGGATACTAACAATCAAAAGTCGTGAAGTAACTTGGCTTGAAATCTTTCAATATTTCAATTTTAATTTTCAATTCTTGTTAATTGTTCAGTTTTCAATTGTTGCTTGTATTTTATTTTATTGTAATTTCTGTTTTTTCTGCTTAATATAATTGTTATTTTTTGGCTAATCTTTTTAATTTTATTGGTTCTTTCAGGGATTTCATATCATTTTATATCGTATTAGATAATGGAATCCGAACTAACGGAAAGAATGAATTCAATTCGTTTTCGAATATTCATCAGTTGAAAATTCACCTTGAACCATCTCATTCACAATTCAATGATTCAGAATTCTCAACTATGCAATGGAAAATACGGTTCTCATTTCTTATTGACCTGTTCGTATCTCAGTTGCAAGAGAATGTGTAAGGACCCTTTTCTACGCCTCAGTCCTTCTTCCGGAATTCTCTCATTTTCTCTTCACGTGAAAGATGAACTCGCTAGGAATTCAAATCGAATTTCTGAATTAATGAGCCGTTTTGTCTTCGCCATTTTTCTTCAAATTAGATACGGTGTAGTTGGAAAAATTGACGATTAGTTATAGTTGTTTCATGAATTTCAGAGGGAATATTGAAATTGTGAAACAATATAGTTATTCGAAACGAATATAATTTATGTGGATGGCTTTGTTCATAAAAAGAAAAACAGTGTACAAGTTACTTGGGTAAAAGTATGTGTAATTAATGTAGTATAGAGGCCGCTGATCTCAACAGAGAAGTTACTAAGTAGTAAATAGTTTTCTCCAAATCAGAGGTTGTAAAGAAACCGTTAGGCAGTATAAGTTTGCTAATATATAAAGACTCATAGTCGTGAAGTTGGCTTCCATCAGATTCATCGTATATTTGATAGAATAAGCACGTATACATAAATAAAATTTAGGCAAATAGTTTTCAAAATTAATTTCCATCGGTGAATCATCAAGAGGAATAAACCTCTGAAGAAGCCAGCATCCGTACTGGCGAAGCGTTTGGATGCAGTTCCAAAATACGACGATTTTCAAACCCGAATGGAAATAGTAACACTGAAAATCTCGGCCGCAAAAGCCTCAACCAACTTAACCTCTGAAAGTTACTGCCCAAACTTCCGAAAGTAATTTCTTGAAATTGTCTTCACACTCTTGTATCAAATGTTCTAGTCTCAATAAATTGATCTTTCCACATGGAAGTTGTTCTATATGTATACATTTTTACGCAAGATAAATCTTTATGTTCGTTTGTATAGCTCTATTATGTACATTCAGAGGTAATAAAAGTTAGACGAAGCATTATAAAAATGAAGAGAATGAAAAATGGTCGACAGCAAAGTTAATAAATAGAGGGTAGTGACAGTACAAGGGCGGACGTATGATATACGGAGAAATGCTATCAGTTAGGAACAGTTTGCGAACTGAGTCGATGCGCCTTCACGGTTCATTGTTTGAGTTCTATTCTTAGACCAATTCGATAATTTGAGAAGGTCGATAAATTTTACAAGATTTTTATTTTCAATTTATGATTGAACGGAAGTTGATGGGGACACGGTCTTGTAGAGAAAACTGAACTGAGATGTTCGAGAGGTCCAATGTATCCACCGCTAATTCAAGTTTCATTCTCTGTTTATGAATTTTTTAACTAGACATCAAGTCAGACAATGTGGTCTTAATTGAATTGAATTTTAACTTTAAATGTAAAAAATTGAGTTATTGCAGAATAAATCATGAAAATCACCTCACAAACGTTATAATCATTTCCATAGTGTTCATTCGAAAACAAAAATAATAAGGATGAACAAGTGAAATTCCATTTTTTAATAACATATCAAAAGTTTATGACAATTAATTTTTTTATTGGTTTTTGGATTTTCTGTAGAAAATTGTTCATTTATAAAATATTCTATAGTTACTTACAATTAGACGCATTTCATGCGTCTTTTTTTTCAACATGTGACTTTTTTTTCAACTCAATGATATATTCATCAAATTTTTTGACTTGATTACTGCGCTGTTGTGGAAAATAAATTCGCTGAAAACCGAACACCTCTATATAAGCTCTAGAATATGTTTAGAGAATTGATTAGAGAAATAAAACCAAAAAAGGAACTTTTTTAAAGACGGAAAACACGATTTTAGAACCTAGTTTTCGTTAGGCGCCATTTGATTTTATACTACGTTCTATATTCCCTGTACTACAAGTAGCTTTCATTTGTTCTGCAATGTGATGAATTAAACTTAAAGTTGACTATTGAGCCACTGCACGAATACTTTGGATTTATTCCTTATTTTATTTTAAGGTAGGTTTGAATTTGAAACACCGCCCACAACTACATCACCAATGTAATAATTCTCAATTGGAAACGTGGATTGACAGCTTTTTTTAATTTCATTTATTCATAAACTGGTGCCGCTTTTGATCATCAGCACGCCTCCGCCATCAGTTTTGGGCCGATCCTTTAAAAGAAAACGCCATCCTCATTTATTCGTGACAGGGCAGCATCATCATCCGACATTAAAAATGTCTAACGCGTATGAACTTGGACGTCTGAGTCACTTCGTTCGCGATGATTATAAAGTATGATGCTCCAACTTCATAGCAGACATGAATGCATAATTCTCGGAAAACTTGAACGGTAGACAAGAAACTGCCACAGTAATATATTACAAACATACAGTGGAATCCCTCACTCGAATTTTAGTTTTTTATAGGGAGCATAAAACTCGGCGGAGGGATTAGAGGGTCGTGGGGAAGATTTCCGGAAGTTTTCAGAATCAGTGGTGGAACGTGAATGACAATATAAATTTCGTGCCGCGATATTGCCAAGTGACTTTTTATTGGGCCTGTTTCCGTCTACATGTTTTTCTGATACTGGAAATTTAACGAATATAGATTTAAAAAAAGATATATTTCCGGAATTGTATCACAGAATCGAAACAAAATTTATATACTTCGAACTGTCAACGAAATATTGGGAATGTACATAGTTTTTGTGAATTTTTATACAAACTCTGTATAAAAATACTCATTGATACATTTGTTTTTGGAATCAGGTGTTAATTTACATAAACTATTCGAATTTACATTTTAATTATTTTATACTGTTATTGGTGAATCTTTTATCTACCTCTAAATAAGAACGAAACTAAATATGAAGGTAAGGATTAGTGGTTGAACCGTAATATTTTCTATAATTGAATTTTAACTTACTTGGTTCACGAGGTTGATGCATACTCCCTTCTCAAATATTGAATTAGAAATTGAAAATGCCTGATAACTAAGACATACGGATGAACCTTTTTAGGGGGTAATCGAAAAAAGCATAACGTTCGTCTTAGCGGTGATACCTAATTGAAAATGGCTTTCCATACCCTATCCGTTGCTGCTGCATTTTCGAAATTATGTTTATTTGTTGAGAAATGCCAATAATAAATGCGAAAACCTATACCGTATTAATCTAAATGCCGAAGATAAATTACTTCTGAACAATTTGCAGATTTTTTCTGTTCAGCATGGAATACTGGCTGGTCAAAAAATTCAGCCAGGCATACTCTGTCATGTGAATTGTAATGAAATTTTCAAAAATTGATTACAATCTATACATTTTTTGGTTATACGGTAGTCATTTCGGAAATAATGGATATGATTGAACTTATTTTAAAAGTAACGAACCTGTAAATCGACTTGCCGAGCTATTCTTTCTTTTATTTTAAATGGTCAACTTGAACCGTTCTTTTCTGGATTATTGTTTTTTCCTGGAAATTCAACAGGCGAATCAATAGTGAAAAAGCTAGGTGCAAATCTGAATAAAAAATTCGATGAGGGATTAAACAAAACGGTTTGATTAAACTTTTCAATCTTATATTCATATCTAAGAATTCGGGATATTCTGGATACCTTGATTCAATTTTGCTGGGAAATATTTCAGATTTCAGAAAAACACCGTCGCCACTGATGATGTCAGTGCTGAAGACGCTTCCAAGGTGTCGTTACGTCCCCTAATTATAATGTACTGTCGTAATTACAGGACGCTCTACGTGTCTGGATCTCAGGTTATTATGGGAGATGATTAATACTGCAATTATATACTCTCTTCGTCTTCTGATATCGGTTTGGCCCTTCGGTCTTTGTTGCGTAACTGACTGAGATTTATCGATGGTGATTTTCTCCAACCCCATTTTCCATTGATCTTCCACTCTTGAGAACTTTAATACTGTTCAAAACTGACTTTATACTCCCAGTATTATGGGATGATAAGAAACAAAGTTACAATAATAGTTTAGATGTCGGCTATTTTGAGATAGTTTCAAGGGTGTTTTCGACTAAGTTTTGGAGATTACTGTAAACTGATGGAAAATGCCAGGTTACTCAATGATTTGTTTTATTGTATGGTTTGTATATTCCTACTTCGTTCATTGATGGAATGAAAACAGGAATTGGGAAATGGCTAGGTTGGGATCTAACTTATTTATCGAATAGCGATGTACTCGTTATCGTTTTTTCGAAAGCAGTCAACAATGTTACAAGTTTTGGCTTCCATTGACTGAAAGCGGTGTGAAATCTATGGAAGAATAAATAAAATGAACATAACCGTGCCCCGAAATATTCGAATGAGTTTATTGAAACACAAAAAAAATAAGGAAAACAATCATGAATTTCACTAATACTTTGAATTTGAAATAAAAAATGACAGAAATATTTCACAATTATAGAGAGATTATAGAGAGTTATACTGGTACCATTTATGGTACAATCATAATGTGAAATTTGCAATAAAAATATTGCTTATTATTAGATTTTCTCTTAGTTTTCTCTTAGAGTTTTTGTTAGTATCATCCCATTACTTAACAACAAAGTCAACCTATGCATCTCTGAAATGTATATGTATGTTTTTATGTTTTTAGTTAACTTTCGCCATTTGTTTGACGTCAAACTGCTGTTCAAATTCAAACAAATGCCCGCATCAGCGAATCATTCATGTCGTTTGAACTTATTTGAAACAATTAATTAATTCGCTAATTTACTGCTTGTAGCGGAATATTTGCTGAATAGTTCATTGGTCATGCGGAAACAATACACACGGACAGTATTTGTTGAATTATATATACTTAGAGTAACTATTCCAAGGTTTATATACTGCTGATAGGGTTGCATAGTCTAAATGTCTCGCAGAATTCCAGAAGTACAGCATAATATCCGAGAAAAACAAATAACTGCAAATAATGTTTGAAACACCAAAACATGTTGAGTATATACATATACCCTCTTAGCAAACAGGGGATGAAGTGGAAGTTCATTCAGGATAGAATGAAGAGATAGAAAAGAAGAGATAGTAGAGGTAAGATGGAATGACGTGATAGTTCGTATGCCTTCGAGTAGACACCTCATAAAATTTGTCGTAATATACTCCGTATTATGTGTTTGAAATGAATAGTTAATTTCGATCAAAATGATTTCATTCTGTTCTTGATTTTGTATATATATATATATATATATATATATATATATATATATATATATATATATAAATCGAGAAAGGTTAATGCAGTTAAGCTGCATTACATTTCATGGCTATACTCAAACTGCAGTTTGAACCATGAAAATTAGAGATGAAACGGATAGTAGTTTGGCCGGATACCGGATAGCGGATATTCGGCAAGCTACTAGGCCGGAGCGCCGGATATTCGGCCCTTTATTGCGTTGACGCGATCAGTTTGATTTGAATGTTGGCCCGGTGAACGAGATCGGAAATATTCACGCGCATTCGGGTCGCACGTAAGCGGAGATCGGGTCGACTCGGGGACGTTCGAGTGCTATCGCGCGTGTCAATTTGTGTTTGTTTCTCAGATCGTTTGTTGTTCATTTCATTGTTTTATCACTTGTCGTCGTGATTTTATGTTTGAATTCTGATAGATTAACAAGAAATGTCATCATTGAAAACACGATCGCCAATATGGCAATATTTTGATTTAAACAGTGACGATAACAAGTACTCGGTATGTTTGTTGTGTTAGGTTAAAATTTCTCGAGGTTTTGAAGGAAAAAAGGCAGATACGTAAGTTTTAGAAGTTATGTTTTTGCTTCAATTGAACGAAAAGATATGAAAACGAAAAAATATGAATATTCTCAATTCTTATATTCTTAAACTGATTTTGTTAATAAACAAACTTAGTAGGTACCTACCAGTATAACAAAATTTTGGTCGCTGTGTCATTTCATTTTTATTTTCATTAGGTACCTACTACTACGGCCTTACTTTAAATTAGTTTAAATTCACCAATTTTATGAATGCAAGTTTATGACTTCAGCTTTTTTTTATTGATGTACATTGTGAATCGGTACCTTCAATATTTTAAAGTATGTTTTTTTTGTCATTTATTAGGTACTTCAGCCATGAGTAATCATTTGAAGTCCAAACATCCAGAGGAGTTTAAATTGATAAATAAAAAAAAACTGGTGAAAGTTCAAAGCCGGTTATGGCTCCGGGACATGTCGTTCCCAGCACAAGTGCATCTTCATCATCAGCAGAAAAACAACTAACACTGTCGGAATCGTTTGAAAGAAAATTACTTTGGAATGTAAATGATGCCAAAGCCAAGAAATATCATCATTTAATTTCAGAAATGATTGCTCTAGATAACGAGCCGTTCAGTATCGTAGAAAAGGTCGGGTTTAAAAGGCTTCTAGAACAAGCGCTACCTCGTTATGAATTACCAGTCGCACTTATATTTCTCAAATAATTGTGCCCGATATCTACAATAGAATTCACGACAAAATTAAAACAAACATTTCAAAAGCTATTGCAGTTTCTGTTACTTCTGACATTTGGACCTGCCTGCACAATAGTTCCAGCTTCTTGAGTTTCACAGCCCATTGGTTGTCTCCGGAATTTCAGCTGCAATATGGCGTTCTTGCTATGAAACCGTTTTCAGGATCACCGTTTTCAGGAGAAAATATAGCAAAGGAACTGAACAGTATTGCTGCTCGCTGGGATATTGATAGAAATAAAATTCATTTACTAATCCATGATAATGACGCTAATATGGTGAAAGGAGTTCGAGTTGCAGAGTATGATTCTGCTAGATGTTTCATACATTCACTTCAGCGAGTTGTTAATGAGGCAATGAAGGTCCAAGCTGAAGTATTAGACATGTTTGCTACTGGAAGACGTCTAGTAACTAATTTCAATCATTCAGGTTTAGCACAAGAAAAATTTGCTTGCAATTCAAAAGGAGTTACATTTACCGCAGCATCAGTTAGTGCAGGACATCAACACGAGGTGGAACTCTACCTACTACATGGCAGAACGCTTGTTGGAACAAAAAAGGGCTATCTCTCTCTATGTCGCTGAACATGAAACACTCACTAATTTGACGATACAACAATGGGGCCTAGTGGAGCAGTGCATAAATCTTTTAAAACAATTTGAAGAAATAACGAAAATTACAAGTTCTGGCCTTTTCTGTATATCCGAGGCGATTCCGCATATTTCTGCATTGAAAAAGTATTTAGACAAAAACGAGACTGCACAAAGAACACCAGACTTAGCTCGTATGAGAGCTTCTTTGAAAGCTGAATTGGAAAGTCGTTTTAAATCCTTAGGAGATAATCCAAACTACCTAATTGCTACCTTTTTAGACCCAAGGTTCAAGTCAGATTATTTAGGAGTTCTTGAAACTGAAAAAGCCCGACAGAAAATCATGATAGAGTATATAACAAACTCTTGCGAGGAATCTTCTTCTGACAGTGAAAGATCATCGCCGTCTTCAACACCTGCTAAACGAATGAAAGAAGATGAAACTGGATCCAAGTTCACACGTGAAGCTCATGGCACTTTTTGGAACTGTTTCAATGAAGTGGCAAAGGATAATAGTAGTGATTGTCGCGATCAAGAAAAACAAAATCCAATTGCTAACGAGATTGACTTTTTTTTAAAGACATCTCGAATCGATCGCAATCACGACCCATACATTTGGTGGTCAGTTAATCTAAATCAGTACCCGCAGTTGTCAAGGTTTGCTAGAATTTATCTTTCAGCACCTGGCAGTAGCGTTTACAGCGAAAGGCTATTTTCAGAAGCTGGTCTGGCATACGAAGCCAAGCGAAGTCGCCTCTTACCAACAAACGCGGAAAATTTGGTATTTATTCATCACAATTTGCCACTTGTTAATTTTGAGTATTAAACTAATAATTAATAAAACAAACATTTTTGATGTGCGGTTATAAAAATAAACGGTGTCCATAACCTATTGGAGTATGATTTGCCTTGTGTAAAATTATGAGATTTTTTTAAATTTTACTATCCGGTATCCGGCCAGATACTGTATTACTATCCGGTATCCGGCCGGATAGTTAAAACAAGGCCGGATAGGCCGGATATCGGGTAGTTACCGGATATCCGTTTCATTTCTAATGAAGATAGATGATAGCACAGTCTCCTATCGAAAGCTCTCGCATATGATGGTTCCATAAATTAATTCTGAAAGGAATATCTATTATTATTCAGTTAACTAGTCTGAAGAAGAATTTAATTAAATTCGCAACGTCGGCAAGAATACAATTGTTTTTTTTAAGAAAAAATTGATCCTGTTACCCAACCAACTCCTTTTTCAGAATATCTATTATCACTGTGAATAGTTGAAGGTCTTATTTAGTCACCACTCCTGCTGCTCGCGAAACTCCTCCAAGATAAAAGCATACGATACACATTGGATCGAAATGAATAATATAACAGATTGTGTTGCAGGCTATGAGGAAAACACAATAAGGAATGTAGAAAAATGAAATATTCACATGATCCCCGCACACCAATTGTGCCTCAGGCGACGCTAAATCAAATATTCAACACCTAAGGAGTGCATCCGAGAAGTATCCCGGCTTATAAAAATGAATGGAATTTGCACGCTTACACATCCTCTCGGAACGATGGCTTGGCGGGATATCTACGTATGTAAATGTGAAATGTAGGAAAAATAGGATTAAATTTACAACCTGAATAAGGAAATTGCACTACCTACTTCAATTATTTTTCTGAAAATGTATGCGGGTCTATAGGTCATAATTATTTGTTTTTCCCATGGCGAAATATTTCATTACTATTATTGATATTGATCAATTACTAGCAGAATTTCATTCATTTCTCGATATATTCTGAACATGCTATTACGCCTCTCTCTCATGTATTCAGTTATCCCTCATGAAGGAACATGTTGAGAAATTACTAAGTGCAGTGATGACGAAACGTCGCATTTTGGTGTAATATGCAGAAACACTATTTCTTATACAAATATAGATACAGATACATATATTATTATGTATTCCGAAATTAACAGTGTTAAATAATATGCCTCCCAGACTGTTGAATAATTCACTGTCCAAAAGTAATATTTGCAAATAATTGAGTTCTGTAGAATAATAACTATAACAACGTTGCGATAAACAACGTTGTGATGCAAAGATAACTGAGAACGTTCTTGTTGAAAATGAAGCACAAGAACGCGGTAGGAATCAAGTTTCTCAAACTTTCGAAAAATGAGTTTAAGCATTATAGAACATCAGTATACTACTTTGATAGCCTCACCAAAAATGCCGCTCTTAAAAAAGACAATAGAGACCATACTTCAGTGTCTGCCCTCGTTGTCTGCATGGGAAAATTTGAATCCGTAAGAGGTGCAAAGTCGGGTAAATTAGGAGGAAATGGCCAATTTCAGAGCTCATTCAAATGACAAATGAAAATTCAGGTAATTCCGATAAGTTCCGGAGATGTTCGAATTTAAACGAAGTTCGCCATATTCGTTGTATTTTTTTCTGACGTTTATTCAAGAAGATATTGAAAATAAAACACTTTTGTCTCTGAGACAGAGTGTAGTTCCAGAAATTCACAATAAGTTTTCACTACCTTTTGAACATTTACTGCAAAGTAAACAAGTGAAGATGTTTCCAGCGAAAGATTTACAAACTCAAGAGAAGATGGACTGTACGGAATCATTCAATCCAGAGCGGTCAGGAGTATTGATTTCGCTATTGTTTTGCTCACGAACATTTGTAAAATGCTATTCATGTAGCAAGTGTTTCCTAAATTATCCAATCCAATTTTCTTCTCTAGATTTTCAGGACAACTCTCTAATGATCCGTGAGGAAGAACATGTTTCACATAATCTCCATAAGAACCATTTCTCAAGCTGCGATCGATCCTTCCAAGTGGAGAAGGGTTTCGTAGAGGGATCGATTTGGCACTTGCTTCATGAAGCTCTTCTACTGAAAGGGAACCAGAACTACGAGGACTGCAACTCATATTTGGGGGGCAAGAATGACCTAAGTCCATTGACCGCACTGAAAAAGAAGAAGGTGGATCAATCACTTGTGAATTAACCTTGATAGAAGACTGATGAATATCCACATATCTCGGCTTGTTTTGAAGATATTTTAGTTCCGTACTGAAATTAGGACAATGCATGATCTCATCAAAATTATGTGAAGGAGGAATAGTTCCAAGGACCGAAGCAGGATTTCCACGTTGAATAGCAATACTAATTATTTCTATCAAAAAAGAGGCAGAACGGTGATCTTTCGTTGCTTGGCCTATTCTCCTTCCCGAGTTTATGAACGAAAAACAGAGACTCCGGGCCATAAACATCAAAAGTTTTAACCCTTACTGGATGGAACAGATATTTCTTACCAAAATTTTGGTATTTTTTTCTTTCCAATATCTCGCCAGACAATCCTGCAGTTTCAGCAGACTTCGAGCTTCCGGCTAGATGGGAAGCCGCGACCGTGTCAACGCAAGTGAAGTCCCATACCACAGGTTTACCGTATTTCCATGGTATGAGAGACATACCATCTTGTCGTTTACCATCATCTCGACTGGTACCTAAGGGTTCCAGAATTGCAGGAACATCAGCTGACAACATAGCTCGTTTCAATATGTCGTTCACTTGGTGATGTCGAGATTTACGCCCTGCACTTCTCCTACAACTCAAACCATGTGTACCTTTCTCATCAACTATACTAACGCAAACACTTGATCATTACTGTTTTCAGACGAGCCTTATCGTATACACTTGTTAATTTCAGAAGTTTATCAGTTATAATGTTCAGAAGAGGTCGGTCCCATGCACTTTGTATTTTCTTTTTATCTGTAGGAGGAGCAATATTAGTTGCGGCATGCCAAAGTGATTCACCTTCAGCATAAAAAACGTCTTGGATATTGATAAATATGGAAGGAAGGATGGAATCGATAAGATCAGAAACACTATTGACTGATGACAAAAAAGCTGGTAAAGCTACGGAAGAAGCCGAACGTAGCCCTAGTCCGCCAAGGTTTACAGGAAGCGTTGCTTGGAGTCATGAATCATTATTGAAATGATTGTTTGTAACATATTCCGTCGTGTTGCGGAGTAAATTATCAAATTCGTCAAGCTCCAACTGACTTGACCAAGTGGGGGCATATCTGAGAGTGTACATGAGTTTTGGAATCGCCAAACAATTTTTCAAAAGAAAAAATGCAACGTGTTTTGGAAGTCCATTAAATCTGGTGGTCAGCAATTTGAGTGATTCCCGTTTTTCTCGAAGATGTTCTGAAAGTGAACCTTTAGAAAGAGGAGCACCCAGAAGACTCCATTTAGACTTTTCCAAAATTCTTATGCCAGAAGCCAATTTCAAAAAGAGGGATTCGGAAATATTATTCGCAGTTGAAAGAGAAATCAACTCGCATTTTTCAAAATTTTGTTCAAGTCCAAGATGTTTTGAATAATCAATGATTTTTTCTAAATCCTTTGAAACACTGTTTTCATCGCCAGCGATTGAGCTATCGTCCAAATACCGACAATTAAATTCAGATGATAAGCTTCTAGTGAGTTCGTTGATGATCAGACATAAAAGAGCAGGTCCTAAGGGATCACCTTGTTGAACACCTCTCTCAGACAGAATCAGATGTTCACCAAAACTCAAATAAGAAGCTGATTCATAACACTGACTTAAGAAGGGATATAATCCTGGAAAGGAATCTTCAACCGTACGAAGCATGATGTTCAATCATGTTGAAGGCATTTTTGAAGTATATTTTCAGGAAAATTTTTGAATCGGGATTTGGATGAAGATTAATATATCTACGAGCAGCATGAGCAACAGCTTCACATCCACCTGCAGTACCGAAACCAAACTGTAGTGGACGTAACATCGATCCTAGTTCGTCTTTAATCCTCATACAACCAAGTTTAGCTACCAATCGACGATAAAAGGTACCGACGGCAATCGGTCTTACTCCTCCATTCTTTTTCCGAAGAGCACACAGTGAAGCGCCAAAAAGTATAGGACAAATTTCTGGAGAAACCCTTTCAGTAAAAATGAAGTCACATAATTTTGTGACAGAAGAAAGAAGTTTCTGTCCTGAATTTCCAGAGCTGTGACTAATGAGGTCTTGCATATGGCTAGGGCGGAAAGAATCTAAACCACCAGCATAACCAGAACGAAAAGATTTAATTGCCCCCGATACTTCATGTTCTAAAAATTGGAACACCGGAAACTCTGAAAAATCGTGTGGTGGTTGCGAATCTAGAGGATGCGTGAAGGAATCTGATCGAGGGTGTTTTGATCGGAGAACTGAAAGTGTGGATTCATCATATTCGGCCAACGTATCACTTGAGATCAAGATTCTGATAGCTGACCCAATGTCACCTTCAGCTATTTTACCCAAAACAAGCTTAGAAAAGTTTTGGTTATATTTCCTTTTATCGATCTGAAATGGAATGACATTGGTCTTGGAATTAAGAAGTTTGATGTTTTTCTTTATAAGAGATGCGAGAGAAGATCTACGGGAGTCCTTGGCATGTGGGATGGAGAACAAAGTATAAGGAAGAGTTAACAAGTTGTCCCAGCGTGTTGGAGAGTTTGTATGTAAACATTCATCTATAATTCCGCAAAGGGCAGAGGCAGAACAATTTCTAGCAGATTTGGGAATCCTTTTTATAATGTGACTGGATCGTTTCAATGAGGACAATTTTTCATGAAACGTACTATTGAATGACGCATCTTTATCAGAATGAGGCAACAGAACAGAATCCACAGCTCGTGTGAAAGCTGATTTATTCAAAGAAGATGTAATCGAAATTTTATGAACTTCTACCATCATGAATTTTTAGACCTTTCGTTGTTTTAAACGATTTTTCACAAATTTTACAAAATTTGTTATCAAGAGAAGGGACATCGTTAGCAGTCATTGAAATGAATTATATACAACTACGGAATTAACCTAAAGAATAGAATGATTTTATGCAAGTTGTTTGAAATGAGCAAAATATGTGTTTTATATGTAAAAGATATATTTTAAAAATACTTAGCTTTTAGTTGAACTGGTCATCTTGAATTGAATGATTTTTCCACCTCCTGAATTTAACGAAAGTTTTTTTGACATATATGTCAGTTGTAGATTCATATATATATATATATATATATATATATATATATATATATATATATATATATATGTATATATGTGTAATAAACACCGTTATAAGTAAGTCCTTTTGGCAACAATTTCAGTGATTTATCACATATAATTTACAGAAGAAATGGGCACGTTTGTCCTAGTTTGAAATTCTATCTCTTACCGTGTCCGATTCTCCTTATCTTGAACGATATAGTGGACTAATTCTTATCCCAATTTTAATGTTGACCAAACAAAGAATAGAATAAAAGGACATGAAAGTTTTTTGTAGTTTTTTTTATGAGACGACTCATTTATCATTTGCAAAATATCTTTTTGTAGAAATCATCAATATGTACAATAAATTTGGAAGAGAAAAGCTCAAAACCTTATCTTTTGGATTATTTGAAAACCAGTTATTTCAAAAATTCATAACAACTACTGATTGATCAGTAGGAATTAAATAATTCTAGTTTATCGAAATTGTTTTTTGAAGGAGAAGCTCTAATTTTAGTTTTAAAGTCGCTATGGGTATTGATTACACATCTCCATTTCAATCGTTCTTGATATTGTTTTCAATTATCAAGTGATTAGTGAAGGTTAATAATTGATATTAAAGTAAAGGCGATGAACCTGTCATTGGCATCGCTTCAGGCTTTGCTAAACAAAGATTGAACACCTGGATGTCAAGAATATTTATGGACTTCTGGCAGAATCTTTAGGCTTGCCTTACTTCAAGGCGTTTATTCACCCTTCGAAGCTTGATACCAAACAGTTGTACTACTTTTTGCCTGCCCCGCTGGGGACTGAATCAGGTTTTCAGAATTTGGCAGAACCATACTCTTATCATCTGACCTGAGAGACCACTTACCATACAAACTAATCGGCTTCGTTAGGAAGCTAGGTTTATTTGGTCGAGTGTGAATAGGTGTGAGCCACAATAAGCCTTTGCGGATTTCGGTGGAGTGTCGATTTTGACCCAGTCACTTTTGACCTAACCTAACCTAAAGGCGATGTTTTCTTCTCTTACGAAGTCACCACCTATTGAGTTCGTCTCAATACACGGATATTAAAGATTCTCGAGGCTCCTCAGGGTGGTCCATTGCAAAGTCAAGTTTCTACATTGTTATTTGAACGGGATTCGTCCTGCGTCTTTCACTGCAAGGCAACTAAACAAAACCAGAACCGAAAAAAAGCATTCGTTATTCAACACCGGACAGCGCTGGTGTTTTTTATTAGTATTACTTAATTATAATACATGTCATGCTTACATTTACTGAATAATTTGATACTGACAAATTGGATAGGTTTACTTTTCAGAATTTCAAGTTATGAACATATTGCAACATTAAGGATACCATGTATAAATTCGAGTATATCAAATCAAAACAATTTGACCAACTGAAAATTACAAACTGTTTATTTATAACTGAAATAATAGAAACAAATTCTATGTTCAAGTTACAAGGTTTTCTTTATAATAGATATCACAATTTCACCAGTTGAGTAATGAATGATTCTGGTAAATAAACATAAACATGTTATATTATATCCGTGTTAGGAATAACACGTTAAAGGGTGAGACCTCGTTAGTCCTTAGCTCGCACAAGTTTCTCAACTTCTGAGAGTTGTCGTTCGTATGGGGACCACAGCTGATTAATGGGAAAACAGATTTCAAACAGACAGTTTTTTATATTTGGTAAAACATCATATCACTTGTTATTGAATTTGAACTATATCAACTGGTCATTCGTATCTTTTCTCGGCAACTTCTCATCGAAACTCATGTTATCATCTTAACGGTTTTTTACTACGCACCAAATGGTTGAAGTAAAAATTCTTGTTTTTCCAGTAAAATCCCAGCTAATATATTATATCATACGAGCAGTACGTGCCGTCCACCTACTTTGTTCCATCCTCATAACCCTTATAATGAAAACCTTATTCTCGAGACCGTTAAGGGACATCGTAATGTTTCAAACAGGTCCCATAAGAGCCCTACATTTCGTTATTGGACAGTAAATCAAGATATTTGGGATGATTTGGAAGAAAAGAACGTTATATATTCTTGAAATAGTGTGTCGGACTTGCAATTTGCCAAATTCTCAAAGTTTGAAAAACGTGATCAGGCATTTTCTTACGTAGAATGTGTTAACATAAAAATATAATTTTAACCAACATGCTGTATCAAGTGATATTACATATTTTGGTTTTCATTTGATCAGTATTTGGAACCTGATACAAGATTCAAATGTTTTTTTAATATTGAAATGCATGCATTAGTAGAAGTTCAACGGATTAAGCCAACTGATTATTTTTCTTTTCCTCAATTTGAGCTACTTCACACCATTTATATCCTCTTTGTGAGTAGGTGATACGCGAATTCTCTTTTTGGTGCTAACTCCGATGATAGTTCGCTAAATCGGAAGGAGCTGATCGGATTTGGGAGTGCCAACACCACGTACTACGCGAAATCTTTTTACATCTTAAGAGAGGCAAGTGTTCGCTTCTCAAAGAGGATTTTCTTGGCGAGATTGGGTTAGAGACGTCGCTCCGTTTTCTCTCTGACATACGACTGACTCATCAGCACGTACGTTCCACAACAAACACGTCGTGTAGCTGAATCAACGAAGAAAACTCATCATCATCCTGTCTTTATTTTTCATGAGACTGATTTGTTTGCGAAAAAAAATGGATTTGGACTCGTAAATGAGTTTATTCGAAACACGTGTATACGGTTTGCAATTTTCGGAGTGCTTTGTCCATGAATTTTTCCTATTAATGATCAAATCCACCAGTAAACCATATTTGATAAAAGTTGATCAGAATTAAAAATCACTTGAGCATATTCTCCATAGATCTAGATTTATTTATATTTCAAATTGTAGAAGGTTAATAACTGCAAATGATTGTACTTGTTTTGAAACTAAAATGATGAGAACCACACAAAATGTGTTCAAAAACGCCAGTCATCTCTGGAAGGTTTCTTGAACATAGTAGACTATACTTTTGCGGTTTGAGTGCATTCAGTTCCATGTTTGATGTCAGTCTCCATAAATTTACTTGCTTTTGTTATGTTACATTAGTCGGCTGCCTTTTCATTTGTGGTAAGGTACTGTGAATCATCTGCTGCTTGGATTTCTATTCATAACATTTCTTTACACTTGCTTGCTTTCAGCGTGAATAATAATTGATGAACAGTTTTCGGTTTATATTAATTTTAATAAGCCGAATAAAGCGTACTTGATGATGCTGGCGAGCAATTATTTATAATAAATTCAAAACTTTAACTACATCCATGAACGGTTTTACATTGAGAAAAAAAAAACAGTTCATCAGGTTCATTGGCTAATTTGGAAATTTGTTCTACTGGAAAATCATTTATGACAACACATACATTTTGCGTGTTAGTTGTAATAAATAATTGAAAATTAGTCGTTTATGTACGACTATATTAAAATAGTTTCTAATAAGCGTTATTACAATTACTCATTATTCACAGTGGTCAAAGAGAAATTGAGAATTATGTTTAAATATATGTTTTAGGAGAGTAAAAGTAAATCGGAGTAAAGTAAATCTAGTAATAATGGTGGTATCGAACATACATAAATATATAGAATATTCAGGAAAATTAAAAATTTCCTGTTTAAGTGAACAGTTGAACAAAATTGTAATTTTGTTCATTAAATTACAATTATTATTATTACGTAGAGCAATAAATTTTCCTCATAATGGTCATAATTCAATTTTGAACATGATCGACCTGTAGAAACGGTTTATTACTTTTTCGTTGAAATTCTTGACATTGCAGAATTGTATGCATTGTCCGTCGTATCTGCCGAACCATCTCTGAATAAATGTTTCTATAAATAGAGCTTGAATTGACCCCGGCCTGAATTAACCTCTCTTCTCAAATGAAATTGACTAGAGTGTGTTTTACACGGAATTCCTCCCACGGTAAGCTAATAAACGGCTGATTTCGATATCCTTTCACGCTAACATAGCAACGGGACTGAGTAATCTGGTTAATGAATGAACGGGGAAATTGCAAGAGCAAGGTAAGACGATAAAAAAAATTGGGAAAAAACCAAAGCTATGATAATTGAACACGTTAATTAGGCTTCCTAATGTTCTCTTTCAACGAGCTCCGAGAACCGTTATTTGCTTACAGAAATCCACTTTTGCATTTGGCTGACTTTCAGTTTCTCCATTTCGGCGAAGAAGTAGAAACAGAGATCGTGAAATAATGCAAATGAAATGAACTGTATTTACACAACGGCGGATTTGTACATTCTGATTATTCTGAATGCCAAGCATATATGGTAAATGGTAAAGTACTAGGTATTTTACGTGTCTTGGGTTCTAAACACTCGTCACCACCCTCGAAACCGTTTTAAAATAAAGTAATATTATTAAATTTTAACTTCAAATACACCGCAGAAAATATTTCATTAATAATGAATTTGGAAAACATAAGAATGTTCATCTTCAGAATGGGAATAAGAGTTTCATTTTATGTTGGACGATTACAATTTTAAGTATAGGTAAAACACAATGATAGAAATATGAATGTAGTGAAAAATAAAAGCTCTAGTTAGAGGCACCTGTTGCAAATGAATTTAATTACTGCCGTATATTAATTCACATACGAATTCATAATCTGGTAAAAATATCTATTGCATTACATGAGTAAGTATTGACAGTGACAATATCCCCTACTGAGATGTCATTTAAGAATCGACATAAAATTGTGGTAGTAGTTCAGAGGAGTAAATTAGTAGTTTGAAATTTTTATTTACTTTTATCTATGGACAACAAAAATATTGGTGACCATATTCACGAAGTGAACAATGTCAACACAATTTCTGTACAAATTCCGGTCCTGAGAAGGAAAATTTTCGTTAGTACAATCTTCATTCAACAAAATACGGAAGATAGCATAATTAGTATGAAGTACTCCCAAACGAGGTATTACAACTGAATTTATGTCTACAAAGTAATAAAGCACCGTAACTATGATCCTGCAGTATACGTGACTCAAAACAATGTTAATGATGGCTCGCATGTCAGGAACACCTCATGCTCTTGTCGTTGTTACTTATAGTATATCAACAGCAAAATCGAAAGATGTTTCGAGATATCGTAGGTGAATTTGATTGCGACAATGCATATAGGTTTTTAATATGCTGAATATTTATTCTGGCAATTAGTATACGATTTTACTTCATATACCTTTTTCATAGAAACCGATTAATTGTTATTTTCATCTGGAGTAATAAAGCTTCATTAATTGTTCAAATGTTATATACCTAGTTTTTACCCCTTTTTAATATATTTTTTTCGTTGCAGGTGAGATTATGATGACATTCAGACCAATAGTACTTCATAACGTGAGTATTAAAAGTTTTTAGAGGCGATTTCAATCAATTTGTTTACAATTTTCTTATAAATATAGTGAGGTATAACTGTTGTATAAGCTTATAATAATGAAGTAATTATCTTGGTTTTTCACAGTTTTTGTTCAATCGAGGACAGCCTGTACTATACTGATGATGCTCAACAGGCTAACACAGTGGTCTACCGGTGGATCTTCGATTGAAATCAAATTGTGGAAAATTGAAATAGTTTGGTTGACTTCATTAACCTTTCTTGATTAAATATTATATATTTTTATCAATTACATTATGATTATCATGGTGTATCTTATTTGGAAGTGAATTAACATGAAGTAATCTGACAAAGCATATTAACTTCACGTCTGGTATAAATAAATGCAATAAGCGGGTATTGTGGGATTTCCTTTAAATGTATTGGCCACATTTACACAACGTAACAATGAACTTTCAAAAGTTTCTATGCAATTCAACTTTTCATAATACTATTAATATGTTTTATTTTTCGTATGAGTTCCGGAAAGAAATGTATTTCTTATAATGCGCTGTTTGGAACCTTTGGTGTAGTAATGAATATTACTGGAGTTTCTTTCCCAACACCAAATCTTTATTTTCAACACCTCGACACGTGTTTCGATCACCAAGTGAACATCTTCAAGAAGGAAGATTAAAACTAGAAACTAACGCGAAGCTAACCCTATTTATGCTATATAGATATCCCATATAGGAATATAAAGCATATAGTATATAGCATAAATAGGGTTAGCTTCGCGTTTGGTTCAAAAATTATCTCAATGGCATGTCACAAATAACTAGAGTGGGGAAATGTTTCTCAAATGAAATTTCAAACAATATAGGCGTACCTCAAGGGAGTGTCTTGGGACCACTGCTGTTTATAATTTACCTGAATGATGTAAATTATATACAAGGTTATGATTTTTTGAATTTATTCGCAGATGACACGTTACTTGCATGATATGGACATGACGCTGTAGAAACAGTGGAGCGCATGAATCGATTGTTGAAAAATAATCTAAAAATTAATACGAATGAAACCAAATCAATGATAATTAGTAAGAAAAATAAACTGAAATCAATTGACTATGAAAAGCTTCAACTCGAAGTGGTGGGAGACAAAATTGAATAAGTGTCAGAATTCAAGTATTTAGGCTTCGTGTTGGATAAATCACTAACACTCAATGCACACTGTGACTATATTTGTAAAAAGATATAAAAAAAAACGATTTTTTTTTCTCCAGGATTTCATCCGAAGTTTCCATGTTTTCGAAAATAACAATATACAGAACCATTATACTGCCCCATTTTGATTATTGTTCCACTCTGCTTTATAATTTAGATAAAAACAATATACAAAAGTTACAGAAACTGCAAAATCGAGGTTTGAGAATCATCTTAAAATGTAATAGATACACTTCCATTCAATGCATGCTGAGTGCCCTCAAGTGGTATGATGTGGCAGATAGACTGTATTACTCAAGTATGATATTTATCTATAAAATAACCAGAAATTTATCACCAAAATATTTTGAATCCTTCATTATGTACAATAATCAAATTCATGACTACAGCACAAGAACCACCAATCAATTCCACATTTCCAGGACAAGAACAAAACAATCTATGAAATCGTTGTTTTTCAAAGGATTGAATGAATTCAACCAATTACCATACCACATTAAAGATTCTGTTACTTTATATTCATTCAAGGCTCAGTTGAAAATATATATATATATATTACATCACGTACTCTATGAATTTCCGGATTTTTTTTAAATTTTTATGTTTCACATCATCGAATTGTTTTATTGGTTCGAGCTTGGTTCTGTAAACATTGTGTTACATCGTGTTACATTGTGATATGTTAAATATTTCATTACCTACCCACTCGAATAATTGTTTTTATGCTCTAGTATAATTGTAATATGGAACTAACTATTCTGAATACTCCTGATTTGTTCTGTGTTAAGGAACACATTTCTATTTCTAGCTTTTTAGCTTCTTGTATTTATATATTATTTGAACGTATTTTATTGTTAGAAGAATTTTTATACTATTTTAATATTTTTTATATACCTTTTTGGACTTGTATTTATATTAGGATTTCATATTTTCAAATAAATAAATAAAATTATATATTAATAATAAAATACTCGTATGTCCATCCGTTTTGTGATAAAATATCCTCCCGTTTCAGTTTGAAATTGAATTGAAAATTTCGGTATTTTATTTTTATTTGAAATGATTTTCGGCAACATATTTTATTAGAATTCAGGTTACGTTATACTTATACTTTTTTTACTCTTCCTCTGTAGATACCTTCCTTGTGATCTGAACGATTTATGTGGATTTGTCGTGTCTCCTTTTCTATATTACTTCACTGTCCTCATAGTGCAGCAGTCATTCATCAAATACATCCATCCCTATTTGCATCAACTTTCGTATATAATAATTTATTTTGATATTTTCCGAAACGAATATATAATTCTCAGTTCTTTCCTCTTGAGAAAATCATTTATTCATTTCATCTTTCTCTTCATCTACAATTCAAATGTTTATTTCATGTATTTCAAAAGAGAAGTTTAATTTGTTTCAATTTGGTCATTCTATGTCTGCTCTTATTATTGTTCTACGTGTGGCAAAAAGTAAACATGAGTTATACTATTTGAAAGATGATAAAAACACTTTCAATATTGTAATTGAAGTATTCACATGAATCGATTTTATTTCTTATTACCAAGGTTAACATAATCTAAGAGATTTCAGAAATTCGATTTTTCTACAAAAATGGCTACGACAGTTCAAATAAATATGGGTGCAGATCTTATGTGTTCATAGTGTTCATAAATTATAACTTAAATCTAACTTGCCTTTTCAGAAATTACTTCATTCATGCGAGATAATCAAAGTGTCATACAATTTTTTTAGAACAATTCAACACATTTAGTTACATTCAAAAACAACAATCTTTACAATTTATAGGCAGGGGTTCAATTTTTTATGAACAATTATTAAATTTTAAATTAATTTGTTGTTATTATTTTTCCAAAATATTGAAATTTACTTCAATTGCCATTTAATTCAATAGTCTCATTAGTAAATTATCATATGAACCAAAAATCAGACAAACGGAGACTGGAGTGAAGTGTCCAGTCGGAAGAGAAACATTAACTAATGGACTTGATTACCTAAATTTGATTACAAAAAATATTGGTGAAATATCGATAGGCAGCATCAATCATTTTGAGTAAAAGAGGCCAGGAATGAGAAAGAAACTGAATATATGAATATATATATATATATATATATATATATATATATATATATATATATATATATATATATATATATATATATGATGTGTTGACAACATCATATATGATATATATGATGTTGTCGACGTTTCGCCATCATCTCAGATGGCATTATCAAGACGAGTTACTGCTTCGCTTCGAGAGGTGTAACTGATGTTAGGTTCTTCTTGTGGTATATGTGATATAAAAACAGTTTCTTTTCTATATTATGCATATTATATGCATATAAACCTTCCTCGTGAATCATTCTATCTATTAAAAAAACTACATCAAACTCCGTTGCGTAGTTTTGAAGATATAAGCACACATAAAAAACTAAACACAAAAATAAGCACAACTAAAAAAGAAGAATTAAAAATGAATAGCTGAAAATAACAATAATATTAAGCAAAATAAACCTGAAATGAAATAATAGTGAAATAAAATACAATCGTCTTCGGGTGATGACATCATCCGAAGACCATTGTAGATACTAACAATCGAAACGTCGTGAACTAACGTGACTTGGAATCTCTCAACTTTTTATTTTCTTTTTTCATTATTTTATTTTCATTTATTTTTATTCAATTGTTCTATTTTTACTTGTATTTTATTTCACTATTATTTCATTTCAGGTTTATTTTGCTTAATATAATTGTTATTTTCAGCTATTCATTTTTAATTTTTTTTTTAGTTGTTTCAGGGATTTCAAATCATTTTATATAGTAGACAATGGAAGTCCGAACTAGTGAAATTCATCATGTAAAATTGTCAATCACCTTCATACAAATAATCCACTTTTACTTATCATGACAAAATAGCTGTATATTCAAAAATTAGAAAAATTGAGAAAATGTTGGAATTTTCATCAACCAAAAACAAGCTCTTCTACTACTCTATACATACTATGTTATTTCACAGCTTCGCCGACAGATTGAAGAAGTATGCACTAAGTACACGCAATGGCAGCATAATGAAAGACTTCGGTAAAATTATCCAGAAATACACAGTATTTGAAGTAGATCCGTTTGTTTTCTGATATTTCTTGAATAAGTATTTCATCCATTCTCCGAAAGACATAATCGGCGAATATAAAGTGTTGTCAACCGGATTGAGAATAATAGAATGCCAAACTTATAAATCATATTTTCCTTACAAACTCAAATCCATCCCACACATACTCCCATTTACTTCTTCGAACGCATGGAGGAAAACAAACCAAAGGAGGAGAGAGAATTCACAAAGGAAGACGAAGCGGTTTGCCAGGTTCGAACTGCTGCCTGAAGGCAAAAAACATAATCCAGTTATTATAATAAACTCAGCCAGTTTTCCTTCGAGGACAATCAGATCGACACCTTTTTATTTAAAGTTCTCTGCCGGGAAAGTTGGGGAAAATTTGCTTTGCTCGCGACTCCAAACAACTCCATTCCGGTCTTATTGAACTCGAAGAAAGTTTGTGTTGAAACAAGTACCGTTGTTATAAATGTATTTCCGGATTTCACTTGTGACCGGGCGAGTTTTTAAACGTTAAACCGTTTCATTTAGGGTCAAATTTAGTAATTGAAGTTCGACTCCCTTTCTGTTTACAGATTGATCTGATACACATTTAGTTTTGATGACAATACAATTTAATAAATTCTATATCATTGTGAATCTTAGATGGCTGCAGCTACAAAATGGCGGACTACATATTTTTCCCAACTACCTCAATATGGGTATCAAATGATAAGACTTAACTAGTAGAATAGTAGTATACTTTGAAAAGAAAAAAAATTATTTATTGAAAAAAATATAATAATGATGTAGATAATGTACTAATAGCTAAAAAACAATTCAGAAGATCCTAAGTAGCACTTTCCTCAGCAATCTACGGTATTGATCAGATAAAAAAATAATAAATTCATTGGGCGTAGCGTAACCTGAGTAAATATGTAAATACTACGCGTAACCTGAGTAAATATATAAATACTTCGCACAAAGATTTTATAATTTTTTTTATCTGATCACCACCGTAGATTGTTGAGAAGAGTGGTGTGATGATTGCTACCTAGAACCTTCCGAATTATTTTTTAGCTTTTAGTGCATTATCAATAAAATCGTTCAACATACATTTTTTTACTTATTTTATTTGTGTTTTTCATCTGTTTTCCATCGCAGCGGTCGAAAAGAACAAATTAGATGTGTGTATGGATTAGTTGTTACTGAGGTATGAACCATCTAGGTAATAGTGTCAAAGATGTTTGGTGCTCGGAAGCAGAAGAGAGACTGGTGGGATTGATATTTGAAATGTTTCGTTTTTGCGCAAGTCATCATGGTACTTGATACATAAGCATCATATTATTCGAAATGAATATTTTTTCATCAAAGTATCACTTTCTAGCAAAAACTTGATTCAATAGGAAAAAGTAACCTCTTGATAGCTCATTTACATTTTATATTGGCACACTTGTTAGCAAAGCTCTTCCTGAGAGCTTCAAATTGTTCTTGTCCTCAATGTTTCAGTCAGTCATTTATTAATTTTTCATTCATGTTTTCTATTTTTTGCAATAATTGTGTATTTCGTCATCGCAGTATACGAACACACCAATGATGATGTCTGCCACAGTAGTAGGCAAAACGTTTGGCGCTCGCGTACATGTATTAGTGTACATGTATACGAGTACCTTTCAAATATATTTCCTCTCTTCTAAAATTTTTATTTCGAAAAAATGATTAGTTTCATTAGGATTGGAACAGTGGATGAGTAAATTCGAAAATAAAAAAAACTATGAACAATATTTCATGCATCCGTCCTGAATATGCAAAAAATTGATACACTCAAGTTTTCGATATTGCCAATTTTGTATTTGCCTTGTAACTGTGGAAACTGAAACTCACCGTGATCAAAGTAGGCTAGATAAATTCCAGAAATGAATTTATTCTACTTCATTCAGGAATTCACGACAAGGAGGCCACTTCATTTCTTGAGAGTATTAAATAAATTAGAAATCATGGTTTTAAGGAAAAAATTAATGTTTAATAATTTCATCTCGCCAAACCATCAGAGTCAAGGAAAAGAAGAAAAAAATCTTATGTGTTATTTTGTGGTTCATTTCAAATAGATACATTTTTGTCAAATCGGATCTCTAATGAGGGTTGAAAATAAACAATCTCTTCTTGATGTTATTTTTTTCAGTTTGCTTACTTTTTCAAGACAATATTATCATTGACACACAGGTTTTATTGGAAATCTTGTTTCATATCTGTTTGATCATTTCTTCACATTGACGAATATTCGATATTTACAGTACGAAAATAATTTTCACCTATGGAAACTTTTCAAGTATATGCAGATTATATTCAAATCATAATTTTACATCTTAGTACTTATCCTGAATATTGTTTTTTTACCATTCGAAAAAAAAGTCTGCCTCAACAGATTGTTTGACAGAAAGAGCCTTTGCTGAAATAAATATCAATGAACGTTATTAAAGCCATTATAACGCATGGAATATTATCGAGAAATATGCTGAACGCGAATCGGGAGGTATTACATCCGCAAATATCAACATTTCATCCGATTTACAGCAATCAAAAGCTGATCGAATTTTTTTGTTTCCGATCGCATGTGTTGTATAATCTGGCAAACACCGCATACATTCGTGCAGAGCACGTCGGCTATTATATTTTTGAACAAAATATCCTAATGAAATATTCAGCGGTGATTGGCGTTACAGTGTTAATGCATCCGTTACCCGACGTTCGAATTGAAGTCATCAGACATCGGTGTGTATATCGCATGACACATGAAATGCGGAAGTTGTGTCATTCTCTGACAACATTAATCCATTCCATATGAATTCAAGCCCCAACATGGATACAGGCATACTGCGAAACGAAGTTGACTGGAATTGGACTTTTTTGAATGGGCGTGTTGAATATTGGCAAATTATCAACAGAAAGGGAAAAAACAATGAAGCTGAATAATCAATGATTCCAAAGTTATAACGTCTCTTGAATATCGCATCCTTCCATTATTTTTTTCGGATTGTGGTTTCCTTCCACAAATAAAATGATAAATGATTCCAATTTTCATAAACCAAACCGTTCGGAAAGTCAGCTGATTGCAACCGTCGCGTCGTATTAAAGCGTTCAAATGCGAAACTGAAATGAATATCCATTGCAGAAAATTTGGAATGATGGAAATTCACCCGCTTATTCATCCACTTTAACATTCTCTCTCTTCATCGGTTCTTTTTTTTTGTAAGTTTTTCTACGGAAAATCTTAGGTTATTCTAAATTCGATTTTCAGCACATTCTGTGTTGTGAACCTCCTCTTCGGAATCACCACTGAGAGATTATAAACTAAACAACGTGTTGCCATTACCTGATTATCAAATGTAAGTTCAGTCTAGTACCGGTCCATTCCAGTACCCTGCGGCTGTCAGTCAAGTTCAATCAGCAATGTTTCTCTCCTTCAAAACATAATTTCTCTCAGTGATAAGCATCTTTCTTTTACTATTTGCAAATAGGTATCCAGAGTAAATTTTATTTTCCATCTGTTTCTCACGCCTTTCTACTTTCCAAACCGTTGATATCTTCAACTTAAACCAACATAGAAGGATCAAATCATTCAAATGAATCAAATTGTTGAATATTTGCTGGTTATTACATCAGCGTTCTATGCAGCCCAATTACTGAAGCAGAATGGTTATTTGACGATTTGTCAATTATTAATTATTACAATTTTTTTAAAGATCTTCGTGATACAACATTTCCAGCAGTATAAAAAAAACTGAGTCACTTCTGAATTATCGACAATTTTGCGAAATTCCAATATACCATTTAGTCTACGCCAATGTTGCCTGGCAGTGGTATACTTTGAATATTATTGGGTTGGTAATGGATCCAGGATACTTACCCATTCCGTAATATCTCATGCTATAGGCTTACAACGTTGATTAGGCAGCCATTATAGCAATTTCAGCCTTGTTATCGACATAATGTACTTAACATGCACCGTATATTAATTTGATAATGCAGTAGAACATGGATGAGGAAATATACATCTATATACACTGTTGAATAATGACAAGCATCAATGTAATCGTTATACTAACTCCGATGAAGATGGCATTTCAAACGTTTCTTCAGATTTCAAAACCATTCTCTTCGAAAAGGTTGCGATGGCAAACATGATTACATCAGTCTGATGAATCATCGTTGGTAAATGTCATTAGATTTTATAATTGAACATCTTGTCTGAAAACAAAATGATTGAATCTACTAGTCACTAATTGCTTGAGGTATATATGGAAATGATTTAATTTCATTATTTCATTTAAAAATCATTAGAAATTGATATATGAATTAAGTGAAATAAAAAGCATTCAAGAATGTCTCAAGAATTTTTTTTGTACTTTTCAACCAATAACCAAGCCCTAAAATATGAACTTTATATTCCTTCATCGATTCTTATGGTACCTACGACTGTTCTACTCGACATTTTCCTCGGTAACAATAACAAAACTAAATGGGGTTCCGTTCCAGGCGCATCTGAAGAAATGCTGCTGATGCAATAAGTCCATTTACTCGAGAATCGTGCAGTTCGAGAAAGTGCATTCAAAAAGTTCGTTTTGAATTCACGGCTTGTCCTTCAATTTCTGCATCGAATCATTGGCCAATTTGATACGTGTTTGAAATTTATAATCTGAGCTATTTGCCGCAACGAACTTTCCTTTGGTAGGCGTTCTTTGCACTTCTCTATGAGAAGGTAACATAATTGAAATGTCTTATAGTTCAAGTGTACACCTATTCGTAGTGGAAGCAGTTTTCTAGCTCTTAGATTTATGAGAACACAATTCATTAGGTATGATAAATTTTGTTTTTGAGAATTAATTGTCCTGATTATGAAGAAAATAAAAAAAGGTTGTGTCGCCCACACAACTACATTTTTAACTTCTTAAATATTTTGAAGTTGGCAACATTATTATGATGTAATGGGATTGGCAATGAAATAAAATGTTCTAAGGTTGGTAATTGTAATAAATTTTACAGCTGTTTTCACTAGGTATAATCTAAATTGATGTAAATATAAACTCAAATCACTGTGTGGTTTCGATTGAAAAATTAACATGGTTAAACGCGATTGTAAAAATTCTCATAACGCTTTTTACTATACAGGGCTTTTCATGATGAGCGTTAATTCGCCGTTTCTGGCAAACTATTCAACGGATCAACTTGAAAATTCCACAGTATGCATAAGTCAGTATGACCTACACGCCTAAAATATTTTAGACGAAGCGGCGTTGTCGCTTCTACTATAAAGTAGCGGCTTCTTTGCTTTTTCAAATGGAACACCCCGTATATAATATCATATTATGATTTATTATCACTTTGTCAACAAATTCATATACTATTTCCCTATACCTATCTATTACCGTATAGAAGATATAAATTAATTTCGATATTTTTTTTACCAAACATGAATTTTTATAAATGCTGATAGTCTTGAACTCTCTTGCACTAAAACGATCAAATTTGAAATGGAGTGGAGTGATGCTATGAGGATCTACACTCCGAGTCATATTTTCATTTGCCTCATACAGGGTCTTCAAAAAAATGCAGATACTTTGATCTCATGAAAAAATTAGTGGAACTCAATTTTTTCAAATGGAACACCCTGTATTTTTCAACATTTTTGAGCTCTACATCCAATTTTAGATTAACTTTAATCAGATAACATTATTTCTATTTTGAACCGTTTTCGAGATAAACTGTTTCAAACGGAAATTGACAAGGTTTCCTTGTTCATCACTCATTTTTGTAAAACAGATTTCGTTTGATGTTTCTCAATTAGTCACAGATAATACAATGAAAAGATAATTATTAAAATACTCCTCAACCATCGAATGAAACTTCTCTTCAAACAATAGTTTTATTAACGCTGAAACACGAACTGAAAATAATAAACCCATAAATTAATGAGTTAATTTAATCGTCAGTGTATTTCAGAATATGTTCAAACACATCTCCACCTCTACTTAAACAAACATGTAATCTCTTCAAAAGATTGTCATGTGTAGCGCTTCTGATCAAGTCTGGAGTCAAACTATTGAAAGCAGTTGTAACTCTCGATTTCATATCTTCCATTGTTGTTATTGGAGTAGAGTAAACCATATTTTTAATGAAACCCCACACGAAATAATCTAATGGATTGCCATCTGGTGTTCTAGGAGGCCAACGAAAAGGTCCATTATTACCAATCCATCTGTCTTCGAAGATTTCGGTTAAAGCTTCGCTGACTGAATGAGAATTATGGGGTGGAGCACCATCCATTTGGTACCATACACGTTCTCTTCCTGGTCTATTATTTAAAATCATTTGAATTCCATTCCTCAGTAAATCTTCATATTTTGATGCATTCAAATTATCATCATAAAACTCGATATAAAAAATTGACTCATTCTTTATGGCACAAAAGACATTGAATTGCCATCTTTCTTGAAAACCCCTTTGGCGGACAACATTTTTTGTGAACTTGGCCTCATCTGTCCATATGATATTGTCAAGGAAATGTTCATCCTCTTGAGTCTTGACAAGTAACCATTCAAAGAATTCCACTCTACGAGGTAAATCAGTCTCTTTCAAATGTTGGACACAGTAGAACTTATAGGGATGCCATTTATGCTTATTATATTAAGAATTCGACAAATTGTCACGTAGGGTATAACCTATCTTCCTTTCAGCCTCGTGCAGAGAAGCATTTGGAAATGCATGAAAGTATCCCAAAACTGTTATACCATTGTCATCATCATCCACTTTAGTCTTCTTACGAATGATTTTTGGACGGAAAACCTACAGTTTTTTAGTAATCGATTTATCACATTATTATTCGGCTTCGGAAGTTGTGGATATCTTTCATGAAATACTCGGCATGTTCTACTTGCAATTCTATTGCACTCACAATAAATTATTAATAAATTCAAGAAATCTTCATTACTGTAACCTAATCTTGACATTATTCTATTATAATTGGTAGCTATCACAATCAGTCAAAACCACCAACGAAAGTCTGACGTTGGTAATGTGTACTGTTGTACGTTAGAGACCAATACCTCAATGTATACAAATTGTAACTTTTTCTAAGGTAGGTACATACCAATTTCGAATTGACTGATCTGAGACAGTTGAAAAACTGGATCAAAAAGAAATATTACTAAGTATAAAAAAATGTTGAATATCCAAAATAAGTGATGAATTCAAAAAAAACGAGCAAGAAAACGACGTCAGTTTCCGTTTGAAACAGCTTATCTCGAAAACGGTTCAAAATAGAAATAGTATTATCTGAACAAAGTTGATCTGAAATTGGATGTAGAGCTCAAAATTGTTGAAATATAGAGGGTGTTCTATTTGAAAAAATTGAGTTCCACTCATTTTTTCATGAGATCAAAGTATCTGCATTTTTTGAAGACCCTGTATGAGGCAAATGAAAATATGACTCGGAGTGTAGATCCTCATAGCATCACTCCACTCCATTTCGAATTTGATCGTTTTAGTGCAAGAGAGTTCAAGACTATCAGCATTCATAAAAATTCATGTTTGGTAAAAAAAATATCGAAATTAATTTATATCTTCTATACGGTAATAGATAGGTATAGGGAAATAGTATATGAATTTGTTGACAAAGTGATAATGAATCATAATATGATATTATATACGGGATGTTCCATTTGAAAAAGCAAAGAAGCCGCTACTTTATAGTAGAATCGACAACGCCGCTTCGTCTAAAATATTTTAGGCGTGTAGGTCATATTGACTTATCCGTTAAATAGTTTGTCAGAAACGGCTAATTAACGCTCATCATGAAAAGCCCTGTATTTGTGGTACAATCGTAATTGTAAAACATCAAAGGAACATTACTGACTTTGTGAAAATTTTACTCTGCATATTTTGGTATAGAAATTATAAATCAAGACAAGTGTTGGGTTCCTCACAAAGTATGTTATGCTTGTGTCGTGGATCTAAGGAAATGGTATGAACAAGAGAAGATAGATTTTGAATTCGCAGTACCCATGAAATGAAGAGAGCAAAAAAATCATTAAAAAGCAATATTAGATGTTAATGGATATAACTTTAATAATAAAAATGTTATTGTTTATCTTAACGTTACATCTGCTGATCGGCCAATAAAACATGCACAAGCAGAGTTGAATGATTTAGTCAGGGATTTGGATAATCTTAGTTGATTAAGTTAATTAGTTAATTAAGTTCGGGATGAACCGCGTCTGGAGTTCTGTATTCGTCGTTTCGGCTCCCATTTTGGAGCCATTTTCTAGAACTTGTAGCTTGACGCCTCAATCTGCCTACTCCCCAGTTCTCGTCACGAGTTCTCTCTAAGGTCTCAATCTGCCTATTCCTTAGATTGAACTGACGTACCGATGTGTGATCGGTGGTATTTATATCGACGGAAGTTACTGAAGCGGAAAGATGGGGGCGGGACTTCGGGTGATTACCATCACCGGACATCCTGATGGGAGGTGAGCATCGGGAAATTAGGGGTTTCCAGGCAGTTGGAAGCCTTCCAACTGCCTGGAACTCGAGGACAACATACTTCTGACCGCGGAAACCTATCCGAACACACACACACACACACACACACATGTATATATATATATATATATATATATATATATATATATATATATATATATATATATATATATATATATATATATATATAAAGGAAAGGATTATTCGGAACAGCACTCAAGAAAAATTATTGGCAAACCGCGGACACGTGTTTCTTGATTTGGCCTATTGGACGCGTGCCCGCGGTTTGCCAATAATTTTTCTAGAGTGCTGTTCCAAATAATCCTTTCCTTTTTGAATCTGGTCAGTAGCACTCATTGATCAAAGACGAAACGGAATGGTTTAAGTTTGACGATAGTCGTGTCACTAAGGGTTCTGGCGTTGTCTTGAATTTATTGGAGCCTCTGGAGACGCCCTACATTTTGTTTTATGGAAGAGAGGACATTGGCAGATCAAGATCTGCAGATGATGTGGTTCTGCAGGTTTTTCCGGGTTTTCTTGCAGCTGAAAAAAGCAAATGCTCCACTGAAATCAATAAAGTCGCCCCGGAGCGCCAATTAATTTTTGTTTTTTCATAATTTCATAATTTGTATTACTTTCTTCTTTGATATATAGGAAACCAATTATTAAACTATGATTTGCTATGCATGTTCCAGCATACAAAAATGCATAAGATTCAGGTAGATTTGTCTAAAAAGTTTCAACACATATTTTTTTTGTTGGGCTGTGTTATCATTAAATACATCATATCGTACCTAGTCAATACGATTCAGCTTCGTGTACATTTTGTTTGACTTATGGATTTTTTCAGATCTAAATACCTTAATACTACAAAAATACAACTTGAAAAGTTATAATTCAGTCAAATCACATGTTAAAAGAATTAACTTGTATATGCACACTTACTTTCAATTGAGGAAGATTTTTCTCTCGTGTGCTAGAAACTGATGAAAAACATGCTTTCGTTAAATATGTTGATTTCAAAATTGTTAAAACTGTCGTTATTTGATTTCAAATGTTATTTTCAAAACTTTATTAAATGTTTTGTTAATAAAGTACTGAAAAATTTCTCACCACCATAGCTTTAGGAGAAACCTATATAAAATGCTTATTAGTCTAGAAGGAAATCTAAAATCTACACATGCGTTTTGGAAATATCGAAATTTCACTCTTCAAGTTTACTACTGATTTTTTTTATGAATTAAAAAAGTTTGATGTGTGTGTACTTGTTTTTTTAGAATATGTTGTTTGTTCTCTCGGCCGTTTACTAGGTTTTTCATGGTATTTAACAAAAAATATTATGGAAAAATCTTACATAGTGAAGAAATTTTTTACTGAATCCATAAATACTCTCTTTTTTTCTAAAAATATATTTCAATTTGTAATTCAGATAACACTTATTCTTGAGTTAGATATATTTTGAGTATTCCCTATTTTCATTTGTTACCTTTATCTTGTTTCTTGTGGGTATTATTGTTGACCTACCTACCAAGGATGTTGAGAATTTCATTTTTGTAAGATCACAAAAAAGTCGAAAACATTGAAAACTGTTCATGGAAATTCTGCATATTGCAATAAATAAAAGAAGGATTTTTTCAAAAATCTCAATTTTTTTTATTCAAAACGACAATGTGATGACCACGTTTCTTTGCTCTTCACTCTTCAAGTTGGAAAACATACAAATGGATTAGTTTTGACCCCCATACATTGACACTCCGTCCAGTGACAAATGTTAGAGGAAATTTGTCATCCAAGAATAAAAAATCAAATTGGATTCTAGTAGGAGCCATTAAGTCATTCAGTTCGTTCAATGAACAATAAATAATTTTTCGTTGTAATCCTTCTGGGAATCTTGACTGTTATAGAGGCAGAGTTGAACCCCTCTCGCAGTTAGTAAATCCCTCAGCAATAAGATAAATCTGATCGATATCATTTATCAGATGTAATGTTTCGACGAGGAAAATTGGAAGCGAAGTAATATTTCTCTCTTTATTTCTCTGGAGTGAAACGACAAACTGCAGGTCTCCATTTTATAATTAAATAAACTGCTGACCACGGAACACAATCAGAGCAGACCGGCCAGGATAATGTATACGACAGATAAACCGAGGAAAAACAAATGATGTTTTGTGTAAATTCTGACTGAATTGAATCTCAAGGAGGACATGGATGGCTGAGAGCAGTTAACGAAATCTGGACGCAACTGTCGCCATTGTGTCCTCCTAACAGGATTCCAGGATTGATTTATCTAATACAAAAGTTCTTTATTGGTTTCGTGATTGTGTTTCGACTTTATCTGGGAAGATAATCAAGAAACAGCGACTTTCGGTATTCACCGTCGTGGCTTCGAGAGAACACATCTCAGAAATATGAGAGATCAAAATGAAAGTGGCAGCGAAAGTTTTGCCCTTTTTTTCGAGATGAGCATCGCACAACACATGGCTGAACATATTAGCTGTACTTGCACGTTTTGAAACTTCCCAAAACATATTATAAGGACTTCAAACTGTAGATTGAGTCATCGAAAAGTTCCGCAGCCGGAGATTTTCGATGTACATTAACGGGAATTTACTAGATTGGCTGGATCACGGCACAGAAACTTTTTACACAACTTTCCGACATCTCGATGTCGATAAATATGGTAATGAACGATCTCGCTCCTCATCCGAGCCAAAGCTCCCTTTTATAGAAAGCTTGTTTATTTTAATGGCGATGTCAGTATGTAACATTGAGAATAGCACAACTCGATGAATACCAAATGCTCGGGATGGGTATCCATTCTTTACGCTTTTTGCTTTTTCGTTTCCTATAATTGTTCGGTGCGTTATTGGAGGCTACATACAAAGCAGATGCCGCGTCAGCCCGAATGATAACATCACACCGCTTCGAAAACGGATTATTCTGCGAGATTAATTGGCGAAGACGACCATTGTTCTAATTTGCTGATAATTATTCACCGTAACGGATACTAATCAAAACAAATCCTTTTAAAATGAATGCCATTATCCGTTTGTCCTGATATGTTAGATTTTTGCAGCATTGTAAGTGGTACTGAAATACGTTTGCTCTATCGTTATTTGCATTCTCTACCATTCTAGTGAATTCAGTTTGACGATTTCTTTTCTTTTGTACTGGCACCTACTTCTTACTCCCCATTTGATTTTTTTATCCAAAATACATGTTAAGTAGTAATTCTTCTTCTTCAATGCACTTTCAAAAATCCACATACACTATATATATGTATATATATATATATATATATATATATATATATATATATATATATATATATATATATATATACACAATTTATTTCGGTCAATTTAATTTATGACATTAAAAATAAAATAAATACAACAATAAATTGGCGCTCCGGGGCGACTTCATATATATATATATATATATATATATATATATATATATATATATATATATATATATATATATATATATATATATATATATATATGAGGAAATTCTTTCAGTTTGTGTCTGAAACAGTTAATTTCTTTGCATGATCTACACATCCTTGTATAGAGTTACTTATTTTCAAATTGATTACATCCTTCCTTTCTTTGGAAGACTCCCTCATCCTTTTTTTGTATCAAGATGGAGTAGTAGAAAGCCAAAAACTATCTTTCCAAAAAAGGATTTAAGTTTTATTGAATCATCGATTTTCAAAGAATATCAAGACTCCCTGTAAACTTTTTTATCACAACTCATTACCTGTAATAACGCATATGTATTTGGATAGCACAGCTGATATAAATCATTTTATCGTTATAACGAAATTAATGTCGTTAAATATGATAACAAGCATCACATGTATTTTATGGACATTACACTGATTGATGTTCAAATAACTCGAATATTAAGCTGAGATTCTTTCATTTGAGCTTCTTTGAAATATAGAGAAGTATTTGGTGATTTTGATATTCAAAAATCGAAATATCTTTCACATTGAAAAATATATTTTCCACTATACATGTAATTTTCTAAAATCACACTTACAGTACCATTATGGAAGTTGACGTTGTCAACTGGGGATAGGGTTGAAAGTTTCACGAAGCATAAGAACGAGATGAAGAGAGTGAGTTATGAAAGTTACGTAATATCTAACGTAAGCTCACTATCTCACCTGAATGCCGTTTCAGTACAGTTTATCATAAACTCCTACACCTTTCCTCGACAGGGCCGGATTAATAGGGATTGAATAGTTCTTTAAGGGCTTTTCATTTTCTTATGTTCATAAAATTAAAATAACAACTCAACAAATTTTTCATGCCCAATCGACGCTATAGGTAGACGTATTTTTGATTCAGGTAAATGCTGAATTACAAATTGTTGAAAGAAGTGAAAACCAAGTTGGTAAAATTCATTTATAAATATCTTACAAAATCTTGTACTTTTCACCACCTTGAATATTCCAAAGGTAGGAGGTGCGGTATATCAATCGAATTCAGACAAAAATTTCGAAATCATCATTCTTAACCTAATTACTGGAGACATATTTATTAAAACGTGATGATATATTGCACAAAAACCAGCTTTCCAAAATTCGAAAAAAAGTATGATTTCACCATGACAACAAAGAAGTGAATTCACTGCTCATATGGTACCTTACTTTTTTTTCAATTTTTTATATTTCATTTCCAGTTTACACGAGGAACTTCTATGGTACTACAAAATGCACATCTCAATGATGTTCTATGTATGGACATACGAACAGCTTCACGTCTTTGTTTATTTTCTCAAAACTTCTAAATTATAATAATAAAATCGACATACTTGTCATCATGCGGTGCTATCAAAAGAATTGACAGGATAATGTATGGAGTTCATATGTCATACCATCCATACGCCATACGCTATGGTTGTTCAGTATCCGCCAAAACCTTTTTTCACTCCAAATACTATATCGCTATACTACACCAACATGTTTCCCTTGTCAAACCAACCAAACAAATGAAGCCTTTGAAACTGATTTTTTTTTTACATTGAACTTATGTATTTGATGATAATGATATTTGTTCGGGAAATCCTAAACGTTTTTTTTCTTTTTTTGGGTAGTCAAATTATTATGGTTACCCAAAAAAATTACACTTCACTTAGAATATATCCTTCTCAAAACGACCTTCAGATAAAATATAATATTGCCTGAATCATTTCTATATTTCAACATCTTTGCCATTTTGAACATAGTGATTCTTAAACATATATATTCGCATCATTCTTATTTATTTATTTTGAGGAACACTTGAAAGATGTATTCATATTAGTAAAAGCGTTTCAGACAATGAAAATAAAACTCCTCACCAGTGATTGTGGTTTGTCGGTCAAACCAAAAAACTCTACTTCTGAGAAATTATTTATACCGATAAACGTAAGTTACCAACGCAAAGGCGATTCTCTGGATAAAAAGCCCGAACGGATATTGCTATATTTTTCTCGCTTTTCATGGCCCATCTGATCTCGGACTCAGAGTCCTGAAGGGAAAAAGACCGCGTAGCCAATTACGGTTGAGTGCAAAGTTTCATCCGATTCCTTTCCTGCGAAACACGTGAACCACTAACGACTTCGACTTGATAAAACTCGTTCTTTCTCTATCGCACCCGTTGGCTTTCTTCCTCACTTCAATATTTCGGGCCATTACAATCAATAAGGCGGCAACTTGTCGCTATAACGTATAACGTATATCGGTTTAGTTTATCGGAAAATGTATGGGATAATGGCAGGCGCGGTCGGGAGCACCCAAAGCCGTGATTCCAAATAAAAAAAGTATCGCGTCTTTCTCGAATAAAAACCCTGCTGAAAATATCCGTTACGTCACGTACCAGTCGACTTATTGGATTTTGTCAATGGCATGTTTCAAAGGAACTTGGTTTGAGCGATATATTACGACTTACATATTCGCAAATTTTAATTAACTTCCTCTGGTTCTCTGTTCCTTGGGGAATAATAGACTCAGATAATTCAAAAAATATATACCAAAGAGCTACTAGTGCCTCGTATTTAGTATTAGATATTACTATGACCCTGTGGTACCCCAAATGCAGCGTGTCTTTCAACTGAAAGTTGAAAGACACGCCAGATGAAGCCATTGTATGGCGAAACACGTGTTGCGTTTTTGTAAAACAATTTAGTGAAAATCTCACAATAAAGTGTTTTTGGAATACGTTAGTTATGGATTTTCATCAAGTATCGGCCGATTCCATCATATATATTTATTCGAACTTCTATCAACTATGAAACGTTATAGAGCCCTTGCCGTGAGGTGGCTGTGTAGCAACAACCAATTTCCTATTGTTGAAATGACTTCACTATTTACATTGATTAAGTTAATCAATTTAATTTTCTAATAGAAAATATCTTTTTCCTGGTGGATTTGATATTCACAATTGGCGTGCTGATATCATTATCCCAAAGAACACGACTCATAGCCGTTGAAGGAGTAATTAATGGATTTTGGAGTTGTGTGCTCCGAGTAGACAATATGACGTATTATAATTTCGGTTTTATAATAGGGAAGGTTCATTAAGGACTCCTATGAATTCCTTTCTATGGATTCCTTTGTTGTTTTTGACGAATGATCTATGGAAATTTACTGAACAGCATTTCGAAACAAAGCTTCCCATTCGACAAGTTTCTTCAACTTGAGTCATAGATGGTTAGAGTACTTATGAAATTAACCCAAACAACATATTTGTTCATTAATTTCTCAATGGTATATTTATCCTTTCATTCGTAACAATTCAATAAAGCTAGCAGTTATTTTCATCTAAGGAAGTATCTAATTCCACTCAAAGTAGAAACGAGCTTTGGTGAAATCACATTCAGTTGGATATGTCTATAATGCTCTATAAAATGAACAATAGTTACGATTGGGTCATATATTAGGACAATATATGTGGCCTTCGTCATTCTCTATAGTTCGCTCATCACAATTTGGTCAACTCAAGTTAGTGCCCCGAAAGTCTCAAAATCACTCGTCTAATGAATATGGATTTTGTAGCACATCATTTGTCCTAGAATGGAAACATAGGCCTACCGCGCTGTGAATTACAATATCAAGATCCGCAAACTAACTTATATGAGAATAGTAGATATAATTGATGATTCAAATATAGAACTCAAACACGATAGGCATAATTGAGTCACTTTCTATGATTGATGTTGATTACAAACTGAAATCCAAAAGCTATCGGTGGCTAAAGCTGTGTAAGATTATTCCAAAACAAATGATGGGTAATATATTTAACCATGCTATTCAATATTCTGAGTAACCTGATATGATTTTGCAACCTTCCTCTAGAAGAAATAATATATTAGGTTATGTAGCGTTCCTGTTTATGTTTGTTTCATTCCGTTTTTTTGGGCTTATGTAATTACTAAGGATTAACGAGGTAAGACCTTGTTAATCCTTAGCTCGCACAAGTTTCGACTTCTGAGGGTTGTCGTTCGTAGGGGTGCGACAGCTGGTTAACGTAAAAACAGATTTTAAACAGATTTTTTTATAGAATAAGCTTTTTCATGAAAAACTTTTTTGTTTTTTACTTTTCTGTGAAAAAATGCGGAAACGCGGGTCTTATATTAATAATGAAAATAATTCAAGTGGTGATGAAGTAGATATTTCAAACGTAATTACGAGAGGCACGAGAAATGAGACTAATCGCTGTTAACGAATTTCGCTATAACTTTGAATGGGGCGAAGAAGAGCTAACAGTTCTCTGGGCCATTCTGCCAGTTTCCCATTATCGTTAAAGATGAAACGTCATACTGAAACGAATCAAAGTGCACATACAACAGTAATAACAATTTCGAGTTTTCCATCGTTTAATTGGGCTTTTGTATGCCGACGAGAGCGACATTAATTTCGAAAATAATTCCCAGGGCGCGTGTACTGCCACGCCAAACAGTTGCCGTTGTCTCTCTTAACGATCATCTTTATGATTCGTGTGAATATGCAATTAACAAGCAGATTCTCATTAGAGAGACAAATGCCGAAATACGAGACAATATTATAGTGCAAATTTAGTTTCGTCGTGTCCCTTCTCTTGCGCTGTATTAACTGTTACTATCAGATGAAATATCAGATTATTCAACTCCCTCAGTCACCATTGAGTTTTTTAATTTTAAATTCAGTGGTCTATATTATGAACCAATAATACGTTCATCCTCGAAATATTACATTCATTTATTACTTTTAATAAAATGTGGAAAGATTATGAACCGAAGAAATGAATAAACGAGGTGCATAATAAGTATTCTACTGAATTGCGGTATACGAAATATGATTATCAAAACGAAAAACATTTATCGTTACTCAATAACCAAAATTTATTTCTTTAGTGAGGGAGGAAGCATTATTTCAAATTTGTTTTTCATCCATTTATATACATTCGGTCCAACAATGTACTAATCCTTAATTCGAGTGTATACTTGTATATACATTCAAATTAAGAAAATTCGAATGTATACTTGTATAGACATTCAAATTAAAAATTATCATTTCTTGCAGGTAGTTTTTTTTACATAGAATTAATCATATGATTGGATCTTAGGTAGTAACTAATATTGTTAGAATAGGTTGATAGACATAGTGTTGAAAATCATGTAATTCAAAAGTAATTTATCACCCCTGCTTTTATATAGCAAAACATGTGCTTGTAAAACTTTCTATAGTGAAAATCTTATAAGTAAACTGTATCAGTAGGTTTCAAAGAGAAAACGGTTCGACAAGACAAACTCTTTAGGAGAGATTAAGGAAGCTACGTTTTCTGAACTATACAGAACTTAATAACTTCTAAGAGAGAAAGATATAGAGAAGTGCCAGTGATACTAGAACCAACATATATAAAGAATAAAAGAAAGGAACAATCTCAATCAAGAAACCAGGCAAAGTGTAAGACTTGCTTGTTTGAGGATAATGGGATCAATGAAAACCACACCGATATCAGCATTAGAGACACTACTAGAGATATCAAGTAAGCTAGAAATTTTGTAATATGTGTGGTAGATAACATTCAATTTGTTTGTGCGCCACAAGACACCGAAATATATTTTCGCGATTATCGACAAACTGTAGAGAGCAGTCATCCTGTGAATGTGTTTGACAGAAGTATATATATCTACCTAATATAAAGACTGCTCGAAAACTAAACAAGAATCGGGAGCTAGAATATAATGCTTTGGTAAAAATTCACTTTACAGCTTGTCGCTCTGTCAATATACACCCACGTTTCAGGCGGAAGTGTATATGAAGAAATGGAAAAGTCATACGGCTTCTAATCAGCACAAAAAATCTGGGCTGGATTTGCCACTAGACCTCCAGGACTAGTGGTGAGTAATATTTTTCTGGATTCACAATTATGGTAGAAGTAGCCGGTGGTGTAGAGATGACCAGCATCTTTCGAAACATATTGCGAATGTATGAAGATGAAGAAACAAAATATCCGCGACCTAGAAGCTTCCAAACTATTGAAACTGGCCCTGATAAAGGAAGCCATGAATATATTCTCCAGTTATCAATGTTTTTTGATATACTGTCATGCCATCAAGATAAGAATTTCTGCGCTAATTTGATTTCACAATAATGTTACATTTTATTCCGAATATACTAAACCTAGCCGAACAATTTCAGCAGCATTTCGATAACAAAATCCACTCACACCTCTTATTAGCGCGAGCGGTAAATTCATAATTGTCCATTTCTCCCGCGAATTGTTTCCATTGCAATTATTTGACGTCGCTTCGTCGAATTCTGGCAGTGTTTCGAAGTGCTCTTCATTATTGTCGATGGCCCTGCGTACGGAGTATCGTTTATTCGGTCGAAAATGCCTAATTTGTTTCTAAACAGCCGGCAGGCAATTTTGTTAGGATCGGGTTTTAAATAGCTTACTCGGCTTGGTGATTTGGCAGCCGTTTGGTCGACATTAAGAGATGGTATGAATGTCACAATGTGACCGACCATTACTTCAATGTTTGTGGGAACGATGCGGCCATCATACTAGAATATCGAACTCGTAATGTTTAAACCCTGCGACGATCATTACTGTTTTACGGTTGATGGGCTAGCGAATCTGGTACGTTTCATGGCAGTTCGGAGATAAAACCGAAAATTTGACAGAGAAAATCCACACCGATTACCAAATACGTACGGTCAAATGAGAGCCTTGAAAAATACTTCAACGTAAATATTTATTCTATGCACCACTGTCGAAATACTTTTGATGCCTCACGTTTTGACAACTAAATTAGTATTTATAGTTTTTCCCAGACTATTTTTATATAGAACAAAGTAACCTTACACTTTCATAGTGAAAATCATTAGATTCAATAATCAGTTATTAAATATTCAACGAAAGTCATTTTTTGTGGAGGAAAAAAATCAGTTTTTTTATCGACCTTTTTTGGGTAATTGTAACCTTCCACAATCTGAAAAAATATTGTGGAAGGTAACAATTACCCAAAAAAGGCCGATAAAAAACAGTTATTGAAGTAATTATTCAGGAACTCAAGCTCGAAATATTTGTGTCTACTCCAAACTAAATTATGTCTAAAATTAAAAGCAATCCTTCAGTCTCATCTCAATATGAACCACAAAGAGTCAATACTCATATTAGCAAATATTATTGATTCACAACGAAATATTATTTATTAAAGTCATTCATAATCGTCTACCAGTAATAAGTCAATCAACTGGGCATCAAGGAAAGTAAATTTTAATTAAGCTTGAGTCGCGTTTTTGGTTGATATTTTGGGAATTGCTCTCTCACTATTTTTGCAAATAAAGTATATTGGTATAGCATCCGAAAAATCTGTCATTATTTCAATGGAGTTTGCTGTTCCTAGTTTTGGTTTTCATACGAACAGCAATCCGCGAAGACTTGTGTTAGTCGAGAATTAACGACGTGTCACTTTATAACATACATACTTCGATTCTCATAAAAATTATTACTAGTCTTCACGAAAAATAACTTTTAAGTGCTGGTGTGGTCGTCGTGAGCTTTTGTTCTCTATATACAAAATAATATCAGTGAACTGAAGAGTTCGAATTGAAGTTCCCGCATTTTCAAAAGGCCTATACCGCCAACGAAAAGCAAATGATCGAGTGCCGAAATTACAGGAATGGAAAGACGTTCTCCCGCTGAAGAGTACGTAAAAAGAAGATGGGAACTCGTTATGAAATGGGCGAGCAGGCGAGGAAGTACTCAATGGAGATTTAGCTGGTTCGATTGACTTTAACATTCATTTGGATCGGCGTTAATAATAAATTGGCACTTAACGTCAACGCTTCCACTTTCTCCACGTATCCGCGGACCGAGCCCGAATCAGTTACTTCCGCTCTATTATCTAAGCTTCATAAATTCGGTTCGAAGGGTATTGCTAATCAACTTTAATAAACTTGGTAAATCTGGTATTAGGGCGCTTTCGTATTTTCATCATCCCATTTTTCTTGCAAAAGGAATGTTCTTTCTTGTGCGTACGTTGCCGAAAGATGATATTAAACAGAAAGTTTGTCATAGCGGATTTTATTCAATGACAAAAATCGGGAATATCAGTTGCTTTTTTACTGAATATATTTTCTACCATACTTCTTCTTCTTCTTCTTCTACCATAATCTTACAAAAAAGGGGAACAACGGATTAAGTGGTCATGTTGAAACTAATACAGTCATACATGAAATTGAAAATACTACGTTGAAAAAAAGTTTTTCTAATAATTTGGGTACCGATTCATTTTTCGATATATAAAATATCTATCAATATATAAAATGTACTCGTATTCAAGATAAGTAGACCCAGCAAGGAAAAATCGGAAACCGTGAGAGATACAAATTCAGTTCAATTATGTTGCCCATTATAGATTTTTTGAAATTCACTAATTGAAAGATTTTGGTGATCATATCAAAGAAATTGCCACCATTCAAGAGTTATTTATACTGGCTTATTTGTTTTTGCGGTCCATGTGAAAAAAATAATTGATGATGAATTCTCGGTTTTCAAACATCTAATTCAAAATCTGTCAACGCCATCTTGTACAGTTTGAAGAGTGGTAATGAAAATGTGTTATTTGTTTTTAAATATCTCCTCAAATAAGTTCAGAAAAAATGTAAAGGGTGAGTTTAAGTTATTTTCTATCTAAATGGAATTACCTGAATTTTAGAACTTCTTTTGAATAAACTCTAGGATGGGCACATTTTTCCTTATTTAACCGCTTTCCTCCTTAACTTGCACACATTTGTAATCTCATTTCACTTATAAAAAACTACTTATTTGTAGTAAATGCAGTAAAATGTTCAATGATCCATCAATTTTACATGAAAATATAATAGAATACCTTGACATGGACCATCACACAGTATGTACTTTTACATATTCCAGTCCTATAAACTCTATTTGAAGGTGATTGACAATGTTTGGTGGTACATTTCATTAGTTCTGACTTCCATTGTCTAATATGATATATAAATTGATTTGAAATCCCTGAAAGAATCTCTAAAAAATTAAAAAGATTAGCTGTAAAATAACAAATATATTAAGCAAGGTGATAACTGTTGTCACCCGAAGACGATTGTGGATACTAACAATCGAAACGTCGTGAAGTAACTTGGTTTGGAATATTTTTAATTTTCAATTTTCATTTCTTGTTAACAATTTTTTTTTAATTTTCATATCTTGTTAATATTTAAATTTTTTTATTTTTGTTTGCTGCTTGTATTTTATTTCATTGTAGTTTCATGTTTTTTGCTTACTTTAATTGTTATTTTTCAGCAAATTTTTTAAATTTTTTACAGATTCTTTTAAGAATTGCAAATCAATGTATATATCATATTAGAAAATGGAAGTCTAAACTAATGAAATTGCTATAAACTCTACCTAAATTTTGAAATTGTGTTATACCTATGTGAAGGACCTTTGAATTCCTGACGTTTTCATCTAGAGCCTGCAGTAGTTACCCAGTTCTTTCAGTAATTTTTTTCAAAATATTGTTTATATTCTCGAAATGTTTGATATTTTCGAAAAGAGTAATATAATTAAAAGATGAACTAGTTTATTTTAAACAACGATAAAAATAAAATAAAAACAACAATAAAAATTAATTGGCGCTCCGGGGCGACTTCATTGTTTCCAGTGGCGCATTTGCTTTTTCAGCTGCAGGAAAACCCGGAAAAATATGCAGCACCGCATCATCTGAAGATCTTGATCTAACAATGTCCTCTCTCTTATAAAACAAAATGTAGGGTGTGTCTCCAGAGGCTCCAATAAATTCAATGCATCGCCAGAACACTTCGTGACACGACTATCGTCAAACTTAAACCAGTCCGTTTCTTCTTCGACCAAGGCGTAATAATGACCAAATTCAACGCCAGAACCACAGTGGACAATGACTGCATGAATATTATAATAGTGGTCTGCTAGGTTGAAATGTTCATCTATTTCGAACCTTCCAAAAAGTTTCTTGCTTCCGTTAGAGGTTGAGTCTTGTTTGAAAATCATCAGTGTTATTATTAGATTGACTGGTGCCTCAGCTATACTTGTTTCCTTATAACAGTCAGTTAGTTTGGCGCATGTTTGACAATACAGTCGATCATCACCTCTTGAAAATTCCATTTTCAGATTATTTAACAATAAGCTTTGCACGGACTGGTTATTAGTCATATTAGGAAAAGCTAGATGAAGTTCCAAAAATTCACATAAGTTTTCGGTACTTCTTGAATATTTACTACAAAGTAAACAAGTGAGGATTTTTCCAGCAAAAGATTTACAAACACAAGACGAGATGGGCTGTACGGAATCATTCAGTCCAGATCGGTCAGGAGTATTGATTTTGCTATTGTTTTGCTCACGAAGAGTATTCAACAAGAACCCCAAGAATTCGGAACAATGCTCTGGTTGTCCTAACGAGTATCTAGTGGACTTCAAAGACTCCAGGAAATTTATAGAAATAATCATGAACTGATGGGTTTGACCGCATTAAAATGTGTTTTTGAAAAATTTGTCTGAAATATGTTTTTCCATTAACCAGCTGCCGCCCTCTCTAAACGACAACCCTCAAAAGTCGACACTTGTGCGTGCTAAGTATTAACGAGGTCTTACCTTTAAACCTGCGATTCGTTACACTGCTTGGACGATAAGCAATGAAAATCAATCATCCGGTAACCCGGCTCGAACCATCGTTTCACCTGACGATCGATTAAATGAATGGAACGCACCACTCACGCCAACCCAACCGGCTACCGTCCCTCATTCAACTTTAATTTTTATTAGATAAACTTACCAAACCGTCTATCCAAAATCCATTTCAGACATGCACTCAAAACTCTACTGTTTTGTAGTTCGATCAAAATCAGTTTATTTGATATATAATTGCTCTGAATTTTGACACTGCAAAAAAAACTATAAGTACCTATCTAGATATCTTCTTTTTATACTTTCAGTATTCTAACAACAGTCGTTTCTATGTCTGTATGTGAATGGGATAATCTGTTGAGCTAATTTTGTTAATTCATCATGTGATAAATTTCTATAGAGAATAAACAATATGAATTTGGTCCAAATTCACGACAAACATATATCTGCGTAATATCTATTATTCAAGTTTTATTCAAACTTGCCCTACCCATAATACTGGCGACTCCGCCAGTAATTAATTCCATCAGAGTGCAACATCAAAGATTATTAAGTGCTAGTTATTCCAGAAATCAGTTGTAAACATACATTGCTTTTGCCCTGATCGACCTAATAAAAGCAAGATTACCTTGGCATCGGAGGGGTATATTCATTAAAAACTCATAACAGCAACCAGCGTAAGTGTGCAGACGACGTCGATGATATCGGTTGTCGGCGCCACGAGACGTTATCACGCCAATCATTGACTTGCTGGGCTTTCGACGCTCTGGCGTCTGAACTGCCACTATAAGTACGCGAACGGACGTAAACGAACTTTTCCAATTCCTGAATTACCGATGTATCTGCAGAAGAAATCATGTAGGTACCTACGTCATGAACGCGGCGAACATTATTTTTATTTAGTTTTTCGAGTCTTCATTCGAATGGGTTTGAGTATGTTCGCGCCCGGTCAAAAATAAACCAAATGACAAAGTGGAATTGAGCTCTTTAGAAAATGGTCATAGCACACGTATAAGGAAGGTTCAGTTTTGGACGCTTCGATAAATTGAATTCATTGAAAATAAGGCTCTTTCTCTTCATATTATGTTCAACTCTTTACTCAACTGTTGACACCGCGAGCTATACCAGAAAGCTGCACTTTTGGTTCGCTTTTATATACATTATACAAACTTTCGAATCATTATCCTACTGCACTTATTATTTATTTACCGATGGTGATTTGAATAACGAAAACCTATCAAAACTTGTAACTATCAAACACACATTTTTTAAAGTATCGATGCTTCAAAGTCATGCGCTATTTCATTAGGAAACAACATCCAGACAATGAAGGCTAACAATTGAAAACAAATCTGTATAAATAATGAAGTAATTACTTTCAGAGATCAGATAATGAAACCTTGGTTTGACATGTCACTTCAGCGTTGAATACAGCTAACGCATCTCTGCGTTAGCTGACCATTTCAGAGACCATTTCAGGGGCTGGTTGAATATCTTCAGTCATCATCCACTATATTCGCTCGTCTTTGCTCGATATTCGTAATATCTTGATAAAAAAATATCGTTTGACTCACCAATGATGAACACTAGTGAAAAAATTTCTCTCTTAGTTTAGATTTATTTTTCCAGTTATATAAGTATTCATCAGTTATACGGGTTATTGATTAGGGTTAGAGCATGGTAAATTATATGGAATGATTTATTGTATCTTTTTTTCATAGGGGAATGTGAAAGAATCGGTCAACTAACCTTACACTATTCCTTTACTTTTGTTCACATCAATTAACAGATTAAAAATACAAGAGTAGAAAATCATATAAACATTTTGGTCCATACTGTGGTTGTAGGTTAGGAGTGGTGAATATTGAAAAATTCATTCGAATTTTATTCTAATCATTATTTTTTAGTATACGAGTTTTAGAGTCTTGTTGAATGTGCATATATTTAGAACATTTTCAACTATTCTGCAGCAAACAAAATTATTGTATTATCCTGGTTTGAATTTGAATCATTCCATCATATACCGTTCATACATTAACCTTTTTTCTATAGCGATCTTTCCCTGCCCGACTTTAATCGATGGTTCAGCTCAGAAAAAATTTTATCCTTGGATCGAAGGAATTCGTTAAATTTATGCAGTATCGCTGGAGGATGGCGATGTACGTGTTAAGATTCCAGCACTGTACCCTTGTTTTGTCACTAAATTACACGGGAGACAGTAATCTCCTTAGACAGCTACTAATTTACTGCTTTCTTCCTTGCTCACCTTACACCGCCATTTATAGCGCAATTAGTGATTTGGGGTTTTGTTCTCTAACATTTAGCAACAAAAAAGAGTTTATCGGTTAACGAGGCGGCCATTGTCGATAATCGGTTTAGTCAATTAGGGCGCATGTAACGTACAAACCGAATAAATTCAAGGTGACTTTGCAGCTTTGTGCTTTAATGAACAAGGTTTTTATCGAGGTCAGCATATAAATATTTTTGATTGATGAATATTTACATTACATTTCGCCAGAATACGTATCCACGTAAATAACAAACTATGTTTTCTATCCTTCTTTTCTTTGTATTTCTTGCTTCTCATTAGCTTCTTTTCATTTGTTATTCTAGCTCTTTTAGCAACACCTTTTTTTCTATTTTCTTGTTTTCCATTCTTGGAACCACACTCCAAAACAGTGTGTCTACAAGTTGTGGTGTGTGGGAGTTAAATGTGTTTTGAAGTCTCCTTCTTGAAGTCTCCTTCAAATCTTCTGTAGAGGATAGTATATTTCCAGCTTTTCTTCAAAACGAACTGGTGGTGTCATCAGTACCACACCGTCAGTGGCCATGGAGATCCTTCTAGATCTACCTCCTCTCCACATTTTTCTGGAGAGAGGCTAGATACACTGCATATAGACTTGTGCATGTCAATTGCATAAACTAATTTAATGCAGAGTGCAAAAGACTCTTGATTGACACTGGAAATCACAGCATTCTGGAAATGACCTCTGACTTCAAGCCTCCAACTGTCAACTATGGACTTCCTTATAAAATACTGTAGAGAGGAGTGGATCCTCTGGGAGAAGAAAATATTAACGGCAGATAGTTGTTGGTTCACATATGGATCAAAAACACCTTCCGGTTCTGGTGCAGATGTGTTCAGTCGCAGACCCAGGACAGAGACATCAACCTGCCTAGGAACCTATGTGACTGTATTTCAAGCGAAAATTTACGCTATTGAATTGTGTGTGGTGAGATTGGAAGAATCCAACCTCATACACAAGTCAATAAAAATATTCTCGGACAGTCAAGATTTGTTGGAAGCTCTTGGCTCCTACCAAGCAAATTGCCAAAAACGACTCTCCTCGATAGAAAGACTTAACAGATTGCCTCTGGTCTGGATTCTTGGCCATAATGGCCTGAAAGGCAATGAGGCCGCTTTCTCCCTTGTCAAGGAGGGTGCTGCAAGCAGCTTCATTGGACCAGAACCTGTTATTGGCATCGCTTTAGGCTTTGACAAACAAAGAGTAACACCTGGATGGCAAGAAGATTTATGGACTTCTGGCATAATATTTCAGGATTGGCTCACGCCAAGGCGTTTATTCACCCTTCGGAGCTTGATACCAAACAGTTGTTGGGCTACAGTAGGGATGAACTACGATGTCTAACAGGCCTTCTTACAGGTCACTGTCATTTGAATTATCATATGCAGATACTCGGACTGCCGGAAGCCAGTGTGTGTCGCCTCTGTTTGAAAAATGATGAAACAGCAGAGCACATACTTCGTTCCTGCCCCGCTGGGGACCGAATCAGGTGTTTAGAGTTCGACAGAGCCGTACGCTTACCATCTGACCTGAAAGACCACTCACATACAAACTAATCGGCTTCGTTGAAAAGCTGGGTTTATTTGTTCGAGTGTGAATAGGTGTGAGCCACAATAAACCCTTGTGGGAGGCAGTGGGGGTTCGAATAGACCCACTCACTTTGGACCTAATCAAACCTTACCTCCTTTCTGCTTTTTTTTCCGTTTCATTTCTTGATCTATTACTTTTTTCCTTTTCACTTCTTGTTCATCAGTTTACACTTATTTATTTTCCTTCCGTAAACTCTATGATATCTGTTGTATCTGCAATATCTGCGAATCTTTCTCCTCAGTACCGCTGTTGTCACCAATATTACGCCTCCTTGAGTTTTTGACAATCGCAACACTTCTAATGAAAACACTTTCTACACAATTTAGGGTATTATCCTCAAGATATTTTTATTATGATTTTGGTACTTTGTTCAAATCTCTCAGAATAGTCAACTACCTCCAATGAGGCAGAAGTCTAGAAATTTGTGCGGTACGTATCCTCACTAATTGTTTTATTCATTATAACCATCTGATGATGAAATTAAAATAAAATACTTCTGTTCGTCAACCTAATGAATTGAAAAGTTTTACTGAAATATAAATCTTATAAAATTAATATACATTTTCAAGAAATGAAATTGAATAATTCAATATGTTTATTATTTTAAAATTTGCATCGCTACCTGTAGAGATAACGTGTAATCAATAGCACATCTCAATGATGTAGTAATATAGTTCATCTTCTGATGACGCCCACATTGTTGGTTAAACAAATGTCAGGAAGAATATTTCAGTTCTGGTGTATAAAAGTGGTGTTTATTTTGTATTGTTTCCTGAAGATACTTCGATATTCGTTCGCATCATCTGTATCATTTATCAGATTCACTTTCTAGTTTTATTTGTGTTTCAGGAACTTATTATTGTTCACTTACGCTGTCATCTATTCGTCAATGAATCACTCAACATTAATTCATTCCACTTGGAAATATGTAAATACATTTTCAATTTCCACAAACGTCATTTGATTTAATAGTGTCTCGACGCCGAACAGAAGCTATAATTTTAAAATGTGAGTCGTAATAATATGAGGTGGCGCCACATCTCAGATGAAAGTCGCGTGGCACCGTCGTAGCGTCGTTTCTATGGCGACGCTATATCGATTGGATAAGAGGCGGAAGCGTCGCCAGTCGGTCGCGTCTTGCCACCGCAAACCATGTGACCTTGCTACCACCGACCGAGACAAATAGTCTTTGATTTGTAACTTGGCCAAAACGGCCTCTGCCAAAATGTTACTCGGATCTTTCATTGAGATTATGCTTGTCAAGGTCAATGCTGATTTATCATGTTCCTATGCTTTTATTCTGAAGGTAGTCGAATTTATTCACTTTGATTTATTGGTTGGATCGAATACGGAAAATGATACTCATCGTGAATAGAAAATAGTCTTCTCCAAGTACCGAATTTAACTGTCTGACTTTAATAAAGGTGAACGAAGTTGAATAAGTAATCAGTAATATGGGTGTGAAGTTATTCACATCCACAAAGTAAACTGAGAAAAAAATATCGCATTATTATTTTTTCATTTACGTACTCTGCACACCTACCATTTTTCAATATGATACGCTTATTGACTGAATTAGTAAAAAAAAAGAGCCGTCCTAGTTTATTAAACTGTCTGAAGGGGTGAAAATAGAGTGGAAATATTTTAAAAAATCGTTACATGAAAAATAGACTTTGTACACCTACAAAATTGAGATATGTTTTTCCTGATGATTTAATCGACAGAAAAAACTTCACGTCATAGTTTTCCAGGCCGTCTGAGGGGGTGAAAATAGGATGGAAAGTTGAAAAAATCGTATCTTCGAAAATTGAATGTGTACATCTACAAGTTTGAGATGCGGTCTTTGTTTCTGGGGAACATCTGCGCTAGCTGACAAAGTGTTTAAAGCGCAGAAAAAAATTATCAGATCTATAGCAGGAGTCTCTTCGAAACAAAATTGTAAAGAACTCTTCATAAAATACAAAATTTTAACCTTACCCTCACTCTTCATCGTTGAGTTGTGTATATATATATTTGAAAACAAAAATAACTTTCTTATAAATTTTAATTATCACTCTAGGACAACAAGACAATGTTCCAAATATGAGGTTGGAAAGAATTCCCCAAGTATACTTGGTTTAAAAATTTTCAACAACTTACCAGATGACATAAAAAAATGCAAAAGAATAAACATATTCAAGTCGAATTTGAAACGTTTTTTGATAAATAATTGCTTTTACAGCCTTTCAGAAATTTTCGAACAGTTTTCACCGCTTTAACTGGTACTATGTTCTTCATGGTTTCTATTTTTATTAATATTTTTATTATGTTGATGTTCTGTTGTTGTTACTTGTTTGTTGTTGTTTGACTTTGATAATAGAACTACCTCGAAAGACAGCACGCATTTTTTGTTGCCTTTCTTCATTTTATTTATCTTATTTTAGTATCTGAATGTTGGCATGTAACACAGTACCTAAATGTAGTTATATAAGCTTGACGATTACCATACAATGTAATTTTTGTCTAAAAGGGAATAAAGTATTATTATTATTATTATATGTTATATCTGTTGATCTATTCGACAGAAAAAAATTTCACGTCATAGTTTTCCAGACCGTCTGAGGGGGTGAACACGGGGTGAAAAGATCAAAAAATGTCTCAACATGAAAAATCGACTTTGTACACCTACAAATTTGAGATATGTTATTCCTGATGATCTATTCAACTGAAAAAACTCCACGTTATAGTTTTCCAGGCTGTCTGAAGGGGTAAAAATGTGGTGGAAACTTGTAAAAATCATATTTTCAATAAATTGACACCCGATTTGACAGAAAAACTTCACGTTATAGTTTTCCGGGCCGTCTGAGGGGGTGAAAATGGGGTGGAAACTTGAAAAAATCATATATTTAAAAATTAAGTTTGTACACCTACAAGATTGAGATATGTTATTACTGACACCCGATTTGACGAGAAAAACTTCACGTTATAGTTTTCCAGGCCGTCTGAGGGGGTTAAAATGGGGTGGAAAGTTGAAAAAATCGTATCTTCGAAAATTGAATGTATACACCTACAAGTTTGAGGTATGTTTTTCATTATGATCTATTCGACAGAAAAGAACTTCACGTCATAGTTTACCAAGCCGTCTGAGGGGGTATAAATTTCAAAAAAATCATATATTTGACAATCGAATTTGAACAACTACAAGATTGAGATTCTCCTGATGATCGATTCAACAAATAAAAACAACGTGTCAGAATTTTTCAGTTTTGAGAAGACTGGAAACTTTTGCATCATATTAATTGTTTAATGTAATGAATTGATAAATGCTAGTGTGATGTATGTAGGACTAGATACTTCGGAAACAGTCTGACAACGCTGCAAAGTCAGTATCTTTCAGATGCTCTATATGAATACATATCTGATTGAACTGTAGAAATAAATAGCCTCAAAGAAACATATCAGCCTCTTGATTTTCATAAACCATTAAACCAAAGCAAAGGAGAACATTAGAGTTAGAGTAAAAGTATGTTTTTGAAAATATTTTACACTATTTATCAATTATAATAATTGCAACAGTCTTGTAGGTGTACAAACTCAATTTTGAAATATATGATTTTTTCAAGTTTCCACCCCATTTTCATCCCCTCAGACGGCCTGGAAAACTATAACGTGAAGTTTTTCTCGTCAAATCGGGTGTCAGGAATAACTTATCTCAATCTTGTAGGCACACAAATTCAATTTTTGAATATATGATTTTTTCAAGTTTCCACCCCATTTTCACCCCCTCAGACGGCCTGGAAAACTATAACGTGAAGTTTTCTCGTCAAATCGGGTGTCAGGAATAACATATCTCAATCTTGTAGGTGTACAATTTTTAAATATATGATTTTTTCAAGTTTCCACCACATTTTTACCCCCTCAGACGGCCTGGGAAACTGTAACGTGAAGTTTTTTCTGTCGAGTAGATCATCAAAAAAAAAATCTGTTTAAAATCTGTTTTTCCGTTAATCAGCTGCCGCCCCCATACGAACGACAACTCTCAGAAGTTAAGAAACTTGTGCGAGCTAAGGACTAACGACGTCTTACCTTTTAACGTGTGATTCCTAACACGGTAAACATATCAATAACATATCAATTTTGTAGGTGTACAAAGTCGATTTTTAATGTTACGATTTTTTAAAATATTTCCACCCTATTTTCACCCCTTCTGACAGTTTAATAAACTAGGACGGTTCTGTTTTTTACTAATTCAGTCAATTAGCGTATCATATTAAAAAATGGTAGGTGTGCAGAGTCGGTAAATGAAAAAATAATAATGCGATATTTTTTCTCAGTGTACTTTGTGGATGTAGATAACTTCACACCCGTATCAGTAATTGAGAGAAAAAATCTAGAAAACATTTATTGTTATTTGAATAAATATTTTTAAAAAAAGTTTACCTTCATTGCATATATACATTTCAATGAGTGAAATCTACAGAAAGCACTGAAAAATAAATTTGATAATAATGAATGTTTTGAATTATTGAAATTCATTATTTGCATAGTGATTTATGAGAAAATCCTCATAATCAGATATGTATATTGGGGAGTGGAGCAAGTATAGAACCTTGGAGTACTCTGTAACGTCTTAGTAAATGTCTAAAAGTATTGATATTTCGATGAACATATTGTGAACAATTTTTTGTGTAATTGTCAACGAGTAATATTGGAATGTTATCGAAAGCGAAATTTTGTAATTTTTTATGTAGAATCGTAGGATCCAAGGTATCGAAAGCTTTACTAAAATTAAGTGACAGTTAAGATGACAATTTGTTTCACATCTATAGCATAACGAAAGTGAATGAATCCTGTCTAGTTAGTTAGTATTATGTTGACTGCATTGGTTCATTTTGTTCACATATAATCAATCAGATGCAATTGAATTTCTATTCCATCAAAACATTTTCAATTTATAATACCCTTCAATCACAATATCGTGAATCGATAAACTTACAATTCTCAACGTCCTGAAACAAACGATGATATGATTGTGAGTCACTCTAAATTTTTTATTCTCTAAATTTAGTGGTATTAAGTGTGAGTGATCTAAATATCATTCGTTCAGCTTTTTATGTATTTCATATAATCCTCCGTTTTCAGAACGCAAGAAAGAGTTCAACTAATTGCTGCTACTATAGTTGTAAATGTTCTTCTGCTTTCTATTTGAAGCAATTATTTTACTCCTTCTCATTTCTGTCTACATTGGAGTGTCTTTTACATTTTGTTGTTGCTTAAATATCATCCGAAAGCTCTGGAAACTTTTTTCCAAGTTTAACCGCAAAATAAAAAAGTTTGTTCATAAATAAGTTCGTGCTGTGGTTATATTAAAATTGTTTGTCGCAGACTCGGTTTTCTATGTCAATTTTTATTTGCTATTAATACGTTTTTGTTGCTTGACTCTGTCTTGAAATTTAATTAAAAAAGTTAGCCTATCACGCTATTCTGGTAAGTCTTTCGTACGCGAGAAAAGGAAAACATTGATATGCCATTTCCATGACAAATGTAAGAGGGGGGAGTTGTTTGGAAAAATACTCTAATTGGCCATTTTCCCACTTCATTGGAACTACTCCAGAACGCTAATGGCTCAACTTTAGGGTCGAACGATTTTTCATCTTAACGATCTTTAACTTAAATTGTAACTAACACTCAAGTCCGTTGAAGTAATGTAGTAAATCGACTTCACTAGAGTTTTTGTGTTTCTCCCGGATGATTTCTCACAAACAACTAAATATTATTCTAATAAATTGATGGATGTAGCTGTTACTACGTGGTAGGAAATCATAATGAAGAAAAGAAAATTGAAAGAAACTCTATGTTTTTTACCACTTTTATTTGTAACTAACGTTACTGCAGTTTCATCCTATTTAATGTATAAGTTTGAAAATGTCCTTATAGGATGAAACTGCAGTAACGTTAGTTAAAAATAAAAGTTGTAAAAAACATAGAAAGTTTCGAATATTATTCTGTTAATTTTTCCGTAGGGCGCAAAGAATATGCGCTTTTGAAGGAATTTGATGTTACCATAGTGATAATTTCAACTTCAGATTGATTGAAACAGAAAAATGTGAATATATACTGTATTGAAATTTGATTTGTCAGATTTTGAAATAAGAATTGTCAGATTGAAAGTTTTTGATATCTTCTGCATTTTCGTAAAGTTATTAGTCTTTATAAACAGTTTATTCCATTTGTATGCTTTTTGATACATATTCTTCACCGGGTAGGTGCTGTTTTACGAATTCTTTATAATATACAGATTAACAAAATGAAAAAAAGATTATAATGGTGTGAACATATGTGAACGCCATGGCTTACGATCATAGTACACTGTACAACGTCTCAAAAAAGAAAATAGTGCGTAAATGTATAGAATAGTATTTTCAATCGTTTAAGTTTCAAGATTGTTGAGAGACTCGAGAAAACTGTGACTGTTGATAAATGAATATTTTTAGCAGAAATTAAAATAAGTTTCTCAGTTTTCTTTAAAAAAACTGTCTGAAAATAATATTAATTGGAGTCAAGAAGAAAGTGATGTGGATCTTTCAATTATACACTCAACTACAGCAACTTCCATAATGTAGTTGTTGTCGAAAAGGATATTAATGTATGAGTGGAACTTGTGGATTTAGCATTTGATTATAAAGAAGTGTTTGTCAAACAATAATGCTTTACAACGGTTTCACTCGACAAAAATCATGTTAATGAAATAGGTATCTTAATATAACAACAAATTATCTCTACTCCATTGATGATACATTCACTGGATTAATAGATCTGCTTTTCATAATGAAAGGAAACAATTTTTTGCCTTCTACTTCTCCATCTTGATACAAAAAATGTGGGAATCCTCCAAAGAAAGGAAGGAAGCAATCGATTTCAAAAATTAACTTAGACAAAGATGTGTAGAAGTAACTTTCAGACACAAACTGGAAGAAAAAACTAATTCAAAAAACTATTTTCATATAAACATTGAATTACACGAAAGAAAAATCTTTTCGAAATATTTTTATATGAATGCTTGATTATACGAACAATACTTTCCGCTATTCCGTTTGTATTCCAAACATTTGTAATAAAATCGAATCAGATATCATGCACAGGATCCCCACACAATATAATTAATGAATGGAGTGAAATTTCACATGGAATACTGTCATCCTCACTGCTAGACATCCGATATTTCGCCGTAAGACACTTGCCTTACCGGCTCTTCAGTAGCAAATACGAATATCATTATAAGAAAAACACTCAATTCGTTCATAACATTACGACTTTTTGTCATGGAATGAGTTGAATCCACCCATGGTATTTTGGCAGTACGTAAATAACATTCATTCGCTTATTTGATTAAATCCCAGTCATAGGAATCTTGTTTAAGTTGAAAAGATTTATTTTTAGGAGATATTTTTAGGAGAAAGAATGTTTTTGGCCTTCTACTTCTCCATCTTGATACACAAAATGTGGGAATCTTCCAAAGAAAAGGAGGGTATAGCAATCAATTTTAAAAATCAACTCTTTCGCAAAAATTATTCTCTTCTAAAAATATATCCTTTCAATTTAAAAAGGATAAAGGTTTCATTGAAAGTTTCAATGATTATGAGAAGTTATGTGCATCACCCGAAATTTGTTTGGTTGCGGAAGTGAAAATGTACTTTTAAATGAAGGGATTAGTTGTATCCTCACAGTTTATAGTGCTAAAACTGCCAAAAACTTGAAAGTGAACTGCGATACAAACATTTTAAAGCATCAGCTTCAAAGAACAAGAGCATAAAGTATTTTCAGACACACCAAATTGACAATTTTTTCTTGAATTATCAGATCAGCAGGTAGGTACTTGACAAGAATCAAATTGAATTATTGTTAGACCATTTGCTAAGTCGCATTATATTCACCTGAAAACAGAGGTTTAGGCATTAACAATGATTAACTTATATCCCTGTCGAGTATTTGACTGCTGGTTTTGTCATACAGGATTAAATTGGTAATCTTGTATATCTGAAAACATTATATATACAGCTCAGTTCGTTACGTCCGATGAGGATGCAGCGAAATATCAATAATATGAAGTTGAAGAATGAGGTTGACAAAAATATAACTACTCGAAATCATTCAAATGACGCAATTTGCATGTCTTTCAAAATGTTTTCTTCAGAAAAATATATTCTTCCAATCAATCATAAATAACCTCAGCCACAGAGGATGAAAGTGAAAGTAACTTTTTTTGGCAATAATTCCACCAACTTTTGTTGGTGGAATTATTGCATTGATTCTATACATCGCCTAAGATTTTAATTTTTTGATATTTTCTTTCATGATTTGCTTATTATCGGCAACTAAAGTATTTCAGGTTAATAATATGTTAATGCAGTTTTTCTGAGGAAAACAAAACCTTTGTTGAACTATTGCTTCTTCTTCATCATACAGTGCAGACACAAATAGTTACCAGCTGTCTTGACTTTTGAAAAAACAAGATATCAAGGTTAGACAAAATTTACGTAAAGAGTTATCATTTTTAGTACTTTTTGATAAGAAAGACAATAGTGGATAGGCAAACGTGGTCTATTAGATTGGCTTCTATATTATCTGATATGACTCCCTTTAATCTTTTGGGGGGATTCGTGACATCGTATACGTTACACAATCGCGGTCTATTTCAGAGCTCATGCATAGAATAAGTGGTGCTCATTTCGAAATTACCCCAGAATAAGGCCCTTCGAAATTGCTAGTCTTACGGAGGTTGAATTACACAGCATTCATTTTTTTCGCAATTCATACACATATATAATAAAAACATATTGGAAAGAAAATAAATATCATTCATGGCCAACATTTCACAACTGAAAGAGCATTGTTATAAAATATCAGTTTCAACTATTGCATCCATCCCGAAGAAAGTACTTATTTTCAACACCTTTTCATTTGACGGTTGATATAATATTTTCCTAACCATAAGTAAACTTTATCGCACAATTGAGTGTATCCGATTAAAATCACAGAGCGGTGGCCTTTCCAAGTTTTTATGATTTCAGTGTAAACACTGTTGGTGAATTTGTCGAGATAATGAACAAACGATAATGAGGAGCAGATTATTGGACGATAATGTCTGATGGACGTATGCATAACTGCTAAACAGGTTATAATATGAAAATCAATACCAAATTCCCCACACAACGTACAAATCCAGATTTATCGATGTTCGCCATATTATGTGGAATGAGATTATATGTACGTCACAAACGGGGGAATATTTATACCGGAAGTTTTATTTTAAATGCTAATTCAGACGGGGATTCGCTCTAAACATGCACATGCATAAGGATGTTGTCAAAATAAAACAGAATGTATTAGTGTAATATATAAATAAGCATATTAATAACATGGGTTCAATAACGTAATCATAACTGCATCTTGTATTTGTGTTGAATATTTCTATCAGATTTTTTTAATCGAATGCAATATGTACCCACAAGTTCATAATCAATTTGATTTTTTGCATACTTTCTGTCTGGATTTTTATCTCCATTCCACAATGGAAAGAAGTTTGTCTCCATCGAGAAATGTAATCAATTACTCTATCAAATACAAATAAATTCAGTTCTAATGAAGTTTTGGTTTAGTTTTTGAAAAAAGTAACTTATTTGATTTATATGAAATTTTGGTGTCTTGTCAAACATTTTTTATAATTTCTAAATTTTCACTGTGATTTGTAAGTTTCGCCAAACTCAACTTTTGGCACGATTTTGATCTTTTGGAAAAGTTTGGTCTGAAAAAAAGATGAGTTCCATTTATAAAAAGTATTGAAACTATCCAACTGATTTTGATTCATTTTTTTAGTAGATAGAGTGATTCAAGAGAAAGGTTCTGATTCAAATTCAAAATATTTATTGGTGATAAAACACAAAAGTGTTAAAACAAGTCATTTCAAGTTTTACATAAACAAGTACAAAAATAATAGGTACAAAAAAGCTTGGAAAAGGAGATAAAAAGTCACATTAAGAGTCTGACAGTCATTAAAATTAGGTCAAAATTTGTATAATTGAGTTGTTCAGAAATGTAAGAGTACCATTGAAAAACTCATTGACATCATAAAAGGCATATTATAAAATAAAATGTTTGGGTATATATGTATACATAATACATAATATAGTACAGAAACACTGATATTTTTTCAGGTTTTTAATGTGATGTCGTAATTAAACACATTTTTTGCGTTTACATTGCAAACGCTGGCTGAACCCTACGAGATAGATCGAAAAGTGTACTACAGTATTGTAACCTTAAAAAGGTCCACACTTTACAGAAAAGTTCGCTATGGTATATGTCTATCTCTTAGGGTATCCCACAATAACCATTTTGTATCCTCGGGAAATAATGGCTTATTTACGAAGAGATTTTAAGCAATACAGCAATAATTCCTATCCAATTGAGTACCTTAAATACATTGTACATTCAGCATAGGTCAATATCACCCTCCACAGCATTGAATTTAAATGAATATTCTCGAAGATTTTACAGATTCAAAATACTAGGACATAACGGTTGGGCGGTACCGGCCGGCAGTGCCTGCGTATAAATTGCGCGTCGAAGGCCGCGTTATGCCCTACAACACTTTATCATGAGCAGCGATCGCACGCGTTTTTATATAGATATATTTAGTATCAGCATTGCACCCATGTGAGCCGTGGTCGTTAGTGAAAAATAAGATACATATGTTTTGAATGAAAACTAGAAAGATAGCTAGAGAAAACTGCAACGATTGTTGTTCCATGTCTTGTGATAGGCTCATTTCGGTTATTATTCATTTGTAGTTCTAATTTATCTTGGAGAAAGTTTACCAAGAAATGTCCATGTTCGATCACGAAATTAACATTGAAATCTCCTAACTCTTCAGAGCTTACTCGACTATAAATGTGTGCTCGCACCTCTCTCGCTCTCTTTCTCTTGCGCCTATACTAATATACGAAACGTAAGCGTCTCTTTCTATCTTCAGTAACTTATACCTCCCTCTCAACTTCCGTTCGCCTCGCCCGATCACACTTTTTGTAACGCTCTCGTCACGCACTCACCAACTACTTCCCAAGTCAAGCGCCCTTGAAGAAATTTTACTAGTTTTACTTCAACTAAGCAAATGGTATAATCTAACATTCATCACTAACTTGAACTGTAGTATCCCAATAATACGTGTAATTGAAACCTCCAAAAATATAGAGAATTTCCATATGAATAAATTTATGAAAAAATTGGACAAATTGAATACTCAACCTCACATATTCTACAGTTAAGCCATGTTATCGAAAGTGACCAAGCAAGCACATCTTAATAGTATGTTTCCAAAAACACTTCTTAATTGGAAAATAAGAAAATCATAGCCAGAAGCGATAAAACAAGTTTTTGAACGTTAATAAGAATAAACTGGATTTAACGACTTCCTTACCGAAGCCCACATAATAATCACAGACAACCGCATTGTATTGTGTTTTTTCGTGTTCACCTCCTGAACAATCGTTTCCTGATAACGTACGTCATTGACAGAGGGTAAATTGCATGTCGAACCGATGGTTCTATATTGTCTTCGTGACCTAATTTAATGCCTCGTTGCTGCCATTTTCTCTTCTCATTCAAATGCACAGCAACCACACTCAAACAAGTGAGTTATGCAAATAAGGAACGAAAAAGAATGTTTTGGAGAATCTTCGATGCAAGTTAATCAGTGCAAGTAAAGAAATTATTGACGTGAGTTTCTGTTATTTGTATTTCAATAGTTTGAATAGTTTTTGTATGACCTGAAAGATGAAAATATTATTAACTGGGAGTGGATCAAAAATTGAATAACTTGATCAACACTAGCCCATAGAGTTCAAACCCAATCAGCAAGACAGCTCAGAAAGGAGCATCGGAAAACGTTCAACTCTTGCGGCTAGGGGAGAATAATCATTTGAGTCTTCTTCAGTACTTAGGTTCAACATATCACCTGACTATTAGCTTCTTCAAATTAGGTTTATTGAAGCCAAATGGTTTATCTTGAAATGTCAGGTGGTGTTTTAGGGATAAATAGTGAAGAAAGTTTAGAAAAATAGAACATAAACAATTGTGGATTTGATGTTTTCAGTGGAATAGTTTGAATTTTTATATTCATCATTATTATTTTTGAAGATCTTTTCCCTTCAACAAGAAATCGTCAGATATTCTCTACCACTAACTCATCGACCCTTCTGGTGGTTGTATACTGTATGAGCAAAATTCAATTTAGTCAATGATCAGTTCCATAATGCAGGTCCCTCTACAAGTATAATCTTCTCGAAGCACGGAAACACATTCTCTAGTAGCATATGGCGAGGACGCAGTCATCCTTCCTGTAACATCCGTGTTTTCGTGTCGATAAGAGCGTGAAAGAAGCCAAAAGCACGAGTCGAGGGATTCGCCAGAGTATCGTCAAAGCTTATTCTGTTCCGCTGATTACAGATTCTCTCGTAGAGATTAGTCGCTCAATTTTGTGAAAGCGTAGTGTATATACATATCTCGAGAAGACCGATCACGATGCCGAAAAGCCACTTATACATTCACTCGGATGATACCGTACAAAGCGATGCGCTCTCACTCTCTTCGTTCTTGAGGTTTACACAATACTACGTGGGGGTGTGCAGTCTCGCACTTCAAATTGACGGTATTAATATTGGAGCATAACACTTCATTAAACCGGATCGATTTTATTTCGAATCTGTTTGTTTTTCGCACTGAAGTGAAGTTTCAGTGGGAAAATCTACCGGCCGAGTGGGTACTTGACTTCAATTGCTGGAAGATATTCAAATTGGGAAATGAAAATGTTATAGTACTTCATCCAGCAGGCAGTTTGGAAAAAGAAAAAACAGGACCGAATATTTTGTTTTAGTATAGCGTTCCTGTGAATATCTGTTTCAATTCCATAATGATGATTGGACTACAAACTGAATGGTAAAAAGAGATTTTCATGTAATTCAGCATTTTTGATGCATTTTTTCTATTAGTTTATATCTGAAAGAAATTTGCATGACGTAAGAACACGTCTGAGGAAACTATTATATAGCGAAACATGTGTTACGGTTTTGAAAAGTATGTAGTGAAAATCTGTCAATAGATTTGCTTGAATGCGTTATAGATTTTCATCAAGTATCGCCAAATTCCAGTACAAATAATATGTTTGTTACTGAATCTATCTGTTTGATCAAAAAAATTGATAGCCACATAACTATAAATTCTAATTGAAATTAAGAAATGCATAAGTATATGTCTGATTGAAACAATAATATTGATAGAGAAGACATAAATTAAAAAGAAACAGAAAGAAGTTAAAATGTCATAAAGAACATAAAAAGTAATGGGAAAATATATCTAGGAACACACATGGAGAAATGTTTATAAGAAAACCATCTAAATAGAGAAATGCTTCGGCTGTGAATAATTGAAGGGATAACTTTTAGAAGTCATCCGAATAAAATGACAGACACTCATCTTCCGAAGACGATTGTGGGTACTAACAATCGGAACGTGGTTTGAAACCTTTTTTAATTTATTTTTTATTAATTTTTTGCTCATTTTGAGCAAATTGATTGATTTTATTTTTCAGTTCATTTTTACTTTGTGGTCTCATTTTGTATCTTGATTATTTTATTCGTTTTATTGTAATTTTCACCTCACATTTTATTACTTGTGATGCACTGTTTGGAACTTTTTGTGTAGTATTCAATATTACTGGAATTTTATCCCAACACCAAACCGTTATTTTTAACACCTCGACAGGTGTTTCAATCACCAAGTGATCATCTTCGAGCGGGAGATTAAACGTTTAATCTTTCTTTTGATTAAACTCCAGTAATAGTCACATTTTATTGTTTAATATAAGTGATATTTTAGTCTTCATTCTAATTTTATCTGTTCTTTCAAATGCCAACTAATAAAATTCACCATGAAATATTGTCAACCACTTTCAAACAGATACAAACCTTTATATTTTAAGCAAATTTTTGGCAGATCACAAAAGGCAAGTAGTCTATGGAAATCCACAATACTTCAAAAAAATCTATGTGAAATCTATTCAAAATCTGTTTTCCCTTAACCAGCTGTCCTCTTATGAACGACAACCCGCAGAAGTAGAAACTTGTGTAAGCTGTCTTTCCTTTTAACGTGCCAATGAAACATCCAATGAAAGATCCATACGTACTCGTATAGAGAACAAGATTGTTAGAGTAGGTGTCATGAAAAGACTCGGAAAAAAGCAAAATGAGTCCGTCAGACTGATTTGGGAGAAATAGAGACAATTCAGACGGCCACCAAGCGCAACGCAAACAAACGCTCAACAGTTAAACTAGTAAGTTCATAGAAAAATAAAAAGGAACACCGTCTGTGTTCATTATTTTTATTTCAAAAAATATATAAATGTCTGTATCACTGAATATTGTTGAGTACAAATTATAACCAATAATTAGTTTATGAAGAACCTCGTTCGGCTGAATCAACTTCTATATGTTCCATGGTTGATAACGTGAAATAGAGACCTTTCGATGGCTGAGTTCTATCCCTTCAAAGTTCTGTTTGACCACTTCTCTCATACCAATTCCTATGTGTTGCTTTCATTCATGCCAGTTTCAATTCGTTATGTAAAAATATCGTTCGGAAAAATCTGAAATTCGTACTTTAAATTGATTATTGGTTCGATATTCTGGTGGCATATTGAAAAATTCTGGAATTCATTCAGGCAAACTACACAAATACTGGATTATTTGAAGTATTCCTCGAATAAAATTCATATGCATCGTGGTGTATTGTCAACAAAAATATAATTGCATTTTTAGTAAAGATTTGGCATTGACTATTGAACTCGATTAATCTCTATTTGATTGGCAAAACATTATTGTGTAATGTACCTGTCGAAATATAATTTTCTTAATTATCCATCTTTATACAAAAAAAACTTCGTAAAAAAGGATGTTTCCCAAATTTTTTGTATGAATATGAAGAAGTTAAAAGCCAAAAAAAATTGCATCCCAATAATCAAGCTCTTTCAAAAAATACTCCTTTCAATGTAATACAAATTACTTCTCGGTGCACGTTTATTCGACAAAGTTGACATCACCAGGAAATTAGCAGCAGGTATAAACATGGAAAAAAATTACGAATTTTGTGAACCGTATGTTAACATTCGCCAATTATTAGTGTTAGTACTTCTATGACAAAAATATTTGAATTGATTGATAGATGCGTTTTATTATTCAATATCACAATAATATTGTCTATTCAAAGTCAGCTTTGCTTATGAAAATAATATCAAAGATTCACAAAAAATATACGAAAAGCAACTTCCTGTCGCGTTTCAGTAGATCTCTTGAAATGCCTTCAATCAAACTTCCGAAAGAAAACATTTAAATTTTAATCCCGAAATTCCCATCTCAATATAAGTCGAGTTACTGTATTTATTTTAGTTCCTCTCAAAGGAATAGAATGTATTATAAATTTCAACATTCACCCTAAGAAAACGTACGAGTTTTAAATGGTGGAGAGGTTTCACTTTTACTCGCTTAGATACAGCACTCGAACTGGTGCATATTGTATTGGAGTTCAAGTCTATTTCTCCGCTTTTATACCATTTAAACGATAATAAAGGCTCTCTGGTGACAAATGGTTTTGGGGTTGACTAACAACTGCGTTCTGTCGAACCATTTTGTAATCGTCACACATGGAGAGGTGATGGTTACGCGTAGATCAAGAGCACGATGACAATGTATTGCTTTCATTTCGAAAATATACCTATTATGTTAACGTCCTTTGTTTGACATTTATTATTTGTCGTATGTTTTAATGCTTCAACACCTGGATTGCTACAATACATGTTTTCTTGATACCTTGTGGGCGATATCTCAAAATAATGAAAAGTCATTATAAACGTTTAGTTTCCAACATTAGTGCATATGTATTGTGTTTTGTTACCAATCTATACTTATAAATGAGAAAGTCACTCGTTTGACACTCACTCATTCATCTCCGTACTGGTAAGTCCTAAGAAGCTAAAATTTGGTATAGGTGCTTGAATATAGAGAATAAAGATAATAACTTTTGTCTAATTTCTACTAAGTTTATTTTTTAAGACCGGTCGTAACAAATAATAAACTTAATAGAAATTAGACAGAAGTTACTTTCTTTATTTTATATTCAGTATGAATTTCTACAAAATAAATAGGTCATCAATCGAACAAGTCAAATATAGGCGCTTCTTAGGTTTTAGAAGCGTATAAAAGTTACTTTTTCGTCGCTATTTCTCCATACTGCTATAATTTTGGAGTCTTAAATTTTGTATGTAGGTTTATTTTATGTTGTAGATGTGCAATAAGGAAGGATTTTTAAATATTGCAACTGGGAATCCCCCTGGGGATAAAAGGGACGCGTTTACATATAAAAACTACCTTTCCATTACTATTTCTTCGTACCACTTTATTTTCGGAGGTTGAAATTTTTTATGAAGTTTCGTTTTATGTTTTAGATGTGCAATAAAAAAGAAGTTTTAATATATTCCAACTAGGGGGCCAGCCACGGGGAAAAGGCACGTTTATAAAATAAAGTTACCGTTTCATTACTGTTTCTCCTTACCGCTATATTTTTAGAGGCTGAAATTTTGTATGTTGGTTCGCTTTATGTTGTTAGATGTGCAATAAGAAAGGATTTTTAAATATTGCAAATGGGAATCTCCTTAGGGATAAAATGGGCGCGTTTACATATGAAAACTACCTTTCTCCATATCGCTATATTTTCGGAGGCTGAAATTTTGTATGAAGTTTCGTTTTATGTTTTAAATGTGTAACAGAAAAGGATTTTTAAAATATTCCAACAAGGGAGCCAGCCGCGAGGGAAAAGGCACGTTCATAAAATAAAGTTATCTTTTCGTTACTGTTTCTCCGTACCGTCATATCTTTGGAGGCTGAAATTTTATATGTTGGTTCGCTTTACGTTGTAGATATGCAATAAGAAAGGATTTTTAAATATTCCAACTAGGGCTCCAGCCGCGGGGGAAAAAGGCGCGTCCATAAAACAAAATTATCTTTTCATCACTGTTTCTACATGCGCTTAAATTTCCGGTGGGTGAATTTATGTTCAGTATCAGCATTACACCCGTGCGGAGCCGGACGGTTCGCTAGTTGAATTAAGAAGCATCACGTTGTCTGAAAATGTCAGAGTACAAAAGTATGTTACGATAATTTTATAGAGGATAAAAAATATAAAATGATAATGAAATTTGTACCAACCTAATCGCCCTTCCGATAAGTTAATTTGAAAATGTTTATTATCATTCCATACGAACCAAGGTAAAACACCGGTACGGTGGGAAATTTCGAAAAACTGGACATGAAAATAGCCTCTCAGCCAACGGGCGTTATACAACTCGAAAGACAGATGATTGAAAATGGAAATGTATATTGTTGAATATGTTGGTCAGAATAGATGAGATATTCAAACTGGTTTTGGAAAGATTTCGATTTCTTAGATCTGAAAAGTCTACTGTTGTTCAGAATACTTCAAAAGATCATCATCATCACCGCCCTGGAACTCAATTTGTGTAGGAGTTGTTCCAGTATTTATATGGCATTCATCTTTTCATTGACTGAGTTTTCAATTTTGTTTCTTGTAAGGTCTCCATTCTCATGTATATAGCTCCGCCCCTAAGCATATCCTAAAGCTGCTAGACTCCATCCAGAAAAGAGCCACGACACAAGACTCGAACATCACTTGCAACGTTGACAGTCTGGAACGAAGAGAGGTTGGAGACTTGTCTCTCTTTAATAGATACTTTCATAGGAGGTGTTTCAAGTGACGTGGCACATTTGATTCCACCAAGAGCGGTACATATCAGAAATACGTAACGGACTGTGGCTGCTCATCGTTTTGAAGTACACCTCAAACTTCACTGTCAAAGAACTCTTTCATTTGGTGAACTGCGTACAATTAGAACAAACTTTCTGAGAACGTTTCTCCTTATGAATTTATTCTACAACATGAATCGATACTTTCGTACAGGCACCACTCTTTGGGGGCCTTAAGGATTTTCATGTAGGGCTTGAGGTTATTCTTTAAAAATGAATTTAGAAGCATGATTGGTCTATGTCTATATATTCCACATATTTTTGTCCTTTTCTTATATAATGGTCTTCTATCCATTAAGTGTTTTTATTTGCACCCACATCTGTTGTAATAATCGGTAAATTTGCTCAGGTATTTCTTCTTTGAATTTTGAAGGTACAATTAGTCCTTGGATAAGAATTGATTCAAGCATGTTGAAAAAAATGTTACTGTTCAGATGTATGAGGAAAGTGTTTTGTTGAACTTATTCTGTACCAGAGATATCAATTCTATCTTTCACCAAATGGATGACTCAGATTTGTGAAACAAAGCATTTGTTCAATCCGTTCCTTCAGTTTTGATATTTACAACAGCAGAAATTTTCGTTGAGACATTTTGGTGAACTATAACTTATAGAATTGAATTTGATAAAACAATTTGCAGTAAACAACAACTTCAACATCTTTGACAAACATTTTTCAAATAAGTTAAAAATAATACTAAAACCTACCAAAACTCACATATACTAGTAAATCATCAGAAACTTCAAACCGAGAATTATCTTATATAAAATATCTTGAAATAAAAAATCGAATTCCGCCTATGCTTGCCACCTTTAAGAAAATAAACACGGTTTTAACATGGACTACGACATACTACATATAGAAAATAAAGGGAGAAAGATAAATCTGTTGGAATCTCTGCAAATATTCGAAATTTATTTTAAACGACCAACAAGAAGTTATTCATTCACCATTATTCTGTTTTACCAGAATTGATCATTTTCCTAATCAAGTTTTGTAGTTAGCTACTGTTACATAAAAGACATTGCATCATAGTTTGATGTACCAGTCCAATTGATGAAACTACCGTGTAGAGAAACGTATCCTAAATATAATTCATTCTGAAAATTCTATGATTAGTGTCATGGATAGTATTTGATGTTCTATATCTCGACGGTATCTGTATCTCGAACGGTAAAGGCAAAAATTACATGGTGGTATCGTATAACCTCTACAAAACTTCAAATCGCCTTCATTATAACTTCGAAAACCTCTGTAACGTCGCCCTTTTTTATTATTAATACTCCATAAAACGCATTTAACGTCGGACTTTTATTAACGACATATTTTTTATTTGCAGGTAAGCCGGAGAGTCGTCTCGAGAGCACATCAAAATACCGTAAGTTTTATATTTCAATTACTCCATAGCTCATATCTGGGAAATTTGTCCTTCATTCCTTGGCCGAATGTGTTTGCGGAGCAATTTGAGGAGCTCTACTTGATGATATTAAGGTTGGGAGAGCGCAAAAAGGATCTCTTGTAATAAAAAGGGAGAACCGACGTAAAACAACACCGGCCGTAAAAACCGTCATATCTTCTACAACAGGTAACGAACTTCGGTTCCTTCGCTTATATAACAATATAATTCAAATCTCGAACAACGAGTAATTCACTGTTAACATGAACTCGACAAGGTTGTTCCATTGAATTCGACAACGCTTTCCGCTAAAAAATCATGAGATTTGATCACCTTTCTTTTGTGACATCACCGGACGCGACACTGAAAAGTGTCGCGTTCAAAGTATTGGTCTGACTAGTTAATTAAATTTTGTTTAAGTTCACTATGTATAGAGCTTTTACAGAAATAGTTGTTATAATCTGAAAGATCTGGATCAAAATGTGTTAAGTTTGATGGTAAATTTGGTTATATCCTTGGTTTGGTACTTCAGCTTTTGAATATTGCCACCCCCCACATTAGTAATCTCATCTAGTCAACATTTCACTGGTCCAGACCATCAAACGTCGTATTGACAATTCATTGGAAATCTGTTAAGACATGAAATTATTTGTCAATTAATAAAACACGAGAGGAAAAAATTGGTAATGACGTACAATTTCATTTCTGAAAAAGTTTATTGGGGGGGAAGAGGAGTGGTAACCGGTTGGGTTGTCTTGAGTGGTTTATTCTACTCATTCAATCGATCACTATGTGGAACAGTGGTTCGAGCCCTACGGCCGGATGATAGATTTTTCACTGCGTATTATCCAACCCGTTAGGAATCACACAGCTCCGAGTGTTATTAATCAATCCCAGAATCAATTCCTTATGATCATATCGGATTTCTGTTTCGAAATTCCTCATTGGGATTTCAGTTTTTAGTAGTTGAGATCGACTGATTCTATCTAGTTTTGCCTATAATAACCTATTAAGTTTGGTAGATTCTCTCGTCAGATTGGGTATATATCGAAATAAAATTATAAATATTATATATTTATTTTTAATCATACGTAAGTTTCAGCATGTTTGTCATTTTCATGTGCAGAAATATGAAATTACAAACACAGAAAGGACAAAGAGTTAAATTTTACTTAGAATAAATAATATTCAAAATTGTAGTAATAACACAAGTATCCTAGTCAATGTAGAAATGAAATCAAATAAATCGAGTTACGCTGGAGACGATGAAAATAAAATGAAAAACTAGAAAGTATATAAAGAGGTTCAAAGAGTAATATGCAAAAATTTTTATCGCGGCTGAATGAGAGGACTAGGCTTTGTCTATCAACTGATCGAATAATTCGAATTTCGCACCATAAAAATATGGTAAACAACAAATTTAATGAAAAGCGAATAACTAAGTATCTATCACATTTCTGTGAACCAATCCTTAAAAAATGTTCATACCAGCTGCACAATAACAATGATGAAAAATATAATATGGAAAACCCTAATTTTACTTTTATACCATACATTCGAAGTGCCACAAAAAGTCCCCGAAAAGTTTTAGGAAAACGCGAAATCAAAATCATTAACCAATGCTTTTCAAAGTTACGAATGATGAATATTACACTCGACCAACCTGGTGTTGTTCATAAAATAATTCGTGGAAATTTCCACTTGAATGGAACAAACAAAAAACTATTGAAAACCCGATTTGGCTAGACACAAAAATAATGGCTACACACAACAAAAATAAAATAAAAATCCATCACTTTGATTTCCAAAATACTGAGTTTATAGTTTTCCATCATCATAAAAAACATGTGGGAAACTTTAAAGAAAGGTAGAACGAAAACTCTTTAGGAAAGTACGTAGAAGATGGGAAGAAGGCCGAATTGTACGTAGTTGTTTCATTGAAAATAAATATGTAATATTTTTAGTTTTATTTCGTAATCTCTGGTAGTTTGGAAAAAACTTGAATTTCAGGAATTTCATATAGTTCTTTCTAACAATATTGATAATTTCATGTGATAAGATTCAGCAGACAATTCGTCTTTCCGGCAGTACTGTTAAAAATAAACAAGACAAACAGGAAAGTTCATTATTAAATTGTTATCCACGATTATTTATTACATAGAAATATGTTAATATGCATTTCACACACAACGAACTATTTTCAGCTAAAAGTTTTCAAATAAATCACTATGATTTTTCGCTCTTTCAGACAGGTAGGTACATTTCAAAATCATAATGCCATTATAATGATAGATATTTTTGTCACCTACAAATTTAAGAAATAACACCTTCAAACCGACGACTCTGGCGAGAACATTTTCGTAGAACAGTTTTTCCTCCATGAAGGGTTAGCTTAATGAAGTGCCATTTGTCAAGAGGCCATCATCAGGCTCGAGGACGCTCCGGTGAATAATCGCGAAGCTGTTATTTTTTAAATAATGATGAAAGTGGTGGTGAAGTGCTCGGTAAATTTTAATTTAGTCGTTATTTCAGCTCTAGTGTGTTACTTCATGTTGCCTTCATTTTACGAGTTTCGCGAATTGTTTTATTCAGTTGTATGTGTTACGTATAATGCGCCTTTCACAATATTTCCAGTCGTGAAATTTCGTTTATCTAAAAGCGAGGTGTACTCTGAATGGTTCACCAGAAATTGTAATCATGCGGTTTTCTCTTTATGTTTGGTTGATAGGAAGTCATTCTATTTTTTTATTGAATTGACAAATATTTTCACTTTATCGATTGTACAGAGACGTACTCTATGAATCTTATACTTTCCTACATCATATTCATTTAAAGCAACTATTGCATTATAAAGGATTAGTTTCTTCTCTAATTTCATGACGTTAGACATTCGTTTCGTTTTTGACCATTTTGATATAACTCAAGTTTATGTGAAATTTATTATCTTTAAAAACTATCACTGTTTGGTGATTAAAATTCTGGCAGTCAATCATCTAACACTGTTTCATCGGTTATGTCTATTATAATAGCCAGACGAACAAGTGCAACATCATTTCCACTATGAATTGTCAATAATTCCATTATTACTATTTACTGAAGAGGACTTTGTGTAAATAATGTTTCATTTCCTGTTCCTATTTCTTTGTTGGCTGTTGAACCAATTAAAAAAATGTTATAATAAACCATACGCCATTCTGATAAAATTCAGGACAAAATGTTATAGCTTCTGCAAGGAATGGAAGTAACACAGTAAAAGTCGAATTTACTTACTTTATTCAACTGTGTACATTTTGTACCTGCTCATGCTCTTTCTGGATTGGAATTCCTTAGAGTGCTAACATCAATTGCATACCCATTATTGATTATTGGTACTTCTGTATCTATCTTGATCTTTAATATTTTGGGCTGGTTGGTGTAGATTTAATAGCTTTTGAATATGCTTAAACGTATTCCTTTTTTTTCACGAAAGAGCGATCACGCTGTTTACCATCAAGTTAAAGCAGAAACACATAAAATGTTTTCGGCAGACCGACGAACTTACCTGCATTACAAACATTAAACATGTTTCCTTTGAAGCGTTCATCGACTCACTAGGAATACTATTACCTATGTTGAATACAGAAGAAAATTATTTTTATTTGTTTGCATGCACATACCATAAAGCACTTCAGTCCTATGGGAATATTCCCATATCGGTGTTTGGATACTCATTACTCATACCAAGTAATGATAATATGAATGAAATAGTTTTTGAAAACTGACCCTTCACCATCGTAATGCAAAAGTCAATGAACGTTTTATTAGTTTGATTGAAAACCCAGTCGAATGAATGTATGCGTTAAATTTAACGGATACATTAGCAAATCAAATTCATTCGGAACAAATTGAATGTTCTATGATAAAATGCAATTTTGAAAGTGACCAAATGGTTGAAAACCACTACACCCATGCAGGGTTTAAATATTAATGACCATTCCCTGATGAACGATGTTTGACTGTTTTTTTTTTATATACTATATCATTTGGGTATCAGAGTGGTTCCCATGTCGATAATGAAAAAGGCATTGGAAACTTTATCATATCAAACTCGCTGTGTAAATATTGAATGCAATTATATAAAGAGTATACTTGTTATATTAACGAGGATCCATATATGCACGGGTTCGTGTTTTGCCACGATGGATGTTTTTAAATTATGTACGGCTTTGCATATTGATGAAAATTAAGCACAAAAACCTTGCACCCATAATTCAATACCAGACAGCGTTGTTTCATTTTACTATAGACTTCATCAGATCTACTCGTCTGGGATATATCCCTGCTATTATGAAACTTTATAATAGACGAGTTATTGAATCGTAATGGACTATAATGAACATTAACTACATGGCTTTGCAGATTATTGAATCATCCAGGACCGGGAAAAATGTAATAATATAATTGGAGCACACGTGCAATGGACTGCAAATATTATTACATGAAGCAACGAAAAAAAAAGTTTACAAGTAAACCCTTCCAAATCAGTAACTCTCGTAGTAGCATTTGCAACGACAGCTAAGAGTAGAATACTGGATAAATATATCTGGGAACATTTACACTTGATGAAAGAACTGAAAGGCGGCTCCAACATTGTTGAGGAATCGACTCAGAATAACTACAGAAATACTCATTGGACATTGTACATTGAGAGGATACCTGAACAAAATAGGACTGTATAATGAATACCTTTGCTGCAAACGGTGCAAAAAAGGACAGCGGCAGACACAATCATATTATGCACAACCATAGTCAAGTCCAAACTGGAAAGAACAATACTTTTAGAATAGGTGTTATGAAAAAATGGGACAAAAACCAAATAAAGTGAATTTTTTTATAACAGCTCAAGTTTCTCCTTATTATTTTTTGTAAACGATTCGTTTTCGAATCAATAGTACTGGAACAAGCTCTCTATCTTCTTTGATAAGAAACTTTGAAATAGTTTATTATTGATAAAAAAATTATTGCGATTTCAACCCAGTCACGACGGTTTGTAATGAAAGTTAATGAAGTTGTTTCGGAATGAAACGAACTCACCGACCTAATGCGTAACATTGGATTCATTTCTTGAATACTTTTTATGTAATCGGTTCGTGAACACAAACCGAAAGAAAACATTTTATTAACCTCTCTATTTTCTTGAGCTAATACATCTACCCAGCCAAGATTGCACACCCTGGGAATCCAAAGAAAAAGTTAGTGTTTTGAGCCAATTTCAAGATTAAATTTCTACCTTCCAGCAACTTATAAACAGCCATTACGTTTTATCGTTTAGCTATAGCCATGAAATTCAGTAAGAAGCATTCATAATTTAGACAGCGGATTCTCATAATGATGAAGCAAGCGGGATGTCTGGTCTGAGCCAAGTTCTTGATTTAGATATATTTCATTCAGTTATCGAATGAATTATCATCTATTATTCAATTTTAGAATACGCATTTTGTAGCAGTGGAAAAAATATATCTTGTCTATTAACAGTTGTTCATTTCATAGTTCATCAAATATTTGACAATACAACACAACCCAATATAATTCATCAAAAGTCCTTAGAAAATTCACAAAGGTTTTGTGAAATGATTATGAACGCAAGAAAATATAAATATGTAGGCATGATGAAGTTACAAAGAAATGGAAAAATCCTGGAATATAAAGAAAATCATTAATTTTATTTTCATACAAAAATATATAACTATTTCAAATGACTTCCTCGGATAAACCAATATATATTAATAAATGAAAGACTATTTCAAGACTATTATTTCTTCCAAATGAACAGGTATTTTGTTACAAAAAAGAATTAACGAATTGTCTACACACTAGACAAAAACTGCATTTCTTCATTTAACGAGAAAATTTTCGAAAACAATTTTTCTTTTCTCTACATTCTCATACAATAACATACATTCATACATATTTCAATCTTACTTTTTTTCTCTTGGAAAAATAATAATGACATGTTTTCAAACATAATATGAATCCCTGTAGAATAATTTGCGCTAGTTTAGTTTCAGGTCATATTTCTATTCACATCATTGTGTTTTCTGCAGATGCTGCCTTGTATGGCTAGCTAGTATTTCTATTCCTATTTCTATTTCAATTCCAAAGTTAATAATTTTGGTAATGTCATTATCACAGACCATCAGAATTCACATCATGAAAGTATTATAATTTTGTCCAATTATCTAGTTCGAATATGTACCTGGTGTGCCCTGGTATGTAACCGTTCTGTAACAGTTTCTAGTAACACAATCGTTACAGAAAGATATTCAAATTACATGTAATATTGTTTCTGAAGAGAATTTGATAGTCTCAAAGGCTTGAAAATGTGAAATAAGAGTTCCTCTTTTTGAAAACGAACAAGCTCAGTATGTGGTGAAGCTCAGTAATTCCAAGTGACTAGGTGGTAACTATGATGCCGGGGAATTTGTATAGAGTTCGATATTTTTTTTTCACAAAAACATTCCCTACAAACGGCAACCCTAAAAAGTTGTAACTTGACTACGAGGTCTTGTCTTTCAACATGCGATGCCTTCCACGAAAGTACTATAACACTTTGGATAAATAACAAGCACGTCATTTCGAACGAATATTCTAGAACATGAACTCAACAAATTTGAAATGCGTTCAATTTCAGTAAACGCCAAATGCCGATCCCTCTAATTTATAGTCGTTGATTCAGTCAACAGACAATGGGGCAACTCCAACTACCGACGGCACATCATCATGTCATGCTGAAATTCAATTCTCGACGAACTGAAATATTTCAGACAGTTTGTAATTGTGTCATTGCGTGACGCTTAATTAGATTTATTGTGTCAGGCAGATGGAAATATTTCATTAACGGTTTGAACACCGACAATGACCACAAGGTATATCGCCTGCTAGCGCTCCATAAAGAGCGATATCGATCGTCGTCGTTTCGATAGCTTGCTATGTTATCTATCCCTTCCTCTATACTATAGATACACCAGGTTAATGTCTTGCGTTTTATCTGATCCGTTTTAATTCGATCATGACTCATTCGGTTGCGTTTTCGCTGTGCCGTTACTGGCTGTTGCGAACATGTATGGTGTGTGGGATTAATTAAAAAAGATGATCTGCCAGAAGTTGCGAATATGGAAAAGCGCTTCGTAAAATATTATGTAACAAATAGAATTGAGTAATGGGTGAATGAGTTTGAGAACTAGTTGAAACTCGTAGTAAGCGCGAAGTGAGGTTTTATCTGTCTTGTTATAATTGTTTGGTTATTGATATTTTCTCAGTTACTGATTTTGTTTCTGATTCTGATTGTATTTACTGGTTCTCATAAAATTGATATACCCTATCTCTCTGAGAAAGGCGTATGTTTTTCGATTTTTTGCCGAGACAGGTATGCGTTAAAATCAAATCTTTTCTGGTAAATCTTGCCAAGGAAAAATAGGTAATTAATTTTATAGATTTCTCACAAAAATGCAAAAACTAAAGAACTCCAGTTTTTGCACCCTCTATGACGGTTTTAACTGGCTTCATCGGATAAACCAATAGAAATTGATACCTGAGAGACATTTAATTCAAATTATTGTACTTTTTTCACAACCTGTAATTGGTTTCCTTGACAACTGAACACGTGTTTTATTCCAAAATATGAAATGATGAATTGCTGTCTGTACACTAGACAAAAAACGCATTCTGTTAAAAAACCGGTTTTTCCGTTAAGCAGCTGCGCCCCCCTGCGAACAACAACTTTCAAAACTCTAAACTTGTGCGAGCTAAGGACTAACGAGGTCTTACCTTTTAACGTGTGATTCCTTTAACTATAGAAAATGGCCAAAAAACAATTTGTTTTTATTATACAAACATACATTCATACATAACAAAATTTATGAAGAATATATTCATATTCAATTTATTCGCTATTTCTTTTCTTTCAGTGCTGTGTTTTATTGTATTTGGTTACATTAATTTTTACTTTTCGATTTTAGATATGGATGGTATTTTCCTTTTTTTTTAAATTATCTTTCAAAATATTAGATTTTTGTTATTTTGACCAATTCATTCACTTAATTTCTGAAACCTTCGATAAATTAGAAATATCTTCACGTTGAATTATACGTAATATTCTCATATTGGCGATAAAGTTGCATGAGAAACTTGTTCTGAATGTGATATGCTGCATCCCTACACCTGAAATGATTCATGCCATAATAATAATCTACATTATCAAACCAGTTTCCTGTTATAATATTGTTAACTGTAACTTGGTATATTTCGTTTGCGGAATACAAGCTCATTTTCATTCTCTACCTCGAACGTTTGTTCTGAATATTTGATATGATTCGACAGTGGGCCAAATTCCTGCAACGTTCGCAAAGCGAACTGCAAATGAGATTGAACATTGTCGAGGGCAGTGATCAAAGGCACGGCCTAGGGGTACGGACGGACAGACGGACGACGGTGGCTTCCTAATCAGTCGCATGGCAGGTAAACTGGTCCTGAGGGACTCCACCGCCGAGGCGTACACACACGTAGGCTAACTCACGTATCCCCAGAGGGTCGAGGACCAAGCAAGGGGGCCAGGCGGTGGACATCGGTGGACCTATCGTCGTCGTCGGTCATAACGATAAATCTAGAGGTCCTCTCTCTGCTCTGCCACCGTACCGGCCCGGTTAACGACTTTACGCTCTACCATAACGTATATCCGGAACACAAAATCGCTCAACCGATTAAGTGAATTGAAGTTACTAATATTGGGGGGTGTGTTGAGAACAAGTTGTACATTTTTCCAAAAGTATACTAGAAGATTATCTGTGCGAAAGTTAAGATTGACAAGCGTTAGGAGAGGGGTTGAAGTCGTGAAACCAATCCAGTATGGAATAATTATACAATAAGCCACTGAATTACGGAACAAATTCATTATTTCTCAAATCATGTACTTTCATTGAAAAATCCATAATAGATTGATTTTTTATTTTTTAAAGTTACGTTTTCTGCTTCACGATTTTTTTCATAAACTTCAATTCAATTCGACCTGTTGGACAAATAAATATCTTGAAACTGCATTATGAATCAGTTTATCTCGACCGATTGATTTAAAATTACATGCGAACGTTAATATTAAAAATAGATGTCCTTTCGAGGATATTCAAATATCTAAAATCGAATCACCTATCTGTAAGGTTCCAGTTTTCAAAATACCTTCTACTGATAATCAGTGATTTGATGAAATAGACTTCTTTGGGAAAAGTACATAAAGTGATTTTGGAAGTTTTGTATGTCGAAAATAAATCATTCTTTTTGTTAAAATGAATAGAAATTATTTTCAAATTCTGGTAAAATGAATAATGGTAAAAATGTACTATTGGTGTTGTGGCAAATACGGCTCTGTCCAAGTACTACAAGACAATTACATGTTTAACTATCTAGAGGCGTTTTCTGGTGCTCATGTATTCAAAACGTATTCGTCTGTGCATGATTCAAATATATTCATTCTGGCGTTGAGACGATGACGTCACATCAACTATGATTTGAAACGAATTCATGATGATTCAAAACTAGTGTGAGATTAGTTTTCAAATGGAATTTGACGTTACGTTACGTCAGTTGTCAGTTTCTGCTTTATTTTAATCGTTAATTGGTCGGTGGCCAGGCGGTTCGATGCGGGTACTTTGTTTACTCACTCACTCGAATTGACTGCCGTGTTGGTCAGTGGTTCAAGCTCTAGTCTGAACGATCGATTTTTACTTGCTATCGTCCAACTCGTGTTAGGAATCACAAGTTATAAAGGAAAGACCTTGTTAATCCTTAGCTCGCACAAGTTTCGACTTGTGAGGGTTATCGTTCGTAGGGGTACGACAACTGGTAAACGAAAAAACAGATTTTTTTTAAACAGATGTTATAGTTCATAAAGTGCTGAAAACATTTTATCAAATACGTTGTAAGGATGTAAAAAATAATCTGTATGCACAAATCCGATTTAATTGAGGTTACAGAAAATTGAAGAGTTTGTTTTTATTATTAAATTTGACATCTGACACAAACTGAATCATTCCATTCTGGCGAAGTGGAGTGATTGCATTCATATACGGCTAACAGCCGAAGCACGATCTTTATGGCGCCATTTCAACAAACAACATTCAAAATAATTTCTGTCGGGAATAATAAGCAATTCGCTACTAAAAATAGGTACAAGGTTTAATGCACGAGCGAACATGACGAAATTAAAGCTTACACTCGTTGTTAAGGAGGAAGTCACACAAACTGCGAGCCAAACAGTCAGATAATGGTAACGACTACTTTGTTTTAGGTATACAGCATACCCCGAGGTTGTTGTGAATTTACTGTCGTGTGTGTTTTAACCTTCTGTTTTTATCCGTTACTAACTGCGAGATTAACTGGAACCGTTTCATAGTTACCGGATTTCATTGCTTGGTACAAGTGAGGAAGTTTTTTCATTCTGTACATATTTTGTCAATGAAAAATTGATATTAAAATCTTGGGTTAGAATATTATTAACAGCTTTAGAAAAAAACTAATAATATTTTTCAGCACTCCACACCAAGTCTCAACTTTGTGAGAATCTTATTTCTTGCGATGACTATGGTTTCAGGGCAGGGTTTCAATATGTAAATGTGCATCACTTGGAAAATTATTTTGATACAGCGAATAAATTTTAATATTAACAAAGTTTTGATAGGGGTTCACCACAGGGCTGAATGTTAACTCCTATTTTATTCATTTTGTATGTCAATGATTTGACAAAATTTCTTCCTAGTATAAAGTCCACAGACTCTGCCGATTAACATCTCATATAAATAATGAAGCTTTGAAATAATAATGTGAAAAATAAAATTGATCTCCCACTTTCACTAGATTTCTTTTTATTTCAATTCCAGTAAAACTAATTGTTCATGATTCGATCCATATTATGTGGCTATTGTTGATGTTCAGTTGAATTGAAAACTTGTTTCAGGATGTGATTCAGAATTCATACATATTTTTGGGTATATGAACTCAAACTCAAACTGGAAAAAGCACTGTGACCCATTAATTCTAAGTCGGCAGTATTATTTATACATGTTTACATGTTTAGAGCAGAGTGATGAGAGATTTTGCATTTGCTTGCAAATTTTTTATACCTCAAAAGAGAATATGATTCTCAATATACCGTTTGTAAATATTTTTGTACTGATAAACAAACTTTTTATCAAAACTATATATATTTCGAAGGTTATCGTTCGTAAGGGGCGACAGCTAACTAACTAAAAAACACACCTTTAATACTCGTCACGATGAGCTTAAATGATGAACTTGATGATTACTAAATAGATTTTCATACGTTTTTCACCAAAAGAAGGAGTGATTCAAGAAGAACGTTTATGTTTTGTGCAATTAGTACAAAGCCATAGAGCTTTCAACGAAAAAACTCACTTATCGCTCTCAGATATAACAAAACTGCTCATTACTATATATTGTTCTTCTTTTATAGTCTGCGATGGCATATGTCCATTTTTAAGGATAGGTTAACTACTACCCATTGTAATATAGACGGATACCATAATAATCCTTATCCAATTAAAATATTAGTCTCTTGAATAATTTCATGGTCATTATAACTACACCTGACATCATTTGAATAAATAAACTAATATTTCAAAGAATGTAAATAAAACTAAGTTTGCATCAAGAAATATCGCTACAGAGTTTCGTGAAATCATAATTAATTTCTAGTAAATCAGTAAATTATGATTTTTATTTATTTTTTGCTTTTTGGATATCATGTGGCTCAGATTTTTCAGGCACACTTTACAAGTTGGTCCTGGAGTGAACTACATCTGTGCAATTTTATAATTTAGATATTGTATAGAAAGTGTAGTCTACGCCCGAAAAAGCCATTGTATGGTAAAACAAGTGTTGCGTTTTTGTAAAATCGTTCAGTGAAAATCTCACAATAAAATGTTTTTTGAATACGTTAGTTATGGATTTTTATCAAATATCGGCCAATTCTATCTACGGTGTTTTTAACAACTAGTAACGAAAGAATTATTCTCACAGACTTATATGACCAAGCTGCAATGAAAGAGGTGCTCACCAGCTAGGACATGTTGCAGTTGATTTGCAGCATGGCCGAACAATTACAATATACGCAGAGTCCCAAAGATAGATATCCAATAACCATATATTGCACCCATATATGTCTCTGGGGGCTGCTGCATGCATTACCTTCACGGCTGGCAGACAAATAGTGGCCGTTGCCGTTGAAGAAGCGCGACTTTCATCTCTCTGTCTGGCCTTCCAACATTTTAAACGGAACTTATTGCCAGAGAAAGCCAGAAACACTACGATTTTATGTTGCTGCCCGTCCATGAATAACAATACCGTCAGCATATAACTGGCTCAAGCTACGTGCTCCTGCAAAATATCATTTTCGTATCAGGCGGACGTAGATTTTCGGGATGTTCCATAGGTGTAATAAATTTGTTCTCTCGAAGGCGCCTTCCTTCGAACGTATTGCAGGGAACAAACGCATCGTTCGAGATTTTTCCCGTTACGAGATGTGAAGTTATAATGTTATTTCCCGGTACCAGTTGGTTTTTTGTGTATAAATTTCATTTTGTGACAATATGAGTTCGCTTCCTTGTGGGACCTGAATCGTTTATTGCAAACTGGAATCTCAGCTATTGTTCGATATCGCGAGAGAAGAGATTGGAAATACCAGTAGTCCATTTGATGTTTATCGAAAGTGAGTTCTTCCTCGTGAGAGTTGAAATAAAAAAATCTGCGAGAAGGAAACTAGCATCGTCAATGCTGCTATGATGATACTTTCTAAGTGATGGTGTAATTATCTCATAGGAAAATTAATTGAGATAGAATGTATGCATTCACATAATTCTTTTATTGGATATTCCCGAGAGATAACTTTGGTCGAACTTAATGTTTTAATAACTTTGAATTGTCTGATCAACATATTGATTCACCTGAAGACTTGTATTCTTCAAAAATTTGATAACGATTCTCTGTTGCTAAAGTTCATTGTCGGAGAGGTTTCCGCTTTATGGATTATCAAAATTAGGCTGTGAGATTTTTTTATAAAACCAACATATTCAACAATACCATACGTAGGAAAACTTTTAAACTTGTACTATTTACATATACTATGGCTTTTAACACCTATAGATTCATATCGAAAAGTGAAATGAACTTTTTCCTAATATTTCTCCCAAAAGCCAACGTCCAATTCGCGAAAGAGGTATTAGTCAAATGAAAGCATATTTTCAGCAACCATGTCGCTGTCTTTTTTTTTATAGTAGTGCTCGTAATAAAACTAGGTAATTTTATGTTATTTTTGCTACCTCAATAATATTTTAATTCATAAAATTTCGAAAGTATAAATAAATTTGATACTTATGATGCACTGTTTGGAACCTTTGGTGTAGTAATGAATATTACTGGAGTTTTTTCCCAACAGCAAATCGTTATTTTTAACACCTCGATACGTGTTTCGATCACCAAGTGATCATCTTCAAAGAGGAAGATTAAAACTAGAAACCGATGCGAGCTAACCCAATTTATGCTATAGAGGTAACCCATACAGGTACACCATCATCCAGGCGTACCAACCATACAGGTATACCACAGGTATACCAACCTAAATTAATTTTACAATTTTCCCTTATCTATTATTTTACAATGTATGTTTATATAAAACAATTTTCAGCTATATAAAAATTTATTTCACAATATTGCCTATCCAAATAAATTTTTGCAATGTGTCTTTATGTAGTAATCAGTAAACCCAACAACATTATTTTATTTTATTTTAACAATCTATAGGGTGTCCCACATTTTATGTGACAGGCAATATCTGGTTTGTTGAAGGAGATACACAAAAATGTTTCATACAAAAGTTTTAGGAGTTCATGAGAGCTATATTTTGATATAATTTTTAAATATACAGGGTGTTTGGTGTAGGTGCTACAGACCAAAATTCCATTTTTTAAAATAGAACGCCCTGTATATCATTACATATTCAGATGCTACCTTAAATTCTGATATCATTTCATGTTTGGTTTTTGAAATTCGGTTACGGCGTTGTTGAGTTATTGCTTAAAATGTAAAGTCTTGAGAACTTGGACTAAACGCGAAAGGCAAACTGGAGTTTTCGCACAAAGAACACAGTTACTGTTTTGCAAAGAATCACTGAATCGAACTGACAAGTAGATACAATTCAACAACATTTGTTACTATGGCATCAACAAGCATAAGCTACTTGATGAAATTGTGCAATATAAAGCAATTCACCCTCAAGTTAGTCACATTCTCAAGAATTTCAATATTATATTCAACTGATATCGATATCGTATCGTAGAGGTGAGAATAATGGTTTGTATTCAGTAGTAGTCTAGTTCAATTTAATAAAAGATATAGACTGGATTCGTGTACGAGTAAATACGTTTTTTTGAAACTTTATATTTAAGGAAAAGTGCAATAACTCAACAACGTCGTAACCGAATTTCAAAAACCAAACATGAAATGATATCAGAATTTAACGTATCATCTGAATATGTAATGATATACAGGGCGTTATATTTTAAAAAATGGAATTTTGGTCTGTAGCACCTATACCAAACACCCTGTATATTTAAAAATTATATCAAAATATAGCTCTCATGAACTCCTAAAACTTTTGTATGAAACATTTTTGTGTATCTTCTTCAACAAACCAGATATTGCCTGTCACATAAAATGTGGGACACCAGGTATAGTATGTCTTTGGTATAGGTCCGTCATCGTTATTCATAATATTATTGTGTTTACTCATTTCTACACTCTCATAAGCATCTAGTTCCCTGTTGTTGTTAACTTGTCTAACTAATCTTAATGAACTGAAGTCTATGGAATGGTTTTGTTGCAAAATATGATGGGCGACTGCTGATTTTTCAGGTCTTCCATATTTTAAGTGTGCTATGTGTTCCTTATATCTTACTTCAATAGATCTTTTTGTCTGTCCATAATATTTTGCATCGCAGTCGTTACATTCAATTTCGTAAATTTCAGACTCTTCCGAATTCTCGACTTTGTCTTTTGGACTTCCCAAAAGGCTCTGTAGTGTATGACTTGTTTTAAAACAACAACTTGTTTTAAAACAAATTTTTCCAACGTTACAAAAGTATTGTAAACAAGACGCGTTTTGTGATTTGTAAGTACATATTCTGCATTAGTATTATGTTATATATGAGGGTGTTAAGTTATTGGTATTTATAGTGAGACTTTCACCAATGAAATTTTTTGTATGGTTTCCGAGGAAACAAAGTTGATACAACATTGTGCCTGCAGGTTTATATGCCTGGCGTTTCGTCTACGACTGTGGTAGATATTATCAAAAGCGATGTGTCAACTGCTGAAGTGCTCTATTTGTCATCTTCTGTGAGGACATCATACATAATTATCTCCGGCCGTGGAAGTTCATACTCTTTGATCAAAACAACATTACCAATATCGAATGATATTTTCAAAATTGTTTTCTATATAAACTTTTTGATCGATTCATTACTATACAAAACTTCATCAACAATAATTCGAGCTGAAGGACATTCATTAGTTATCGTTTTTCGGCGGTGAAAACCACTTCACATTTATGCAATGAAATGCAGAAAATTTGCATACAATGAATTACAGGGCTGATTGCATATTACGAAGGCTTCGTATAAGCACCGTGGATATATTTGCCGGGAATAGGTGGAAGATACAGGTGTAATCGAACATGCTACAAATAAATAGTGGTTTCTTATTTTCTTTCGAGGGTGTCTCTTCTACGGGAACTGTGTTGATTATATTGTCAAAAGTATGAATGGTTTGGTAGAATGAAAATAACTCCAAACACCGTTTCCGCGAGAAAGTTGTGCATCTTTCAGCAGTTCTATATTTCAACATGCAACATAGATAAAAAGCTGAAAAAAGCAAATTTTCAAGCTGAAGAAGTCACGCTTTGAAAACTGTCATACGAAACTTTAATTATCTATTTCAAGAGTAGTATATATTTACGTTTTCGAGGTTCACAGGTAACTGATACGGTATTTGATCACTTGCTTTGCTGTGAATTGGAAATTTGGAAACATCACTGTTCGACATACATTCTGTCCAGAAATACCAAATACCCTTTTTTCCACAATTCCACCACATTTCATTTCCTTTAGAATATTACAAGCTTCTAAAATGCAAATATAGAAAAAAGTAGTATATCATAGCTAGCCCGTTCTCAAAATTCTCGAAATTTTTAGTGACGTTTGAATTGAAATTCTAGAAAAATTATATTTGAATCAGGTTTGTAGTAAAATATTATGGGAATCCCCTAGTACAATACCAATATCTTTGCAGCTGTGCGGCCATTCTGGGCGGTCGCCAGTATTTGATTTAGTACAGGTTTGGCCATCAAGTCCAGGTACTTTCTCACATTATACATAAGTTTCGCATTACTAGGTTTTTTATAGTATGTTCTCTCGCTCATTTTGACGGATGTAATTTATTAAAGTCGCCGTCTACACGGTCGTCCTGTTGGTTTTGCCAAATGTTCGCTGAACACGCATAACTCTTTGATATAAATACGGCATGAATGATCGCTTTGCACGATGTAAGATTCATAAATGATTATGTGGCTGGTGGCACAACCAGTCGATAGAGGCTGATTGATCGATCCGTTTGTATATTGTACCATCATTAATGCCTATTAATACATATTGGTAAATTTACATAGAGTTTGGTAGTTTTCTGAACCATCTACATTTCATTAGTCTCCAAATTGTTTGTTCAAGTTGTCTTATGTTCGAAATTCTTATGTTCTAGGGGCATACCAATGAGATAGTTAATGTAAGTTGTCGTAGGACTCATGCATAATATTTTAATTTTGTGAACTAAAAATCAACTCACGGTAAAGAGAAATTAACAACTCACAGAAAAAGTAGTTTTAGAGAACAGAAAAAAATCTCTCCGGTCCTGAAGACAAATGTAAATCTACAGTTGAAGAATCTAAGTTTGCGTAATTGAGGATCTCACAAACTCCTAGTGATTTTATTCTGTCCACGTGTACTGATTTTATATCACTTCTTTGGATCATTTCTTTCTTCTCATATCCAGTTGTTACTAGCTGGATGTTTTTTTTTCTGAAATCATATAATATAGTGCTCCACCTGCACGCATTCAAATTCAATTAACGTTAAGTATTTTATTAAATCGCAAATGTTTGGGATAAATTAGTTAACTATTTGTCACAAAATTCATTATCGAAAGTGATTCGATAACCTTGTATTACAAGTTTAGACTTTTACTTTCTTCTCTTAATCATTGTGATCAACGACGAAAAATTATTTGGAACCCAGATGTTTCCATAATTTGACACTCGAGTATCTGAACAACACGTTATTGTGATATTTTCACTAAACAATTTACAAACCGCTACACGTGTTTCACAATATAAGTTTCTTCAGGCGTCTTCAATAAAAATTAAATTCTACGTACTCAGTGCTTTCTTATATGCATTACTAATTAAAATCATAATAACTTTTACTACTTGAATTGAAGGAGGTGTATTTTTACATTACTACTTGTATGAAGATGTAGAAATAGAAAGCTACAATCTTTATTTCCCAAAAACGAATCTTTCCTGATAATATGCCCCTTTGAATTCAAACATGACTCTTATGAATGGGATTAAATCCAATAAGTGTATGAATGTCATTACGTATTTTTGGGAAAGAAAGTTTTTGGCTTTCTACTACTCCATCTGATACAAAAAAATGGATGAGAGAATCTTCCAATCTTTCGTGTAATTCAATGTTTATATGAAAGTAGCTGTTTCAGGAGGACTTTTTTTCAGTTTGTGTCTGAAAGTTACTTCTTTGCATGATCTACACATCCATGTATAGAGTTACTTATTTTCAAATTGATTAATTCCTTCCTTTCTTTGGAAGATTCTCTCATCCATTTTTTTGTATCAGATGGAGTAGTAGAAAGCCAAAAACTTTCTTTCCCAAAAATTAATCACTCCTAAAAATATAACCCATTCAAATCAAGTCATTACGTACTTTCATCGTGACATGAGTAGATTTAACTCATCCGTGACATTAAATTGCGATGCTATGGACGAAATGAGTGCTTCATTTTCCAATGTTCTTCAGTTTGGTACTGATAAAAAAAATATTACCACGTTCGTTTGCATAAAGATGGAGACATAGAACATAACCTTTCTTTACCAAAAATTAATGTACCCCTTTCAATATAAATGTCTTACTCCTAAATCCTAAAGTTCGAAGTCCGCCCTTGAAAATGACAGAGTTTCATGTGAGTGACATTTCATTTCGTAACTTTTTTATGTACTATTTGGTGTAGCTATTCTATGAATGATATCTGATTCAATTTCATGAGGAATGTATGTAGTACCTATAAACTAAATAGAAAACAGTGATTTTTGTATATTGCAATATTCATATGAAAGTAGTTATTGTATTTGAAAGTAACTTCTATGTATGATCTACACATCTTATAATGAGTTCGTTTTGAAATTGATTGCTTCTTTCCTTCATTTGGAAGTTTCCCATATTTTTGTCAATAAAGATGGAGATTTAAAAAGCCAAAACATTTCTTTCCCAACTGTTACTTCCTACCTTATGACTGATAATTTTCCATTTTAGTTACCAGCTAATTTAATTGAACATGTATTATAATAAACCTAACTGAATTTACGTACGTATCGATATTACAATGTTCAACTAATCAGGAAAAAAATTCAATGAAGAAGAATTATTTAATTCTATTTGGTCTTCGAATGAATGTTTTCAATTCTCAATCTATTGATATCTAAGCATTATCAAATATTGGGTTTCAAACTTTTATCGTGTAATACATCGTGTCGTGATCAAACTCATGCCCCACTGCTAAAAGATCAATTGAAAATGTGGAATTGGTCTTCACATTGAAAGAACTGCTTTTAATAATCATTCATTCCTTGGGAAAGATCGTGAAATATTCAAGTCCATAAAGCATACTTTCGAATGCTACTACTTTCTGCTGATACTTTTGAATTGTCACCTTTTGCTGATACGTATGACAATATCCATGTAAAATGGTTTGTGGGAAATTGAAAAACCATGTTTATTATTGATTTCAGTGATAGTTAACCCTAATATTTTTTTTGTTTTTCACCTTCATCTCAGAATTAATTTGTGGGGCCATTAGAACTATCAAATATAGAACAAGAACAAATAAGTACAGAATGTTGAAAATACATTCGATTTTCTACACAACTCACAAATTCCACAACTGACCACCTGTGCCCAGTAAAGTAGACTAAGGTATCATATGTGTTTTATTCTCTGAATTATCTTCTTATTTGACACTGTTCAAAAAAATTATCGCTATGATGATTTGAAATCAAACTCGAATCTCAAACTCCTGTACACTTTAATTTGACTCTACTTTCAAAGAGCATAACATATCACGGAAAGAACATAATGAGTCGAATTGGCCTTATTTACACCTCTCTAATCCACACAAGGAAACTCCATTTCAGTGATTTCTTTATATTTTGTCCTGAGGCAGGTATTTAAAGGTTACCTAGGCAACGCCAAGCGTTCCACCATTATGTCGAAGAGTGGTTTATTACGGAAAAAGCGTACTCCAAACATTTACCACAACGGCAATTCATTCGCACACGTGATTGCACTCGAGGAAGGTGAAACAGATTAGTGAGTGCCGTTTGAGAAGTTTCGATTTGTCCTCTTCGGCGCCACTTCATTATCCCGGATTCGGTGTGATAGGTAAGGATATGGAAGGATCGATGTATTGATGATTGATATAGTGCGAGATATTTTGGTATCGAACATTTGGTTTTTCCGATGGCGAACCTACCAACTCATATAATAAATAGCTCATGATCGATTCTTCGGACAATATGTGTACGAAATCATTTTGGGAAACTAAGTGATAAAAGTTACACTCAGAATGAATTATAAAAAAAGTATTGATTGTAAACGACCGTAAGGTATAAGATCGGGCTTGGAGCACCAGAAGAATCAAACAGACCTGATTGTTTTGAGAAAAAAGTTATACAAAATGACTCTTATCATGTAATGGATGAGCTATTACGTCTTGTGATCAACGGAGATACGGTGTGCCTAGGGATTATCTAGTCATCCAAGTCCTAGACAAGTATTGTGATAATATAGTGAGGGAACCTATATAACAGCCCAATCTAAGTAGATCAATCATAATATCATTCACCAAATGAGCCAATATAGAGGGACTAGTAATAACTACATTTCAAACTTGGTAGTGAAGACATACAATTGTAAGAGGGAGGTTTCATTTTTTGATGATGTCTGATCTAAGGTAATCTAGACAGGATGTGAAGTCTTGTTTGTTTAGGAATAATGAAATCCACACTAAAAGCAATATTGGAAATGATTTTGAATTTTCCTCCGTCGAATTTCAACGGAGAAAATTACCAACTGTTGGATAGACACAGTCAAAACACATTTGTTTTAATTTTAACAGTTAAAAAGTCGGTTCTAGTTATATATCGAGATATTTATTGTAATGTCGTAATATTTTTTGGTTCTGAATTAACCAACTATTAACTTCTATTTTCGAAAAGCCTAAAAACTCTTCAATACTGCTTTTTATTTTTTACCCAGAACTATATTTATCATTATAATATGGTTTCTCTTTAAGAGTTTCATAAATGAATGATTCATGATGCAACTTATGATGGTAAAATTTTCAAGAGGGTATAAATAACCTCTAGGTATACGTAGAATTTTATTCAATTGTTCGAGATACTTTATCTTATTCATGATGTAGTAACAAATGCCTTTTATGGTCTATATTCTATAGTTTATAGTCTGTTGTTTTTCTACCCTTTATGAAATAATTTTATTTTTTTACCTACATTTTGTGAAATGAACCGATTCAATTTTTGTCGGTGTGACTTCACTGATGCCAAATACACCTCTCAACACTCACAAAACAAGAATGAAAAACGCCCGCTTTGTGTTGATGTTATTCAAGGTAATAAATAGTATGGAGCAACAGGTGGCTTGTGAAATGACAAAAACAGTTCCATCAGCGTGGTGTGGAGAAAGAAATGTAGCCAGATATGGATAATATTTAAAACTGATGACATAGTATGAAGTTAATAAAATAAATAAAGAGTCATGCATTGTAGGAATGAGTATTACCTACTTCACAATTCAAAATAATGGGTCATGATGAAGTATGGAGTTGATTTCGGTTCTAAGAATTTCCGAATATACAAATATCAACGGAATAGTTTATTCCTTTGTCAGATATTGGTTAAAATAATTGGTTTTATTACAAAATAAAACACTTTTGCAAAACACTGAAAATTCGAACGCATTCTGTAAATGTGATATTATTTCCCAAGAAACAGCATTAACGTGTTAATGATGAGAATCAAGTTTCAGTTTGTCTTTACTTTTCTACTTTTTTGCTTATAAGCAGAATAAATGTTCTTCAATATTATTATATAAGTAACAGTTTTTTTTCATATTAAACAAAAATCATCTTTGTGGAGAAAACTCAGTTTTTTATCGGCCTTCTTTGGGTATTTTCACCTTCCTCAATCTGAAAAATTGTATCGAAGAACTTTATACACGTGTAGAAAGGGCAAACTTTTTAGTTTAGCCTCATTTGTTACAGCGTAAATTCAAAGTATTTTTCACAAAGAAAAATGTTCTATTTATAAGTTCTATAATAAATAATTTTAGATTCCACACATTCACAAGATCGACTCCTAAGTTCTGAATCAAGATCGAACATTTTTCAACAGAATATAATGCTTCACTTTGTTCTATTACGCCTTTCTTTTTCTGCCTGACATCCGCCAACTTTTGTGGGCTGCTTTATCGCTAACGAAAGTGTCGCAATAATATAAACTGAACCGCGGACGTACAAATATACTAAAACTGGAGAAAAAACGAAATGAACCTTTTTGAAATGTTCAGCTCTTGAGGGGACAGATGATTATCGTTGTGAAGAATCATATTTTGCCTGAATTTTGCGATAAACTCACCACTCCTCATCAACTGCTTTTCACCGACGCTTCTTGATGACTGTGATAAATCTTCCCTAGAGTTGATTGGGGTATTTTTTATCTAATAAAGTGAATTAAGAGAAAGTGATCAAATGTCTGAGGTGAGGGAACAAATTCTCGACTACAGTCATTTTCTTGAAAAAACTAATATACAGGTGGATATCAAATTCCAGTCCTGTCTCAGATCTGTATATAACTGTGTAGTTATCGAATTTTTGAATTATGTAGATACTTGTAACATCATTTAGATTTCGATTTATGTTTTGTCGTTTTAAGGTTTTCTCTTTCTAACAAAATAATCAGACTCAAGTCATCTCAAGCTGAAAAATTCAATCTGTAAAAAACATTTTGGTGTCAGGTTACCATCGCAATGTTTCTTATTCAACATCGAACTCAATTTTCTGTAACAAATTCCTGATGGAAAATACAAACAGTATTCGCGATATCTATTTTCCACGCAATGATGAAAATTTTGGTGAAATTTATTTTACACTTTTCCCACGTTATTATGATATATTTAAATAGAAAATTATGCATTTTTGTTCCAAATCTAAAATTACAAATCTGTTTTTCCGTTAACCAGCTGTCGCACCCCTACGAACGACAACTCTCAAAAGTCGAAACTTATGCGAGCTAAGGACCAACGAGGTCTCACCTTTTAACGTGTGATCCTAACATAGCATAGCTAGCATGGACCATAGCAAGTGAAAATCGATCGTTCAGCCTGGGGCTTAAACCAGCGACCAACACCGGTCGATTTGAGTGAGTGAACAAAGTACCCACAGACCGGCTACCGGCTGCATATCTATTTGAAAACTGAAGTTAATAGTGACGTTATTCTAAAATATCTTACAATTTGTGAACTTCTGGACAATACAAGAAATTATTGAAACAGAAATAAGAGTAACAAAAAATGTGCAAGACAAAAAAAATGCAAAACTTCCAATATCATGAAGTTAGCGTTCTTATTAGATTATCATATACGTCGAAATGGAAGAATATATGTCACAGAAAATAAAATTAAGGTGGTATTTGAACAAAACTTAAAATAGGAGTATGTGGGCTGAAAAGGATTATTGAAACGATTTGTTCTTGTTTCGTCAATTCGTGATTCGTCACCTGCACCAAAATTTCTTGTTTCGTCACCTGTACCTTTTTGACCTTTTCGCAGGTAATATCTACAATAATCTACACTAATATTATAAAGAGGAAAAATTTTTTGTTTGAATTGAATAGGCTCCGAAACTACTGGACCGATTTGAAAAATTCTTTTACCATTGGAATCCTACATTATCCCTGATTCAATTTTAAGGCAGTACGAAGTTTGCCGGGTCAGCTAGTGTTATTATAAACAAACAAACTGAACTAGCGCAGGTGCAAAGATGAGGTGTGACGAAACAAGAACACCTTAAACACGTATATTTTACAGTTGACAAAACAAGAATAAAATGGGTCATAACAGGTAAAATTTCCCTATCTGACGAAACACGAATTGACGAAACAAGAAACTACCATTGAAACTAACTCATCATTCTAGTTATTTTTTATGGTTTGGGCTTTTTTTAAATATTTATTTAAACGATAAATGGATTATTATCTTTTGTTATCTATATATTTGTATTTCCTTTGAAACCCTGTATTTGAAAAATTATAATTTTTGTGTAACTTAACAAAGTTGAACGTTTCTATCGTTTTTTATTCAATCTACCAAGATCAACCATATTTGTGGCTGTTATATTCAAAAAATATTTCCCCTCGCATTCATATTCAATAATGTCGTAGCATAAATATTTGAATAATTCGTGATCCTTATCACATCCTGACAAATATTTGATTTATGGGTGCAGGTAAAATGCTTCACAGTAATAAAAATAATACGTATGCCAGTACGTCGCGTCGTTATTTGATACACTGAAATTTCATATTGTGATTCAAATAATTTTCATTTCATTTCATCATTGGAGTTTTCGAAGTATATTTAGTTAATGAACCTCACAGGATGCAGTATAACCTGATGCAGTATGAAATGATGTAAATTTTCATTCATCTCTAATATTCGAGTTATTACCATGCAGAAAATGCAATTTCATCTGTGTTAAATATGTTGAAAGGAATTCTCCTAAAAAATTGTTCACATAATCAGTTTTAAAAATTTCGAATTTTTTTAAAGTTCATGTTATTCACTCAAAATCAAAAGACAATTAAAAGATATTAGTAATTCTTCACTAGATGATGTAAACATTCAATTTTCATTTCATGAATTTTGATACTGAAAACTATAGTAAATGAGTGTAAAGTATTTTGAAAATATTCATTCGATCCATCATTATCTAAAGTTTTTCATTATTTCTGTTGAAACCAAAACGCCAGAATTTATTTTCTGTCCGAAATGAGATTTATGTAGAAAATAAGAAAGGTTCTCGAAGACGCTGTCGATGCTTTACTTGAACGAGCTCACGTACGTCGTTCTCATTGTCGTCCGCAACGTAATGGTTCTTATATTGCACATTAGCAGCAAGCCCTGACCATAACCGCACTAATACCTAATATCGTTGAGAATAAAAATGGCCGAGAGCATCAAGCTGTGATCCAGAGAGGCCAATTAAAGTTGGAGAAATAAACCGGGCGAACGAATGTTCGTTTGTTGGAACAGTCACTTAAAGTGAGATAAAATATTTGAAGATTTAACATATTTTAGTAGAACTGCAAAAACACTTTCATTTTTTTAAGTTGTACTTTCGGAACATAGCCACATAGCTACCTCCACCACGAAGCTATAGCTGTCTGGGACGAGAACATAATGCAAAGATGGTCAGTCGAGTAGGTATTATAAATCAAGAGTAGCATACATCTTGAACTTTATCTCTGATAAATGTAAACGACGGACACGTGTTTTGATGTATTTGCCATCGTAGTCAGGTGCAAGGACGTGCAACACTTGGATGCAAAAATAGCATGAACGTATGCAGTTATCAACAGATTTCTACTTCCAGCGACACCTGCCTCAACGGTGGCGTGAAAAAAAAGTTCATGCCAAGGAGTATTTATTGACAAATCAAACCAAATCAAACTTCAAACATACAAAAGTATACTTCAAATTATTTGTATTATCTTAACAAGAAATTATTTCAAAGTAATTAATTATTTTGGATTGCAATCCTAATCTATTTCGTGAGTGCTTTGTGCACATTTGATGCTTCACATTTGATGCTTTATATTATGTTCCAGTGCAAAACATGCATTTCTGAAATGGAGAGAAGTTATTCGTAGTTTAATTTTTCTATAGATCTCATAGATGGCGTCTTTTTAAATAATATTGCATAGACACTTCTCAATCCAGGGTGTCAAATTTACAAAACATTGACAACTCTTCACCATTCCAGTTGTTGTATATCATGAAAGTGAATCTGTGGAGAACATGTTCGAAAATACATACGTTCAGTATGAAACCTCATTTCGGATACCTACAATTCATGATTCAAACTAATTCAATGAATCATAAGAACGACATTTGTTTCCTGGTGTGCTGTGAATTAACAAATCGAAACTCTTATGTTGACCTAAACATGTTTATGTTCATATGTTTTGGGTATGTTAACTGAATCAGTAATTTATACATTATTATATACTGTTGTTACGTTCATCACCATAGTAAATCTTCAGGAACAACTTTTATCTGAACTCGAAGTCACTTGCTAATTGAGTACCTACTTTCTTGTTAGATATATATTAAATTTCGTAGTAACAGTTCCAAAATACAAATCATGAAATTACTCAACAAACATTAACTTCTGCTCCGGGGCGACTTCATTGATTCCAGTGGCGCATTTGCTTTTTCAGCTGCAGGAAAACCCGGAAGAACCTGCAGCACCACATCATCTGAAGATCTTGATCTGCCAATGTTCATGTTTCAACATGAGACGCCATTTTTCCTTCTAATGGTATTTGACTGTTTTCTGAAGAGTTATTCGAAAATCCAGTACATAAATATTCTACAGTAAACCTTCGAGGTAAGAAACATAATAGTTAGTTTCAGAAAGTCGGTTCATTTTGAATATTTTCCATTTTTTCAGTGTATTGGCAAATATACTACTGTCTTATTTTCCTTTTCTAACACACCAGAGCTAAGGTATTCAACATTTAGAGATATGAAAGACATGGAAATTTCTCTCATTTAACCATTTTTACCGCATTTTCTCTAGTAATGCCCTTCCACAGTGACGGTCAAAGAATTTGTTATTCCCAGTTTTCGACTTTCCTTCCCTCGATATATTTCCGGCAGTCAGTGCACGCAACAGCGTTGTCGACGTTAAAGAGAATAGTTAAATGCAGGCGTAAAGCCCGAGGCCCCCTCGACAGTCTTTTTATAAAGCTTCTGAAAAGCCTCGTAGTGCGCAACTTAATGAAGAGTGATGCCACAAAATGAGACAAGATGTTTTCGCATTATCCGGAAAATCTTTGTCGTCGAAAGAGACTCTGGAGTTAACTTTTTAGTTTTTTGCTACTCTTTGACATCGGCTGGTTTCAAATGAAACACCTTCTGAGTATGTACTAGGTGATTTTCGTCTCTGGATCGTTCTCAAGGCTTCTGTGACCGTTTGTACTTACACGGAAACATACAAAGTGTGTTATACATTAATACACTTTATACTTCACTCATTTCTATAGTTTTTTTTTGCAAACTTGAACAGAATTAATACGCTTGTGAAGATGCCAACTGATAATATGCAGAATATCTACAATTTGTGTTCCAAAATAATGCATAAGTACATTTGTAAAGTTACTAGCTTGCCTATTTAGTGAAAACCGCAATAACGTACCGAGCACGGTTCGTTTTCAGAAAGAGTATTCATCGGTATTGTCAAATATGGAAAATAATCATGAAATAATTCAAATCCATTTAGGCGAATACATGAATTGAAAGATGTTCCAACCTCAACTTCAACATTCTAAAACAAAAACACTCAGTATTCAGAATTCCATCTTTCAAGTTCATAGACATCGAAATTGATCCGATCACAGGATATAGAAATATAAAACAATCTCCAAATACGCATGCACAGATTGCATGCTGAGTATTTTACCTTAGTACAGTGACCGGATCAAAGTTGCAATGTCAGCGTATAAATCTTCATAAATATTGGGGGAGATCAAGATAATTATTGATCTATTGATCTTCAGAAAGAGGTTCATGCGGCACATCTGCTTATTTTCGATCCTGCTGGGTGGCAGCATAATGTAAGTTTTTGGTGATTTGATTTTTGATTAACACTTGAGTGCGAGTTTATCCCTAAAATATTTTTTCCGTTTCGTTACAATAAATATTCAATTGAATTTTGAAATGATTTCTTTCATTATATTTTGGATGAATGATGAATGGGTGAAACAGCGAATAAAAATCCTCTCGTTAATAAGTCAATCGAGTACTGAGTTGCGACAGTATACCGGAAATAGGCAAATAGATTAGGTTAGGTAGAAAAATAGGTAGAAAAATTGCCCAGTATTTTCTGACATACTCAGATTTACTGTTACAACTGCCATTACATATGCGATTTTTATGTTATCTTGTTAGAGGACGCCAATGCGATAGGCTCTGTATTTGGTGTCAGGAATCTCGTTACAAATCACATGACTAGGCAGCATCCTGTCAGTTTTATGTGGGCTTTTTGCTGAATGATTTAGGTGACACTATTCTGATCATCCCGTTTAGTGTCGAAAATCATATGCAAGTTCATCGATCGTTCATCGTTCAACTCCGGTAAAAATAAAAGAGTGGCACGAGCCTAATTAGATTCGTATAGTAAAATCTAGAATAGCTTTAAATACAAAAACTTTCATATTCGTCGTCAAAGCGAATAACTAAAGTATCAACAAAATTTCACCATTGTCCATGGAAAAATATTTTTCTTAAAGAAAAACACCATTTCAGAGTGAGACATTTTCTTTATGTAGTACGTCGGTCGAACGCACACAATATTAATCTCTTTTTCATCATTCTCCGCTCGATTTTTCTGAAAAGCGTCATTGTGAAAGCTGTGGTAATATTGTCCGACAGTTGGTTTAATGAAGGGAGTCATTTCCCTTTTCCTGACAAAACGGAAGTCGGTTAGCACGCTAGTCACTTCCTAATCACATATACTGTCTTCTGAACGACTTGCATATACGACCGATAAGAGAGGATATGGCTGATACAACATCAAAAAACAATATTCCTCTTGATAATTCCTCAGCTCGAAAGCGATTACACGAAACTTCGTCCAAACTTTCCCTGTTAGGTGTCGCGTTATCTTATTATACATTAGCGAAACTTCGATCATCGCACCAAATAATGGAGATTATCTGTGATTTGAGCCCATTTGAATTGGTGAGTGAGAGATGGTATACGATAGACAAGCACACAAAGGAATTTATGCACTTGTTTAAACTCTTATTTGAATTACCATTCTCTTTAGTCTATATCATTCTCTATTATCATTACTGATTTTAATAAATTGATGGTGGTAGATGATCATCATAAAAAATTAGAAATGAAACTTTCTATGTTTTTTTCCACTTTTATTCATGACTAACGTTGTTGCAGTTTCGTCCTATAAGGACATTTTTAAACTACTACAATAAACTCAATTTGTATTAGTATTAGTTCGAAATTAGTTTGAAAATGTCCTTATAGGACGGAACTGTATTAACGTTAGTTATAAATAAAAGTGTTAAAAAACATAAAAAGTTTTATTTCTCCTACCACGTAGCGGCTATACAGGTTGTAAGTACAATTTTCTATATCGATGCATATTACTTAGCTCCTAGGGCGCTAAGTGAAGTTGCTGAGAACAATACAAAAACCAAGTATGTGGTAGATCTAATCAAAATGAACAACTTTTTCCTATGAAATGTTTGATGAAAATAAATAAAATTGCAAAAAACTTATGACAAAAACCAACCATGTTTTGAAAAATTTCAACAACCTGTATTTCGGAAACGAATAATTCTTCATTAAACATTTTAAAGGAAAAAAGTTGTTTATTTTGACGAGATCCACCACATACTTAGTTTTTATAATGTTTTCAGCAACTTCACTTAGCGCCCTAGAAGCTAAATGATATGCATCGATAAAGAAAATTGTAAATGTCTCGAAAACGATCACCTCCAGCGTTGTTGAGGAAGTGTACCTTTTTTACTTGGAAAAGGTGTGAGAATTAGGTTTTTTCATGAAAAGTACCAAAAGTTTACTGTCAAAAAAGTTAGGACAATTTGAAATAAATAATGACACCGTACGCAGCGCCCTCTACATGTTACATGAAAATCAATACGAAATTATGATTTCCCAGGTCAAAAATATCCCGGATACCCAATTTCGTGCAAATAACTTATTTTTTGCAAGAGTTATTTTAAAAAAGCGAACAAAAAAATTTGATTTCAACACCCCGTATCTCCGAAACGAAGCATTTTCGGACACAAGTTAATATAGACTCTTTTTCTTGAAATTGTCTCAGGAATACGTCACTTGAATATTTATATTACACCCTGTATACATCCATCAATTTATTGAAAGAAGCAAGTAAAGTAGCCACATGCTACTTTAAACTGAAACTGAAGTACCATCAAGCATCGCAGAACTCATGATTCAACCAAGAGTGCCTAAGAAGTAAAATTGAATACATCAACATCAGAAGGCACGAATGATCTGGTTGAAAGAATAATTTGAGTTTATTGTATTAGTTTGAAAATGTCCTTATAGGACGAAACTGCAGTAACATTAGTTATAAATGAAAGTAATAAAAAACATAAAAAGTTTCATTTCTCATTTTTCATTACTAATTTTGATCGATCTATAGCAAGAACATGTTTGAAAATGTATATTTTTAAAACGCTTTCTTGGTAATTGACGTGTTTTACTGAACTAATGTAAATATTCTACATTACTGAAGGTTTTCTTTGAAGGAATTCATAAAATATATTTTTTTCTATTTACACTTCACTGCAAATGAAATCATACAATGTTCCAGTGTATTCCGAAACTTCTGTAAATGATCTGGTTTGTTTTATCGACCTTCTTTGGGTATTTTCACCTTCCACATCTGTCGAAGAAGTTGAGAAATATAAATAATCAGCAAAGGAGGCAGATTTTAGTCTCCGAAACATCAAGATAAGTATTGTATAATTTCTTAGTTTTTTTATAGTCAAAATTATTGAATACGACAAGTTACTGGTAAATAGAACATTTTTCTTTGTGAAAAATACTTTGAATCTTAACAGTAAACTAAAAAGTTTGCCATTTCTATACGTGCATGAAGTTCCTCATTACAATTTTCACATTTTTCAGATTTTGGCAGGTGAAAAAAACCTTCCTTCACAAAAAATTACTTTCGTTCAAGATCTGGTTTACTTATTTCAAAACATATCTTTTTTTGATATAAATAAATGAAAGCAAGAAATCTCATTCTACTGTAATTTGCTTTTTTTGTTATCTTTGATCTCACAAGCTTATCGAAGTGAAACATTTCATTCCATTGGTATCTGAGGAATTAAAATCCAGAAAGTTATCCTAAGCGCTTAACTTTCTTTGAATTATATTACTGTTGAAAAATTTGTTTGACATTGCTTTTCTTTGTAAAATCAAAGAAATATCTCGATGGTAATAACCCAATGAAACAATAAACGAAACAAGGCGAAAGGGAACTGAAGTTTAATATCCGATCCATCTCAAGGAAGAGTATTTGAATATATTTCTATCCTCTAACGCCTGTTTTATGGACTAAACTTTGATTTTTCCGTTTCAATTCAGTTTTACTGTAACAAACTTTATTCAATGAATATCGATAGTAGCGTTTGTACCTCACACTTTTACTTTTTCTTTAATTCCAATGAATTATTTTCAGAACTTCTACCATAAGGATTCGTAAAAAAATAATTTCAGTTTTATGATAGCGTCAGTAAACAATGCAGCCAATACGATATTTGACATAATACTTTTTCATTCTATCAGGCAAAAGATGTATGAAGTATCATAGTCGAGAAATGTTATTATATCATTATATCATGATGGAAAAGTTATGCTATGTATGAAAGGTCCAACTCAGTTATTATTCTCTAAAGCAAAGGTAAGGCACAGTAATATGAGATGAATTATCTTGGTTTGTTTGAAGGTGATTGACAATGTTTCATGATGAATTTCACTAGTTCGGACTTCCATTGTCTACTATATAAAATGATTTGAAATCCCTGAAACAACTAAAAAAGATGAATTGAAAATGAATAGCTGAAAATAACAATTATATTAACCAAAATAAACCTCAAATGAAATAATAGTGAACTAAAATACAAGTAGAAATAGAACAATTGAACAATTATAGGTCCTTCGAGTACTTTCACTTATCCTCGCTTTCCATTTTCCGCTTCACTGGTTCCGTGGGAGATGACCGTTTTGGCGGGAGTTGGCCATTTTTTGCTTGATGATGGGTTTCCATATGTTGCGTATTTCTACGATCCGTAGCAGCCTCACGAAAACCAGGCCACCAAACGCGGACTGCGATTCCAATAATTGCATTCACCGGATACCCTGTGAGTGCGGAAAATCCTATATTGGTGAAACTAAGAGGCCATTGAATGTTCACATTGCCGAGCACAAGAAACACACACAGCGAGGGGAATCCAGCAAATCAGGAATAGCAGACCATGTTTGGACCTATCAACACAACATCGAGTGGTCCCAAGCTGAGATCTTGCACAGAGAGGAACATTGGTTTAGGAGAAAATTCAAGGAAGCCGCATACATGTTGTCCAACAACGTATTCAGCCAAGCCAACGTAGAAATACGCAACATATGGAAATCCATCATCAAGCGAAAAATGGCCAACTCCCGCCAAAACGGTCATCTCCCACGGAACCAGTGAAGCGGAAAATAGAAAGCGGGGATAAATGAAAGTACTCGAAGGACATATAAATAGTCATCTCTCGGAGGAATCAGTCCAGTCATCACCCGAAGACGATTGTAGATACTAATAATCGAAACGTCGTGAACTAACGTGACTTGGAATCTCTCCAATTTTTATTTTTATTTTCTTTTTTCATTTCTTTATTTTTATTTATTCAATTGTTCTATTTTTAATTGTATTTTAGTTCAATATTATTTCATTTCAGGTTTATTTTGGTTAATATAATTGTTATTTTCAGCTATTCATTTTCAATTCATCTTTTTTAGTTGTTCCAGGGATTTCAAATCATTTTATATAGTAGACAATGGAAGTCCGAACTAGTGAAATTCATGAATTATCTTGGATGATTGAGATTTTGTTATATATTGTTCCCCATATGGAGTCCTCGCAGGGGGTGTTTTTCTATGTAATTTTTACTCAGGATTATTCTTTTTTTCAGATGTCTTGTTTACAATAATATATAATGTATCATCAGTTTCTGTAGCTTCTACTCCCTTCATTGTCGGCGAAGTTAGGTTATAGACAAGAAATTTTACTATCAAACTATTATTAATAAATATGACATAGCTGGTATGTTCCTTTTTTACAAGTACATTCAATCAGCTGTGTTGGGTTACACACTGGATTTGAACGGTTTCATTGAAAATCATAATGCTATTAATATATTTGTATTGTTTTGTTTTCTGTGAATATTAACGAAATGTGTTGCCCTGAATTTGTGATAACGCAATACGGTGATCTTGGATGATCTCATGAGAAGCCGTTGTGGTCTCTAGACGCTATTTAGCTTTAGTTTCTCGAACTTCCAACTGACGACAAGTTTTATTAGCTCCCATTGAATTTAACATTGAATTTTACAATTCATTTTTACTCGGAACCGATCAGTTGAGACGGTCGCAATCTGGAGAAATAATCGGAGATATCGGGTGAAAAATGACCGTTTTCTCCGATACATTTCAATGGATAAGTTGCATCGACGGTCGTAATGGAATCCCGTCCGATATGTCCAGACAGCATGAAACCCATTTAAAATAGTATCTTGTCGACGTTGTTTATTTTTGTGTGCGACGTGTCACATTCTGTGCGCCCGACCTTCATGCTCACGATAATTGACCACTGTAATGGACGACCCTTCGTTCGCCGTTTGTTTTTCCGATTGCGACTTTAATTGGTCTCTTTGGATCACGGAACTCGCTCTTCTGCGTGCTATTTTTGTTTATTCTTTAACGAAATTGCTTCTGCCGATTAGGGTCATACGGTTGCAGCTGAAAGTGCCTTTCCTTAGTCAAGTCAATATTCAACTACATGTTCATTAAAAGTGATTATAATGGAATACTGAAAATAAAGTGTTTCTTACTTGAAACTGAAGAGTACTTCAGATTATTCCATGATAGAATTAGAAAAACCATACCTTTTACAGCTAAGTGTATAATACATTACAAAGATGTGGAAACTTATACACACACACAAAAAAACGATTAAATAGTAACGGATCTTCTTTAAGTTACCCGTGAACTCTCATGCTCAACATCTACACACATTTTCAAGTTTTTCCGGTGGAAAAAAGTGTTTTTGGCGTCTCAATAAGAACTACTCTCAATGGTAGCAGCTCTGACAGACCATTGAATAAAGTAAAAAAAATTATCTCACACATTAGCATCCCTGTGGTATAATAATAATAATAATAATTCATTTATTGACTACGTTATAAGAAAAATTATTTATAGAAGGTCAATTACAAGATATATGTGACAATCAAAGCACCTTATCAAACGTATTCCAAAAACACTTTATTGTGAGATTTTCACTAAATTGTTTTACAAAAACGCAACACGTGTTTCGCCATACAATGGCTTCATCTGGCGTGGAAAGACACGCCAGATGAAGCCATTGTATGGCGAAACACGTGTTGCGTTTTTGTAAAACAATTTAGTGAAAATCTCACAATAAAGTGTTTTTGGAATACGTTAGTTATGGATTTTCATCAAGTATCGGCCGATTCCATCATACACCTTATCAAAATAAATAAAAATATGATATGAATATATACATACATACATATACAGACACATGTAAAAAACAAATATACAGACAGGATATTACACAATAAGATAAAAATAAAAAAGTATAATGAAGAATTATTGTGTCAACATATAGTCGGTATCTGAAAATATTCGTTCACTTTGTAGAGACTGTGAGCTATTAAGAGTTTTTTATCTTGAATTTAAATTCGGCATGACTCAAATTTTTATAGTAGTATGGCAAAAAATTATAAGTGTTCAAATTTAAACTGTTTCGAGATGAAGTCTCTAATCTAAATCTTTTATTTAGAAGGAAAGAACCATGCCTAGTATTATATGTATGGTTTGTGTCACTTCTAGGATGTATGGCAATTTTTGTGAATCTCCAGTAAACTCAAATAAATATAAATAGAAGGAACTGTTAATATGTTGAGTTTTTGACAGTAATTTCGACAAGAATCCCGAAGACCTAAACCGGCGACTATTCTTACAGCACGTTTCTGTAATGTCATGATTCGATGAGCATGTGTAGAGTTGCCCCATAACACAGTTCCATAGGATACATGAGAATGGAATAATGACAAATATGAGATCAGAAGCACATCCGGACTAACTGATTTTTTGAGTCTCCTTAGCAAAAATAGTTGACTATTAGTGGTTGTCTTTGCCGCAGAAGACAGTGTCTGAAATATATATGCTGATTTGTTCATCATTAGAATAGAACACCGAAAACATGACCTTTTTCTCTTATTATTTTGAACTTATCATCAGCTGATAAGTAATTGCTGCTATAAGCGCCATAGAGCGATATTAATCAGCCACTTAGCGGAACTGCAAAGTAGCCCAGTCTGAACGGGTTTCAAACAAAAACATCAAGTACTCTTAAAGTTTATTTTTCATTCTCCACAATCAAAGAACAAGATTCGTTCCATGTTCCATTGTTACATTTGTGTCGTTCTACTGATGCGGTAATCCACTTTTTTGCCAGTGTGCTCAAAAAACCCATGTGTAACATGTAGCTCCATCCCATTGTTTAATAAATTTGTTTGGGTTAATTATTAATCTCTGATCTTTCGTATCAAAAGATATGTGGCAAATGAAAGTTCAGCGTCATTATCAACCTCAACAGGTATCAGGAATGATAAAAAGGGTATTTACCTCTTTTCATTAGATCAACTATAACAGTGACCGACATTAATTCATATGTGGTTATCTGCGTTCAAATATTTCAATGCATAGGAGAATATTTATTTTTCACGCTCTCTATTTTATGAAAGTGGACTTTTTTTATGTTATCTATGGCATAGGGGGTGATATATTGGAGAGTGAGCTCATCAAAATTTTTCCTGGGAACATTTTCCATATTCCGGGTCTCCTTTCATGGAATGAACTAGTTGGTTCCTAAACTTATTCAATTATTTTTCACTCGAACATATATTGCAGTTAATGCCCACAATGTTCGAAGCGTACGGCATGATATGGCAATGCCGAGCATCGTTCCATAATGGAAAACATTTCTGGCATGGAATGTTGATAATCTGGGTGGATGCACATCATACTGTTCGTCCACCTGCACGACATTCCCGAATGCCGAGTACGGTCATCTTGACCCCTCATATCGCCGACCTTTTCTCCTCTTTGCGGTCGTTCTCATACGCTTTATTGCTTAACGCACTCCCGTCCGATTTTACGACTCGCCCCATTTAATTTTATTCACGCATATTGACCACAGACGCGTGTGAAGTTATGAATGTCTTCTAAAATTTGTGACCTTGGAATTGGCGGTACATTCTTCAGTATATTCCTTCGTCCACCGAAGGCTGATTTTCAAATCCGGCAAGTTATAAAAAATCCGAGTTACTGTTTGAGAAAAATGAGCTGGTACTGACTTTAAATTGCAATGTATTCATCTAACCTAATTCTTCTTTCCATATCTTTCCATAACTGGAACTTCTATTGTAGTTTTTGATTTTTTATTCGCGTCTTATGAATTTTGATATTAAAATAGAATCCAACCAATATTTGATTTGGCTTAGCTGTTCTATCAGATTTTCATTCTGTTTGGTTTTGTCGCTTCATTCAAAAAAATTTTGTTGTAGACATACACTGCAATTTCTGATGTGATCGCAAGAAATCCCATGGACCAGCAGTCTGGAAAATTAGGAAAAGATTTGACAAAAGCTGCCTCACAATAACCGGGAATTTCACCTGCTGGACCGTAACGTTTCTTCTTTCATATCTTATTCGGACTAGTTGGATATTTTGTTAGTTTCGCTGACGGAAAAGCTAATATTTCCATTTTCCTTTTCTACTCGTAAAATGTATATATTGTAAATTATTTTATTCAATCGTTTTATTGAATTTGCATATTGAAATAGATTTAATGGTTACTTCCTAAATATTTATATCATTGGCCGATACTTGATGAAAATCCATATGTTTCAAGAAATACTTTGTTCTGAATGGTTTACAAAACCGCAACTCGTATTTGATTAAAAATTGTCAAAGTGACGTGCTGTATTGAAATGTCTACGGAATATTACATTTATTACATATCTCAAAAACCTGTGATGAAACTATTGTTGGCGGAATTTCTCAGTTTCCTGAAAGAGGATACTAGATAAATAGTCGAAGGTGAAGCAGTTTTCAAAGTTAAGTCATGTTTTATTTGTGAGATATAGAGGGATCAATTGTCATATCTCCAGCGAATGAAAGGGATAAATAAATGTGTTGTGTGTACAGTTGTGTGTACAAGTCATTTCTCTTTAGGAACATTTAATATTAAGTTATGAGGAGCTTGATAAACGTTTGGGAATACATATACATCCCTACACAGAATTTAAGGTAAAATCATCTATATCAATTCAATTCTTATGATAACGTTTCCTTATAGTAACAATCAATGTTTTGAAAATTAGATGTCGCCCACCTCTTGGTCCTCCCGAATATAGCAAATGTAGGAAATCTAAATTCAAAAAAATACAAGGAGTATATAGAATTCCAGACTGCATAAAACACAAAGTTCAAACAAAATCACTATCAATAATTTATTCAGTGAAGAGTTGTTTCAGATTGTATAAGACACCGTAACACACAACACTCTTATTTTCTCACCGGCGAGTTTTTTTTTTTCAGGAGAATCGTAACTAAATTCTTTGAGGTAACTTGATGTCTTTCAATATTAAACAGGTTGTGACTGAAATTGGTCAGTTGTATATCAAATGTATCGGCTTTATCAGATGTATATTAACTAATTACCTGATTTTTCGAGACGAAAGTATCGCCTTTAAATTTTTAATACTATATTTTTGCGACTTTTTGTCTCTCAAAATTATTTGAGATCTATCTCTTAAATACGATGGGCAATATTGATTTTTTCAGGTATTCTGAACTAAATATGTGCCATGTTCTCTTCGGAACAAGTTTCGATATCATGTTCAGTTTTGCAAATATGAGCATTCATCAAAATCTCATCTTTTTCCGGTAATCGAATAGCTTGGATTATTCTGAAACATGGGCGTTAACGAAAGTTTTTTCGAAAAGAAATACTTTATTTTCTTTAATCATCATTTTGACCTTTTTAAAAATCGACTGTAAGTTTCTCTATTGATTCAATATCTCCCAAATGATACACCCTGATCAGAAGATCTTGACATATCGCGCGAACATTTCAAAGGAAAGATTCTGCTTATGAAAACATGAAGTTATTCCAATTGAAAGGGTTTCGATGGCGATGGCAGCGTTAAGACACCCTTCGAGGGAAACATCGACCGAGAGACGTTAGTCGTCACAGCCTTAATCCAAAGTTGATGGTATCGCCCGAGCATGCATAGATCAATCCGCATGGGAACTCCGGCTTTTCTATGGCTGTGAATACAGACAAGTGTAAATGGGATTGAAGTTTGGATTCGGATGCCGACATGGAAAAAGGAGATAAATGACGATACTATGTGGAAATATTTGGTGTATCTTGTACGAAGTATGTATAGGGTAGTTGAGTTCTAGGTTAAAAGAATATTCAAGAAGTGTGGCGAATTAAAGTACTCGTGTGGAAAGTCGATCGGAGCAACGAGTCTTGATAAAAATGTAGTTTCACTCGACGACATCAAACCCGCTCGTCCACCATTATTTGAAATGAATAATTATCAAAGCAGAAATAATAATGATAACGTTAATTCAACAACATTTATCCTGAGATGTCTACCATTATTCGAAAATATTAGTTTTTAAGGAAAATGGAAATGATAGGTAAAATGTTCATAGTAAAATGTCCTAGGAGCGCCCTCACCACCTCGTTTTGGCAAAACTGTACCTACAATAATATCGAAATAAAACAACGTGCTCAAATTAATTATCAATTATTACATACCTGTTTCCCTCAAGCTGCGATCGACACGCTCGAATGTTTCTCTTGACGGTACCGTTCGATTGGGAAAATGCTCGGAATACAGACGACGAGCTTCTGCAGCATTACAAAATGCTCGTCCATAAAATACATGCATATCTGCATATTCATTGAATGTAAACTGTTCGGCCATATCAAAAAAATTCGAAATATTCTATAGAATATTGACAATACAATGATAGTCATATGACAACGCACCACTCTACAAAACAAAATCGCATTCCAGTTTCTCATTTTTTATCAAAACTTTCTAAAAGGTTTTTTTGTCAACATCTGTGAAAGAAATAGAACATAATTATTCCCTGGATATTTTTCACCTGATCATGTGCAGCCGTTTTTGTAGTTCATTCGTTTGCTTTTTATTAGTATAGTAAATATTTTTTCCGATGTGCGTTTTTCCAGCTAAATTTAGATTCGTGTTAAAGAATTTCTCCCATAAAATTATAATTATCAGTGAAACTCCTCAACAGTTTAGCTGTGAAGAAGAATTTGAAACATGTTGAGTTTCATGAGATTCAGATAACTGATCAACACGAAACGTGATTATTCCACACGTATTATGTACATACAAAATATGGAATGAATTCGATATTTCATAGTAGAGTAGCTTGTTAGTTTAAAAACACCACGAATCTACAGAACTTGATATTTCTTTTAAAAAAATATCTGCTATCACAATTGTGACTTAAACTTCCATATAGGTACTGTACTTTTTGTTTACGACTTCATTTTAGCATACTTTGTATTATTCCTGTTATAAAAGTTGTTGAAATAACGTTATCATTATTATTTCTGCTTTGATAATTATTCATTTCAAATAATGGTGGACGAGCGGGTTTGATGTCGTCGAGTAGAACTACATTTTTATCAAGACTCGTTGCTCCGATCGACTTTCCACACGAGTACTTTTATTCATAAAATTGTCCAAGTAACCGTATTTTGTTGAAAAATATTGAAAAATATCTGTCATTTCAAAATTTTGGGGTGTGGACCATCGGGGGTAGTCCGTTCCTGACTTTGTAGCAAAACAACTGACTACTGCATGAAAGCTCATCGACGGAATTCATTTGTTTAGTCAATTACCAAAATTTGGATGATTTTGAATATTCACTTGAAAAGTTATCAAAGAAAAACATTTCTCATTTTGTAACTTCGAGGGCCCGTAACTTGGTTACGAAGACTTTTAGGAAAAAAGTTATATGAAGTACTGGTGATATTTTGACCCCATCTATACATTCCCGAGAGGAAAAGAGGAAGTCCAGGGACACCCTGTATATATATATATATATATATATATATATATATATATATATATATATATATATAGGATATAAAAACGCAAAACGTGTTTTGCGATACAGTTGCTTCTTGAGGCATGTCTAGTGGCGTGTAAAGCGTTTTAGAGTATAGACACGCCTGAAGAGGCTATTATATAGCGAAACACGTGTTGAGTTTTTGTGAAACTATGTAGTGAAAATCTGACAATAAAGTGTTTCTTGAATGTCAATGTCAATGTTATTAATGTCTTCAGAAATTTCCTCATACAGTTGAGGAATAATAGGGTAGCGTTTTCAACAAAAAAGAAAATTGAATAGACCTTCTCATTTGAATAAATTTACGATTGTTTTACTTGGGATATGGTTTCATATTTTTAATACTGGTGAATGTTTGGGTGTTTCCCAAAACAAGACTCAGTGATCTTCCATAATTCGCTTATAGCTTCTAATCAATGAAACAAATGCGATTCTGGTTATATGCTCAGATTGCTCAGCGAATAAGACCGTTTCAGATTCGATTTTTATATACTGCTGTTTTTTCCCGTTATTGTATTCCGAATGGTTTCTCGAGCCGAAACTAAGTTAATTTTGTTAATGAAATCGTTCGTTCCAACTTAATTCAAGTCCATCCACACCGCTTTCAATTTAGTACGTGTCTTGTACTCCTGATATAAAACAACCCTCGGGGTGACAAAATCGTCTCCGAAGAGGTTTCGAAATCCCATCGATGTCGAATAATCCGTCCCGCTCGTCTCCCGGTGGACTTACCTCGTAACGGAATGGAGCTTTTCGAGTTAATTAACGCGGAACGTCATGATGAACATTATATCGAATACTAAGATTAGATATCATTTCTCGAAAGGCAAAAAATCAGATGATGGAGTACTTTTTTTAACGAGATTAGAGATTAGGGATGCATCCAGTCATTTCTGAATACTTTAGTTTATATTGGAACAGAGAAATACATTTGTATATGATAATCACTAGTTTGTCACTCAATCTCTCATCACACAAGCAGTACCATAAAAAATAATACTTTTTAATTTTTTCAGTTTATGTTTTCAAAGTAGAAGTTAACTGAAAACAGAAATAATTACTTCATCAAACTCAAACACAACGCCATTAATTTTAAAAAACTAATCAATTCAGTTTATTGTATGATTTTCACTATGAGGGTTTTACAAAAACCGCTGACACGTGTTTCGCTATACAATAACTTCTTCAAGCATAACTAAGAGTGTCGCGGTTTTTGTAAAACCCTTATAGTGAAAATCATACAATAAACTGTATTGATTAGTTTTTTAATATGGATTTTCATCAAGTATCGGCCAGTTCTATTCAGCCAATAATTTTTGTGCAATAATATAAGCGAGCTACTGGATCAGCCCGTACCTTCAGAAGAATGTCAGAATGACAGTATTTGGCCTGACGTAATAATAAGATTTTCGATCAGTTGGGATTCAAATCACTACAGTATCGAACATTTTAACGATTGACGTGTCAATTCAAACAAAATAATGTTCATCCATGTCTACAGCAAATTTGAATTTTGATCAATGCGTTCCGAGAGACATTCACCACATTCGAGTCTTCTGTTGATTTCGTTTAGGTTTGTGCGGGTGTAATTCGCATGGCTATATAGGTGTAGCCAGTGTAAACATACTTTTTAGAAATCAAGTATAATGTAAAACGATTTTTATGAGTTATTCAATTTCACTTCAGACATAATATGTGGAAAATTGTCAATTAACATTAACAGTTCATTAGAACTGGGGAGATACAACGGGAGAAATGCAACTTTGTGTTAGACTCCACGTATTCGTGATGGAAATATGTTTCTAGTCATATAACTATGGTTCATCCATCTCAAATTTTGCGCAATATAAAGTTCCAACAGCTGATATAACCTAACTAATTTTGAAGGCATTTTACTTTTCAATCATACTTCTGTGTGCATACTTTTGTTTTTACTGTGGATTCCTCAGATGCCAATACTTTATTGTGAACCGTTTGTGAAATTTTCTCCAAATGACCGGACATTCGGAACAAAAATGTGCTAAATGAGTATAATGAATTCTTGAGAAAATTATCAATGTGGTAATTCGCGTTAAAGGCAGAAATATATACTGATTTAGTATAAATTTTGATATAAGTAAATGCTGCTTTCAACACTGGTTGCTGATTCTTTTTTCATCCTTGCTTTGGCAGTCATATTTTTGACAGATATTTCATTATTAGTGAGTCAAAGATATTGGCATTTTTAGTCTTGATACCGTTTTTAGATTCAACTAACTTCCTTAAACTAGAGAAAGCGATTGTTTAGCGAAACACGTGTCGCGGTTTAAAAAAACCCTTATAGTAAAAATCTTACAGAAAATTGTATCAGTTATTATTAGCATTAATTTTCATCAACTATCAATTATCACAACAATGTTCAAGAGCTTTTCTTTTCTGCAAAGAACTGTCGACAAACATCAACACAGGGTCTTTCACGACGAGCGTTCGTTAGGAATGTTGAAGTTGAGGGCAAATTCCTTATTTCAAATGGAACACCCTGTATTTTATATCATTTTTCAATTTCTCAGCACATTTTAGGCCCACTTTGTTATACAATTTTCGAGATATTAATTTTTTTCTGAAAAATTTGACAGTTACAGCTCCACTCCGAAAAAATCATAACTCATAGACAATAACCATACACTATTCTATTAATTTTGGATACCACGAAAAAAAGATATCAACTTCATGAAGAATGTCCTATACCTAAAATACACCCCTGGCAAGATATATCCGATTTTGAGAAATATTTGAAACGTAAATCATTCTACGCAATACCAAACCAAGAAAGCTTTGAAAACAAATGAACTAATATTAACTCTGTCGTTGGTAAAAGGTAACTCAACATGAAAATGTATGAATTGAAATAAAATTCTATCAGAGAGATGAAATATATCTTTGTTTATTAATATCGAATACAGTAATTTTAGTTTGTTTATTTTTTTAAGGTTCGATTTTACTTTAATTTTAGAATTTGACTTATTTTTTTCAAATTCAAATAATATTGTGGTTCATTTCAACAGATGTTCAAAGACAATGCCGTTTTGTTCTAAACAAGAATATTTTTTTTTGCATACCACTATTTGTAGCTTTCTGTATGGAGTCAAGAATTAAATTATTGAAAGCTCCCAGAACCCTTCGTTTCATGTTTTCTTTATCACTCCAGGATCCGCATACACATTTTCTTTGATATATCCCCAAATGAAGAAGTCCAGTGGCGTCAGGTCTGGAGAGAGAGGAGGAAATTTAAATGGTCCATTGCAGCAAAGCCACTGATCTTCGAACATCCCATTCAACAACCCAGCAACGGTATCAATACTATGTACAGAGGCGCCATCCATCTGATACCATAAATTGAAACGATATTGTTCAGAAACATGCCTTATGGATTCATCAACCACATTCCTAATTATATGCAAATATCTATCGCTTTTCAAATTCTCTTCATAAAGATATAAACATAAAATTCGGTCTTCCTTTACAGCGCAAAACATATTAAAACTCCATGAATCCTGGAAGTTGCGCTGGCGAACGAGCTTTGGATTTTCTTCTGCCCAAAAATAACTATTACGGTGGTTGTATATACCATTCTTGACAAATTTGGCTTCATCTATCCATATCATGTTCTTCATGAACTCAAGGTCCTCCTGTATCTCGTTAAGAAACCATTCGCAGAATTCCACTCCTGCAGGTAAGTCGTGAGGTTTCAGATTTTGAACCTGGTGATATTTAAAGGGACGCCACTTATGTTTGATTAAAATCCGTTTTATTGAAGAAAATAAAATTCTAAATGACTTTTCTGCGTCTTTCAACGAATTTCCTGAATAGGCTGTGAAGCAGGCCAAAACTACAATTTCGATGTCCTCATTGTTTACGAGTGTTTTTTTTTGTTGATGACAGACGAAAAATATCCGATATCACGGCAGTTTTTTAGAAGTCTTCTCAGAATATTCTTATTGGGTCTGTTTAGATTTGGGAATCTTTCTGTTCATTATCTTATTGCATTCACCATAAATCATTATTAAATTCAGGAAATCTTCATTAGAATACCCCAAACGAGACATTTTGCACACAAATAGAAAACTACGAAATACACGTCAATTATATCGCATCAAATTTTGTCATATTTGTTGTAAGTTCATTTGTTTTCAAAGCTTTCTTGGTTTGGTATTGCTTCGAATGATTTACATGTCAAATATTTCCCAAAATCGGATTTATCTTGCCAGGGGTGTATTTTATGTATAGGACATTCTTCATGAATTTTTTTTCGTAGTATCCAAAAAGAATAGAATAGTGTATGGTTTCCATTTGAAAAAATAGTGTTTCATCAGTTTTCTCGATGTTATGTTTTAGGTGGAAATTTCGACCACCTTGTAATTTATTTTCGAAAATTCTATGGACCTATTCATGACTTGATACTTAAGGTGTGATTCTGTGGAATTTCATATTTTCAACTGTTACTGTCTATGAGTTATGATTTTTTCGGAATGGTGCTGTAACTGTCAAATTCTTCAGAAAAAAATTAATATCTCGAAAACTAACAAATTTGGGTATAGGCATTGTTATACAAAGTGGGCCTAAAATGTGCTGAGAAATTAAAAAATTTAATAAAATACAGGGTGTTCCATTTGAAATAAGGAATTTGCCCTCATATTCCGGTATAATGGAAAGAGACCGGAAGTTGAAAATATTTTAGTTGAGAAGGTCATTCTGTAAAACCCACTACCACAAAATTTCAAGTTTTTATTCTGAATCGTTCTTCATATATTCCTAACGAACACTCGTCGTGAAAGACCCTGTATTCTACATCATTTTTGTTTTTCCATGATGGTGTTAGGTTCGTGAAACGGATCGTGATATTTAATAAAACCCCTACGGATCAATCGAGGATTCTCCCGTCACTCTCTGAAGTCCGCAAGCTTCGCCTGATTATATATCAGTCTCTGGAGACCAATTAAACTTTAACTAATTTTATCTGGCTGGTGCAAATTGCAATGCAGGCTGTTCAGCGTGAAAATGGCGACTGTCATTTTCAGTCATGACTGTCATGCTATTCGGGAATAATTAGTTATGTTGCTCGAAATAAGTTTCGCAAGGACTAAATACTAAATACGAAAAAACATTTTTGAATTTTTTTTCTTCATTATTTTTCAAAAAATTTAATTTATTGATATCAGTAGTAAGTCTTTCTATGCTTAAAAATGGGTTCTTATAACTTATTTGTAGTTGTTGAGCCAGCATCTAAAAATTTGATTATATTTTTGAAAGAAAACTTTATCCAGTCGAGTGTTGTGTAAATGATTCTTCAATTGAGTAATTTTGTCTCAGACCAACAACTACTTATTCTATAACTACTATACTATGACTACTTACATACTATAATAAGTGATGCATTCATTTCTGGGAAACAGATAAGTTCTGCTATAAAAAAATCAACAGAACATAATTGGATCAATCTTCTAACAAAAATTAATCAATCCATCCAAACCTAGCAAGCTTCATTGGATAACCTAATAAACCTTTGCGGTGAGACAGAATAAATCCATTAAAAACTTCGGAATTCAATAATGTAGTCCTTATACAAATCCTAGCGGAAAAAGGGAATGAATAAAAGTCCTTAATCTAATATCCTGTAAACGACAGCATGTACGCGGAGCAAGGTAGGAGAACGAATTGCGAAACTTGGATCACGTTCATTTTAATTGAGGATGCTCGACTCATTGCATCATCAAATATAGCAAGAAGTCTACACCGGGAAAAATTTAATTTTCGAATAGCTTTCACGGGATTGTACGATGTGTTTCTTTTTCGCCTTCATCGTTAGTTATCTCGACAGTGTTTATGTCGTGAATTAATTTCACTTGAAATGCTGATCTGATTAATTATCAGTACTTTTAAATGTGAATTTTAAGAAAGAAAATTTTTAAATTTTGATAAAAAAAACTAATCAATAGAGTTTATTCTAGGATTTTTACAAAAACCGCAACACGTGTTTCGCTATACAATAGCTTCTTCAAGCTTCAAGTTATGCTTGAAGAAGCTATTGTATAGCGAAAGACGTGTCGCGGTTTTTGTAAAACCCTTATAGTGAAAATCATAGAATAAGCTTTATTGATTAGTTTTTTAAATATGGATTTTCATCAAGTATCGGCCAGTACTATTAAATTTTTTAAATAATGTGACGATGAAATCGATAGAATACTGGTAAGTTTTTTCCGAATTATATTATCAATATGAATATAATAAATTGTTGAGCTTCAATATGTCAGTTAGATATAACGTGATGCCAATAAAATGCCAATTAGATTCTGAGAGTCATTGTTTTCATTTCCAGTTATTGTTTGACAATCGTCCTGCACCTACAGAAATGAGTTCGTTCCTCTTCAAACTCCGTATTAAAAGTAATTGATCCACTTTTTAATCCTCTTAGGCTATAAAACTGAACCCTCCTAAGACGTTTTGGATCAGGAAAGATATTCGTAAGAATATTAAACTCGAGAACGGGAATTGGCGGTTAACTTCCTAATTTCTTTCGCTAGAATGTTTTACTTGATGAGGTTTTCTGGCCAAGGAAAACAAAAAAGTTTTTCTTTGCTACATCAGCATTACCGAAACTGTTGAGTTTGACAAACGAGCAGTCAGATTTTTGCGAGTTAAATTCAAAGATGTGTTTTTCAGTGTTAAAAGACCAAATGACATTGATTCAAATGAAAAGAAGTTGTTATTGCGTTCTAAATATTATAATGACAGGTTCAAATAATTTCTTCCACATGTAATCTGTAAAATAAATATACAGAAAAATTTCTCGTAATATCATCAACGAAACAATGTTTTGATATTCTTGATGAGTGCATAGACTACTGATTCGATCATTCGGCTCAATTTAAATTTAATTGACTCAATAGATCTGGTAGTAATTTGAGCTAATAATCAAAGCACCAGTATCACCTCTATTATACCAACAATGAGTTAAAGGTAAATAATTGAACTTCAAAATGAAGGATCAGAATGTTCAAATCAGTAGGAAAGTAATGCAATCAAAACCAATAAACATTCGTTTGAAATAAATCTGTTTCCATTCATTTTCTTTTTTTTTTTAAAACTTCAATAATTTTATTCGTTCTTGAATTTTATTGACTGCATAATAATGTTCATAATTCTTCACATATCTTCAGTGGGCATACTTAACGGCTAGCTATAAATCAAATCATTTAAATGGGCTGACACCTATCAGAAAACAACTACTTCCCTGGCTAATACCCCGAAGGGCGTTGGATTATATTCGACAGGTGTATCATTCCTCGAACTAGGCTGAAGCGGACAACAAACGACGGGTTTGTCATCGCCCCATCTGCCTGTGAAGGATGTAACCAACCGCATATCCGAAATTTGCCCAATTTCACGTATAGGTAAGGAAAGAAAACCTTTCTCATATAGTCAGTGGTCATACTTGTAGACTGGCTATAAATCAAATCATTTAAAGGAATAAGTCGTTCAAGGCAGTCTCAACTCCCTACACTGTAGGTTAATGGACTGACACATAATTTATTTTTCTCAATTAGCAAGATGTTATACCGTGAGAAACAGCCAAATGAAATAAATTAATTTATCCTGATTGTGTAGTTCGTTCGATTCGCTTACAAAAAGTCGAGTAGTTCTAAATTATCGATATTATCTAGGTCTAGGATGGTGTTAATAAGTATTTGAAATGCAAAATGCTCAATTCCTTTCTCTCGGCCCCCAACACCACCAGGAAAATATTCTGGAATAATCTGTAAACTTTTGCCTTTATCTTATTTATGGTGCACTTCAGCTAAAGAAAGGGGTTCTACCCAAAATTTTGTTTTTGTTGTCCTAAAGATGCAAGGCTGAAAAAAGTTTCGTTTTTTATGGTAGCGGGCGCGAACGAAGGGAGCATTGTGCATTTTACTTACTAAGAAACCAAGACAACAATCAGAAATGTATAACTACCAGGCCTTTTGTAAGTAAACCCTTCCTCTTTTGGTCTTTGTATTTATTGAACTGAAAAACGCATCTCTAAATTCAACACCTTGAGAATAAGGATAGCAAACCCTTAACTTTTAGATGATATATAGGAGTTTTAGATACATTATTTAAAAAGTCTATTCACTGCCTATTGCAAAATGTTATTGTTTCATAATTTAACAAAAAAAAATTAAATATTGAAATGATTAAATTCACATTATCTAGAACTAAACGCTGGTAGCAATTTGGATACCATATCCAAAACATCCACTGCTTCCAAACAAATGACGTTTTTTAAAAATATGCACAATGATGTATTTTTATAAATATGCACAATGTTTGAAATAATCGATTTATTCCACTTGACTATTCCACACTGTATGTATAATAACAATTTTTATTTCACTAATTCGGACTAATTCGGATGATTTGAAATCCCTGAAACAACTAAAAAAGAAGAATTCAAAATGAATAGCTGAAAATAACAATTATATTAAGCAAAAAAAACCTGAAATGAAATAATAAATGAGATAAAAACAAGTAAAATAGAACAATTGAACAAAAATAAATAAAAATAAAGAAATGAAAAAAGAAATTAAAAATAAAAAGTTGAGAGATTCCAAGTCACGTTAAAAATAAAACAAAAACAACAATGAAAATTAAAAATTAATTGGCGCTCCGGGGCGACTTCATTGATTCCAGTGGCGCATTTGCTTTTTCAGCTGCAGGAAAACCCGGAAAAACCTGCAGCACCACATCATCTGAAGATCCTGATCTAACAATGTCCTCTCTATTATAAAACAAAATGAAGGGTGTCTCCAGAGGCTCCAATAAATTCAATGCATCGCCAGAACACTTCGTGACACGACTATCGTCAAACTTAAACCAGTCTGTTTATTCTTTGACCAAGGCGTAATAATGACCAAATTCAATGCCAGAACCACAGTGAATAATGTGCATGAATATTATAATAGTGGTTGAAATTTTCATCTATTTCGAACCTTCCAAAGAGTTTCTTGCTTCCGTTAGAGATTGAGTCTTGTTTGAAAATCATCAGTGTCATTATTAGATTGACTGGAGCCTCAGCTATACTTGTTTCCTTATAACAGTCAGTTAGTTTGGCGAATGTTTGACAGTACAGTCGATCATCACCTGTTGAAAATTCCATTTTCAGATAATTTAACAATAAGCTTTGCACGGACTGGTTATTAGTCGTATAAGGAAAAGCTAGATGAAGTTCCAGAAATTCACATAAGTTTTCGGTACTTCTTGAACATTTACCACAAAGTAAACAAGTGAGGATTTTTCCAGCAAAAGATTCACAAACACAAGAGGAGATGGGTTGTACGGAATCATTCGGTCCAGAGCGGTCAGGAGTATTGATTTTGCTATTGTTTTGCTCACGAAGAGTATTCAACAAGAACCCCAAGAATTCGGAACAATCCTCTTGTTGTCCTAACGAGTATCTAGTGGACTTCAAAGACTCCAGGAAATCGGTTGGAGGGAAAGATGATACCTTCTCACGAAACTGCAGCTGCATGAACAGGTGTTTGAGTTTGATGAATAAGTAGTTCACGACGTTTCGATTGTTAGTATCTACAATCGTCTTCGGGTGATGACTGGACTGATTCCTCCGAGAGATGACTATTTATAGGTCATTCGAGTACTTTCACTTATTCCCGCTTTCCATTTTCCGCTTCACTGGTTCCATGGGAGATGACCGTTTGGCGGGAATTGGCCATTTTTCGCTTGATGATGGGTTTCCATATGTTGCGTATTTCTACGCTGGCTTGGCTGAATACGTTGTTGGACAACATGTAAGCGGCTTCCTTGAATTTTCTCCTAAACCAATGTTCCTCTCTGTGCAAGATCTCAGCTTGGGACCACTCGATGTTGTGTTGATGAGTCCAAACATGGTCTGCTATTTCTGATTTGCTGGTTTCCCCTCGCTGTGTGTGTTTCTTGTGTTCGGCAATGCGAACATTCAATGGCCTCTCAGTTTCACCAATATAGAATTTTCCGCACTCACAGGGTATTTTAGCCTTTCAGCTAAATGGCTAAAAGACAGCAGAAGCCTCGCAAGGAAGAGAAACCGTCACAACCAGTGCTTGCACTTCCCTACATCAGAGGATTATCGGAGAGGATAAGAAGAATTGGTTCCAAGTACAACATCAGAACCTGCTTCAGATCCGGTAATACTATCCGTAGCAGCCTCACCGGATACCCTGTGAGTGCGGAAAATTCGATATTGGTGAAACTAAGAGGCCATTGAATGTTCGCATTGCCGAGCACAAAAAACACACACAGCGAGGGGAAACCAGCAAATCAGGGATAGCAGACCATGTTTGGACTCATCAACACAACATCGAGTGGTCCCAAGTTGAGATCTTGCACAGAGAGGAACATTGGTTTAAGAGAAAATTCAAGAAAGCCGCTTACATGTTGTCCAACAACGTATTCAGCCAAGCCAGCGTAGAAATACGCAACATATGGAAACCCATCATCAAGCGAAAAATGGCCAAATCCCGCCAAACGGTCATCTCCCACGTAACCAGTGAAGCGGAAAATGGAAAGCGGGAATAAGTGAAAGTACTCGAACGACCTATAAATAATCATCTCTTTGAGGAATCAGTCCAGTCATCACCCGAAGACGATTGTAGATACTATCAATCGAAACGTCGTGAACTAACGTGACTTGGAATCTCTCAACTTTTTATTTTTATTTTCTTTTTTCATCTCTTTATTTTTATTTATTTTTGTTCAATTGTTCTATTTTACTATTTTATCATTTCAGGTTTTTTTTTTGCTTAATATAATTGTTATTTTCAGCTATTCATTTTTAATTATTCTTTTTTAGTTGTTTCAGGGATTTCAAATCATTTCATATAGTAGACAATGGAAGTCCGAATTAGTGAAATTCCTCATGAAACATTGTCAATCACCTTCATCAATTTTTATATGATTCTTTCTAGTAGGGTAGGTACTATTTATTGTGACAATAGATACTACTAAGTAAAATCTATAGAAGTACCAATTTGTTATTATTTATTATTCATTTCAGAAACGTACATGATTTTGGCAATGGAAATGAAATTGAGAACATTTTACTTCAATTCAATACGAAATTTATGCTCGAACTTGGTGTCTGTCCTTCAATCAATAACGTTTCAACGAAATAATTCAGTTCGTACGGCGAATATCCTCCATCTGCCATATGCCAGAGAGTAAATATACATGGAAAATCGATGCAATATAACCGAATCAGCTCGACTAACTTTGCAAGAATAGCGCCATTCGGTGCAAACTCCCATAATGTATTGATAAACACAAACCTATGTTGCAATACTGCCCGGATCGACAACGATCACCTTTAATGCCAGAGTTTGCCCATTCAGGAAATTATGAACAGTTTCAGACAATATACTGGATCGGCAGGAAACTGACTGGAAATTCATCAACTCCTCTTCAAACTTTAGCCATACTGACTTACATAACAATGTCAGATCGTTGTTTGAACACCTACTTGATTAGGTAAATTATTTTATCTGGCATTGTGCCTATTGTGCTGCAGTAATAGTTAACATCAGTCAAGAATGTTGGGCGTGAATAGATAATCATGACATGAAAATGAATTTTTTGTAATGAAATTTCGAAACGTTTCTCCCTGATAAATGCCTACCGAGAAACAACTATTTTCTTGCTACGACTATGATGGAGACTGGATTATATCTGGAAACTGTGGTAACGTTATTTACAAATAAAAGTGGTAATTTCATTTCTCATTTTTAATGTTGATTTCCTACTACTTAGTAATGGCTATATCCATCAGTTTATTAAATAAAATTATTTGGAAAAACGTTTTGTAGTGAAAACTTACTTGATGGAATTCACATAAATCAATTATTTTATTAGATTCAATTTTTTCTTAAAGTATCTTAAAGAAATTCAGTAGATATTCGACATTTATGAAATTAAAATGATGTGTTTCAAAATAATTATATTTCAAAAATAGTATGGTATTTAACGATTGTGAAATGCGGTCATTACTCCTGAGAATATTTGTCAATCATTTGAGCGGGTAATTACCATTTCTCTTGAGAAGAATATCTACTATTCTTTAACTATGATTTATATGGGGAATATTCCAAAACAAGATTCATTTGTGAGGGATATCTCGGATATAATCATATTTGGTTTTGAAAGTCCTCGACTGATCCCAAAATGGTAGTATCAACGATCTTAGATGATTTCCTTCTCCGATGAAATCTTCATAATTGACTTGTAACTCAATGTCTTCAAACATTTGAAACTGAATAATCATTTTAAATGATCTCAAGACAGAGTAGGGCCAAAATACGTTTTTAATGAAATAAATAGCGGAAGTTTTTTTTTGCATAATACCCTTCAGAAATAATTAAAATTAAAAACAATGTGAAACAGCAGGACGGCTAGAGACGGAATTTTCCAAGAAATAGGTTTCAATTAGGAACTTGTTTTCATAATTATATAAAAAACTAGACATTTTGCTGGCATCTTATCTATTACAATGTCGTTAAGTCGTCAGATAAACAACAACAAAGCCAATTTCATTCCATATAATGTTTTTGACTTTGAAATATATTTTTGTAGTGGCTTTATGGAAATGTTCCATTGAAAATTATTGGGTACAGGTATTGATGTAAAATGCTATTGCCTGTGTTACTATAGGAATAAAATAGACCATATAAATCGTATAACACATCTTTCAGAACACATTGACCCTTCTCAAAGCCAACCCCAAGTCGAATACTAATAACAACCCTAAGTCGAATACTAATAGCGCCAGCCCGCATGCCTGATGTCAGTAATAAAAGTCGAATCGATTCGTCGTTTCCGAATGTGAACAACTACTTAACCGGAAGAATGTCAAGATCATTCAAAACTTTATTTCATGAGAGGGGTTATTCACCATCCATATTGAATAATACAATAGATACGAAGCTGAGACATTTTTTTCGTATATCAAAATCTCGTATCATCGCAACGAACACATCATCAGTTTTTATCGCTGAAATCATAATACAATGTTCGAGTTTGGATTATATTTTTTGATAATTCAACGTCGCTGAATATGCCATGGCATAATAGAAAGGGTGCCCAAAAGGGATCAGAGGTTTTCTAAAAAAAACTGAGAGCTTCAAAGATTGATATCTTCATGAAGTGGTCGGTTTCCTTAGATAGGTTTAGATTTTTCATGTGACCAAAATCCCTATTTTTCACGGAATACTATCGATGGCTCTTCTTGAGTCAGAGGTCGATGTATCACACAAAAAATGATCATCCTTTACGTTAAAGAACCTAAATAAATTTGAAGTCGGCGATGCCCTAGAAATGTCCGAAAACCAAAGGAAGGCAGGTTTGGATAAAGCCTAAGTTATCGGTAGTATCGAAGGTCATGAGAGATTCTTCGAGTTCATTTATTTTCAGATTAAGGAGATTATTCATATTATTGGTTGACATTATCCATTTCATTTTGTTTACATCCCCAATATTCAGAAATTATTCATTGCAGTGGTTTGTAACACGAAGAGAATATTAATATCCACTGTATTTACATATCCTATTTTCAATCGTGCAATTGGTATTTGCAATTTTTTTTATTGAATTCACGAACATTGCTCCGACATGCTGTCACAAAATTTCTCTTACGACATGGAATTTTTCTCGGCTTTGGTAATTTTCGTATTTTTCATGATGATCATGATTTCCGATGCGTATATATACCTCGAACACGGTTTCAGTTTATATGCAGCAAATATTAGCTCACTCCCGCTCTTTCTCTCTCAACTGAAATATGGCTATTTTCGGTGTTCGCCCATCAGCATATAGAATTACAAAATAAACACTGATATTCCGGTACGTTTAAAGGGATTACGCAGTTAATTATTCCAGGACAAATTGAAAGGGTCGCACGAATCGATTTCGCCATAAATCGTGAACTTATTGTGATTATCCTGTCGGACAACCGTCAATTATATGACATGATTTTCGGAAAAGCTTGTAAGATATTTCTGAAACTCAAGATTTCATAATTAACTTTCACGTCCATTTTCGGAAATTGACAAAAATCTACAATTATCATCTGTATAGTAGTAACCAATTCATACAAGTGCTAGTCCTGCTATTCTGCAAATATAGAAATTATCTTGAGACCAAGTTTCGTGAACTATCCAAGACATGAAGGTGATATTATTATCAACACAAAACTTTAAATCACTGAGGAATATATGATATAATTTCATTTGGTTTTGAATTTTCCATGAATTCTGTAGTTATCTAATTACTATACCAAACTTCCAAAGGTGATATCTCTGTTTAAATCTGTTTTTCCGTTAATCACCTATCGCCCCCATACGGACGACAACTCTCAAAAGTTGAGAAACTTGTGCGAGCTAAGGACTAACGAGGTCTTACCTTTTAACGTGTGATTCCTAACACGGATATAGTGGATAGTTTTTATTTAGTAACAATTTATGGAGTTATTTGAGGTAATTCATTTGTAATCACTTTGAGTTTGTCATGAGCAGTAAACCAAACCACCTAACAGTAATCCCTAACTCCCTGAGTGAAAATTTTCAGTAAATTTTATTGGTGTTGTGGAGTTTCGTCAGGTATTAGCTGAGTATAACTAAAATTATGATCAAATGAACGTTGAAATATACTTGTGATGCACTGTTTGGAACCTTTGGTGTAGTAATAAATGTTACTAGAATTTTCCCAACACCAAACCGTTATTTTAACACCTCGACACGTGTTTCGATCACCAGCTGATCATGTTCAAGAGGAAGATCAAACTAAATATACATACAATGTTATCCTGCTATAGGTACCTGCGTCTTAACTCAAATTAATTGATCTTCCTCTTGAAGATGATCACTTGGTGATCGAAACACGTGTCGAGGTGTTAAAATAACGGTTTGGTGTTGGGAGAAACTCTAGTAATGTTGGAATATATTTGTGTCACATCAAATTACTTCAAAACAGTTTAAATTTACTACTGAATAAGACATCCTTGTTTCCATCACTGCAAAAAGGCACAAAAAGGTACTTTTTTATTTCAAAATGGGGGAAATAAGATATGCTTAAGAATACTGGAAATGTACCTCAATGAGCATTCTAATAACATTGGTCTTTACCAAAAATAATCATAATTATTTAATTTTTTCGACAGACATGTCTTCCGAAACTCGTAAATAAAATCTAAATAATCAGAAACTCCCAAGAATCGATAGTTGAGCCATATTTTGAATTGTATAAAACTATTGAGTATGGACCTGATGAATGTTTTGGACTTATAATACACTTACAAATATTAATTGTCCATTTTTCAAATAAAATAAACACATTAACAAGTTATTTCACTTTCATGATAGTCATCTTTGAAATATATGATACATTTTTGGGATTCGTATAATAAGTAATCATTTCAGATACTTTGTAGCAGTTAGATTCTTTTTCAAAGAGGCCACCTCAAGTCAACTACTTCTTGCATCAAATATTATTATTATTTTTATTATATATAATGAAGATTTGTCACTTCAAAATCCAGTCGTTCATTAATATTATATGAAACAACTTCCGAATGTTACCTGCTTCAGTTTTAAAGGTATATTTTTACCCTTTTGGTTACGCAACATCAACTGCAGTAGTTATTGGGATTCTTTAATAATTTTAGCACAGAATATTTGGCAGTTCTAGTAAGTATCCATATTTGTATATTCATAATTTGATAAAGTGATTGGAATTTCCATGTCGTACATATGGGTTCTAGAGTACCAATTAATAACATGACTTTGTTAAGAGGTGTCAATGCTACCTGCTCCTTCCTGAAAATTATGTTCAGGGATTTCAAAGGTAACATTTAGGTTTTGGTGAGTTTTTAGTTTTTCACTGAGTACGTGATATCTTTTTGTTATTACCTATGGTATATTCAGTTTGAGAGCAAGTTTGGTATCATATGACCATTCACTAAAGACATGCTGTTTCATCGAAAATATCGTTAACTCTTATGTGTTTTGGTGGCCAGATAAACCTGATAATGTTTTTGTGGACGTACAAACAGGTCGTTAGGTCCTTTATGTTTTGTATCAATGTATTCAAAGAAAAACTATCTGCAAGAACTTCTAGAATGTTGGGTGAATAGAAACATAATTCTTTTTACTGACTTCACAAACATGTCATACATTTTTATATGAACATGTTGTTTTTAAGATAAATAAATCCTATAAATTTTCTAGCCTTGTTGGACTGCCACTAACAACATTCGTTATTTCATACTTTGAAATAGTGAATTCTAACAACAAACTCGGAATATTGCTATCAGCTTAACTAAACTCGTATCTCCCATTTCTGAACTTCAACGCGTACACAAAACTTGTTAAAATTTCCTTCCCAACCACTTTTCTCCGAACTCATTCCATCCTTTCCATAACAACGAAACCAAAATGGCGTGGTCTAATGCGCTTTCACCCGCTAACAAAACTTTCAAAAGCTATCATCGGCATCTCGTTCGCTGCCTGTCCAGTCTCGTATTCTACATCATTTCTTATTTTGCGGGCTGAAGCTGCACCAGCCAAATCGTTTGAAAAGTTATCGGTTTTTGGGACTTTAGACCTTACGGAGTCAGAATTTTCTCTATGCGGAAGGCATTAGCTGTCATCTTTTCGTGCCAAGGGTATTCTATCCTCCAGGGATCCTGGAAACATGTATCGGATTTATGTTGCACAGACTGACAAATGATGCTCAAGTTAACTCTCGGGAAGTTTCGGCTAAGCACACATTTCGTGTGATGATATTAAGAAAGTTCAAAGTGAGTCGAAATGAAAGTAATGATTGCCTTTGAAATGGGACCCAATGAGAATTTTCATGAGAGTTCCAAGGGACGTCTTTTTCAAACTCCAACAGATAGTTTCTAATCTATTTGGAATAAAATAGTGATTCATGTTCAATTTCAGGTGCTAGTTTATAGCAATACTCCTGTTTTTTTGGTTTATGGACAATGAAAAATTATCTTTTAATAGAAAAGGAAGTTTTATAATATATAAAATACATAATATATGCTTTTTTCTGCGATATTTAACAATTTCAATCTATTAAATACTGGATAATGATGAAATTGCAGCCTTCTCAATTTATCACTCAATTCATCACCCGAACAGTACAAACATATCTAGAGTAAAACTTTTTTCATTCATGTCAAAAGTATGCCTTGTCTTCGGAACTATCGATAGTACCTACCTACAATTATTGTTTTTGTTAACCATTTGCTTTGTTCAGGGAAATCATGGCATGGTTATTGAAACCATAATCAGATTCCTATTTGTAAAAACCTTTGGGGTTTCCCCATTATCAAACAAAAACTGTGGAAAACTCCAAAAAAGGAAGAAAGAAAGTAATTAAAATAGAAACTCTTTATGAAGATATCTAGATCATACACAGAAGTTACTACTATCATAGCTGCATAGCTGCAAAACAAAAAAATTGTTTTTGAATTGCTTTGATCTATTCTTCTGAGCTGATAATATTACAACTTGAACTCGACAAAAATTATGTATAACCGGTAATTTTATGGTTCTCGAATCAATGATTAATGTATGTTCCTCATTAATATAAAGTTCCAATCAGTTGATACCAGAGCTCAAAAACAATACATTCTCATGGTTCTCATCAGTGGTACTAGGTTGAACCATAAAGTTTCTTTACTGCAGAAAAGTATAGAGGACGAATCTCGGTCGGGGATCGATGTCAAAGCTTGGGTGTCCCAGAGCGCCCTGGGAAGCCTTTTTTAAGGATGACAAATTACATTACAATGATTTTCAGGAAAAATAAAAAAACACGTCAATAATAGTTTACAGGGGGACACATTATTTTGACATATTCACATTTGATGTTACTTCCCCTATCGCATCCTCAGAGCATGTCAACATTTTTTAATTTCGTTCTAGAGACAAATATGGAAGCAATAAATCAGAAAAAAAGATTTTTTATTAATTCTTGAATCAAAATCTGATGACTGGACAATGAGAAGAAAAAAACGTTTCTACCAAATTCCATACAAAGGTACAGACGAGCTTCCATTGCCGACCTCAAATGGTTGAGAATTTCGGGAGTTATTTCTCTGCAATGCATCATGATATTCTCTCTCAAATCTCCTAATGTTGTTGATTTTATCTCATAAACTTTAGACTTCAAGTGACCCCATAGAAAGAAATCTACAAAAGTGAGATCCGGAGACCTTGGTGGCCATTCTGTAGGACCTCTTCTGCCAATCCAACGACCAGAAAAATGATCATCCAAAAATTGTCGCACTGGAGCTGCATAATGAGGAGGTGCACCATTCTGCTAAAAAACTATTTCATTTTTGAATTAATTTATATCCTCCTCAGTTGCCCTATTGATGCACGGTATTATTCGATTCTCTAACATATCCAAATATTTATCACTAGTCAAATTAATATCGATAAAAAAGGTCCTATGATGTGGTCACCTGAAATTCCTGGCCAAACATTCAGTTTTTGATATAGTTGGGTATAAACTTGACGGTATAAATAAGGATTCGTATCACTCCAATATCAAAAATTTTGCCGATCCACCTCTCCATTCAAACTAAACGTACGTTCATCCGAAAAACAAATTTTATACAAGAAATTCTGATGCAAGTTGATCCGTTCAGTGAGACTTTCACAAAACTCGATACGTCTATCGAAATCATCTTCGTTCAATTCATGAACTAGTCTAATCTTATGTGGATGAAATTTGTACTCATGAAGGATCCTGAAAACATTTGTACGACTGATTCCTGATTCTCGAGATAACTTAGTAAGAGATTGCGAATTTTCCATTAGTCCAACGTGTCCTAAAACTGCAGTACAAATAGCTTCATTCATTGACAACTCCTGAACGGTTATGTTGCCCATGTTAGAGCTTATTTGAATGACGTTTCAATATTAAATAAATTTCGATCAGGTGTGATATGTCACTGAAGTTGTCAGCATAAAGGCTAAATTATATTGGATAATTTTTTTTCGGGCATTGTGAAAAAGTAAAATTGATGACGGTTTCCCTGAAACGAAACGTATAAGAATCAGCAAGAGCCATCCTGTACAGCTGTACAGTACCTAGTGGTAAATTTATGTATTTTAATAAATTGATGGATGTAGACGTTACTACCTGGCGAATTTCGTTATTCAAAAAATCGGAACTAATCGGATTTTTTAAATTTTTTCCAATTTCAACCGAGTTTCCGAGCAACTTTGTATCACTGACAGTTTCCAGTTCTTCCATGCTCTCCCTCCTTATTTTGGACATAACAGTAAGTATTGGAAATATACCCCAAGAAGTTATTTTTTGCAACTTCAAATTCACAGATTTTTAAATAATGTTCGAGCTCAGTTTTGAAATGTGACTGATTTATTTTTTCTTTTCTTTCCTCGTATAAGAGACATTTCTCAAATAAATTATGTTAGTATTAATGCAATCAATACTGAGCTGAAAAGCCACGGACTGTCACTACGCAATACTCACTCTGCTTAAAATGATAAAACCCTATGTATTTCACCTGTGATATTTTGCTACCCGATCCATCAAGAGAGGGTCTTCTTAAAGTGAGTAAAATAAGTTCTCGTGGGGACTTGGGGTGTTTTGGGTCGTTGGGGAAGTGAGAAACAGGATTGATGTGAGGCTCATACATCATACACAGCGAACGCGTTTGCGAAACTATGTGTCACAAGACTCAGAAATAAATTTACCGGGATTAAATTGGATTTTTCATTGGAATTTTTATTGAGGGTGATGTTTTCTCCATGATATATGCGCCGTAACGTGAATTTGACAGCATATTTCGACCTGTTATTCTAGAAAGTTTATCTTGCATATTTGATGTACATTTGAGTTAGAGTTGGTGAGTCAATATGTTATTCGGCATACTCATTTTTTCAGGTACTATTTTATTCAACTAGTAGTTTTGAAATTACTGGGTGTAACAAAAGAAAATAATATTTCTCTAACGATCGTTGCAATCTTCAGTAAGTTTATCCACATTCAATGTCTATTTTAACATTGAATAGTTTCTTTCATAAATTGGATATGAAGTGATAAATGGAAGATTCTGCAAATTCGAAAGCCTGTACACATTTCCTTTATATTTTTCTTTTTATATACATTTCGTCATTCTACATACATTATAAAATAAAATGTTACTTGAAGTGATACATTAAAACTTGAAATATATTTTTTTAAATATCCTAGGAAAAATTAATGAACGTTCAGAAATGTTTATTCATGTCTTGTGACACCTCACGTAACTGATTCGGAAGGAAATGATTCATAAGGAGAAGTGATAATACAAATAACTATTTTTTAAAGATCTAGCCACTTGTGCCAGCGAAACGTCAGAAAGAAGTTCCAGAAATCGACGGCCTGCAAACCAGAAAAATAGTGACACTGAAAACCTCGGCCGCGAAAGCCTTAACCATTTTGTCAAAACTCCGTAATATCACTCTTTCCACCAAATATGTCACTGACCGAATTAGGAGTCACATATTCTCTCTGTAAACTGTCTACGGAACCAGATTCATCAATCTGCAATTGAACGAAGCAAACTCTACATGAATTCAACTTCTAAAATTAATATTAGAAAGAAAGATCCGAAGTACATGGCACCTCATCTTTGATTACTTTCTTGTAATTGAATACTGAGAAACCTAATTAAACGAATAGTCCAACTTGAAACTTGTTTCGGAGTTTCTGCCTGTCATCGGTTCAAGTCTAAGTCATGTCTTCTTGGCTATCTGCACTTCTGTCTGTATCGATTTTATTCGTCGCTCCCTTTTTATTACCAAATCATTATTTAATTTAGACTGCATGAATCAATGTTCCTTTCGTTTCAGGGTCGATGTAATAGGGAGAAACCGCCTTGCAAATATTTCCACCCGCCACAACATCTCAAGGACCAGTTGTTGATAAATGGAAGAAATCACCTAGCTCTCAAGAACGCTCTAATGCAACAAATGGGTCTAACACCTGGTCAGGCTTTAGTTCCTGGGCAAGTGCAAGCAGTGGTAAGTGATTTAGTATATAGTCAGCTTTTAATTTGTTGGCATTATTTTGGTGTATTTTGAGAGAACTGAGAAAAAAATATTAATTAATTAACGGATTAAATAGAAATATCTTCGTCAATGAAATTCTTTAATTATTTATGAGTCCTTAGATTGAAATAGTTCTAAATAATTATAAGCAAGGTTATGTAGGACTTCCAAGTTATTGTCACCACAATTATTCTGCATAGTGACTTGAAAACATTCGTTAACATTGTTGGCATCGTCTCAAACATCGTCTGTTAGAGATTTGTGTGAGTTAAAGGAGGGCAATCTCTGGTTTTCGGTTTTTGAAATTTATATTATAATTAAATTTGCTTTTTATAACCATAGCTAGAATCGATTATGTATGTAATATGTACTGGAATTGTAAAAATCCTAACCCGTTTTCATAACAATATACACATATAAGTTTAACTTTTTTTCTACATGGAAAATATTCATATGTGTGACATGATTTGTTAATCTTAAGTGAAGAATTTAATAACTAGAAGTCAAAAAAGTGTAATCCAAGAATGCATTGGTTGATACGGTTTAGAGAAAGTGAAAAGGAAATTAAATCAGAATTGGATAAAAAATTGGAAGACATTTCGAACAATTTGTCACCAGATTTTCTTTTTTCCTAGAGAAAATAATTTGACACCATCATCTCAGCATCGTGAGACGTCAAACAAATATTTTCCATGAAAAAAAAGTACGGAAACCGTTTTTGGTATACTTTATTCTATTTTGTATGTGTCTCCTTCAAAGAATGAATTTTTGAAATCTCACTGTATCAGGTTTCAACTCATATTCACAACATATGATCATCAACCTTTACTTTTTACAAACAATATTTTGACCCCTTAGGTTAATTCTTGCAAATGAATTTTGTATGTAAGATAGCATCTTGTATATTTTGGTTATTCAATTTGAATTGTTACATCTTTTGTCGACATTCAAATTAAAGTAAATAACTTTTTTTTCTCTGTGACGAACAACAAAACCTCGTACGAGTGGGTCTTTCCACATAATGACATTATAAGGTTACGATTTTTTTCAATATTCAGCAATGCCTGCATTATGAGAAACCTGTGTCAGAGTTAAGTTTCGAGGGTGATTTGACAGTTCTTCCAAGAATTGAAATAACTCAATTCGGTATCTGCATTTGAGTTAATTAGTCACGTAGACTATTATTAATAAAAGTTTATTGTGATTTTCCTCTGAATTCCAACATTTTTCTCAAGACGAGTTCAGATAAATATATCAACAGAGCATTTTGAAGGCGGCTTATAATATCAAACACATTTAATGGGTTTCAAGTTATTTTTGGACGATGAAATTTGAGATAGGTTTTCGGAATAAACCTTCACTGACGCACTTCAACACGTTTCTCGCACACTAATGATAATCTCGTACGATGATTTGATAGCTGGCGACTTCAATGTTGTCTCGAGTGAATCGAGCTTTTGAGATGATTTCATTTCGAGAGTAAAACAAATAGAATTACTTTTTCCTATTGAAAGCCTCAGGTCAGGACGATCAAATATCATGAGATTGAAATCTGAGAGCTATTGAAAACCTGTAGAATAGAATAGAATAGAATATTTATTTACCAATATTTGATACAATAGTGTATATTTGGCACGTCACTTAAATATCACACACAAATAATATCACAAATGTCACAAACAAATGTAGAGTCATGTAACAAAATGAATAAAAACTGAATCATCACATTTTCACACATGAACATATTTACAAATATGATTGTATAATATAACTTATACTTATATAACTTGTATTTGTAGAAATATTAGAGAAAACTACATTTCGTATTTCAGAACAGGAAGAATACAAGTTCCTCATTGGAAAAATATATACAGTACATTGAACTTCATATTTTGTAAAAGAAAAATGTTTGTTTTCAACAGTTACCTCACGAATCCGAATTACCATAAGATGAGTATGATAAGTAGTTTGAAGGGTTCACAATCCAATTAACCATTTCAATAATCTTTCTTTATGGGAGTGCTTTCTAATATTTCATTCATATCACACGATATCACATCCGAAATGAGAAGTCGATTCTCATTCTATTAAATAGTAATCCACCTGGAAAACCTGCTAATTATACCAGATGTTAACCCACAATGGCTATAAGAACATTTCCCAACAGAGAGATTACCAAATTCTTGATTATGATCCAACAGAACTTTTGTCTGTACCACGTTCATTTGCTAGGCTCTCTTTAGGAAGATTCCAGAACTGGCTAAAAAAAAGGTAGTTAATTTTTGTATTTGTATAATGTTATTATATATAAATTCAAGATGTCTAACTCTTAGCTGGAATTCTAAGTTACCATATCAAGAAAAAAGGTATTGATTAAAGTGGATATGAATGGTAAGTCAATATTGGCCAAACAGGGAGAACATTTCCCCAAAGAATCAAGTAGTAGAAGTGGTTTCTTAAATAGAAAAACCAATTCTACATTTGCAAACCACCTTTTAGCAGAAGGACATGAGTTCAATCATAAATACGACGTGTTACATTCAGAACAGAAAAGTTTGAAACACAATCTTCTAGAGTGTCTAGAAATAAATAGATTTGGGAATTCAGGTGATTTATTAAATGGCCAAATAACTCCCCGTTACAACTTTTTTTTTCAAATGTGCAAACTGGTAGATAAACTCAGGTCATTTAATTCAGTACAAACTCAAGTACACATAAAACATTAAATGGTTAGGTAAAACTGAGGTACTTGAAATGTAGGTACCAAATTGTAAAATTAAATATATTAAGCATTTAATATGTAGAATTAAATTAGTAAAGACACGCTCAAAGAAGCCATTTTAGAGTGAAACACGAGTTCGGTTTTTTTTAAACTGTCCAGTGAAAATCACACAATGAAGTGTTTTTTGAATACGTTATGGATTTTCATCAAGTGTCGGCCAATTCCACACACACACACACACACACACATATATATATATATATATATATATATATATATATATATATATATATATGAATAGTAAGTATGCATTTCCATCTTCCCTTACAAATACGCCATTTACAGAGTTGACAGAAGACTCAATCCAAAGATGAACGAGGGTCCCTCGGTAATGTGTTGCAAATCCAAGCTTCGACATCAACCGCCTTAACAAAAAATAGTCCTCTGTCCTTTTTGCAGCATTCACTGCAAGGCAACTAATTCAAACTAGAGCCCTTGTTTATCTTGTATGAATGAAGTTGAGTTTTCAGTGGAGGGAGTTGTTCATGCTTACTTATGCATTCGAGATTCAGTTTAGCACCACTGATAATACCTATGACGATTCTAAACAGAGCTGTCGGATGTTGTATATTGAATATTGTTTTTTGGTTTGGTTTCGTCAAATTGAATATAGACAATTACTTCGAAATTATCTGGTGTAAAATTGATTTAAATATATTTGTTCTCAGTTCTTTCGGTACGCCGAAGAAGCACTTGCACGTGTGGCACGACAAAATATATGTGCTGTTTTAGAATATTTTGTGAGCGCATCACGCCGTGCATGATATTTGGTGCTGGCCTTTCTTATTCATTTTATTTTTCAATTTGTGGTGTTGTACTAATTATTACTGGTTTTGTATTGGAGGTGGATTCGCCAATAGACAGCCTACCCTTGACCTTCTTCCCCCACCTGTCCATGACAATTGAAGAGCAGTACGCACTTATGGTAAAAATGACCCTTGAATCCTCACTTAACGCTTTTCATTTTATTCCGCTTCGTTTTGAGTTTCTGATACATGGGGTGTAGGGTTTTTTGTAAATTATTGATTACATGCAACCATCGCATATCATAGATTTACAGAAAACAACAATGATGTGGGTGGGGGTATTATTTCTTGTCTATTAGATAAATTAAAAAAATATATCAAAACTAACACATTTTTGCGTATGTAATCTCTCAACATCTTTTGATTCATAACCATTGTTTTAAAGAATCAACAAATTCATGAATTTATTTTCATCATTAAATTCTGAAATTTTCAAAAATTATGGGTTTGATAAATACTCGTATGTCGTAATTGTATTGATACTTTTAAACAGTTGCATTCTAAGTACTAGCAGTAGATTTTTTTACCTTATTTGCTATTAGGCTATAGCTTTGCATGCTTCATCTTCTATTTCTATTTTACCTTACTTGAAATAATTTGGCAGCTCTTAGTACAAATTTTCAACTCCATTCCCTACTTGTATATTTTTTCATTGGAATATTTCAAAACTTGTTTCACTACTTCGTCGTTTCAGAATAATATTCAACTCTGCAGTAACACTTTTCTCCAGAAATTATTATATTATATATTATATGGATTTTAATATTTCTTTTTTTTTCAGTCGTCTGTTTTTCAAATATGTACCTCTCTGTAATGATATTGCATTAAATATCTTTGTCTCAATATTTTTTATCGAATTTATAAAACTTGTCATCGAAAATGATATCACAATCGAATTCCTATTTTGTCTCATTTAACTTGAGTTCATTGTTCTGGAAATTTCGAATAATAAAACTGTCAAGTATTTCCGGTACGGTGAAGCAAGATTTAGATCACTCGATACTAAAACGGTTTGAAATAACATATTTGAACTTACTTTTTAGGCTGCTAATCCCTACCTCACAGGAATGCCACAAGTAGGAAGCACTTACAGTCCTTACTTCGCTCCAGGCCCCATAATGCCTACAATAATGGGTCCAGACCCTACGGGGGTCGGTTCTCCTTTAGGAGTTGTGCCTCAGACAGTGGTAACACAACAGAAGATGCCTCGTTCGGATAGATTGGAGGTATGGAGCCCATTTTTAGTCCACGCGCCTTTTCCTTATTTTATCGATTTATTTTAATGAGTTTTTTGTTATTCTGTTTATCGATATGGAAATTATTTATTGTGCTCTCTAACTAAAAAAGTTCATTACATTTATCTGTAAGACATATCCCCTCAGAAAGGGCACAATGGTCACAAATCACACGAATAATTATTGTAAACTATTTGAGGAAAGTAACATTTTATTTTTTTGAAGTTTGCTCACTTTTATTTTTCTTTTTTTTGTATTTTTTTATTTTTTTGTATAACTGATACGGTAACTAATACTATTAATGTTTTTTTTGTTGAATCGGAAAATATATACCTTTCTTTTGACGTATGAATTCCTACTTTTTTATTCTCTCTCTTTTTTATATTTTGTTTTTATTTTATTTTCGCAGGTTATTTGGGTTTATTAATGCTTGGAACTTTCGTAGTTCTAAGGTAAATAACAAATTATATACTAACACTTTTCATACACAAATCATGCTAATCTAGCAAATATAGTTGTAGTTCAGTTTCCCGTGTGTAAATATGTTTTTGTTTGTTTTTTCGAATACTCCCCACAGATATGATAGAACTGGTTAAGGAATCATTTTCACTCTTCCTTTTTGTTAACCATACTTTGAACTAACCTGCCATGTATGTATTCCAGTTTTTGATATAGAAATTATTTCGTAATCAAGTGCTTATATAATACAATGGAAATCGAGTTTATACTTGATTGATTTGAGTTATTTTGGTTACACTTCATGTGACAGAAAAACTATCTGATATTCTATTAGTATATTTTTGAAAAAGGAAAAATTTTCGCAAAAATTTGTTATTCTAAATATCGTCTTTTGACACCAACTCAATGTATGTAGCATCAAACTTGTTTAATATGTATTTTTTCTTTCAATGAAACAAATAGATAACGGCAATATTGGGAAAATGTATTCTGAAAGGTATTATTAACTCCAAAAAATCACTCAATACAAAGGCATCTTCGAAACATGATGTAGTATCATTTGATTAATTTTTTCATTCAAATACTTATTAGAAAAACGTGCAAAGTATCAGTTTATATTCTCATTAATTTTAGGACAATAGTTTTAGTGAAATATAATCATATCAATATCATTCTCTGAAGATGGCGGTAATTTTTACCGAAAATACGAATGACTAGATGCAGTCATAGTAGATATTGAATAAGAAAATATCGGCTTTATAGATATATCCATTTCATATAAAAACACCACGACGGCGAAGCGTTATTTTTTAATAGCGTTTGCCCAGATTCACTGCACGTGTGGTTAGCTGAAACAACAATTGAAAAATCCCCTTGATTCACAAAATTTAATTTGAAGAAATGACGATCTTAAATGAATAGTCATTGACGAAATAGATAAATGAGTTGTTTGCTACATGTCATAGTAGAACTAGAATGAAATTCTTCACATGATAACTCATTTAGGACTTCTGGGGGCTTCACGTTCTTTTAGGAGTATGTAGTAACTATCGACTAACTTGAGTTATTACGGGTCCTCTGGTCGAGATACTACTAATGAGGTATGTTTAGGGTATGCGGATTGATTTTAGGGACTACGAAAGGGGGTAACAAATATTAACTATCTAGCTCAAATACAAGAATTTATTCTTCAATGCCTCATCAAATTCATAAGTCTCATTGTTAAATATGTGAATTGCCATTTGACAATAAGTATTTGAGAATAGTGTTAGGAAACAACGATATCGATCACCAAAAAATTTTTTTTTCAGGAATCGAAAAATTCAGAAATTCAGAAACTCGTGTCTACAACACAAATCTATTTCATTGAGAAGTATTTCTAATAATTGAGTAGTTTAGTTCAAACGTATTCACCATGTAACTTCACATGTAAAAGACTAGATGTTCTGAAAATGATGCCCTAACCTATAGAATCTTTAGATAAATTGCTGTATATACAAACCAACTATTTGTTTTCTATTATTACCTTTTTCGAGCACTTGTAACTTTCTATCGATTGATTTTTGACTTTGCACGGTGTGCTATTTTTACCGGTTGACTTTTATCTGTGTAGTTTTAGTTCCCTTTGTCTTTTTACAGTCGCAAGTGTCTCGCTTTTTTCGATAGAAGGTTATTAACTTGTTGGATGATCATTCAGTTCATTTTACAGCTTTTTCCCTATATGCACTCAGCAACCCTTGGCCATTGATCATTTGCTTTCCCCAAAAACATTGTTTTCCCATTCATTATAATTTGCGATTTTTTCCAATAATGTACTATGTACATTACATGTACATGTACATTACATGTACAGAGAAATATAAATGGCTGTAATAGATAAGAGCCAATTTCAATTAGTTGTTCCTTTTGAACATTTTTTTTACCAACAATTTTCGGTGGAGACAATATTTCAATATTCTCAGCTCGTGAGTAGAAATTGTTTTCCAAAAAGATGTAAGATTATTTTAAATGTCAATTATTGATTCATATTGGAATTGGAAGTGTAATTGGCCGCGGTGGTAGTGCGCTCGACTCACGATCGGAAGACCGTGGGTTCGATTTCCGCCTCGACCAGATATTTTTCTCGAGAGAGCTACGGCTGATGCGGTTTTTTCTAAATAAAAAAATGTATCTGGTTGAAGCTGGAATGATTCTGCAACCGTGTTAGGAATCACACTTTAAAAGGTAAGACCTCGTTAGTCCTCAACTCTCACAAGTTTCTCAACTTCTGAGAGTTTTCGTTTGTATGGGGGCGACAGCTGATTAACGGAAAAACAGATCTTTTTTAAACAGTAGAGGCATAAAATACTTAGTTATTAATGAAAAAATATTTTGTAGAAAAGTAATTCGATTTGTATATATTTCATCGTATATCATACCCAAATCTGAATCAACGTTAAAATATCATCAAAATTAAAAATCGTGATTTCACAGAATAATCCTTTATTGACCCTGATGAAACAGTGTGCCGTGAATGACGTGTGTAGTGAATGAATACTTTAAGAATATTTTAAGGGTATCTTTTATTTACTTCCAGAAATCTGTGCAAAACCTCTCCAGGCAATATTATAAATGGCCAAGAAAGTAAGCAAAAGAAATGATCATTCAACTGTGTAGGCTCTGTTTCCGTAAGTTTTTAGACACTGCGAAATCTAGACGAGCATCTGAAAAAAAACCTGTGTTTTGTATTCATTTGTCAATCGTTTGAAAGGTATTCACTTAGCTAATACAAATATAATGTGAATATACATTGTTGATATCTGATTTTGTTATTTCAAGATTTGCGAGGAATAACTTTAGGTGAAGATTCATCTCACCGATGGCATTGTCTGATCCGCAGATGGGTAGATAACAGAATTTATGAACAGAATTTCAGAATCGTTTTTAATGAAAACATTATTGAGTATATAACTTTATACAATTACTAGTACTATGTTGCTGTATCGCTGCTGTTTCAATGTTTTGACAGAATCAGAATCAACGAACTTAGGCGTGCGCAGCGTTATAGAACAGTGCTTTCAAAAAAGTGTTCTACAGCGCCATCTAGTAGCGAGTTACAGAAAAATTGATAGACTAAAAACCTTCTCTATGAAAAATTCCTCATACATATCAAGTTTTATCACGATCGGTTGAGCGATGTAGAAGTTTATCACTTACCAACCAACCAACCAACATTCACTTTTATATATTACATTGTGAAAACAAATACATTGTTTCTTTTGCCTGCGTTTAAAGCATTCAGAACTGAATGTTCCAGTTAGAAAGATATCTATCATATAATAATGTTCCAAAAAGGCATACATTATGGTCTAGAATCCAATTCGTCCAAAAAATTACTCGTATGTGCTCTTCAATATCAGCACAATATTGGTGTCTGCTCTCAAATCTAGTAACTTTGTAGGCCATACCATATTTTCGGGACTTCCGAAGTTTCCAGCTGTTTCATTTGTTTTTCTCAACTTTAGAGGGTTTTCTTCGAGATGATTTTCATGACAATTTGGAATTGAGTTGATTATTTAATTTTTTCAAGTGTTCCCGCCCTGTTCACTTATACCGAACAGTGCATATTTTTAATCTTGGCTCTTCAGCTAAATGGTTCCTTTCAAACTTCCAAGGCTCTTCTTCTCATTCATCCAAACGTAATTTTCCTGTCTTATTTTAACTTTTTATTCATCACGATAACCAAATATCATCTTTCTTGTTATTTTTTATTGTTTTCGTCAGGAATTCGAGAATTGTCTTGTATTCATAACTAATTGGTAACAATATCGCAATTATTTCCAGTGAAAGAATGATTCAGACCTATCAAGAAGTAACAAGAGTAGACAGGGCCGGATTTAGGGGAGGGCAGGCTACTGCCCCGGGGTCTCCAGAGGAGAGGGGCCCTCACAATAAAGATAGAAAAATATCCAAATTTTGACGGGTCAGCAACTTTTACGTTTTTATTTGATCGAACATTTCAGTGGAAATACTTTTTTCAATGTCTGATTTGTAAATTGTACCCTTGAGTTAAAGATAAATAAAATACGAAAAGATATCCGAAAAACGGTTAACCCTGCAGGTCATCCTTACAACTTATTGCTATTTTGAACTCAAAATTTTAAAAATCATTTGACGAAATCACTTGAATGGAAATTTTTAAACGACACTATCTATTGATCGCGTCGATTTTCGCACGCTTCCCATTTTTTATTTTTTCATTTTCTTAGCGGGAAGTTGAAAATTCAACTTTTATAAAGCGTGTTTCTGTTTTGACGGAGCTTGCCTTGGTGTTGAATGGTATTAATCAAGTTATCCAACAAATCTAGAAACTTGCAATCGTCAGATATCAATGGTGTCGAAATTAGGTGATTCATTTTAAGCCACGCTGTGGCGTGACCCAAGGGTGCTCGACTAGAAGGTGTCGCAGTGTCAAAAACAAAATGCAGCGGCGGCTTGCGCTGATTTTATGGCGGGATAATCTGCTGTAGGTGTGCCGTGAATACCAGCGCGGAGCGTGCAAGCGAGCAGAGTCAGAATGTCGCTTTGCGCATCCCGCTGACTCTGTGACTGCCAACGAGGACGGTACTGTCACTGTCTGCATGGATGCAGTCAAGGGCCGCTGCAACCGCGACCCCTGCCGCTATTTCCACCCCCCTCTGCACCTCCAAGCCCAAATCAAGGCCGCACAGTCGCGGGCTAGCGCGGTATGCTACGCAATCTTAGTGCGCACGCTCGCTATTTTTATATTTTTTCCCCGACTGTTCGTATGGTTTTTACGAATTTTCGTTTTTTTGAGTTGCCAGTTTCGGAATATCAACTTTCCTTCACAGTTCGTTTTTGAGTCTCTTAGATCTTCAATTGTAACCGGTATGATAAATGTGGAATCAATGGAAACGTTTTTACTGAATCACTGACTTCTCTTCGGAAGTCCTAGTGCTAACGAAACCTAGGAAGCAGTACATAATGTGACCAGACATGTGAATCACCATAACTCTCAACTAAACACTACCTACTCAGAGAATGCCTGAAAGTGCAATAAAGGGACAGAAAGCTTGTTATATGTATGTCCTTGGCAAGCAGAACGAAAATACAATTCAGATGAATTTAGTACTTCTCAAGAGCAACGAATAAATTCTATAAGAACATTGGATGCAATTTTCACTCACTGGCACCATATCCGAATATGAATATTTAGTAAGCCTTCATTTTCTTCAAAGCGATTTATAATCAAAACTATTCTCTTATATGAAAAGAATGACTATTGTTGAAAGTAAAATAGTAAAATTGTAAATTTAACAGAATGAAAAGTAGCAATATTTGATAAATTGCCATTTTGCTAATACCTCTCTAGAAGAACGTGGATATTTGCTTTCACTTGAAATTTGAACTATTTTCAATGCCAAATTTGAAATCTCAAAACCATCCAACCAAAGGGTTTTGCCAATATTTGAGTAGATGCTGTCAAAACTTCCATAGCTTTGTCGTAGAAACAATTTCAAATTGTTTATAACCTATCTTTCTTCTTTCACAATTTACTAAAAAATGAAAAGTGGACTGAAACAATAGAAGTCGGACGTATAATGAGGTTCGAATTTTATTAGGTGAAACTCTTCATTAGAAAATTGATACACGAATTTTTTTATTAAAATTCTGATCAGAGTGTAGTTTTTGTAAAACTATGGTGGAACTCGTCTTTAATTGCCTTTAAAAATAAAACATTTTTACAGGGCGATTCAGAATTCACATTCGTGGACAGAGACCTATTGAATGGTCAGCAAGATCAACAAATTTAACCCCGTCGGAATATTTTATTTAAGGCTGTTTAAAAAGTAATATTCATTCGTTTATTTTAATCGATTTGAAAATATTGAGGCGTTAGAGGAAATAATTCGTCCAGAAATCACCTGGATTGCCCCAATAAAACTTTTTTAATAATAGGGCATTGTCTCGCCGTAAATGGAAAACAATTCAAATATTGGATTCAATTAATTTTCATGACTTTTTTTTAATTTGCATAAATGTTGTTTTGTAAGTTCATTATTAGAGTACATTCTGGTGAATATCTTCCCCATTTGTCAACTGATTTCGATATTTTTTTTTGTTATATTCGATATAAAAAATATATCAATTGAAGTACTTTGCCAGTACAATCAATGCAAGTACAATGGGTACTTTGCCACTGAAATTTAAAAAGTTGAAGTAACCGAATTTTGACTTTGAAGGGATGGGTAATTGAAACCTGAATGGCAATTTTAAAATGAAAATATTTTTGTAAGATTTTATGGAATTTATTCGTTACTTCTGAGAAGCAGTGTATAACAATAATACTTCAAGACAACAGACTCAGAAATATACTTGAAACTTAGATGACTCTCACCAACAATTGAAATTTCCATTTCTTATATTGTTTCCATAATTAAAATTTCGTGAAAGAAATGTATCTACAATTTGAATAAATATAAATAAATTATGCTCTAATCTCATGAAATTTATTTTTACTGATAATTTCGATGGTAATCTAAGAAAAAGTCAAGATAATAATGTACTCATCAGAATATATTATTTATCTCTTTCAAAAATTCGATAAGATTGAAATTTTTGCTTTCCCTCTGTAATTTATTTCAAAGATGATTTGAGTCATTTTAGAAAATGATGATCCAAGCTTCAAATTCTACAATTCAGATTCTAAAATACATATTCACATCATCTCATGCTGATGCAACTTAGTTGAGAAACGCACCACTGAAAAATTTGTATGAGCAGTCCATGAATAAAAAACCACTGTTGAAAAATTTGACAACATAAAGTGTGTAACGATAATAAAACAATAAAAAAACTCTCTTTCGCAGAGTCCCAAAATCCGTACTGGGAATGTCTTTGATTTCGAAATTGGCAACGTTTATTATTTTGCAAGCTAACTGCCCATTTGTGTTGATTTGTGTTTTCTTTCACTAACTGAATCAAATCGAAGTTGAGCTAGTGATTATTTTTTCTCTTTCGACTAGGTTGTTGTTTTATGAACGAAAAAAATAATCATTAAACCTGATGGAGTCGAGAAAGAAGTCAGTTCATGAAACAACTTCCATGTGTGTTTCATTTCTCGAGCTTATAGAATGTTTTGTATGGCTCCTATTTCTGAAGCAGTAAAATGCATCTATGTTCTCTACTGTTGGATGCCAAACAATAATTACCCCCTTTATAGATTTATATTGAATTTTAATTTAATGATGTTTCATGAAATGTCATGACAGTTGAAATGATGAAAAGTTTTGAATCACTTATTTTTTTTGTTTTAATTTATGTAGCTCATCCCTTCCACAGTGACGTGTCCTTTAGCATGAATAGCTGCGCTCTGCCAACAAGCCCCTCCGCTATCTCACCTTCCCTTGGTCATTGGAATATATTCAAACACTAGCCCCTCACTGCAATATTTCCTAAAGTGCCATCTTCTCACGACCGATTGCACGACTCGATTCTACAATTATTTCTGTGAGAAGCTTCTTCAGGACAGTAAAAAAGAATTGAACATATAAATTGATGAAAGAAAGTTAAACATGTATAAAATGTTTTTGTTTAACTTTCTTTCATCAATTAATATGTTCGATTCTTTTCACTAAGTTTTACTGTCCCATTGAAAGCGAAAGCTTGGCAAAGTAGAGTAGAGTTTTAATTTTTAATTTTGATTTCGTTGGCTGAGAGACCCCGTTAATCCATTTTACTTTACATCTAGGCTCTTGTTTGAGTAGAACCTAGATGATGACAGCACGACCAGCTGTCGAAAGCGCTCGCATATAATTAAATAGGAGTTATATATATATATATATATATATATATATATATATATATATATATATATATATATATATATATATATATATATATGGAAGAGTATTTATTTCATTCTATATGATTTTTTTGTGAAACTTCATTTGCATTTTTGAAAAGTCAGGTTGAAAATTGTTTTAAAGTTATATATTGATTTTTTTAAACCCATACTATTATGTAACTTTCATGATTTCATGAAACAAATAAATATATTATTTTACTTAAGTATATTGAAAAGTAATACACACTTTCTTCAAGGAGACGTTCCAACTGACTGTGCGGGCGTCCCCTTTAAATTTTATGATTTTATGAGAGATATTGATATTTTCTGATTTGCACATCTGCATCAAGTAGACAATTTGAAACAACTTTGTGCAACTTTGCAACTAAATTTTATCATAATCCCGAAACAAGGTGTGAAACTTTCTCTTGTTAATTATATGTTCATTCCACTATTTACTTTCCAAGGACATCAAAGGGCTATTTTGTGGATGTTTCTCTTCGAACTTTCATGGAAGACTAATCGATTTATGCAAATATTGAATGTAAAAGCAACAAGTCCTGATTGGCTTTATGAAACGTCAAATACCATCATCTCTTTCTTGTGTAAGAGTATTTGGATTGCGTCTGATGGAAAATTGAACTAGTTTTCATATAATATTCAGAATCAATATACAAAAACACAAATTCACAAAACAAATATACAAATAAAAATTCATTCAAAAAATATGGTTGGGCTTGTTAGCAGTTGACTGCTCATCATTACGTCAAGTTTGTTGATGTTTTTATTTGAGGTTATTTTTCAGGTACGATTTATTTTAACAATTTTTACGAGTTTGGATTACCAGCTGTAATTGAAGTGTATATTTTGTAATTATGTTAGTAAACATTATTTTCTAGATGTGAAGCTTTCGGTGTTTTGTATATTGTAATGTCATTTGCCGTGATATATGACAGATTGCATGTATCTGTTTTGACATTATGAAATGTGGCATCATTATTACAGAAATTCTTTTCAAAGTTTCATTACAGTTTTCCAATAGCAAAAGATCGTATTATTCGAGAATTCTATGAAAGGATCCGCATAGATCTTTGGTGAAATTTTATAAAACATATATTACAATTCTAGATGGCATTTGTCCTCGTTAGAATCTTATGAACGAATGTCGTATGTTCTAGTTTCATTTGGCAAAGAGCACAACTGGTTAGGAAACTTTTAAATCGAAATTCGTTTATTTAAAGAAAATCATTTATCAAATGACCTCATTTTAGTTTTCAATACTTATATGATGCATTCATTATTTTTCAGATCCACTGAAAACTTCTCAACAAAAGTATGTGGATTTTTTCAAAACTTTGTTTCAGGTGAAATTAAAAACTTATTGAAGCTCACATTACAAATTCATGATTGAAAATAATAGAAATTGCATAGATTGAATTCACTTCATTATAAAATAATGAAGTTTCATGCAACTGTGTTATAATACGAGTAGATACTTATACTAAATTTTCTTCAGAACTGATGATATTTATAATACCCATTTTCAAAATATATCAACAGATGCCTTCAAATAGTTATGCTTAATTAAGAACTGCTTTAGATACATTGTCTCTTTGCTGATAATATAATTTAATTTTTCATTTATATTTTTCCCAAAGGCCAGATATTCATGTTTCGAATCCTTTAAGTAATGAAATTTGATTAATCATTACAAAAAGAAACCATTTCGTTTGTCTTTCAAAAAATTTTACTTTTCAAGAATACCTTGTATCTCACTGAAATCTTCTGAACGTAACTCTACAACCCATGGAGTCATTGAAAACTCAAAGTCAAGATGAAATCAATCACAAAATTTGAATTAAAATTGGTAAATTTATTAGGAATAATATTAGAATGTCAACTGAGCTATTTCGAAATTAGTTCAAATTAGCTATGTCGAAATCATCCTTTTGAATCAGTACTTCTTCATATTCATAGTCGATAGCCATGATCAAGAGACAGAAAGAAAGCGAAAGATATAGAAAGCGATGAATCGTCATGAAGGAATTTAACGAAGCTCAGAAAAGTCATCGGGAAACGAATGTGCTGGAGGCGACGACGAGTTCTCAGACGAATGTTTCGATGATTAATCGAGTCCAGACGGCAGCAATGGAAAACTAGTGAAATAATTATAAAATGATATTGAAGTATAAGTGATTCAGCTTGTATTTATGAATAATTAAAAAATAGAGGCGTCAAATTGGTAGCAGTGATGGAATAAGTGGTATCCTATGAAGAAGAAGAATGAAGCGGATTTGGTGTGGTGAATAGATGACCAAATGATTATGAGATAGCAGAAACATCGATAAGATAGCAATGAATGAAAACAAAAGAAACACATGAGAAGTTGCTCGAGCGACAAGAAGTGAAAAGAATGGAATACAAAAAACAAGAAGAGATGAAAAGAAGAACGTGGAAAATGGAAATAAAAAAAGAATTTAGGATATTTGAACAAGAAAGGAAAAGAAGGAAATAAAAAAGAACAAGAAAGACGAAGAAAATAAGAAGACAACCTTCAGAGAAGGAGAACTTCCTAGTGAAATTAGTGGAGGCTAACAAAACGTCCAGGAAGACTGACACAAGAGCAAGGTGAAATCTTTCATGTTATAGATGACACCAAAAATGTCTGAGATGAGTGAGGCTAGTGAAAATAGAAAGACAAGAAACTTGAGTTCACACACATGACCAACTAGTCAGACCACATCGACCAGAGTACGATTTTTTTAATGAGAACCAACTTACCGGCAGCAAGAAGACCATCCCAAGATAAAATACAGAAGATTGCGACACCAGTTCTATCGTAAAACTAATCTGAACTATTCCCAAGTCCCAACAGATTAAACGCAGTATTGTTGACAATACTTCCGGAAGGGTGATCTCCGAAGAAAAATGTTGAAGAAGGTAATCGACAAGCTCTTATGAAATGTTTCTAAATTGAATCATATGGAATCGCATGGAATCATAATATTTTCAAAAAGCCTTGTTACGAACAGGACATTCCTCATATGAACTGTGGGACACATCCAAAAAGGAATCCATCAAATACAGAGGTATAATGGAGGATGCTGTGATATAAAAGAACGGCAGACTACAGAGAAGAAACGGTAGCTTTCCAAGGATGGCGACAGGTCACCAATACCCGTGAGAAGGAATAAATCCACATCACACAAGAAGTCGATGAAAATAGAAATAGTTCCTGCCAATGAAAAACGTAGCTTGAAACCTTAAACGTCAAACAAAGAAAAAATTTGATAGCTGATATGTACAACAACTGTGAAATGGAATTGGGGACATTATATTGGACTGCATGATAACTGACAACATTGAATCAATTGATTGAAAAGATAACTGGTTTGTTGGTCATGGACCGCAAGTTTTATGCCTGACGTTTCGTTTACGACTGCGGTAGATATCAAAGGCGATTAGGCAACGGACGAGGTACTCTATTGGTCACCAAAGCAGATACTACATACATTATTGAAATTTGTCTATACACTCTGCGATAGTAATTCTGGGTGTTATCAATTATTAATGTTTCTGAGAACAAGATAAAGTAAGTGCCTTCTTTGAGTGCATGTTGGGTTACATATGATTTGTCGGTTTGTCCGATTATTTCCCTTGTGTTCAGAAATCCGGATGGGATTGATATCAAAAAACTAATCAATTTGGCCAATCACCTAGCCTTGAAAAAATTATTAGAGCAGATAAGAATGTAAAGCTCCATTGACAGGTTGAAAGCCCTATACACTTCGCTATACTCATTTCCTTTGCAGACATTTTATAGGTGATTAAGTTCCTCGAAGAGACTCTCAGGTTCACAGATGCGTCAGGCTCTCTCAACGAACGTTTTATTTATCAATATATTTTGTCCTGGCTGATCCAATAGCCGATCTTCAAGTCTGTCCACCAGTACATCCAAGAAGGCAAGTTTCTTGGGTTCTTCCTTCCATTGTGAGTTGTTTTTTTGGATTAAGGGAATTTAGGTCTTCGCCATACTGCAATACGACGAACGTATCGTTAACATAACTTAACCGATATAATGGTTTCACGGCACCTGCTATAAACCCCGGCGTTTAAATTTTTTCAATAAAGAAGTTTACCAACCATCATCGGACTTAACGGGCTGCCATTTCGGTACAAACATGAAACCAGTATTCAAGCCAACAATCAGAGATCAAGATTAGCTGAGGACCTCATAGAGCTATAGCTGCTGGTTGGTCTAAACTGGAACCTCAAAAAGAAGTACATGATCAAAGAAGGCACTCACATGATTTCTTCCGAAGAATATACAGGGAGGCGATATGAATGTAAAGACACAGAAATAATTTCAGTCGAAATGAAGAAGGGAAATGAAATAAATTAAATTTTGCTACTTGTCCTTAACTGCACATCAAGCAGGTCATTAAACCAACCAATGGAAACTATACGACCACCACCGGTTAGTGCATTCCAGTAATTTAATCTACCACAATCCACAATGATTACAATAGATGCCATTTTTATAGAACAGAATCACGAGGCAAAAATAGATTTACAAAAGTCAATTATTGAGAAAGAGGATCACCTTCGTGATGACAGGACCGAAAAGATCAATATTCATATTATTTCGATATTCTGAATATTATTTGAATTGGGGTAGTGAACTCTTGAAAGTATTCTGTTCGTTAAAAGATTATCTACAATAATATCTGGCTTTTGATCTTTGTAGTTCAAAAACATTCACTTTCACCAACAAAGAGGCAGTAAGTATTCTCGCTTCACTGTACAGCTGTATAATACAGAGGCAGTATCCGCAGCACTAAAACCATTATTTCAAAATCAGTACCCGCATTATTGTCTGTTTTCGAACAGGAATTAATTTAGTGCTGGTTTGTTTTATTTTTTCCCGTTGGTGCGGATGTGCTTGGCCTTGAAAATCGCTGCTCTACTAATAGCCCGCTGCCGTTTCGCCATTGCTGGCCCCCCAGGCCACCACCGCAGCCGCCGCCCTTGAGATAGGCAAGAAGAGACCCCGCGAGCCTAGCACCGCCGACACAGATCTATTACTGGTACCATTCCGCTTGCTTTGCATGACACTATTTTTGTTTCAGTCTTGTATATTGTGTACATTCCGCGATATTTGTCGAGTTGATGTAGCGAAAAGAATCTTGATCTCTAAGGCACTTCCTCACAAATAAAAAAGAATTTAATTTGAACAGTTTGAACTATCGATTACTCATAATACATTGTTCAATTTGTCGATTAGCTATAATCAACAATTCAAACTGTCGTCGATTACCTATAATCGACAGTTTAAACTGTCGATAACATGTAATCTACAGTATGTACTGTCGATAACCTGTAACCCATAATTCGAACTATCGATAGCTATATTCAACAGTTTCAACTGTTTCTACTGTTGAATATAGCTTGTACTGACGACTATAAAATAAAAATACTATGTGACCCTTTAGCGCCGTCGTAGATCTCTAAAAACAAACTTACAATTTTTTAACTAGATAGCTGATATGAGCGAAACATGGAAAAGTATTAAAAATAAAACTCTGATATTCACCTTCTATTCTTGTTGATCATCGAAAAAACTGAATATTTCTTGAGGTCATCCCCGTACACTCATAGGTTTTGGTATTTGAAACTAATGAAATTCACACTTCTGAATGATAGTGTGAATTTTGGGCACATCAGACAATAATACCTACAGTGAATGAATAGTTTGGCCGCCATTCGTGAAAATTCGTGCAAATATTCGTTTGAGGTTTAGATATTGCCTAGAACAGATGAATGTGGCAACTTGAAATAAAAACAAATATATGTACTGGTAAAATTATTTGCCGCCCTGTATTTTTGAATGACGGGCTCTTTCATCAATTCTCAATGTAAATATTTGAGACTGACACACATTCGATATATTTGTTGAAATTATCAAAATGATCAGAAAATACAGGGTGGACGTAAAAAGTGCCACCCCTCTTAACTTTTCAATGGGGCGAAATATTATGGTCGGACAAAATGTGTATGAAAAGGAATCAGCTTTAGTAATTTTTGATAAAAAATAAGCCAATGGTGTGACTTTACTCGTCACAGAGAGTGGCCTATCAACTTTGTGTCAAATAAATAGGTATTTCAATTCTCTATACAACAACCTTCACCGTTTTAAATTTGGATAACCCATTGCGGAGTTATCGGTATATGAATTGATGATTGGTAAAAATGATCCGTGATCCACCGTGTTAACCTAATAACAGAGACAACTACAAATAAAAGCAGTAAACATTTAAATTGGTAGTCCAGGCCTCCCCTCCTATTTCTTCAAACTTCCGTATACATCCGTGAAGGTGCTGCTGTCCAAGTTTTGTTTCCTTGAGGGGTATATAGATGACAGCCCAATCGTTGTCAGAAATTTTGACGCATTTAATAAGGCGTGTTCAATGGTTTCACATGTGGTTTTGTTTGCCCTTTCTTTGGATCTGGTTTCTTTATTTTATCTCACTGGTCATTTACTGCCTTATTCATGTGTGAAGCTCAGTTTTTGTGTTGAGTTAATCATTAGGTGGAATTGTAGTGGAAGACGGTTACGCTCCCGTTGTGAAAAGAAGGAAGTGTTGTTTTGAAAATTGATACAAATAGTAAAAAGCATCGCTTTACTGAAAACGAACCGGGGTTGATAGCGAGCTCGGGTAAATAGAATAAAATCTTACGAAAACCTATCTTTATAATTTTCACGTATCAACTGAGAGTGAAACTCTCATTTCTGCCATATGTCATTTATAGTGCAGATTTTTCGCGCACTTTCCGTAATGACGGGTTCGCGCGTACTTCCCGTGCGATTAGGGTGGCATGGCTTCGTTTTGGCCCCTTCGTTTGACGTTAGTAAATGTCGAAACAACAACTTATTTTCAGTGGCGAATTTCTACATGGAGAAATTTGAAGAAAGGGCCATTCAAACTTCAGAAAAACGACCGAAGCACTGGTTGTGGTATGTAGGTGACACGTTCGTTGTTTGGAGCCTTGAAAAAGTAGAACTTCAGAACTTCCTAAATCATCTGAATAGCTTTCATTCAAAAATTCAGTTCACCATGGAATTAGAAGAAAACCTCCAAATCCCATCCTTGATGTTTCAGTCATCAAGAAAAGTAATCAACTAGGCCATAAGGTGTACAAGAAGAAAACACACACATGTCGATACTTACATAATGGATCCAACCATCATCCAAAACAGAAACGAACCGTCATCAACACCCTAGTGAACAGAGCTTTGAGAATATGTAAAAAAAGGTACGTCTACGACGAAACTGTGTTACAAGCAACAACTGTGTTACAAGCGAATCGCTACTACAGAAAAGACATAATCCGCGCTACGCGTCCAAGGGAAAGGAAGAAAAACACCAGTGAAGATCAACCCCACGGCACTATCTATCTGCCTTACGTAGAAGGTGTCACCAACCGAATCGGGAAAATTCTTTAGAATTAGAAAATCAACACCGTTTTCAAACTAACGAAGGAAATAACGAATTATCTGAAATCTGCAAAAGACAGCATAGATCCACTCAAATCAGTGGGAGTTTACAGGATTCCATGTAACTGTGGTAAAGTTTAAATCGGTCAGACGAAAAGAAGCATTGGTACCCGCTTAGTCGAGCACAGGCACAGTTGCCGGTTGGGACAGACCGAGAAGTTTGCAGTCGCTGAACATGCACTCCCCGACGGGGAACACAAAATCCTTCTCATAAATACCTAGAAGTTAGTAACGTCAAATCATGTATTCGGTAACCATAGAAATACACAAACACCATGAGAACGTCAACAGAAAGGAAGAGAGAACATATCTACCAAAAAACTGGCACATAGCATTAAAAGGCTCCAAAACGAAGCCATGTCACCATAATCCATCAGGCTAGACGTAAATTGGAAGCGTATGGGGTGACACAGCGCGATCTTTTGTAACCCATGAAAACCAATAGAACAGCGCAAGTTGGCGCCCGGACACGAGGTGGCGCGGCTATCGTGACACGTGACTCGCGTGGCACAGTAGTTGAGACACAGTTTTTCGACACATGTCGCCAAAAGCTGCGTATTACACAGCATTTCCTCAGCAGGAATAGGTTATCGGCATGACATACCTTTGAGTCAATGCCTCGTTGGATCCTCCCATACACTTCTGCAAATTGGTGTCGATTCATTCGGAAGAAATTACTAAAATCACCATCACTCATATTCTTTTTTATCATAAATTGTCCACATTTTTTTCTTTTCCAAGAGAATATTTGTGTTGGGTGTATTAACTTTATTATTACGTGTTTGGAACATCTACGTCGACATAGTTCAGTTCAAAATCTTCAAGATTTTGGGTAAATCTTTTAGTTCTAACTGGACGTTGATTTGAAGTTTCTTGTTCGATATTTTCAAAATCTAAATTACCACTTTCACAAACTTTTGGCCAACATGTCACATCGTCATCGTTTTTTATGGAAATTGGAATCATATTTTCTTGGTGCACAAAACCTTTAACACTTTCATTGAAAATTACATTTCTAGAAACAGTTATCTTTTTGCTTACAGGGTCGGATAGTCTATAATTAGTGGAGTTGTCTTCATATCCGACAAAAATGAGTTTTCTACTTTTTGGATCTAATTTTGATATTTTAACGTCAGGAACATGAACATACGCTTCACTTCCAAATATTTCGGCATAAGGCAGGTTCGGTTTCTTACCTATCCAGAGCTCATAAGCAGTGGAATTGACAACTTGGGTAATTGGAGTACGATTCAAAATATAAACAGCAACATTAACTGCTTCATCCCAGAGATATTTTGGCACACCAGCTCCATGTAACATAGATCGTGCACTTTATACTATTGTTCTATTGTCACGTTCTGCCCTTCTATTCTGCTGCGGGGTATATGGAGCTGTGTTCTCCATTTATATTCCTTGTTGCCTTATGTAACTTCGGAAGTCTTTGTTACAATAATCAGTTCCATTGTATACACGAAGTATCTTAATGGGGTATCCAAATTTATTCTTGGATAGTCTGTAGAATGTTTTAAAACAATCAAGAACATCGGATTTATGTTTGATAAAATACACTACTCTGTATCCAAAAAAATCGTCTTTGAAGGATACAAAATATTTTGATCCTTGTACAGAAGGTGTTTCCATTGGTCCACATAAATAACTGTGGATTAATTCACCTGGTTTCATTTTCCTGTCAGATTTCTTCATGAAAGGTAATTTTTGGTGTTTTCCATATACACAACCTTCACAGAAAAAAATTATCAGTGTCACCGAATTTAACTCCTGTCACTAATTCTTTCGAAGCTATATCTTTCAGTGATTTTATGTTTAAGTATGTGTGCTAGACGTTCATGCCATACTTTGAGACTATCTTGTTCAACATTATTAATTTGGTTTACAATGGTTCGAAACAGCATCCGATACAAATTGTTGGACTCTCGAACAGTACACGCAACTAGTTTATTTTCGAAGTATACTTCAGCTTCATTTCCTTGCTTTATTATCTTCATTCTTTTTGCTGCTATAACTCCTTCGGAAAATATCTCTTTCTAAGATCAGGTATAAATAAATAAATGAAACATCGTTCATTGTCGATTCATGCCGTCTTCCATTAATTAGCTTTTGGATTTTGATTGTACCTTTTCCTTTCACAATTAGTATTTGATTATTACCCAGTACAACAGCATTGGAATCGTTTATAGATTCAAAAGTATAAAAATATTCTCGACGATTAGTCATATGAGCGGACGCACCACTATCCATTATCCAAAGGTCTTCAAAAGGATAACTGAAGTTATCATCTACAACGAATGCAGTAGATGAAATTTCTCCATTAATTTCTCCTAGATTCGATTCAGGACTTCTATTTTCGTTTTCCTGACCTTTTTCTTTCGACAATCACGTGCAAGGTGACCTTTCTTTCGGCAAATGTAGTAAGATACTTTAACTTTGAGTTTTTGGGTTTATCTGAAACATTTCTCTTGCTAACTGTCATAGTGGCTAGAGCATTTTCAGTTTTTTTACATGTTGTTAGTCATCAAGAAGTCGTGAAGTTAGATTTGCAATAGTTTATTTCCTTTCATCAAGAGATAACCATGCTTGCCGCAAATTTCGAAATTTTATTGCTAGAGTACTCAAAATTTTTGTCATCACTCTGCATCACTGATCGTTTCGCTATTGTTATAAGACGTTTACAGCTTTAATAAATGTTTTTTTTTTGGCCGATGCCAACAAAAAAGTTTCATTACAAAGTACGTCGTCGTCTGCGACTGAACAACCATCAACATCAGTTAATAGTTCAATAATTGATGATGCAATGGTACAGGATTCCGTTTTGAATGACGTGATCGTTCCTGAGATAGATGAAGTTGTAGAAAAAAATATTGACGTCGCAGTAGACCAGCCGTTCGAGGATATACAATTGGAAGATTCAGCAGCACCATTAACTGTTCAGAATCCTGAAACTGTGGCTTCAGCCTGAATTTGTGCTCTTTTTGTGATATAAGAAAAAAACAATATAAGTCTAAGAATGAGCCATTACGTACTTCATAAAAATCAATTTCAAATAAATATCATATCAAAGTTGGAACCAGATTCTGAAATTCACAATGAAACTTTGATAAAAATACAAAGTGTTGCCTCTGATGACAAATATACTAAACACTAAAGTGTTTAGTATATTTGTCAGAATAAAATTATTTACACTTCATCATCATGACAGATTATCTGTTTCCGCAATAGAAAATTCAACTTCCATTTTTGCTCATATCAAATTTCGCCTTTTCTAGAAGCAACTACGAGTAATTTTGACGGTTGTCATTGAATGTTAACTATTTGAAAAAAAATTGATGCCAAAAAAATGTTTGCATGTCAGCATTATTTTTCATATGTTTTCAGAAGTTTGAATTTGGTGATATCATTACATTTCCAACTATAGCAATGACAACTTATTTTGTCGGTGTAACTATAAATGTCCCACTATAGTGTCGAAGCATACCAAGTTACTCAACAACATACTATATTTAATTGTAATGAAAGTCTTAAGGAACGAAGATTTTTTTCTCATGTAAATTCATGATTCGGAAGACTCAATTTTAATTGAATAGTGGTAAAATGTATTGTACTTTACCTAATATAAAAATGTACACAATATAAAATAATATAACCTTTTACACAAAACACCTCACTCCTCAAAACATCTTGGGTAGTGGTTTGCATCTTTTTACAGATACCAGGCAATTTGGAGAAATCATGCAGTTCAGGATATTTTCGAGAATTCATTGCTTTTGTCCTTTTGCATCGCTTTCAATCTGCAGCACAAATTTGCTCAAAAATTTCCAACAGAATTTGAGTGCAGGCGTTTATGAAATGATGACTTATATGTATGGGTTCCATCATACCCGATTTTAATAGCATTCGATAAATGTCTGGCACTACCGATTGTAAATATTGCTATATATCTGAACGAAATAGAGTTTTCCAAAAATAGGAACCTAGCGCTTCAGTTGCATCTACGAAGAGCACAGTGATTTTGTCGTATTTTGTAATCGTGCTTCGTTGTCAAGATAGTTACACTCAATTTAAATTTTCTAAAACAATAAATATTATGAATTAACGCTATAATTGCAATACTCAAATCATATCGAAAGAAATATTGTTTATTAGTAAAAGTTGCGAGTGTAATGATTCAGAAGTTAACTCACAGAATCATTAGTCATTATGGATATGGTAAAATTCAGTTCTTCTTCACTCTTCTTTACTTCATTAGTAATTATATGTAGATATGATTTTTGAGAACAAAATATTTTGTTAGGAAGTTTAGTTTCAGCTCAGATTATATTATTGTGGCCTATTCTACATATTTTTGACATGAAATGCATGGGGAATTTTTTTTGTAGCAATTTGCGACACATGAACTAACTGTGGCAAGTAAAATATTACAGCAAATTATTAAAATTTGTTACCTAACATATTTCGAAATTGATATATCAAGAACCATTTTTCATTTATTAGTGAAATCTAGGAAAAGGTTTAGGTGTGTCGAAAATTTTGAGAATGTTCAATAGTCGAAAAGACTACGACTGCATATTTTTTGAAGAAAACTCAAATCCTACTGCTGAAAAAGTTTCATGTGCGGTTTGGTAGAACTAATATAAAACATGTTGCTGACGGTAACGTCCGATTTCTATAACCAATGTATAATAATAATAATAATAATAATAATAAGAATAATAATAATAAGAATAATAATAATAAGAACTTCCCCCGACAACAGGGAGGTCGTGGACTTTTGAGTTTGGAGTGTCTACATGACAGAATGGTACTGGATACAGCCTGTAAAGTCGTCAGGAGTTCGGATCCCCTTCTCTGCATGGTCCGTGACCATGAGAGAGCAGGAATTGGAGCATTTCTCCTTAGGGCAGCTGCTCGAGCAGCTGATGAACTCGGTATAGTTTTCGACTCTGAACGAGGTGACTACAACTCTGTCACCGAGTTGGAACCCGTTCAGCAAAAAGCTCAGATAAAAGCCGCAGAGATCACCTTACTTCTGCGGAGACACAGGGATAAGCCGATGCATGGGGTCTTCTTCAATAACATTGAAGACCTTGGCTTATCAAAGCGCCTGACGTTCGCTTTTCTCAGGTCGAGTGGGCTGAAGTCGGAAACTGAGGGGTTCATCATGGCTTGCCAGGATGGTGTCTTCAACACCTTAGTCTACCGCAGTCGCGTGATGGGTATAGAGGTTCCTGACACAAGGTGCAGGGCCTGCCGCGAGGCGCCCGAGACCCTAATGCACTTGCTATCAGCATGTCCAGCATATGCGGTCTCGGCCTATATCCATCGACATAACGCGTCCCTAAGAGTGCTATATTACCATCTACGGCACTCTTACGGTATTGACGAGACACCGGTGTTGCCCTACGCTCCGGGGGATATTGAATCCGTTGTGGGGAACGAGAAGTGCCGAATTTATTGGAACTATTCGTTCCCCACCCTCAGGCTCATACAAGCTAATAAGCCTGATGTAGTTCTTCTCGACCACCAGACCAAAACGATATTTGTCGTGGAGTTTTCAGCTCCTGGCGAGACGAATATCGTCAGAAAAGAGGAGGAAAAACGGATAAAATATCGAGATTTTCTCTTCGAACTCCGCAGACTCTATCCAGATCACTCTGTCAAGATGGTCGTTCTGATTATTGGAGTCCTTGGTGGAATGATGTCTTCTCTACTCTCGAATCTCAAAATCATACCGGCTTGCCGCACTAAGGCAGAAATCTTAGCCGCACAGATGCAGAAGGCTGTCATTCTTGGCTCACTGCGTTTGCTCAGGGCACATGATTCTCGGACCCAATGATCACTTACCCCACGGTGTGGGGAGTGGTCATTGGTTGATTATGCTGGCGCGCCCTCCCGAATGTATCGGGGCTTCGGGGGATAGGGCCTGACCAGCGCACACTACGGTGAAAAAAAAAAAAAAAAAAAAAAAAAAAAAAAAATAATAAGAATAATAATAAGAATGATGTCTTCTCTACTCTCGAATCTCAAAATCATACCGGCTTGCCGCACTAAGGCAGAAATCTTAGCCGCACAGATGCAGAAGGCTGTCATTCTTGGCTCACTGCGTTTGCTCAGGGCACACGATTCTCGGACCCAATGATCACTTACCCCACGGCGTGGGGAGTGGTCATTGGTTGATTATGCTGGCGCGCCCTCCCGAATGTATCGGGGCTTCGGGGGATAGGGCCTGACCAGCGCACACTACGGTGGAAAAAAAAAAAAAAAATAAGAATAATAATAATGATGTCTTCTCTACTCTCGAATCTCAAAATCATACCGGCTTGCCGCACTAAGGCAGAAATCTTAGCCGCACAGATGAAGAAGGCTGTCATTCTTGGCTCACTGCGTTTGCTCAGGGCACATGATTCTCGGACCCAATGATCACTTACCCCACGGTGTGGGGAGTGGTCATTGGTTGATTATGCTGGCGCGCCCTCCCGAATGTATCGGGGCTTCGGGGGATTGGGCCTGACCAGCGCACACTACGGTGAAAAAAAAAAAATAATAATAATAATAATAATAATGATAATAATAATAATAAAATGGTGGAATGATGTCTTCTCTACTCTCGAATCTCAAAATCATACCGGCTTGCCGCACTAAGGCAGAAATCTTAGCCGCACAGATGCAGAAGGCTGTCATTCTTGGCTCACTGCGTTTGCTCAGGGCACACGATTCTCGGACCCAATGATCACTTACCCCACGGCGTGGGGTGTGGTCATTGGTTGATTATGCTGGCGCGCCCTCCCGAATTTATCGGGGCTTCGGGGGATAGGGCCTGACCAGCGCACACTACGCTGGAAAAAAAAATAATAATAAAAGATAAGCAGGGATGGCCACTAACACCCTTGGCCTTTGGTGAGTTGCGACACCACTTACCCGAGCAACTGGTGCAAAACCGGACCGGCAGCCCAGGCGCACCCGGGAAGGAGAACTCTATTCTCCCTCCGGTGCCGGCCGTGGGTCCACAGGGCTAACCACCCGGTGGACTCAACACTTGGTTCCCAACAATCAAGGAAGAGGCCCCCACAATCGACCCGCTCGGAGGGGTCAGAGGCAAGGTGATGGGGCCCATAACGATGATTTGCCTACCGACGACAACCCTGGCAACGACAACGGACGCTTTGAGTGGACGCATGTGCTGAGAGATAGCCTTATGCATTGCTACGAGAGTAGTGAGCCCGCGCGAAGAGGGTACATGGCGAGATTGCATGCTCTGTGGTGTGAAACACATCCGGAGCATGCCGCCTTTTCCGCCCAAAATCTTAGGGATTACGTATCCAATCTTCGGCGGCAGGGCTATATAGCTCCTCCCCAGTCTGCTAACGAAGTGGTAGAAGTGGCAGTTCTACCACCCGTTGGCACGGCTGGAGAGGAGACTCGCACCATACCACCAATGGAGACGACAATCAGAACACGCAGGGCGCTCCACAGAATTAGGCCCCTGAAGCCACAAGAACTGGCTTGTTTGGATGCGGAGGTTCATAGTGTTCTAACAGAAGAGGCTGACATCTGGCAAATCAACACCGCCGTGTATAACGTCGTCCAATCGCTTTCTGAATCGGAAGGACGAAATCCCGGCCTTGCGGTTCGGAAGATTGAACGGCGTGTACACAAGATGGAGGCTAAGATCACGTCGGCGAGACAACACGCGTCTCGTATCCAATGTGTGATGGACTACAGGGCGGCCAATATGCCTTTCACGCCCGCAGTGCGGCGAATAGCCGCCAATTTACGACGTATCCATCACACTCTAAGCCAAGGCGTGCTGTTGACCACCAAACAGCATTGCCTTGATACGAATGCTAGTGGCTGTTAAGAAGTCACTAGTAAGGCAAGCGAGAAGCATCGCGGAAAATCTTAGGTTCCGCGAGAAACCTTCTCGCTTATTCCAAGAGCCTCCACGTGTTGTGGATAATCCGCCGACTGCTGATCAGGTGGAATCCTTCTGGAAAGATATCTATGAACACCCGCAGCCACTCAACTTAGACATTCCAGCCCTAGCGCAGTTCGAAGCTTTCAACAGAGAGCTTCGACAGCCTGAGCTCAATGAACTGCGCAACCCGATAACCCTGGATGACGTTCGAAGAGCCCTTGTTGGTTCCAAAAACTTTGCTGCTCCAGGCCCAGATGGGCTGAACACTTATTGGTGGAAAAAACTACCAAGTACCCACCGCCATCTGGCCAGAGTTTTCAACTCATGGCTGGACGGAGAGCAGCCGATTCCGAATTGGTTTGTCAAGGGGCGGACCGTTCTCATCCCCAAAAGCGGAGATTAGTCGATTCCTTAGAATTACAGACCGATAACATGCTTGAATTCGTGTTATAAGTTGTTTACAAGCATCTTATACACACGAATACTCACCGCAGTTGACCGAGTGTTCGAACGGATATATGAGCAGAGAGGGTCGAAGAGAGGAGTCGCTGGATGTAAAGAGAACCTGCTCATCGATAGATGTGTAACGCAGGACTCGATACAATATAAGCGTAACCTCTCTATGACCTGGATCGATTACCGTAAGGCATTTGATACAATTTCGCATGAGCTCATCTTGCATTTGCTCAGATGCCTTGCGGTACCCGACAACATAGTGAGATGCATTGAACAACTGATACCACTTTGGCGAACTCGCTTCACCATAACATCTGGTCAAGCAACAGTCCAAACAGGGTGGGTCACTTTCAGAAGGGGTGTATTTCAGGGTGATTCCCTCAGTCCCCTTCTATTCTGCATCTGACTATTGCCATTATCCGTTGCGCTCAGAAACACTCGAGGGTATAACTGTGGCACCCCCGGAAACCGGAGGCACAAGGTCACCCATCTTTTTAATATGGATGATCTTGAACTTTATGCCTCTGAAGAGAAGGATCTCCATCAGTGCTTGAGGGTGGTGGAAGAGTACACGCATGCTATCGGTATGAAATTCGGGATAGACAAATGTGCAATGGTTCATCTCAAAAGAGGACGATGCGGGGACTACGGAGAGGATGTGCAGCTCGTAGATGGAAGCATCCTACACCATCTGGATGCCGGAGAGACGTATACTTACCTCGGGGTGGAACAACGCCACTCACAAGAGGTAACCGCAGTGAAAAACTCTCTCCGCGGCAAGTATCAGCACAAACTTCGACAGATCTGGTCATCGGAGCTGTCGGGGAAGAACAAAGTTGCTGCAACAAATATGCTTGCCGTTCCAATCTTACTCTACTCGTTTGGAGTAGTGAAGTGGACTCGGGAGGAGCTGTATCAACTCGACGTAAGGACCCGAAAAATGATGCATCTCTATAGGAGTTTGCATCCCAAATCGTCCGTTCCACGGTTGTACTTCCCCCGATAACAGGGAGGTCGTGGACTTTTGAGTTTGGAGTGTCTACATGACAGAATGGTACTGGATACAGCCTGTAAAGTCGTCAGGAGTTCGGATCCCCTTCTCTGCATGGTCCGTGACCATGAGAGAGCAGGAATTGGAGCATTTCTCCTTAGGGCAGCTGCTCGAGCAGCTGATGAACTCGGTATAGTTTTCGACTCTGAACGAGGTGACTACAACTCTGTCACCGAGAACCCATTCAGCAAAAAGCTCAGATAAAAGCCGCAGAGATCACCTTACTTCTGCGGAGACACAGGGATAAGCCAATGCATGGGGTCTTCTTCTATTATATTGAAGAACTTGGCTTATCAAAGCGCCTGACGTTCGCTTTTCTCAGGTCGAGTGGGCTGAAGTCGGAAACTGAGGGGTTCATCATGGCTTGCCAGGATGTTGTCTTCAACACCTTAGTCTACCGCAGTCGCGTGATGGGTATAGAGGTTCCTGACACAAGGTGTAGGGCCTGCCGCGAGGCGCCCGAAACCCTAATGCACTTGCTATCAGCATGTCCAGCATATGCGGTCTCGGCTTATATCCATCGACATAACGCGGCCCTAAGAGTGCTATATTACCATCTACGGCACTCTTACGGTATTGACGAGACACCGGTGTTGCCCTACGCTCCAGGGGATATTGAATCCGTTGTGGGGAACGAGAAGTGCCGAATTTATTGGAACTATTCGTTCCCCACCCTCAGGCTCATACAAGCTAATAAGCCTGATGTAGTCCTTCTCGACCACCAGACCAAAACGATATTTGTCGTGGAGTTTTCAGCTCCTGGCGAGACGAATATCGTCAGAAAAGAGGAGGAAAAACGGATAAAATATCGAGATTTTCTCTTCGAACTCCGCAGACTCTATCCAGATCACTCTGTCAAGATGGTCGTTCTGATTATTGGAGTCCTTGGTGGAATGATGTCTTCTCTACTCTCGAATCTCAAAATCATACCGGCTTGCCGCACTAAGGCAGAAATCTTAGCCGCACAGATGCAGAAGGCTGTCATTCTTGGCTCACTGCGTTTGCTCAGGGCACATGATTCTCGGACCCAATGATCACTTACCCCACGGTGTGAGGAGTGGTCATTGGTTGATTATGCTGGCGCGCCCTCCCGAATGTATCGGGGCTTCGGGGGATAGGGCCTGACCAGCGCACACTACGGTGAAAAAAAAATAATAATAATAATATTTATTCACCATTTGTGATACATAGCGTATATATGGTAGGTCAATGATTATTCACAAAAAACAGTACGTCACTTATGGATAAAATTATTGAATAAGTTTGAAACCGTCAACCATTTACACACAGAGTGACGAGAACTGATTTACTTTTGAAAAACTAATTACATATCTATAATTACTAAAAACATTTTACTTAAATGGAAATAAGCAATGAGAATACACCATATCCACAATGATTCTAAAAGCACAGGATGCATAGTTTCATTATCACTCTCTTGTACACTTGACCCCTAATTGTCTTCTCTGAGATCAAAGGGAGCAAAAAAGGCACACAATTCTATAACTGTCATTTGAATTTGGTTGTGCTTATATGTAATGTAAAGACTAAATTGAGATGAAATTCAAGAGCCACCCGGTATATTGTATAAGAGAAAATGATGAACAAGGAAATTCTAATAAAATGTTGCGTTAGTAGAGAGGGCGAACTGCTACCTGTCTAAGTTGTTAGCATGTTGTGAGAGGCTGTTTTCACTTTGCTTTAGACTACATCTGGAATATTTATTACAAACCAGCTTCATTCCTTTTCAAGCTTTCGGTATTATAGACATTATCTTTTTTCGCAAGATAGATATGAAAATGAGAAGTAATTGGAAACGGTTCACAAAATTTTTCGTGAATTACGTGAATAATTTCATTACTTCTAACATGTGTGCAGCTTTGTACTAGTCCACTGGAACTTTTTTCAATTTATTTTATACCTTTTAACAATCATATTATGGTTTAGAATTTAGGCGTCTATGCTTTCAGCTTCGTGTCAAAGAATTCTTGAAACTGGGATGTAATATGCCGTAATTTGCCGATAAAATACGTCAATCATGTATCAGAACTAAATTTCAGTTAAACTTATGGTCGTCAGTTTAGTAGAATATCTAAGATGAAGATTGCAGTTGCCAAATACCCCTTTTTGGATAGAAGTTATTCTACAGAATGTGCTAAAATATACATGATTCATCAGACTATCGAATTATAATCTCATTGCAGTTGAATATTTTCGGGATAGTGTTATATCATTTTCGTGAAAACTCTGGAATCTCGAACCTGTTGATCAAATCTAATTTTGTTTTAGGAGGTTCACTGTGATGGTCGAGATTTTAGTAGAAAGCATTTGTTAAAATGTGAAAATGTATAAAAAATCAAAATATCCTAGCAAAAGTTCAAATTGTTTATCAGTGACAATGAAGTTGCCACCAAGATAAACGATATTGATGCAGGAATTTTAGTAGAGTATAATACGGTTTCAAAAATAAATCGGTTTGAGTGACGGTAATTTGTTATTAAATCATTTTAATAATTATGAATTAAGTAATCTTCATCCCATCACTTCAATATCCCCGTTTGTACTGAAGTAGCAATACCTTTTTCTGATAGCGTATTTACCTAATAACTAAACCTAGAACTAAGACTAAGAACCTCGAATTAACCAAAACAAATTAGTTTGAACGTTCCTGGAGACTCGCTTAGAATTAAGAACTAACTACTGTGATGATGAAATGGATAAACATTTAACTAAGAAAAATAAGCATGCGCTAAATTGATACCTTTACAACTGTCATAAACCGGGAAATCATAAAACTATATTTTCAATCTGTTACTTATATTTATGTTTTAGAACAAATACTGCATATAGCTCTCAGTTATCAGTAATAGTTCTTAGACATTAGTGCTTTAAAACAAAAGATCCATTTTGTGCATTTAGAAACTTGCGTTTCTAATAACTTAACCATGCCACACAGCCCCTTACGGCTCTGAGGAATGATTCTCTACAGCCTCCTATGACTCTAAAGAATTAATCTACACAGCCACATACGACTATGAGGGATATATCTGATAGACACACTTTTGAAAGATTAAACGAAAAAATTTTTGAATGAACATATCATAGTATATTTTTTCCTATATAAAGTCGTGGAGTAAGCTAACAAACAATTAATAAACTGAACTAGAAAAAAAAAAGTTCGCCAACCATATGGTTTGATGTTGAACAGGATTGAACAGGATGCTGTAATAAGTAGTTAGTATATACGGGTAATGAAATTATTAGTTTCAGCATTCGATAATTTGTTTCAGCACTCGATAATTTGTTTCAAGAAGCAGATTATCGTGACATTACTTATAGGTACGAGTATATTCATTATATTTCGATATTGTGAGCCATGATACATCTTATTAGTTTGAAGGGGTGAGTGTACACCCTGTATTCAAACCTGTTCCTTGACTCGCTTTACATTATTCGGGTGCTTCAATGATGTCTTCCAAATGAGGAAAATATAATTTGAGTTAGTAAGTGATTAGGTAAATTGCAGCATACACAGATGTCATTTCAAGAATTCCTTTTGAATTTGCTGCTTCTCCACTCGAGCTTTATGCTTATTTTTCAGTTTGCATGTTCAGAGTTAAAATTAATTTTTCAGTTTATAGGCTCTTTAACAAATTGATTTTATAAACTTATTATCTCGCAACATTCTAGCAACTCAATTACAGCGATACCTACTTTGTGAAATAACGATGTTTGTGATAATTGCCTTTTTGTATTTTGTCTATATATATATATATATATACATATATATATATATATATATATATATATATATATATATATATATATATATATATATATATATATATATAGACATACAGAATTATACTAATACGTTTTTTGATACATATTTTGTGTATAATTAACTTTATGAATAAGGTGTTTATTAATTTCAGATGGATATGAAATCTGTTGGATCATTCTACTACGACAATTTTGTAAGTATATGTGAAATAATTTATCTCATTTAGACTACAAGCCCGTTATAAATTATTGACGGTCATGTGATAGATAGGTAACTCTCAAAAGTGTATGACTTCTGTAGTCCTGAAGAAGATGCCGTCAGTCGTTGTGAGTTCACGTGAAAATTTTTGAACGGCTTTTATAAATTAATTACGACCGGAATTTTCCCTAACCAAACGTCATACAAAAAGAAACGGCAAACATTTTCGAAGATAATAAATTCCTGTACGGCTTTCATGAAATGAGTTTTTTTTATATCCAAATAGGTAATTTTTTTTGTCATGTCGTATAAATTCGTCGGTTCTTGGGACTAACTCTCTAACCTGGAGTTAGGGTACAAAGTTTTTTTTTCCGTTTTGTGTAACGCCCTGTGATTTGTACAATAAAAACTGATTTACCAGAGCCATACAGGAATTTATTACCTTAACTTGTAGTAGAGACACTTTTCCGAAAATCAAATTTTTTTTCCATTTTCCTGTGTAATTTTTTGTACGGTGTTTGGTTACGAAGATTCTAGTCGTAATTAGTAGGTATCTAAATTGATAAAAGCCATCTTTTGTCAAATCAGGGGTTATTATTATAACTGAAACTCATTTTCAACTAGGACTATGAAATTGATACATTTTCGAGAGAAACCAAACGGATACATAATAATTCAGTATGAGCTTGCAGTCTATTCATGCATGACGTTGGTGAAAAATAAATATATGTTAAGTGGTCACAAACTATCGAACTTATGAATGGATCAGGTGTAAGTCGACAAAAGTAACATAATGCGAAATATCAGTCTTACTATGTTTGAAGGTGGTTGACTATGTTTCATGGTGAATTTCATTAGTTCGGACTGCCATTGTCTAATATGATTAAAATGATTTAAAATCCCTGAAAGAATCAATGAAATTAAAATGAATAGCTGAAAATTAAAATTATATTAAACAAAAAAACCCTGAAATGAAATTACGATAAAATAAAATACAAACAACAATACACGAAAATCATGATCCTCGTGAATATGTCATGAGAGGAAATATTCAGCAGTTTCTCTAAATCTGAATTTGCGCCTCCAAGGCGTCCAGGCTGGCAGCTTAGCATTACTCTTGAAAGTACATAAGATTTTATGTTGGGAGATAACTTATAATAATTTATTATTGTGACACCTATATGAAAATTTATAATCAAACGTTTGCAATCCTTGGATCCTGTTTTGAGAAATAGTTTTATATCATTTACATATTTTTATATGTTTTTGAAAATATTCGTTCATTTATTAATGAAGGCTCTAGTTTGACTAAATATCGTTCTTATTTGAATTTTAGTTATCCCTAACTGAATGTCAATACTTATTTTAGGAATGAAAGGTGAAACTGAAATTTCTAGTGTATGATAAATCCAAAACAAGCACTTTTCTTAATAATTGAATAAAACTGGCCGATACATGATTAAAATCCATATTAAAACTAATTAATACAGTTTATTGTATGATTTTCACTATAAAGGGTTTTACAAAAACCGCGACACATGTTTCTCTACACAATAGTTTCTTCAAGCGTAAACTATTCTTGATCACCAAATAACATATACAGGAGATGTACAAAACTCATTCTTCTTCAACTCCTGAAGACTCCAACTTGGTTGGTGAAACGTGCGTCAAGAAGGGTATTGCAGTTCTGGTGATTGAAAGAAGTGCATGTTTTGGAATTATTTTAGTGTTAAAAACTCAGTTATATAAGTATCTAATTTTATATATTTCAATATTTAAGATTAATAACATTTAAATAAAATGGTGTTCTGAAGGCATCGTTACCGTTCGTCTTTATTGAATTTATATATTTCCAAAACCACCATTACTGTTGGAATTTTTGTTAAATTTAATTTTGATTCTTATCTTATCCCAGCAGGCCTTTCCAGCGGGAATGGTACCCTATAAACGAACAGCCGCCGATAAATCTGGTGTTCCGGTTTACCAGCCGAACGCAACTACCTACCAGCAACTAATGCAGCTGCAGCAGCCTTTCGTACCCGTGTCATGTGAGTATTCCACCTCCCCTGCTCCCCCATCCTCTTCTTGCGCTTCGCCCACAGTTTCCGAGGCTTCTCAGCCCATTGTCACTACTCAGATATCCCAGCAGTCCCAACAACTATCACAACAACCCAAAGATGAGACTTTTTCCGGCATAACGAGCACAGCTTCTCTGTCTTCTTTGCCGCCGCCCCAACCGCAAATTCCCGATCCTGCCACGCTTGCTAAAGAGGTTGCCCAGCAAAACTATGCCAAGGCCGTCAAACTTGCTGCCGTTAATCAGTCTCTTGCCGCTTCACAGTTCAGCCACCTGAATCCTCTGAACTATACGGGAGTTGCTTTAAACAAACAGGCACTCGCGGCAATGCCACAAACTGCGGCCGCTTTTCCTCGATATCCCACATTGCCGTTTCAATTCAATGCTGCTGCTCTCAATTTGGGGCTCGCCAACCCTTATCAAGCAATTGCACAACAGAATTTACTCAATCTGAGCCGACCGCCACCAGTACAGTTCAATCCGTACTCCATAATGAGACAGCCACAATATGCCACTGCTACCGCGGCTGGCGCTTCTTCCCTTTACGGCAATAATCTACTGAGCGCACAGTATCCAGTTACTGTTTCTGCAGCGCCTATAACCAATAGCACTGCTGCACAGGCTAGTATCGCTGTTGCTGCTGCACAAAATAATAACAATAACGTTACTTTACAGCCGTATAAAAAACTGAAGACAAACTAAAGAGTATACTGATTAATATATTTTGTATTGTTTAAAATTTTGTTGGTTTGTGTAATATTTTATAAATGAACGTTTTACGATAAACGTCCTTAAATATTCGCTATATTTATACGGTTAGTGTTTTAAAATAAAAATGTTGATTGATACATTTTTTCGAAATGAAGTTGTATTTATATTTTGGATGTTGGTGTTTTTGTACTATCGGATTTGTGTAATAAAATTTGTATTTGTCATTTATCAAAAGAAATTTTCTAGTCAAAAAACTTTTGGTTCATTTTAAAAATTGATAAAACTGGGCAATGCTCTAAGCTATCCCGGACCAAGCGAGTGCCTCAATACTGTGATACCTCTCACACACCCGCTAACTGCACCGCTACAATTAACATCCTTTTTCCCATTCCCCATTATTTACCATTATAATGTCATTTGACGATGAATGTTGATTTACCCCTTCCATTAAATTTTTTTCCTACAAGCTTGTTTTTTTAGTTTGATTCATTTTGAGGCTATGAATAATCATAATGAGAAATTGTGTCAATGTTTTTTATTGAAGATAAACTATTCATTTCCATTCCTTGGTCGAATAATGAAATGGAAGTGGTAAATCAATTTTCAACGTCACATGTTACTAGTTACTACATTTTACGGTGGATAAGTCTAGAACAATGTATTTTGCAATCTTTAAACAAAAAAGATCTTTATATTCAGACATTATTGTTGCATGAAAAATTTTCATATACTTGAAATTTGAAAGCCTAATTGAGTAGCATGGTAGTTTTATGCGTTGTATTTGTTAGAAAGTGCCATCTCAGAGTAGTATGTTAACTGACCCAAAAAGACGCCAGGTTTGTACATACCTACCTAACATAAAGAAGAAAACCAAATATTTTTTCAAAATATAAAGTTTATTGAGCGATTATATAATAATTCTGTTTGGTAAATCTACAAAAGTTTAGTTTTCTACTTACGTACATCATATTCTACTAGCAATGATTTTTGGTAGCTGTTACAAAAAATGAGGATGTAGGATATCTGGCAATCGATTCAGAATAAAATTAGTATGTTTTTTTTTAAATGTTTGTCAATTTTATATTTGAACATCATTTCCTTTTTTTAATAGAAAAAATTAACTTCTTACTCTTAATAATAATGTATACAACATTTATATATTTACTGCCCTCAGAATTATATTACACCTCTTCAAAACGACACAATTACAATAAGGTCACCACTAGATACAATGTTGCCTATTACCTAACATTTGCAAAAATATAATGCACTAGTCGCTGGTTTCTAGTCAAATAAAACCATCCTCAATTCATTGAAATATGAAGAGAGTAATAATTTTTTATTGTATTTAAAAAAAAAAATCAGTTTTTAAATAAATGTGGATATACAATTTTTGGAAAGGGAAATTTAGTTAAACTTAACAACACTGATATCAAATTATCTATCATTATAGATTTATTATATTCTCAACTGTAACTGTTGAAGATAAAGTATGACCCTAGGATATCGTAGAAATCTAAATGTTTTTGACAATATCTACTAAACCAAGTTGAAAATCCTCTAAATCAAATATTAATACTTGATTAGTTCCTCCCTACTTTCATATATTATTTATATCTAACTTATTTCACGTCATGATTAATAATTCCAAATTTTATTTCTCTAATTTCATAATATGTACAGGCTTTGATTATCAGGAACAACTTGATGATCTATGTTTTGTGTATTAGTTCCAAAAGTGCATGGGGCTTATTGAATACTTGTTTTGCATGTCAGTTCCAAATGATTATTCTTGGTATTCTTTTTGGGTTGGATTGTGTCTCAGTCAAACATGTACGTAGGTACATATGTTTACGTATGGTACATTTTTGTATACTTTATAAAACTTTGTTCCTTGAAATATATCTAATTCCTGTATCCTTTTGGACATGCAGAAGCCTCAAAGGCAGATGTTATTTTGATCTTCCTGGGTTTGATCTCGAAGCACAAATGTAGTTATGTTCTGTGTGTCATTTCTTTTTGTTCATTATAGCTATCTTGTATGTAGAGCAAATATTTAGACGTTTTATAGTGCAATCTTAGTAGATTTCCCCAAGCTATTCTAATAAATTCCTTTAGTTGCTAAATTTAAGTAAAAAATGCATATTCTTTAGAATATTTATAAGTTTATATATTTTGGGTTCTGACGAAAAGTGAGATAATTGAAATGGATTTCTACTAATTCTCTTCGTAAAATAACAACGAAGGTTTCACACATTTTGTGTAGAATTTCAGAACTAAATATTTGTCCTGTGTTCAAGGTCAAAAATGTATCTTTCTATTGTAAGATATAGGAATAGATATAGATCTAGTATTGTGATGTATTATTATGGATAGTTATAACTATATAAACTTTCTGAAAAGATGTGTCTTACTATATGTAGCATTTAAAAATCACCTGTACTTTTCAAAAAGGTACGCATATTATTGTGATGCATGTATATTTAATCTTAGTATACATTTACTTCAACTAGTAATACATAGGTTATGTAAAGAATTTGCATTTTTAAGTAGGATTACTATGTAACAGACAGGCTGAAAAATCAGTTTCACTGGGATGCACAGCTCACGTTCAACTTCTCAGAGGTCTTTTTAGAACTGCTGTCTCCAATACTATTTTGGAATAGTATTGTATTATGAGATTCCATAAGTTTATCCAACTTGTCTAAGTTTCTACTTTGTAAAATTTATTGAGATCGAAGTTTAACGTACAAGCGACGCGGCGTCCTAATCTGCTATAGTAGTTTTGGTTAAAAGCCTAAGTTGCCCAGTTCAAGCAGGGTTATACTGCTTAGCACTGGAGCGGCTGTGCGTAATCAGCTGCCAGCCAACTTGATCATGTCTTACAATAACGTAGTGCCTTTCAGGCTGCTGATCACGCTTTGCTGAGGTGTGGGTCACGTTCGCCATTTTAGTGTTGAAAATTCTTTTTTCCAAAAATTATATGATTTATTGTGTACTGTACTGTTCTAATCCAGAGGTGTATGTATTATCACCGCTACTATTTGTAATAATAATGCTTGAAAATGCATGATATTTGTTTTATTAATCATTGCTTATTATTTTGATTATTTTTCCAAAATACCCTACATTTTTTGTTATGATACCCATCCCGTCACGTGCCTTTTGGCTTATTTTTACCATCAAATAAGATGACTGTACAGGCTGTATTCTTCCCCTTCTGCTTGCCCCACCATTTTATTTACTGTGTTTTGTATGTTGACAGTTAGCTCAAAACATCATTGCTTATCATAACTAACACCTACTGCTTGAAAAACCCACCACTAACACAAAGAATCAGCTGAATTCGCTGAAATCAGTTTCTATCTAGATAATGTTCAATTCATCAAATGTCTGTCGGGATGAGAAAATAAACTGAGAATGAACCCATGTTTTTTTAAAAAAGAATAACTTTCTTACTGAATAAATCAATATAACATTCATTGAGACAAGGGTGAAGTCGAATGGTAAATGTAATCATTATCTTCGTGTTAGTGGTGTAAATGAATAAGAAAGTAAGTTTTCTCAATGGAAACACAAAATAAAATGGCAGGCAAGTGATCCTTTTACCTCCTGTACACATGACGGTTTTAGACGATATTAGCTTGGTGTATTTGAAAGAGATTTCCGGCAAAGTTTACCTATGCTTGTGTAATGTGCTAAGAAGCTAAGAGATCAAACGTTTTATGGTGTTTTACTCATCTAGTGTCCCCTTCCCTCTTTGTGCACCTTTCTACTATAAAATGCACATTGCACAAAGCTATTAAAATTGAGAAAATTTCGAAGAGCTTTGGACAAATATTGACTAACAAGTGATGAAGGAACGTGTTCGAAAAAGATCTATCGTAGTGTTTAGCAATGAGTGAGACTATTAGAGGCTTTGTACATTTCGAATGTTTTCTACATTTTCTCATTTGCTAAAAACCTTTGTAGCTTTGTAGTAAGTAAAAATGTAATATGTAGGTAATTGGAATCATATATTTTTATAAGAGTGTTAACATTTCTCATGGAATTATTTATTATTATTATTGTTTACGACGCCATATTTAATATGTTATGTTTGCAGAATCCAGCCGCATAGACTAATTGTAGCATCGCAGATTTGTTCTACACGTAACAGCTTCTTGAACCATACTTTAATTTTTTAGTATACCTCTGCTTCTTTGCTTAAAACCTATTTATTTGTAAGTAACCTTTTTATTTAGCACTTCTTAATTTATCCTTTTCCATATTTGACTGAAATGAGACTTCCTCAAAGCAAAAATAAAATTATTTTACATATGGAGCATTGAAACTTGATTCCAGTCATTCCATTCATTTTATTGAAAACTAAACAACATAGCGATAATAAGAAGTTGGCGCAATGTTTATCTCAGCGGGAGGTTATGGGTTGAACTCTGGAATGTTTGACAGTAGTTCAAATAGTCGTGCTACTTCAAATGTGGTCCGTAAAGTTAGTAACAAGTTATACACAAAACACGAGGCTAATATGACCATATTTTTTATAACAAAAATTCAATGCTCAAATGATATATTGGATACAATTGTTGGTTATGATTTCAACTTTACATGAAACTATAATTTGTAATCATATCCTTATATTCATCTGAATTATCAATGTGCAATAAATTTCACTGGAAAATAATTCCAGTGAAATGAACTCAATCTAAAATTTTTATAACTATCCTAAACAATTTTTTCAACTTATGGTGTTTAATTTTTTAAACCTAATTTTCTTTTTTTTGCTTTTTTTCATGCATACAATCCTATGGTTTCCACTTCAAACCATCTTCTGTTCTGTTGCATCAAAAATGAATCCCTTTAAACTTTATTTTGCAACCCAATTTCTGAACGCTGATGTGGACTGTGTTATTGTTCTTTTTATCGTCGCTGCCATGGTTCTTTGGGAACTCGCCCACCAACACCCATATAACACTGAAAACACAAAACGCAATACTTATATACTATATTTAACATGTGTGTGTCTTGTTAAAACCAACCACTACATTATGATGAATTACATAACCTTTAATATAACACGCCGCCTAACTATTCACATACTCGGTGTCTGGTGGGTATAAACGTAATGGCTGTAACGTTCTGTTGTCGCATTGCTCATTTTTGGCTGCGATGACGCTTTGTGCTGCACAATACTGCATGACGCCCTAGACAATGGTGCGCCTTCCAACGCCCCCTTTGTGATCTACACTGACGAACAAGGACAGGTATTCAAGTTGTTTAACATCATGTATGCTGTACTACATTTCGCTAGCAGTTTTTGGTATTCACCCAATACTTTTAACAGTTTATGTATGTGGCACAGCTTACATGATTAACCTGATATAACAAGTTACAATGTTTCAGATTTCATTATTATTTTGTATTTATTTGTTTCTATGCATTCAATTAAAAAAATTACATCTTTATTTTTCAATTCAAATATGTACTGAATATTTGATAAAAATCATTGTCAGCTTTCGTCGGGGAATACGGTATTCGAATGGTGTACTTTTGAACAAAATATACTAGGTATCTGATGGTGTTTTGTGGTTTTCTTTTGTATTGAAATATTTGTTTTGAATTCCAGAATACTATTTAACTGTGGATACTATCCTGTTCACTATAAATGTAGCTATTCAATTTACAAAAGTATAAAAAGCCTACAATTCCACAAAGAGAGTAGAAAGTATTTGATATCATTATGACTGAAAGCAAGAAAAAGAACTCAATAAACAATGTTTTACATAACCAATAGTGTTCACTCAAATGGAAACTATATCTTTGAAGTTTTTTTTTGATTCGTTGATATGCATGCATAAAAAAACTGCACTTTGCAAGTAATTATACGGCTAATTACTTTTTTCTTTGAATTTCACAATAATATCTATGTTTTTGACGAAAATTATTAAACTCATTTTTGTTCTTCCATTAGGATTTCTACTGAAATATAATAGAAAATGAAACTTTTCCCCTGAACATAGTGACTTGTTATCGTCCATTTATTGCAAGCAAATTGTGAAGTCAACAACTAACTATTCAATCACAATCTGATTGCAGTTTCAGTAGTGAATTATTAACGCCTAGTAGTTTTTTGCACTGTCGTATTGATATACGGCAGGTTTTTGCTGTTTTTCTTGAAGATTTTCAAACATTCTGCATGTGAACACTACTTCTCTATCATTTTCTTTTTTTATTAACACATCTGCTTTTTTGGTTTAGGCCTATGCTGCCGTGAGCTTTATATACTGGTAATCAGCTGAATATATTCATTTTTTATTCATGACTAATCAAAACTGCTATTGGCGAAAATAAGATATCAAGAGAAATATTTATTGTAATATATTTTTCATTATTTTGTGCAGAATGATTGAATTATCTAGTTATAGTTTATTTGATACTCACCAAAATTTAAAATAACTTTTCAAACCATTGGCATGAGCATTCGTTTTCGAAATTTCACTTTGTAACGGTTTTATAGTAGTGCCTATGTATGCTGCTTTTAGAAAAGAAAATATTTCCACTGCATACATATGTACCATTTTTATTAATATACCGTCGTTGATGTAATAAAATGAAACATTATTTAGAGTAGCATTTTTATATGTTTCTAATTTTTCAGTTACTGGACACCCTCCCGGTGTGCCAAGATTTTAATCATGGTCTTTGTAACCGGCCTGCCTGCAAATTTGTTCACCTACAGGAAGGTAAGCATTTTTTTCATTGTTTCAAATTGGTGAGTTGATCTATTCATCAAAAATTTAAAGTAAATCAAGGCCTGAGATCAATAATAATCGATTTACGTATGTCCTCTTCTTAAAACAGTATTTCCCAGGTTTTTCTTGCAAAAAAAAACAATACAGAGATTTCAGGTACTTGTTCTCACATTGATGTATGTTAGTTAAGGCAGACCTAAGGGTCTGACTGAAGACATTTTTTCTTATTTATATGTAGAGTTCTATTTCACTGCTCCTGTTTAAAAAAAAACTGTTTTCAGATACAGCCTCCTAGAACAGAAATCAAAAATTGGTTGACTTGGCGACTCAGTGTTACTTAAGTGATATGTCACAAGTTTTGAATCGTAAGAATTCACGTTATCCAACATTTGTTACAACCGAAAATCAACTATTCAAATTCTCACGATTCACTACTCACAACTTATCACTCAAAATTATTTAATCCTTATCCAGTTTTTTTGGTCAGCTTCATACGTTGTAGGTTCAAAAAGAGTGTTTCTAATCATTAGTTTGCTCATTGAAAGAGCTATACAACCTCTCTGAAATATGAATTTTCGTGGCTAGATCTTTCGTAAATGGTCACAATCAGACCATTCCAGTAAGAATAATCAACTGTAATAATGACAGAACGACTTTCAGGAGAGGGCAAGTAATAGATACCTGCGAACCGATTGTGAAAATTGCCAGAATGGATGTAAAGTATATCTGCACCGTGCTCAACAATACCCGAAGGAACTCATCGATACCTTCAGGAAGAAGTGGAGCCATCTGTTGGAAGAACTATGCAAGGCCACGCGTTTCGTAAAAGAAGAGAACGATATGTTTGTGAGGGCAAAAATCATTAGTCGAACGGATTTAGTTCAACATCGGATCGATACTGGCTATACCAAGCCCATTCGCCAACCACCGAGATGTCTTCCCTTCGCAAAGTAGAACGAAGCTTCATCCATCGTTAAGGACATGTTGGAGAAAGGGGTAATCGAAGAATCAACCAGCTCATGATCGTCACCTGTTGGGTTGGTGACTAAGATAGATCGACGAGATTCTGCCTAGAATACAGGTTTAATGATGTCACCAGAATAGATGATACCCTGAACCTGAACATCTTGGCTAAATGCAGATGGTTCTCAACATCAGTTTTAAAGAACGGATTATATCAATTCAAGTTCATGCCATTCGGATTACGCAATACACTCTCAACATTTGAACTCTTGTTGGAGTTGGTGCTGAGAGGACTTACCTGAAAAACATGCTAGGTCTATCTTGATGACATTATAGTGACCGGAAAAAGTTTTGACAAACATCTGTCAAACTTGAGGAGTGTTTTCACGAGGCTGTGGAATGCTCATTTGCAGATCAATCCCAAGAAGTGCTGTCTCTTCCAGGAAAATGTGTATTACCGGATAAATTTTCAGATCGCTACTTAGCTTGAGTGAAAAGAGAACGACCTTCGTTTGGTACCAAACTGCCAGCAAGCATTTACTGCCCTGAAAAAACATTTGACTAGTGCCCCAGTCCATTGGCATATATAAGCACTACTTCTTGAGCTTGTTGGTAGATTTAGAAGTCTTGTTGAAAGTGCGGTACGAAGTGAGGTAATAAGGTGATAGACATTTGAGAATTAGTCTGAAGTTCAGAATTAGTCTGAAGCTCAGTTAAAGTTTTGTTGTACACTGTACAGTGTAGTCAATTATTGTCGAATCCACGATTATGTAAATCCGATATTTTAAAAATATTCCTCCTTAAACCAAAAAAAAAAACTGGTCTTAAATGAATCTATTTGAAAAACCGCATATTGATTCTGTCTTGTTTCTATAATTATAATTCCTTCAATTTAATCTGCTGTTCTTCCTTTTTCAACCTTTTTCAACCAAGAGTCTGCCTGAACGACATGACACCAATTATGTTTTCTTAATAATTTTAAAAAAGAAAAATATGCTATAGTGATCCATCCTTGTTTCCAGAAAAGCCAACCTAATAATGTTTAGTTATTCTGATGGAAATTTTTAATATTTCATATTGACTTAGATCTTGGATCTCACAATTGTTTTAAAGAGTTGGGGAGTGGCTTGTATTATAATTTTTTCGGCTTTACCACTTTATAGTTTTTTCTTTCACCTATCATCAAACATTCACTTGTATATTTCTTCCTCTCTTCTGTTTGTTAACAAGAAATAAGTCAAAATGCATTCATGAGATATTACTCCAAATTCTACAAAAGTATAACTCAAACTTCAATTAGCAGGACAATCTGCCCTAATTGGTGGGAAGCGACAGATTGTCCGGCGCCACAGAGTTACGATACCGAGAGTACACAGAGTACGATATCCGAAGGCGTTATTTTATTTTTTTTTAGTTTTTCATACATTAACGTGGGCCAATAGTATACCAGAAGACTTATAAAATAACAAATTTAACAACTAAATATTCCGTATATATTCAAAAAGTATGAATTATCAGTTGAAGCACAATACGACTATAGCCATTGGCTAGACGCCAAGAGTTAAGTCCACTTTCACAATATTTTGTTTAACGTTTTTTAAATCAAATTTGGAACCCTTTTTTTTAATGCCGTGGACTACAAAAGTTTTTGTTGGTGGTTATATATGCAATTGTCAACTAACGCAAATAATTCCACATTGTTTTCAAATCTAAAGAAAACATTTTTCCCACACCACTCTGGTATGAAAAAATTGTTTTCTTCAGATTCATCTAGAGGTTCCGATTTTATCTATCAGTTTTAAAAGTTCCAGCTATTAGTTATGAGTCTCAAACTTGTGAGTTTCGAAACGGAGATGCATTCAAAGTTTTTATTTATCTGCTAAAACTCATGCTTTTCCCACTCGAATTTTCATCGGACCTTTTAGACTCCACTTCAGATCCGAATTTCATGTATAATTTTTTTGGTTTTAATAGTTATAACGTTATGACGTTTGTCATAATTAATCGAATACTATCAGTATTGTACAGACTTTAAGAGGATAAATATTCCAAATCATTCAATTATGTCTTATTCAACTCGTCGGCATCGCCTTTTTTGTCTCACTTCTGTTTTAACTACTTCTTCAGTTTTTGGGAGCCTGAGGTAGAGTGGGAGTAGGGAAAGTGAAAAAGTGTAGGAATATCTCAAGCGTTCCTCAGATACTCGGTTTTGCAAGTGAATATGTTTTCTCAATTTTAATAAATTATAAATATGTTACCCATGTCACGAATAAAATTAATGAATTGAGTAAATTTTTACGGTCGTTACAACTGAAAATTATTAAAAAAAATTGTTTGAAGACCTTGAACGGCCTTTACTATTTTTGTTATATTTGCAATAAAGTGAGAATTTTCTCACAAAATTGTATTGGCTTCAAATTCAAAATTATTCCAAGCACTCGAAACTAACTGGGGATATTTCGTTCTAGGAGATGGGGTGGAAATAGTGGAACAGCGAGTGGCCGTATGCCGTGATGCTGCCAAGGGGCAGTGCTGTCGGTCCGCCTGTAAATACTACCACATCCCTATAGCGCTGCCGCCTGCACCAGTCATGGCCGCCCTGGCCTCTTACCTGCAGCAGTAACAACGACGAATCGATATTCCTTATTTATCACAATGTTTGTAAAGAAACTTTTTATTACCAATATTATATATCTACAAAGTCATGTAATGACAAAAAATATTTTTTGTGTTATAATGTTTCGTTTTTTGTTTGAAAAATATAGGATAAGTCAGAAAAAATCAAGAAAATTATATATGACTGAGTGAGCGAATGATATTTGGTACCTATTTCATAATTCTGTTTTTCTCTGTTGGACATCTTTCTATACCGGGCTGACTGTCTGTACATTAGTTTTCAGGAATTAGATCAAATTTTTTATTGGATTAGTACAGAAATAATTCATTTCAATTCGTCAGAGAATTAAATGAAAATGCAACTACTTGTTGGCATTTTTATTCCTTCAATTTTTATCTAAATTTTTGTTGAGGAACACAAGTCCAAAGTTTTTTTATTCGAAATAGCTAATTTTCCAAAATGAGGCCAGTGTTAAAATATAATATACTCTTCATTATTGCATGGTTTTTTAGGTTAAAAATCATTCATGATTGAAAAATCTAATTTCCATTTGTACATTCTGCGATTCCTCTCTGTGACTTTATCAATAAGTAAATCCGTGCGCACTCGCGAATAAAAAATGTTTTATGATTTTGTGTTGAATAAGCTATCAATTATTGTCGAACAGGGAGATATGCAGAGAATCCTTGTTTATTCCAATGTGATGATCGTCACTGTGTTATTAAGTAATCTTTGTTTAACTTTTTGTATATTTGCTGTGATTTATAATGGTGTTGGATGATGATATACATATTCTAAAATATTAACAATTAATATTAATAATCCTGCTGATGTCATTGAATCAAAATCCGTCGTTTATAATTCATAATATTCCTATAGAACTGATAGACATGGAAACGAACTAGATATACTTTAGAAAACTTTCAAGTGGAATTTCGATCATGAGAAATGTTAAAACAACGAAATACGCTAGATTTATCAAGTTTGTTTCTTTGATAAAATTTTTGAATCCGATTTGCAAAATGTTTGTATTGAAGTCACTAAAAGTTATTTCGATTCTTCTGACGGTTTTTGACGATTTAAATGTCTCAAGGACATCAGTTATTGAAGAAACTCCTCTGCCTATATGGTTTTTTAAAAGGAGTAACGACATCCAAACCATGGGCTAATGGTAAGATTGGTCTAGTCAAAAATAGTTGTGTGATTCTGATGATTAACTCGATATCTCCCAATCAAGTGCCACTAAGAAAAACAAATGATCAACTAATAAAAAATGAACAAATGTTCCTTGGAAAAACATTCAATACATAACAAATGTCATATAGAAATGGTCTGGTATTAAAGGGCAAGATGGCGTACCGATTGTGAGATCGGGTAGTCTGAATTCGAAACTCTTGAGCTAGTTTGACAGAAATGTTTTTTTGTAAAACTCTCCACTACCTGTAAAATTGAAAAAAAAATGTTCACTTATATTTTTCTAATATTATTAATCAGTTCTGTCAAGTTGCCTCACTGTTTTCTAAATTGTATGTGTGATGATACACTGTTATGATAATGTTGTAAATAGAACTTAGGTTGTAATGAAAAAACTCGCATAAAGAGTTTCTTTATTCGTCTAATTGATAGGGTTTGAAAATTAATAGATGTAACAAATAACTTTAAAACAACTTGTTGATATTGTAACTTATAAGCATTGGCCCAAAAGATTCAAATGACATTGATGAATGATTTACTCCATATTTGAAGTTTTGGGTCATTTCAAAAATATTAAAGTGGAGAGTTTGGACCAATTGCTTCAAAGTCTTTCCCTTTAATACCAAGATAGAGTGAGAGCTTCCACAATCAAGAGCACGGGTCTCTGCTTTGCTTATTGTGCATTTGCATTGGTTGCTAGATTAGCTCTTTTGTTGGGTTGTGCAGAGTGTGCTCCCTTGCAATTTCTTCTGATATTGTGTCTTTTACAGAATGCATAGTGAATACCACGTTGGGAAAATTTGTAGTTTTTCATACATTCGAGATCTTATACCTATATCAGCTTTAACATAAATAAAAAATTTCCTAACATTTATATGTAATATTTCAAATGGTAAAGAAATATTTGAAATATTTAGTTACTGTTAAACGGTTGTTGCTATCAAACTCATACATTCACGAATATGTATTGGTCTCAGAATTATTACTCACTTGATTTAAAGAATATTGACATTTCATCCCAACGAAATTTTAGTTTTGGTGGATGGCGGCTGTGCTTTCTGTATTAGATGCATGTCTGATAATATTACATGTTTATATACCCATTGCTATATTATTATGATTAGTCCATAGTTAGCCTAACCTAGAATAATTTTTCCTAACATATAACAATACATTGCATGTCCCTAGTACGAACTTTCACTTATTCTACACTTAATATAGTCTTAGATTTAGCTATTAGCGAGATTTTGTTTTTGCAAGTTGTATTTTTAAGAGTACCCTAGCTTTTTTGTATTTACTTTTTTTGCTTTGCCTCATTCCTTTAACATACATGATGAGATCATGACAGTTTTTCAGTATTTGTTTTACTTTATAAATTGTTCAAAGGACATGTTAGAGGAAGATATGATATCTAATCCAGTTTGGCTTCCATTTTTATTAATATACCTAAGAAAAAATTTGATGTTTTCCTCTGCTCGTCCTGAAACCAATAAGTTTTATTGTGTGGTTGTTGTTGATGATGAAATGTTGCAAAGATTAGTAAACATTTTTGGTAATTTTACACATTCGTTTTGAGAAACTGCTTTACTGTTTGCCAACAAACTGTTAATTGTGGTGCACTCGAAAAAACTAAAAAATTTACATTTCTATAAATTTTCTCATTAAACTGGAAAAATTCATCACGTTATATATGGAAAATAAAATTTTGATTTCATATCTGTGAATTGAAATAAAATTCCCGTCGTCTGAACAAATGTTAATTAAAAATTAGCACCCCTTATGATGTGATACAAGCATACACATAAGGTGGCATTTGATTTATTATCTTGATTTCATATATCTTTCAATACAATTGAACCTTAGTTTTTTATACATCTTCAATCTGAAAATAACTGAAGTATAGTTCCTACAAAATAATGACTTTTTGAAAATTCGATGAAAATTCGAAAATATTCAAGAACTAAGGTAGCCATTGTCAATTAGTTGTCACAATAATCAAGAGTGTATCACAATTTTCCTTATTATTGGTGCCCTGCACGATCAAGCTTCGCCAGCTAATGCATAATTGCCTTAGCCTTTTCGCCGACAGAATTTTGAAACTAACACTCTCATTCACTTGAATTATTGTTATAAGTATTCTTAAGGCCCGTCAGTTGCCTATTTGTTTCAGTTCTTACATAGTTTTTCTTTAAATTTTAACTATATTTTTTTATATACTCGTGCATTTTTGTTGAAGTTTTATTTGTTATTTGGTAACTGACAATAGTAGTTATGTTGTGTGGGTTTTCTTACTCTTTAAGCAGCGACCTACCCTAACACTTAGATTCGAAGTAGTTGTTTGTTATCGGTATATTTTTTGAGAACATCCTATAAAATTACCTGAAATTGAATCAACTGAGAAGTTATTTCTGGTGAAGTGAGCCACAAATAAAAATGAATCTTTGATCTAACCCTTTTCAATATTATATAAATATTTGTACGAATATACTTTGTATATATTTATAGTGGCTCCTATTATTTTTTCATTTATCAACAACAAGTTTGTGATATTTTTAGTAATGATTGTTATTTAAGTCACATCACAAATGCAGACGTTAGGTTTGCGCCCTCTCTAAAGGAAAACAAAAGCATGCTGGAGAAAAATCCAGCAATTGTTTTCCAGCAGTTCTGTTAAACTTTACTCGGAAGTACAAGCAATTGTAATGTTGAATTGACCTAACAATTGTTTCACTTACCTGGTGAGTTTTATTCAGTTGCATAATATTGCCAAGATTTAGGAAAATATAATTCTGATTCATTATTTTCGAATATGTTCCTTTGAAACGAGGATTTTACATCAATACATTTTTTGAAATATTAATTTTCTCAGGGTAATGTTCAATATTGAGTTGCAATTAATTCTTGGCAGTATATTGCAAGAGGTCACTAATTAAGGGAATTCATTCACAATAATCCTGTAAGGAAGGCGAGGTTATTCAGAAATAAGGAGAATAACAACATGAAAAATTAATAGATTATTTTTTGAAAAATATAAATATAAAGTATAATATTGATATTTATGTAATGATCATTAAATGTAACATATTAAGAGTGTATGCATGATATTTTGAAAAAAACGTAATCATGATATTGGACAAGTTTCTCCTTATTGTTGAATTCACGACAGACATGTAGAATAATTCATTTGTTTTGACTTGGGGGCCGTCTTGGACAAAATATCACATTGATTTCTTTATTAATGTAAGCGTTGATATTAAAAATGTTTTATTCTTGTAAAAGTTGTACAAAAATTACTATTCATTTGGGGCCATGTTATGGAAATTTCTACATGTCTGGCGTTTTGGTTTGAGTGAACAGATTTGATAAAGTGTGTGATTAGTTTTCATGGATTGCGCCGACTATCCTTGCCTTGAATTATTTTCTCAATCAGGTTTTGTGTTTTGGTTTTATTTAACGTGCCATATTTGTGTTGAATGATATTTCATTCCAATATACATCAAAATAATTTTCTTGCTCTTTTCATTAGTAAAACGAAACTACCTAGGTATAATAAAATAGTCAAACATTTTGTCAAGTTTAAATGTTCACGATATGTCTCGAAGATATATTGAATCGATTGATATATTATTGTTTATTGATTAAATTTAGGAATAAACTAATGATGTGATGATGATCAGCAGATCATATAAAGAGGCTTTACGCCTCTCATTTTCTGAGTATAGTAGAGTTAATAAACCAATATGTCAAATTTACTAATGGTTTTTGATTACCTTTTAAAATGCTAGAATATATTCACCTAGTCAAAGCTTCGAGAACAAAATTTTTCCCTAAAACACAAATTCCTTTTAAGATATTTCAATAAGTTACACCAGTTGTCCTGATGATTTGATATATTCCCTGGTAATTTATTATACTGTTTTTTTGGTTCATAACCTTCCACAATCTGAAAAATAAAAGCTAAATCAGTAGGTTGAGAATCTGCTGAAGTGTAATAAAGGGCAAACTGAAAAGTCTGAAAACTCCAATTAGTCAGTAACTTGTTTTCATAAATTTTGCCTACGAATTGAAAAATTAAATATTGATTCTTAGCTTTCTTAAGTAGTTGACGTTTCAGAAAACAATTTATTTCAGTTTTGAAACCTGAAATTCACTATAAAAATCCCATCCCAAACTGTGTCAAAAGAAATTAGAACTATCACAGTTTGGGGCGAGATTTTTATGATGAAGTATTGTTTTCTGAAACGTCAAAAGATGAAAGCTAAGTATCAATATTTCATTTTTTCAATTTGTAGGCAAAAATTTATGATTACGATAAGTTAGTACATATTACATAGCAACTTTTTGAGGTGAACTTTTCAGTTTGCCCTTTACTACACTTCAGCAGATTCTCTATTGATTAAGCTTTTATGTTTTCAGATTGTGGAAGGTTAGAGACCAAAAAAACAATATAAAATATTGATTCCTCCACAAGTCTTTTGAAGAATATCCCTGGTAATGTTTCGAACAATTGAAACAGATGATGGGATGTAGGAGATACAGTGTTTTCACCATTTGGATCATCTAAGAAAACTGAATGATTTGATACTCTCCATCTCATAATTATTAAACATGATCAACAAATAGATATAGAAAAATAATCACTTCTGAAAATATACCTCTTCATATGAAATAATTATTTGGATTCGAATCTGAGTTGCCGTTTTTTAATGAATACACTGCAGCCCAAAGATAATTAAAGAATTAATTTTTATGTGACATTTTTGAGAAACTCAATTATTTGGTATACTTGGAAATTCATAAGCATAAGCATTGCGGATCAAATCGATCTAGTTTGCTCACCTGTCATCATATTAGCGTACCCACATTGTCACAGGTATACAAAACTCATGGACTCAATTAAGTTAGGTACATCTGTTATTAACCACGTAGTTTTTAGATATATAAGGGCTAATATCAATTATTTTCAGTTTATTGTATTGGTTCGAAAATGTTCTTATAGGACGAAACTGCAGTAACATCAGATACAAATACAAGGGGTATAACTATTTTGCAGGTCTGCAAATTGTTCTCAGTAGACATTGCTCTCGTAATCTTGTAGAAGGACACAAATTCTTGCAGGTCGGGTCTGCCAGACGTGAATCTCGACCACGTTAATCATTTTCGACAGACAAATTTGCGAACCCCCCGCCCATAAGTTTCACAATTCTTAAAAAATTGGAAATACATTTCGCAGGTCGACGGAAATTTTTGCAGGTCGGGCCTCCCAGACATGAATCTCGACCAGGTTGATCATTTTCGACAAAAAAATTCCAACCCTCACTCTTTCAGTATGGAAAAATTCCACATTCCTCATTAAATTGAAAATATACCATGCAGGTCGGCAGAAATTCTTGCAGATCGGGTGTGCCAGTTATGGATCTCGACTGAATTATTCATTTTCGACAGAAAAAAATTCAGGTCGGCAGAAATTCTGGCAGATCGGGTCTGCCAGTTATGGATCTCGACTGGATTATTCATTTTCGACAGAAAAAAATCCTAACCCTCGCTTAATAATTTCACAATTCTTAAAATATTGGAAATTCATTTTGCAGGTCGGCGGAAATTATTGCAGGACCAGCCTCCCAGACATGAATCTCGACCATGTTGATCATTTTCGACAAAAAAAATTCCAACCTCCACCATTTCAGTATGGAACAGTTCCACATTCCTCATTAAATTGAAAATAAACCTTGCAGGTCGGCAGAAATTTTTGCAGGTCGGGTCAACCATACATGAATCTCGACCAGCTTGATCATTTTCGACAAAAAAAATCAACCCCCACCCTTTCAGTATGGAAAAATTCCAAATTCCTCATTAAATTGAAAAGAAATCTTGCAGGTCGGGTTTCCCAGGCATAAATCTCGACCGTTAAATTGAACATGAAGTACCATGAGAGGGCAATAGATATCTTGAAGTCAGCACACATACCATTGATGACAGACCACGATCTACTAGTCTGGATTTCGTTTTCGTTAAAGCCAATGTTTTGTTTTACCACCAGTATCTATTTTATACAAAAATAATTGCTAATAGAGATTATAGAAAAATAGATACAATTAATGGAGAAACAATGTAACACATTTATTGATATGATAAGTAACAAACCATAAAAGAAATCATAAACAAGAAGATGATAGTTCTGGGTTGCGGTGGATATAGCACCTTGAAGAAGTGAGTGCCCTGATGTTGGGCTTATCCATACTTTTTTTATTATTTTTTCATTTATTTATTTGAAAATAGGAAATCCTAATATGAATACAAGTCCAAAAAGGTAAAAATGGTATATAAAAAATATTAAAACAGTATAGAAATTCTTCTTCTGTGGATTTGGATTCTGCCATAAGAAAAATGGCTTGGGAAATGGCTGATCTGAGTTTTGACGCTCTACATTCATCAAATTATGATTTAAGTGTATGTTATGATGCTGAGGAGGTGCGAAAACTTTTGGAGCTTAGTGAAAATTATGAACTTGGTGTGGCATTGTGTCATAAATATTCGTATGGAAGCAGGAATTTGGATGACTTCTGTAAGCTAATAATTGAAGCAGACTTGAAACATTTTCTTTACGATATATGCACATACCTGCCGCAGAATATTATAGAGAAATATCAATTGGAACCGCGAAGTCCTAACCCACAACTGGAAGAATCAATCATGATGGTGATGTAAATAATTGAAATCTGTTGTATATGGTATGAATAAAATAATGTTGCATATTTGCCTATATCTAGTGAATAAAAGACAAAAAATAATTATTGATTGTTTTATTATTTATCGAATATTTCATGATGAATTACATGTCAATCTTATTATAATCCAGTCTGAACAGAGCCGTTAAGAGCATTATATGATAAAACAGCATCGTGGAGGATGAGTGCATATACTTTGGTGTTTTCTGGAAACTTCACCTTGCGTGTTTCAAATTCTATTTTGATGTCGACAGTGGATGACTTCATAGCATCGGGTTGATGGGAGCAGTCGATGATGAATAGTGGATTGTTGCGAAAGCTGCCAATATCCATCATCGGCTCACTCATAATTTTATCGTAGTAGCTGCGTCGGAAGTTTTCATATGCATAGTAGGCTGATGAGTCTAACTTCTTATCGAAATCCAGATTCCTACGCTCATATGGATATACTTCAGAGTTCAGAGATAGTCGAATATTATTAATATTCACATGTGAGAATTTAGTTACATCTTTTGATATATTTTCGGATTGATTAGTATTTTGAAAGCCGATAATGATATATCGTGGTCTTTCGAGACTGTTGGTTGTCTTCACAGCCCATATATCTGAGGATGTATCACGAAGTGTGGGTAATTCATAAAGGTCCCACATACGATAAGCCACCTTCACTTTAGCATTATTAGAATTTTTATTGATGCGATTCAATAGTTTCAATTTTTGGCGATCTTCCGGCACAATGTGTCTGATTCTCCATTCTATTTTATTGATTTCTAAATCTGCATCAACTTCTCCAATGAATGAATTTTTGAATGAGCGTGCTATAATCAAAATAAGCTCCTGCTTCACATTCAATATCCCTTTATTGTAATCTTCAGCAAAACCCATGAGATACTTCAAGGGTAATTTGCCGCTGAATACATTGTTGACGGAATCCAATATATCTTGTTTATTCACATCAAGACCCCATCCTATCGGTAGTAGTGAATTTGCTTGTGTTTGTCCGAATGATATCATCGTTTTCATTGTTGTAGTTATACCAGGTTTTCGAACAACGACCACTTGTTCACCCCCCATTTCATAGCGAATTTCATCGAAGAGAAAAGCGAGGGCGTTATTGGATAGGTAGCACTGCTTCGTGGTATCAGATGGTGTGAACTTCCCCTCGATATAAATGTAACTGTCTGCTATATCCAGTATAAGATCTTGAAAATTGATTGGAATTCTTATTTCATCTGAATTTTTGTAATACGGTGAACCATACGGCTTATATGTATGCTCATGATGGCTAATGAGGGAATGGTCGAACATTGGCTCTTCGAATACCTCTAATTTATCACTTGTGGTGATGGTAGCCATGTTATTACTATTTTTTATATCGCACCTTCAAACCAATGGATTTGAGAAAGTTCACGCTACTAGCACTTATTCTATATCTTGACCGTTTGGCTAACATATGTGGAATGAATCGACTTTTAGATTTCCCCTCCTTTAAATGCACATGACTATACTCTCTACCAAATGCATTACGTTGATTCATCAGCTGCCGCTGCTGCAATCGATGGCTATTAAAGCACAATCCCATTTTTTTTACAATAATTGTAGAGTTTATATCTTCATCAAATATTATCATCTGCTCAGCGCTGGGAAGTAATAAATACTGAGTTACTACTTTATCAGTTTCAGCTTTATATTGATTTTTTCATAGATGATCATCGCTCACCATCGTTTTTGGTCAATTGTTTGGATACTTATCGAGGGTTGTTATTTCAAATCAAATTGCATCGATTTGATATCCTTTTCCATATGCTCACAATTTCTCACAGTTTCTACTAACTTCAGTCCAAGCGCAATGAGATCTTTTCTAACAGATGAGGAATGTGTTTCTACTCTATCTAATCTCAAATTAATTTTATCAATGTCAGAATCTATTTCTCCTCTAATCTTTGAGATGTAAAAACCAACATAATCACGATTAACACAATCCGTACTCTCTTCAGGTTGTGCTATATTTTTCAAACGTTTATTTTCCATATCGAAGTTTCCATCGGAAGTCAATTTGAAACCGGCCCCAGGTGGTCCTCGCAAAACAGTTTTTAAAACATCCTTACTTATGCGACCAAACTTATCGATGCTTCCAACACTCATTTTTGTGATACACTTATGACGGTCGTCGATGTTGTGAATCAACATATGAGAAATAATGATTGTTATAGCTTTATCAATTCCAATTTAACTATTATTTTTTCACCATTGAAATTGATCAGCTTACCATTATCATCCAATATGCGTAGAGTGATATTGTCGAGATACTGACGACCCCCAGGTTGGATTGGCATATATATATATAATATTTTGTGGCTCTTTGGTGAGTTTGTAACCGGGCTCTACATCAATATCAAATTCAAAGATGCTATGGATTTCATCACCATTTGAATATGCTCCAGCTGTAACATTACAATCCACACGAATTATTCTTACCTTATTGATATTCACAGGCAATGTTGATTCGTGTGTTTCACCACAACCGAACACATTATTATCAAACCCCAGAAGTTCAGCAATGGTGTTTTCATGTTTGAGATTGATGAAATATTTGGAGCGCATTTCGCATTTCAGAGTGTTGTTGTTTGCATGTAGGAGAAATACTTCGTTGATATTTTCTTCGTCCCCATTTTCTAGTTTCACTTCTTTGGATTTGATGAATCTTTGAATCACCTTATTGATTTCATCAATTTCATAAGCCCCAGGTGGAATTTTTATAATAGTGGGGGGTGAGTTTATTATCTGCGAATAGCCGATAACATTATTCTTAGCATCTACATTAAATATGGAGTTGTAAGAGTAGAAACCATGTAATCCCAGACCATAATTACTGGTGGCATCCAATTCGATGGGAGGGTAGAAGTTGGCGCTCAACTCGCTAGAGTATCCCGACAATGAAAACGTACGTACATGACTGATGAATTTTCACTGATTCGTCTTTTTATTGCTGGCAGCAGAAATTGTGGAGTAATCGTTGCTTTTTCGGCGCTCTATCCATATCGCTATGTGTGACTACATTCACATCATTCACTTTACAATAACAACAGAAAATTTTTCTTGTAGGTGGACCATCATTCACATCAGAAATACAGCTGCTGCCGCCGCTGGAATCATTGTAATGGTCTTGGCAGTACTGATACTTCATCACATCAATATCATTTTGTAGGTTTTGTGGTAACTTATCCCATACAGATGCAATTTCATGTGACGCACACCCAATAATAACCTCTTTCGGCATATCAGCGAGGTTGTTCTTTACTCATTTTTTGTAAAGTGCGTGCTCTGGAATATGCGATCAATGAATGACTCATCCTCTTGATACTCTTTCTGTCCTGTGCTGGTGTTATTTCCATGATTTGTTCTGGAGAAACTTCAAACACAAATGACCACACCATACTGTGTTGAATTGTTGTTTACGCTCATAGTTATAAGTAATAGTATTGATAGAATTTGATCCCCAAATTCTTTGGGAGGGGGTAAATCACCAAAACTATCAAAATATTTCACAGAAGTGCCGCTTTTTCTGTATGCTACCCAATGTGTTCCTCGGCCATGTCGACTATCCAGATTTACTATAGCAGATTCATATCGGCGTGGTCCTGATTTTGGTAAATCATCACGCATATATACCCCCCGAAAATATGGAATCATCATTTTCTTAGCGTGATAGATGGGGTCGATGTTGGAGAGAGCTCTTTGAGGTAGCAAATCTATGAGTTTTTAGGATTTTGAGGTTTCAGATATAGTCCTAATCCTTTACGGTAAGGTTTCAAGTAGATACCACTCCCTTGTTTACCTAAAGCAATTGCCTCCATGTGTTTATTATGTCGATTTGTTTCACTCAGCTGCTCCCTACTCGCTCTGGCTGCTTGAACTGCTTTCGTTATGCCAGCTGTAGCACCAGCTAAACTTCCTAACGCTGATAAACCAGCAAAAATTGGAATGAGTGGTAGTATTCCACCAATTTTAGGAATTGGTATGATTCGAGGTGTGCGAATTCTCTTTTTGCCATCTGCATCTCGCGTATATTTGCGTGCAGCTTTTAGCGCAATTTCAGTTGCTTTTTTAGAATTTTTGACAATAAATTCACTTCCACCCGCTTTGTGTAAAACATCGCGCACTTTCTTAACGATTCCAGATCCAAAAGTATTAACTTAGAATCTTTTAATTTTTTTGTAGCTTTTTTTTTCTTGATAGGACATTTTTTTTTGTATGCGCGACGGCTTGGATGGTGACTTGCAACCCATACCAAATCGGCGTTTTCCCTTCATTATATTTGTAATTAGCCAAGTGGCTCCTTGAGTAATATGAGTGATGCAAAATGGGAGATTGTGAAAGAAATACATAAGCCAGCGCGTTGAAATTTTCCCCGTCGAAAGACAATAATAAAGGGATTTTCGGACTTGTGGCAGATGGATTTGATGGAAATGCAATCATATGCTAAAGAAAATAACGGTAATAGATACATACTCATAGTAATCAATTGTTATTCAAAATATGTATGGTCAAAACCGTTGAAAAATAAATCTGCTGATTCAGTTACTGCAGCTATGGCAAGTGTATTGGAAGATGCAAAGCATGTGCCGAGAAACTTACAATCTGATCACGGTAGTGAGTTCTATAATTCAAAATTTTCATCGTTAATGAGGAAACACCATATCAATCATTACTCAACATTCAGCACAAAAAAAGCTTCAATTGCCGAACGAGTTATCAGAACTTTGAAAAGTTGGCTTCATAAACAATTTTCACTTCAAGGTCATTACAAGCGGTTGAAAGTTCTTCCTAAAATTACCAATCAATATAACAACAAAGTTCATCGCACCATTGGCATGAAGCCTGCAGAGGTAAAACCATCTACAAAATTGTTCGTTTATACAAAATCTGAAAAGCCAAGTGGTAAACGTGAAAAAAGTCAACTCAAAATTGGAGATATGGTGCGAATTAGTAAATTTAAAAACGTATTCGCCAAAGGTTATACTGCAAACTTTACCACTGAACTTTTTAAAGTTGTGAAAATTAATAGTACAGAGCCTATAACTTATGAGCTAGAAGATGTGAATGGACATCCAATCAAAGGTTGCTTTTATAAAATGGAGTTGAATAAAGCGAAAGATCCCAATACATATTTGGTTGAACGAGTTTTAAAAAAGAAAGGACGTCGCCTATTTGTGAAATGGTTGGGATTTTCTGGAGATCATAACTCTTGGATTGATGAAAATTCATTAATGTAATTGCAGTATTATTGTTCTTGATGAAAAATAAAGATATATAAAAGAAATTGATTTTTTTTTTGAATTTTGATTCTAAATAGTAAAAAAAAACAAACAATATTCAAACTGATTTTATTCATCACATTTATATCTATTAATGCATTTGTTTAATTATTAGCGTTCGTTGTGATAGGTGGCACCATAACCAATGGAATGTATGATCGAATAACGTTGCCATAGATTTCTAGTCTCCTCATCTGATCTTCACTCTCCAAACACCAACAATCCCGGAAGTGAAAGTTCTCATCGGGATGGAAATCACCAACATTTTCACATAATATTCATCCATTTCTACACATACTACATAAATTGTTCAAACAATCTACTTTGTAGTTATCACAACGCATACAACGTTGAATTAGTAACTCGCGATTTGATGCACAATTCACACACATATTTCTACAAATTCCCATATTGTTATACACGATTTTGGTAAAACATTTGTAGCACTGATGATGGACGCATACTTCAGGAGATGAATCATTTGTCGTCTTCGGAATTGTGAATGGACTCGGAACTGGAACTGGATTCTCCAACACACATCTACGACACAAACCAGTACATGGATTAATATACGTCTCAGGCCAATAACCTTGACAATTATTACAAAATATAGTTTTATCAATTTTAATTGGATCGCCACACACTTTCGGTTTTGAATTCCATTCTTTCGGAAAAGGTAATTAGTATTCACTATTAGATGCTGCAATATTCAACTGACAAATTCAACTGCACTCTCATGAACCTATTTTTCCTATCATAAACTCATAGAGAGAATAGAGGGTTAAGAGTGGTGGGGCTACCACCTCCACAATCGAACAAATCATAAAAATCGAATGCTGATTCTGGAACTTCACTTCACTAGTACTATTAGTAACTTCAAGCTTTTCACTCAGAAATAAAGAAAAATGAATTCTGCAAAAATTAATGAAGTTTTGACAAGGTTGACACTTGAAGACGAAAATAATTGGTTTTCGGATGAAGAAGACGAACTTCCCAACATCATTATCGAAGGAGATGATAACATCGGAGGAGAAATCGATATATTCGATGTAGTACAAGAAGATGGTGGAGAGCCATAGCTGCTGCTGATAATTTGCAGGATAATGATGGTGTAATGGATCCGGAACTTGAAGATGAAGGCATTGATGATGATCCAGCTACAGACAATGGCAACATTATAATAGGGAGCCGGTGGATGAACATTAGTGAGACAGTGGAAAATAATTTAGATCTGTACTGTGTGACGGACTCTCATGTGCGTATACGAACCATTAATGATAGCATCCACACACTATGTTGGTGTTGTTTTAGATTTTATTCCCATCGAAATAGAAATAATGGAGGCGAATATGAACATATGGATTTACATTACACTATATCGATGATGGAAATAACACAAACTTGTTGTGAATCTTGTGACAGACCTCTAACAAATTTTCGCCGTTTAGATGCGTGCATTATTTGTAACAATGTCCCTCCACAATGAAATGTTATAATAAATATCATTGATTTCACTATTGTTGATGTTATTTTAATAATGAACCTTTTGATGGAGAAAAAAAGTCCTTACCAAAAAATATGATTGACACAATATACATGATAAACTAAAGTATATTGTTAAGACATCCAAGTTTTTATTAGTGAGTTGATTTCGATTATATCTTTCAATGATTCGTGGGGGAAGAGATAACATAAATCGCTATGATAATCCAATTCTCAAACATTTTTATTACCATTTAACTAGTTTAGTGATGCAATAATGTGTCTAAAAAAGGGGTTGGTTGGGTAACAGGATGAATTTTTTTCTTAAAAAAATAATTGTATTCTAGTCGACGATTCGAATTCAATTGAATTCTTCTTCAGAGCTCAAAAAGTCGTTTTTTCGTGTTGATGATATTAATAATTTAAAACCTATCAGAGATAGTAGATACATATTTGAAAAATAAAAATCATTGCAACAACAAATTTTCGAGACAACATCAACACAATACGAGATGAAACAAACAAATGGCTTTATCTTTATAATCATCATTCATTTTTCACATTGAATTTTGTATTGAACTTACCTAATTTTTTTCTAACATCTATAAGTGATAGATAGAGTAATCAGTTTTCAATAAAATAATGTCTTAGGTTGAACATTGGCCCAAACCACGCAGTATTCCGTGTGCACCAACCAAATTATGTACACTCCGAGTACACTAGCGTAACCTAACCATTCTGATCATCATCGATAACGACTATTTCAGGATCTGGAGAATCAGCTATCATAATGATTTCTGGGGGGTCGGCGAATTGATTTTGTACAATTTCTTCATCCAAATACGGTTCCATAAGGTCAGGGCTGGGTGAATCCCGAAAGATTGGAAAAAATTCATTCATCACACCAAAGTCGGCGTCGAAATCATTTGGGTCGTCAAATAGACCGTATTCGTCAGCGTCGAATTCGAAACCACGGTCCTCATCCAAATCAATTGTGGTGTCTGAATATCCATCAAAGTTGTTGTCCACACCCGTTGAATTGATAATTTCAACTTGAATGTCTCCATAAGATGAATCCTCAGAAGGAACGAAATATGGTTCACTCGTTGAATCGGCTTCTTGCACAACCGGTGTTACTTGATTCATGATGAAGGAACAAGTGGTCTGTTACTTGCACTGTGAAGCTGAAAATCTCCAATCTTTCGACATTGACAATGAATGACATCACAAATCCTTGGGATATTTTGCGACACATGACCTCGATATATGAACACAACTTATTTATATCTCATATGACCTTGTGTTATGAAATGTCATATACCCTCCGACATGAAGTTTTGTCTTTGGTTTTACTTGATTCATTATGAGGGAACAAGTGGTCAGTTACTTGCAATGTAAAGCTGAAAACTTCCAATCTTTCGACATTGACAATGAATAACATCACAAATCCTTGGGAAATGTGTGTCATATGACCTTGATGTATAAACACAACTTTGCGTGTCTCATGATCTTGTATTATGATCAAGTCATATAATCTCAGATGACATCACAAGTCGCTGAGATATTTATATCTCATACGACCTTGTGTTATGAAATGTCATATACCCTCTGACATGGAGTTTTAACCCTAACGATTGACTTTGTTTTCGACAGATAACTTTTGAATGTAATGAATGATAATCTCATTCTGTTTTCTGAAAAATAACCATTGATTTGACTTCATCTGAGTCATCCATCTCAATATAGGATGTAGAATTTTTTTTGATCTGTGGCATTGACATTTAATAATCAATGCTACAATCATTTTAATTTTTTCAGAGATTGAAAATAACTTTCTAATTGTTACTTTTATATATTTTTTAAATAATCAGATTTGCACTTTTAGTTATGAGTAGAAAGTAACATACATAAATATTATTTGTTTTTTAGAAATAAAAATGACTAATCATTACTTTCCTTATTTATTTCTCAAAATATAAAATATACTTTTTTACATATAAATAGAAATTGCATTACATAACTTTATTTTGTTTTTTTTAAACAAAATGATTAACTGATACATTCATTATTCATTTTTTCAAATATGAATAATCAATTTTACACTTTTAAATATGACTAGAAAGTGACATTCACATATAACTTTATTACCAACATACAAAAAAAATATTTACAAAAGATTTATTGGGGGAGATTTCTCGACACGATTGCTCTGACTAATACAGATATGATAATAATATAGAAAACTTTATGATACATGAATTGCAAATGTATAGGGAAAGATAAAAATTTTTACAAGAGATGTAAGATGGAATTTTCATGTATCTCCTTGCTGAAGATTTCCAATTGTCGAATTTTGGGAGAAAGTTTTTTCATGTGAGCAGATCTCTCTCGTTGAGCTGCTCACATTTGTTCACATTCCACTTCGAGGAGAGAAACTTGCTCTTCCAATTCAACAAGTTTTTCCCTCTTCGCTCTATATTCCGTTTCGAAGCCATTGTAAACGTGATACATCTCTAGAAATTTGTCTCTCCTGGATCTCATAAATGAAAACCAATCGTCTGATTTTTCGAGGTCAATCGTTGGGGGAGGCGTGCTTCCAGGACTAACATTATCGTATTCAGGAACCTGTGGAATAAAAGGATATGATGAACTAACATCTTGTCGCGTTTGAGTAATGATAATTACCTGATGGAGTGATGTAGAAGGTCCTGTTATGACTTCCATCTCTCTCTCACTCTTATCGACTTGTTTTTATCCCTTTTTTCGTGTTTCGTCTTGTGTCTCCTTCTAGATGGCGACTTCGAGCTAGACTTTTTAGACTTCTTCGCCTTCTTCATTATTTTTTCATCACTCTCCATTTTTTTTCTTTTTCGTCTCTCAAAGTCATCATCCGAACTATTCTGAGTGATTGAACTATGTGGAGATCCCATATTCTTCGAATATGTTTCCTCCATCTCTAATATGTTACTCACAACAGTTTGTGATAAGTTCGGAAGTGACTCATCAAGATTCTGGGTGTGAATCGCCATCACATTATCAATGTTTGAGGGATTGTCATTCATCTCCACATGGTTTGGATTGAATCCATTTAAAAATGATTTAGCATTGTGCATCTGCTGAATGGAAGTCATCACCGGTTGTGGTATCTCCCCGCCTTCCTGAATGATCACGTTCTGGTGGACAATTACATCCCTGCGCTCCATTTCACACATTTCTGATCGGTTCACAGAGTTTGATGATTTTAATAAAGGTTCTTTCAACAAAGACATGGTTCTGAAATCAAAAAATAATAGACAATTAGCTAACAAAAAAGTTTTCATCTTTTCTTTTCATCACCTTGATACAAAACAGTGGAAATCTTTCAGAAAAAGCAATTTCAAAAGAGGTAACTATATACGAAGAAGTAACTTTTAATCACAATGTACCCTTTCTAAAACAACTACTTTCAAAAAAACATTGAATTTCGTGAAACAAAAATTACATTCAAATCAATTACTTTCATATGAACACTGAATCACACAAAAAAAATATTTTATAGAAAAACAAAAACCGTTCTTTACCAAAATTATTCTCATCTTAAAATATACCCTTTTCAGTTTGATATGAATAATATACTAGGTTGTACTTACATCGAGATGAATTTTCAGCTGCTAAGATTTGAAGGCTTTGATGGAGTTGCTTCACCTGGCTGCTTTATTGAACTGAAAGGAAGGAATCAATTTCAAAAAAGAATTCCATATAACATCATCAAAATCTCAATGTCCTTTTAGAAACCTTCAAACGTGTTTCACACTTTTCAAGGTTGTATTACGTTCACATAAAAACAACTACTTTCATAGAAAACAATGAATTATATGAAAAAAACTCTGAACTAATAATTTTATATGAACACTGAATTATACAAAAAAAAATTTAAAAACTGAAAAGAAGGAAGCAATTTCAGAAAAGAATTTCATATATCATTCATCGTCACATCTCAACTTCCTTTCAGAAACATTCAAATTTTGTTCAGAATATTCAAGGTTATATTAAGTATAAATAACCGTTCTTTACCAAAATTAATCTCATCTTAAAATATAACCTTTTCAGTTTGATATGAATAATATAGTAGGTTGTACTTACATCGAGATGAATTTTCAGCTGCTAAGATTTGAAGGATTTGATGGAGTTGCTTCACCTGGCTGCTTTATTGAACTGAAAGGAAGGAATCAATTTCAAAAAAGAATTCCATATAACATCATCAAAATCTCAATGTCCTTTTAGAAACCTTCAAACTTGTTTCACACTTTTCAAGGTTGTATTACGTTTACATAAAAACAACTACTGTTAGAAAACAATGAATTATATGAAAAAAAAACTCTGAACTAATAAATTCATATGAACACTGAATTATACAAAAAAAAATTAGAAACTGAAAAGAAGGAAGCAATTTCAGAAAAGAATTTCATATATCATCGTCACATCTCAACTTCCTTTCAGAAACATTCAAATTTTGTTCAGAATATTCAAGGTTATATTAAGTATAAATAAAAACTCTCTTTCGAAAACATCTACTTTCATGAAAATCAGTTGATTTACACAAAAAAAAATACTTTTGGAATAGATAATTTTATATGAACACTGAATTGAATACAAATTAGAAATTCAAAAAACTAAACACTCCTAAAATTATAACCCTTTCAATTCGAAATGAATAATATAGTACACTGTACTTACATTGAGATAACTTCAACTGCTAAGAATCATTGATGATTATTGGGTTGCTTGAGTCAACTATATCACTTGACTTGACTGTGTCACTGCAAGTTAGTTCGATGGGTAAGAGATACTAAAACAGAATGATGTGTTGTCCCTTCTGATTCTGTTCTGGTGTTTGGAAAGGTCAGCCCTTTCTGGTGGGGGTTGAATTCGAGTCTTATGATTTGTCCCAACGATACAAAATTTAAAATGGAAGAAAAGGGTAGTAAGAGTTTATTGTTGGTAGAAACTAATTTGAGATTTTACAATTGTCCAGAGTGCACAAAATTGTTAGAATTCCGTCTTTATCACCCTATAAAACTTCCCGAATGTCCTAATGGACATTTTGATGGTTTCTACCTCAATTATGTCAATGCACCTCTGAACGTGCTAATGAATTTTACGGTCAGGGTTTCCTACCCGAATTTTTTTTCAAATAAACCATTCAACCTCTTGCATCCCTTCAATAAAATAATATTGTCTAGACACGCTATAAAAGTTCCTGAATGGACTCTTCGAGGGTTTCTATCTCAAATATGCCAATGCACTTCTGAACGTGCTAATGGATTTTACGGTCGAGGTTTCCAACCCGAAATTTTTTCTTCAAATAACCAAACATCCTTTGACATCCCTTCAATAAAATAATGAAATTGACTAGACTAACAACACCATATAATCATAAAATATTTTCTCTCCAAAATTAACCAAACAACCTTTTGCGTCCCTTCAATAAAAGAATGAAAATTGTCTAGACATCAACAGCATATAATGATAAAATATTTTTTCTCCAAATAACCAAACATCTTTTCGCTTCCCTTCAATAAAATAATGAAATTGTCTAGACTTCAGAGACATATAATCATAAATTTTTGTTTGAATATCGATATTTTCTACCCACAAAGTTACAAAACTTAGATACTAAACATCCTTTTTTCCCAAAAATGCCGAATACGCGCAATTGTCAGTTTTTGGAATAAAATATAATAATTGAATATTTTTTCTAAATCATATACTCGCGCTAAACTAATTGTGACTCAATCACTTATGAACATGAAATCTTAATTCTAATTTATAGTGACACCACAAACGATTTGAACGATTCTTTTCGTCAAATATGAATTTTCCAAAATTTTAAAAGCAAAAATTAGATTTGTAAAATTCAATTACTCGATTGCTCTTCCAATAATGCAATAAGGAGATCTAGGTTTTCATCGATGGTATTGTTGGAATCTTTCATTACTTCCAAAAGAATTCTCAGATTCTGTTGGGAGCTTGTTTGATAAAATTCAATATCGGAATGACCCCAAGGTAATGTTTTGGTAGTATTCGGAATTATGAATCTTTTATCATCGTTATGCGACAGAGCGACTTTATTACACATCAAAGTATAAATATCATGTAAATCACTTCTGAATACATTCATCTTTCGCAATATTGTTCCACCTGTTTCAACAATCCTAATGTAATCGTCAATTGAAATCCGATTTTTAATCACGGATTTTTTGACACCCTTAGCCATTTTAATTTCATTTGACACACTTTGGATGTGATATGCTTTTGCTCCAGTCCCATGAAAACTAATTATAGGATCGTTTGGAAGTTCGTCTTTCATATTTCCAATTACCGACTTCTTAACTGGCACATGGAACTATTATCCAACGCATAGTTGGAAGTGTCAAATTTATCAACATTCTCAATGATAAATTCATAAAAATTATCTGTCATTATTTTCAAAATCAAAGAGTCTGTGTCGGTGTAGAGAAGAGAAGAACGTGATCCGAAATGTTTTTTAATAACATCATAGAAAAAGTCGTAAATGACAGTTTTCGACATATCCAATATACTAAACCCCAGATACTATGGTTTGTTGTAACAAACCTTAACTTTATCCATATGTATGACTACAAAGTCTTCTGCAATTATGGATAATGTTTTGAAATTAGGGCGAGCTATCAAAGCGTTGGCACCCATTCCTCCCCGTAAAGATTCCCAATGTGTAACAATTCGAATGTCTCTCCTGTTGTAAACATTTTCCAAAGTTTTCCCATAAATAGAGTTCACATTTAATTTGAAGTAATTCTTCTCAAACTTATTGGTGGCTTCATTTTTCAGTTTAGTATTTAAATCGATATATTTTTTCAACCATTGTGACTGATCGAATCTGAGAACTCTATGGGTTCTAATCAGTTTTAAACCATTACGAAGTGCCTGTTTCAAATTTCTATAATGAATGATATATTTATTTTTATCATTCAAATTAGGTATAAGTTTGGCTATTTTAGACTTTGACCCAGGCGGTATGATACTTTCAACCAAAAATGGTAAGTCTGAATGTAAATCGTGCATTTCAACGGGGTAATGAATATCAACTTCAAGAATATATCCTTGAGAATTTTCATCTGGAATACTGACGATATCTAGTTTACTTATTTCATCGGAGGTCAACCATGTGAACCCTCCAAAAGGTAGTGATTGAGACATGCTATGACCATACAGATTTGTTGCATCCAAATACATGATAAATGATGAAGCTTCATTAGGATTATAATTTGGAAGGAATTGATTATTTGCAATGTGCTGTCTCTCCGAACATTGACTAACACCGCCACGAATACCTTTTTGAAAAAAATGCACCATGTCTATATCAGTTAATAATTCCAACTTGATGCCTGTATATTTCAACATAGCGTCCCAAGAAAGACCTGGAGATGTGAAATAATGTGCAGGATCCAATTTATATGTACTCAAACTCATGTTTCTGAAATTTTCAAAAATATCACACAGTAATAGAACATCTGATTTTAAGTAAATATCAGAATATTCACCCAAATCATGACAATTGAATGTTTTCCATACCTGCTTCACTCTATCATATTCATTATCAGAAATATGTCTTTCATTCAGTTTGTCAAAAAAGTCCGCCTTTGATGGTATAGATGAATAATTCAATTTATCTAAAGAATCGATGAAACTGTATGGAAAAACACCTTTCTGTCTCATAAGTTTAAATTTATCATTTTCTGGAAAATGTTTTCTCATTTCCACAAAATGTTTCTCATCTAAATTACCGCCCAACTCTTGAAGAGATGCACTCATAAATTTGAAACTATCGATGAACCTTAATTTCAAAAATACTTTTTTCAATTGCCCATTTCGATTTAATTTGTTTTCCATAAATAAGTGTTTCGTGAAAGAAATATATTTCTCTTTAGTTTGAGCGATGACGTCAACTTTACTTTTATTGGAGCATAAATCTTTTATGAACAAGTGACAGTCATACCCACTGAGATTATGGAAAATGATCGGAATGAAATTGGGCAATTTGAAATTGAGATTACATATGGAATGTGTTGCTCCAGTTCTTTTTTTTCCTGTCAGATGACAGTGATCGTGAATTTTAATGTCATTCTCTTCGAATGTCTTTCCACATATAGCACATGTAGTGGCATTATTGAAATCATTTTCTTCCTCAACAGTCAAAGGGTTCATTGAAACGATATTTTTCAAATATTTGTGATATATATTGGTGACGTCAGCCTCCAACTTTGAAATGAAAACTTTAGATGCATCAGCCCCTCTATAAATACGAATTTTGAAATTGAATCATCAAAAGAGCACTTTATGAGATATGAGAAAGCGTATGGTTCATGAAGATAGGTTCGATTTGTGAAAGACTTAGCAGGATTTGGCTCAGTTGTGTGCAGTGGTTTAAGGATTGATTCAAAATCAGCATACACTGTGAATGGAACTCTCAACTGTTTCTCAATATTTTCAAATTTCAAAATATTCTCAGATACGCATTCACCGAATTTATCAACTCTGAATTTTGGGGTTGGTGTTGTTGTCGATATGTGATTACAATCATTCAATTGATGTCGCAATAAACCCCGCTCATTACTAAAGTATAATAAACAACCATCATAGAAATATTTTCTATGTTCATGTGCTGATATTTGAGATGATACTAATCTCGATAAATCTTTAATCCAACAATAATGACTGTTACCAGAATCATCCATTATATTCAGCAGATTCACATGACTATTAAGTCTACGTTTCGAATAATCTAACGGGCCTACAACATCATATGAATCTTTACCGTGTTTGAAACATTTTTCTAAACCATAAACATTGATAGAGCAATCATTCATAATCTCAAATTTAGGAATATCTTTCAACTTTACTGGAAAATCCATACCTGCTACGTTCAACACGGTAGAGAATTGAGGATAAGATGAAATTTCACACACACTCACACTGGCAGGATACAGAGCTGAAGTGACAGCCCATGCAAAACAGTATTGATCTTGATTAATAACATTCACAACACTTTTCTTCAACTCAATGAATTTGGGTAACTTGATATAAGAAGAGCCTCCAAGGGGACTATACTTGTTGACATTTACTTCCATAAACAGAATTTCCTCAATAGTCCAACCTGAAAATTTATTTTCTCTTCACATCTAATAACCAATTTTCTGAATACATCACTTACCTGAATCTCGATGTTGAAATTCCATTGCTTGAGCAGTTAAAGCATCAATAAAAATGTTATAAATCACATTCAAACCATTCGATTGATCGACAACTTGATTGGGACTATTGAATGATTTTACTTCTAAATTCTCCTTAGTTTGAAGATAGTAACGTCCAAACACATCCATATTGACTTTCACACTTTTATGGATAACTAACACTTCTTCGAGTAGTTTAAAAACTTTTTGCTTCAATTCATTGAAAAATGTTGGGTAATCAATGTGATGGTTTTGACTATCCACTCTATAGCTCACAATTCTACACTTGAATGCTGTGCGTATGATTTTAACACCGTCCCCATATTGAATACATGCATTTGTTCTATGTTGCAAAGTCCTCCGATGAATATTCATCTGATCACTTGCAATATTCAAATTGCAACACAAACAGGTTTGCATTTCTGGAGATAATGGAGCGTTTAACCTAGGCCGCCTCTTCGACATTGATGGTCCTTCATTATTTGCAAGAATACATGATTCTCGCTGATGACGACGCAAGTTATCACTCCGAGTGAAACTATTTCCACATTCACTACACGTATACATCTTTTATATAAAACCACACGATTATGATGAGAATACGGACAAAAAAGAAACATTCACAACACACATGTTATATGTGCATAACCCCCCACTCCAATCCAAGGTAAATCTATGTCATTTTATTAAATATCACTCAAACTCAAGGTAATAAATCAGTAATATCGTTCAAAATTTTTCCCAAGGTCATATGACGTGTTCGAAGCTCGAAATCGCTTAAGAAATTTCCAAGGTCATGTGACCATGCAAGGCCAAATCATAGCTGTACAGTAAAAAGCGGTTCACGGTCATGACATCACACACATCTCAATGCCAGTCATGGGCGGAGAGTCAAAAAGGGGTTTCACCTCATCATGTTACACACAACTCAAGGTCAACTCATAGGCGGAGAATAAAAAAACGAATCAAGGTCACAGTCAGTGTTGTGGATCTGGGGGGGCATACCCTTGGGGGGAGGTCCAGACCTGTCTTTCCCCCTCTACTAATGCCAGATAGTCGAAAACTTCATTTTCTCATTTTAACCCATGTAGTAATCAATACACAGTGTCCCATATCTTTACAATAAAATATAGGACAGATATTCATAACCTTAATTTACGTCATAGGGGTCATATCTCGCTTCCACCTTACAAAACTTATCTGTTCCGAAGAAGCTTTACCTACAATGTCTTCAAGCTTTATAATGAGATCGACCCATCACTTCATACTATGAAACTAAATTTATTTCGAGACAGTCTCTTGGCCAATAATGAATAACTCAATGTTTCCACAGATAATATTTATTTATACTTCAACAATTTCAAAATGAATATAAAAATTATTTGCATGCGAACAATTATGATTATACTTATAAATTGGGGCTGAACTAGAACTTTTTCGAATTGTTTTCAAGTTGCATTCCTGTTCTTATTATTTTTTATATGTAAGTATATATACTTTTTTGTTTTGTTATCCTTTCTGAAATATTTTTATGTTTATATTGAACAATGTAATTGATTGCAAAAAAATATTATTATTATTATAGAAACTCATCAGATCTAATTTCGTTGTCATAAATCCTTGTACTGATTTCTATTCCTTTTTTAGGCAAATTAAAAAATGGAAAATTCAGCTCAAGTAAAATCTCCTTCGACTTTCACATTGATTTTTGAAAATGTTTAATTTCATCCACAAAACTGTTTCTCAATTAATAAAATATGCCATATGCCTCTGAAATTATAACAAAAAATTTGCTGTCTTTTTTATGTCTTTGGCATTGACTACTAAAGTTATTAGCTTCTTCTGAGTAGTACTTGGTTACTCACATTTTGTCGTCAATCGAGGACCGCCTGCCCGGTACTGACGATGCCCAATAGGCTGAAACAGCTATCTACCGGTGGCTCTATTTATCTTTTGATTTTCATGGAATTATTTTCCAGCAGCTTGACTATCAATCGGATTTCTATCAATCGGGCGTCCGGTTGCAATGAACGCGCCGAATTGTTTCTCCGTGCAAGGCAGCTCAGAGTTTCCTTATCTTGGAAAATTTCGAATGGACGCCCAGTTATCAGATTCATTGTCAAAATTCTATAGATTGGCGTATACTCTAGTTGAGTATTTTTCATTTTGGTGGCGCTCAGAAGGTACGCGTATATTTGTTACGTATATTTTTCATACAGGTGAACGATTATAAAGCGTCCATATAACTGACAACAATGCAGGAGTTTTCGCAACTGGGAATACTCAATAATTTGTTAGAAATGTCGTTGATTTGGATACGTTTGTAGGTCGGCGCCGTTTTCATATACAGTGTGTAAAAGCCAAATGGAATAAATTCATTATTTCGGTTACGGTACATATTTCAACAAAATCCCGAAACACGTTAAATTTAGATTATGAAGAACTTGTAGACGAAAGTCATAGACCATGAAATTGGTCTTTCTTATTTACAAAACTACTTCTTTGCTCTTTAGAATAGAAAGACCAATTCCACATTTGCAAACCACCTTTTAGCAGAAGGACATGCGTTCAATCATGAATACGACGTGTTACATTTAGAAGAGAAGAGTTTGAAACTCAATCTTCTAGAATATTCAGAAATCAATAGACTCAGGAATTTGGGTAATTTACTGAATAATCAATTGGAATTGAATAACTCCCCATTACTAAATATTTTTCAAATGTGAAAATTGGGAGATGAGCTCAGATGATTCAATTCATTACAAACTTAGGTAAAAGTCAGGTACCTACTTCTAATTGTAAAACTAGATATATTAAGCATTGAATATGTAGAATATTGTTAGTAAAGACACGCCCGAAAAAACCATTGTATGGCGAAACACGTGTTGCGTTTTTATAAAATTGTTTAGTGAAAATCTCACAATAAAATGTTTTTTAAATACGTTGACTATGAATGGTCTCAAAAACTCAAGAATCGAAAGACAGAGATAGATAGATAGAAGTTTATTTGACTATATCATATACATATGCATATTCATAGCAAGTCATTTGGTCTCAAAAGATATCGAGTAAACTATTTAGTAATACACTACTGCACTTTTGAAAATATTTGCAAAATATCACATCACATAAACATACAAAAATATAAGAAAAATATAAGAAACAGTTGAACAAACAGTACATAAACGGTAAGTATGTTCTCAGAGGCCACACAAGGTCACACCTTGAATATCTTCCAAGTACCTACTCATTGACTGAGTAAAAACTGTTTTTTACAAAATATGTTTAATGGTTCTTTTGAACTTATTCACACTCATCGTTTTGATTTGATGAGGCAGTGCATTGTTGAGACTAAAATCTAAATAATAATATAAAATATAATATAAATGTAAATGTACAAATTTTCGTCTAATCTTCAACCTCAGATTCGTCACTGTTGCTACCGCTATCATCAAAGTGAATTATGATTGGTTCAATATTGTGTTCAATACGGTTGTCTACGTCCCACATTTTTTGCTCCTCTTTTAAAACATGCTGCATGCATTTCTTCCAGTCTTCTGCAGAAACAGTTCGAATAGCTTCTTGTAGGTGATGTTGCACGTCCACTAATTTAAATGTTCTGTTTTCTCGTGCCACATATCCTTTTACTTGCGCCCAGATTAATTCTATTGGGTTTAATTCGCAGTGGTATGGTGGTAACCTTGAAACTGTAATTCCACGACTTAACGCCATTTCATCCACTGCGAATTTTTTATATTTGTCTGTGTGTAATTTTGTTAGCTGAAGTAGTTCTGCCTTTAAACTATCTTTGTTATATTGGATGTTCTTATTAATTAACCATTCTTGAATTGCTGCTTTTTTCTATGATTGTTTCGGTAATGGTTCTAAATGTCGACTATGGTATGGGGCATTGTCCATGACGATGACAGACCCAGGTTCCACAAGTTGAATGATGCCTTCAAACCATTTTTCAAACACCTCCCCATTCATCTCTTCATTATAGTCGCCTGTTTTCTTAGATTTAAATATTAATTCACCGTTTGGTAAAAATCCACTGTCGCTTCCTATATGCGTAACTATCAGACGGGTACCTTTTCCAGATGGCTGTTTTAACCCAACTGACAAACCTTCAATAAAGTCTTGTCGTGCACTTGTTATATTACCATCCTGCCATACTTTTTTGACCGTATGTTCTTGGTTAACCCATGTCTCGTCCATGAAGTACAATTTTTTTTGAGCTTCCGAAATTCGTCAATTTTTCTTAGATAGTTTCTTCTCCATGCTATTATTTCTTGACGTTCAATGAGAATGCTTTTCCTGTCAACTTTTCCGTACGTAAATTTCATTTTGTGTACAAGTTTCCTAAAAGTTTCTTTAGCCATTTTTGGGACCAATTCATGATCGCTAAGTGCCTCCAGAACTGTTTGTAATGTGGGCAGCTCATTTCTGAAAAAGAAACTGTGAATAGTTCTGCGTATACTGGTTTTGGCTTCTTCATCAACTGTGAATTTCTGCTTCTCTTAGTATTTTGTAAATCGATGATTTTGGTACACCGGTATAATCAGAGCACATATCAACTAATTTATCTTTTGTAATTGTGGAACTTAATGATGTAGAAATGCCCGGTTGGTTATTCGGAGGTACACACGTAGAATTACAGCACATATGCACAAAGTCATCTTTTGGTGGCTGATGATCTCTTTCAAGACAGTAAATACTCGCAGTACAATTTGCTTTTCTCTTACTGACCGAGACTCCGACCGTTTTACCTTTTTCGACGTGGAAGGCCCGACCATGTCTCCCATTTTTTGAGTAGTTTGAGAACGGTGTAGAAATATAATTATGTAACGCTTAAACACTTATTAGCACTATTATTTTCACCAATTGTTATCACAACACGTCGATTGCTGACTAACTTAACTGTAAAACGTACAATTCACGCTGTATAATTCACAAATCAATGATACGCTCATGGCTGCAAGTACATTAGTGAGGACTGCAACGATGAGATGAAAGTTACGGTAAAGTGACAAAGACAGAAATATCGTTGCGTACAGCGTTGCCACTAGTTGTAATAAATATCTAACACTATACAGAAAATAATGAATTTTAACTGATCAGTAATCAGGAAATGTATAAGTATTACTCAACAAGCTCATTACTGATTTTTGTCATAAATAATACCTTTTAATCATACTAGTATTGTGTATTATCTATAATTTGCCACAACCTACAACTCTACTGCTTACTATATTTTGATTCTGCTATAAACTGGTAACGTAAAATTTAGATATGACAACGCGCTTTACTCTCAATCATTATTGGTTTTACTATAGGAAGTCTGATCTTGTCAGAGTTTCTAGTGTTATGATGGTGAATTATTATTTATTTATTAAGTAGGCAAGCCTAATATACAAAAAAAGAAAAATTACAAATTCATAAATATCTCACGACATTAACTATGTAAATATAATAACATTTTAAAGTACCTTTCAAGAAAAACCAAATATACATACATATCTATAGATTGTTAGGTTAGTTCACATTAAAAAATAAAAAATTACAAATATCATAATGAGCTGTCACTAATATACTTCTTCTTGGTTTATTGAATTAGATTCTTTTACAAATTGTGTTAGTTTATTAAATTCGTTTAAGCCTTTATGAAATATACTATTATTAAGAGGAATGAACACCTGCACTCGGGACACGGGTTGTGAAAATACATTAACCTCAAAATTTCGAGCGGATCGGTGGGCGTGTTCCAAAATATGCAAGTGAGATGATCAAAGACAACTTTTCAAATGGCACATCTCCCAATTTACTGACGATTTCACTACGGAAACGGGCGAGCACGTCGTCGCGCAATCTCCGCCTTTATGTTGCATATTACAATAAACGCACATAGTCGGAGGTCAGGATTTTATCTAGGACTTGCCTTATTCACTGATAAATACCTATAGTCCGTTCATAATTTGTCGATAGCACAAAATGAGGGCCCAAGTCATAAAACGGTCGTAAAACTCGTAAAATCATAGGCGGAGGTTCCTGAGGTGTTTATTCATTAAATATAAAGCTTCAGTTTATATTCGAAACTTGCCTTGAAAGGGTGAAGTTGTTACGAACGAAAATAATTTTTGGTTTAGTGCATTTTTTAATCGCATTTAATTTACGGCTCGTTGGTGTTTCGGCGTCTACGGCAGTAATTAACGTCTCTAATATTTATTTTGCGAATTTTGTGCAGTGCGTGAGTAACTTTTTTTCATATTCCTACAAACATATACGTACCTTTCGTTCCTGCTTGTTTTGTTTGATTGCTTGCGATGGCTTCGTCATCATCATCAACATCATCAAGTTTTACACCGGTACTGTTGCGTACAGTCAGTAAGTCTGTCTATTCACCAAGAGAGAAGACTATTGTTTTGAACGTTCACGATGCTCTGGTTTCTCAGAATCCCACAAACACTGTTCAGAACATAATCAAGAGTTGTGCCAACATGACGGGCGTAGGGGAGTCAACAATATATAGGTTCCTATCAGAAAGAAAAAAAAAAGGTATAGCTAACCCAAATACAAACGAATACTTAAAGAGGGGGAGAAAACCTATTGAAATTGATGAATTTGCCAAAAATGGTATTCGAAGGAAAATTCACGAATTTTTTTACAAAAAAGAAATACCTAACTTAAACAAAATTTTACAAGAAGTTAGAGACGACCCGGATTTGCCTCATGTCGGACGAACCAAATTGTGGCAAGTTTTAAAAGAATTAAATTTCCGGTGGGAGAAATCAGACCGAAAATCACTTTTGATTGACCGGGAAGAGATAATATGTTGGAGAAGAAAGTATCTAAGATCTATACGAAAATTTCGGGCTGAAGGAAGGCTAATTTACTATCAGGACGAAACGTGGGTAAACGCAGGTCATACTCTCACAAAAATTTGGACAGATAAAAATATATCAAGCTCCAGGCAAGCCTTTATGGAAGGTAGGTCTACTGGTATTTCCCCACCCTCTGGTAAAGGCAGTAGATTAATAGTTTCTCACATTGGCAGTGAAAAAGGATTTGCTAAACCTGGTTTGTTGGAATTTGAATCCAAAAGCACAAAAGACTATCACGAGGAGATGACAGCTGATGTTTTCGAAGAGTATTTTGAGCAGATGATTGAACATATACCACCAAACTCAATTATAGTATTAGATAATGCACCTTATCATTCACGACTAGTTGAAAGACTTCCAACGACTGCGTGGAAGAAACAGGATATCATTGACTGGCTGCGGAATAAGTCCCTGCCTTACGAAGATGGAATGGTTAAAGCAGAACTTTTAAAAATTGCCCGGCAACACAAATCTAAGTTCAAGAAATACGTAGTTGACAAAATGGCGGAAAGACGAAACATCACAGTCCTTAGACTTCCACCCTACCACTGCGAATTAAATCCAATTGAACTCATTTGGGCACAAATGAAAAGCTATGTGGCTAGAAAAAATACGTCATATAAAATACAAGCTGTACGTGAATTGTTATATGAGTCTTTACAACATATTACAGAACAAAATTGGCGAGATGCAGTAAGACATGCAATAAAGAAGAACAAAAAATGTGGGATCTTGACAATATAATAGATGCGACTGTAGAGACACAACCGCTAATTATTAACCTGCAAGACGACTCGGATTCCGAAGATGATCCTGTTTATTTTGAATTTGAATAGTTTTGTAAGTAATCGTAGTTTATATCATTTAAAAATAGGTATTAATTAAATAAATGTATCTTTTACAAATTGCAAGTAACTTATTATTTTTGAATAAAATAAAGAATTTTTTTTAAAATAAAAATACAGTTTAAGAATATTAATATATTTATTTATTTAAAGTAACTTAATCATATACTCTACGACACTGGTCACTCATTTCCACTCAAAATACCTACATAATCGGATTAAAAGTTGTATAGCTGTATTGTATTTCTTCAGATACAAGGTGGGTTAGTCGAAAACATCTTAAACTGCCAGTTTTAGTTTGGTTTTTGTTATTATATCATATTAGCTGTCCTCTCTGTATTTCAGTTCTCTAATGAGGGTCAAACTTGCAGTGAGCTATCAACAAATTATGAACGGACTATAGGTAACTATATTTCTATCGATAAATACATGTTTCGATTGTTTGGAAACTGTATTGTTATGGCAGACAGTCGAGAAGTAGATATGCTGTTTTTTGTCTAAAGACGAAAAAAATTGAAAGCAATTTGAAATGTATTTATTTAGGTATCAAAAATATGATGTCGAATGTGTTTTGTGAGGATTAATACGCAGCTAACGTTTTTTCATTAGTATGTTTTATTGAACGAAATTCATTTCTGAATGTTTACTGTCGTGGTGGATTGCTAATTTCCAATTTCCTTAGGTATCTAGGATCTATGAGTTCGGGCAAGAGGCAAGCCATGTAAAAAATCTCTAATTTTGGTCTCATATCATTCGTCCAAAATAAATCGTCCTTAACAATCTAAAAAAAATGCCTAATAATTTTGTTATTTTTTATGCAGCATGAAATAAAAATTATTCACAATTTGCTTAACCTAAAACTTCAATATTTATGATCACAAAGTTTTTTAAAAAATAATGGTAAATTGTTGAAGGCAGATAAAATATGAATAAAAACCAATTTTTTCGTTTCGATATCACATATTGTGAGATTGTTGAGATCAGTAGGTAAATCTGGATCACGATTAGCATCCGGGCCATAATCCTCATCTGGTAGAGCATGCTCCTTCTTAGTTCTTAGTTCTGGAAAGTTTTTATTCTTGCGTCTCCTGATTTTCTGAAGTTCACGTCTCCTTTTGTTCTTTTCTACATATCTTTCAGTATAAAACAGATCTTTGCGTTTTCCAAGAACATTATAATAGTTCCCGGTAGAATTGAATGATATAGCAGCAGCTTTACAACGTATCGCATAGGATTTTCTACGGGAATAGTTAATTCCTTTTCCTCCAACAAATTTGCAGATGATGCCATTGTATTGTTGAGCGATATTGGTATCCAGATCCGCTATCAATGGTTGCATTTAAAACTAAGCGGTTGATACAAACTTCAAAATAGTCCAATAGACCACACGCTCTCATGCTGAGGATATGATCAACTTCATTTAACCTTACAGAACACTTGAAATATGCTATCTCCTGACATTTTTCATGCTGTCCGAATACATGTGATGGAATATTCTTAAGGCCTCTGCATAAGTTTGCAACTTTTTGGATCAAAAAAGTTTTTCTCTAATTCTGGACATCGTAGCAGATTTTATTGAGGTGCGTAGTCTTCTTCGACTAGTGCCTACGACTAGTTTCCTTAGGCCTGGAGGGCCTGGAGGTACTGGCAATTTTTTAAATACTTTGCTTTCTATCTTTCAATTGAATTTTGATTATTATCTTCATTTCATTGCACAAATAAAAATGAAGTTGCACGGAAAAAAACACTTCTCCATCTGAGATGGGCGGGCTTACTTTACCTAATTTTAAAGGTATTATTTACCCAACATAAAATTGCAGATTTTTTATTTACCTGACACTAAAATCTGAAAACTAACACTTCATTCCACATTTCAATTTCCTAATTGAATTCGTTCAAAAAATAAGATGGAAGAAGACAGATTAAAGAAAAGCACTGTAATAGGTCAAAATATAATCTGTACTTTCCTGAGCTATTCGAGCCTCTTCTTAACCTGCTTCCTCCATGACCTTCCAAGCAGTCTCTTCAATGATATCAGCTACATTTTCGTGGTGTTGCTGATATGTAGAGTTACTCATGAACGGTACGTTTAAAACAGAGAGCATCTCATTTACTGTAGAGTAGCCATTTCCGGTTGAAACTGTGGCCAACGTTAAAACGCTATTTATGTCCATTCCTCCGTCGGTTTCTTCTATAAGATGAATGGTTTTTTTGATATTGCACATTTTGCATACTAACTTTGGTTTTCAAACCCATTTTATATTCATGAATTGGATACATATCACTCAATGTACAATCGAATGGTGGGTGCTTAGATATTTCTGCTAATTGCAGAAATAAATAAATATCCGATATCTGTCAAACGTCGCCCCTGCAGAGATATGCCTATACAAGACCTGAAAAAAAACCATATAAGTTCATACCAGATAGATCAGAACGAATATATTTCTACCTTTGGGTAATCTTATCAGTAGTTTCCACATTTTGAACGGGTGAGGCTACGGCAGAGAGATATTTGCTACACATTGACTGAACATCTTCACTGATATTATCACTGAAAAATAAATGTTTGATTAATCTGCTGATGTATCCACAAGGAAGTACTATGTATTTTTCATGGGAATAATGGATTACCTTTCCGAAACTTGAACAGATGTTGGAAAAGTGGAAATGAACTCTTCACTCTTTTTAGAATTGTCAGTAGTTGACTTTGTCCTACAAAAAACGAAATAATGATCTTTCTGCAACCTACGACGAAAAGTAACTAATATAATAATGATAATCTACGAATTGACAGGTTTCGAATATCACATACTCGATGAGGCCAAGACCAACATGGGGATATCTGAAATGGTATATGTTCGATCTCAAAACCTTGCTATCGAAATTATTATGTTTTTAGAAGTGAATCTTAATTTTTCAGTATTTAGCCTAGAGTTGCCAGCTCTAAAATTTGTACAACAAAACAGACTGTTTTATGGCATTATTTTTATTTTATGTATTGCTAACTAATCTTGTTTAAGACATTTAATTTTTCATTATTCATAATCGGGGTTTTCCCCGGGTCTTTCTAATCCACTTATGCTAATAAAATTCAATATTACCAAATATATTTTCTCAAGCAACCCGTACATTTTTAATTTTTTAATTGTTCCTTGTATCCCTTATCTTGGGAATTACCCGCTATTATAATCTCTCCTACCTATGTTAATATAAACCTTTGTTTATACCTACAATCTGAAACCCCTTCTCTAACTGCCGATGTGGAACATGGCCATTTTGTAAAATTCATTCATTACGTTTCAAACCTTTTAACAGTACAGTTAGAATTAAATCTTGTCTTGTCTACAGTACATCTAGCTAGTTATTTTTATTATCCTATCTTTTCACAAGAGTTATTGTAATTCTTGTGTGCATTGTGCATACTCACGATAAAACAATCGTGGGTCAAAACAGTATAAGACAGAGTTTTGGTTAAGTGAGCAAAAAAAATGGCGTAACACAGGGCTATTCATTGGAAAGTATTGTATCGGATACGTCCGTTCAGTCATACCTCTTAATAACCAATTATTTAAGGACATATTTTTTCAGAAATTTTATACAGAAACTAAAAAGGTATTACAATTCCATTCAAAAGGTTTTCAAAAAATTTCTCTGGGAAGACCTGAAAAACGTTAAGTTGTAAATTGTTTCCTGGAAATCCTATGAACGAAAGGAAATTATAAATTTAAAGGAAATATATACCAAAATGAAAATAATAGCATTATCAAAACGTATCCTTTCCTACAATTCCATATTAATACTTCAATATATGTGCTTGGTCGTAGGATAAATGAATAGTGAACATTCATACAATATGTATGATTCTTTATAATAAAAACTGTTTTTGAGAGATAACCGAAAAGTTCAAAAATAATTTATCAATAAATGAAACTTCGACAACCTGTATCCCAATAAACCATGGATCTAGAGACGAAAAGAACGCGATTTTTTTCTTCTATGAATGGAGCATCGGGCATGATTACTCGTTTTGTCATATAAAAAAAAATTGCATGCGAAGCTGAATTCCAATAAATTTGCCCTAATCATCGTTGCTCAGTTATAATGAAATCGTTCAAATTTCCGAAATGGTGTGATGAAACTAATTATTTGAATAGTCAGAAACACTTACCTTGTCATCAATGATTTCTTTCCGACATTTCTACGACTACGTCTTTTCTCACTTGCGAACAATCGTTTTCCCTCCGCAACGCCTAGCCTGCCTTTTATCTTTCCCATGATCACAAAAGAACCAAAAAGTATATATTTACCGAAACGTAATAACATAATTCGTATAAATACAAACTCACACTGATACAGTGAACGTAATATGTCTGCGCAAGATTCCGTACGCCTGTGGGTTCGGGGTGATTTGCAATTGCAATCTCGGAAAACGAATTCTTGGATGATTAGAGGGCGCCATGAACTGGATGCCGAAAATGCATTTTCTATTTTACTTCTCAATAGTTTATGATTGATCCAAGGGTTTCAACCCTTAAAACCAACCTCGATTTGACCGATTAATATTAGAAAAGGAAAACTGGTTTCAGAATTGTTCACCTTACCTTTCTTCTGGGCGGATCCCTGGGCGACGACGAATTTCTAATCCAGGCCTTTTCTACGGTCGGGTAGGTAATGCACAACACAGTTTTAATAATATTTTATTGGTTTTCGATCGACTGAGGGTTTTGAGGAATTTTGAATATCGAAGATATGTTGACCCGTCGTTCACCGTTTTGTCTCTGCCGAGTCAACGAGATAAGGACTTTGTTTTCCTGCACCAGTTTTTATCGTTTTTTTTTTGTTTAAAAGGTATCGCAGCAGATTAGACCAGTAAAATTTGAAATGAAATTATTGTATGAAGAAACGAAATAAAGAAAATGATTCTTGAAAAATAGTAATATATATTTTTCCCCAGATATTGACTTTATATACATATGAGCGAAATATTAACAGTTTAATTTGAAAATGTAATGATTTGGAAATGTACCGAATTTTTAAAACATATATTCACTGGAGGGAAACTCCCATTTTCCATTATTTATAAACAATCAAGTATAAATTTTTTTTATTGAAGAAAAATCGAGAAACAATAGTTACTCATCTCAAGAATATTTTTTAGAAGCGATCGGTGTAAGCTGCATGAAAATCAAACAACTTTTCGTGAAATTATAAGTAAAATCGTTTCAAAGTGGGTATGGATTCCTCTTAATGTAAAAATTGTTATTTCTTCTCGTATTGTAATCATGAACTTCATTATTTCTCAATGAGAATGTCAGCATGTGGTGTGAGGTTGGACGATGTTTTGTGTATTTCAAGGAGTTAATTGTAAATGTATAGGGACGAAAGAGTCATGATTCTGAGTTTGATGAATAAAGGTCTATACGTATTTCTATACCCTAGATTACCTAATATTCTTATTGCCTTTTTTGTTGAATGAAAATAACATTAGCAGCGGAAGATTTTCCCCACAGTAAAATGGCGTAACCCATATGAGACTGAAACAGTGAGAAATAAACTGTTCTCAAAGTTTCGTAGTTTGAAATATGCCTGAGCTGTCGCAGAAGAAATAATATGCTCGACAGTTTATGTTTTAATTGATCAATATGAGCATTCCAATTCAGTTTTAGAGTCTAAAGTTACACCAAGTAGCTTCACATTCTGGTCTAGTTGTTCACACTGACGGGTTGTTACAAGTAGCCTCTAAGACTTATCCTCATTAAGTTTCAGATTGTGGGCTCTAAACCATGTTCCAACTTTTTCTTCAATTTCTTAGATCGATCTAATAAGACGTGATTATCTGGACTTGAACATATAAATGACGTATCATCGGCAAAAAGAACACATTTGAAGGGAGTTATGAAGTTACATAGCTCATTAACATAAATAATAAATAAAAGTGACCCCAGGACAGATCCTTGGGGTAACACCATGATTCATTTCCTTAAAATCCGATGTACTATTATTGAAACGAACTGCCTGAAATCAATGTTTCAGGTAGGATTCAAAAAGTGAAAATGCAACTCCACTTATTCCATAAAAATATAATTTTTTCAATAGAATGTCATGATCAACACAGTCGAAGGCTTTCGAGAAATCACACAACGTGATAGCTGTATGATTCCGTTGTTCAAGGCTCTCGACTATGTCACTGATTATATCCATTACCGCTGTATGGTTGAGCCACCAGCTCGGTAATTATTTATACACAGTTACTTTCCAAAATGCATGTATTCAAAAAAGGATCTTCCACTTATCAAGCATTTTCAGTATTCTGACACCCCGACCAATTGTACTAATTTTTATCAAAAATGTACATACACGAACATATATTAAATGTGAATTCAAATACTAACAACTGCCTTCCGTAGACAATCTGCAGTGTTGCCAAATTGATAGACGCAGCATTATTATTAAATTGAAATTTAAATATTCAAAACAAATATTTATGAGCGCCTCTGACGGTATTCCTTCCAACTGAAAATAGTCATTTTCTTTCTAACTTCCTTGAATTCTGCGTCCGAATGTAATATCAATATGCAACAATGTTTTCTGATTGGCTGTTGTAAAATGGTCAGAACGAAAGGGGTGGTTCCGATAACCAATCCTCCAACAGAAAAATGCGTTATATGAGGTAATGCAATGAATACAATTGAAAGATTGTACTGCTGCGTCCGGTATACGGACGCAATAGTGCGATGGACGAAGCATCAGATGTAAATTGCAAAATGATGGACGCATCATTGATATAAATATGGTTTTATATATATATATATATATATATATATATATATATATATATATATATATATATATATATATATATATATATATATATATGAAATCTAGAAAGGTTAATGCAGTCAAGCTGCTGGAAAATAATTCCATGAAAATCAAAAAATAAATAGATAAGTACTCTTTGATCATTCCCATATTGATTTCAATTTAAGAGCCACCGGTATACAGCTGTTTCAGCCTATTGGGCATCGTCAGTACCGGGCAGGCGGTCCTCGATTGAAGACAAAATGAGAAAAAACCAAGAAAGTACTTGATAAAAATAGCTGCGTAAACGCAACTTGACCAATCAACCGCAGTTGTCGGTTGATTGGTCAAACAACCAACACTGACATAAAAACTTGGCAAGTTGACTTGGGTGTCACACCAATAGGTGGTTCCACTTATGTTTCGCTTGCGTTTACGCAGCTATTTTTATCAAGTACTTTCTTGGTTTTTTCTCATTTTGTCTTCAATCGAGGACCGCCTGCCCGGTACTGACGATGCCCAATAGGCTGAAACAGCTGTATACCGGTGGCTCTTAAATTGAAATCAATATGGGAATGATCAAAAAGTACTTATCTATTTATTTTTATATATATATATATATATATATATATATATATATATATATATATATATATATATATACAGGGTGTCCCTGGACTTCCTCTTTTCCTCTCGGGAATGTATAGATGGGGTCAAAATATCACCAGTACTTCATATAACTTTTTTTCCTAAAAGTCTTCGTAACCAAGTTACGGGCCCTCGAAGTTACAAAATGAAAAATGTTTTTCTTTGATAACTTTTCAAGTGAATATTCAAAAACATCCAAATTTTGATAATTCACTAAACAAATGAATTCCGTCGATGAGCTTTCATGCAGGAGTCAGTTGTTTTGCTACAAAGTCAGGAACGGACTACCCCCGATGGTCCACACCCCAAAACTTTGAAATGACAGTCAACAAATTAAGGTTACTTGGACAATTTTATGAATAAAAGTACTCGTGTGGAAAGTCGATCGGAGCAACGAGTCTTGATAAAAATGTAGTTTCACTCGACGACATCAAACCCGCTCGTCCACCATTATTTGAAATGAATAATTATCAAAGCAGAAATAATAATGATAACGTTAATTCAACAACATTTATCCTGAGATGTCTACCATTATTCGAAAATATTAGTTTTTAAGGAAAATGGAAATGATAGGTAAAATGTTCATAACGAATTTTTATAATGCAAACACGTTTAACTAACGAAACTCAAGAGCCTCAAGAGCAAACAGAAATGAAAAATCCGCTACGGAAACTGCTCGATATGACCACCTTCTCTTCCTATACATTTTCTTAGTCTGCGAAGACACCCTCTCTGTACTTGAAATAGCATTCCAGGGTCGTTTCGTATGGCTTCACAATGTAATGTTATTCTATTCAACAATTCATCTCTTGTGTGAATAGGTGTAGCGTAAACAAGACTTTTTAGATGCCCCCACAGAAAAAAATCCAAAAGATTTAAATCCGGAGACCGCGATGGCCATGAATATGGCCCACCTCTACCAATCCATCTATTGTGGAAAATATAGTTCAGATGGTCACGCACAATCAAACTAAAATGAGGAGCGCCATCATGCATAAACCACATATCTCTTCGGGTTTGCAATGGAACATGTTCCAAAAGTCCATTCAAATCGTTCTGAATGAACTCCAAATAACGCTCTCCATTCAATCGGTCCTGTAGAACGAATGGTCCTATAAGATGGTTTCCTATGATACCAGCCCAAACATTCACGTTGAATTTCCGTTGGTGTTTGGTTTGCAATATCCCATGGGGATTTTCTTCGGCCCATATATGGAGATTATGAGAGTTGATAACTCCATCTCTACTGAAACCTGCTTCATCAGTGAATAAAACTCGATTAATAAAAGTCATATCCTCTCTTTGCCTATCCATGAACCAATTGGCATATTCCAGTCGTGCTGGAAAATCTTGAGGTGTCATGGCATGTACCTTCTGGATGTGAAATGGGTGGAGCAGTTGTTCCCTAATTATTCTATGAATAGTGGACTTGGATGTATGGAACTGTTCTGATAGATTTCTGATGCTCATTGAAGGATCATCAGCGATGGCTTCCAAAATATTTTCCTCCAATACAACGGTACGTACAGTCCTAAGAGCGCCCTCACCACCTCGTTTTGGCAAAACTGTACCTACAATAATATCGAAATAAAACAACGTGCTCAAATTAATTATCAATTATTACATACCTGTCTCCCTCAAGCTGCGATCGACACGCTCGAATGTTTCTCTTGACGGTACCGTTCGATTGGGAAAATGCTCGGAATACAGACGACGAGCTTCTGCAGCATTACAAAATGCTCGTCCATAAAATACATGCATATCTGCATATTCATTGAACGTAAACTGTTCGGCCATATCAAAAAAATTCAAAATATCCTATAGAATATTGACAATACAATGATAGTCATATGACAACGCACCACTCAACAAAACAAAATCGCATTCCAGTTTCTCATTTTTTATCAAAACTTTCTAAAAGGTTTTTTTGTCAACATCTGTGAAAGAAATATTATTCCCTGGATATTTTTCACCTGATCATGTGCAGCCGTTTTTGTAGTTCATTCGTTTGCTTTTTATTAGTATAGTAAATATTTTTTCCGATGTGCGTTTTTTCAGCTAAATTTAGATTCGTGTTAAAGAATTTCTCCCATAAAATTATAATTATCAGTGAAACTCCTCAACAGTTTAGCTGTGAAGAAGAATTTGAAACATTCGAATGTTGAGTTTCATGAGATTCAGATAACTGATCAACACGAAACGTGATTATTCCACACGTATTATGTACATACAAAATATGGAATGAATTCGATATTTCATAGTAGAGTAGCTTGTTAGTTTAAAAACACCACGAATCTACAGAACTTGATATTTCTTTTGAAAAAATATCTGCTTATCACAATTGTGACTTAAACTTCCATATAGGTACTGTACTTTTTGTTTACGACTTCATTTTAGCATACTTTGTATTATTCCTGTTATAAATGTTGTTGAATTAACGTTATCATTATTATTTCTGCTTTGATAATCATTCATTTCAAATAATGGTGGACGAGCGGGTTTGATGTCGTCGAGTAGAACTACATTTTTATCAAGACTCGTTGCTCCGATCGACTTTCCACACGAGTACTTTTATTCATAAAATTGTCCAAGTAACCTTATTTTGTTGAAAAATATCTGTCATTTCAAAGTTTTGGGGTGTGGACCATCGGGGGTAGTCCGTTCCTGACTTTGTAGCAAAACAACTGACTCCTGCATGAAAGCTCATCGACGGAATTCATTTGTTTAGTGAATTACCAAAATTTGGATGTTTTTGAATATTCACTTGAAAAGTTATTAAAGAAAAACATTTTTCATTTTGTAACTTCGAGGGCCCGTAACTTGGTTACGAAGACTTTTAGGAAAAAAAGTTATATGAAGTACTGGTGATATTTTGACCCCATCTATACATTCCCGAGAGGAAAAGAGGAAGTCCAGGGACACCCTGTATATATATCGTCGGTTTGGAAGAAGACTATAATATCTCAAAAAATGGCATTTTTCAGGAGAGCCATTTGAAGTTTTCATATTGATTTTTGTTAAAATGCTCAGTAGGTAATTTCATATTTCTATGATTCAATAATCAGGAGGAACAATGTGAAATGTCTGCCGTGTTTGGATTCTTGCATGTCTAAAAACCTCCCCCTTATCTGCCACTTTCATCCCCTCTTCTTAAATGTGATAGTATCCCCCAAAAAGAAATTCAAATACTTTTGAAGATAATATTTTGTTACAACAGGAGTTTGATAAAAAAAAACTAATGAATGAAAAAATTTTTATTGTCTAAATCACAGAAAAATATTGTGTTTCATAATAACATGATTGTTTACAATTTTTTATTCATTTATTTATTTATTTATTTATTTTTTTAACCAAATTGAATTACAAAATCATTCTTTGCTCTCTCCCTGTCGATAAGATTACAATTTATTTTTGCAACTTTAAAATGTTAATGATAACGTTATTATAGACTAGTGTAAGAACCTTGGTAAGATGATGTTAAAGTTCAAAGTTAGTCTTAGAAATAGTTAAATTCAAATTCGTAACACAAAATTCTTGTATAATTTTTTGAATTATTAATTAGTAAGTTGTTGACAATCTTCTAAACAAATTAAAAAATAATGAAAACAAACATGTCATTGTAGAAAAAAATTAATAGTACAACTACAATAACATAACCTCACTTAAAAAATAAAATAAATATAAGCAATTATAAGTTATCAAAAAACGTTTTATAATACTGAGGCATGACAGCGACAGATTTTTTAGTCTTAGCAAAAAGAGCCAACAAACCTTTCTTTTTTTTCTCACTTATTCCTACCTTCTTCTTGTAAGCCCTTTTCAAAGGTCCAAATGTACCCTGTTCAGGAATTGAAGAAACACGCTTGCCACCACGCTGTTTCTGCTGCAAAACATCTATGCACATGAATTCCGATTGCGCATACGACGTTTTAACTAGAAGATGTCCAGGGTTTGCCTTGGTTACCTTAACAACGCTCACATCAGCAATGCGAATTGTTTCATTATTCTCGTTTTTAAAAATTTCCTTCATTCCCATGTCCTTTGACATTTCTTTGAAATCGAAAAAATCTTCAAAACCCATTTCATGGACAATATACGGCTTACCATTCTTTTTAGCTTGCCTGACCAAGCTTAAATACTGCTCTGGTACGTAGATGGGAGCTCTTTTTTAAACTGCCTGATTGACCGTTCAATTACAGAATGAATGTGATCCCTTTCATTTTGCGTGTGCCCGGCTACAAGAAATTTGTGCGTGATGGAATTTATATTTTCGAAAACTGAAACAGCATTGATATACAAAGCAAAAATATACCGATTTTTGTTTTGCCCCACACAATTATCTGAGTAGAAAATAATATCTATTTTTCCAGTCGCTTTTTCGTTACAAGTTTGCAAATAGGAACAAACGCAGGAACCTATTTCAATGGCCCTGTTTTCAAGACCTTCATGCCACATGTAGCAGAAAGCGTCAGTCGTTTTCAATTCATAAATTGATAGATTGTAAACGTTCAATTTTGATACATAATAAAATGAAGAGGAATCACCTTGCGGGCATGGAAGAGCTGCTTGTAAATCGTATACTGCCACGACAGCATTGGGTGATTCCTTGTCAGTTGACTTCTCAATTCTTGCTAGATCTTTCTCTTGTATGTGTTTGTTATAGTCTTCCAGCAGGTTTTGTTTCTCTTCTTCTGTGCAATTTCGAAAACCTTCACAATAGTCACAAGCGTCTTTTTTGGGAACGAAAGAGGAGATATTAAACTCCTCCTTGAAAATCTTATAATACATCAGGTAATTGACATGTGGTTTCTTCACTTCTTCACATAACTCCACATAATCTCGATGAAGGTCTCTCACAGTTTTCCCTCCTTCTATATATTCCATCTTTGATTCAGACCGGCAGTAATGACTTTCCATTCGGGGGATAGAGCGAATGTGATTTCTAACTTCATCTTTAATGGTGTCAGAAAGAGCCTGATGGTTATTATGTTTTCCTCGCTTTTCAGGTTGAATTACACCAGCCACTGATGAACTCTTTTTCTTTAAAACAGTCTGAATCACTTGCGAATTAATTCCCAATGTTGCCATGAAAAAATATTTGTAAACACGAATTTTTTCTCCTGATGAAAACGTAAAATAAAAGGCATTGTTTAGACCACGACTTTTTTGTTGTTGTGTAGGGTATCTATATTTTGGATTTATCCTATCTATGCAAGATACTATGAACATCCTTTGTTGTTGCAAATCTGCCATTGCCCAGTACTCTCTGAAGAGTGTCTGTCGTTGTTCATCTGATATCTTATTCGCACATATTAAACGGCATTTTTCAACATCACAAGGTGGGCGCATGGTTTTGGCGTTTCTGGTTACCATCTGCAAGAGTTGTGGTTTTTATTGAGGAATAAGATTGACCACTATTCCTCATTGTTTTTGCAATGTTTTTCATCCATTGACCGGGATTACGTTTTACTCTTCGAACATTTTCTCGTGGATGATGAAAGTTTTTGACAAAACGATGTTTCTTCTTGTTACCTGCGTTGTTTTGGTTCACACCTTCATCTAGAGAGCCAGAGCTAGAGGATGAAGAACTACTGTTTGAAGAATAATTTGGGTCTTCGCTAGTATCATCTACAGAACTTAGGGAAGAATTACTTGAGCTACTACAAGATGAACATGTCGAACATGTCGAGCAGGAAGAAGACGAGGAACTTGATAAGCTTCTGTTCTTGATCTGCTTCGCTTCGTCAACACTAGGGATAGGGGAATTGTTTTTTTGTTGGGAGCTGTTGCTTACCTCTGTAGGATTAATTAGCGCTTGATTATTCTCCTTTTCAGATTCAAGATCAGGTAAAGAAATGTTGCTCTTTGCTTTTCTGATTGTAGGGGTTGCTGTGTCATCCTCAGTAATGTGTTTTCCGTAGTCGCATGTTGTGAGTCGATCCACAACTTCTTGATGACTGTTGTCGTCAATAGGAAATGGCAGTTTCACATTCTCATTTTCTATATTTTTGACGGAAGAATTGTTTTTTTGTTGGGAGCTGTTGCTTACCTCTGTAGGATTAATTAGCGCTTGATTATTCTCCTTTTCAGATTCAAGATCAGGTAAAGAAATGTTGTTCTTTGCTTTTTTGATCGTAGGGATTGCTGTGTCATCCTCAGTAATGCGTTTTCCGTAGCCGCATGTTGTGGGTCGATTCACAACTTCTTGATGACTGTTGTTGTCAATAGGAAATGGCAGTTTCACATTCTCATTTTCTATATTTTTGACGGAAGGACAGTCATGAACTTAATCATAATTTTTTCTCGCCAAACTGACGAGGTAGTGTCCGCGGCTTCCCTTCATTTCCTGAAAAAAGTACCAATATTTGCTTACTGGGGTGAAGATTAAACTAATCCTAAAATTATGAGATTTATTAATTTTTAATTTGGGGACTCCTAGGTAGGTGCATTTATATCATTACAACATTGGAATCCCATTTCTAAAAGAAAAAGAAAAAAAAAGATGGAATAAAAAATCGAAAAAAAATACAGCAGAGTCGCGCTAATCCGAAAATCCGATTAATACGAACACTATTTACTTGTGGAGAGAAAAAAAAATGCGTCTAAACCTAATGAAATTTTGTTTCAAACAGTTCAAAAAAGCAATTTTCAATGTTAAAGGACGAAAAGAAAAGATGTTTTATCGTGGATTATTGTTGTGAAAATAAGGAAAGTAAAAAAAATACGGCTACAAAATACAAAGAACTGTACGGAACGTTAAAGAGTTAAACTTAATTACGTAAATTACAACTATTTTGTAGTGTATAAATTTAAGTAATCTTAACGTGTTTAGTGAGAAAATTCGTTAGTCACAAGTAAAATACGGGTCTAGTATTTATAAAAAGAAAAAAAATTATACGTTAGTTTCATGTTAGTTAGTACACTAAAATGGCAAAAATTCGAAAAGAAATTATTGTTTGTCCTTGAAAATACGAATTCATTTGAGATGTAAACATAGTAAAATTTTATAGCTGAAAATACGGAAAGTAGTTGTTTACAGCTGATTCTCGGCCTCCCCCCACCACTATGACGTATTAATTGCTTTTTTTATTGGTTATTGTTTGGTGAAGTTTTTTTGTTGTGCAGTGAAGTCAAGGCGTTGTGACCTTGAAGTGTCTGGTGCATGGATCGTTCAGATTTTTTTTTCATATGAGATTTTGTGTGTTTATGTGTGTGTGTGTGTGTGTGTGTAGGAGAATGCACGGTACAGGGTTTCATCATGTGCTTGTTTGTCTATGTACAAACATACGTCTGCATACTTCGAAGATCCTCCAAGTAATAAATGCTCCATCGGTGTTAGGGCACCAAGTTAGTAGTGGAGTGACGTCACAGCAATAACCGTTCAACGGCTAGAGAGCGACATGTTCACTCCACGACGTGTGGCAGAGTAATGCGTATTCATCGGTCTGCCCTCACCTCTCCCGAAGCGATGAAGGTTCGCTCTAGCCCCGCTATCGATGGTGACACAACGGCAGCCGAGGACCGTTTGCCTAGCGTCTACCCTCTCCGAGACCGCAACGACCACTGCTTGCTCGTATATCGACATCTGTTATCGCATTCAGTTGGGAGGTAATCTTGGCGCATGTAGTTGAGAAGTGGGGTTGGCTATGACGTCTTGACGGGTCCTATCAGAGTGTATTTAAGAAGCGTACGAGTGTTGGCTATGTCAGTTTACATCAAGTGAGTTAGTGAGAACTATTATATAAAATGTATTCCTGTGACTGTGGTAAATCTTTTACTCGTAGTGATAATCTTCGTCGGCATCAGCTCCAGAGTTGCCAAGGAGGGCCTGCAGTGAAACGGGTGAGAGTGGATAATGCAACACCTATGTATACGTGCAATTGTTGTAATGTGACAATTCCTATGACCCAAGTGAATTCTCACCGAAGAACCATGAGTCATAAAAATAATGCATGTGTTCAATTGTCTGACGGTGTTCAAATTATAACGAATGCATTCAATTGCCGCATTGCTACATACAGGGTGGAGAGTTCGATTGTAACCAGTGACTACATGTCATTTTTCAATGAGATTAGGCAGAAGGTCATTGAATTACTGGAATCAGCCATCAGGATCCATAAAAGCATCAAGGTGAATATGGAAGTTTTTGGGAATTATATTCTTCAGACTGATGATTCGAGGGACACGAAGTCATTTAATTCCCAAAATAAAATAGTGGACCAATCTTCAGATTTGAATGCTGTTTTTGATGGATTCCGTGATGTAATTGTGGCTCAAACGACTGAGTTCCAGGATCGTGACTCAGGTATTTATTTTTTAAAAATTTCAATAAGATTGAATAGTAATTTTTTTTTTAATAATTCAGGTTGGACTTGTGAAAAAATATTGTTTCTCGAGGTCAACATTAATAAATACAGTCCACTGGAAGGACGTTCATATGTGAAGCTGCCTCAATGTATTCAATGGAAGAAAGCTGTTGTGAATGTTCGTAATGAAGATCAATATTGTTTTGCTTGGGCTATAACATCAGCATTATATCCTGCAGATAGTCGAGTGTCCGAACTTACGTCATATCCACATTTTTCCACTGTTTTAGATGTCACAGGTATGGATTTTCCGGTTAAAGTTAATAATAAGAGTATCGAAATATTCGAAGATAGGAATGATATTTCAATTAATGTTTACGGTTTAGAGAGTACATTTGAGAAGGGTAAAATGAAGTATGAAGTGATTGGTCCATTGCGATACTCACAGAGAAGACTCCGGAGACATGTCAATTTGTTGTTTATAACTGATGACTCCGGTAATGGTCACTATTGTTGGATCAAAGATCTTTCAAGATTAGTTTCTAATCAACTATCAGCTCATAGACAGAAAAAATATTTTTGTGACGGATGTTTGATATTTTTTTCTGATGAGAGATTGCTTTTACGTCATAATATGTATGATTGTAATCACATTAGTACCACAACACCAACTACTAATTTAAAGATCAATAAATATGGTAGAATGGTTGCGGAAAATAAACTAATGTTTGAAAACTTTGAGAGGCAAATGAGGGTGCCATTTGTAGTGTATGCTGATTTTGAATCAGTGCTTAAACCGATTCATGTGAATGAGCCAAATCCTGAAAGTTCATACACGATTAAAACATTCAAACATGCCCCATATTCATTTGCTTATTTGATAAAGTGTTCATATAATGATGATTTGTCAAAATTTGTTACATATAGGGGTGTAGATGCAGCTCAGAAATTTGTGAGTAGCATTGAAGATGATTTGAAAGAGATACATGAAAATCATCTCAGAAACCCTAAACCGATGGATACACAAACTGACGAAGAAGAAGAACAGTTTGCTGCAGCCAGAACTTGTGGTATATGTAATAAAGCATTTACTGATGGTGAAGTCAAAGTAAGAGATCATTGTCATGTCACAGGAAAGAAAAGATCACATGCCGCTCACTCGAAATGTAATTTAAATTTCAAAATACCAAACTTCATACCTATCATTTTTCATAATTTAAGTGGTTATGATTGTCATTTATTCATAAAAGAATTGTATAGGAATAAAGAGAAAGTTGATGTTATCCCGCAAACTAAAGAGAAATATATATCTTTCACGAAGCATCTCTTCACACACAGCTATACCGATAAAGATGGTGTGGTTAGGAAGAATTATCTCAAAATGAGATTTATCGATAGTTATAAATTTATGACTAATTCGTTGGAGAAGTTGGGTGCAAACTTGACCTCCGATCAATGTTTGGAGATGCACAAACATTTCCCACAAATTGAGAAATTCAATTTGATGAGACAGAAAGGTGTATTTCCATATAGTTTTGTTGATGACATTGACAAATTGAATTATCCATTACTTCCGACAAAAAATCAGTTTTATGACACACTCAATTGTGAACATATATCGGAAACTGATTATGATAGGGCTAGAAATGTTTGGAATTTATTCGAGTGTCAGAATTTGGGGGAATACTCTGATTTGTATTTGAAGTCGGATGTATTGCTACTATGTGATATTTTTGAAAACTTCCGCACCACAAGTTTAGAGATATATAACTTAGATCCGGCACAATATTATACTGCACCTGGATTATCATGGGATGCCATGTTGAAGTTCACTAATGTTGAATTGGAATTACTAACTGACATTGATATGATTCACTTTTTTCAAAAAGGTATACGAGGTGGAATTAGTCAATGTAGCGAGAGGAAACATATAGCAAATAATAGATTTTTACCCAATTATAATCCCAATGAACCTTCCACATTCATTACATATTTAGATGCAACAAATCTATACGGTCACAGTATGTCACAACCTCTACCAACAAGTGAATTTACATGGTTGACACCAAATGAAATTCTTAATCTCGATGTGATGGATGTGAGTACTGATAGTCCGTATGGGTATGTATTTGAAGTGGACATTCATTATCCACAAGAGTTGCATGATAAACATTCTGACCTTCCATTTTTAGTCGAAAAAATAATACCACCTCGTACACAATCGAAAATTCACAAATTAATTCCAAATTTGAATGATAAAAGAAAATATATTGTTCATTATAGGAATCTACAGCAAGCTGTCAAAAATGGATTGATTGTAATGAATACACATAGAGTATTGAAATTCAAACAATCATGCTGGATGAAACCCTATATAGATCTTAATACTGAAATGCGTAATAGGTCTAACAACAAATCTGTTAAAGATTTCTATAAACTAATGAATAATGCGGTGTATGGAAAGACAATGGAGAATGTAGATAATCGAATTGATGTTAGACTCGTTACACATTGGGAAAATATAAAGAAAAATATAGGTGCCAGCACTCTCATAGCCAAACCAAATTTCAAAAATTGTTCAATTTTCACTGATAATTTCGTTGCCATTCAATTGGGTAGAGTGAAGGTTCATTACGATAAACCATTATATTTGGGATTTTCCATATTAGAATTATCTAAAACAGTCATGTATGACTTTTTCTATGGATGCATCAAACAACACTTTGATGAAAATGTCTCTTTACTTTACACAGATACCGACTCGCTCATTCTTAAAGTAAACACAGAAAATTTTTATGAATTCATAAAAACTAACATAAGTAGATTTGATACATCCAATTACAGTATAGTTAACCAATTCAATATTCCAGTAACAAGTTCAGTCTTGGGTAACTTCAAAGATGAATTTCCAAATGATCCAATCATGAGTTTTTATGGTACAGGTGCTAAAGCATATTATGTGAAATCTGTTGATGGTGAATTTAAGAAAGCCAAAGGGGTTAAACGATCGGTAATAAAGAATGAATTGACATGCGAAGATTATCAAAAAATCGTCGAACAAGGTGGTATGATATTCAGAAAGATGAATTCATTTAGAAGCGTGTTGCATGATATGTATACTGAATTGAAAAATAAAGTTGCATTATCATACCACGACGATAAACGATTTATCATTCCGAATACTACCCACACTCTTCCTTGGGGTCATAATGATATTGAATTTTATGAAAACGATCCAAATGAGAACATTCGTTGGATAAGTAATATTATTCAACAATCACAATCTCAGGAGACTCCATTGGATCAATTGATTAATTTATTATCTGCCGAGATCAATGATTGAAGTATCATTCAATATCTTCAAAACCGGAAAATTCAATATGACAGAAGTATTGTGATATTAATGTATTATGTATGTATGTATATGTATTACTGTAATGAATATAAAATGATTGAAATTTTATTTGTATTATTTCTATTTCCCTAATCGATTACTGCAATATATAGTATAATGTAAAAGAAAGGAATATCAGTTTGAAAAGAATCATCGTGGGTGCACAATGTCTAAAACAATCGATAAATTTGGCAGAAAAAAAAAATGGGGTGGTAATGTCATCCGAGGTCCACCCGGCAATGGATTTAAATTAACAAAAGATGGTCATTATGACATGCAAAGAAAAATATTGAAAAATACAAGCGAACCAATTGACAAGAGTGATTGTGTAACTGTATCATACCTTGAGGGGGAAATTAACGGAACAAAGGAGGTTATACTTCTAGCCCTACAAGCTGCAATACAATCCACAATAGGCAATATTGCTCGCGATGCCCGTCAAGCATTTGACGATAAAATTGCAGAGGCTCGGATAACTTTCACTCGTAAATTTGACAAACTTACAAATGATGTAGACATAAAAATGTCTGACATAACAGCGTCTACAAATAAAAAATTTGATGCTATGTCAAACATAACAGCGACTACAATGAAAAAGTATGATGTACTGGAAGAGAGAGTTGAAGTTTTGGAGAAAAGCCATAAAGTCAGGCCATCAGGTGGAGTGGGATATCCAGGACTGAACATTGATCCAAATATTAGAATAATAGAACCAAAACCAAAAGCAACAGATGACGTATTAATTGAACCAACATGGTGAATAGTGAAGTGGAATAGCCTGCCTGGGCAGGGCCTGATTAAGTTAGGTTAGGAAAAAAAATGTGTATTTGAAAAATTAATAATGAAACTTATCAACAAGTATTATTATATATATTTCAATGTTCCTGAAGTGGCATTAGTGATGTACTCGAATTCTGACTTGACATGTTCCCAACTGTTAAAATTTGAAAAAAAAAATTTAATTTGAAAAAAAAAAGCAAATTTGAAAAAAATTTTTTGAAATTTGAAAATAAATTTTAAAATTAAAAAAAAAATATTTTTTCACAAACCTATACCCTCTTGCCCCCCCACCCCCCCCCCCCCCCCCCCCCCCCCCCCCCGCCTCCTTCTTATTATTTTTTTTTCTAGTTTTGTCATTGCCAAGTTTCGAACTTGGATAGTCTGTGCGGTAGGATGATACCTTAACATCTACGCTGCCACAGGCCCACTTATACTAACAGTTTCAATTCTATTTAAATCACAAGGAATAATGGTGAGAAATAAAGAAAAAAATTTTTGGTCACACGGAGATTTGAACTCATGTCATACGTCTGCATAGGCTAGGGTCTTAACCATTACGCCACAGGCTTACATATTGGTGTTAATAACATTTATTATTCTATATAAGATATGAAAGCTTCATTTATATAAAAATTATTGATTTTTTTTATGGGTAATCCGGGATTTGAACCACTAATATCAATATTTTACTTTTTTATGAATTAATAAAGGTTAAAAAAAAAAAAATTGATCGTCGAGATTCGGAATCTTTCTCAAGATTACAACCCGTTCTTTTCTCGAAAAATATCGATCCTGCGAAAAAACCGGGATTTGAACCACTAATATCAATATTTTACTTTTTTTTATGAATTATTAAAGGTTTATAATTAAAAAAAAAATTTGATCGTCAAGATTCGGAATCTTTCTCAAGATTACAACCCGTTCTTTTCTCGAAAAATATCGATCCTGCGAAAAAACCGGGATTTGAACCACTAATATCAATATTTTACTTTTTCTATGAATTATTAAAGGTTTATAATTAAAAAAAAATTTTGATCGTCAAGATTCGGAATTTTTCTCAAGATTACAACCCATTCTTTTCTCGAAAAATATCGATCCTGCGAAAAAATTAATGGAGACCAAATTTGTTGGAAATTGAATTCTCTACAACTTTTGTCATTACTATTTTTCGTGTAAAATTGAAAATAAGTGTAATAAATTCAATATTACATAATGAGATTACAACCCGTTCTTTTCTTGAAAAATATCAATCCTGCGAAAAAATTAATAAAGACCAAATTTGTTGGAAATTGAATTCTCTACAACTTTTGTCATTACTATTTTTCGTGTAAAATTGAAAATAAGTGTAATAAATTCAATATTACATAATGAGATTACAACCCGTTCTTTTCTTGAAAAATATCAATCCTGCGAAAAAATTAATAAAGACCAAATTTGTTGGAAATTGAATTCTCTACAACTTTTGTCATTACCATTTTTCGTGTAAAATTGAAAATAAGTGTAATAAATTTAATATTACATAATGAGATTACAACCCGTTCTTTTCTCGAAAAATATCAATCCTGCGAAAAAATTAATAGAGACCAAATTTGTTGGAAATTAAATTCTCTACAACTTTTGTCATTACTATTTTTCGTGTTAAATTGAAAATAAGTGTAATAAATTCAATATTACATAATGAGATTACAACCCGTTCTTTTCTTGAAAAATATCAATCCTGCGAAAAAATTAATAAAGACCAAATTTGTTGGAAATTGAATTCTCTACAACTTTTGTCATTACCATTTTTCGTGTAAAACTGAAAATAAGTGTAATAAATTTAATATTACATAATGAGATTACAACCCGTTCTTTTCTCGAAAAATATCAATCCTGCGAAAAAATTGATAGAGACCAAATTTGTTGGAAATTAAATTCTCTACAACTTTTGTCATTACTATTTTTCGTGTTAAATTGAAAATAAGTGTAATAAATTCAATATTACATAATGAGATAACAACCCGTTCTTTTCTCGAAAAATATCAATCCTGCGAAAAAAATAATAGAGACCAAATTTGTTGGAAATTGAATTCTCTACAACTTTTGTCATTACTATTTTTCGTGTAAAATTGAAAATAAGTGTAATAAATTCAATATTATAATAATGAGATTCCACCACTCATTTCTCAAAAAATATCGATTCTACATACACACTGAACATTAAATACCCCCATTATTGATTTTAATAATATAGATTTACAAAAAATAAAGATTTTTTTCTCCAGTCACAATTCAAGTAGATGATCAATGCCGGTTCTATGACTGAGGATGACCAATGCCGGTTCTATGACTAAAAATTTTTAATTTTATGTTTCATTAAAAAAAAAATTTAACAACACACTGTAGTCCCCGCCCACTCTCCTCCACTTTTAGCCCCGCCCCCTTCCCACCATTGCTCGCCTCACCCCACAATTGCGCATGCGCGCCCCCACCTCACTCCCACTTCTGCCTACACCCTGAGGAGCACACTTCTCGGCATTCAGTACGACAAGTTTCTCATCGAGTGCAGTCCAGCTACAGCAATCTACTACAACACCAGTCTAATACAGCAGTCTTCTACAGTCTACAACAAGCGAATTTTGAGTAAGTTATCAATGTTACTTTTTCATAACAACTAACTTTGTATTACATTTTCAGAATGGAAAACTACACGCAGGAAATCGACAACGCTGTGGCATCGATCATACCTGTGGATGTTGAGGTGGAGCGACCAGGCAGCCCTGACATGTTCGAGGGAGACTTCAACTTCGGGTGGTGTGCAGCGGCCACGCAGCCCTGTCTCATTTCAGGAAGACAGGGTTGTTAACAAAGCCAAGCGGCAATCTGCAGCTAAGGTTGGTCCTATTCAAAGGTATAGGAGTAAATGCAATAGGACTAACCCTTATGCAGGTAGTTGGTCGACCGCCAAAAGGAATCCTCCGAGACGTCCCACACCGCTCGCATTGACAGTGGAAAGACGGAGGGCATATAAGCCGGTGCCGAGGGTGCCATCTCCAGGTGAAATCCTCACCCAATTTGCATTATCAGCGATGTTGACACCCATGGAACTCACACCGGTGCCTGATCCTGCCATGGAGGTCGTGCCACCAGTGTCGAAGCCTGCCGGGGAGATCGCGCCACAAGTGCCACCAGTGCCGGAGCCTTTCGGAGAGGTTAACCCCCAGGAGATGGAAACTTTCCTACAGAGGTGTAGGGATGTTGCACTTGCTTCACGAAATAGTGAGGCCGCGTTGGCTAGCATTTCCCGGGAGGAGAATGAAATTGCTAGCCAACGGCGCGAGTTGTTAATGAGGATGGCCGAGCTAGATCGAAGGACTGCAGCTCTGAAGGAAAGGCGGAAGGCAGAGACCTCTTCGATAGAGCTCAATAATGAACTAAAAATATTTATAAAGAAATTTTTGAATAAAGGGAAATAGTTTTTAGGTCAACTAGGATAGTTTTAGGATAATTAGGTAGCATGGTAGTTTTAGGTTTGTAATTATAATTTTAGGAATAAAAAACAAAAAAAAAAAAAAATGAAAAAAGAAGTGAAATAAAGGGTGTACATTGTTTTGGTTTGGTACACATTGAACAATGCGATGGTTGGAGCATTTTTCTTCACTTCGTCTTTTCATTATTTTTCTTTTTTTCCATTTTCAATTCCAAGTTCTTTCATCCCCACTCCTCCCCACTCCCTTTCAAAAGTATAAAAGTAGGAATTATCTGTTGGAATATTCAGTTGATCAGCCACCTTCAACATGGAACCTGATTCAACTACTGAGCCGTACAGTGACCCAGCGCATCAACATCCTTACTGGGCTTCTATCCATGAAGGATTCGTGGACTCCACAACGGCACCTCATGACATTCCCTTCGAATTCATGAATAATGACTACAGGGTGCAGGTTCAGCATGTCACTGGGAGTGATGAAACTGACTTATCGGACGGGGATTATCCGGATCCCTACCAATGGGATGACGAATGGGGTGACCCACCGCCTGTAGACATCACAGATGAGGATGACGACGACGACGACGATGACGCTGGCGACATCAGACTTCCACCATCCCCAATCCTTATCGAGGACAGTCCTCCGCCATCTCCTATCCTAATTGATGACGATGATGTCCTAAATTCCGACGACGATATGTAATCGTTTCCCTGTTTCTCCCACCCTTTCCTTTCCTTTCCTTTCCTTTCCTTCCACGGAGTACACACTTTTTTGGTTGGTGTACACGAGGCACTGCGAGGCTGGGGCAGTGTCTTCCTCCCTCTCTCTTATTAGTTTTTCATAATAATCACTTAGAATTTCTCATAATAATCGCTCAGAGTTTCATGAAGATCGTCATTTTTAATGTTTTCGAATCTCAAACACTGTTCTACATTTACACTTCACCCCCTCCGTTTTATTTCTTCCAATATAAATATAGTATCAATCCCAGTTCTACATCATTCTTCCACAATGTCGATTGCTGATTCCACCACCGAACCGATGAGTGTACCAGAGTCTTCTATGATGAGTACAGGACCCATCCAGGTACATGAAATAGATTCTACGTTTGATCATTTCAGTACAACCTTCGCAGAAATGCTGCAACGCATCTACGATCTTCCTGATGATTTCCCGGAACGTATGCAAGAGGAAGTAGATGAGTTAGACGATCTACAGGATAACGAGCTAGATGATCATGCGGACGACATAATTAGTATATCATCTGATTCAGATGAATCTGATGAATATGAGGACGACATCATCAGTATATCATCAGATACAGATGATTCAGATGATGACACCATCATGATTGTTTCTGATGATGAAGAGCGTTAGTCCATACCATTGTATGGATTAATAGGAAAAACAGCCCTTTTAAGGGCTACAATTAAAGACAATAAACAACTATTTTCAGAGCTATCATTATACTTTCAATCAGAAATAGGTTAACACTATAGTCAAAACTTATGTGAAAGTATCATCATCCAACTCTGTAGTACTCATCATTATATTCAATGATTGAGAAAATATCAACTTCGACTTTTCAGTCAAAGTAGTACTCATCATATACACAGATATTCGATGATAAACCAAATCCTAACTTCGACTTTTTAGTCAAAGTAGTCATTTATCACATAATCTGTGAATTCTACTACTACCGTTTGTGTGAATAATGTAGCCCTGAAAAGGGCTGTTGTTTTTTTTTTGACCAGTAGGTCCACGGTTATTGTGCCACAGGTTGGACATTATTACATATAATACATGTAGATACTCGGGTGAAGTTTGTTAGTGGCCTCTCGCAAGCTTCACACCAATTTTGTCCCATTTCCATAATTGAGACAGTGTTGTGGGTGTTGACATGGGCATACCACCCTCCATTATTGTTTCTATGCGAATAAAACCGAAAGCAGCACCAGCATAGTTTTTTGTTCTCTCCATCTATTGTGCTGATCAATACGTATGCATCCATTGCACAATACAAATCCAAGGGATCTTCCAATGTCTCACTGACATTGAGCGTTCGCATACCGATCCTCAAAGCACCATCGCCTTCAGTTGTGTCAGCTTCTATCCCTTCATCATCTCCTTCTTCATCCATGACCCTCTCAAACTCCATCACGTCATCATCTTCGTCGCTTTGGTTGGCCTCGTTTTCAACTTCGTCTATCTCATCTTCATCGACTCCAACATCTTCTGCTTCAACTATCACTTCCTCTAGCGGAACATTGACATCATCATCATCTGATTCGTCTATCCAATTGTTTTCATCAACAGCAGATATTCTATTTAATGCAGCATTTATTTTTGCAGAATTCATCTTGTTGTTGTTTGCTCACAGTTGTAGAGAGTGAATGAATGAACTTCAGGATCGCAAGTCGACTTATACGATTGAATAGGAAACGGAAGTGGTACGACTCCCACCTATCACTTGACTCGTTTTAAGTGGGAGAGAAGGATATGGCATCTCTAGTCGATGAAAGAGTGGGCTAGTTGACGAAAGAGTGCATGCGCTAGTTTATTTTCTTCTATAAAAGGTGAAGTATCAGTAACATCATCACCTTTCCTATCCACATTCTATTGCTATCACATATCATTCCTCCAAACCTAAATAATCATTATCATGAGCTCCATGCCACTATTGATTGCTGAAGATGGTTCACCACTTGTTGATATCGATCACACTAATTTTGAAAATATTCCAGTATTACATTTACAGTCTCAAGACTCGATAAGTGATTTTGATATTAGCGACTTCGTTAACTTCGCAGATGTGCCGGAACCAATTCAACAAATTATCGTTGAAACTCCAATCATTTCACAATCATTATCATCCAAACACCCTTCATCTACCCCCCCTCTTGGTGTTGATAAAAAATCCAGAACTATCAAAAGGAAGGTTAATAATGCATCTTCATCGATTGTCACTGAGTTGAAAGAAAAAAAACAATCGAAAAGTGGTTTGCAGGAGAAAAAGCCCACAACGAAAAGTGACAGATCGAAGAGGAAGACAAAATGTGAACCCAAAGAAATGAAGGGTGATTTGATGACTGAATCGCTATCTTCTTTCACTCCATTACTTCGGTTTGGAGATATGAAAAAGAAAGCGAAATGCCGTCTTGTAAAGGCGCAAAAGGCTATTGCTGAACATGAAAAGAGTGAGCAAGCTATTAGTGTCAATAAGGACACTCTTCAAGCATTAGATGCTAAGATTGCATTAGCGAAAATTGAATTGGCTAACATGAGCAAAGAAGCAGATGAACTACGTTCAAAAATCATGAAAGATGACAAATTCAATCAACGTTCGAGAATGCAAGCACAGGCAGAGCTTGAGGAGTCGACTCGACTTTATGAGACGGCATTATCAGTGAGAGATAATTGGCGAAAAGAGTTGGAGAAAGCATTTCAAAGTGACAGCGATTAGTTTTGGGAATGGTATTGTGTTCTCAATATTGTGAGTTGAAAAAAATTTTAAGCGGGAATGGAGTATACAATTAATTTGGTTTGGTATACACAGAACATTGCGAATGGTTGGGGCAATGTTTACCGCTGCAATATTTTTTCAATTCACTTACATATAATTGAAATGAAAACAATAATGAACTTTAACATTACTTTATTCATAAATACATTATTAGATACATTTAAAGCATATTTGATTCATCAATCCAAGAATTCTGTTCACTAGGAAGTCCTAACCACTTTACATATACTTTATTTTTCCTTTTCTTCAGCACTTTCTCGATCAGATATACATCAGGATTTTCGGTTCGCAATAACTCTTCTTCGTAAAAACATCCTCTAATAGGTTGTTCATTCATATCTTCAAGATTATAGGTTGTGGGAAAAGTTTTATTGATTTTAACAATCTTGAAGAGTTCCGTGGTAAAGTTCGCAGTGTAAGACTTTTCAAAAATATTTTTGTATTTGCTTATTCGTACAATATCATTCAATCGGAATTTGGGTTTACTTTGTTTTTTTCCAACTCCATTGATACCTTTGAATATCAATCTTGTTGATGGATCAACATTAATGGGTGCCATACCTATTGTACGATGAACTTTATTGTTATATCTACTAGTTATAGTTGGAAGAATATCAAGCCATTTGTGGTGACCTCTCATCGAAAATTCCTTATAGAGCCACCCCTTTATTGTACGAATCACTCTTTCTGCTATAGCTGCCTTCTTTGTGCTAAATGTTGAATAATGATTGATATTATTTTCTCGCATGAGAGATGAGAAGCTTTTATTGAAAAATTCTTTCCCTTGATCGCTTTGTATGTGTTTGGGGGAGTATTTGGCTTCTTTCAGTACATGTTTCATTGCATTAGTTACTGTACTACCTGTTTTATCTTTAACTGCTACAGTCCACAGATATTTGGAGTAACAATCTATCACTACAAGTATATATCGGTATCCTTCATTACTTTTTGCATAAGGTTGCAGTTCAGCTAAATCTATTTGCCATAGATCTGCAAAACCTTTGATGGTGGTTATTCTTCTACGAAAATTACGTCTTGCAGGTTTATGTAATTCATTAACAACTTGTCGTTTGACATCACTTATTTCATTAGTCATTCTATTTCAATATGATTAAAGAGAAAATGTGATAATGTTACTGCATTGAATGATGATGTGACAGTGATCATTACATGTGAATATGTTAATATATTATACCTTCTTCACGTAATTCTTCAATTATTGAAATTATTTCATTGTCATGTCCTGTATGACCAGCTGACTTTGAAGCTACCAATAATCGTAGGCGAGCAACTAACTCTTTCGGTGAATTCCAGTACACATAATTCACAGGTTTAGAATTATATATTTTCTCCATTTTCACTCGTTTGAGTGCTCCACCAATTTTACTTCTACTTCTTATTGGATATTGTCGTGAGTCTAATAGAGGTTTGATAACTTCACGAAATTTTTTAGAATTTGTATTTTTAAAACCATTCTTCTGATGATATTGTTTATATGGAGCATTCGTTATTTTCAATATTTTGGAATATACTTGACGAGTTTCTTTATTATCAACATCTCGTGGATTCTTCAAAAAGATCATATCATACAATTCTGGACTACCTGCGCATTCATATTTTTTCACTTTATTAGCATCCCAAAATGAAATGTTTCCATCTTTGAAATACACCACTAGACTTCCCATTTTCAGCTTTTGTGTAATAGGATCCATACGTACGCCAAATGTTCCATCATATGCTGGATTTCTAGATTTTACATTATTCAAATGTTTCATCAAAACATCTTCACCACTTTCATTCATATCAGGTGAGGTGTCAGGATCCGAGGAATCGATGTGGGACGATGATGGTGTTTCGAATAGAGTTGTTCTCATATCGTCTTGAAGTGTGCTCGTGTCACTATTCACAGATGATACACTAGCAAAAGATTGTTTTCTTCCTATTGGAGTACTCATGGGATAATTTGAAGTAGATTGAACAGTTCCATGATTTGGTGATAACACTGGTGATTTAGAAGTAGCGTTTGATGATAAAACATTCAATGGTTTCATTATGGGCTCATACAATCTTTCAAGTGTCGTACGATTTTCAATATTATCATTCTTGATAGAGTTGAATTTCTGCCTGACAGCTTCTGTTGTCTCTACTAGTTGACGTTTCAAACTCATTTCATTGTTTTTATTTTCAGAATCTTTTTTTGTATTCATAATGCCCTTTTTTAAATTATAGCCTAATTCGCTGATGAAGTGACCTCTACAATATTCAGTGATCGAATAAGTGTAAAAAACAAGATCATGGGTATATAAAACTATCGAATCCTTTGCGATATCTACCTTCATCTATTTTTCTATCCTTATCAATGACTAGAAATCCATATTGGTCCTCCCAGCATTTAACACACATCAATTGGAATTGTTTGAATGTTACATCGGGTGAAACATGATCTGAATAAATGTGATGTAAATTCGTCTCATCTTGTTTGAACATTAAAATGAAATTGGTATTGTCACGCACTAACTGTTTGGGTACCCGTGAATATGTCTGTGCTAGATAAAAACAATCAACATCCTTATGACGTCCCATACAGAAATATGATCTAATAATATCTTGCTTTTCACATATCACATCATCGAAAATGAAAACAGAATTAGGCTTAGCGTCGGAGGGTTCCACTATTTCTGCATTATTGCTGAATGTATAGAAACCTAATCCTTTTATAGGTTCCAAAACACTTCGCAAGTACTGATATTTAGGTTGATTGAGTGATTTCGAATAGAGATACACATTTCTAAATCTCAGTCCTTGTGGATGTGTTAATAGTGATATCATTGCATTCGTCTTTCCACAATTTGAAGGTCCTATAATGAGTCCTCGAACTGATGATGGAAGTAGTGGACCATGTCTGAATACCTTTTGTCCATTCAATCCACACCCAAATTTCTCATCTAGATTATCTACAGCAAACTTTTCTTTCTGTTTTACAATGCGCATCGTGCCGTGGTTGGAGACTATATAAATGTTATTAGCTTATTCATTTCAATGTGTACCATCAAACGATACGGACGTATTGAAAGTGATCGTAAAATTAAAAGAGGTTGTGGTTTTGTTAATGATTTAATAAACAAACTTCCTTTCGAATTACATCTACCCGGAGGTTATCAATACTGTGGACCAGGTACAAAATTGAAACAACGTTTAGCTCGTAACGATCCTGGAATCAATAAATTAGATATTGAATGCAAAAAACACGATATTCAATATTCTAAGCATCCATCCGATCTTGCAGCAAGACATTTAGCCGACAAAGAACTTGAATACAGCGCTTGGGATAGGGTTAAATCGAAGGACGCGAGTATTGGGGAAAGAGCAGCTGCATTACTTGTCACCAACATTATGAAAGCGAAAAGACATATGGGCATGGGTTGTAGTACCAATAAGAAAAAATGTAAGAGGAAACAAACGAAGAAAAATAAAATTAAAAAAGCTGCATTTGGTGCTGGGATAGTCCATAAAGTGCGAAATGTATTGAAGAAAGCTGGTGGGAATCAATTTGTGACGAATAATAGCAAAAAAGCTATTACTGTGGCATTGCAGGCGGCACGTAAATACCTTAAAGCTGCCGGTGGAAAGAAGAAAATCCGCACACCACGCATAATTCCTGTTCCCAAGATCGGTGGACTTTTACCATTGATACCAATTTTTGCTGGACTATCCGCACTAGGAAGTTTGGCGGGAGCCGCTGCTGGTATTACCAAGGCCGTGAATTCGGCAAAAGCCAGCAGAGCGGCTTTAATGGAAGCCAATCGTCACAATAAAACCATGGAGGCTGTAGCATTAGGCAAACGCGGAAGTGGAATATATCTCAAACCATACCGTAAAGGTTTAGGACTATATTTAAAACCATACAAAGCCACAAACAAAACAAAAAACTAATTGAACCCCTACCTCAGAGGCCTCTTACTGATCACGATCTCAGTTATTATGCACAAAAAATGAAAATTCCACATTTTCGTGGTGTTTTTATGCGTGATAGATTACCATCTTCAGGTCCAAAACAAAACGAGACAGCTATTGTTAATTTAGATGGAATAAGTGGACCAGGAACACATTGGGTGGCATATAAAAAATGTGGGAAAGAAGTCACATATTTCGATAGTTTTGGAGATCTACCCCCACCATTGGAATTGACTCGATTCTTTCGAAAATGTTCGAATGTAAAAATCAAATATAACTATGATCGACAACAGAAATTTAATACAGTTCTCTGTGGTCACTTGTGCTTGCAGTTTCTCTCTAAATAATTTTCCAAATAAAAATGGATTCAACACCAAAACTGGATCGGGAGGCTATCAAGGGAATGGGGTTTTCACTTAGAATGTTTTCAAAATATGGTACCTTGAAAAAAATGGATAAAGTGATGCTTGCAAATATGCCTAAGGAAGTGATACTTGCATGTGTTGCACATGAGATTGCATATGTTTGGGAAAAGTTGCCTAAGCATCTGCAAGATGACATCGATATAATGAAACATAGATATTGTTATGCACCACCACCACGATCAAAATTCAGAATCGGATGTTAATGACGGTCCTATACCTCGGAAATCTATGTGTTGTATTTGTAATATAGAGGATGTGAATATTGGTATCAATAAAAATGATACTTATTACAATACAACACCTTCCAAAAAGTGTAAATTGTCTCAAATGTGCTGTTGCTGTGTACAATAATAAATTGAAATGTGTTTCAAAATATTCATCAGTCATGTCACGAAAGTTCGAGCTACAAGCTGTCGGGACAAGTGTCTTGAGTGCGGATTTTTTTCCACCAATTGAATTGGATAGGAACAGTCGTTATGGATTAGGACTTTTGGGATTCTATGGGTGCAATACAATCAATAATATAACTGAAGCTAATAACTTAGTTAGTTTTAGAATCAGTAATGACAACTCATCGATACCCCAAAAGTTAACAATTGAAATTCCATGTGGTGCTTATGAAATAGAAGAGATCAATGCCGTCATACAGAAACATATCATGTTCAGATTGTTTCATGATAAAAAACCAAATGATGTCGTTGCAGATGATATTTTCTATCTACACGCCAATAATAATACATTCAAATGTGAAATGCGATCCAAATATGAAATTGATCTGACACATCCAAATTCAATAGCAGAAATGATGGGGTTCGCTCATGAAATATTTCCACCAAATCAGATACATGAATCATCATTACCAATAAACATTACAACTGTGAGACTTATCCGCTTAGATTGCAATATAATATCTGGTTCATATATAAATGGTGAAGAATCCCACATTCTTTTCTCATTCGATATTGATGTTGAACCTGGCTACAATCTCACTAAAGAACCACACAGTATTATATATATGCCTGTCAGTCCAGAAGGTCGTCAATTGATTCACAACATTACAGTGCGTATTTTGGATGAAAAAAATAACCTTATCGATTTTGGAAGTGAAGAAGAGATTTTCATTATTTTGGAATTGAAGAAAATCGAATAACTGTTGTTATGGGTTTCATTTATAATAGACAAAATCGCATTGAACAATCCCAAACGAGTTGCACTATCAAAAAGAAAGGTGTGCATAAAAAGAAGCTCATTCCACAAGTGTATGCTAAACAGTTAGCACATAACGCTCTGTCTGTGAGTGATCTTAAATTTTTGAAATCGATTGGATTGAAAGTGAGAAAATAACAATGGTGCTCGAAACAAACAATGAAAAGTTGAATATATTCAATGAACCAGTGCTCGATCATTCTCTCATAAGTTTACATGAGCACACATATAAGCCCTATGGATCACCGCTATTCAGGAATTCGGATGAAATCAGAATTGCAATCAATAATCAAGATATTATACTAGATATTGCCGAGAGCTTCATTTACATAGAAGGTAAATTCACCCCCAAAGATGTAGCGAAAACATGCTATCTCTCGAATAATGCAATTGCATTTCTCTTTGACGAAATTCGTTATGAAATGGGTGGTGAACAAGTGGCTGTTGTTAGAAAACCTGGGATAACATCTACAATGAAAACCATGATATCATTTGGACAATCTCATGCTAACACATTATTGACATCTGGTTGGGGACTTTCACAATTGAAGCAAGATATCTTGGATACAAACAGTCATGTTTTTAGTGGAAAACTACCACTGAAATATTTGATGGGTTTTGCTGAAGATTACAACAAAAGTATCTTGAATGCCAAACAGGAATTGATTTTGATTATCGCTCGATCATTCAAAAACTCATATATAGGTGAGGTTGATGCTGATTTGGAAATGAATAAAATCGAATGGAAAATAAGGCATATTGTACCAGATGATAAACACAAGCTCAAACTTTTGAGTAGAATAAACAAAAGCGGTCTGAATGCCAAAATCAAGTTGGCGTATCGTATGTGGGACCTCTATGAACTACCATCATTACGTGGGACTTTTTCAGACATATGGGCCATCAAAACAACTAACGCATTGGAAACTCCTCGTTTTGTCATCATCGCATTCCAAAGTACTACCACATCTGAAGATAGAACACAAGATATTACAAAATTCACAACTGTTGATATCAATAGTATTCGAGTATACTTGAATTCTGAAGTTTATCCATATGAGCGTTGGAATTTGAATTTCGATAAAAAACTTGATGCTCCTGCTTATTATGCTTTTGAGAGTTTCCAGCGAAGTTATTATGATAAAGATATGAGTGAACCTCTGATGGACATTGGACAATTTAGAGAGAATCCACTATTCGTCATCGATTGTTCCCATCAACCGAATGCAACAAAATCATCAACTATTGATATAAAGATTGAGTTTGAGACGAGGAAGACCAAGTTTCCAGACAACACTAAAGTATATGCATTAATTTTGCATGATACAGTTTTAACATACAATGCATTGGATGGTTCAGTTCATAGCAGATATTGACACTTTTTTTTCACTCTATCATGTACTGTTTTATGATCTTTTTTTTTATTTGTAACTGACTTATATCATGTATTGTATTTTATATCATATTTATTGTTTTGTAATCATTTTCTATTGTATTTCATCAGATTTAAATAAATAAAACATGAAAATAATACAAAGTTTTTTATTTGACATTATTTATGATTTACAGGAACATACAGACTATCTAAAATAACTTCTTCCTCATAATCATCATTTTCGCGACCATCTTCAATTTCCTCTCGATTTTCATCATTCAATTCAAAGTGATGAATAATCCATTCTGGCAAGTATGGTTGGAGGCTATACAGGAATCTTCTTAGGTTCAGTTCAATCATAACCTCACAAAGTTGCCACAATTCCAATTCATTATCCAAAAATTTGTTGCAAACTTCTGCACCACTCCAATAGTTCTCAGCATCACGAAGGCATAATTCGATTTGTTTTTCATCATAGCATACACTCATATCATAAACGCTTGCATGTTCGGCTCCATCACCCAACACCTTCAATTTAGACGACAAATGTTGAACCGATGATTTGAGATCTACAATATCGACCCAATCTTGACTTGCGTACTGCATCCACATCTTTAAATGGTGGAACTGAAATCGAATAAAAAAACAATAAGCAACCTCCAATTTTTCAGTGATATAATACTCACATTCCCATTTTACTTGTAGTTACAAAGTGAGTGTATTCAACTAAGTTAGTAATGTTTATATTTCCATATAATTATCATCTAATATATGAATATTAATAAAACAATAAGAAATTCATTATAATTACTATTATTATTCAATCATATTGAATTTGACTAGAGTTATCGTTTTCACACCAAAAAAACTTTGTAAGCTATGACCTAAAGAAATTCACTATAAATTATTACTATTATTCAATCATATTGAATTTGACTAGAGATCGCGTTTTCATGCCAGCAAAACTTTGTTGGCTCTGTCCTAAATACATCATCGTATATTTACCACCTGATGAGTTGATACAAGATATATCGTCATCACTGAATTGCAACGAAATACGTTTTGGTAGCCATGTTTTAAATAATTTATCATTGCTCACATCTTGCAAAGTTAATAAAATTGATTTACCAAATCGTGTAGAATAAGTTGACATATTTTTAATTATGTACACTTCATCAATTGGCAATGATGATAAGGCCTTTTGCTCTAGTATTTCAACCTCCTGTACAATCAAATTATTAATTTTATTCAAGTCTACTTTTGAAACGGACATGATGAAAATATATATGAAAATATAAACAATTTCCAACAGACAAATACACTCACCGTCTTCCTTCTATTACGAACTGAATAACACTCTACCAATTGCTAACTGCTGCAGATATATTCGTCTACTGATTTCATAGTGTGCCAGGCATTTCTTTTATATTAAACAGTGTGAGTCACCCCCACCATGAAACCGTGAAAGATTCACATTGCTAGTTGCTATCCACTAGAGATGCCTGACGTCACAGCCAAGCCCATCTCCCAACTTGATGCGATAACAGTTGCCGGTACGAGCAAGCAGTGGTCGTTGCGGTCTCGGAGAGGGTAGACGCTAGGCAAACGGTCCTCGGCTGCCGTTGTGTCACCATCGATAGCGGGGCTAGAGCGAACCTTCATCGCTTCGGGAGAGGTGAGGGCAGACCGATGAATACGCATTACTCTGCCACACGTCGTGGAGTGAACATGTCGCTCTCTAGCCGTTGAACGGTTATTGCTGTGACGTCACTCCACTACTAACTTGGTGCCCTAACACCGATGGAGCATTTATTACTTGGAGGATCTTCGAAGTATGCAGACGTATGTTTGTACATAGACAAACAAGCACATGATGAAACCCTGTACCGTGCATTCTCCTACACACACACACACACACACATAAACACACAAAATCTCATATGAAAAAAAAATCTGAACGATCCATGCACCAGACACTTCAAGGTCACAACGCCTTGACTTCACTGCACAACAAAAAAACTTCACCAAACAATAACCAATAAAAAAAGCAATTAATACGTCATAGTGGTGGGGGGAGGCCGAGAATCAGCTGTAAACAACTACTACGGAACAATAGAACATAGAATGAAACCAAAGAAAAAACAGTTCTCAGTAGCTTACAAAAGTTGCTAATCTGGATTCATTCAGAGAGGAGAAAAAAAAAACTACGTTACTGACTCATTCTCGAGTACAGTCAATATTACAGAATCATGTTTTCATTGAGTTATTGCCCGATGTTCACGTATTGTCGGTTAATGCAAAATTTTCGTAATTATGAACAGGGTTTCATTCCAATTTGTTCGAGACTCTAATATAATAATTTTTAAAAGATTATCTATAACTTTTATGCAAGACTGTCACATTTTGAATTACAATTAGATAACGACCTGAAATATTTTGTTCAAAACTATAACAACACTGGACTTAAGTGTTTATCTTAAAATTGAATAACATTCGTTTATGAAAGAGTGTAATAAGTCAAAATGTAATACTATTGCACAAAAAATAGTAGTTAGCAGACTGCTTACCTTTTTCGGGAAGACAGTTATATTTTGGTTTGTAATAGTTTTGCTCAGAAAAGTGCGATGAAACTCTTTTCTTCACTGTCCACTTTTTGAGATATAATAGTCTTTCACAAAACAAACGAACTTTCTGAAGCGACTTCACAATATGCTAACTGACATGTAATGGTCTTTCTCAAAACTTGTCAAAAGGGAGGGGAGATGTCATAGTTTTAAGCAGAGCGCCCTGGCGGTTTGAATAAAAGTACAAGTTAGAACCGTGTTCCACATAATTTCTCATACGATTTTGAGTTATTCTATCGATAAAACATAAAAAAATCACATTTTTGAGATGTAATAGTCTTCTTCCAAACCGACGATATATATATATATATATATATATATATATATATATACAAATATGAAATTTATTGAGTGTCTTGATATAGAAACAGAAGTCAATATCGGACATAGCACTCATGAAAGTGGCAAACCATAGACACGTGTTTCGGGCTTTTGGCCCATCATCAGTATGGTGCAGCCAAGTGTAAGGATGGGCAACACTTGGTTACCAAAAGATAGAAATATAGAAATACAAATGCACGGAGCCACCAACAGGAGCCAACCGCACATTTGTGGTTTCAGTTGATAGATCTCGTGTTCACAAATGTGCGGTTGGCTCCTGTTGGTGGCTCCGTGCATTTGTATTTCTATATTTCTATCTTTTGGTAACCAAGTGTTGCCCATCCTTACACTTGGCTGCACCATACTGATGATGGGCCAAAAGCCCGAAACACGTGTCTATGGTTTGCCACTTTCATGAGTGCTATGTCCGATATTGACTTCTGTTTCTATATATATATATATATATTATATATATATATATATATATATATATATATATATATATATATATATATATTAAGATGTCTAAAAACCCTGGTGCATCTACTCATACCTGCAAAAGTTTGGGGTAAAATGAGGGATTTATGGCTAACTTGATTAGCAGAGATCAACGCCGTTTACGCCGTTTCAGATGGCGCAAGCAGTCATTACAGTAAACTGTAATCATAAGACCACACAGGGTGTATTTGTATTTATATTTAATTCCACATTCATTTTTCATACCTACTGTGCTTTTAGGATAACTTAAAAAGTGAGTTAATGAATTTTTTGTGTTTTAAGTGTTATTGACGAATTGTCAGTATTAAATTGAAAGATAAGTGTCCAAGTTCTGGTGAATTATTAGTTGAAGTTTCAACCCAAGCAAAGTTTTGAAGAAATTTCGTGTAATTTCTTGATATTTCAACTCAAGAAATGTTGGCAGATATTATGTAGTTGACATTGGTTGTTTATCGGAACGAATTCCGCAAAACAGGTGGTAAGTATAAAGATTATATACTTGAATACATGTTTTTAGTATGGTATTGGAATGGAAAAACTGAATAATTCACTAGATTACAAAGAAATATTCCCAGTGAATTCTTTGTCGAACTTTTCGATTACCTGTTAAGAGATCATTTTGATAAGCACCAACTTTTAACCGTTTTTTTTTTTTAAATTAATAATTAAAAAGTTTCCTCATTGATGCATAAAATTTGAAATAAGCGGTTTATATACGAAGAACAATGTAATGAGTAGAAACACAGCTGTTTTCTAATAGATATTCAACCAAAATACATCTACTCATAGTGACTATGGATGTATGTGTATCACACGTAGCAGTTCTACTCATGAATCAGGACATTGATTTTCTTATACATACACATCTCGTTAAGTACAGAAAATCACTCAAGAGAAATAGCACTACAGTCCCACCTTGAACTCGTCATGCAAGCCTTTGGGTTCTGCAAATAACTTGAGAGAAATTACAAGGCAAAATTTATTAATTTACAATAGATGTAAGATGGTCAATTACCTTCCGTTGATCATCAGATGTATTGAATAACTTCTTTGGTTCAGAAAGAATGTGAACTATTTATTGTCTGTAAAAGTATAAGATTTCTGTATTTATAATTATTGAAATTTACAGTTCCAGCATAAATTGAACAAAGTTTAATTCAAATATCTTCCATTATTATTATTTTAATTTGATTTCATTGAGTCATATTTTTTGCAATGATTGCATGTGCAGGTCATCACTGATAGATCAATTTGACACTTGACCCCCATGCCAATTAAAATTTCAAATTTTTCAAAAAATAGTATCGGTAATAGCCCCCAAACGTTTTTTTCATGTTTCTACGTCAAACCGTTCAAAAGTTAAGTTAGTTTTTTATCAGTCTGAGGTGAAATTGTATTTAATATCCTTACCAGTGGTAAATTAACTTCCAGTTTCCTTGTGATGGGATTTCTTTTATATTCAGGTTCCCACGAAAAGTAAAATACCGTAATGTTCAGAGAACACTAGGTTGAATTTCTGCAGACTGCATGAAAGTAGATTAGCGTCTTTTAGAATACAAATACAAAATGTCTTCTGATATACTTCAATTGCTCACTACAACCTTTTACATTGAGTGTGTAAAAGAGTTCTTTTTTTCAAACAATGTGATTATCAATTATGATGGTAGTTTTTTGAAAATATTCAATCAAATTTTAAAAAAACATACATCTGATGAGAGTTTCACATCTCAACAGATATTTTCAGATTTTTCGAAATTTGACTCACAGAAAATTGTATTTTTTTAAATTTTTATTTTCGAGAGCTCTTTCATTATGCTCTTTAGCACAGCAGATATTCAATCTAGAGATCAAATATGCCCTCAGTGCCTCCCTTAACAATTCTTCCTTGTGGTGTTCACAACCTACAATATTTTTGGGAGAAAAATTTGACAATTTGATTAAAATTACTGGAAAGCAATTTCTTTTAAGTTCCCTCTCAAAAACACCTGATATTATTGTGGCTTCAACATCGTGAAGAAAGCTATTAATTTTTGTGATGGTAATGTTAAAAATCCTCTGCTCTTGTTTCTTATGAGGGAATTGAATATTTCATTTCCCTTCTCCAATATCGAATCCACACATTCTCCACATTTGGTGTTGCCTTTAATTTTTTTTGCAACATATTCACAGAAATAAGCAAAAGCTTCATCAATACCTGAGAAGTCCTCTTCAATTTCGGAGATAGTTTTTTCTATTTCAATATAGAATATAAATTTTTGCTGTTTTTCTTTCAGATCTCCAATATGAAGAAGGGATTTCATCATTTCTCCTCCACTAACATTACTTTCCCTGGGCGGTTTTATCAGAGAATAGAGGGACATTAGGCGGAATATTTGTCCAACTTGAATTGACTTGGGATGAGTATTGCATCCACCTGCAGCTCTCATCATCCCAAAAATGCTGAAAATGATATCAACAAAGTTGATTGGAATTGTTATGGATATGTGAACATTATCACCTCCAAATGATCTTGGTTCAATCTGGATGTCATCAAGTATTTGAAACCAAAATGGGATTAGGAATATTCTCTAGTTGAATACTGCTAGAATTTGCCAATGGATGTTTTGTGACAGAGTGTGAATCGGGTAGAATACTACAGGATGGACTAGGAAAAACGTTTAGTGGAAGTTCAGGAGCGGTTTCGCTGAGAAATAAAAAATATCAAAATACCTATTTTTATTATAAAAATGACTATCACGTCAATTTCACAATACAACTTGTCTAAAATCTAAATTTTTCATAATGATCTTCTACCACATAGTAACGGCTATATATCCATCAATTTACTTGTCTAAAACATGTTTTACCCTTTAGATCAATAAATGTTATTTAATTAAATTAATAAAACTATATAAATAATCACACAATCCTTATCAGATATTTGGCAAAAGCTTTATCAAATATTCTTTGAAAAAACTGATCACAGAACTAAATATAGGAATTCAAGTATTTCAGTTGTTCATGTTTCAAACGGAGTTTTTTCCACTGGATAATCCAACTGCAAACTGAAAAATAAAACCAGTTATAAAAAAATGAAAATCAATCTTTGAATCTGGGAAAATTTCAGCATCCTTCATCAATAATTTTCAACAGCTCATGTAGTATGATTTCATGACTGACTTCAATGTTTTGGTTGGTTTTTGGGTTTTGCTGTTGTCTTCTTTGGTAAACTCCAAACGTTTCAAGTGCAACTACGACAGTCAGCGGCGTTGACGAAGTACTCCTCATAATATATTCATTGAAACTAATTTCAGTATCAACTTTATTCTCTAAGATTACTTCATCAACGCAACTGAATATGATTGTCTCAGTTGCAGTCAAATATTTTTACTGAAAATGATCAGGGCAAAGCCAGGAAACTAACTATTACGAAATTAGACAGGATGGGTTTATACATTCAGTTCAATTTTAGAAATATTTCATGCTGATTTCAGAATCGAAGTTACATTAAATCATTAGTTTATCTATTCAAAATTATATCTGGTTTCATTGATTGTCCGGAAATTCTCTCCCCTATAACTTTCAACGTTCCACGAAGGTCCATCAGACAAATAAAGCTATTTATTACACCATATCACTTAACTAACTATGGGTATCATTCTCCATCTCCAACATCTAAAATGTTGAGACTTGAAAATAACTACTCTGATAAAATCAATTTCTTCTGTGATGATGAAAATATTTTTAAGAATCTCACTCTTTACTCATGCAAATATTTTTCATTACTTTAATTTTGTCCTTCATTAAACACACATAAATGTGTCTATAATAATTATAGTAGTAGTATAAGTGGTTACAGCACAAGCTTTCTTTGTTATATAATTTATTGTAAACAAAACTGAATAAATTGAGATCCCTGTAAATAAACATGGACAAAAAACTAAAATGGTATTTGTTAAAATTGGTTTTTCTGTAAACCAGCTGTCGTTCCCCTACGAACGGCAGCCCTCAGAAGTCGAAAATTGTGCGAACAGGGATTAACGAAATCTTACCTTTCAACGTGCGATTCTAAGCTAAATATAACCCTTTGTTCGATAACAACTTTTTCATTAATTTTTTTTAAAATTCCTACTGGCATTTAATTATAACCGTCTCACAAGAAGATTCTAAAAGATACAGCTTTTTTTTATTATGTTCTCAGAAGAGGCTGTTTATATATTATTTCCATGTGTAAGCAGTAAGCTTACACAGATATTGACAAATATGAGATATCAGAAAATAGAGGGTAAAGTTAATGAAGTTAATTTTCTGTGAATCAGGCATTTATAGAAAATGTTCTTCAACTTTACCCCTTTTATTTATAGAATGATATTAGCACATATTAGCCCGTATTGAATAATGATGTATTTTTATGAAAGGTATCAAGGGAAAATATGATGTAAAATATTGAACAAAACAGCAGTTGCGATCATTGAAATGAAAAATAATATGAAATGTTATAACTAAACTCCACACATTTGGACAATTTGTAACATATCCCTTTTTCAACATGATTCAATTAAATAATGGTAACATAAATATCTCTTCTCATATTATGTTATCAATAACTTTCTTTTTAAAGTCCGTTATGAGCCTTATATGAAATTTGTAAAAGGACATTGATATGCTTGAGTTGAACTGAAAACAACAACAATCTTTTATCTTCAAGAGAAATGAATGGCATAGAGTGTTTGTTTCCAACTGCGAACTTCTCAGGGTTACTGTTAGAGAACAGCCGGTTGAAAAGAACCTTTTTTTGTAGATAGGTAAAGCTAGAAGGGGTTATCATTTCATATATAAATAATTTGATATTTATCATTTTGATAACACCAAGTGTTCTCTCTTGATTTGTATGTGATCAAATTTGCTTTTGATACCTTATTCAACGGATACTTTCCAACTACAGAAATTATTAGTAAACTGGTTCTGGAAATGGTGCACGTTTTCTTGAAATTCGTACAATTAAGTACTTCTCTATAAGTGCACCTTGAAAAAAATATACAAATCTTTGATAGGATTTATAGGTAGTGCTGTAGAAACTGAATACTCACATGCATGATGGTTTGGCACCCTTCAATAGTTTTTTCTCACCAATGAAATGGATGGGAAAATGCTTTGAGCAAATAAAAGCACCATCAGGCAGATATTTCCTAACAGCATCCATCCACAGTTTCCTCTTGTTTTCATCCTATAAATTACAGATTTTGATCAGGTATAATGCACAAATAAAACCATTCAAATCACCAATTGAGAACAAGTAAAGTTAAAAGAGCATACTGTTTGGTTGCTTGGAATTCTATATGCAATCAACTACTACGAGTATATATTTAAGAGAGCATTAGGTTTCTCATCATACATGAGTAGTCTTTTAACCACCCAATAAATTTTCTTTATACAAGTCCACAATACAACAACACCCTCGATTTCTACAATAATTTTCCACAAGATTTCAAAAATATACAACATTCTGTTAGGCTTGGGGAACTATTTGTTTGACATGGAGCCCTACTCAGAGAGTGATTTTCAAACTTAATCTATGATTTATTAATTGTTGATATAGATTTAATTTTTTATTAGTTTTAAATTTTATGCTGATATTAATATCATGATATTTTAAATAGATGTTAAATTTCATGTAACTGTAAACTTACTTACTTCTCATAATAATTCTGTAGAAATGCAATAAATCTCTCTGCATACTGTAATATTCATCTGTAGGTATCTATGATTCTATGAGTAGACTTTTCTTGCAACTAGGTAATAGGTTGTATTTAAAAAAAATTTAAAAAAGCATAAGTGAATGTTTATTTTCAATTTGATATTATGATTAAGAAAGTAATGATACTCTAGTAGCAGAAGGTGGATTTGAAAGGGTGAAGGATTATTCAAAATATGAAGTTGGTTTTTGGTGTAGGCTGATACATACTTAGTTTATCCGTGGTGGATTGACAGTAATTATAAAATGTTTCATTTACCTTTGGCACTGAATACAGATGATTACTCGAATTTTTACACTGTTCACACAAAATACAGAATTGTCCCATTTTACAAAAAGTATCCTTATACACTATATAAAACTATTCCTTATTACTACTGAAAAATGTAACCAAACTAAAATAACTGAGAACTAACGAACAAAAACTATAATAAAAAATGCGAATAATGTAAAGATTGGGATGACAAAAAATATCAATTTCAAAATACCAAAAGTTGAAAATTCTTTTTGACAATGACAGATAATAATTAATTTGACTGACTCAGCGGGGACTCGAACAATTCAGAATAGCGCCATCTTGGGAAAACCTCGTAAGTGTTGTTAAAAGCAACAGGTGGTTCCTTCAAAAAGTTCAAAACAAAATCTAAGCGTTACCAACACCAGGGTTTCTAGGAATCTTAATATATATATATATATATATATATTACCGGGTGTCCCACATTTTATGTGACAGGCAATATCTGGTTTGTTGAAGGAGATACACAAAAATGTTTCATACAAAAGTTTTAGGAGTTCATGAGAGCTATATTCTGATATATTTTTTAAATATACAGGGTGTTTGGTGTAGGTGCTACAGACCAAAATTCCATTTTTTAAAATAGAACGCCCTGTATATCATTACATATTCAGATGCTACGTTAAATTCTGATATCATTTCATGTTTGGTTTTTGAAATTCGGTTACGGCGTTGTTGAGTTATTGCTTAAAATGTAAAGCCTTGAGTATGACTATTATTTTTAAAAATATCTCATACAATTATTCTCTCTGCATCAGATCACATAAAAATTAGTCAAAATTTTGAGTGTTCGAAATAATGGTTTCAATTTTGAGTTGTGGAATTCAGTCAGGAATCATTTTGAATATGAAACAATTGCGAAATTGAAAGAGGTGTATTCGAAAACAAATCTTTAATTAATAACAATGTAAATAATATAACTTGATAAATCATTTCATAAGAATGGTAGGTACCTAGAAATAAGTCATAAAAATTGTTCAAAGTGATGCCCATTAGATATTATACAGGCTTCGAAACGTCGAATCACTTCTCTCGTACAAGTCGCTCTTATAATATCAGGCGTAATATCATTGCACGCTAGTCGAATTTTCATTTTCAGATCATCCACATTCAAAGGGGGAGTAGTGAAAACAATACCTTTTAAATAACCCCATAGGAAAAAATCAAGCGGTGATAAATCTGGGGCACGAGCCGGCCACCGAATTGGACCCTTATTACCAATCCATCTATTTGGGTACGTTCTATCCAGATATTCAGTAACAACCTGTGAATTGTGAGGAGGAGCACCATCTTGTTACCACCAAATTCCTTGTCGTTCTGCTATGGGAATATCTTCCATCAACTGGATCAAATCATTTTCTAGAAAATGTAAATATCGCAATCCATTGAGATTTTCATTGAAAAAGTAAGGTCCTATGATGTGGCCATTGAAAAATCCACACCATACATTAATACCCCAAGTAGTTTGAAAATTACTTTCGCGGACCCACTGGGGATTTTCTTGAGACCAATAGTGACTGTTATGTCGATTCACATCTCCATTATTGTGGAATCGCGATTCACAGCTCCACAAAATTTGACTGAATATGTTAGGACTTTCATGTAATATTACCTGAATTCAAGCAATGAATTCAAGTCGTCGTTCAAAGTCCGTGGGTTTCAAACCTTGTACCAACTGAATTTTGAATGGGTGATTTTTATTTTCTTTCAGAATTCTCTGTACATTAGATTTACTCACACCGACTTCTTCTGCAAGAGTACGGATAGAAACATGTGGATTAATAATAATATAAGCCAACACATTAATCTCTAAATCTTCAGTTCTAACAAATCTCGTATGATGACGATGCTTTATAGTAGAAGGAAATGACCCAGTTCGCAATTTTTCTACAACTCTCGAAAAAGTCATTCGTGACGGAATGGGTCTGTCTGGAAAACGTTCTTGGTATAGACGTTGTGCTTGACGGCAGTTTTTCTGACATTCCCCAAAAATTAATAACATATCAATGCAATCACTTGGACTAAACGCGAAAGGCATACTGGAGTTTTCGCACAAAGAACACAGTTACTGTTTTGCAAAGAATCACTGAATCGAACTGACAAGTAGATACAATTCAACAACATTTGTTACTATGGCATCAACAAGCATAAGCTACTTGATGAAATTGTGCAATATAAAGCAATTCACCCTCAAGTTAGTCACATTCTTAAGAATTTCAATATTATATTCAACTGATATCGATATCGTATCGTAGAGGTGGGAATAATGGTTAGTATTCAGTAGTAGTCTAGTTCAATTTAATAAAAGATATAGACTGGATTCGTGTACGAGTAAATAAGTTTTTTTGGAAACTTTATATTTAAGGAAAAGTGCAATAACTCAACAACACCGTAACCGAATTTCAAAAACCAAACATGGAATGATATCAGAATTTAACGCAGCATTTGAATATGTAATGATATACAGGGCGTTCTATTTTAAAAAATGGAATTTTGGTCTGTAGCACCTACACCAAACACCCTGTATATTTAAAAATTATATCAAAATATAGCTCTCATGAACTCCTAAAACTTTTGTATGAAACATTTTTGTGTATCTCAACCAGATATTGCCTGTCACATAAAATGTGGGACACCCGGTATATATATATATATATATATATATATATATATATATATATATAATATATACATCCCAAGGACATTTTGCGTCCTTTCGCAGACAAAGCATTTTGCGTCCACCAGAAGTAATGTATTTAGGGTGAATATAATTGCGTATATTGAATATTTATGTTATTTCAGAAACGAGACACTATTTCATATTTCTCTAATTGAATCATATTATTTGTATAACCGCAACTGCTGGCACACATTTTGTTAATATTATTTTTATTATTAAATCAAAATTCCTTCAATATTTAATATTATTTATTGCAAATGATTTTTATTTGAATGATTTATTCACTTAAAATTACATTTAAATTGAAAAAAACTCAATTTATAGGCTTGAATCAAATCTATTGAAATGTTAATAAAAATCAGAAATGAAATTTTTTTTATTTTCATTTTTTTATTTAGAATTTAAATTTCAAACTTATTTTTAATCTAAAAATTTTTTTTTCACTGAAGAAGTTTTTTTAATTTTTTTTATCAACTTATTGATTCAAACTTGAAATTAATCTTATTAGAATTTCTTATTCTGAATTTTTATCTCTTATATTGAAAAAAATCAATCAGAATTGAATAATTGAATTATCTGATTTATTTCTCTATCTTTTAATTCCTTTTCAAAGTAAAATTCAAATTATCTATTTAATTATTCATTAAGTAATTTCACTAATAATTTATATTCTTATCTGAATGATAGTTCATCATGTAGTTCCGCTAACGCTTTCAACTACCCTTTTTGGTTAGAAATTTCTCCAAAATTCTATCTATACAATAATCTTACTAGCACCGCTAACATTTTTAATTATCCCTTTTTAAACAGAAATTTTCCCAAAATACTATCTATTCAACAGTCTCAAGTAGCTCCGCTAACATTTTCAATTATCCTTATTTTAAAGAAAAATTTCCCCAAAATGCTGTCTATTCAACAATCTCAAGTACCTAGCTTCGCTAACACTTCCAATTCTCCTTTTTCAAATACAAATCTCCCCAAAATTTTATCTATTAAAGTCTTAAGTAGCTCTGCTAACATTTTCAATTATCCTTATTTAAAATATAAATTTTCCCAAAATTCTATCAATTTAACAGTTTAAAGTAGCTCCGCTAACATTTTCAATTATCCCTATTTCAAATAGAAATTTCCCCAAAATTCTATCTATTCAAAAGTCTCAAGTAGCTCTGCAAACATTTTCAATTATTCTTATGTTAAATAGAAATTTCCCCAAAATTCTAACTATTCAACAGTCTAAAGTAGCTCCGCTAAAATTTTCAATTATCCCTATTTTAAATAAAAATTCCTCCAAAATTCTATCTATTCAAAAGTCTCAAGTAGTTCCGCTAACATTTTTAATTATACTTATTTTCAATAGAAATTTCCTCAAAATTTTATCTATTCGACAATCTCAACTAGCTCTGCTGACACTTTCAATTATCCCTACTTTATATAGACATTTTCCCAAATTTCTATCTATTCAACAGTCTCCAGTAGTTCTGCGAACATTTTCAATTATCCTTATTTCAAATAGAAATTTTCCCAAAATGATGTCTATTTAACAATCTCAAGTAGCTCCGCTAACACTTCCAATTCTCCCTTTTTTAAATAGAAATTTCCCCATAATTCTATCTATTCAAATGTCTCAAGTAGCTCTGCTAACATTTTCAATTATCCTTATTTTAAATAGAAATTTCCCCAAAATTCTATCTATTTAACAGTCTGAAGTAGCTCCGCTAACATTATCAATTATCCCTATTTTAAATAGAAATTTCCCCAAAATTCTATCTATTCAACAGTCTCAGGTAGTTCCGCTAACATTTTCAGTTATCCTCATTTTAAATAGAAATTTCCCCAAAATATTATCTATTCAACAATCTCAACTAGCTCTGCCAACACTTTCAATTATCCCTATTTTATATAGACATTTCCCCAAATTTCTATCTATTCAACAGTCTCAAGTAGTTCTGATAACACTTTCAATTATCCTTATTTCAAATAGAAATTTTCCCAAAATTCCATCTATTCAACAGTCTCTAGTAGCTCCGCTAACATTTTCAATCATCCTTATTTTAAATAGAAGTTTCCGCAAAATTCCATCTATTCAACAGTCTCAAATAGCTCCGCTAACATTTTCAATTATCCTTATTTCAAATAGAACTTTCCCTAAAATTCTATCTATTCAACAATCCTACTAGCTCCACTAACACTTTCAATTATCCCTTTTCAAATAGAAATTTTTCCAAAATTTTATCTATTCAACACTTTCAAGTAGCCCCGCTAACATTTTCAATATTCTTTATTTTAAATAGAAATTTTTCCAAAATTCTATTTATTCAACAGTCTCTATTAGCTCCGCTAACATTTTTAATCATCCTTATTTTAAATAAAAGTTTCCCCAAATTTCCATATATTCAGCAGTCTCAAGTAGCTCCGCAAATTTTTTCAATTATCCCTATTTTCATTAGAAATTTCCCCAAAATTCTATCTATTCAACAGTCAAGTAGTTTCGCTAACATGTTAAATTATCCTTATTTCAAATAGAAATTTCTCCAAAATTCTATCTATTTAACATCTCAAATATCTCCGCTTACACTTTCAATTATTCCTATTTTAAATAGAAATTTCCCAAAATTCAACAGTCTCAAATAGCTCCGCTAACACTTTCAATTATCCCTATTTTGAATAGAAATATCCCTAAAATTCTATCTATTCAACAGTCTCAAGTAGCTCCGCTAACATTTTCAATTAGCCTTATTTTAAATAGAAATTTCTCCAAAATTCTATCTATTCAACAGCCTAAAGTAGTTCCGCTAATATTTTCATTTATCCATATTTTAAACAGAAATTTCTTCAAAATTCTATCTATTCAGGACATATTTCCGTGTATCTTTTTCGAGGTTCTGGTCTATCATATATATTTCTCACAGTCGTAGAATCTTTATTCAGAGTCGTAGGGGGCTGTAGAAAATCAATCTTCAGAGCCGTAGGGGACTGTGTGGCATGGTTAAGTTTTTAAAAACGCAAGTTTATAAATGCACAAAATGGAAATCTCATATAACTTCGCTAATGCCTTCAATTATCCCAATTTTAAATAGAAATTTTCCAAAAAATTCTATCTATTCAACAATCAAATAGTCACTAACACTTTCATCTATCTTTTTCAATAGAATTTCCTCCCAAAATCCTATTTTATAACCATATTTTTACCTCTAGAATATTTTAAATAAAAAAATTTTAATAGATCAAAAATTTCTGAGAATGTTTTTCAATTTAACATATTTTGCAAAAAAAATTGTTTGCACAAATTTTGAAACAAATTCAGCCCATTACAAAAATTCTATGAAACCTAGTAAAATTTTTGCAATTTTTTAAATTCACCTTCCTCAAAATCGGTCAAAATTGAGACTTTTTTTTGCGTACTTTCCGCTTTCAATTTTTCATTTTTATAACTTATATAATTTATTTTTGATACTTTTTTCCTGTAATTTTTATATTTTGAAAAATATTTTTTATCACTCGTTTTTTAACAAATTCAGCACCTAAAACTTTCAAAATTGAGTTTTTAATAATTTTACCAATAAATTATCATTCGCAATAATTCAATTTATATGATTTTTATTCTTTAATTATATAAAGATTTTTTGGTATATTAAGGATAAAAGAACCTTTTTTTTTTCGAATAATTTTATGGTATTATATAAAAATTATATTTATTAATAATTTATTATATTTTGTTAATTATACATAATTATATTTATGTACTAATGATTATATTATTTTTAATTTTTAGTACCTACTTTAATATTGAATATAATTCCGATAACTTTGTGTAATGTAATTTTTTGCATTTTTTGGTATTTTTTTTCTTAGGACTTTTTCTGATAAAAAATTTTTACTGGAAAATTCCTATGAAAATAAACATAAAGTGCCAGAAAAAACTATGCAGCAAAAGTTCATAAAAAAATTACATAAGCTTTTTCTAATGAAGGCCTTGGTACAAGTTATAAGAAAAACTATAAGGAAACATAGGGGAAAATCTCCCTCATAGAGTTTCTCTAATATAATAAATTAGCCAAAAATGCGCGATACCTGACAAAAGGATAATTTTTATAGAATCAATCATGTGTGAAATTGCCACCACCACACTCTCGTAAATAACATTTAATGGCATTACCCATTTCTTCAAATATCAAAAATTTGTGTACATTGAATACTAAAATGTATAAAGATGAGCAAATTAAGCTTCTGGATCCATGCCCCATTTATAAAGGTTTTACCCCTTTTTTTTATAATTATAAATATATTTAAATTATTTTTTTCCTTTTTAATTTTTGGTGCTCTGATTGCTATTTCTTCATATTCTTGATTTGGAATATGGATTGGTTTGGAAATTAATTTTCTTTCAATTATTTCCTTATTGAAATCCCCGCAAAGATTATACCCCCCTAAATTAGCAACAAAATATCACACAAAGATTGGCATGTGTAGTTGTTTTGTTTTCAATTTTGATATTAAATAATTTAAATAAATTTATTTTCAGAAATTTCAATTTTTTCATAAATTTAATATTAAATTCAGCCCTTCTATTGAAAATTGGAATAGCAAAAATAGCATTCACTCTATTAACTTAGCAAAAATTAAGGCCTATAGTTATTTTAACGTATAATGTTAATAAAATTAGTTTTTTTTGTTTTTATTTCTGCTATAGTAAGAGGAATTTTAGGATTAAATCAAATTAGATTACGAAAAAATTTAGCTTATTCCTCTATTAATTATATAGCTCGAATATTAGCAAGAATTTTATTTATAAAAATAATTTGATTTTGGTTTTTCTGTATTTACACTCTAATTTTAATAGACATTATTTTTATATATTTGAAATTCTGCAAATGTTTTATTCAAAACAATTAATTTATTCAATAAATCAGTATAAATAAAGAAAATAATTTTTTATTATTTTTTTTATTTGGGATGTTTACCCCCTTTTCTAGGATTTTTACCTAAATGACTGATCACTGATAGTTTAACTGAAAATAATTTTGTTTTAGTAACTTTCATTCTAATTACTTTTACAGTAATTCCTATGTTCTTATATATATTCGAATAACTTCCTCGATGTTATTTTTTTCAGGAATGAGTCAATTTTGATTAGCCCCTCAAAATTAAATTTTTGAATTATTTTATTGAATAGATTTACTTTAGTTGGATTATTCGAGGTAGTACAAACTTTCAACCTTCAAAGTTGACAATAGATTTTTATCTAAGCATTAAAAATTGATTTCACCTTCAAATTTGCAATTTGAAATCATTTTTGACTATAAGATTGGCATACATTTTTATTTCGTAAATAAATTTACAATTTATTGCTTATTCTCAGCCATTCCACCGAACAAATGGTTATTCTCGACTTATCATAAAAATATTGAAACTTTATATTTTATTTTTAGAGTATGAGCAGGAATATTAGGTACTTCATTAAGAATTTTAATTCGAGCAGAATTGACAAACCTTGGAACTTCAATCGGTAATGATCAAATTTATAATGTTATCGTAACTGATTATGCTTTTGTTATAACTTTTTTATAGTTTATCAACTTCAACTTTTCAGACTTCAATACAAATATATGAAAATTCTGATCTGGAAGTCCCGAAGTCACGTTTAATGGACATTACAGGGTTGCCACGACTTTCGGTCAGATAGGAGTCAATTTAATGCGTGGAGTGAAATGAAAATATACATTATGTATATAACGCTCGCGCTCCCAATCGGATTTATGATGAACTGAAAATGTATATTTACTTTCATTTTTGGCACTAACTTACTTCCATTGAATTGTCTATTACTGACATCTGGTAAGGAGAGAAGGAAAATTATCTGAACCAGAAACAAGCCATGAATATATCCGTTGGGAATCTGTAATATGGTTGGTTTCAGTCGTTTATCTAGAGAGATATTTACGATGACTATTTTGCGTCCGATATACGGACGTAAAATAGTCACGGAAGCAAAATGTAATGTACCGAGCCTATTGATGGACGCAAAATGATGCTAAGGATATATATATATATATATATATATATATATATATATATATATATATATATATATATATATATATATATATATATATATATTTGTTCATTGCATATTGGTGAGCCCGGTATATGAACGGGGCGTTGGTCCACCCAGCACTTCCCGAATATATTTAGGTATATACTTTTCGGAATACTCTTCAGTGGTATGATTTTATTAATAGGCCCATCAGAGGGGTAGATTTTTTCTGAAAATAAAAATTTTACATATCCTTTAAACCTTTGTCAGCCCCATGCTGTTGGTCAGCCCATAGTTATACAAATCGCTATATGAAGAGCATCTTGGTCAGCCCGACAATGCTGCCACATCGAAGGGCTGACCAGGAACGCGATCCATTTCAGTGTATCATTGGATTTCATCCTGAGGGTATCAAGTGTTTTTAAAATCCTGGCAAATCCAGTTTTTCAGAGGTAAACTATGTGTTAGTTTACCGGAAAAAATATATTAGGAAAAGAAAAAGATGCCGTTACTATTGACTATTTATGTTTCATATAGTTTCTGTATTATGTATGATTGATTACTTGTTTATTTTGTGGTAATTCATGATCACTTTAATGAAATGAATAAAAACACTTTTGTCTAAGTACCACTAGTTGATTTTATGTATACGACCAGTTTCGGGTTTGACTCCGCATTATTAAGTATTTTTTCAATACTTCAAATCAAATCAAAAATCTTTATTTCCGTAGACCTAGGGACGGCATGGAAAAAGTCACATAACTCAGTACAATTACAATGAGGTCACAATCATAAAACAACATAATTATATGATATATTACATAACATTCAGACCATAAAAGGGGTACAAAAATTAAAATTTAAAATTCCAAATCAGACTGAAAAAATTCATCAAGCGAATAAAATACCTTTTCACATAATACTTTCCGAACTTTTTGTTTAGAGAGCTTTACACTAGTTATTTTTTTAATGGATATTGGGAACTTGTTGTACAGTTTTTTTGACATGATGTGAGGTCCATTAGTCACCTTGGCTAACTTATGACTAGGAATTAAAATGTTATAGTTTTTTCTCAGGGTGAAGCCCGAAAGAAGACATGTATCATCTCTGTTCTAAAATTTGGAGCAATTTGATTTAACGTAGATTACGCAATTAAAAATATACATGCAAATAACAGTTAATATATTCAACTTTGCAAATAGTGGTTTACAGGAATCGAGTTTTTTTTTAAAACAAATTGTTCTAATTTTTTTTTCTGGAAAATTAATAAGACACTGATTCTATTGCAGTTGCCAAAACAAATAATACAGTAATTGAGGGCAGAGTAAATATATGCATAATAGTAACTTTTAAGAATTTCAATAGACACAAAATTACGCAGATTCCATATAACGAAACAATGTGTCGCTAATTTCTTCAGTATGAAATCAACATGATGATTCCACTTGAGTTGGGAATCAATAAAAACTCCTAAAAATTTTTTATAGTTTACCTGTTAAATATTTTTAATCTCAGACCTAACCAATACACTACAATCAGTTTCCTGAATTGTAAAGAAAATGGTGTTGGTTTTAAGATTATTTAGAATCAAGCCATTCTTAGAACAATAATTTTGCATGTTGAATACAGCATCATTTGCTCTTACTGACAATGTTTCACATTCCGAACCACTGACAGTAAAAGATGTGTCATCAGCAAATTGTATAGAGCACTGTGGATGATTAATTTTTGAAAGGTCATTAACAAATAAAATAAATAGTGTAGGCCCCAAAACACTACCTTGGGGCACACCTGTAACAACGTTTCGAAATTCAGAAAAAAATGACCCAGTCTGAAACCTAACTTTAACAACCTGTGTACGACCAGTTGAATAGGTTTTAATCCATTTCAGACTTGGACCACGAACGCCCATGCCAAACAGTTCATCAAGAAGAAGACCATAATGACTGATATCAAACGCTCGTGTCAAGTCGAAAAGAACACTAAGTGATTTTTCATCGTTGTCGAAGTTTCATAATACATGATTATGTAGAGAAAGGATGGTATCCTGGGTTGACAAGCCCACTTGAAACCCATATTGGTTGTCAGATACGATATTGTATTTATTTAAAAAGGACACAAGTTTTGATATGATTCTTCAAATATTTTCGAAAATGGAGACAGTAAAGCAATACCTCTGTAGTTCGACATTACATGCTTATCGCTTTTTTTATAGACTGGGACGACCATTGCTTGCTTAAGTCGGGAAGGAAAAATACCTTCAGAGAAAGATAAATTGATTAGATAAATCAGAGGTTCCATTATTTTCAAAGCAGCCTTCATTAAAACATTGCCTGGCAATTCATCAACCCCACTGGAATTTTTCGAACATGCGAATTTAATTATTTCCACGAGTTCAGTTTCATCTATTGGATAGAGGAAAAGACTCTCAGTTTTTACACAACGATTTTCAATGCCACCAGGTGCAGTATTTTTTACTAATGACTCCACTGAATCGACAAAATAACTACTAAATGCTTGAGATATACTGGGACCATCGTCAACAAGTACACCATCGCCAATGTCTTAGATGAATCGTTTATAATAGTATTTTTCCTGATGATAGACAAGGCAGCTTCAGATTTATGTTGAGCCTTGAGGAATTGATTATTAAAGTATTGACTTTTTGAGAGCACAATTTTTGTCTATGATTTTTTAAGAGTTGCTTATATTGACCCAATAAATGTACATTGGTTTGGCTCTTGTTCAAATTATAAATATCTCTGAGTAATATACCTTCTTCAACGATATCCTTAGTAATCCATGGTTTGTGTCTACTTGAATTTTGATTTTGTTTAATTTTTTGAAACTGTTTAGGAAAGGATATATCAAAAGCTTGAAGAAAAACATCATGAAAATGGGAAAATTTAGTATCGAAGTCAAATTCAGTGAAGTATAGAAAATTGCACTTTTCATCCGATAATAAATTTATGAAATGGAGGATATTATGATCATCAAAATTTCTCTTCAAAAAATAATGGTATATATCAGCGGCGACGAAATTTATAGGTAAGGTAATACTTGGTAATGGGGTCAAACCCGAAAACGGTCATATAAATAAAATCAAATATAGGTAATTAGACAAAAGTGTTTTTATTCATTTCATTAAAGTTTCAGTATTCCTACGAAATCTGCAATTGTTTGACACGCGTTAACTATTTTAGCGCGAAACTCTTCGAGAACCGTTACGATCTTTGCAATGGTCCTAATGCTATTTTGTTAATTGGCTTGCCAATATTTTGGTATACTTAGAGAATAAAATTAGAGAATATATAGGTATATGACGATTACAAATAAATATCATAGAATCTACTTAATTTTAAGTAATTCACTGTTTTCCAATTCCTAACTCAAATGAAATATTATTTTCCTGTGTTTTCATTTTTAGTTCGAATGGATGTTTCAAATTTGGTATATCGATTTGATGTGAATGTGTGTAGAAAGTAGCAAGTATTAGAATAAATATGATACTTCACGGAAGCTCATCAATTTTTTTTTATCAAATAGACGTTACAGTTTGTTCAGGACTGTTGTATTAAATATTCATTATGCATGTATTTCTTCAAGCATTACGATATCCATTTATCACTAGTGAATAATGAAATCATTACAGAAAAGCAAGTAGGCAAGTTCGTTGAATATGTCAATTCCATCCACCCGTCAATAAAATTTACCACTGAGAGGAAGGTAAATAATTCATTAAATTACCTTGACTCAACCATTACAAAAAATAACAATGAACATGAATTTGCAATTTTCCACAAACCATCTTACACGGACATTATCATACATAATTCCTCTACGCACTCTTACCAGCATAAAGTTGCTGCATTCAATAATATTCTTCATAGACTATTGAATAATTTCCAGAGAGAGCTGAGTTTGATCAAACAAATCAAACAAAAACTACAAAAGCAAGCCATGGACCATATCTACCCAAATTCAAGATGCGATAACGTCAGTTATGAGACATTGTCATTTTTGGCTGAACCAACCAATAATATTTTTTTGAAGAAAGACTGCGTAAACTTAGCTCACAGAAATAGTAATAGTCCGAATAATAGTGTAAGTGCATTTATTAAAAACAATAAAGACAAAACTTCGGTATCGGATAGATCAGGAGTATATCAGCTGAGTTGTGGCTCTTGCCCAAAACTGTATAATGGCCAAACAGGGAGATTATTTTCCAAAGAATTAAAAGCTTAGATGTAATTTTGTGAATAGAAAGACCAATTTCACATTTGCAAACCATCTTTTAGCAGAAGTACATGAGTTCAGTCATGAATATGACATGTTATATTTAGAAGAGAAGAGTTTGAAATTCAATCTTCTAAAATGTCAAGCAATCAATAGATTCAAGAATTCGGGTAACTAACTAAATGATCAATTAGAATTGAATAACTGTTACTGAATATTTTTCAAATGTGGGGACTGGGACATAAGCTCAGGTCATTTAATCCATTACAAACTCAAGTACTTGAAATGTAGGTACTTTAAATTTTAAAATTAGGTATACCAAGCATTAAATTTGTAAAATATAGTAGATAAAGATACGCCCGAAGAAGTCATTGTATGGCGAAACACGTATCGCGTTTTTATAAAACTGTTTAGTGGAACATTTTTGGCTGTGAGTTTTAGAAAGTATTTTGAAGTGTTTTGTGTGAGAAACTTTGCCAAAAATCCGACAGATATAATTCAACGCGACAAAAGTTGTTTTCTGTTAGGAACTTGACAATAGAAATAATTGTTGTATACGTTTTTGTGAGAGATTGTATCAATCAATCTAAAAAGTCGTTCACTTATACTTCAAGGTCCTTCTTCACAGTAAATTAGAAATCAACCCTGAAAAATCATCGTTGAATTCCTGATAAAATCACTTATCCAATAGATGGCATATATGTGGTTATTTTGTTTGATATTTTGAAGAGGAGTGTGTACATCTTAGCGATACCTCATATTATTTCACAAAAATTAGGTGTTTCGGGAAATTTACATTACTGTCTTATATATGGAGATATTGAACGTGGTTCTTTTTGAAAAAAATTCCCTATATGCAATCAATTATTTATATTTTGAGCTGTTTTGGAATCATCCGTATCTCTGAGTATAGGTTGGAAATGAGTCAATTCACTTTTCAGTATCGTCCTTCCATTTTTTATTTTTATCATTCATTTTTGGATCCATTTTCAACCCGTTTGATATCTTGATAGAGTTTTTCAACACACTGATCTCATTTCAGATCATCAGACACGCACAGTTTTGAAAACAATAAAACCTTCTCAAAAACAAACTTGGTCTAAGGAACAAAACGAAATATAGTCAAAAAGTTTTTCGCTCCGAAAAAAAAAGAAGTGCTAGAATTGAATTAGTTCTTGTTTGTATCTAAAATATAAGGAAAAGAAATATTCATCATTATTAAAAAATAGAAACTGGGCTGCAATCAAAGAATACGTTTACTGTTGTTATAGAAAGAAGAAATAATATTAATAATTTTCATTTGATATTTTTTTACCCATGTAGTAGTTTCATTTCATTAGAAATTATGTTATTTTTTCATACTACGTGTTTATTAGTTTACCGAAAAATTTTTGTCAGCAGTTCTCAAATTGAAGAATAATACTCCATTCAAATAAATGTTTATTCAACCTGATCAAATTTTTTCTGTGCTGAAATATTCCAAGTCTTTTTTATTTTGATTGAAATGTCTGCTGCAGGTTATAATCGATGATGATATGACGTATTCATCATCATGAACAGTCAACATAATAAAAAAACATTGGTTTAATCTCCACTTCATTATGTTCAACCTGAACAACATCATACCTCCAAAAACTGAAAGGGAGTTTTCGAAAAAACTATTGCTAAGAAAAAGAGAATTGAAACTTATTACTAATATCTGTTTCACAAATTATATCTTACCTTATGCTAGTCACTGAGAATTTCGTTTCGTCATAGAAAACATACTTAGTGCGATTTTTACCTAATTTTTGAACTAAATTATATATCGGAAATCCGTAGTGCTGCTGCGGATTTTTATATAGAATTTATTGAAACTGTAGACATTCTGGATATTCTCTATTCATTTCTCAATAAATTCATTACCAGATCATTCATCACATTTTAGATTTTTCGTTTGTGAAAAAAATGTCATTTTTCATCTACTCATTTCTACCCAGTCACACTTCGATTATTTTTGTGCAGTCAGGTTTTCAAATCTACAATTTCAAAGTCAAATCCGAAGTTTCCTGCTTAATGTCTAAAATTGATTTACACAACGCGATTTCTGTTGAGGCGTCCATGCCAAATAATTAGAATTTGAAAATCTACATTTGAAAATACAAACAGGAAACGGTTTAAAATATGTCTGTCGCACCCCTACGAACGACAACCCTCAGAAGTAGAAACTTGTACTAGCTATAGATTAACGAGGTCTTACATTTTAACGTGTAATTCCGAACACTATATTGATATTTTCAACTTATAACATATTCAAATTTTTGTATCTAAGATAGTGCAGAGGTTAAAATTGCTTCGACAAGCTAAATGGGATAACGCACTGTTAGTAATTATATTATTATTATCCTAACTAGAACGGAAACAGTACATTTCCGTACTCGACACCGTTATCCGAAAAAGCTGATTTCGGGTAAGTAGTCGAATGTGGGAAAGTATGAGTTCAGATCAAGCATTTTTCTACAAGTGAATATGTTACGAAGCTCTGATAAAACTTTTATATGCGAAACAATTCCTGATCTAAATTGCTTGTATAGATATAGGGTGATGCACGCACACGAACGCTTGTACAAAAAACATACAAAACAGGAACTTTTTCATAAAATTCTACATCTCTCAAAAAAATTTCCATTTCTATTATCGAATTTCTGCACCACGACAATCTAGTTAGAATCATGAAATGCAAGTGCAGCGTTGCCCGATTGTGGGCTGACCAACATGCTATCCATTGAAAGTGTTCGTATAAACCTGGGCTCACAAAGACACTATTCACATCAGGTGTATACAATTACACAGCCACGCCTCCTGGCGAAGTTTTGTGAAAGTAGGTGGTGTATCAGCTATGTGTATATGGTGTAATGGTCGGCCCAACCGAAAATTTGCTAAACGTCATTTCACATGATAACATGTCCAAAAAACACTATATACACTGGGAAACGTTGGTGAGCCCGAAACCGGGACGACCGACGTTTCCGAGGGATATATACAGGGTCCTGCAACAGTGGCGCGGTGTTCCATATCTCTATATAGGAAGCAGATAGGAATCTAATTTTCTATAATATTACCTTATTGCTCGAGCTCGACAAAATAAAAATATTGGCGGTCACACAGGGTGTTCGATTTTTTCTGGGCGGATCCCAACTGTTTCTTTTTAAATGGCAACCTATATGTTTTATCGCTTTTTCGGTTTCTTCATAGAAAATAAAATAAACTTTATGTATATCTGCACTTCGAAAATATTGATGGTTTTCGAGATATCTAGCATGACAGGTTTTTTTTTCCAATATTCGTCACTCAGAATATTTGAAATTATAAAGTGGTGCCAAGTCCAGTTGAAATTTTTTTTTGGTCGAATATTCTACATTGCTAACTCTCTCAAACGATATATCTGAAATCGACCTGTGATATACAGGGTATGAAAAACCGCTTGCCAAATATTGTAAATGAAAATTTGCAAAATCTTCCTTATATTAAATGGAACACCCTGTATATTATTGATCCATAAGAAGCGCCAACGAAACCTCTACAAATTTCATTAAGTATTCCCTATGGCTAAGTTCAATAGTTTTTCTTAAATGAGCATTTCTTTCGAAAAATGGTCATTTTTTCAAAGCGAAATCCATTTGACGACTGATAAGAATATACAAAAAATACCCTTTCCTTAAAATATCGCCCATTCCTAAAATTACCTGTTGCTAGATAAACAAGCTGCGAATTACACCACAAAATGGACGTCCTTGAATAGTTACAATAATTTCAAAAATCTCGGAATTTGTGCCATATTCTTTCGGTCTAAAACAACCTTTCAGCGAATGAAATATTTATTGGAAATCAAGTAGTCTGGCAAATGACAGAACAAAATATTTGGCTGCAAATGAATATTGAAATTTTTAGTCAATCGTGAAGTTGAACTGTCGGTATAATTTCATCAGAATGTTGTTATCAAAAAGTGATTTGATTGATATGATTTTCATGTTAGGTGAATCAGACAGGAATTGTTTATTGGCAAGTAGAATTTATTCTCAACGGTATCCAGATGAAAGATCTTTCCGAAAGGTCTTGGGACGATTCGTTGAAACTGGATCTATTAATTATTCCAAACATGAGCGCATCAAGCCAGCTACTAATGAAGATAATGAATTGCAAGTTCTTCTTGCTGTTGAAGAAGATCCTAGTAGGAGTCAACGACAAATTGGGGAAATAGTGGATATAAGTGAGAGATCAGTGCAACGAGTATTGAAGAAACATCGCTTGCATCCATACCACGTTCAGTTACATCAAGAACTACTGTATGCTGATTTCGAGAAAAGAGTGAGATTTTGCAATTGGGCCATGAACAACATGAATCGACATTCCATAAAAATGGATTTGTAAATCGACATAATTACCATTATTATGCGACAGAAAATCCTCACTTATTGAGACAGGTGGATTATCAACATAGGTGGTCGATAAATGTCTGGGGAGGCATCATTGGAGAATATGTAATTGGTCCATACTTTTTTGAGGGACATATGAATGGTGCAATGTATCTCAATTTCTTACGAAATGATTTACCAGGTTTGTTAGATGATATTCCTCTTGACCTCCGCAATAGAATGTGGTTACAACATGATGGTGCACCTGCTCACTATTCGGCAGAAGTGAGAGATCATCTAAATGAAGTATTTCCCAATAAATGGATAGGACGGAATGGGCCTGTACGGTGGCCCGCTAGATAACCAGATTTGACGAAACTAGATTTTTTCTTATGGGGATACATAAAAAATATGGTTTACGTTGAGCCACCAACTTCTCCCGAAAATATGCGACTTAGAATAACGAATGCTTTTCGCAGCATTACACCAGCTGTCTTGCGCAGGGTAGAACAGTCTTTCAAACATAGACTTCAGCTCTGCATTCAAGAAAATGGAAGACATGTTGAACATATTTTATAAAAGTTTCATTATCAACCTTAATTAAACTCTCCCTTTTGTAGTTTTGTAATTTGCCAGTTGACAAATTTGAATATCTAGAACTCAAGCTCTGAATGAATATAATAACATGAAAAAAAATAAACCATTTTTCGAAAGAAATGCTCATTTAAGAAAAACTATTGAACTTAGCCATAGGGAATACTTAATTAAATTTGTAGAGGTTTCGTTGGCGCTTCTTATGGATCAATAATATACAGGGTGTTCCATTTAATCTAAGGAAGATTTTGCAAATTTTCATTTACAATATTTGGCAAGCGGTTTTTCATACCCTGTATATCACAGGTCGATTTCAGATATATCGTTTGAGAGAGTTACCAATGTAGAATATTCGACCAAAAAAAAATTTCAACTGGACTTGGCACCACTTTATAATTTCAAATATTCTGAGTGACGAATATTGGAAAAAAAAAACTTGTCATGCTAGATATCTCGAAAACCGTCAATATTTTCGAAGTGCAGATATACATAAAGTTTATTTTATTTTCTATGAAGAAACCGAAAAAGCGATAAAAAATATAGGTTGCCATTTAAAAAGACACAGTTGGGATCCGCCCAGAAAAAATCGAACACCCTGTGTGACCGCCAATATTTTTATTTTGTCGAGCTCAAGCAATAAGGTAATATTATAGAAAATTAGATTCCTATCTGCTTCCTATATAGAGATATGGAACACCGCGCCACTGTTGCAGGACCCTGTATATATATATATATATATATATATATATATATATATATATATATATATATATATATATATATATATATATATATATATATATATATATATATATATATATATAAATATATATATATATATATATATATATATATATATAAATATAAATATATATATATATATATATATATAAAATATAAATTTAAATTTATTATAGTTTTTTCTGATTTCAGTAGAGTTCTCATCAAGCACAGTAAATAGGTTTCCATTGTTCGTTCAAACGTTATCCTTCCCCAGCTTATCTTTAGCAAAGGTCAACAAATCCATTCGACTTTTGATTAGGTCTTCAGCTAGCACCATATTGCATGGATAATTTTAATCTTCAACTCAGAGGTTTGTTCTATCTGTATTCATATATACATTTTTATTCAGTTAGCTCTTCTTCAAAAGCAATAAAACCAAATAAAATATATTCGATCAATCATTCAAAACTCAATCATTCTTTGAGGCGAGAAATTCAACATACTCAACTGATGTAAAATATTATCAAAAATTACAGCAAATACAAGTGGTGAAATGGCACAGCAGTAGTGTGCCAGCAGGTCTTGAGTTCGAATCTACCTATGACTACATATTTTTCGAACGTCGCTGATGCCAAAACAAAAACAACAAATGGAATAGAATGAGTTGAATCGGCAATTTCACATTCGTATACAAGACCATTTTGTTGTCTCCTTAATTTCAAAACCATTGGTATCAACTGTAATCAAAAATTGATACAAACGTAAGGATTTCTGAATTCTGAGTGAACTTATATACTTACAAAGTCACCAACAAAGAGAGGACAGCGCGACATCTCCGGGTCTCACTTTGCTCGCAGCAATTAAATCGAAGGTACCTTTGGAATACACAAATGAAAATATACGTGAGGAACAGCGACCTCAAGCGCCCAACATTGAACTGAAATATATGCGGTGAACGGGTTTTCATATCAAATGAGGTCCAATTTCTTTTTGGGAAATGACAATATCTTGTGGTGAGACAATCATTACAACTATTTGATTCACTAAAAAAAGTAAGGTCCATATATTGTCGCGGACCTCATTTCAACTGTAATTTTTCAATGTAAGTAGCTCACTTCCTACTCTGGAAAACTATGTATTTTTGTTGGACAATACAGTTTCTTTTTCTTATTATATTATTTTTTTGCCTTCCTCAACCACCTTCTGAGGTTGCTTGAATAGGATTGTTTATTGACTTGTCTAATGAATATCTCAATTGTACATTCATTTATTGAAACACTTCTGTACAAAACTAATAATAATGCAATGGACTTGTAAATTAATACAAAAAAAAAACTTCTCTCCAATTTACCACAAGAAATGCCACTCTGAAGCCATGATGGTAGTTGAAATATCCATACTTATGAGTTAATCAGAATCACTTGCACTTGATTCAAAATCACCAACATCAATGGAAAATTTATATTCTTGGTCACATCCTAAATAGGCATCACTCATAAAATAAAGTGTATAATTGTGGTGTCCTGGACTTGGAGCCACAAAATCTAATTTAACTCGAGCTCTTTGCTGCAGTGTTAACCTTTTGATTGAAAGAAGTGAATTTGTTTTTGGGTCACCAATAACTACCCACCAGCCTTCCTCGCGTTTCTGTAAAGTAAAATAGATGTTATATAATAAAAATACAATCGAAACAACTGAAAATTACTTTGATTCTCTCAATTATTTTGCTTGTTTTAGACTCTGAAAATTTAATTGATATTTATTTATTTAATTGATACACATAAAAATACAAAAAATAAGAATATGAATACTAAGGAAGAAATAGATATAAAGACAGTAATTGCTAGTATTATGTATAAAAATAGCTACTAAGTGACTTAACACATGTGTTATGCTATAAAGTAATACTAATTAATATGAAATTACAGTTATGTACAGAGAGTAAGAAACAATTTAGTGGCAGTGTATCTATTGGTATTCTAAAATTTTGATAAATTCAAAGTATTTTTTGAAGATAACTGTTTTGATTCTATTGGGAAGGTTTTATAATTTCTAATATGTTTTATCCTTCGCGGTAGAATATTACAAATTTTAGGTGGTGTGTAAGTTAAAAAGTGATACATATTTTTATTGAATTTTAGAGTGGGTAACAATTCATTTGTTGTACTTTTAGTAATATAAAATATGGAAACATAATTATGAAATGTTTTGTTTTTGAATGCATACTGGCAATAGTGATATCATACAATAACATTTCTCTGTTTAAAATCTATTTTTTCGTTAATTGTCTTTACTGAAGCATATGCGTTTTTAATTGGTTGATACGAAAATTTATTCACAACTGCAAAAGACCCTGATGAGAATTTAGTTGTTTTTTTCTACAAGATCTTTCCTGAATAATATTTTGGATAGATTACATTAAAAATAGGGTATTTGTCTTTTTTTGAATGTTGTTTTTGACTTCCAATAGGTCAGTATTAATTTTTGAATTGAATCTTTGGTGATCTTTATCATGCCGAAACAGAGTTTCATCATCGGCAAAGAGAATAAAATTTCCATAAGGATCTAGCTAGGTTAATATACAATAAAAAAAAAGGTAAAGCCTGAATCCGAACTTTGGGAAACACCTGACTTTATACCATCTAGTTTTCACAAACTGCTTCCGATTTTCTAGATGTGTGTTGAACCATTCTGAAGCTGAGGTATTGAAGCTTCTGCAGCAGGACTCCGAATTTACACAATCATAAGCTTTCAACAGGTCACAAATGCTACTCAGACCTCACATTTACATTATCATTGTCTTTTGGAGAAAATAAAATATTGCATCACTCATACATCTTTCACTTTGAAAGCTAAATTGTTTCTCACTAAGAATATTATTGATAAATTAGTAGTCCCTTATTCAAATGTTTACCAATCTTTCAATTATTTTCGATAATGTTGGTAACAAAGAAATATGACTACAATTAGATGAATCCTCTGTTTGAAGGTGGTTGACAATGTTTCGTGGATGAATCCTCGATATCACCACCTTTGTGTAGAGGAATGACTACTGTTAGTTTTGAAAATTAGAGAAATACACCTGTAGTAAAGGGCTAGTTGGTTAATTAAACTAAGTGAGAAAAGCAGAGTGAGGCAAATTTTCGTATATTTTCTTGTGAGATTGATGCTACAGTATTTAGCATGTTCTTTTCCTCAAAGTTCAAGTCAAGTCATTATTAATTTTCTGTTTCTCTACATTTATTAACAGCTCCACTAATCCTGTTACGGTGAAAAATGAATGAATGATTGAATTTTATTAACCTGAAGTTACAATTACTGTTACATTTAAAAATATCTGTCATAACAAAATTTGTTTAGGTACGTCTTACAGAAAATATAAAAATTATACATACACAACAGTTATGATTCACATATAGACATTAATAATCTGAATACACACACTGTGTTAGAACCACTGAAAATTGAAAACTTCATCAATGTTATGGAAAGCTTGGGTGACAAGTGAATTTTTTACTTTGATCTTCAATTCTATTATATGAAGTTCTTTCCACTCAGTAAGAAAAAAAGAAAGAAAGAAATTTTTTTGATGCTTTACACTCTTCATGTTTACACAAGTCAGATGGGAATATACTAGTAAAATAGGTAAGTTATGGTTATAATTACATCTACATAATATAAAAGGTTTGAACTTAAAGATAGTTTTAAAATATTTATGCTCTACCTGTGTGTCACTGCAACATCGGCAAAGAAGAGACCACATCATCAGACAGGAATTCTTCAATGCTATAATACACTTTTTTGATAAGTAGTTTTTTTTATTATTTGTAGGAAACTTTTAGTAGGGGTACAGCTTATAGCTTCAGGAATTTTGTTGAAGAATATTGGACCATAATAATTTTTATAATTTCTGATTTTAGACAACCTATGATACTGTAGAACTAAATTATTTTTTTGTCGGGTATTATGTAAATGAGTAGTGGATACATAGTCATAAGTTTTTATATTGACTTTTATAAACTTAATGCATTCATAAATGTATAGTGACGGTATAGTCAAGATACCAAATTTTATAAATTTTTCTCTAATATCCTCCCTATAAGTAAGAGAGAGCATATATCGAATAGCTCGTCTCTTCAGTAGACAAAGTGTTATATATTTTTATGGGAAGAAACTCTGTTTGTTTGGCTGTGTTTTGATAATGCATCTTCGGTAGTCTAATGATGTCTTTGTGTCATGATTGTGAATCCTAGAGCCACATTATATTTATTTTTATGTACAAACAATATTGCTTCTAGAATATAAATGTGAGGTAACGTAGGTATGACTCATTTTATAAATATTGGTTTAGCATGGGTTTTGGTACCAACTTTTGAGCTTTAATTTCTTCAAAACTGATCTATAAATTTTTTGATACTGATTAATATAATTTGTGAGGAAAGGGTTATTTAAGAATTGTCTTATGTAATGTATGCAATACATATTTTGTGAAGAAATCTTCATGCCCAGGTTAACCATTATTTCTTTCTTTCCATAAAAATTTTCTGGATGGAAAAAGCTTTTGGAAAAAATAACACATTATATCGTAGAATTTTTAAAAATTCAGTTCCTTCTGCAGCTGAAAGAGCACTGTTTCTTTAATAATTGTCACAAAGAATCAAACTTATAGTTTTCTCTAATATATAGTCTTCCAAGTTTAGTTGTGTCCTCTTTGGATCTAAATTGCACTAATACTGTTACATTATTGCATTATTAGTTACTATGTGTTACATCACAATTCACCTCATATTTATAGATTTGAATTCAGTAAATTTTAGAGTATCCAGCTTGGCCAGTTCTCAATGACCTCCTCATGCTGACAATGAGTTTTGAAAGTAGCTAACTCATGAGTCTTTTGCACGAGTTAATGTTAATTTGTTAACATGTGTCACTTTAATATAACAAATATTTAACTTACTGATAAGGTGTGCATTTTTCAATCAAAGATACCTCTTCTCATGTTAAAATATACTCATCTGCAAATTCTCAAAAATTCTCATAATTGTAGGAACCGTTTGTTCTCATTCTTTTTTAGTAACAGAAATATAGATATATTGTTTTTAGTACTTGTGCCATGTAAGGTCAAGACTAAGCAAAAGAGTAAATAAATGAATTTGGGGTTTGAAAACCACATCTAATAATATCCAACACAACACTACAACATTTTACTTAACCCAAGATACTGAACTAATAAACTCATTCATAAAACGTAAGGCAAAAAATTAAGTTTCCCAAGAAACTTGAAAGAAGATAACAGAACATCCAAGTTATTCTTTAAAAAATCGCATATAATGAATTGATACTAACCTGCGGATAGAACGGAGCAATAACCGGTCCGCTAACTTCATCCTCTCTCTCTAATTGTACAGCAACATGGACTGATGATCCAGAATGTAACTGATCTTTGTCCAGGACTTCGTATGTGAGTTCTATATTTGGGTATCTGTTACAGAATTTAGCTACATCAGCCATCTGATTGTCGGTCAACTGAAGTAGTTTGGATCTGTCTTCATCTTCCAATTCCATTATATCAAAAACTGTTTCGACACCCTGAAAATTATAAAATGATGTTGAAACAATTTTTCATTTGTACCTGAATTATAATGAAATCAAATGTAATTATAGTTACAACAATGTATATTTGAGTTACCAACACTTCACAGTAAGAATATTAACATAACCTATAGTCGTTATTATTCAGATGATAACTTGATGACTTTCAGGAATTTATTAATTGACGAAGAATGGGAAGATGTGTACAAATACACAGATGTAAATCAAAGTTTCAATATGTTCTATACAACATTTCAATTCCATTACTATAATGCATTTCCACTGAAAAAAGTAAGGACAACTAAAAATAGAGACAAACCCTGGATAACTAGGGACATCAAAGAGCTACATCAAATGGTATGTGATATGTGTAAAATAGTTAAGTCTACTAATAATGAAGTCATAAAAAACAAATACAAACAACTTAAATACCTATATGAAGAGCTAATAAAAAAAACTAAAACAGAGTACAATAATAAACGAATCTTGAATGCAAGTAATGTAAACAAGGAGAGCTGGAAAATTATTAATGAAAGTAGAAACATCACAAAAACTAGAAATACAATTGAACTCACTAACAACAATGATATAATAACAGATAGGGAAGCAATTGGTAATTACTTCAATGATTTCTTCATAAATATTGAGAAAATCGAGCCAAAGAAAGATATAAAATTAGCATCATTTTTTAACAATAGTTTATTTCTATACTCGACAACCCCAATGGAGGTTCAAGAGATTATAAAAAAAACAACAAAAACGCCAACTCCAGGTGTAGATGAAATACATGGAAAAACCTTGAGGGCTGTCAGTGACATTATATGTCATCCCCTATCATACATTATAGACAAATCATTCTGTGAAGGGATTTATCCGGATGCGCTCAAAATATCAAAATCTGTCCCGATCTATAAAAACAAAGGATCAAAAAATGAAGTAAAAAACTACAGAAACGTATGTCTGCAATCACAACTAGCAAAAATAATTGATTATAGCTACTATATGAGATTGAGTAAATTCACTGAACAGCACAAAATTATTCCTGATTGCCAGCACGGCTTTAGGCAGAAAAGATCAACATCTACTGCGATAAATGAACTCTGTGATCACGTATATATGAACCTAAATGAGAAGCAATTTCCAGTCTGCCTATATTTTGATCTTACTAGGGCTTTCGACACCATTAATCATGAATTACTTCTTGAAAAACTTAACCGAATAGGGATTAGGGGGATAGCCAATGACTGGGTTGCCTCATATCTAAAAAACAGGATGCAGGTAGTAGTTATTGATTCGGTAAAATCAGAACCTGCCCTTGTTAAAATGGGGGTCCCACAAGGATCAACACTAGCCCCGCTATTTTTCATCATCTTTATGAGTGATATAATACTTGCATCTTTGTTACCGAATAAAACTATAGCATATGCAGATGATACAAGCCTAATAGTAGCGAAAAACAACCTTCCACTCTCGATAGAAGTTGCAAATAAAACTGCAGAAGAATTCTCACACTGGTGTAAAAATAATGGTTTACAAGTTAATATAAACAAAACAGTCTTCATGCTCTTCCAACAAAAAAATACTACATATGATTACAGTCCCCTCATAAGAATCGATCATAAATCTATAGAGCAGGTCAGTCATATTAAATACTTAGGACTTACAATTGACCAAAAACTGACTTGGGAACTACATGCAGAAAATCTTACCTCAAAAATGAGTAGCTTGTGTTTTGTAATGAGACAGTTACGGGGAACTGTTTCATTGCAGGTACTCAAACTGACATATTTTGCACTCATACAGTCTGCAATGTCTTATGGGCTGGCCTTTTGGGGAAATTCCGCCCATATGACAAAAGTATTCACTATGCAAAAAAGGATAATAAGATGTATGGCAGGTCTACGTCACAGAGAATCCTGTAGAAATACCTTCACTGAACTGGCACTCTTAACATTGCCTTCACTGTATATATTAATCATAACAATGAATATCAAGAAAAATGAATCAAGCTACATTAAAAATAACATGATACATAAACATCACACTCGGAATGGTAATGAACTGCGACTACCCTACTCTCGACTGGCTCTTGGTCAGGGATCCTCAAGTTATCAAGGTATCATCTGCTATAATAAAGCACTTCAGCTATTTGGAAACACTTGTAATTTCACTGAATTCCAAAGTTCTTTACTTGATTACCTTACCAAAAATGCATTTTATAGTACTGAAGAATTTCTTCAACTCTAGCTATTATTGTGTAGTTACTTTATTTTACTTGTACAAATAATAATAAAAAAAAATAGATTTCACAATTTTAACTAATTTAAGCTACTTGCATATATTATTTGTCACTGTTCTTGCATCTTTTTATTATGTCTACTTAACTTCTAATAACATGTATATATACACTAACTATAGATAAGCACAATTGCTTTATGTTCGGTTCTGACTAGTCTGATAAAGTTTTATGCTGTATGTACCACATGTATAAAATCTTTTAATGATGAATAAATTTCTATTCTATTCTATTCTATTCTATAAATTGGATGAAGTATATTTTTCAGAAATGGGGTTAAAAAAGTTATTTGGCTTTCTATTCTTGAAATTTTAGACTCACTACCAAATAAGAAATCTACAGGTTCAGACGAGATTTTAACTTCAGTAATTAAAAACACCAAAGGAACAATTATACCAGCTTTGAAGCATATCATCAATCTGTCCATATCGCATATCATCGATCTGTCCTTATGCTTCTATAATTCTCATTTTCAAAACCAAGTAATATTGAGAATTATAGACCAATCGATTTATTGAGCAAGTAATAGGAATTGGACAAAATAAAAATTTTGGAATATGTGGAGAAACGAACATCAAGCGTAACACCAAAGTTATATTTTGACAAAACTTTTTCTTTATCTGATGAACATTCCTGTAAATTATCAGAATAATTTGAAAGAATAACAATGTTTTGTATTTCTGTTCTATCTTCTGATATAATTTTTCTAAATCATGTTAATTCATAGGAGTTTATTTTTCAGATTTTGGAAAGTTAAAAAAAGCGTTCCCGTTTCGATGGAAATATTGAAAAAAAATGAATTTCATTAATTCGGACTTCTACTGTCTGATATTATATAAAATGATTTGAAATCCCTGAAATAACTAAAAAAGAAGAATAAAAATGAATAGCCGAAAAAAAAAAACAATTATATTGAGCAAAAAAACCTGAAATGAAATAATAGTGAAATAAAATACAAGTAAAATTGAACAAATTAAATAAAATAAAATTCAAAGTTAAGAGATCCCAAGTCAAGTTAATTCACTACTTTTCGATTGTTAGTATCCACAATCGTCTTCGGGTGATCACTGGACCGATTCCTCCGTGAGCTGACTATTTATAGGTCATTTGAGAACTTTCACTTATCTCTGCTTTCCTTTTTTCGCTTCACTGGTTTAGTAGGAGGTGACCGTTTGGCGGGAGTTGGCCATTTTTCGCTTGATAATGGGTTTCCATATGTTGTGTATCTCTACGCTAGCTTGGCTGAATACATTGTTGGATAACATGTATGCAGCTTCTTCGAATTTCCTCCTAAACCAATGTTCCTCTTTGTGTATGATCTCATCTTGGGACCATTCGATGTTATGTTTATGGGTCCAAACATGCTCTGCTATTCCTGTTATTTCAGGGATTTCAAATCATTTTATATAAGTAATATCAGACAATGGCAGTCCGAACTAGTGAAATTCATCATGAAACATTGTCAATCACCTTCAAACAAACATTGAAAAAAAACAAAACAATATGAATAAATTAAACATTAAAATGTACTCACTTTCTCAGTACACCTCTTGATGATCTCATTATTAAAATGCGGCAGCTGTTTCAAATATGAGTCTTTGCTCCACATTGCTTGCGTTACCATCTGGGCTAATTCCATAGCAGCAACTGCAGGCGACAACCAACCATTTGAACTCAAAACATCGACACAAGCTTGAATTAGTCTTATGGCTTTAGCAAGAACAATTTCTGTATCTCCTTGAAGTTCCGCTCCAAGCTGTAACCTGCACAGATGGGCTTGAAGCAGAAGGTTCGTTTTAACGTGAGGATCGTTAAATTTGGGTTGATCCCCAGTTAATTTGTTAGGAAGTTTTTGGGCAAGTTGTCTCAATATGTGGTCTTCACGGTGCCGAACAGGGATGTCTTCGTATTCTTCTGCAGAAGAAATAATTTCCAGTAATCCTCTGATTTTTGTTTTGCTGTTCAGAGAAGAGCTGAACAATTCTGAAAGGATAAATAATATTAGTGTCATCAAAAGGATCAACTCATCTTCTAAACCACGTTTATTCATAAAATCTTACCTATAGTTGCATAGTTGATGTAATAATATGCTGCTATCATTCCCAGATTCAATGGCACACAATCAATTTCCTCTTCGATACTTATGCATTTTGATTGCTCCAAAGCCGACAGTGTTGTCTCAACAAGTTCCGACAAATGGTCTGATAAATGTCTGTGAGTTACTCCTTGGAGATTGTAGTAATTTGGATTTTGTGTCAAACGTCTGTACACAAAAGTCCAGGTTAGATAATCAACTGCATCCTGTTTATTCTCTATGGTTTTTGTAACAATTTCAGCATTAAAATGATCATGTAAACTGTGATCCAAATGACTCTGAAAGAATACAAAATCTAAAAGAATGTCCATATTCTAGTGGTTGAATAGCTTATTAACCAAAATCTATTATATTATAATGGTAGAAAGAACAGGCAATAGAAATATGTGTTAAAAATTTAGTAGCACTCACTTCCACTGGTAAAGGATCACTCAAAAACTTTTTGAAGAAATCCTTTTTAGAACTCTGACACATCAGCACACACTTGGCATCATCATCTTCTAATGGTCTATTGGCTCTTCCTACCATTTGGAGAACATCAGTGATTGGATAGTCCTCGTAAGCATGAACTTTTCCATTATAAAATTGTGTATCCATAATCACAACTAAATGACTGAAAATATTAACGGCCCAACACAGATCTCTAGTTACTACGGCTACCTGAACAGCCCCAGAATCAAATAGTTGTTCCACAAGACGTAAGTCGCTAGCTGTTAAACCTTCATGCATGTAAGCAACGCCTTGTGACAGTGTCTCCTTCAATGTCTGAAAATAATATTAATAATGTATCAGATGTTGAATTTCAAAGGAAATATTTTTAGATCATTTCCTTAAAAAAAAGTTTTTTGGAGAAGTACCAGATTTTACTTCGCAATAAAATAGTTCTGACCGATTTAGGAAATGAAAAAAAAAATTTTTTAGTTACTATGAAGTGACACTTTTAGATATGAAAAGAAGTGACACTTCTAGGTATGAAAAGAAGTTACCACTACTTGTAAAATAATATTAATCACCTTATCTGACATCCTGTCCAAGAATGGCTTAATATCTTCTTCTTCTGCATGGAAAAATTTTTTTTCATGTCCCTCAGCAACAGCATAGGTCAGCAAATCTATCGCAGTCATTCTAGCTTGCTTTCTAGTTGGTACAAAAACTATTACTGGTTTGTGAGGACTATGTCTCAGGATGGCATTGTACACAGGCTTGGCCATTGCTATTAACCTTGAAGCGTTGTGAGTTATATTTATACCCTGAACATGGAGCTCTAAGCTAACAGGCCTAACACTAGGGTGAAAATTAAAATATGCATTAGCATTGCAGCCTAACCATTGAGCAACATCTTTATAATCCGTCAGGGAAGCACTTAAAGCAATGATTCTTATCGGTTTCTCAATCTGAGATGAGATGTACCTCATCCTAGAACAAACGACTTCTATGACAGGACCGTCGTCCCCTCCAATCAGATGTAGTTCATCAACGATGAACAAGTTTATATTTTGAACGTTTTTCCTTTGTTTCCACCTTCGAGAAAGAACATCCCATTTTTCTGCAGTTGTTATTACTATCTGTCCTTTTGCAAGAAGCTTAAGGTCGGTACCTGTTTCACCAGTCAAAAGAACAACTTTTCTACCCAAGCTCTGGCCAAACTTGTTGTGCCAATCGGCGAAAATGAGCTCAGCTAAAGCATCTCTCGGTACCATGTACACACACCTTCCTTCAGGATTCCTCTCAAATAATCTCAAGATAGCAAATTCTGCTATCGTCGTTTTACCTGATCCAGTAGGTGCTCCAATGAATATGTTGTCATCACCGTTATAAATGGAATTGAATACCTATCAACAAAAAGATTATATGCAAACATTGGTTTCCCTGTTACAGTGCAAAATTTATTGGGTAGTATAAAATTACGTAGCGGAAATATGAAGTAATAAAAAAGTGAAAACATATTTTTTATTGGGAAGGATCATGGGATATTTAATTATTCAACACCTGAGCTGAAAAGTCTCGGACTTAAGAAAGAAAACGCGTTTTATTCGTTCAAAATTGGCTTTATTCATCAACGTAATTTCCATCAAGACCCACGCAATCATTCCAGCGCCACTCTAACATTTCAATACCATTTTTGTAGAACAAATTATCATTTGCCTCGAAATAGGCCTCAGTTTCAGCAATAACCTCTTCATTCTTGCAAAATTTCTTACCAGTGAGCATTTTTAGAGGTTTGCCAACAGCCAGTAATCGCTGGGAGCCAAATCTGGCGAATACGGTGGATGTGGGAGCAATTCATGTAGTTTTGGCATTGTTTAGATTGACTTGTGACACACTGGGTTGTCTTGATGAAACAAATTTTTTCTCTATCCAGCCGATTGGTAGTTTTTCCAACAGATATAGGGAAGTTACGTTGAATACTGCCCCAAAATACGCAATTTTCCAAGAGCGCCAACCAAATTAAGTAATTATGAAATCTAACCTAACCACCCTAATCTTCATTAATAATGATAATGTCAGGTTCTGGAGAAACAGCCACTATAATAAGGTCAGGCTCCCAGGATACAGTCATTACAATAAACTCCGGAAGTGGAGTGAATTGGTGATCTTCGAACCAAAACCAACCCACAGTTCTGGGTTGGGTGATTCTCGAAAGATTGGGAAAAACTCATTCGTTATTCCAAATTCAACGTTGGGGTCGTCGGGATTGCTAAATTTTTCAAACTCGTCCACCTCATGAAGTAAGTCATGTTCCTCGTTTGGATCCATGATCTACCCATCATACTCATCATCCGGACATGTTAAATGAATTGTTGGAACTTGATTCTTCCCATTGAATTCCCGATTATTCAGACATCCCTTCTTAATCTTGAAAATCCTATTGCCTATTGTAAATCTTTTCCATGCTTTCCACCTTCCGAATAGGATAGTGAAATTAGGAATAGTGGTGGTATTTAGAGGGAGGCTGGATTTGAATTTACTTTAATTTTTTTGAAAATCACGAAATCATTTCTGATGTTAGTATGATTATTTAATACAGTCATTAAATTAATAATAATCGACAAAAGAAAGGAAAGTTAACAGTTTTAAATGATGTAGTACTGCACTTGAAATGTTACATTTTGTAAGCAAACCCATTCAATATCATAAATAAAAATTAATCGAAGAAGTCAAGGTTTTACTTCACTATTAAAATATAAGAACGGGGAATTTGTTGAAAAATATTTTGACTCACCTGTGTCTGTATTGGATTGAACTGTGGAAATTTATCAGAATATAGTGCCTCATACTTCTCATTCCTGAGAGCTGTTATTGGAAGTGGCTGTAGATCCAATAATTCAGTTGGAGGATAATTCTTCTCAGGTAAAATCAAATGCTTAAATGAAACAGGCAGTTGCGTTTCCACCCCTATCCATCGATCAGAAACTATTCGTAAAAAGTAGTGAGGTGACAAAGGTTCAAATATCGGCACAAAGAATTTGACCGAATGTTCATCTTCGCAATATTTGGATTTCAGTAAGAAGTATTCATGATGTAGAATCACTTCAGAATCAACGTCCTCTACTAGAATCCAAAATGCTTCCGATTCTCCATGGAGTTTATCATCCCACTTAAAATCTGGGGTAATGGTCAGTTCCACTTGCAGCATGGATCTAGTTATTGGCTGAATATGTGTTGAAAGTTCCAATTTAGGAAACTGGTGCACATATTTATGGATAGTCTTACCCAATTTAGGAACACGAATCAGCTCTCCAATTTCATTCGGACCCAAATCATATAACCTAAAATATATTTTTTATTTTTCAGTCTTGAAAAAAGTAGTGTTGGCATAAGCATGTGAAATGAAATTACGTAATGATGACAATAAGATAAATAATAAGGTAAGGTGGAGCATGTGCGTGGTATGGTTTGCAAAGTTCAAATTCAACAAGACCTACAAATCTGCTGTAAATGCCAGGTTAATATTAATTTTTATTTTAGATACCTCTGCATTCAATGTATTCATTACTATTTCCTGCTTAAATTGAAAGGAGTATATTTTTAGGAGAGATTTATTTTTGGGAAAGAAAGTTTCAGTTTTCTACTTCTCCATGTTTATACTTCCAAAGAAAGGAAGAAATCAATTGATTTCAGAATAAACTATTTACTAAGATATGTAGATTATGCAAAGAAGTAACTTTCAGACACAAATTGAAAGAAAAAGCCGTCTCAAAACAACTACCTTCACATCAACATTGAATTACACGAATAAAAATACTTTTGAAACAACTACTTTCATATGAACATCAAATTATACAAAAAACACCTTTTTTCCATTCAGTGTGTACTCCAAACATTCCTGCTTTAGTCAAATTTATATAACTAACTCCAATATGTCAACTTTGCTCATTCCTGAAATATCTGAAGAAATGGTTCTTAACATTTCAAAAAAGGCAAATCCAAAATGACAAAGGGACATGATGGAATATCATGCTTTCGTCTGATAGATTGTGCAATCATTAACCATTGTTTTCGACCTGGCCCTGTCAAAATTTAGTTTTACCAATATCTGGAAAGATGGTAAAATTTGTCCTTTTTTTCAAATAAGGGTGACAACTATAGTTAAAAATTACAGGCCAATTGTAATACTCTGAAACTTCAGTAAACTTTTTGAATTGGTTTTATATGATGTCAAATGCCAAATTACTGAAAATCGGCAAGGTTTTATTAACCTACGGTTAACCGTGACTAACATGATCTGTTTTTCTCAATTTTTATCTATTGTTATGAACTTATCTTCCCAAGTAGACGTCATCTGCGCAGATTTCTCAATAAGCTATTTGATTATGGCCTGACTGAAGGCTTCATACGTTTCTTAAGAGTCATACCTCATTGAAAGAAAATACTTTGTACAATACCTTGTTATCAAGTCTATCAAATTTGTAGCATTCTCTGGTGTTCTACAAGGTTCTGTACTGATACCTTATTTTAATAAATGATATTGGTTTGGATATACACCCTAAAATCCATCTCTACTTAGACGATTATAAGATATTTGGTGAGACATTATCGTTGAAACACATATTTTGTGAATTCCATCTACGATATGGTATTTGTTCCTCGGGTGAGAGCATCCAAAACCTAATTCATTCTGTTTGCCAAGCAAGAGCTCGTCACTCCTGCAGATGACTTTTCTTGAACCATCTCATTTTACTATTAGTTTATTTCTTCATACCAAAATTGGCTTTTGCATAAAAAAAAGCACAAAAAAACATCATATCAATACCAGGCTGTTCAACTTGACTCGGCAATAATCCTATCCCCTCTTCAACACAAATCAAGCAATCAATTTTTCAAAAAAGAAAGAAGCTTTTCCACCATCTTTCTTTATCGATTAAAAAACTCGGAAGATGAGGAAACTTTCACTTGAAAAAGTATACTCAGCACAAATGAATTTCTTGAGGACGATCTTCAACATATCACATTTTGAATATGATAATATCATATTTTTTTGAGGACGATCTTCAACATATCACATTTTGAATATGATAATATCATATTTTTTTATTATCATATATATTTAATTGAATATTCCATATTGACTTTTTTTTCATTGTACAGTTCACAGCTCAATATATTCCTGTCAAATTGGTACCTCAAGTGTATTTCCATTTGATTGCCAATTAACCCAATCTAGTCCTAGTATATGTATACTTTTTACCAACTTGTACTTAATTTTTATTTTATTTTAGAATCAGAGTTTTCTATTTTTCCATAATAAAGCATGTTTTTATTTGATTGACTGTAAACCTATCTTCAGATATTAACATGCTAAATGACCGCTTCGCCTAAACATAGCAAATTGCAATAAGATTGGTGCATATGGTGGTGAAAAATCATTGATTCATTTCTTTTATTCACTGAGAAAGCACACTCTTACAAAGGATGACTGAATTTCAGGACCTCCCACATAAACTCTATTATTTCTACTGGCTACAGAACTCTTGGTTTGGCAAGAATATAACTCACTTTGTCCTCTTGCTTGCATTTGTGAAATAAAAATTTTAATTTTGAAGTATCATATGGAGTCATGGTTACAAAATATAGAAAATATATAGAGGAGATTTTTGAAGTATATAGTTTCAAATGTGATGGAGTTTATAACCCAATTGTAGTATTCTACAAGAGCAATTACTGTCTAGATTTCTGATGGACCTTTCAGATAAACAGCCTACTCAGATAGGTATATTATTTTTATATGAAATCTTAAGCTCTCACATCAATTGTTCATACTTTCTGGCACACATGAACCTTGACATACCCAGATTGGAAGAATTGGTAAAAACATATGTAGATTTTTTGGCTGTTCAGGGTGCTGTAATTGTAATTGAGATCTCATTATTCCTTAGATGGACAAGTTTTGACTTTGGTAGGTTGTCATTACACAAGTTTCAATAATCAAGATAAACGTCTCTCGAGATGATTATAAGAAAATTCTGAAAAGAAAATGTAACAAAACCAACTAAATCGCCTATTCTAACCCATTTTTGTCCCTATCCTATTCTAATATTTTGTAAGTAGAAATCTGGTCCTGGCAATTGGTAGAGGGGATCAAATCATCTGAAGGAACAATTTGTTCAGGCCAGTTTCAACTCCCTACACTGTAGGTTAATGGTCTGAAACCTATCAGAAAATAACTACTCCCCTGGCTAATACCACGAAGGGCGTTGGAGTATATCCGACAAGTATCAGTGCAGGATTTTTCACTGAAGTTATCGGAACACACTTCAATTAATATTCAATTAATGAAAATATAATGCGGAAGTTGTATCGCCAACAGCATATGCAGGAATAATTCAGTGAAGAATCCTGTACTGACACCTGTCGGATATAATCCAATGCCCTTCGTGGTATTAGCCAGGGGAGTAGTTGATTTCTGATAGGTGTCAGTCTATTAACCTACACTGTAGGGAGATGAGACTGGCCTGAACGAATTATTCCTTTAGATCAAGGGTCTCCAAACTACGGCCCGCGGGTAAAATCCGGGCCGCGACAGCCAATGATTTACTGTCATCAATCTGGCCCGCGACACTTAATGATTACCTAATTGTTGTTACTATTGCTGAAGAAGAAAACACAGAATGATAATTATTCGGTTTTATTTACTTGAAAGGTAAAACTTAACGACAGAAATTATGACAAAGAAAACTTAACTGAAGTATCTATTAATAACTACCAAATAATTGAAATGAATCACAGTAAAATAAAAACACTAATGAGATTTATGTAATTGTGATTTTCCACCGACAATACTTTGTAGTTGTGGATCAATTTTACTTGTACTAATTATCAAAAGAGATTTAAGATGCTCATTGGATAATTGAGATCTGTAAACATTCTTTGTGTACTTCATCTTGGAAAACGTTTTCTCATACAAGTAAGAAGTACCAAAAACAGAAAACAACCCACGAGCAAATTTATGCAAATTATCAAATTGTTCCAATGGAAGACTCTTATAAAATTCCAACAAAGAATTTTGATATTTGTTCTTAAGCATATCACTGCACCGTAAAACAATAATTTCCATTTGGACTTCCGGAGCCAGGGTTTCAATGTCAGAATCAAAAGGATTTTGAAAAAGCTCAATTTCATTCGCAATGACATCAAAATCTGAAAAACGAGTATCAAAATTTATCTTCAAAGCACTCAAAGTTTCGATTGCAAAATTGACGGGAAATTCAGTCTCTCTAGTGTGGCTGAATATTTCACATGTTTCAAAATGTGTGAAACATTTTTTACGTAATTGCGATTGAAATAGTATTATTTTCTGCCTGAAGGATTTGATTTTGGTGTATAAATCAGGGAGAAACTGATTTTCTCCTTGCAATCTCAAATTCAGTTCGTTCATATGATTTGTCAAATCGACATAAAAGGCTAACTTCCACATCCATTCACTATTTTCTAAATCGGCAAAAAGGCGCTGCTTCTCATTTAAAAAAATTTCGATTTCTGCTCGAATTTCAAAAAAGTGCTTAAGGACTTTTCCGCAACTAAGCCAGCATACGGCAGTATGATATGGTAAATCACTTTCTCCAATCTGTTGAATAAACTCGCGAAATTGTCAGTGATTCAGCCCAGTGGATCTGATGAAGTTAACAACTGATATGACTGGTTTTAGAACTTCAGACATATCCAAACATTTTCTGCACAAGGACTGTTGATGAATGATACAATGTAAGACTAATGGTTTTGAACTACCATCATTTTCTACAGCCTTTGACACAAGTGTAACCACTCCTTTATTTTTACCATACATATTTTTGCCTCCATCAGTTGTTATAGATTTCAAATTTCTCCATCGAAGGTTCTTTTTATTAATGGCATTTTCAACTCCCTTAAAAATATCTGCCCCAGTTGTCGTGCCGTGAATACTATCAATATCAAGAAGTTCTTCATACACTTCATAGCTTTTATCTACTCCGCGAATAAAAATCAACACCTGAGCAGTATCTGACACTCCCATTGACTCATTCAATGCTAGAGAAAACCACTCATGATGTCCATTTTTGTCAGACAGTTAAGATGATATATTTTCTGCGATGTCTTGCACCCTCCGAGCCACGGTGTTTGCTGACAAACTGACTCTTTTAAATAATTTACCTTTTCGGGGCATATTTCTTCGGCTATTGCAATCAAGCATTCTTTTATCATTTCTGCATTGGTGAATGGTTTGCCACGTTTTCTGATTTCAAGAGCCACAGGAAAGCTGGCGCGAGTTGCAGACTCTTGTTCAGTATTCACTTTGGTAAACAAAGATTACTGCGATTTGAGTCCGTGTTTCAAAGCTTCAAATTTTTCCTTCCGCAAACTTCCTGTATACTTGGAGTAACTTTGAAGATGTTTTGATTCATAGTGTCGTTTAATGTTATAGTATTTGAGAACAGCTATGGTTTCATAACAAATTAAACATAACACAAAACTGAAAGTTCCATTTTTCTTGGAACGTTCTGAATTCACTGTCGATTTTTCGCTTCTTTTCACTAACAAATCACACATGAAAACAATAAGTCAACTCAAAATACTTTTATTGACGGGTGTTACTTTATTTCACAATAGACAATTTCGCTTCCTTCGTCTTTCCTACGCAGACTAACTCGCAGTTGCGCCGCTAGCCTTTTTATATGCAATTAGGGGCCATCCATAAAGTACGTCACACCAATTTTAGGACTTTTGAACCCCTCCCCCCGTCCTTGTCACAGGTTGTCACATTTTTATAACCCCCCCCTCCTGATGTGACGTCACACATTTTTTAAATTTATGTATGTATTTAAAAATAATCGAGAGAAAACAGCTATTTTCATTTTTTACTTATTTTTATTAAATAATAATCTAATAAAATCTATCACTGTCACTCGGCAAAAGTCAATCGCGAAATAAACAATAGGAATGTATTGAAGTCACTGCGCCAGCGCGTGAGGTAGCACTTGGTCGAAGGTCTCGCAAACAACCGACGGGCGAAACGATAGAAAAGCGAGCGAGCACTCGCCGACGACTTAAACCTATTTAAATCCTTACCATTCAAAATTCTCGTGAATTTGAGAATCTCACTTGTATTACAACGCTGCTCTAGAAGTTAAATGACGTTGCATGAGAGATTATCTCATAGCAAGAATGCTAACTTATTAATAAATATATATAAAGTTCATAAATTTTTAAAATTTTCAATTCACATCCAAACTTTGCGTTTTAGTATTTTAAATTTTAACATGTGACGTCACAAAACTATTGACCCCCCATACCCCTTGTCACACGATGTCACACTTCTGTGATACCCTCCCTCCCCATTAACGTGTGACGTACTTTATGGATGGCCCCTTATTACTGCCATCTCGAGGTGATCGGAATACACTAGCTAGAACCAGAATTTTCTCGAACCAACGCGGTAATTCCAAATATTTAATTACGCCTAATGCCACCCAGCGGGTAGCTGAAAAAGATAGTCCATAGTATCACTACTCACCACTAGATGTCGTTAAGTGTCACAATATACAATAATAATTGAAATGCAAAAAAAGTGTAAGTTTGCTTAGGTCACGCTCTTTGCGACTATCCTAGTCTAGAAATATAGTTAAGGGCAGAAATTGGCCCTTGGAACAAACTGAAAAACTCATTATGACCCGAAGGCTTCAAAGTTTGGAGACCCCTGCTTTAGATGATTTGATTTATAGACAGTCCTCAAGTATGCCCACTGACTATATGTGGAAAAGCAGAGGGGGTGTTTGTTATCGAGTCATGATTGTAACAAATGTTATGATGAATCATTACGGAGATAACAAACAGCAACAAGAACAATCGAAGAACTTCGCTCTGCTTATTCACTTGTGGAATTGTGGCGGGCAGTTCCTATCAGGCATGGCAGTAATAGCAAGCAAATTAAACTGGTTGAGTTATTGTAAAGTAGTGTTAAACACATAAGTTGTATTTTTGAGTCACTGAATAGTCGATAATGTTATATGTGTCACTTATCAAAGAATCTAGAAGCATAACAGTACCCCCAACAAGGGAAAACTTTTTGATATTTTATTAATAATTTTCCAATTCAGTTACGATCATCCCAATTTATGAAACATTTGAAGAAATGATTATCTTGATTATCAAAACTGGTGTAATCAATAGCTTTATCATACTTCTGGTGAAAGAGAAAAGTAGTTAAGAACCATTCTTTGCAAAAAATTTCACTTTTATCTACTGAAGTCTCAATACATTCAATCAACTCACCTTTCCCAGGGAAAGTTTTTCTTCTCAATTTTCTTGACGATTTCTTCTGGCATTTTCCTAAACTGCCTCAAAGGTGACATTGACTGCCACATACGCTTGTCAATCATCTTACACAGAGACAACGACTTGTCTGCCAATTGTGCCCATCCTCGATGCAAAACAATTTCAAATATAGCTCTCATTAAGCGAGCTGCGGACTGAGTGACATATACCATATCAGACATGAGAGCAAAACCCTCCAATTTGAGCTGGGAGATATAGGCTTGTAAGAGAACATTCACTTTGGCACTAGGCTCTTCGATGCTTTCTTTAATGGGAATCGGCACACGCTCCATTAACTTTTGTAATTCCATTTTTTCTTCTGCTCTCACCGTTATATTTCGAAATTCACTTGATAGCGAAAACACCCTGAACAATTCAATATCACTCAACATTGGCTTCAGCTGCTGATTGTAAGTTTGCATTGATCCGTAAGTACAATAATAATGGGATGCTATTCTTCCCAACTCTGTTACTTGGAACTGGCCCATTTTGCGATCATACTTGATTAAACCACTCTTGTCTAAGTGGAGAGCAGCAGTATGGATCAAGTCGATTCGATGTTGCTTCAGTTTTTCGTCTTGTTTTATTTGATCATGAGATATTCCATACAGAGTAGGCTGTCGGAGCATTCTTATATACAAGTAAGTATATCCCAACCAATGAACTGCATCATCAATATTTTGTATAGTCCCAAGAACTATCTCTGCATTGAGCATATCAGGAAGCTTTGAAATCATTTGTGATTCAATAGGTAATTGTTGATTTAGGAGAGACAAATAGTATTGAAGTTCACTGTGATTGGTTATCAGTATACCTTCTCCTTTAGTGTCATATTGGGGCCGACCAGCTCTACCCAACATCTGAAGTACATCTAAGGCACCTAGTTCAACCCATCTTCCCTTTTCAGGATTATAAATTTGTGTTCCCTTGATGATAACTGTGTGTGCCGGAAGATTAACACCCCAAGCTAATGTGGCAGTGGATACAAGTACTTGAATATGTCTATCGGCAAAGAGATCCTCTACCAAAGTTCTATCAACACGGGTCATTCCTGCATGATGTATAGCAAATCCGTACGGAAGAAGATCTTTCAGTTCGTGATTTTTAACTTGTTCTGCTTCTGTCCGCAGAACCTCCATGGAAGCTGAGCCTTCACGCAAAAAGTTTCCTAGAGTGTCTTTTTCCAAGCACATGTCCCTTATGGCCCTCGCAGTTTTACCTGTTTCTTTTCGGGAATGAACAAAAATAAGCACCTGGTTTTTGCCTGCGTGTTCCATTGTCTTCTCATAAACAATTTCATTCATGACTTGGCATCGCTTCAAAGCTTTCTTTTCTGTCACCCCAATGTACTGCTGTTCAAGAGCCACGGGACGGTAACTGTTGTCAAAATGAAATAAACCTGTGGAAGATTTTACTCTCAAAAATGCTGCAACATCTTGATAATTGGGAAGTGTAGCTGAGAGACCTACTAGCCGAACATCCTCTTGAGTGGATTCAATCATACGAATAGTTCTTGCAACAAGAGCTTCTAGAACTGGTCCTCTCTCGTCGTGCAACAAATGAATTTCATCAATGATTATCAATCGAACGAGCGAGGTGTACGTTTTCTCCCCTCCTTTCCTAGTTACAATATCCCACTTTTCTGGGGTACAGACTATAATTTGAGTAGATGCTATCTGTTCTCTAGTCAGCTGATGATCACCTGTCAACTCTGAAACAGTCATATTGTAGCTTGCCAGCCTTTTACTAAAGTTTCCTACCATTTCTTGGGCCAGCGATCTCATGGGAGCAATGTAGATGATCTTGAAGTCATGTGCATTTATAGTCCCATTCTGATTAATATGTTTGCCAATTTCTCGCATCATACACAGTAAGGCTACATTAGTTTTACCGGCTCCGGTGGGAGCGCAAATTAGTAGATTTTCATCCGTTTCCAAAGCAGATTTGCACAGTCTACTCTGGATTCGATTTAGAGTTTTATAACCGTCGAATACTGGTTGCACATATGTAGGAAGTTGATCAATTGGAATGAGTTTTTCATTCTCTCCATATGGTTTCTGTTTCAAAGCTGGGACATGAACTTCCTCGTAACCTTAAACAAATGGATATGACTATTAAGGAAATGTTTTATTACTGACAACTGATTTTGTGAAGAGATAAGTTCAGAAAATGCCTTTTTATGGCTTTTGTCTACTTCTCCTTTAGTATATAAAAAATAAAAACCTTCAAAAAATGAACGAACAAATGCCGAGATACAGAAGAAAAAATGACCTATGAGTATTAAATGACGGATCATTGGAGAGGTAACACTGGAGAAAACAGAAACATAGTTTATTGGAAAAAATATCCATAATATTAAAAAAAACGAAAGCAAAGATTACAGAGAATTAAATGAAAAATTAATAAAAATGATAATCAAAAAACTGAAAATTTAAGAGAATTTACAGAATAATTAAAGATCCAGCACCAAGCTGACTACTAAAAAAGGATAAGAAATTCAATAACTATGAAATTTTGGTAAAACTGATCAAGTAAAGGTTGCATTTGATAATGGTAGGAAGAATTTTAGACTCTCAGGAGGGCTTCAGGAAAAGAAAATCCAAAGTGAACCATATACACAAGCTCAAATAGACACAAGAAATGATAAGAGAATGCCAGTTGAATACATATGCAGTTTATACAAGGTGAGCTAATGAAAATGAAACCAGTGTGGGAGATTACGGAAAGGTAATAATAATTATATCAATTTGCGTCCAAAAACTTGTTTCCACTTTATTTCTTTTTTGAATATAAAAACAGAAACACCCTGCATCAACCATTATCAATCATCAATTAACTCCCAAGTTTTCCCCACTCCCCTACATCGCTTCACAGTTATTTCAGTCCTAGCCACCTTACTGGTACCAACCTAACACAAAGTAGATTACACACTGTTGGTGTTTAGAAAAAACAACGCTCTACCTGTTGATTATTATTAAATATTAAATCTGAAATGGAATAATGATGCCTCAGTTGAATTATTCAATTTCTCTTTTCGAAGCTAGCTGTTTTTTTTAATTTGCTGCATTGTTAACAAGTTGTTTATCAAGAATTATTTTAACTGTTTGTTCACAATTTAGCATTTGAAATATGATGCTTGTAATGAAAAAAATAAACGTAGTTTTTGTTATTTTTCATTGAAAGTAGAAGTGAATTATTAAAATTCCATTTGAATATTACTGGAGTTTTTTCCCCAGTTTTAATCTTCCTCTTTGAAGATGATCACTTGATGATCGAAACACGTGTCGAGGTGTTAAAAATAACGATTTGGTGTTGGGAAAAAACTCCAGTAATATTCATTACTACACCAAAGGTTCCAAACAGTGCATCATAAAAAAAAATCCATTTAGTGACATTCTCAACATTGACACTGAGAGATACAGAATATAGTATACACTGAGAATTGCCCGAAAAAATTGTGCATCTGCTTTTATCTGTACAGTTGTCTCGTGATAGTCCGACACTTTACAGTCCGGCACGCTGCGTTGTATGAGTCATCAGTCTAGTCAAGTCTGTCTTACCTTAACCTGTAAAACCAATTCATGTTGTGTTATAATTTTAATATTAAATTAATTTCTATTTTTTGGAAAATCTAAAGCCTGACTTAATTACATATTTTAAATGTTTTCTAGTCAAATGTTACATAAAAATTCATCGTTTTTTTCAAACTTATACACTGCAAATTCAATTAAATAGAGCCAATCTTTGGTAATTCGACATTTTTGATAATCCGACCCCTCGCGGTCCCTTAGTATCGGATTATCGCGAGTCAACTATATTTGAATGACATCTTTCCTGATAGTTTCATCTGCCGAAAAATATCAGTGGAGTTACTTGCAAGTGCACCAGATTTAGGTTCGGTAAATTTTTTGCAGTGCTACCTGAAGAATACAATTTATTAAACTCCGCCAGCATATTTCAATACATTATTGCTGAATGTCAAAACATTACATTGAATATGCCTCAGAACATCAAAAACAAAAGCTCTATTACTGTGTGGGAGGTGGGCATTAACTCTGTCGTGTTAGGTATCAGCCGTGGAGGTAAGAGTCCTCCTAAAGGACAGTCTTATTCTAATGTGTGTGTATTCATGCTAAAAGTATTAATGACTTTTAGTCCTCTTGTCACAATAATATGGGGTTGTTGCGATTAATCTCCTTTCTCAATCATGGAGTAACCAAAGAATTCGACCGTGAGTCTAAATAGGAGATGGACCCAACTGAACACCACTAACTGCCCTCCCAGTAACACTGAATCAAGAGATCTCCAATTCTTAATCCTATTCACATACCTATAAGACTATGTGGAACAGCCAAGAAGTGATTTATCACTTCCTCAAGATCAGAATAACATATGAATCTGCCTTGCACTAAAATTTTGAGCAGCAGAATCTGCAGCAGAACCTTAATGCTGTGCTTCAACACGTTTAGTGTGCATATCCCTGATATGAGCCACACTGGTCCTGCATCAAGTGCATACAATGGCATCCAAAAATTAAAATTAACAATAAAAGCTTAGCACTGGTTTGAGTTGGATGTACAGAAATGTTTTGGTTTTGTTTCGTGTTTTTTGTATTTCTGGCATTTCAGAAGACAGAAACCCTCAGCTGCTTCTGGGATGGAAAACTTTTTGAAATCCACAATCAAAATGTCAGGAAAAACTAGCCCTAATTCGTTTTCAATGGCCCAACCTGTATGGATTTCATCAAAGCATATGAAAATATAAAAAAACATTTCTAGAAGCATGGCGTTTCCAAAAAATTGGTTAACCATTTGAAGATGGCACTGAAAAATAGTAAATATAAAGTTGAAGTAAGGAGTATAAAGACAGAAAGAAATCTTTGTGGTGAAAACATTTCTTTCTTGGAACATGTAATACAAAAAGGCCAACTAACTTCAAACCAAAAAACCAGTACTCACCATAGTTTGCAATAGAAATTGACAGACAATGTAATAAATGAAGAGTCTGGATATGAAATTTCACTCACAAAAAATTATTTCACACTAAAAAGTAGTATATTGTGATCTTTGTTTTCAATTGAATACATCCGACTCTTATGAGGAATTGCTTCTGAGCTATAATGTCTACTTCATTAGTAGCAAACACTGAATAATAAATATAATTGATTACAAAGACCCATTAGTTATAATAACTAGTAAGGAGAACCCTGCAAATCAGAATAGCGAAGTTAAAATCATTCACTAGGAGGAAAAGTACGTTTCAAGAAGTTGTGAACATAATGCACAATGGGTTCACTCAGGCCTGTGTAGAAATCTGCAACTTATAGAAACCTTCAATCAAAAGAAGAGTGAAAAGCATGTCCATTAGACCTTTCAATAATTTAGCTTGATTTGAAATTCTTATTTTTTAATTTTATAATGATTTGACTTTATTTTCAATTTTTGATTAAATTGTTTGTTCATTATTGATATTTTACTTACTGTTATTGTTGTAAATCATCCCCCGAAAAAAAAAAGACCGGCGTCCGCTGGTCGTCGTCAATCGACTGTGACTTGACCAAGGTCTCCCTCAACTCAACTTGTGATTCTAGATCATTCTAGGTATCAAGTTGCTTCGAGAATAATTCTATCGGCTCTCTAAGACTTCCATTGGCATATATAAACACTGGCAACACGCATATCGGCAGAAGTCTAGATGACAGTGCGTTGTGAAGTGCTTCAGTAAGGCGACAGACATTTGAATACTGGTTTGAAGTTTTAGCTGTAGTTTAGGTTGTATTGTCAGTGTAGCAGCAAAATAAAGTTAAGTTTGATTGTACAGTGTAGTCAATTATTGTTAAACTAACGGGGAAAACGTAATATTATCAACATATTTCCTAACACTAAACAGTTTTACAAAAACGAAACACGTATTTCGCGATACAATGGCTTCTTCAGGCGGGACAAGATCCTAATTTTTTTACCCATTTATAATCATTGAAAACACTAATATAAGAAAAAAATCAAGAAAACATGCTAAGTTGAATATTGAAAAAACGGGCCTAATAACTTTCAGTAAAAGAAACAACTTTGTAGAATTCCCATATGTGAAACCCAAATGCAAATCGATTCCATTAGATCATATAAAATTCTTAGGCATTATACTAGATCCAAACCTCAGCTGGTAATCACATATAAACATCTTAAATAGTAGGCTGAATGCCATCTGTCGACTTACACAATATCTACGGGACCGAGTATCTGTCAGTTGTTTGAGAACATATTGCTACGCTCATGTTCAGTCAATTATTTCCTATGAGATCATATTTTGGGGCTTTTCATCAAGCTCACAAAAAATATTCATAACAAAAAAAATTATAAGATGAATATCAAGATTGGATCATAATACTTCATGTAGCACATACTTTTCTGATCTTGACAGTGCCTTCATTGTATTTCCTGGGCTTTGTCAACTTTGTGAATAAATATTACTCCTGTTTCCTAAAAACTCTGATCAATATTCTGCATCTGCAATACTAGGCATTGAAATGAACTATCTGTCCCTTACCATAAATCAACGTCCACGCTACCAAGCAATCAAATCATATATCTCCCTACTTCAAGTACTGAAATATATTATTACAGGTCTGAAAAAGTTCAGAAGTTATGTCTTAAATTACTTGAAGCAGAAATGCTATTATTCTTTAAAACCTGACCCTGACTGCTGTGTCCTGTGTTGTCGATCAATTTGCAATAAAAGTATCATTATTATTAAATTTACCTTTTCTCTGCTTCCTGAACGATCCTTCTGGTAGATTACACTTTTTATTGGCCATAAAATGTGATCCCTGTTTGAATACCAGATCCTCAAAATCTACAAGATGCCTAGAACCCGCAACTTGAGCACTTGCCAAATCCATTTCATGAGACTCCTTCTTTCGCCGCTTTGTTCTAGAAGTGGATTCACCATCTATATCATCATCATCATCATCCCTTCCTGTCTCCAATAGTTTCAAAATACGTTTCAAAGAGGAATCTTCAGACATTTTGTCCTTAATTTTTAACCTTTCCGAATCACTCTGTGATTGGGCCAAAAGAGTACAGTATAAAACTGAAAAAAAATGTTTTTTTTATGATATATTGGAAAAATCAAATATTTGTTAACACCGAAAATATATACACCTTTTAAAAAAATTCAGAGAATTCAGAATTTGCTTTTTGCATAAGAAAATGTTTTTTTTTTTCGCAAAGTTTTGTTATTTTTTTGTGGGTTTATTCATTCATACGGAAATATCTCTTCAGTTCATGATAACGGACATTATTACTATCCAGCCTCTTTGGCTTATGGAAACATTCATTCAGAACTCGTTAAAAAAACAAAAAACAATGAGAGGATAGCATATGCGTTGTGTGATAACTAGTGAAAAAAAGAAATTAAGCGAATTTTAAATGTTTTTGAAAATAATCAAAACTGACTGAAACAGAAAAACTGGAAAAATTAAGAAATTAAATTGTTGACATAAATAAAACATTTGTTAGCGGAGATTCAGAATTGTTGTAATTAACCAAAATAAAACTAGAAACCTCATTCTATGAACGAAGTTCAACTTGGAAATTGCAAAACCTACTAATGTTTGCAATATTTGTAATATGAGGTGAATATTCTTTTTAGCATTGTGGAGTGATAAATGTTAAGGTATTTTCCAATAGTTAATAAATGAAACATGCTACTTTGAGGGATTCCGGTCAACAAACAAGAGTTTTTTCAATTTGATCTTAAATATATAAAAACTTCTTGAACCCTATATAGTAGTAATAGTAGTTTATTTTAGAAATCCTAATATACAATATATAGTTATGCATATATAAATGATTTATATACATATATGATTTTACAGTACGTCATGTATTATAATTTGATATATTTTAATAATAATTTTTTGAATACTTTTAAGGAACTTACATGTTTTATTTCATCAAGTAACTTATTGAAGCTATCTAGACCTTTAAAAAACAATGAATTCATTCCACTCTTATAGTTTGTTCGGGATATATAAAATGTATTACATGTTCTTGTGTTATATGAATGAAGATCACTATTTCGAATTAAATATTTGCTAAGGCTGGTTGTATCCCACTCGTAATAGAGTATTCAACATAAATTCAATAGAGGTATACTGGTTGCATCTCAAAATAATTCTCATACCCCATTTTTCGTAGTTTCTGCAATTGTCCTATTTGATTTTGGTTGAATAGATATATCAGTGTGGCACAGTAGTCAAAGTGTGGCCTTATTATACAGTTGTAACATGTTAGTCTAAGCAAAGGTTGATAAAGATTTTAAAATTCTAAAGATAAAATACATTTTCTTACATTTCTAATGGTATATTCAGCATGCTTATTCAAATTTAATTGATGTTATTTAATAAATCCTAGGTACTTAATTTCATTTACAATTGTGAGTTGATTATTGAATATGCTGATATCAACATCGTTAGTTTCAACCTTTCTTTGATTCGAATTTGATGTAACAATCATTGCCTTAGATTTATTGATATTCAATTAGAGTTTATTTACTTGTAGATATAATTCGATGCTCTTTAAAGATATATTGTTATTTTGTACAGCTTCTTTCAAATCACAGTTTTTATATATAAATATATATATATATATATATATATATATATATATATATATATATATATATATATAAAAATTATATATATATATATATATATATATATATATATATATATATATATATATATAGGTATAGATATTATTGAGTGTGTATGATATAAATCAAAAGGAGGAAATTCGTGGACATGACACTCGAAAAATATGGAGGCCAACTGCGGACACGTGTTTCTGGCTATTGGCCTCATCAGCGCATTGCAGCCAATTGCAAAGGTGGACAACAACTGGTTACCAAAAATGGAAAAAAAAAACCATCACATATGCACGGTGTCACCAACAGGAGCCAACCGCACATTTGTGGTTTCAATTAGAAGACCCTGCATTCCCAGGCATCATCTAACATCACCACGTAGGCAGCTATAGCTACCTGCGTATATATATATATATATATATATATATATATATATATATATATATATATATATATATATATATATATATATATATAAAAATCTATGGTTTGTTATTTCCTTTTATATATAATATTAATATAATATTTAATATTAATATAAGTTACAAAAAGGATTTGGAAGCTTTATAACTCCTATTTAATTATATGCGGGCGCTTTCGACAGCTGGTCGTACTGTCACCATCCAGGCTCTACTCAAACTGAACGTGTCAACCTGTTGTTTGTCCTTTTATGCGGTCCGATCGCCTCAGTGCAGGTACTTCATGTACTTTAGGTAAATTTGCCTGGATTTGGGTTACACCAGGTAATATTCTTTGTGTAGATCCAACACAGTCACACACACAGTCCAACAACAGTCATTAATTTCTCCGAAGACTTTCGGCGAACAAACGGTCTCGTGTATTACTCAGAAATAACCGTTCTACATTGCTCAAGCGAAGCAGTGACCACATAACCCATTCTACCGAAGAAACAGGCGACCATTTGCTTTGCTGTGTTTCTTCCACGAACAACTTTGCTGGATTTAGCTCGTCTTGGAATACCCACAAGGTCGATTGCTGTTTTGTTTCCGGCTCATAAGCATATTTCCATGATTCGTCAACTATCAATATTTTATACCTGTCGTTTGAAGCACCACGGCCGAACTTTTCAATCATTTCCTTACACCACTTGACGCGAGCCTTTTTGGAGCGATTGATAAATTATGGGGTTTCCAACGAGAACAAATTTTTTGCAAAATAGAATATATTGAAGTGGAACTAATGTGGAAGGATGCCTCTATCTCCCAATATGACACACGACGATGTTGCATTCCCAGTTCAAGCACTGCATCGATGTTTTGTGACACAAAAACCGTTTTTGGACGACCTTCACAGAATTCGTCGGCGACAGAACTACGATCATGATTGAATTCACTATACCAACGATATACTGTTGTTTTTGATAGTGATTTATCGCCACACAAAGAACTGAGTTCATTGACACATTCTTGTTGAGATAATCCATATCGAAAGTTGTGAAAAATAACCAACAAAAACCTTCTCTTGAAATTTTCATGATTTGATCGAATTAATTTTCTCAACTCACTGTTAACAAGACAAATAGCACCTGTATATCAAAACATTGTGAGTACATTTATGCTAAAAAATCTCAAACTTTATATGTTACCACATTTTACCTATTGACATTAGTGTTGCCAGTTCCCGAAATATAAACATTCCCCCATTGTATTTATTTTGTAGAAATATCAAATATACGATAAAGAAAATAACTTTTGTCTAATTTCTATTAAATTTTTTATTTGTTACGACAAGTTGAGAATGATATAATAAACCGACACCGGTCGTATCAAATAAAAATCTTAGTAGGAATTATAGTCTATTTCAAAAGAGTGTAGAGTAATAAAATCTCATTAAGTATTCAAAAGCGCTACAGGGTGATCCGTCAATAAATTCTGTCACTTCCCTAGTCCGCATTGCAAAATTATGTCGTTTCATAAAGAGCAGGTAGGTATCACCCTGTTTTAAGGGATTTGTCCATTGTTATCGACGGATAAATACTGAGCCAGAGGCGCGCTAGTGGGATAATTGCCAAAAGAATATGCATTCATAAAAATTATATTAAAGGAAATAAAAATTTAATACAGCAGAACAGTGTTATTAAAAAAATATAAAATATAACAATAAAATATATACGAACCGAAATCGGGAAATACTCACAAACACACACGAACGAACTTTACGTATTGAAACACTTGTGGGGACTTTAAATCAATTTATTCACAAAAACGACAAGAACTTTACTGGATACGTTATTACAATTTGACACTTGAACAATACTAAAACTGTGAACTTCCCTTAACGTTTAACAACACTCTATTTATACCCTAATTGAATGTTCTAGAGATTACTAGGTACAATTTTCGAGAACCTTCCGAGAAAATAATTATTCAGACTACCCTTAATTCTAAACCCTAACCTAAGCAAAAGTGTCACTGTCACTGATACACTGGTCTCTGTCCAGATTGCTTATCCCGCTACAGTATATTTACAATTCAATTAAATTATTCTACATCAGTATAGTCTTCATCCGAAGAACTGTCATCATCCCCTGGTGTTATAATTATAGGGTCAACCACCTGATCGACCAAGTTGTCCAGTTCCCACATTTTATCTTCCTCTTTTAAAACATGCTGGATTGCTTTTTGCCAGTTTTCTGATGTGATTTCCATAATGGCTTGATCAAACAATACCTTGACATCTTTCATTTTAAATGTGATATTGTGCCTTGCAACATATCCTTTAACTTGTGCCCATATAAGTTCTATAGGATTTAATTCGCAATGATATGGCGGTAGGCGCAGCACAGTTACTTTATACTTTTCTGCTACATCTTCTACGGCATATTTCATGAAGCGAGATTTATGTTGTTTTACTATGGCTAGTAGTTCCTTCTTTACTGAATTCGTCTCAAACTGAATACCTTTATTTGACAGCCAGTTAATAATTTCTTGCTTTCTCCAAGCTGAAGTTGGTACCTTCTCTAAGCGCCTTGAATGGTAGCTTGCATTATCCATAACCACGACCGAATCAGCTGAAAGAAATTTTAACATTTCCCCGAAGTAGTCTTCGAAGACATCCGAATTCATGTCCTCATGATAATCTCCCGTCCGGCACGACTCAAAGCTTAACAAACCTTCTTTTAAAAATCCGTCTTCGCTTCCAATGTGAGCAATTATAAGCCTCTTCCCTTTTCCCGAAGGCACTTTAATACCCGTCGAAAGGCCTTCTATGAAAGCTTGGCGAGAACTTGTTATATTTTTATCTTGCCACATTTTTTTGACTATATAACCTTCGTTTATCCACGTCTCATCAAGATAAAAAATTTTCTTTTGCTCTCTGCGGTACTGCTTTATAGTTGTCAAATATTTTCGTCTCCAGCAAACAATTTCATCACTTTCCAGTAATAGTGCCTTTCGATTGTGCTTTTCCCAGGCAAAATTCATACTTTTTAAAGTTTTCCATAAAAGTTTTCTGGATATCAAAGGAATATCGTTATCTTGGCTTATCTCGATAAATATTTTTTCAAGAGTGGGTATTTCCTTTTTAAAATAAAACGAATGAACTTTTCTTCGAATGTCACATTTGGTGTCTTCATCTAAGATTTTTATTGGTCTTCCTGATTTTCTCTTGCATGGACTTACCTGGCCTGATATCTTTCTTTCTCGCAATAATTTAAAAATCGTGGACTGTCCAATTCCAGTCATTCGGGCACATCGCTCAACACTTTCTTGCACAGACAAACTAGGGTGATCGTGTTTTATGCAATCATATACATTTAAAATTATAACTTTTTCGCAAACAGATAGCGGAGAATTTTTTACACTTCTTTTCTTTGGAGTAAATGTCCCCATTTTATAACTTTTTCACTATTTCTATATCACAATATCACTGTACGTTTAATTGGTGTAGTAACAATTACTATTATAACTCGAATGTTTAAGACACCATTACAATATATTTAAACCCTTTTTCTTAATTACCTGGGTTTAATAGGTATTGCATGATTGGTGGGCAGGGTCAAAAAGGGATTATTATAATGACATGGCACCTCGGAACTAAGTGTTAACCCTTTTTTGAGAAATCATGCTCAAGAACCACTAAAATTAATCTTAATCTTTTTTTAAGCAATTTTACTTACCTAAATACATGTAGGTACTTAGTTTTAGACCAAATTACTTCCCAAAAATGGCCTTTTATTATTATCTATGTCTGTAATTTTTAATTTACTTTAATTATTAAGTTTAATAATCCTAAGATTTGCCTACGCCCATGGACGACAACGAAATTCAGGCAAATTTTATGACACTTCATGATTTATTACTCTACACTCTTTTGAAATAGACTATAGACAAAAGTTATTTTTATTATCCTATATTTAACAATAGTATTGGAAATACAACAAATATGAACAACTTCAAAAAACGATTTATAAATGATTCATTTCATTTTAAAATTAATCTTTTTTTGGATGATGTGAAACAATGAAGAAATGTACTTATTTGCATATCTGAGAGATGCTGTTAGACAACAAAATCCAAAAAATAAAAAATAACATTTTCAATCCCTTCTGGCTTGATATTGTCATGTTACCAATGTTTATTTCTTACTTGCACTTGATCAAAAAACGCATTTTTAAAACATCATGGATCTGAATCATTGAATCATGAAAAACGGTGGCATTTAATTTTTTTTAATACCAACAGAGAGTTCCTAAAAAACGTATTATTGGATAATGTCATCTTTTGAATGAGCTCATCTCTGAAAGTTGATATCCATGAGAAACTTCAACATGATTTATGATTGGTGTAAAAAATAAAAAGTGTAGGCTTTCCTAGTCAAAAATAACTGTTTAAGCTATTTTCCAAGTTTGTTGGCCATGGTCTGCAGGTTTTCATGCCGATAGTTCGCCTACAATTGCGGTAGATATTATCAAATATGATGAGACAACAGACAATTTGCTCTAAAGTCAATCCAAATCCAAGATAGAGTGAAACAAAACAAAACCGAAGCGTGATGTTCACGTGATCGCACAGTGTCAGATGGAAAGGGCAGCGTTCATTGGTGAATTCGCCTTCTTGGTACGAGTTCGGTACCAGCACAGGGTTGTAATCAGTCGTTTGCTTGTTTGTGTTTGTTTAAAATTGTTTTCCAAGATGTCCAGTACAGACACTGCTGATGACACTGTGAGCTATCCTCCGAGTCCAGCCAGGAAACGATCCATAAAAAGACATTTGAGTGTTGAGATGAAAGAAGTGATTTTAAATGTGTTCAAGAAAGAGATGGAAGAAATTGAGACATCGACTGTCGACGAAGTCGTATCGAAAGTTTCCGATAAAATTGGAGTGTGTTGCGCTTCGATTTACAATGTTTTACGGGAATATAAACAAAATCATACATTTTCCAAAACAAATACAAATCAGAATCGTCAAACCATTATAAAATCAATAGATGATGCTGATAAACATGCAATCAGGAGGAAAGTGCATGAGTACTTTTTCAGAAATGAAATACCCACGATAGACAAAGTACTCGCAGAAATAAATGAAGATGTTTAATTGCCAAGTGTTAAGCGGTCAACATTCCATAAAGTATTGAAACATTTGAATTTTGTATGGAAAAAACGAGGGTGCAATAGTTTATTATTGGATAGAGAGGAAATTGTGTTATGGAGGAGAGAGTATTTGACAATTAAATATTATAGGGAACAACAGAGAACAATTCATTATATGGATGAAACCTAGGTTGATGCTGGTCATACTACCCCTAAAATATGGGTCGATGAAACTGTGACCTCATCTAGGAGGGCCTTTCTAGATGGACTATCCACCGATTTAACAAATCCATCAGGTAAACTTATATTTATATTAAGACCTGCCTCAATCTCAATATATAAAAAGTAACCCTCGTATTTGTTTTATTTACTTACATACCTCTTCATAATTTCAGGTAAAGGAAAACGGCTTATTATTTGTCACATCGGCAATAAGAATGGGTTTGCTGCTGAAGGGCTGTGGTGTTTCGAGTCGAAGAAAACTGGAGATTATCACGAAGAAATGAACGGTGAATCTTTCGAACAGTGGTTTTCCAAAGTTCTGCCCCATCTGGAGGATAATGTCCATTTTAATGGACAATGCACCTTATCATTCGCGACGGTTAGAGAAGATTCCGATGTCTTCAAAGAAGGTTGGAATCCAAAATTGGCTGCGATCAAAGAATATTAGCTTTGAAGACTCAATGCTAAGAGTACAGCTACTAAAAATTGTCAAGGAGCGCAAGCTTGAATACCAAAAATATATAGTCGATGAGATGGTAACAGGCCAAAACAAAATTGTCCTTTGCCTGCCTCCATACCACTGCGAGCTCAATCCCATCGAGTTAATATGGGCTGATGTGAAGAATTTTGTAACTCAGCATAATACCGTGTTCAAATTTGCAGATCTCAAAGTACATTTTGATGAGGCTTTGAAAAGAGTCACAGCGGAGAAATGGGAGAAGTGTGTTCGGCATGTGATATCGGAAGTCGAGACAAAGATGTAGAAGCTTGATAACATAATAGAGGCACAAATCAAGCCACTGATAATTCAGATTGGTGAGGATGATACTACTGATGAAGAGACAAATTCATCCAGTTGAATAATTTTGATTAATATTCCTTTTGATTTTACATAAAATAAAAATTATCAATAAAGAAATAATTACGTCTCTTTTCATATAATGCTTGAGTGTGCTGTGAAAAATCCAATGAAAATCTTTTTATATTACACATATTATCTGCATTTTTCCGTTAAACTGCAAAACTTGTGCATTTCACTCGTTATTATAAAAAAGATTTCTTAAGTATGATATAGCATTTGCGATCAACAAGATGTTGGTTCTGAATACGACCCTGGCCAATTCTTGGGATTTTGGGATTTTCAATATCACGTGCGTAGGGCATGTCAATGTTTACATCCACTCTATCTTGGATTTGGATAGACTTTAGTTGTCCTAACATCAGATTCTGTGTCAGGAACCTTAGAGCACTTCATCACAGTAATGTAGATTGTCAAATTAGCAATTCCCATATTTTTTCCCTACAAGTAGCAATGTAATGAAAAGTAAAATAAACCTATTGAAATATATAATCTACTTCATTTTTCAAAATCTATCACAAATTTTTGGAATCGACTTTGGAATACTGTGATATTAGATCTTCAACTTTACAATCAAGATTTTTTTTATAGGACAATAGATAGAATTTTTATTAATTGTTCCAGTAATAACTAAGGTTGAAACAGAACCTGGCCTCCTTAAGTGAGAAGCTTCCGCATGAAACGAACCTCCGCATGTTTTTTAAAGGAGTTTTGTTTATGCAAAACTCCTTTATGTACAAATCTGATTAGCGAGATCCTTGTTGTATCTATATGATACGAAATAAATGATTTTTTAGGTGTATACATATCTTTCTTAAAATCACAATTGTTTTGAGAAGTAAATATATTTTTAATCAATGCATTTTACACAAATATTTTTGTATGTTTTGAAAATGGAAAAAAAAAATACTTTCCGAAATGTTCCCTATCTTAAGGAAGTAAAATATAAAAAAAACAAATATTCAAATATTTTATGTCATTTAAAAGTAAAATTCATAAATATGGCAGTTTACTGACTATATATGAGGCATTTTTTTTATTGAACTTACTCATTTGCCTGTGTTTCTTCAACTGTTTGATAAAGTCAAAACAATCATAACCCAGAAGAAGAACTAGTTGATTTTCACATTCCCTATCATCATTTGCATCTCTCAAAACATTAAGCACTTTTTCTGCTGTTTGGTGGGAATCCATGGCATCATCATATATTTTTGACAATCTTCTTTGTAACCAATAGGCATCAATATCCAAAGGATGTAATGCTTTTTCCTTTTTCAGTTCTTCAACACCACCTAACTAAAAATAATAATTTTTGAGGTGATTGTGCAAAAATAAATGATTTTCCTTTTTCATGAACACAATGAATAATGAAATTGTGGAGAAACACAGTAAAGCTCACACAAAATATCTTGAACCCTGAGGTGCAAAAACAAAATCAATGACACCATATGGGAGTGACAATAGTCATAAGAATTGTCCACCTCAGAATTTTTCCACCCTAGAATTTTGAAGTAATAACTTCAATAATTTATAAACAATTGGAAAACTAAATTCTACATGATATAAACGTTTAACTAAAATAGTATGAACTGTGTGAATCATTTGCAAACATACAAATCTAGAACATTGGGATTATATTATTATAATTTTTGTGAGAAAGAACCTGTCAACTTCCTTGACCAATGTACCTTCTTTTAAATATTGCACATGCCATAACTGATCCCTACAGTTCTGACCCTACCTATTATTAGCATCAGGAATACTTGAAAGAGTTTAAGCTAGTCTGTAGTTTTGTTTTATGTTATGACACTGTACAAGTGATAAAAAATCAATTTTTATTTTCAGACTTGATCGATTTCTTTTAAAATTGTTACTCAGTGAACTGTATTAGTCTTTAACTAAATAAAGGATTTATATATATATATGTGTATATATATATATATATACAGTGTGACCCATTTAAAATGGAACCACCCCTGTAGAATGTGCATTTTTCAATCAATCTCATTTTTTTTTTATTGAAATATTGAGCATGAAAAACTGTATCTTGACACTAACTTTGACAATTTTAGTTTCATTTCCAAGGCACTCTATGGTTTTTTTTGTTTGTCAAAAACGGCAAAAGTTTATTAGGCAATTTTTGTTTTCAAATTTGACTACACCACTGGATTCGTAGTCGTTATAAATCAAAACTGTCAAATTTTCATTAAAAAATATTTGTTAACAACGAAGTTACAACAACTTCAATTTTGGAAACAAAGTATTTGTTTGTAATTTTTATTCAGATTATAGACATATTTGAGATCTGACAACACTGTCATCACCAAGTAGAACACCAGTGAATTTGTACAGTGAAAATCCGAAGTCAACAGCTCAATGCGTTCTACAGTTATAACTCCTGAAAATATGGTAATGTGAGAGATTTGTGGTGCAAGCGTTTTGTAATAAAAATCTGACTACGCCACTGAATTTGTGGATAATATTCCCTTAAAATCATTCATTTGAGTGTAGGTTACGAGAAGTGTATTCTAGAATAACAGAAAATTAAAAATTCATTTTCAAGTTATGCAGTACTTAGTACATTCTTCCGCATAGCCGCTAAAATCAAATTGATTTAAAGCATGGAAATCATTTATTCAATAATAAAACAGAGAGCAGGACAAAAATTGTTCCCTGTAAATTCTTCATAACTCAGCTAAAACAATCTTTTAGAGGAGATATCAATAATTTGAGGAAGCTGAACTCATTATGCAAAGGTTTTATAATAAATCAACAGTAGGCTGTGATTTTGACAGTTAATCATAAATAAAATAATAGTTGTTAGTTACGTGCATTTAATAATGGCTTTGCAATTATCATTAGAAGAAAGAATTGAAATTGTGAGAATTTCTGGGGACAATTATCATAGTGAAAGAGAAGCAGCTAGGATATTTAATCACAGACATCCAAATCGACTTCCCATTGACAGAAGCACCGTCAGTAAAATTAACAAAACATTTAAAGAAACCGGTGCTGTCAGCAAACATATTTTAAAAAATAATCACCGAAGAAGAAATTTAAACGAAGGTGCTGTTTTAGATTATTTTAGAAACCACCCAAACAGAAGTTTACGAGTCGCCAGTTTGGATTTAAACTTACCGAGAGAGACTATTCGACGATGTCTTAAAGAAAACAAAATGAGAGCATTTAAACCTAAATTTCTTCACTCTTTAAAGGCAGGTGATGAAGTGAAACGTATGGAATTTTGTTTGTGGGCACAAGGCGAGTACCTGAATACAAGAAATTTTTTAAACTGCATAATGTTTAGTAATGAAGCTTCTTTCAGCACCAATGGGGTAGTTTAATCGCAAAATGCTCGGTATTGAGCTACGGAAAATCCGCACTGGATCATAAATTGTAAAAGTCAATATTCCGAAAAAGTTAACGTTTGGTGTGGTATAGTACAAAATAGAATAATAGGTCCATATTTTTTTGATGGAAACATAAACGGGCAAAATTTTTTGGAATTTCTAAATAACCAATTATCGGACGAAATAGATGAAATGCCTCTTGCGGAACAAGTAAATTTATATTTTCAGCTCGAGGGCTGTTCCGTGCACAATTCGAGGATTGTTAAAGAGTGGCTAAATAACCAGTTTCCAAATCATTGGATAGGACGAGGTAGTGACTTAATTGAATGGCCACCTAGATCGCCTGATCTAACAATATTAGACTTTTTTCTGTGGGGTATTCTGACACAAAAAGTATACAGAACAAGACCAACGAATCGAGCTGAACTCATGCAAAGGATACGACAAGCTTGTGCCGAAATTACAGTTCAACAAATAAGAAATAGTGTGAACAATATTCGGAAGAGATACGATAAATGTATTGAACTCAATGGAGGTTTGGTAGAAGCCACAAAAATTTGAATGTTTAGTTTTGAATCAATGTTTATTTTAGTATCAGTTTTTTCTTAATGGCAATTAATTGTTGAATAAATACTTTGAAACTTGTTTGTATACATTTTGTTTTCATCAGCTATAGAAGAAGGTAGAGTAAGTTCAGTCGAATCTCATAAAATGTGATTTTCCAGGTGCGCTGTTACAAAAGTACTATTATTTATTATTGGGAAACTTCCAAAAAGCTTACAAATATGATCATTAATACTTCAAGATTCTATCAAGATTTGGTAAAAGCGCAAATGGGAGATCCCATGACATGAGATTCTGAACTTGGTCTACTACTGCGTAACTTGAAAATGAACTTTTAATTTTCTGTTATTCAATTATTCAATTTTTATTTTAATTTTCACTTCTCGTAACCTACACTCAAATGAATGATTTTAAGGGAATATTATCCACAAATCCAGTGGCGTAGTCAGATTTTTATTACAAAACGCTTGCACCACAAATCTCTCACATTACCATATTTTCAGGAGTTATAACTGTAGAACGCATTGAGCTGTTGACTTCGGATTTTCACTGTACAAATTCACTGGTGTTCTACTTGGTGATGACAGTGTTGTCAGATCTCAAATATGTCTATAATCTGAATAAAAATTACAAACAAATACTTTGTTTCCAAAATTGAAGTTGTTGTAATTTCGTTGTTAAAAAATATTTTTTAATGAAAATTTGACAGTTTTGATTTATAACGACTACGAATCCAGTGGTGTAGTCAAATTTGAAAACAAAAATTGCCTAATAAACTTTTGCCGTTTTTGACAAACAAAAAAAACCATAGAGTGCCTTGGAAATGAAACTAAAATTGTCAAAGTTAGTGTCAAGATACAGTTTTTCATGCTTAATATTTCAATAAAAAAAAATTGAGATTGATTGAAAAATGCACATTCTACAGGGGTGGTTCCATTTTAAATGGGTCACACTGTATATATATATATATATATATATATATATATATATATATATATATATATATATATCAACGTGTTTAGATTATTCATGGTTTTAATGTTATATATTCCTTTTTTTTCTGAATTATTTAAAATAGTTTAAAATGTGTTTTTGTCGACACATCATTTTTGTTTTCTGTATATTTTGGATCACCCTACTCTATTGCAAAAAAACAAAACGAAAATTTTCTGCAAAAGTTATGAATATGATTTGTAAATTCAGGGTATCATCTAAACAAATTCCAAGAAATTTACTGGTTGTCGTGGTAGGGTACAATAAAATGATAGAGAGAATTATCCAGATTGGTGCTGAAGAGGCAATAAGGCAAGTGTCTTATTCCGAAACATTGTATGTCTGCCATTGAGGATGACAAGTGTTCCATGTAAATGAAATTTTACCTCTTTTATATACTATAATGTGAAGCAATCTCGTGAATGATATCTGATTTGAACGGACTAGAAAAAAGTGTTTTTTATATAATTCAATATTTATATAAAAGTAGTTGCTTCAAAAATATTTTTTCGTTTGTGTAATTCAATGTTTATATGAAAGAAGTTGTTTGGAGAAAGCTTTTTTTCCAGTGTGTTTCTGAAAGTTACTTCTTTGTAGAATTATTTCAAGTTAGTGAAAATGTTAAAATTCATTTTGCAATTGGAAGTGTGAAAAAAATTTAATGTCAGTTTTATAACTACTATACCTCCCAGACAACCTTCCGAAGGCATTGCTACCCTAGTTCAAAGCTGCGGATATCATGTATCAGTTTCTCTGTTCATACTGCAGTGTTGCTTTTGCCATTCGCATATCTCTAGGTTCTAGTTACTTCGCATGAGATGTAATGACTATAATAACTTACATTTTCAGCATGAATGGCGCCATCCTCCTTGGCTTCTTCCCCTTCTTCATCATCAGTTTCTTCTCGAACTTCCCCATACATATCCTCATCATCTTCTTCCTCAGATTCTTCAAACTGAACATTTATTCCATAAGTTTCGTCAATATTTTCATCTCCAACTGAGGTTTTATTCTCTTCATTTCCAAAGTCAGTAATTTTCTTTCCCAAATTCAACAGCAGTGCAAAACGCTCGTCTGCTATTGGTCCCAGAAATGTTTCAGTTTCTTTTTTCTTATCTCTGTCTCTTAGTCTATCATTTTTTAGAACTTGTAGAACTTCATCTGCAGCACCACAGAGAATTTCTCTAGGTTGATCGCCCAATGCTTCTTGAAGAAAACTTAAAAGAACTTCATATGTTTGCCGTGTTTCTTGAGTTTTTGGCCTATACATTATTCCCACCATTTCATCTACTCCTTCTGATAGTAAAGTCGCACCCTTCATTCTTGCAAAGTCATATTGAGCCTCATCTCGTTTTAACCGTCTAAAACAAAAAAGTATAGGTACCTAGTATGATTTTTTTTATCAAATTTTTAGCAACATACTTCACTTTCCGCTCTTCTGCTTTTCCAGGTCGAGTTCTTTGTGCCCGATCTCCCATTTTTGTTCCAGATAATTTTCCCACAAGGGACATAACTTCTCCAGTAGCTTCATCTCGGCTCCTCCTTTCGATAAATCTAACATCAGCTTGGAGCACAAGGTTGGAATTCTGGAGATATATAAAAAAAAATTATTAGCAACATTAAAAACAAAAAAAGATATATCAACGGGGTTCAATTAAAGTGTGGAAAAATGTATCATTTTTACATACTAAATTTGTTGGAAGATTATTGATTATAATATTTTAACAACTTACAGCTTTGTACTCATATTGCTGTTGTCTAGCTGCGGCATCTGCCATATTTTAAATGTGGGAATTCTATTGGCTGGCAACTTCTCCTAATTATTGGTAAAAGCTTAAAAAAAGATTAATCTAAAATGACAGAAGAAATAATGTTCAACTACTTTAGAAATAATACATTGAATGACCGTACTTTTCTCGAAATTACAAACGAGAAAATTTACACACCTTTTTTAAAAAACGCTAAATCAGATGCTTACAGTGTTGATACAATCAACTTGAAAATGATTAATTTAGCACTTGGAATTAGGCAAAATATAGTGCAAATATAACACTGGCCTGAGATAAATTGCATTGAACAATTCTATTTTTTCTGGATCAGTGGCAGGCATTTAATTCAGTGAATTTCAAGTTGCTGATTGCAAAGCTGTATTATCTGGCATTGAGTGATACTGCTTTATCTTGCAGGCTATTTAGATACATTACAAATAGGATTGATGATTCAATTTCGGGGTTTGGAATATCATCCTCTAGAACTCTAGAGTTTCTCAAGGTAAAGTCCTTGGTCCATTTCTGTTAGCTATATTCCCTTTTGACCACCTGAAGCACTTCAAATTCTCAAGAGAATATAAATTGCATAAATATATACAAATGTCCATATTCATGTGCACAAAATGGAATAAGAATCAACCCCAATAAGAGTACGACCTTTACTAAAGGACCAGAAAAACAAACACAATATATCTGTAGTGTGTACATCCTAATGAAGAATTAGTCCCCAACATGAATTTCTGAAGCAACAATAAAGGAGCATTTTTTAAAAGTAAGTATTTGTAGTTGTAATCCCAATCCAAGGAGATCATCCCTACCATTTCCATCCATCAATATCATTACAAATTTGACCATAAGGAAAATTACAACCCCTAAATGAAAATTTTTACTCTATGAATTGTTTAATGAATATACAAAAATGCAAGTAAAATGGTTCGAGTTTTCAACAGGAAAATGTAACTTTTTTACACGGTTTATGGGATAACACCATAACCGTTAGTACACAAACCTGGATGATTTGCCTATTTCTGAATTTCGGAAATTCCAACTAGTGATTCCATACAAATGAAAATATATATAGCATCATGTAACTGACTGGCCCTTTGCAATTTGGTTATAACTATTGAAGGTGTATATTCCTGGTATTTTCTAATAACAATATTAATATCTAGCAAGTATTACTTTGGTATTATATCCTACTTTTGTTGCACAATAATAAGAAATTTTCACTAATAACTAACAAGTGCTGAAGCAAAACAAATTAGAACATCTTCTTCTTCCTAATTTTGGTCTCAGCTTACCAGAGCCGAGAAGAAAGAAGTCAAACTCAAAATTAAAGAAGAAGAAATCAAACGGAAATTTTTTTAACCAAATTTGGTACAACATCAAAATACCTATGAAAATAAAAATAGATTAAAAAGACATTGTTGCCTATACTCAAACAAAAAAATTTTACGGAATTCAGAGAACAGTGGAAAATTGATATAAAAACAAAAGGCATTACATATGGCAAAATTCATACCGAATATCCTGATAAATTATGGTAGGTATAATCAATATCCATATTTAAGTGGACGGCATATCACAACTATGATTAGGATGAAAACTGGGCACTGTTTAACAAAAAAATATTTATACCGAATTGAAATAAAAGATAATCCATATTGTGAATGTGGACAAGAAGAAACTTTGGAACATATTTTCTTTGAATGCTATATTAAAACTGTACCAAACGTGGATATGTATCGGATGTTTATAGAATATGGAGTGGTTCCCCCTGAACTTCATAACAATTTTAAGGGATGATAATTAAATTGATTAAAATTTTTTTAACATATAATAAAATTGAATTATGGAGAGAAAAAAAAATGAAAAAAAATTAATAGAAAATAAGTTATAATGTAAAGAGTCAGAATTAAAATTAAAAATTATTGTAATTATTTAGGTACCCCATCTTTCACTTTTTCCATTCTGGGTTCTTTTTATCCGAGGCAGCAATTCGGTTTATGGTAATGCTTCACAGCTGCCCTGAAGCGAGAAGAGTCTATACCTGCTATAAATAACTGTCTTGCACAAAGAAGAATATATTGAAGAAGAGATGGAAAAACATGGAATAAAAATATATTAAGAAAAAAACAGATGGAGTACAATATTGTGTAAAAACAAGACTCATGTACTCCCTGGACAAAGTTTTTATTACAGTTATCACTATAATAAAAAGAGCACTGCATAATAGCGCCAAATCTGCACTCGTATCGTATCGGTGAAATGAATACAGGGAAACCATTGAAGAGTTAAAATATATAAAAAATACATTAAAATCTTCTTTGAGCGATATTTCTTCCATTTCTTTCTATTAATGAAATTATGTTCATCGCCAGGTGGTTTTAAGATGGCAGCATGGGTACAATCAATAGCCCCTATGACTCCCGGAAAATGCCATTTCTCCATCAAAGCCATTTTCAATACATTCCTTTCCCGAATATTCTGAGGGAATACTATATATTCTACACCCATCACTTCAACTATTCGAATTGATACTTCATGTATTGCTCGATGAACTGCAGTTTGACTCAAACTGCAAAAAGTTTCCTCACCAACACCCCTTTGGTAAGTCCCTGTGGCGTAGAAACGGAGAGCGCAAAATATCCTACTTTCTATTCTAATACCTCCTCTTATGCGAGGTGATCTCAAATGGGGGGTTAATACGGCTGTCAATCGTCTTGTCAAATGTTTATTTAACCGATACAATTCAATAAATTTCTTTCAGGAAGATCGAATGGATTGTATATATTCCTTAATTGAAATCTATGGCTTCTTAATCACCTTATATTTATGAAACTTACAAACAAAATTTATTAAAGAACTGAAACTGAGAAGTAGGTACAGTATAACTCATAGGGACGGTATTTTCATACTTGCATCCTACATATTTTTAATTTCTGCTAGAGTAATTATTTATAGTGATGTTAAACGTGCAGTTTTGAGCAGTGGTTATTTGAATACCACTAGAACTGAGAGCTGGATCCAACGCAGTTTTCGTGATATTTTCACTAACTATATTATATATACAGCTGGTATCCCTCGGAAATACTTGGCTGATTACAATCAGTTTCATTAACTTCAGTGACTCCCATAATTAGGTTCGAAATTTTTTGCTTTTTTGCAAGAGATTGCTGCACATATCCTTCAGCGATATTTGTAGGCTTCCAACCTCCGTGTTGCTTTAAAGTAAAAATGTCTCCTCCAGAATTTGCAAGTAAACTTGCCGAGGTTCTTCTAAAAATATGCCCGGTATAATTTATGGCATTAGGCAGTTTTAAAAATTCTGCAATTTTTGTAGGAATTTTAGCTATAGTATTTTTCCCAACCATTTGGTTGATACATTTTCCTGCTCTATAGCAGACAAATAAACATGTCTGATCTATTTTAGGGCGTAACGATATATATTTTCTATAAATATCAATATAATTAGGGCCATTCCCCAGTGAAGCATTGATTACAAACGTTCTCTGAATATTTGTTTTAGAATTTGGTATATTTACTATTAATATTGAACCTTTATCTTCAATATCTGTAGTGGCCATTTTAAGGAGCTCGTCACACCTGCATGCTCCTGAAATTCCGAAAATGAGGAGAATCTACAAAACAAAGAAAAATAATTTTAAAAAAAGAAAAAAAACTGTCGACGCTGGAATTCGAACCAAAAACTACAAGGCCGTCATGAATAATGAGCGGTGCACCAACTCACTGCGCTACTGAGCCTAATAAACTACTTTTGGGGAAACATAAACATAGCATAAAGCTTTAGCTCTATTATAATATTTAACTTTTATTTTTTAAATATATTTACTTCTCGAAAATATCTTACCTTCATTAATAAATAATTATTATCGGGGGCTTCTAATAAAAATTTATTTAGTTCCTCTCTTGAGAAGGTTTTTGCCTTATTAGATTTATATCCTTGGTTTTGCCTTTTCAAGAAAGCAATTAATTTTGGGTATTTAATATCCATATTTTCTTTTATTTGAAGCATGGTACGTAGCATCGAATACTTGGACCACAATGTAGAGGCTTTTAGTGTATTTGCTAATATCGAAAAATATCCCAACATAACATTTTCTGAGTAAATACGAATATGCTTTTCTTCGGCCCATCGCTTGAAATGTAAATATTGTTTTTCGTATTTATCTTTAGATTTTTGGGGCAATAAAGATTGTACCGTTAGATTAACTTGTTCCAAAATATCCGGTGGTGTATTATTTATATCTTCAAAATCGCTTGAATCACTCATTTTTTAAATATTCTTAATATTTTACAGATATACCTATTATGTATGGTGAATCACACTTTGAAACTGTCAAACGACCATAGCTTGCTATAAAATTTGTCATAAATTCGAAAACCGGATGGATCTATGAATCTAACAAATAATCAATGAAAAAATCGTTAAATTAAAATACCTACTAATTTATACCATATTGCAAAATACAGATTGTTCTATAAATAAACACTTATGTGAAGTTAGCGTCGGGCGCCAGCGCTCAAATTTAGCGCCCACCCCCCACTTTTGAGTCCGATTTACACGGCACATATAACGGACTGGTATTATGAGGATGACTTTGATGGGCTTTCGATTCGAATATATTAGTTTCAACTTATCACATGGTAACTTGACACCAATTGAATTAATAACACAAAATATATTTATGCAAGGTAAAAATGTGTTTAGATATTGAAAAGCTAGGTAGGTCTGTAGGTACCAAATATTGCCGGTATTGGGCTAAATGGGGTTCACTTCTACGGACTAATATTTTGTCTCCAAAAGCGAAGTTTTGGGACTGATTTTCAAATGATGTAAAATACTGAGAGTATAGAGTAGTGTGAAATTAAAATTTTTTCACTACATCATAATAACGGCAGCATTGCTGAAATGCAGTCCAGCCCTAAGAATTAAAATTAATATTTTCTAAAATCAGATGTTTGTGGCGGATTTTAATGTAGTGTGAAATGTTTGGAATATGGAGTACTGCAACAATTCAGTTTTTCAGTTCTTCAAGATATCAACAACATTGCTAAAATGGCGTTTATCCATATACACTATTATTATTATTTTCTGGAAACGGTTCTTTGTGACGGATTTCGACGTAGTGCAAAATGTTGAGGATATGAAGTACTGTAACTATCCACTTTTTCAGTTCTTCAAAATATCGGCAACATTGCTAAAATGGCGTTTATCCATACACACTATTATTATTATTTTCTGAAAACGGTTCTTTGTGACGGATTTCGACGTAATGCAAAATGTTGAGGATATGAAGTACTATAACTATCCAGTTTTTCAGTTCTTCAAAATATCGGCAACATTGCTAAAATGGCGTTTATCCATATATATACTATTATTATTATTTACTGGAAACGGTTCTTTGTGACGGATTTCGACGTAGTGGGAAATGTTGAGGATATGAAGTATTCTAACTATTCAGTCTTTCAGTTCTTCAAAATATCGGCAACGTTGTTAAAATGGCGTTTATCCATACACACTATTATTATTATTTTCTGAAAACAGTTGTTTGTGACGGATTTCGACGTAGTGCAAAATGTTGAGGATATGAAGTACTATAACTATCCACTTTTTCAGTTCTTCAAAATATCGGCAACATTACTAAAATGGCGTTTATCCATACACACTATTATTATTATTTTCTGAAAACGGTTCTTTGTGACGGATTTCGACGTAGTGCAAAATGTTGAGGATATGAGGTACTGTAACTATCCACTTTTTCAGTTCTTCAAAATATCGGCAACATTGCTAAAATGGCGTTTATCCATACACACTATTATTATTATTATTTTCTGAAAACGGTTCTATGTGACGGATTTCGACGTGATGCAAAATGTTGAGGATATGAAGTACTATAACTATTCAGTTTTTCAGTTCTTCAAAATATCGGCAACATTGCTAAAATGGCGTTTATCCATACACACTATTATTATTATTTTCTGAAAACGGTTCTTTGTGACGGATTTCGACGTAGTGCAAAATATTGAGGATATGAAGTACCATAACTATTCAGTTTTTCAGTTTTTCAAAATATCGGCAACTTTGCTAAAATGGCGTTTATCCATACACACAATTATTATTATTCTTTGAAAACGGTTCTTTGTGACGGATTTCGACGTAGTGCAAAATGTTGAGGATATAAAGTACTATAACTATTCAGTTTTTCAGTTCTTCAAAATATCGGCAACATTGCTAAAATGGCGTTTATCCATACACACAATTATTATTATTCTCTGAGAACGGTTCTTTGTGACGGATTTCGACGTAGTGCAAAATATTGAGGATATGAAGTTCTATAACTATCCACTTTTTCAGTTCTTCAAAATATCGGCAACATTGCTAAAATGGCGTTTATCCATACACACTATTATTATTATTTTCTGAAAACGGTTCTTTGTGACGGATTTCGACGTAGTGCAAAATATTGAGGATATGAAGTACTATAACTATTCAGTTTTTCAGTTTTTCAAAATATCGGCAACATTGCTAAAATGGCGTTTATCCATACACACTATTATTATTATTTTCTGAAAACGGTTCTATGTGACGGATTTCGACGTGATGCAAAATATTGAGGATATGAAGTACTATAACTATCCACTTTTTCAGTTCTTCAAAATATCGGCAACATTGCTAAAATGGCGTTCATCCATATATACTATTATTATTATTTTCTGAATATGATTATTTGTGATTTATTTTGAAATATTGCGGATACCTACTTGATGAATATCTTTAACGTATTGAAGTAGGTGCTACTTTATTGTGAGAAAATTCTAATGACAACCCTTGTGAAATCTACGTTACGATTTTTCATACAGTGCACATAATGAGCAAAAATTTTGGGTATATCAAGTAGTATATGGCCAAAAGTTTTCAGTCTTTCAAAACATTGACATCTTATTCAAAGCGGCATAAACCTTTCTGAAATGATTATTCAATCATTTATTTGCATTTCTGTAAAATTTTCAAAGTTTGGTTTTGTGAACAAACATCCAGTATTCTTGAATCATATCAATGATATCTCAATGCTAGCGCACTAGTGGAAATTTTCGAATTTCTTTTCGATTTTAGAAATCTTTTACTCTATCAAAAAATCACAAGAGACCTTATTTGAAGGTAATAAAAAATTATAAAGATCAATTCCTTTACAAATCTCCTCTAAAGTGCTAATTAATTGAGTTAAACGCATCTGATTGTAAATTTATTTCTATCCTCACCACCTATTAAAAGTAAATGTATTACGCGTATGGGCATCACTTGTTCTCCGTTACATTCGAACTAGATGTTTTCACATACCGATTAGATTGTGCCATCCGTCCCGAACTGACTTCGCCACATTCTTGTATAGTCTATAATACGAGCAACTTTCTGTCTTTTCATTTCATAGTTCATTTCATATTATCAGTCGTGATTTCTATTTAACATATTTTTGTTTCTGAAAAGTGTGAAGCGTGATTTTTATTTTAGTTATTTTAATTGCCATAGTTCATTTTTTGTTTAAGTTTTGTTTACTAATCTGACCTTAGCGAAATGAAAGATAAAGTTAATAATATTGTCACTCGAATACAATTTCTAAAGGGTGATATAACATACAATGAGCTAGTGGCCTTTCAGTTCAATGACAATTTTTACGACAAATTGGTTGAACAAATTCGTAATAGGGAAGAGCGCAAAAAAAAAAAGAAATGGATTTTTCAATTAATCCAAAGAAACTCAAATAATCTGAAGGATTTATTGGAAAACAAATCGATTCGATCACATGGCAGTGCCTCCAAAAATTTTTCTGATGAAGTAGTTTCATCTGAAGAAGTCGCCCCATTTCAAATGCGATCACCGACCAATCCAAGTGATAAAATAATAGAAAATCCTGAATATTTCGAAGAAACTTTAGAATTGTCAGATGAAAAATGTTCGTTACCGGTAGTCCCTTTGAATGAGGATTTGGTAGGTCATATTTCTGATAATGGAGTGATCCAGAAACTGAAAGAAAAATATAGTATTGAACATTCTACACCCTTAGAAAAAAAATTGAACAATATCAATAATGAGGGGGATCATTTCACTTTATCATTCAGTTCAGAATCAAAACTCTTAGATTTCAGCAAGAAGGGCTCAAACAATAATAATCAAATGGAAAGTGAAAGAAATAATGATAGAAAAATTAAGAATGATACCTCTCCTCGTATCTGCAAAAGCCTTTTCACCGAATCTTCGATCAGCTTAAATACAATTTCCACTTTGGAAAACGTAACAGATTCGTCACTTTCAATTGTCAGTTTTAACATAAAGAAACCATCCGAGAATAATCGGGTCCTTCCACATACCAATCCATTTAAGCATAAAAATATAAAAAGAAGCGATTATTCACAATGCAACTTTCTCGAAGGCAAGTTCTACATCAATAATCAACAATGGAACACTATAAGTAATGAAGGAAAACTGTCTAAAAAATATTATCCATATTTTTTCCGAAACCAGTTGAGAAAGTATGTTAATAATAGTTGTACTGTTGCCTTCTATAGAACAAAATATTTGAAAAACAAAATAGTTTTGTTCGCATACAGTCGAAATAATTATCAAAAATGCAAAAATTTCAAATTTGATATTTCGAATGATATGCAACATGGTAAAATAGTACAAGTTTTTAGTACATCTTGCGATTATTGTCACCCATTTAAAATCACTGATCAAGTACGCGGTGTAGAAAGAGATATAGCCAAGAAAATGCTGAGGAACATGAAGCCCTCTGAATTCAGAAAAAAAACAATTTTGAAAGCCGATAAATCTGCCATTCGGCGAGGTCAATTGCAGGATATCAAATCAGAGGAAGTAGTCCGTAAAATTCGCAGTGAAACTCAAAATAGTCTTAGGAGACATGAAGATGATATGGTCGATCTCATATTGTATAAAAAGGATCATTTCAATTTTGTCAAACAAGTCTGTTCTCCGTTGAACGTTAAAATGTTCAGTTCACAACAACTAGAGATTGCGAAGACTTCTACTAGTAAAGTTTTCCATTTTGATGCCACAGGGGCAGTTGTGGATTATAATAAAAACGACGATAAAAAAATATTATATTATTGTGGCGTTGTTAGTTTACCAGAAAAAAACATCTGTCCTATTCTGGAAATGATATCATGCGAACATGATACACTTGCAATTTACGAATTATTTGTAAAATTCAAGAAATTCTGCCAGGAGAAAAAAGCATGGCCAATATTTGAAGTGTTTGTCAGCGACTTTAGTTTCGCGAATTTGAACGCGGCTTCGAAAGCGTTTAATAATATGCAATTAGATAATTATTTGAACTTATGCTTCGACTATCTCCAAACGAAGAAACACTTTCCCTCAAAGAAAACCAAGTTGTATTTATGTTGCGCTCATTTCATAAAAAATTTATTTCAATTGATTGATGAAAATACCAAAACAATTGAAAATAAGCCAATAAGGAACTGTATTAAAACATTGTTCGCAATAGCGTTCAATATAACTGATCTCAAGGAAGCAAGTGAATGGTTTAAAAATCTAACTATAATATTGTCATCGGAATATCAAAACGACGTACTTGATGAAATTCTATCTAAAATGGATACTTTAGATTGTCTTGAAGCCCAAGAGATTTCGGTAACTACAAGTAAATCGAGTGAAAATCTGCTCAATCAAAAAAGTTTAAGAAAAAAATCACCTTTCTATAATTTTTTTTTGGACATATATAATCGAAATAGGCTCACAACGAAAAACAATTACAATAAAAATAATTTTTATTGCCCTTCCTTATTAGAAATCGTCTTGGATAGATATATGGGACTATTTCCTTTGTGGTCAGCAGTCGTTACCAAGAAAAGACTGAGCAACGCTTTAATAGAACGATGGTTTGGTTTTCTCAAAACAGATATATTGAAAGGAGCCAGGGATCTCAAACCTACTACTTTCATAAGAAAAGTGAGAGGTCACATCTTGAAGGTTTTCACCGAAATTGACCTAGGTATATCGAAACATAAACTATCTACACTCCCCAGAACTAACCAGTTCATTGTTTCGGATGATGATTCTGCAGATAGTACTACTAATGCTGAAGAACAATGGAACAGAAAGCCAAAGGCCAAATTTACCTTCTTCTCTGGTAGATATCTCAAATATTTACCATCTTATAAATCTACGCAGGCAGTTAGTAACACGGAAAATAAAATGATCTCATTGGATATTCTAGAAAATAACTTGGTGAACGATTGTCAATATTATAAAATATTCGAAACATTTTCGTACTACATTGGATTTTATGAGTTTGTGAAAGGAAATAGATTTATATCATCGGAGGACTTCAATGTTTTGAAATACAATGACTTATCCCGGATACTTTCTCCAAAATTAATGAATACTTTAGCTGCGATTATAATAACAAAAAATAAAAAACAGTCAGATGTAGCTGTATGGCCCTGCGCCACTTCATTTTATGAATTGGAGAAAAATATGATATTAGGTAAAATTTTGCCTTTTAAAAAAAAAACTTTCATTCCGTTTCACTTTCTTGATGAAAAATGGATTCTTCTGACAATTAATTTCAAAAATAAAACATTGGACATATTCAATCCATACGGAAACACGGATATTGAGAGCAAAGAATATCTGAATAATTTTCAGAACTATTTGAAAAAATATAACGAGAAAAAATCATTATATGCTACTTTCAAAAAAATTGATGAAACTGGATGGAAATTTAACAAACAAGATGTTATACCAGTTCAGTGTGCTTTCGAGGCCAGCATTCACATTTTATATCAGTTAGATATTATCACTTCTGAAACTTTCAGTACTGACTCACTTTCTGAACCATTACGAATTAAAGAATATTGTGAAAATCTCCAACTTATCTTGTTGAAATTTTCATCTGATGTTATGAATTTTTGTCCTTTGTGCGGCCAATTTGAAGGGCAGCAAAATACAAATTGGGTTTGTTGCGAGCTTTGCACAAGATGGATACACTTCAATTGCGACAATAGAATATTTGAATTTACGTGCCCTTTAGATTCCCCAGACGTTGTATATTATTGTCCCATTTGTAGTGGAAATTTCGATGTGAAACCTTTCCATAAGTTACAAAAAAATGAAATTATGCCCAATGCTCTAAAATGTAAACCAGATCATTATATACCTTCTGATGACTTAGGAAACTATGTCATCGCTAGATATGACTGCACATTTAACTTAACAATTGAGGATTATTTGACCTTGAATAAATATTTGTATATATCTAATACTGTATTTTTCATAATCTCTGATCTGATTTACTCCGAAAAACCAGATCCAACTGTGAAAATTTGGAGTATATTCAAAACGGATTTGTTGTTATTTCAACTGAACACACTGGAAATCGATTTTTTCAAAGATGATTTGTTTAAAAATATCGATAGTAAAGTGAATCTTATCCCCATTTTGCATAATAAACACTTCACAATGATAATTATTGATTATCTGAAGGGAACTTTTTCATTTATTGATCCTTATGGTTCAACAAAACAACAAAGGTACGAGATATTTAATAAGTTTTGTAGATTTATTAAAACACTAAATAAGCATACGCCATATCAATATGACTTGACTGATTTCAAAGTCATCAACGAAACACACTCACAGCAAACTGATTCGTACAATTGTGGAATTTTCGTTTTACACTACATAAGTTGTATTTTAAATCGGAAAGAGCTGAATATATCTTTCAACCCTGATAATTATTGTTCATATCTTAAGGAGTATCTACTGAAGAAATCAGAGAATATGGAAAGATATTGTTTAATTTGTGGAAGATATGTTGACAATTTGAAACAAGTTTTTAGTTGCAAACGCTGTAAAAGAATCATTGAACCAAATTGTTTCAAACAGTACTTTGAATTTGAGGAACTCTGTCCACTATGCCGATATGTATAGTAGTATAGTAACTAGAATAAAGTGTGTCTGTCACAAATATGCTTTAATACTATACTGAATTTAATTATAAATTTCAAATACGCTATAATCTTAAGAACACTATTGCAATAGGTTTTCTTCTTTGAATTGAAAAGGGGTATACTTAAACAAGATAATAATTTTTGGGAAAGAAAGGTTTTCTATTTCTCCATCTTTATACAAATAATGTTGGGAGTCATTTGACTTCGAATAAGTCTTATAGTCTATTTTTCTATAATAATAATACTTTATTTCCGTGTAGACAATATACATTGTATAGGAATAGTCAATAAAAGAAATAGAAATAAAGATAAAAACAGAGTATAAGAAACATACAAGTTGAAACAACACCTTAAAACTAAAATAATACCATACTTATCTAATCTAAAAAATTCATTCAATGAATGAGTATTTCGAAAATATTTAACAAAAACTGAGTTTGGCAACGATGGCAATATTTTGAAGAACTGAAAAACTGGATACTTACAGTACTTTATATCCTCAACATTTTGCACTACGTCGAAATCCGTCACAAAGAACCGTTTTCAGAAAATAATAATAATAGTGTGTATGGATAAACGCCATTTTAGCAATGTTGCCGATATTTTGAAGAACTGAAAAAGTGGATAGTTACAGTACCTCATATCCTCAACATTTTGCACTACGTCGAAATCCGTCACAAAGAACCGTTTTCAGAAAATAATAATAATAGTGTGTATGGATAAACGCCATTTTAGCAATGTTGCCGATATTTTGAAGAACTGAAAAAGTGGATAGTTACAGTACCTCATATCCTCAACATTTTGCACTACGTCGAAATCCGTCACAAAGAACCGTTTTCAGAAAATAATAATAATAGTGTGTATGGATAAACGCCATTTTAGCAATGTTGCCGATATTTTGAAGAACTGAAAAAGTGGATAGTTATAGTACTTCATATCCTCAACATTTTGCACTACGTCGAAATCCTTCACAAAAAACCGTTTTCAGAGAATAATAATAATTGTGTGTATGGATAAACGCCATTTTAGCAATGTTGCCGATATTTTGAAGAACTGAAAAACTGAATAGTTATAGTACTTTATATCCTCAACATTTTGCACTACGTCGAAATCCGTCACAAAGAACCGTTCTCAGAGAATAATAATAATTGTGTGTATGGATAAACGCCATTTTAGCAATGTTGCCGATATTTTGAAGAACTGAAAAAGTGGATAGTCATAGTACTTCATATCCTCAACATTTTGCACTACGTCGAAATCCGTCACAAAAAACCGTTTTCAGAGAATAATAATAATTGTGTGTATGGATAAACGCCATTTTAGCAATGTTGCCGATATTTTGAAGAACTGAAAAACTGAATAGTTATAGTACTTTATATCCTCAACATTTTGCACTACGTCGAAATCCGTCACAAAGAACCGTTTTCAAAGAATAATAATAATTGTGTGTATGGATAAACGCCATTTTAGCAAAGTTGCCGATATTTTGAAAAACTGAAAAACTGAATAGTTATAGTACTTCATATCCTCAATATTTTGCACTACGTCGAAATCCGTCACAAAGAACCGTTTTCAGAAAATAATAATAATAGTGTGTATGGATAAACGTCATTTTAGCAATGTTGCCGATATTTTGAAGAACTGAAAAACTGAATAGTTATAGTACTTTATATCCTCAACATTTTGCACTACGTCGAAATCCGTCACAAAGAACCGTTTTCAAAGAATAATAATAATTGTGTGTATGGATAAACGCCATTTTAGCAAAGTTGCCGATATTTTGAAAAACTGAAAAACTGAATAGTTATAGTACTTCATATCCTCAATATTTTGCACTACGTCGAAATCCGTCACAAAGAACCGTTTTCAGAAAATAATAATAATAGTGTGTATGGATAAACGCCATTTTAGCAATGTTGCCGATATTTTGAAGAACTGAAAAAGTGGATAGTTATAGAACTTCATATCCTCAATATTTTGCACTACGTCGAAATCCGTCACAAAGAACCGTTCTCAGAGAATAATAATAATTGTGTGTATGGATAAACGCCATTTTAGCAATGTTGCCGATATTTTGAAGAACTGAAAAACTGAATAGTTATAGTACTTTATATCCTCAACATTTTGCACTACGTCGAAATCCGTCACAAAGAACCGTTTTCAAAGAATAATAATAATTGTGTGTATGGATAAACGCCATTTTAGCAAAGTTGCCGATATTTTGAAGAACTGAAAAACTGAATAGTTATGGTACTTCATATCCTCAATATTTTGCACTACGTCGAAATCCGTCACAAAGAACCGTTTTCAGAAAATAATAATAATAGTGTGTATGGATAAACGCCATTTTAGCAATGTTGCCGATATTTTGAAGAACTGAAAAACTGAATAGTTATAGTACTTCATATCCTCAACATTTTGCACTACGTCGAAATCCGTCACAAAGAACCGTTTTCAGAAAATAATAATAATAGGGTGTATGGATAAACGCCATTTTAGTAATGTTGCCGATATTTTGAAGAACTGAAAAAGTGGATAGTTATAGTACTTCATATCCTCAACATTTTGCACTACGTCGAAATCCGTCACAAACAACTGTTTTCAGAAAATAATAATAATAGTGTGTATGGATAAACGCCATTTTAACAACGTTGCCGATATTTTGAAGAACTGAAAGACTGAATAGTTAGAATACTTCATATCCTCAACATTTCCCACTACGTCGAAATCCGTCACAAAGAACCGTTTCCAGTAAATAATAATAATAGTATATATATGGATAAACGCCATTTTAGCAATGTTGCCGATATTTTGAAGAACTGAAAAACTGGATAGTTATAGTACTTCATATCCTCAACATTTTGCATTACGTCGAAATCCGTCACAAAGAACCGTTTTCAGAAAATAATAATAATAGTGTGTATGGATAAACGCCATTTTAGCAATGTTGCCGATATTTTGAAGAACTGAAAAAGTGGATAGTTACAGTACTTCATATCCTCAACATTTTGCACTACGTCGAAATCCGTCACAAAGAACCGTTTCCAGAAAATAATAATAATAGTGTATATGGATAAACGCCATTTTAGCAATGTTGTTGATATCTTGAAGAACTGAAAAACTGAATTGTTGCAGTACTCCATATTCCAAACATTTCACACTACATTAAAATCCGCCACAAACATCTGATTTTAGAAAATATTAATTTTAATTCTTAGGGCTGGACTGCATTTCAGCAATGCTGCCGTTATTATGATGTAGTGAAAAAATTTTAATTTCACACTACTCTATACTCTCAGTATTTTACATCATTTGAAAATCAGTCCCAAAACTTCGCTTTTGGAGACAAAATATTAGTCCGTAGAAGTGAACCCCATTTAGCCCAATACCGGCAATATTTGGTACCTACAGACCTACCTAGCTTTTCAATATCTAAACACATTTTTACCTTGCATAAATATATTTTGTGTTATTAATTCAATTGGTGTCAAGTTACCATGTGATAAGTTGAAACTAATATATTCGAATCGAAAGCCCATCAAAGTCATCCTCATAATACCAGTCCGTTATATGTGCTGTGTAAATCGGACTCAAAAGTGGGGGGTGGGCGCTAGATTTGAGCGCTGGCGCCCGACGCTAACTTCACATAAGTTCTGCTAATCAAGTTAGCCATAAATCCCTCATTTTACCCCAAACTTTTGCAGGTATGAGTAGACGCACCAGGGTTTTCAGACATCTTACGCATACCTTCATTCGAAGGTATGCGTCCTTCAGGTCGATTTTAGAAAAATGCTTACCTCCAAATAATTTAGTTGGGATGTCCTCAGAACGAGGTAACGGGTATTCGTCTGTTTGAACATGCTGATTTATGGTGACTTTAAAATCGGCACATAGCGTCAACCTGCCATTTGACTTCAAAGCAACCACAATAGGAGTTTTCGTTTAGGATCTTCAAACACTGGAACAGCCCCGAGTCAGTTGCACCCGAGCTGCTTACAAATAAAACGCATTTTAAGGAAATTTATTTTGTTCAAATTCTGCACATGCGCTTCGGTTTGATTACACGTGTTATAACAATAACAAAATACATAACCATAGTTTTCGAAAATACTGTTTTAATTGGGTTGTATTAGAAAAGCAAAAGTATTTGTGTGGTATTAGCTACGGAAATGTCTGATTCTGACGATGAATTTGTCGTTATGGTGAGTTATCAAGTAATAAAGCACAATTTCTCTTGTTAAAACAAAAAATATGTAATTTCAGGCTTTGATGAAAAAGCCAGATAAAACATTCAATTTTTCGGACTCGTCCAGTTCATTCGAGGGCATGTTTAATGATTTTGATGTCGGTGAACCCAGGAGAAAACGATCCAAAATTATGTTGAACATACTGTCAACGAATATGACAATGAATTCAAGGCACAATTTCGTGTATCGAGGAGAACAATAAATGAAATCATAGGTAGGTATATTCAATCTTTGTCAAAAACTTTATATGTAACATTAAAATATTACAGACCTTTTTCAACAATCTGCTTTCAATTCTGTTTATGCTTCCGGTCGACCAAATGAGTCTGCAAAGAAGGCAGTGCTATTATCAGTCTGGTATCTTGCTAACAGGAATTTCTTTCGAGAGGTTTCTGATAGGTTTGGAGTTTCTATCAGTACAGCATGCCATTGTTTAAGAAGGGTACTGAAATTTCTCGTTTCAATGAAGAAGAAATACATTGTATGGCCTGATGAACAAAGAAAACTTCAGATTTCTCAGGCTTTTTCCAGGAATAATGGCATTCCTGGAGCAATTGGAGCTATTGATGGCAGCCATATTGAGATACCAAAACCTGAGCAAAACCAGGATTCATATATAAATAGAAAGGGATATCATAGTGTGTTATTACAAGGAGTTGTGGACAATACTAAAAAGTTCATAGATGTATTTTGTGGTGAGCCAGGGTCGCTGCATGATGCAAGACTATTGAGAAGATCAGCTCTATATGCAAGAATATCCGAAAATCCTGAGTTCATTGGTAATTTCTTTTTATTAGGCGATTCAGCGTATCCCAACTTAGAGTGGATTGTGACACCATATTCAGACACAGGGTTTCTAAGTGAAGAACAGAAACATTTCAATAGACGCCTTTCAGCAAAAAGAGTAATTGTGGAAAATGCATTCGGGCTACTGAAAGGACGTTTTCGAAGATTAAGAGGTCTTGAAAACATAGACAAAAATTTGAGTTCACTGATAATTTTTGCATCTTGTATTCTCCATAACATTTGTCTATGTGACGATACCAATTTGTTGAATGATGTTGAAGAAAGTGATGGAAATCAGCCGCCAAACATTACATTTCATGCTATTGGTGAGGAGCAAATAGAAGAAAAAAATACTTCGACAGCAAGTTTTCAAAAAGATTTTCAATTCGGAAATGCGATAAAACTGACCGATACTTGATGAAAATCCATAATTTTGTTTTCAAAAAACACTTTAATATGAGATTTTCACTTTACAGATTACAAAACTGGTACATTTCGCTATATGATAGCATATTCAAATGTCTTAATACTGTCTCAGTATTGAGACGCCTGACGATGCTATTATATAGCAAAACACAGTTATGATTACGATGTTCAATTTATGATTTTTAAAATAAAGTATTTGGAATATGTAATATTTTTATTGATAATGGGTTCAAAAAAGAATACTATAGGAATTGTATAATATCTTTGGACCTTAAATGAATATCACAAAACATACTATAAATAAAGAGAAATAAAATATATTCTGGAACATAACTATCAAAAATATTACCTACAGAATGTGGACTGATAATAAACAAAAGAAAACGTTTAACTGTTTATAAATCATTTGATTTAGGGGAGAGTAGTACACAATGAGACACAATTGAAAATAAATGCAATAAATTTCAACCTAACTTTATTAATGCACTTCAGACGATACAGAGCGTAAGTACGAACATTTATTCAACAAATTTCAAGCTTTTTAAAATAATTGGAACATAAAGACAGATTTTGAAAAAAAAAAAATAAAAAGTGGTGAATGGTGTCTCGGTGTGGACCAGGTATGGTACAGTATGAGACACCGAGTGGTACACTATGATACTATTCAGCGGACGTTGTACGTACGAAATGAAATAGGAAATTTCACAGTACTCGATGAAAGCCTTTTCGATTTTATATCTGTAGGCGAAGGAAGAACAAGTTCTATGTCCCTACTATTCACGGAATGCACATCTGGAACATTCGGGAATATAAAGCAACCTCCAAGTTTCTCACTTTTTCTCATGTAAGATATTTCATAGTCACCCTCATCGTCTACATCCGACAAAAGTTTTCCAACATAAAAAACGTTGTTGGGAAACTTTACCAAAGCGAAATCATTTTTTTCCCCAGTCTTATTATAGTCTGGTTGCAATTCTTCTTCATCCTCTGGAATCCAGCCATCATCATCGGAAGATACATCATCGATCTCCAAGTCATCATCATCAATGCTGGAATCACTAGTGCAGTCATTTTGATCCAAATTATTCCTCTTCCTTTTATTACGTGCATCTTTGCTGGAACTTACTTTCTTCAAGCTGCTTGCCCCTAACTCTTTTTGCAATTTTTGTGTTGTTTTTCCCAATTTCTTTATTGCTGCTTCTGCTGCTTTTTGTTCAATGGCTGTTTTTTCAGGAGTATCAGTAATGATAGTACTCCGTCCTTTTGTTCTAGGTTTTCTATTTGATTTCCTAGGTGCGGCTTTTGGATAACCTCTGATTAATTCGGGGGTGATTATGGGAGATTGTTCTGTTACCTGTTTTTGTAAATTTTTGTTGGTTTCTCTGCGTTTTATTAATTCTTTCAATTCGGTAGTCGACGAAGTAGATGGTTGTTCTTCAGCCGTCGAAGGTGATGCAGATGGTTGATCGTCTTGTAGTAGTGGTCTATCAGTAACAGCAGATGTTAAAAAATCAGCCTCAGTGAAAACTGTATCATCGAACGGCCATATTCCGGCTTTTCTGAAACCCGCCATAATATTAGCAGGTGTGAATGCTTTCGCATGAGCAATGTGTTAAAATACAATCCAGAGATTTCGATCATTAATTGTAGTTGTACGTCAAGACGGGTGTGTAGACACTTCGGTTGATGTTGACAGCTGGCGATTCCATGTTGTCTAGTGAGTTATCTTTTGATTTTACATTAAGCTAAAATAAAGTATTCCACGAACTAAAATGCCGTGTTTCACTGCATAACTCTTCAGGTTATGGGCCCAGATTACTTAGATTACGCAGAAGTGAACTAACGGTGGAATCTTAGTTCGGAAGACAGGGAGACAAAATCACGTATTTTTGAGGTTAAAAATGAGTACCCGCCAAGAAAATTTCACTGTGGAAAAGTATGGAATTGGTCAATTTGATGGCAAGGACTTTGACCATTGGAAATTTCGCATGGAAACAATTCTTGACCAAAACGGGGTACTTTCTACCATCAAGACGGAAGAAGAGTCTCCGGATGAGCAACAGGTCAAACAAGACAGGAAGAGCAAGGCAATTATTGTGCAATGTATTGCTAACTCACATCTCGAGTATATTAAAGATAAAAAGACAGCATACCAAATGTGGAAAGCTCTTGAAAAGGTTTTTCAAAGGAAAGGCATAGCTAGCCAACTCTACTTAAGAAGAAAACTACTCACTATGAAGTTAGAAAGAGGTGAAACTCTGGAAAAACACTTTGTAAGGTTTGAAGAGACAGTACGGGAACTAAAGTCTGTTGGAGCGAGTCTTGAAGAGATAGATATAGTGTGTCACTTGTTGTTGACACTACCTACTTCGTACGACACTATTGTTACAGCTCTGGAAACATTAGAGCAAGAAAAACTAACACTGGAGTTTGTGAAGGGCAAGTTGCTAGATCATGAAATGAAAAGGAAGGGTAGTGCACAAGCAGAGACAGGGTCACACACAAATACAGTGGCGTACAGCGGTTTTAACAAAAATAAAAGGGAATCTAGAAATGCTGGAAGCTCGGCTGGATCCTCCAGAGAAGTTAGGAAGTTTCCTTGTTATCAGTGTGGTAAAGTCGGACATTTTAGAAAAGACTGTTGGTTAAATAAGAACGATAGAAGACAAGCAAACGAAGCTAGCGCTGAAAAAGAAGGAAGTATTGCTTTTGTCGCAACAGTTGGAAGTGCTATGAACTGCAATGTGTCAAACACCATGAACAGTAATGTTGTAAGATTTGTCGTGGATTCTGGGGCAACAGACCATATGGTAAACGATGATAGCTACTTTTCTGAGGTTAGGAATTTGGAAGGTGAAATTCAAATTGCAGTAGCTAAAGAAAATGAGAGTCTACAAGCAAGTAAGGTAGGACTAATCAAGGTAAAACTACAGGAAATGAAGACAGGGGAGATTAAAAGTATTCTTTTTATTAAAAATCTAAGACAGAACCTGTTATCTGTGCAAAAGTTGCAAAAGGCTAATTTAAGAGTTGTCTTTGAAAATCAGTGTGTATATATTTTTTACAAAGATAAGTTGATTGTTGAAGGTAAAAAGGAAAATAACTTGTACATTGTAGAATTTGAAGTTGTTTATGACAAGTCTGCTAATGTTTGTGAAGTTAATAAGAATTCTAAACTATGGCATACTAGACTAGGGCATATAGGAAAACAAAATTTTGAAAAGCTTGTTAAAAGTAATATGGTTGATGGAATTAATGTTAATTTAAATGATAAAGAACTGGAAACTTGCTCTATCTGTAGTCAATCTAAAATTACTCGTAAACTGTTTCAAACTTCATATAAGAAAGTAACAAGGCGTCCATTGGAAATTGTGCACAGCGACATCTGTGGTCCGGTGACACCAGTAACACATGACAATAAAAGGTATTTTGTTACTTTTTTAGATGATTTTACTCATTTTAGCATCGTTTATCTTATCGAACATAAAAGTGACATTATAGAATGTTTTAAAGAGTATGAAGCTATGGTCACAAATATTACAGGGTATAAAATCGGGTCGATACAATGCGATAACGGCTCGGAATATTGCTCAAATTGGTTTGTTGGTTTTTGTAGGACCAGAGGTATTCGGATCAGATACTCTGTCCCCTATAACCCGGAAATGAACGGAAGTGCTGAGCGTTTGAATAGGACACTCTTGGAAAAAGGTAGGTCTCTGTTGCTGCAATCAAAGTTGCCTAAGTTCATGTGGGGGGAATCAATACTTTGTTCAGTATATTTACTCAATCGTACACCCACTGTTTCCTTAAAAGAAGTCACTCCTGCTGAAATGTTTTATAAAAAGAAACCCAATTTAAAACATTTGAAAGTTTTTGTCAGTTTAGCTTATTGTCACATTCCCAAAGAAAAACAAAAATTTAAATTTGATCCGAAAGGAGAAATAAAGATAATGATAGGTTATTCGAATAATGGCTATAGGGTTTGGGATCAATAAAACTAAATATTTGTACCGTAAGAAACGTTTCATTTGATGAAACCAAAAATATAACTAATCTAAGTAATTCACTTGTAAGTATTGAAAATCCTGAGATTCTTGAAGTTCTCACTACAGATGAGAAAAATACTACAGAGGAAAATTTAATAAATCAAGAGCTAGGAGAGGATTTTGTTATAGATAGGGACATAGGTCAGGATATTGAGGAAACAAAGGTTAGGACAAGTAGTAGGGTAAAAAGAGTTCCTGCATACTATAATGACTATGTCTTAGATGATGAGATAGAGCATATGGCTTTAAACGTTTCAAGTTTTGTTGATAATGTACCGGAAAACTTAGAAAAAGCAAAAGAGTCATTTGATTATAGATTTTGGAAAAGGGCTGTGGATGAGGAAATTCATTCCCTGAACAAAAATAACACTTGGACTTTGGTAAATAAACCGGATAACGTAACCTTAATTGACTGTAAGTGGGTTTTTAAAGTAAAAACTAATGATGTAGGCAATAAAGTTAAATATAAAGCGCGATTGGTTGCTAAAGGTTTTATGCAGAAAGCTGGATTTGATTTCCAAGAAACCTATGCGCCTGTAGCGAGGTTAAGTACTGTAAGAACTTTGTTAGCTGTTGCTAATTTTAAAAATCTGGAAATTCAGCAAATGGATGTAAAATCCGCCTTTCTACATGGAAAAATTGAAGAGGACATCTATATGTCAATACCCGAGGGCTTTCCTATTAATGATGAAAATAAAGTATGTAAGCTTAATAAAGCACTGTATGGGCTTAAACAAGCACCATATTACTGGAACAAAAGGTTTAACGAATTTGCAGAAAAAGAAAATTTTGTAAGGTCACAAAATGATCCGTGTCTTTATGTTAAACGTTTTAATGGTAATATGTCATACATCTTATTGTATGTAGACGACATTCTGTTGACAAGTAATGTGAGATCTGAAATTGATAGGTTAAAAGCTAAACTAAAAGACGAATTCGAAATGCAAGATTTTGGAATCTTAAAAACTTTCTTAGGTATAAATGTAAGAAGAACTGAAGGTTGCATTTATTTAAATCAAAAGAACTATATTAATAATTTGCTGAAGCGATTTAACATGTCGGATTGTAAGCCAGTTAATACACCTTTAAAAGCCGGAAATTTAAAATTTGGTGATGGTAGTAAAACAATTTCAGATAAACCGGTTCGAGAACTTGTAGGATGCTTAATGTATCTTATGTTGGCTACTAGGCCTGATCTTAGTATTTCAGTCAATTTATGCAGTAGGTATCAAAGTAATCCAACCGAAAAGCTATGGCAGAGTTTGAAGCGTATACTGAGATATCTTAAAGGTACTGTAAATCAGGAACTTTGTTTTTCATTAAATAGTGTTTGTCTTGTTGGATACGCGGATGCAGATTGGGCTGGTGACGAGAGCGATAGGAAGTCAACCAGTGGTTATCTATTTAAAATATTTGGTGGTACAGTTTGCTGGTGTACGAAAAAGCAATCTACTGTAGCCACTTCTTCGACTGAAGCCGAGTACGTAGCTCTGGCTGAAGCAGCTAAAGAGGGGATTTGGTTATCTGGTCTGTTGGTTGATCTTGGTCTTGCAAAAACTAACTTTACTATTTACGAGGATAATCAATCCTGTATTAAATTAACAAAAAGGTTTGATCATAAAAGGTTAAAACATGTAGATGTTAAGTTTAATTTTATTAAAGACTTGGTTAATGATGGAACTGTTACTGTAGAATACATTAGCACAAAGGAGCAAATCGCTGATATTCTAACTAAAAATTTGTCTGGTGATTTGTTTCATGCTCATAAACTAGGTTTAGGTTTGTTGCGTGGCTAATGTTTAATATTCGATAAATATCTTATGTACTTTAAGCTGATGCTTAAGTTTAGCTGTATGTGGAAATCTTTGGCTTGAGAGGGAGTGTTAAAATACAATCCAGAGATTTCGATCATTAATTGTAGTTGTACGTCAAGACGGGTGTGTAGACACTTCGGTTGATGTTGACAGCTGGCGATTCCATGTTGTCTAGTGAGTTATCTTTTGATTTTACATTAAGCTAAAATAAATTATTCCACGAACTAAAATGCCGTGTTTCACTATATAACTCTTCACAATGCCCACACACTCTACTATTTCATAAATAGAGACTGGTACACCAGGGTTTCGAAGAAGCCAATTATCAATTGCCGAGTAATAATATGCTTTGAATGGCCCAAAAACAGCAAGATCTAAAGGCTGCATTTTATTACTACTATGTGGGGGTAATGTCAAAATGGAAACTCCATTATTTCTGGCTAAGTTAACAACTTCCACTGAAATATGACTTTCATGATTGTCGTAAATCAATAGCGAAGGATTTTCTTTGGAACTACCAGAGTGTTCGATAAAATGTTCTAAAACTTGCACGAACAACTCAACGGTCATCCAACCACTAGGATTCGCCAATCCTAGTGTCCCTGGTGGAGCTCCAAGTATCATTCGTTTTTTATAATTCTTTCTAGGATAAACCATCGCAGGAGGAATATGATTTCCAGATGCCGAAATAATAGCGCACGTCGTAACAAGAACTCCTCTTTCACCGCTTGTGCAGTGACTGATTTGTTTGACTTTTTTTGCAGCCACAACTTTCTTGGGTTTCTGCACAGTCGCTGTACTAGTTTCATCAAGATTGTATATTCTTGAAGGATTTTTTAATTTTTCGTTCTTCTCTAGGATGCTTCTTAGGTTTGAATAAAATGTCTTCACGTTGAACTCATTAAAGGAAGTAAGTCGACTAAGACTGCACTGCTCTGGCTGACGAATACTCAAGTTTCCACGCCGTTTTCTGAACGATCTCAGCCACTCACAACCAGCAATTTTATTGGCTTTCCAAGATTCCGGTATTCTGCGGTTGTTAGCTATGGCAAATTGATATGCCAATTTTTTAACTCCTTCTGTCGTGAGTCCATAGGCCATTTGGGAACAAGTTATTATATATTCTGCTAACATTCTTTCATCCTCCTCAGAAAAGACTTGTCTGTTGGCATAGTTTGGTTCCATACGGACGTTTTCACCTGGTTTATTTTTCGCTCTTTTAACGTACCTTGCCAGTGTCTGAAATTTGATCCCACAAATTTCGCCAGCCTGTCTCAAAGAATGATTTTCATCTAATATTAGTCTACTGCTCTTGCCATAGCTTCCTTCGACGTGGCACCAATTTTTCGTTCTACTTTTCTGCGAACCATTTCTGAAAAATGATGTGTCTCAGTGTGTACCATTGGATATGTCTCACTGTATACTACTAGCAGTTATAATATTGAAACAAAACAAAAACTGAGAAGCCACAAGATATTCAGAATGAAATCATTTTGAGGTTATAGAACAATAATTTACGTATCATATGAAATAATTGAACCTCCAAAATAGTTCGAGCCTTTTAATACAGAACGTTCAAATCAGAAATACTGAAGTACACAACTCACCTCCAAATATGCACTTTTTGAATTAAACTCAATTACAATTGGAATAACTGCACCACTGCTTCAGTGTGTGTTTAGTTTTAAGTAAGATTCCTAGAAACCCTGGTGTTGGTAACGCTTAGATTTTGTTTTGAACTTTTTGAAGGAACCACCTGTTGCTTTTAACAACACTTACGAGGTTTTCCCAAGATGGCGCTATTCTGAATTGTTCGAGTCCCCGCTGAGTCAGTCAAATTAATTATTATCTGTCATTGTCAAAAAGAATTTTCAACTTTTGGTATTTTGAAATTGATATTTTTTGTCATCCCAATCTTTACATTATTCGCATTTTTTATTATAGTTTTTGTTCGTTAGTTCTCAGTTATTTTAGTTTGGTTACATTTTTCAGTAGTAATAAGGAATAGTTTTATATAGTGTATAAGGATACTTTTTGTAAAATGGGACAATTCTGTATTTTGTGTGAACAGTGTAAAAATTCGAGTAATCATCTGTATTCAGTGCCAAAGGTAAATGAAACATTTTATAATTACTGTCAATCCACCACGGATAAACTAAGTATGTATCAGCCTACACCAAAAACCAACTTCATATTTTGAATAATCCTTCACCCTTTCAAATCCACCTTCTGCTACTAGAGTATCATTACTTTCTTAATCATAATATCAAATTGAAAATAAACATTCACTTATGCTTTTTTAAATTTTTTTTAAATACAACCTATTACCTAGTTGCAAGAAAAGTCTACTCATAGAATCATAGATACCTACAGATGAATATTACAGTATGCAGAGAGATTTATTGCATTTCTACAGAATTATTATGAGAAGTAAGTAAGTTTACAGTTACATGAAATTTAACATCTATTTAAAATATCATGATATTAATATCAGCATAAAATTTAAAACTAATAAAAAATTAAATCTATATCAACAATTAATAAATCATAGATTAAGTTTGAAAATCACTCTCTGAGTAGGGCTCCATGTCAAACAAATAGTTCCCCAAGCCTAACAGAATGTTGTATATTTTTGAAATCTTGTGGAAAATTATTGTAGAAATCGAGGGTGTTGTTGTATTGTGGACTTGTATAAAGAAAATTTATTGGGTGGTTAAAAGACTACTCATGTATGATGAGAAACCTAATGCTCTCTTAAATATATACTCGTAGTAGTTGATTGCATATAGAATTCCAAGCAACCAAACAGTATGCTCTTTTAACTTTACTTGTTCTCAATTGGTGATTTGAATGGTTTTATTTGTGCATTATACCTGATCAAAATCTGTAATTTATAGGATGAAAACAAGAGGAAACTGTGGATGGATGCTGTTAGGAAATATCTGCCTGATGGTGCTTTTATTTGCTCAAAGCATTTTCCCATCCATTTCATTGGTGAGAAAAAACTATTGAAGGGTGCCAAACCATCATGCATGTGAGTATTCAGTTTCTACAGCACTACCTATAAATCCTATCAAAGATTTGTATATTTTTTTCAAGGTGCACTTATAGAGAAGTACTTAATTGTACGAATTTCAAGAAAACGTGCACCATTTCCAGAACCAGTTTACTAATAATTTCTGTAGTTGGAAAGTATCCGTTGAATAAGGTATCAAAAGCAAATTTGATCACATACAAATCAAGAGAGAACACTTGGTGTTATCAAAATGATAAATATCAAATTATTTATATATGAAATGATAACCCCTTCTAGCTTTACCTATCTACAAAAAAAGGTTCTTTTCAACCGGCTGTTCTCTAACAGTAACCCTGAGAAGTTCGCAGTTGGAAACAAACACTCTATGCCATTCATTTCTCTTGAAGATAAAAGATTGTTGTTGTTTTCAGTTCAACTCAAGCATATCAATGTCCTTTTACAAATTTCATATAAGGCTCATAACGGACTTTAAAAAGAAAGTTATTGATAACATAATATGAGAAGAGATATTTATGTTACCATTATTTAATTGAATCATGTTGAAAAAGGGATATGTTACAAATTGTCCAAATGTGTGGAGTTTAGTTATAACATTTCATATTATTTTTCATTTCAATGATCGCAACTGCTGTTTTGTTCAATATTTTACATCATATTTTCCCTTGATACCTTTCATAAAAATACATCATTATTCAATACGGGCTAATATGTGCTAATATCATTCTATAAATAAAAGCTGATAGTGGAAGAAAGGGGTAAAGTTGAAGAACATTTTCTATAAATGCCTGATTCACAGAAAATTAACTTCATTAACTTTACCCTCTATTTTCTGATATCTCATATTTGTCAATATCTGTGTAAGCTTACTGCTTACACATGGAAATAATATATAAACAGCCTCTTCTGAGAACATAATAAAAAAAAGCTGTATCTTTTAGAATCTTCTTGTGAGACGGTTATAATTAAATGCCAGTAGGAATTTTAAAAAAAATTAATGAAAAAGTTGTTATCGAACAAAGGGTTATATTTAGCTTAGAATCGCACGTTGAAAGGTAAGATTTCGTTAATCCCTGTTCGCACAATTTTCGACTTCTGAGGGCTGCCGTTCGTAGGGGAACGACAGCTGGTTTACAGAAAAACCAATTTTAACAAATACCATTTTAGTTTTTTGTCCATGTTTATTTACAGGGATCTCAATTTATTCAGTTTTGTTTACAATAAATTATATAACAAAGAAAGCTTGTGCTGTAACCACTTATACTACTACTATAATTATTATAGACACATTTATGTGTGTTTAATGAAGGACAAAATTAAAGTAATGAAAAATATTTGCATGAGTAAAGAGTGAGATTCTTAAAAATATTTTCATCATCACAGAAGAAATTGATTTTATCAGAGTAGTTATTTTCAAGTCTCAACATTTTAGATGTTGGAGATGGAGAATGATACCCATAGTTAGTTAAGTGATATGGTGTAATAAATAGCTTTATTTGTCTGATGGACCTTCGTGGAACGTTGAAAGTTATAGGGGAGAGAATTTCCGGACAATCAATGAAACCAGATATAATTTTGAATAGATAAACTAATGATTTAATGTAACTTCGATTCTGAAATCAGCATGAAATATTTCTAAAATTGAACTGAATGTATAAACCCATCCTGTCTAATTTCGTAATAGTTAGTTTCCTGGCTTTGCCCTGATCATTTTCAGTAAAAATATTTGACTGCAACTGAGACAATCATATTCAGTTGCGTTGATGAAGTAATCTTAGAGAATAAAGTTGATACTGAAATTAGTTTCAATGAATATATTATGAGGAGTACTTCGTCAACGCCGCTGACTGTCGTAGTTGCACTTGAAACGTTTGGAGTTTACCAAAGAAGACAACAGCAAAACCCAAAAACCAACCAAAACATTGAAGTCAGTCATGAAATCATACTACATGAGCTGTTGAAAATTATTGATGAAGGATGCTGAAATTTTCCCAGATTCAAAGATTGATTTTCATTTTTTTATAACTGGTTTTATTTTTCAGTTTGCAGTTGGATTATCCAGTGGAAAAAACTCCGTTTGAAACATGAACAACTGAAATACTTGAATTCCTATATTTAGTTCTGTGATCAGTTTTTTCAAAGAATATTTGATAAAGCTTTTGCCAAATATCTGATAAGGATTGTGTGATTATTTATATAGTTTTATTAATTTAATTAAATAACATTTATTGATCTAAAGGGTAAAACATGTTTTAGACAAGTAAATTGATGGATATATAGCCGTTACTATGTGGTAGAAGATCATTATGAAAAATTTAGATTTTAGACAAGTTGTATTGTGAAATTGACGTGATAGTCATTTTTATAATAAAAATAGGTATTTTGATATTTTTTATTTCTCAGCGAAACCGCTCCTGAACTTCCACTAAACGTTTTTCCTAGTCCATCCTGTAGTATTCTACCCGATTCACACTCTGTCACAAAACATCCATTGGCAAATTCTAGCAGTATTCAACTAGAGAATATTCCTAATCCCATTTTGGTTTCAAATACTTGATGACATCCAGATTGAACCAAGATCATTTGGAGGTGATAATGTTCACATATCCATAACAATTCCAATCAACTTTGTTGATATCATTTTCAGCATTTTTGGGATGATGAGAGCTGCAGGTGGATGCAATACTCATCCCAAGTCAATTCAAGTTGGACAAATATTCCGCCTAATGTCCCTCTATTCTCTGATAAAACCGCCCAGGGAAAGTAATGTTAGTGGAGGAGAAATGATGAAATCCCTTCTTCATATTGGAGATCTGAAAGAAAAACAGCAAAAATTTATATTCTATATTGAAATAGAAAAAACTATCTCCGAAATTGAAGAGGACTTCTCAGGTATTGATGAAGCTTTTGCTTATTTCTGTGAATATGTTGCAAAAAAAATTAAAGGCAACACCAAATGTGGAGAATGTGTGGATTCGATATTGGAGAAGGGAAATGAAATATTCAATTCCCTCATAAGAAACAAGAGCAGAGGATTTTTAACATTACCATCACAAAAAATTAATAGCTTTCTTCACGATGTTGAAGCCACAATAATATCAGGTGTTTTTGAGAGGGAACTTAAAAGAAATTGCTTTCCAGTAATTTTAATCAAATTGTCAAATTTTTCTCCCAAAAATATTGTAGGTTGTGAACACCACAAGGAAGAATTGTTAAGGGAGGCACTGAGGGCATATTTGATCTCTAGATTGAATATCTGCTGTGCTAAAGAGCATAATGAAAGAGCTCTCGAAAATAAAAATTTAAAAAAATACAATTTTCTGTGAGTCAAATTTCGAAAAATCTGAAAATATCTGTTGAGATGTGAAACTCTCATCAGATGTATGTTTTTTTAAAATTTGATTGAATATTTTCAAAAAACTACCATCATAATTGATAATCACATTGTTTGAAAAAAAGAACTCTTTTACACACTCAATGTAAAAGGTTGTAGTGAGCAATTAAAGTATATCAGAAGACATTTTGTATTTGTATTCTAAAAGACGCTAATCTACTTTCATGCAGTCTGCAGAAATTCAACCTAGTGTTCTCTGAACATTACGGTATTTTACTTTTCGTGGGAACCTGAATATAAAAGAAATCCCATCACAAGGAAACTGGAAGTTAATTTACCACTGGTAAGGATATTAAATACAATTTCACCTCAGACTGATAAAAAACTAACTTAACTTTTGAACGGTTTGACGTAGAAACATGAAAAAAACGTTTGGGGGCTATTACCGATACTATTTTTTGAAAAATTTGAAATTTTAATTGGCATGGGGGTCAAGTGTCAAATTGATCTATCAGTGATGACCTGCACATGCAATCATTGCAAAAAATATGACTCAATGAAATCAAATTAAAATAATAATAATGGAAGATATTTGAATTAAACTTTGTTCAATTTATGCTGGAACTGTAAATTTCAATAATTATAAATACAGAAATCTTATACTTTTACAGACAATAAATAGTTCACATTCTTTCTGAACCAAAGAAGTTATTCAATACATCTGATGATCAACGGAAGGTAATTGACCATCTTACATCTATTGTAAATTAATAAATTTTGCCTTGTAATTTCTCTCAAGTTATTTGCAGAACCCAAAGGCTTGCATGACGAGTTCAAGGTGGGACTGTAGTGCTATTTCTCTTGAGTGATTTTCTGTACTTAACGAGATGTGTATGTATAAGAAAATCAATGTCCTGATTCATGAGTAGAACTGCTACGTGTGATACACATACATCCATAGTCACTATGAGTAGATGTATTTTGGTTGAATATCTATTAGAAAACAGCTGTGTTTCTACTCATTACATTGTTCTTCGTATATAAACCGCTTATTTCAAATTTTATGCATCAATGAGGAAACTTTTTAATTATTAATTTAAAAAAAAAAACGGTTAAAAGTTGGTGCTTATCAAAATGATCTCTTAACAGGTAATCGAAAAGTTCGACAAAGAATTCACTGGGAATATTTCTTTGTAATCTAGTGAATTATTCAGTTTTTCCATTCCAATACCATACTAAAAACATGTATTCAAGTATATAATCTTTATACTTACCACCTGTTTTGCGGAATTCGTTCCGATAAACAACCAATGTCAACTACATAATATCTGCCAACATTTCTTGAGTTGAAATATCAAGAAATTACACGAAATTTCTTCAAAACTTTGCTTGGGTTGAAACTTCAACTAATAATTCACCAGAACTTGGACACTTATCTTTCAATTTAATACTGACAATTCGTCAATAACACTTAAAACACAAAAAATTCATTAACTCACTTTTTAAGTTATCCTAAAAGCACAGTAGGTATGAAAAATGAATGTGGAATTAAATATAAATACAAATACACCCTGTGTGGTCTTATGATTACAGTTTACTGTAATGACTGCTTGCGCCATCTGAAACGGCGTAAACGGCGTTGATCTCTGCTAATCAAGTTAGCCATAAATCCCTCATTTTACCCCAAACTTTTGCAGGTATGAGTAGATGCACCAGGGTTTTTAGACATCTTAGTTTTAAGGCAGGTTCACTTCGGCTACCACGCAGTTGGCTTAATATGGCGGCAATTTTAAATATTCTGACTGTCTCACTGTGTCCACTGTACCACTGTGTACTACCCTCCCCTACTCATTTTATTATTGAGGTATTTCTCTAGAAGTGCAATTTTTTTCTTTTCTATATCATTCTTCTCAATGCAGCATTTCTCATCATGCCTCTTTTGTCTTTTTCTGTTTCTTCTCAATATATTCCTTTTTCAGTTATGTCTCGCTTAACCTTTTTCTCTTTTTGATAGAAGTGGAGGGTCCCAAATTGTGTTTTTCTTCATCGCCAAGCAAGCGATCTACATTTAGTACATTAGTTTCATTCAAATTCTCATCACCTACTGTATTTTCAATAATTTCAGGTACTAAATCTATTACATTCAAGGAGTGATTACAATTATTTTTAGGATGGTTTCCAACAATGTCATCGATTACTTCATAAAATAAGAACCTAGAAGGTCCCTGACCAGTTCGGTTCTTATTATCTTTTGCTTTACAATAACTTCTCAGTAACCCCTTCCACTTATTCTGAACGGCCTTTGAATCTACTGTGAATCCAGCACTAATGAGATCATTGGCCACATTTTCAAAAATATGTTTTCTTTTTCGTGGATCATTGAAATCGGAATGAAAACCTGCCATTGAATTTATATAGCAAACAGTTTGGTTATAGCTCCAAACATTCATTATTTTCGTGCTGCCTTGATAGATAGATAGATATATTTTTACCACATTACATATATAAATACATCTATGGCATGTCAATATATTAATAGATACAATATAAAGTACACAATGAATAAAATTATACAATAAAACATATGATATTTTGAAAGTGTTACAAACATAATCAAGTGAGGCATAAATAAATAGCGTAAACAGAATGGATTATTTCAGAGAAGTGATGTGTTGAGTGCATGACTCAGTTGCTTTGTTGTGACGAGAAACTCGTCTGTGGAATAAAAGCAGTGTTCAAGAATATATTTTTTTGTGCTTTTTTTGAACTGATCAAAAGATATATAGTGATTTGATTCTCTCCGGCAAGCAGTTATATAGATTGATATTCAGAGAATTATGTTGAGATTTGGTTAATCTATACCTTGGAGTTTTTAATAACTTAGCATACCTAGTATTATGGTCATGTATATCTGACTGGGTTTGTAACCGGTTGATATTTCTGTGTATTTCTAATAAGGCATTGTAGATATATAATGAAGGTAAAGGCATGATGCCAAACTTTATAAAGTGTGGGTGACAATGTTCTCTATATCCAATTCCAGCTAAAATTCTTACTGCTTTTTTTTGTTGTCGAAAGATGGTTATTGTACGAGTGGCATTTCCCCATAAAATTATTCCATAGTTTATCTGCGAATGAAACAGAGAGAAATATGTCACTCTCAGAGTATCTGGTTGAATTGCTTTTTTTTACTGCCTCAAGAGAAATAGAGTACTTGCTAATTTGTTACAGAGCTGTTCTATGTGATTCGACCATGTGTGTTTGTCATCAATAACAATTCCGAGTAGCTTGACAGTATTTCCCATTTGTAAGTTCATATTAGAGGAGAAGGTTATTTTTTGGGATTTGCTTGCGTTCAACTTGAGTTTGTTTGCAGTAAACCAATTTTCAGCACGTTTTTCAATGTTATAAGAAGAAGAAGTGAGTTCCATAAGGTTTTTACCGGTACTCATCAAAGTAGTGTCGTCGGCGAATAGAACACTTTTATTGGGTAATAGGAAGTTGCATAGGTCATTTATATAAATTACAAATAAGAATGGCCCAAGCCCTGACCCCTGTGGGACACCATGTTTTACAGGTAAAAAGTACGAGTTTCTTTGGTTACCAGTAACACATTGTTTTCTATTTTCTAAATATGAACTGAATAACTTCAAAGCCACCCCTCTAATACCGTAATATTTGAGTTTCAAAATGAGTATCTCATGAGAGACACAGTCAAAGGCTTTCGACAAGTCACAGAGTGTAATATCCGTGAGTACACCTTGTTCCAGACCCTCAACTATGCCTTCCAATATATTAAGAATTGCAAGAGTTGTAGAGCGATTTTGTCGAAACCCATACTGTGCATTATTCAAAAATTGGTTTTTTTCAAAATATTTCACTAGTCTATTTTTCAGAATTATTTCGATGATTTTAGCAAATATGGAAATAATGGATATTGGTCTATAATTGTCAATTTCTGTAATATCTCCCTTTTTATGAATAGGAATAACTCTGGTAAATTTGAAACTATCTGGAAAAATGCCTTCACTGAAGATCAAATTGATCATTGATGTTAATGGCGCAAGAATTAGATCTGATGTTTGTCTTATGATATGGCAATTTAAATCATGTGTATCTACTGATTTCGAATTTTTTAATGCATTAATTGCATCAAGAACCTCATAGCTTGTGACTCCCGTTAGGAAAAAAGAATTGCATGGCACAGGAAAATGTTTGTATTGGATCAATTCGTCTGGTATATTGGGTAACTGGTTTATTATATTTTCAGCAACACTTGTGAAGTGAGCGTTGAAAGAGGTTTCACATATTGGAGTTTCAGGGTTACTTTTAGTTTTCCTATTTAACTTATAGTTTATAATTTGCCAACTAGCTTTTGATTTGTTTTCTGATGTACTGATATAATGTTCATATGAATTTCTTTTTGCTTCTTTCAATTCCTTCCTGTAGCTTTTCTTAAGTGAATTGTATGCCACCTTATCAGTAGGATTTTTCTTTGTATCATAGATTCATTTTACTATTGAAAGTGTGTCCCTCTTCTCCTTCAAAGAATTATTGTACCATATAACTGGCGGTTTTTCTCCAATTTTATACTTTTTATATGGAAAGTGTACTCCCACATAATCAGCATAAGTATCAACCAGGAAATTTGCTAGAAAGTTGATACCTAACTTTGTATTTTCAAAAATACCCCAATCAATACTCTTGAGGGATTCTCTGAATTTTTCCATTGAGGATTAAGATAAAGATCTTTTCATAATTATGTCGGGTTTACATTCAGTGATTTTGTTTAAGATTATATATTGTCCAATATGGTCAGACAGACATGGATCCAATACACCTGAAGTCATGTTCTGTTTCTCTATTCTTGTCAATACATTATCAATACAGCTGGATGAATATGCTGTTATCCTGGTGAATTCAGATATGATTATAGTGAGGCCAAACAAATTTAGTAAGCATTTCAATTCAGATAAGACATTCGAATTCGACTTGAAATTAATGTTAAAATCACCCAGTATTATGATTTTATTTTTACCTCTTACGTATTTATTTAATAAATTTTCCAGGTTTACCAAGAAAATTTCAGCATTTCCCAGGCAGGATCTGTAAAGTGTTATTATTAAGACTTGGTTTGATAATTCTAAGCCACAAAGTTCAGAGTTTATCTCATCATTCAAATCCTTTAGTTGTAATGGTTTAGACTTTATATTATTTTTTGTAAATATAGCTACTCCTCCGTGTCTATTATGTATTCTACAGAATTCTGCTGCCAGAGAGAATCCTGAGATGTTGATACTTTCAAGATTTGTTTTTTCTTGCCAATGTTCTGATAGACATATTATATCAAAATTGAATTTGTTCAGAAAAAGATCAATTTCTTCAGTTTTATTTGATAGGCATTGTATATTTATATGAAATACACTCACCACATCGACCCCCTTCAATTCCTTAGATAAAATAAAATTTGTCAATTCTACATGAGACAATGAATGTGAGTTAAGAGCTATATTTTCTGACATGGACTCCTCTAGATCAAAATTTGGTGATGTAGAGTTCATGACTCTCTCATTCTGATCTACAGGTAGATGATGTATGTATTTCTTCAGTCATCCTAGCATGCAATAGTAATGAATTGGCAAACTGGTGATCTGAAAATGGAATTATTAATTTCAAAATTAAGAGAGTGATTTTAGTTTTACCTATCATTTCCCGGTTATAATCTTCGATACTAATCAAAATATCGTATGTTTTCTGATTGTCAAAGTCGTTAATCTTCAACTGTTTACTCATTATTTTCTTTTGATTCAAATATATTTGTTTATTGTGTAACTATTTGACACATGGCTAAATGCGCCGTACGGAAGCAAAAGCCAAGAAAATCTAGAGAGAGAGAGAACTATTTGACATAAACATAACCAAAAAGAGCATTGCACGTCGAAAGACGTGTCAATGTCGTTGCTTCGAGCTACGGAGAAACACCGATGTTCCTCTCATGGTCAAAACGAAAGCACGTAATAGGGGAAGCCCACAAAATTTCAGCTGAAACTTGATCTTGTAGCGCTAACGATACGATTCTTGGGCAAAATTTTCTTGGCATGACATCATTTTGTATATATATTTTGGCTTGATGACCTTTTATGGTGCCTAAACAGTTATCGAAAAGTTCTGGAAAATCACTTAGTACATTGTCAATTATACTTTTGTGTTGGTTGTCCTCCTTTATATGATATATTTTGCCTCACGAGGTAGGGGTAATTTGAAAGCTAAACACCAGTCCAGGCCAAAAAGTGGTATGTCGTCATCGTTTGTTACATAAAGGACAATGTTAATTTATTGTCGAAAGCTGTCACTTCCACCATACATTTTCCTAAAGTGCTTATTGGCTTTTCGCCATAAGCAATCAAATCACCTACTTTTTTTTGTGATAGACTGCCAATTTTATTCCAAATTAACCTGCCTACTGCCGCATGCACAGAGCCAGGATCATAAAGCATGTCAATATTCTTGGAACTTATTTGTACTGGTAACATCACTTTACTAGCCGTTCCTACTTTTCTAATATTTAGAACGGCCGAGTTATAGTCTGTATCCCCGGATTCCGATTCACTATTATATTCCGAAAAATTATCGTTTTCGTTGTTACTTTCATGTTTAACACACAGCGTGTTGAACGTTTTGATTTCCCCCTGTATTTATTTACGCGCTTTTGATTGTCTAATGATGGCATGTCCTAAAAGCACACTAACTCGCGAAAAATGATTGTCTTCTCCGCAACTGCCACACTTTTTACCGGAAGCAGGACAATTCCTTTGTGGGTGTTTCAAGCCTCCGCAATAGAGACAGTCAATGTTCGGAAATATTTCACGCACTTTGTTTGTTTGTAATAAGTTGGATATATTGTATTTTTCGTTGAATTTTAGATACCAAAACAAATGTTATCAGCTTTCAGAAGTAACCTTAAGATCAACAGATCCAAGCCATTTAAAAGAAAAGTCGTTAAAATTAACTGCTTGATGCTAAGAAATTCGATATTTTGAAACATTCAACCTCATCATTCATTTCATTATCTTTCGTTAAGGGTCGAAAATATGTTATCCAGTCTAAGTACCCCATTCAGAATCAAAGTCAAAAAGTACTTAAAAGTATAATATAGAAAATTATTTTATGAGCTCAAAGGTTAACGACATGATACTGTAGTATTACGTTTATTTTGTTGACATTAACATAGTATTAATCTCATTCCAGATTGGGTCATTTCCGTCAAGTTATTCGCTGTCTCTGCTCGATCAAATAATATCAACAGAGAGTGACTTTTGAGAATTGCCCAATCTGGAATAGGATTAGTGCCAACAAAAATACCTAGTGATTGACCTAAAAATGACAATTTGTGAAACAGCTATCTTTTAGTTATAGAATAATTCTGTTCGAGTTCTGTGGTGCAAATTATATCAAATTAATTCGAATTTTCGTCAAATGCGCCTGAATAAAAAAGCAATAACCATATAATTATTAGTATCGAATTATCTGGATAATCCATTCCATATCTTGAATTATTATCTATAATCACTATCTAAAACTTGACACATTTTAAAAGCAATGAACTGATCTGGGCCACGTTCCCAATTTGTATTCATTAGTCTTAGTTTTTTCAGATCTTATTTAATTTCTTGACAAGGGAAAATACCCAAAATATTTCCTTAAAAAAACCAACCTAACCTAATAAAATACATTGAATCACATAAAGTAGTATCAATCTTTACATTCAACAATGTGCTGCATTCGAGTATGAGCTAAATTTTGCACTATGTATCACGTTGATTTTTTGTTTTGGTACATTTGGTACTTTTGAAAGTTTCATTCATTTTGCTATGAAAAAAAGCTTACTACTGAATTCATATTTGTGCATAATCCTAAACATTCAATATTGTAGTTAGGTGTTGTTGAACACAACTCTTATTTTAGTATTTCCTACCTCTATTATAATTAATGGAGTGCTTTCACAAAGCACATCAAAGATGAGCATTTTCTCGTTTCAGTTTAACATGTTACAAAAATAAAATACTTTCAATTATCAAAGTCAATATATTTCTAATGAAACACAAGTTTTACTTCACAGACGATCCAGAAAAAACATATTGACATATTATCAAGCATTAACAATTTAAATTTAATCTTCCTTCTTGGCATCCACTTTACCACCCCGAATACGACCGGTTCTCCTGGCGGCAATGAGACCAACCTTACGACCAGCAGAGGTACCTCTTTTAACAGTGGATGCTTTACCAATGTGTTGATGGTTACCACCACCATGGGGATGTTCGACGGGATTCATAGCAACACCACGTACCTTGGGCCAGCAGTTACGCTTAACCTTGTATTTGTGATAGGCACGTCCAGCTTTAAGAATTGGTTTGTCGATACGACCACCCCCTGCAACAATACCTGAAACAAAAAATATATTGAGCTCCTGAAAATTAGCCTAAAATGTGCAATTCAATTAAAATTTGTATCAGAAAGAGCCTCTAAAATATTAATCATTAAATGATCAGTAATTTAGAAATCATCATGACATTGAAATCATCAGTTATTTGCAACAGCTTTGCTTTCAATGAGATATGTTCAAGCCAGCAGTGCATAAAAATATTTTTACTGAAATGTGATGGAAGCTGTATTTTAATAAGTTACAGAACAAATATGTTTGCTTTATATACTTACCAACCATGGCCCTATTGTTGGAAGGAATGACTTTTTTGGCACCAGATGGTAACTTGACCCTGGTTTTTTTTGTGTCATGATTGTGGGCAATAACTGTTGCATAGTTTCCAGATGCCCTTGCAAGACGACCACGATCGCCAGTCTTTTCTTCTAAGTTACATACGATTGTACCTTCTGGCATGGTTCCAACAGGCAAAACATTTCCTTAAATGAAAGTGCAAAGTTAGGTAATATTGAAGTTAATAATCCTAATAATTTATTTAGAAGTTATGTTTCAGAAAGAGCCTCTAGAAATATAACATCAAAAACTTTCAGATGACTAGAATTCATCACAAATTAACACTTTACCTTGTGCTGAAAAACTGTTAGAATCAGTAGTACCTATATCAAAAACTGTTGGAATATTTTAATAAAAAAAATACTCCTCACAATCCAATCTGGTTTTAGATCCAGCCATTCATGCGAATCCGCCCATCATGAGAGAGAGCGATCTAGTAATGCGATAGACATTCGAATAATAGTCGAAGTTTTAGTTGAAGTGTTTGTTGTATTTAAAGTGAAATAATAAAAGTAAGTTTACTTATTGTTCAGTATAGTCAACTATTGGTCAACCCATGGTGGAAAATGCAACAGTATTTGGTGGATTTAATCAAAATGAACAACTTTTTCCTATGAAATGTTTGATGAAAATAACTAAAATTGCAAAAAAACTTATGACAAAAACCAACCATGTTTTGAAAAATTTCAACAATCTGTATTTCGAAAACGAATCATTCTTCGTTAAACATTTTATAGGGAAAAGTTGTTTATTTTGATGAGATCCACCACATACTCAGTTTTTGTAATGTTCTCGGCAACTTCACTTAGCGCCCTAGGAGTTTAGTAATATGCATCGATATAGAAAACTGTAAATATCTCAAAAACAATCACCTCCAGCGTTGTTGAGGAAGTATACCATTTTTACTTGGAAAATGTGTGCGAATTAGGTTTTTTCATGAAAAGTACCAAAAGTTTACTGTCAAAAAAGTTACGGCAATTAGAAATAAATAGTGACAGCTTACGCAGAGCCCCCCCAGATTTTACATGAAAATCAATACGAAATTATGATTTCCCACGTCAAAAAAACATCGGGTACCGAATTTCGTGCAAATAACTTATTAGCGAACAAAAAAAAAAACAATTTCAACACCCAGTATCTCCGAAACGAAGCATTTTTGGACACAAGTTCATATAGACTTTTTTTCTTAAAATTGTCTCAGGAATACGTCACTTGAATATTTTAACGTACTTATGTTACACCCTGTATATATACAGGGCTATTCAAATTTGTTTCTGTACATGGGGATCTCGTAAACGATAAGAGTGTCAGTTAAATTGTGGCAAAGTTGCGTATTTTAGAGACCTATTCAGTATGTAAAAAAATCGAACATAGCTCTTTTGGTTCTTGAGATTGCCTCTATAATCTTTATTCTCAGACATATTGAAAATTTTTCCACATGTTGCTATTGGCACTTGATGTGGGCTTTCAGAATATGTCCATGAATCTTTTATATAGGGTGTCATCTGACTTGGGCCACCCCAATCTTTGAATTTTTAAATACGGACCTGTATTTTTTGGATCGTAGACGTTCACTTCATCCTGAGAAATTGAATTTTATTTTATATTTTGGAAGGTTTCGGTAATATTTGATTATAATTGGGTGAATTATTCCCTTTTAAATTACGGCCCTGGAAATTGGTTGACTGAGTTGAATAAAAACACTATAGCACGTCTCCCTATGTACCAAAGAGTTTTTAGAGAGTTTTTTTAATTTCTATGTATCTATTAATATTTTTTTCATATTTCCATTGCTCTGAGCGTTTTCTACAATGAACTTTGAATAAAAAACCTTTTATGATTATCTGAATCATATCTACAACAAAAATATATTGTATGTGTTTTGATGAGCAGAAAAAGAAATGATAGCAATTATAACATCAGAAACAAACACTATTATTGTAATGAAAATTGAAATGAAGTAATTTATATACACAAAAAAATTAATGGCACAATAAATGTTCGAATTGGAGTCCTTCCATTTCGAGACAAATACTGGGCCAATATAATGGCCTGCAAGATCACCAGATCTTACTATTTTGGACGTTGAAAAATAGGATTTACGCTGGCAGAGAGATAGAAAATGTGCAAGACTCAAGATTTCGTAACAATGCAGCAAATAAGTGTGTTGAGAGCAATAAATAATTTTAAAAACAGAGTTCAAAAATGTCTCGAAATGGAATGACTCCATTTTCAACATTTATTGCGACATTAATTTTTTTGTGTGTTTAAATTACTTCACTTCAATTTTCATTACAATTATAGTGTTTGTTTCGGATGTTCTTATTGCTATCATTTCTTTTTCTGCTTAATAAAACAAATATTTTTGATATAGATGTTTCAGATAATCATAAAAGGTTTTCCTATTCGAAGTTCATTGTAGAAAAATCCTAAAACTTTTGTATCTCAACATTTTTCGCTAGCTTTCTTACTTTATAAAATAATCGACTGTTTCCATATATATCAACGACCCTGTATATATATATATATATATATATATATATATATATATATATATATATATATATATATATATATATATATATATATATATATATATATATATCAGTATTAAATGAATGAATGCTATTGGCGTGAAGTTATCCACAGATATCTGGCCACACATGCCGACGTAGAGGAAAATAAAAATCTGTGGTTGGGATACAAAATTATTTGCACCCGTACTAATATCTGTGGCTGGAAATACCTATTCACTATAGGTTGAATGTGAAATTATTAAGACTATTTGGTGTTTAACATTTTTATAGAGTTTCACTAGTTCGGACTTCCATTTCATTTCAGGTTTATTGTTGCTTAATATAATTGTTATTTTCAACTATTCTTTTTTTAATTATTCTTTTTTCTTGTTTCAGGGATTTCAAATCATTTTATATAGTAGACAATGGAAGTCCGAACTAGTGAAATTCATCACGAAATATTGTCAATCACCTTCAAACAAACATTTTTATAGAGTCTTGAGTAGATTGAGGCGTTGATAATCATTTTCTCATCAACAATACAGATTTAGGGAAAAATAAAATTGAAAATATTAGACCTACTTTCCAATACCCCATATAGAAATGATATCCGATGATGTGCGTCCATCAAAATCACACAACTTCCATAGTTTCTTGAGTAGATTAACTTGGTGATGACAGTTTTCTTGTCATCTAAAAAGATTTCGAAAAAGAAATTGTTGAAACAATTAGACTCATTTTTTGAGATTCCTTGTATTCATGAAAATCACACAACTTTTATAGAATTTTGAATAGATTAACACAGTGAAAACCGTTTTCTTGTTACCCATACAGATTTCAAGAATAAAATTGTTGAAACGATCAGACTAACTTCTAAAACCCCTTATAGAATTGAAACCAGATGATGTGCGTGCATAAAAATCACATGAGTCTTATGGAATCTTAGGTAGATTGACGTAGTGATAACAATTTTCTTGTCACCCGAACAGATTTCGAAAACAAAAATGTTGAAACAATCAGACTCATTTTTTGAGATTCCTTGTAGAATTGGAACCAGAAGATGTGCGTTCATGAAAATCACACAACTCTCATAGAATCATGGATAGATAAACACAGTGAAAACCGTTTTCTTGTCACCCATACAGATTTCCAGGAAAAAATATTGAAACAATCAGACTCACTTTTTGGAACACCTTGTAGAATTGGAACTAGAAGATGTGCGTTCATGAAAATTACACAACTGTTATAGAATCTTGGGTAGGTCGATATAGTGAAAACCGTTTTCTTGTCACCCATACAGATTTCCAGAAAAAAATATTGAAACAATCAAACTCACTTTTTAAAACACCTTGTAGAATTGAAACTAGAAGATGTGCGTTCATGAAAATCACACAACTGTTATAGAATCTTGGGTAGATCGATATAGTGAAAACTGTTTTCTTGTCACCCATACAGATTTCCAGGAAAAAATATTGAAACAATCAGACTAACTTTTTGAAACACCTTGTAGAATTGGAACTAGAAGATGTGCGTTCATGAAAATTACATAACTGTTATAGAATCTTAGGTAGATCGATATAGTGAAAACTGTTTTCTTGTCACCCATACAGATTTCCAGACTAACTTTTTGAAACACCTTGTAGAATTGGAATTAGAAGATGTGCGTTCATGAAAATTACACAACTGTTATAGAATCTTAGGTAGATCGATATAGTGAAAACTGTTTTCTTGTCACCCATACAGATTTCCAGCAAAAAATATTGAAACAATCAGACTCACTTTTTTAAACACCTTGTAGAATTGGAACTGGAAGATGTGCGTTCATGAAAATTACACAACTGTTATAGAATCTTGGGTAGATCGATATAGTGAAAAATGTTTTCTTGTCACCCATGAAGATTTCGATAAAAAAAATTATGCAACAATCAGACTCATTTTTTCAGATTCCTTGTAGAACTGGAATCAGAAGATGTGTGACAAGAAAGCGGTTTCCACTCTATCGATCTATCCAAGATTCTATAACAGTTGTGTAATTTTCATGGACGCACATCTTCTGTATCCAATTCTACAAGGTGTTTTAAAAAGTGAGTCTGATTGTTTCAATATTTTTTCCTGGAAATCTGTATGGGTGACAAGGAAACGGTTTTCACTATATCGATCTACCCAAGATTTTATAACAGTTATGTAGTTTTCATGAATGCACATCTTCTGGTTCCAATTCTACAAGGAATCTCAAAAAATGAGTCTGTTTGTTGCAACACTTTTTTTATCGAAATCTGTATGGGTGACAAGAAAGCAGTTTTCACTATATCGATCTACCTGAGATTCTATAACAGTTGTGTAATTTTCATAAACGCACATCTTCTGATTCCAATTCTACAAGGAATCTCAAAAAATGAGTCTGATTGTTGCAACAATTTTTTTCTCGAAATCTGTATGGGTGACAAGAAAACAGTTTTCACTATATCAATCTACCCAAGATTCTATAGCAGTTATGTAATTTTCATGAACGCACATCTTCTGGTTCCAATTTTACAAGGAATCTCAAAAAATGAGTCTGATTGTTGCAACAATTTTTTTCTCGAAATCTGTATGGGTGACAAGAAAACAGTTTTCACTATATCGATCTACCCAAGATTCTATAACAGTTAAGTAATTTTCATGAACGCACATCTTCTGGTTCTAATTTTACAAGGAATCTCAAAAAATGAGTCTGATTGTTGCAACAATTTTTTCTCGAAATCTGTATGGGTGACATGAAAACAGTTTTCAATATATAGATCTACCTAAGATTCTATGAGAGTTGTGTGATTCTCATGAACGCACATCTCCTAGTTCCAATTCTATAAGGTGTTTTAAAAAGTGAGTCTGATTCTTTCAATATTTTTTCCTGGAAATCTGTATGGGTGACAAGGAAACGGTTTTCACTATATCGATCTACCCAAGATTTTATAACAGTTATGTAATTTTCATGAACGCACATCTTCTAGTTCCAATTCTACAAGGTGTTTTAAAAAGTGAGTCCGATTGTTTCAATATTTTTTCCTGGAAATCTGTATGGGTGACAAGAAAACGGTTTTCACTGTGTTTATCTATTCATGATTCTATGAGAGTTGTGTAATTTTCATGAACGCACATCTTCTAGTTCCAATTCTACAAGGTGTTTTAAAAAGTGAGTCTGATTGTTTCATAATTTTTCCTGGAAATCTGTATGGGTTTCAAGAAAACGGTTTTCACTATATCGATCTACCCAAGATTCTATAACAGTTATGTAGTTTTCATGAATGCACATCTTCTGGTTCCAATTCTACAAGGTGTTTCAAAAAGTTAGTCTGGAAATCTGTATGGGTGACAAGAAAACAGTTTTCACTATATCGATCTACCTAAGATTCTATAACAGTTATGTAATTTTCATGAACGCACATCTTCTAGTTCCAATTCTACAAGGAATCTCAAAAAATGAGTCTGATTGTTTCAACATTTTTGTTTTCGAAATCTCTTCGGGTGACAAGAAAATTGTTATCACTACATCAATCTACCCAAGATTCCATTAGACTTATGCGATTTTTATGCACGCACATCATCTGGTTTCAATTCTACAAGGGGTTGAAAAAGTTAGTCTGATCGTTTCAACAATTTTATTCTCGAATTCCGTATGGGTAACAAAAAAAACGGTTTTCACTGTGTTGATTTATTCAAAATTCTATAAGAGTTGTGTGATTTTCATGAATACAAGGAATCTCAAAAAATGAGTCTGATTGTTTCAACAATTTCTTTTTCAAAATCTGTTTAGATAACAAGAAAACTGTTATCACCAAGTTAATCTTCTCAAGAAACTATGGAAGTTGTGTTATTTTGATGGACGCACATCATCGGATATCATTTCTGTATGGGGTATTGGAAAGTAAGTCTAATATTTTCAATTTTATTTTTCCCTTAATCTGTATTGTTGATGAGAAAAGGATTATCAACGCCTCAATCTACTCAAGACTCTATAAAAATGTTAAACACCAAATAGTCTCAATAATTTCACGTTCAACCTATAGTGAATAGGTATTTCCAGCCACAGATATTAGTACGGGTGCTAATAATTTTGTATCCCAACCACAGATTTTTATTTTCCTCTACGTCGCCATGTGTGGCCAGAAATCTGTGGATAACTTCACGCCAATATGAATGCTTCAAGATAATTGGAGACAATTTTTTTTTTCTTAGTTATTGTTGTCATTGTTATGAAAAACAGATGTTTACTTACATTATGCCAATTCAAAGTTAGAACATTAGAGTATAATTCATGAGTAAAACTTGAAATTGCCATTGTCATGCAACAATGTATCCGTAACATGAGAGACAGATGTTTGTTTAATCTCTTGCGCAACAATTTCTTGCCAACGGAATCCCTATTTTCAATAACTAACAATTTTGTTGTAAATTATTTGTTTCCAGATTTTATTAGCAATTTGTAACAATTACCATTCGAAACGTAAGACATTATCAAATGTTCAATTCGATTCTTTTCATGAGTGAAGTAATTTCATAATTTAATAGATATTTTCTAGCAAATAAATTTTAATCAGAAGGGTTAAAATTAGATGTTGAATTTTCATCCTAAACCATTTCCTCCGAAATTCATTCATTAATAAACAAACTTACCAATCTGCAAACTAGCCTTCTTTCCGCAATACAGAAATTGTCCTGTATACATCCCTTCGGGAGCAATGAATAACTCTTTTCTTGTTTGGAATTTATAGGGATCCCTGAAATGAACCATAGCTAATGGAGCGCCACGGCCGGGATCGTGCATTATTTCCTTAACGACACCTTTAATATATCCATGTCGCTCAGAAAAATCCAAATAACGCAATTTTGGTGCTCCTTTCCTTCTCTTTGTATGAGATTTGAACACTGATCCCGCTCCTTTACGTTGGGCACGAATTACACGACCCATTTTGTATCACCTAGAAAAAATCTAGTTATAAAGAGGGTTCTAACCAAACTTTACATATGATGAGTATAAAATATAAAAATTACAAAAATATCATTTAGAACATATTGAGAAAAACTTCACATATATAACTCTTTATAATATTGGAAATGATGATAAAAATTTCAACTTGATTTTAAATAATATATATCTGAAAATGCAACATAACTACTCGTACCTACAAACTTGAAATGAAAGAGGTGCACGTTGCCAATTCTTCTGGCGACCAGTCGTTCACCGCTCAGTGGCGCTCAGCAGCACTAAAATGCCTAGATTTTTTAGACATACACACAGTGAGCAGTGTTGCCATCAACTATATTTTGTAGAAATAACCTCAATTTCGCTTTTCAAGTATATTGTTATACTATACAGCATACATTTTACTTTAAAACCTCCCATTTGAGTATCTTATGGAATCTGCTACTCATACTTATAAATTTGACGTGCGTGGTACGTACTGCATCATAATAGGTAAGTAAGTTATTGTATTGAGGTTTTGGATTACACATTTACCACTACCATTTATATTTGTGTGAGAAATATAACGTAACGAATATTCAATGAAAAATAAAATATATTAATTTGTGGAAAATGGGAGTCATCAGCAAAATATGAATAAAAAATGAAATTATAATAATTTTTAGTTGCGGTGAATGTCCTGGGGACCAGCTAAGACGTCTTATTCATACCGAAAGCTCATGCGAATATGAAAGTATTGTTATATTATCGTTTGAAGCCTGAGTCTTTGACCGCAGTTGCAATCAGCAATATGAAGTTGAAAATTATAATATACTGATGGACTGCCGATTGCAAACCAGGATTATTGATATTCCTTTTTGACCTTGAAATTGATATTTTTCATATACGATCATAACTTCGATAAATTTGACTTACGAAGTATATTTATATTGTTGAAAATATTTTGAATTTTTATCATTTTGAAACAGCAGTTTCAAGAATACGGTTTAACTGACCCTCCACATATTTTTTTATGTTTTGATAATAAAATAGAGACATCCCATTCTTCTGTCGATGCGAAAAATTCACCTGATTTGAAAAAAGTCCTGGTCAGAACAACTTTAGCTGCATTCGTTTTGACTCATGGAATGAAATTATAGTATTTCTTTTGGGATTCGGAGCGAGAACTCACTCATTTTGTATTGGTGCACACTCTCCGGAAATGAACTCTGGCTTGTCCGTCTTTTGGGTTAGACGGATACGAATACAGAACATGCCATATATTTTGAATTCTTGTCGTTTGTCAGTTTGTTTTTATTAGAACCGAAACTTTTGCATTTGAAACCGCAGTGTTTTCCGTTTCACTTGTTTGCGAGCGTTACTGTCGTAAACTCAAACGGAATGGATTATGAAACGTTTTGGGCGTTCATGTAAACATTGCAAATGGTGAGGTTGAAAAAATGAACTGAAAGTATTATTGAGGTTACGTAAACCTTAACAATACGTTTCAATAATTGCAAGCTAACTTCATTTATATTGGAAAAGAACTATAAATTATTAAACAAATTGAGTTTGAATGTAATCAAAATGTCTTATACGGCAATTGGAGATTTGTAGAGGCGTCGCAATAGCGCTCCAGAAACTAGTTCAGATGGAGAGTGGAATGCAGATGAAGTCAAAATATTACATAGTACACTGTGAATTTTGAAGATGTTATGTCTAATGGGGAATGTTCCTCCTGACGAAAATCAAGTAGTTTCCATAAAAGAGCTCTAAAACAACGCATTTTGAAATTACCATTTCAACCTTTTTCTTTAAAAAATTAAATAAATACTTAAAAAAGAGAAATGAAATAATGCATTCAACATTTAAAGGGATTCGTTTCTATTTCACCATTTGGCAACATCGATTATAGCTAATAAAGGACAATGAATCTGTTACCTGTATGAGACAAAGATGACATATTTCAGAGGCGTGCTGTTCTGTGTACTTATGTTCCGAGTTCCGAGACATTCTGTGACATATGACCTAACCTATCTTCCTCTATATTAATAAATAACAAAACAACAGTTGTTTATGTGGCTTGTGGAGGTGGTATTGAACTATAATTTATATTTAGCCTTAATTGTTGATTTATAAAGATAATTTTCATTTCCTAAAGTAGAATATCTAGGTACTTATAAATTATTTCATCTTGATATAGGCGATGTTGCCAATATGTGAATTAGAAACAAATCCCTCCAATAATTAAAACCCAACATTTGAAACATCAATTTAAATACTTTTCGAAGTGAATTTGAAAAACTCATGAATTGAACTCAACTATATTTTGTTCAAACTAGAATTTGCTGTAATAACCCTAATTGAGGAACATTTCTCATTGCACACTTAGATTATACTCTCAATTTATGGTACTCTTCACTTCATTATGTGTATGTAATTATTCCATTGATTACTAATGAGACTGAAAAATGGAATACGTTAAAAAATTAGAAATGAATTACGAATGATAGATAACATTAATGTCATTTCAAAAATTGCGCTGAAATATTCTCAACGTCCACTTCGACTTCGACCCTCTCTTTTCAGATGGGTCGTGAGCTTCCCGTGAACGAAATTAATGACGTCATGAGTAACGTTTTCGGGGCAACCACAACGACCGCGGTCATTATGTGGAACGGTTATAGGAGCATTTTGATCGTTGTGAACGTTTAGTGGAACGCCCGGATATTGTAGAATTAGTGTGTTCCACCGTACTGTATGATGTTTAACGTGTAATCTCTTCCAATGGCTATTTTTTATACTTTCATCTTCATCAGTCTCTCTCTGAAAAGTACTTACTTTAGTGAGTCGTACCGCAATGAACTGACTGAATGGTTAACAATGGGAAACAAACGATGTAGAGAAGAGAAATTGGAGCATGTTCCTAGAAAGCTGACTAACATATAAAAGCAATTGAAATATTATCAAAACAAAGTGTTTTAATTATTTTTTTTCAGGAACATTGTCTATATACATGTATTTTTTTGTCACTCAGTTATATTATCCATGAAAACATAAAATTGGTAGTCGATACAAAAAGAAAAAACATTTCATGTTCAAGTCACATTCAGCATAGCATTATTTCATGCCAGTGATTAATTCGAAGTACACATGTACTTATGAACTTTTATTTATGAACATAGAAATTGTGAAATCATCCGACAGGAGCTAGCTGGAGCATTAATGCGAATTAGATAGCCTCAAGATATATATATATATATATATATATATATATATATATATATATATATATATATATATATATATATATAAAACAATTAGTGGACACAACACTCCAAAAGTAGGGCAAACCGCGGACACGTGTTTCTGGTTATTGGCCAGTTGTGTCCACTAATTGTTTCATTTTGATTTTTATATCATACCCACTCGATAAAATATCTCTTTGTATATATATATATATATATATATATATTTTCACCGTGTCTAATAAATAACGTACACATATGTTACATTACAAAATATTGGACAACATTGTTGAAATTCTCAAACTAAATTGTCGATATGAAGCAAGTTTTTCTCTGTTATTTTTTCCTGCTTGTACACGCTAGTAAGGTTTGAATTTCTCTTCAAATAGGCAGTTTCAAGAGATACCGTTGCAACGGCTTAGGAAGCGTGAAGTTGCGTTCGGGCCAGCGTTTCGGATCTCCGGATGGGGGCTGATTCGAGGGCATCATCCCAAAGAAGTTATTTGAAAATCACAATTTCTGACAGTCAACAGGGCCTTTCTAACATCAGTGCACAGGAAAATATTATGGTAACTGCAGTTGATGAGAAGCAACTTCAAAATCGATTTCTGCAACATAGGAGGACTCAACTCGAATATAAACTCAGTGCACCAAAATCTGCAAATAAATAGTCCTCATATTCTTAAACTCATAGAAACCAAAGTCAGTGCTTTAATAAACCTCGTCAATTTTCTATATCCTTGCGATCTCCCCTGTCAATGAGAGGACATGTCGGAACCCCAAAACTTTAATTTATGTTTGGAATAATATTACTAAATTAATATGCTGAGTTTATCAACCACCAAACAATACACAATATAGGGCGCTATTCTCTTCACTTGCAAATACCATCAACTTTCTGCTAATCAATCATTCCAGTGCCGAAATTTCCATATTCGGTGACTATTCTCACACTAAAATCCACTTTTCCGGAAATTACTTTTCGACAACGTCTAGTCAGATGAATTTTGAAACAGCTTAATATCAACAATTCGTCTGGTCTTGTTGAAGTGCTCGTCATCGTACTTAAAAAAAGGCCAATGAACTCGCACCAGTATTTTGCAGACTTTCCAACCTGTCTTACAATAATTGGGTTTTTCCTTCTTTTTTTTTTCAAAAACTACAACGATTTGATCTCCACAAACTTTATTTGAAATGTTTCGCTGAGACATTAGCTTTTTCAAGTGATTCAAACCGATTCAAGCACAAATCACTTGAAAAAGCTAATGTCTTAGCGAAACATGTTGTGATATATTTTTCAAATGAAGTTTGTGTAGATCAAATCGTTGAGGTATAGTTTTTGAAATTACTATGGATCTTCATCAAGTAACGGCCGAATCAATCAGAAAATTTCTCCTTCTTGTTGGAAGATTGCTCGCGTTCAACCTATTCTCAAAAAAGGCAAGAAAAATCTTTCAAATAACTATATTAGTCACTTTGCTATCAGTGATATCAAAAATCATGGAGAAAGCCATGAACCACCATATTCTTAAATATTTGGAAGGCTTCAATATCTTGAGTGATCATCAGTATGGCTTTCGGAAACAAAGATCAACTGGCGACCTTATATCTATGTCACCCATTATTTGGAATAACGCGATCGAGAAACATGAAGAATCAACTGTTGCGCTTGATATTTCTGAGCCTTTGACTGTGCGTGGCATGAGGGGGTTTGCTGGCCAAACTTCGATGCAATGGCTTGTCGAATCATTTTTCTATATGGCTCTTCAGCTTCCTGAAAGAAAGTTTCCTGCAAGTGGCCATCGATGGATAGCTCTCAAATACTTTCATCATCAACGCTGGTGTTCCCCAGGGATCCATATTGTCTCCAACCCGCTTTTTATTATATATCAACGACTTGTTGGAAAATACCAAGAATCTGACGACATCACACTTGTCTCGTCATTCCATTTGGGTTTCAGGACATCGGCCTCGGAGGCACATATTCACCGACAGCAGGAGGTTGCTTCCGAAGCTCTAGCTCTGTCAAAAAAATCGTCGTGGAACTACAAATTAATAGTTTTTCGAAAACAATCTAGTTACTGATGTAGAAAATAAAAAATAAATTCTAAAAAAGTCATCAGAACTAAAAATGAAATTAGGATGTACTATAGTGGTACACCATATCAACAAACACAGTTACAAACTGGCCAATACAAGTTCTGTAAACTTTAAGCGTTAGGCTGTCAGAGACATGAAGGAAAGGAGATACTAGCATTCGTGAAAGAAAAAGACAGTTCAAGAATGCGTAGAGGTAAAATATATAAGCCAATTTGCCAAATTTTTTTAAAATAGAAGAAGATTCACTAATAGTGAATTATTGTTAGAATGTAAATCTGGTTATGAACTGTTTTTCAGAAATCAACCATTTCAAAAAAGGACAAAAGTCATCTGACTGCCGGTGACAAAAAAAATTATTCGCACTTCAGTGCAATTTCGCCGCTTTTATCAAGTTTTCTTCCCTTGAAAGCCAAATAGCTTTTTTGATTTATATTAAATCTGATAATTTCAAACAAATTATCGAACCCTCCCCATTTCAGATTAGAGGAAATTCCACATACAAATAAATATCTTTGCAAAATCCACCTCAAAGATGCATATTATTGAATTCCAGAGAAAAACACGAACAGACAACTCCTGAATTTCTGATTCAAAGAAAAGTTATACCAATTCAATTAATTGCCTTCCGGATTATATACTGCACCATATATTTTTACCAAAATACTAAAGCCGGTATAAAGCAATCTTCGTAAATTTGGAAATGCATGTGTAGTTGACTTAGGTGACATCATTATCATTTCTAATTCTTTTAAAGAATGTTCGAGTAATACTCGGACTGCGATACATCTTTAGGATTTACTATAAACACAGACAAGAGCTATCTGAAACCTTATAAAGAATGTTGTTTGTTATGTTGGATCCAATTTCAGTAACATTGAATTAAGAACTTTTAATATATCCACATTCAACTAGAATATTCTTTACTTCTTTGATATTTTTACTTTTTTACCTTTTTCATTAATTGTCGATTCACTTGATAACAACGATGGAATAATTAAGAACTTCTCTTTCATTTTAAGGTCACAAAAAGTCCAATATCTTCATTCTCCAAATTTGGTCAGAAAACAAAAATCAGATATTGAGTGCAACCCTGATAACAGAATGTCCGTGGTTGTATGTAAAATTCTGTGGTTTGTGGCAGTTAGTAGGCCAAAATCGCCAAAACCAAATGATTAGAATATTGACATAGATCATAGAAATGTCACATAATCATATTTCATTATTAATGTAAAATTTTTCGTCCACTTAGCATTCTCAGCATTTTCCTAATTATAAATCATTTAGTAACTATTTTTTCAATTTCTTCATTTGACTTGCGCAGTAAATGACGTAGTGACGTTTCACAACACATCGCGTAGTGTCGACAGTGAGCGGAGACGACGGTTTTGTGAAATTGTTAGACGCTTTTTGTGAAATCTATCCTGGAAGTTTTGGCAATAAAAACTTCAACTACACGTTCTGAATTGTTATAATATGAGTAATGCACCCAACGAAAATGGATCAGGTCTAGAGCAGCAGGTGAGTGGAAAATTTCACGAATTTTTAATGCTACCACGTTTCTCCTACCCGGAAGCCCTGACAATGGAGGTCGTGAATTCTTCCACTATTGATCGGCTCCTCAATCGTAGCATAATCAAATTGTTTTTTTGAAAAATCTAATTTGGGTTGTAAAAAGAATTCTTATTACTCAAGTCAAATTGAGTTTGATTTATCGTACTTATTTACTTTCATGCATGTTTCGAAATGATTCCAAAAATAACAAAGAACTCAGATGTAATATCAAACGTAATCTTGTCTCTTTTAGTTGATTATTGTATTTGTTATGTAAAATGTAATTGAAATATGTAATAACAGATGAAAGTATGTAGGTAATTTTGATTTTATCCCATTCATCACCTCCATTAAATTTTGCACTCCAGAAAAATTATCTTGTGAATAAAGGAAATATAGGTTTTGAGTGAATCTTGAATGTTTCTGTGTTAGAGCTAAACTGTAATGCTGGAAATTTTATTTTTATGCCCTCCATTCTTCCCTACAAAATATAGATATAAGTAGATTTTTTTAAATAGATGCACATGTATTTATTATCAAAAAAAAGTAATACAAATTATGAAACAAAAATTAAGTGGCGCTTTGGAGCGACGCGACGTGAATAATTACAGTGGTTCATTTGCTTTTTCATCTGCAGGAAAACCCGGAAAAACCTGTAGCACTACATCATCTGAAGATCATGATCTACCAATGTCCTCTCTTTCATAAAATACATTTTTGGGAGCATCAATTCTTTTATTTTCGTGATCTTCGCTTTGTATTTGTTAATTACCATGATTACACCACAATACATATGTTTATTTGGAATAAATTGTTGAGCAGGATTTTTCTCTATAATATCTTACCTCAAATTAAATACTGCATGGTATTCATAGACTGTGTTATGTTGAATTTTGTTTTTCGTGGATATTTATTGACTCAAATAATTCGATGTTAGAAACTGATACTGGTTCATAGAACACATCTCGTAAGACTAAAGTTGAAGCTATGAACCTTTGGTTGAAATTTCCAGGTTGTGGACGCCATCTACAAATCAATTTTTTCAAATCATCAACATAATGTTAATACATAAATATATGTAATTTTTAGAATTCAGACATGATGAGCAGAGTGTGCATATGCAAAAGCAAGTTACACTTTACTAGGAAATGAATATTTTGAAATAAAATCCCATAATATTCATTTCTCCAAATACCTACTCTGCAGGTTCTGGTGAATACTTGCCGAAAAACAATTACTTCCTCGGCTAATACCAAGTTGGATATTGAATTATATTCGACACGTTCATGTAAGATACCTCATAGAGGTTAGTCTCGCAGATGTTTATCACTCATCCAGCAGCAGGACCATGCTGAGACCATTTGATTTTCCAAAGTGAAAATGAAAATTGAAATTGAATTTGAGCATAAAATGATCTACTGAAAACCAATAGTTCATCCTTTATAGTTAAAGTGGAAGTGAAAGTGAAGATGAAAGTTGATGCTGCATAAATCCACCTTAAGACCAAGAACTGAGAGTTCAACCATATCAAATCAATGAAATACTGAGAACTATGCTTAGAAAGTTGACTAACATTCAACTGAACTAAGATCTTAGATCCAAACTCGAGCACACTCCAAACTGAAATAATTACAGCTGTCATTGAACAGACATTTCAAAATGATTGTTTCAAATTTGTATGTATTATAATAATAGTTGAAATTAATGAAAAAGCGTTTAACATTTTTTTTTCAAATGAATCTATTTTCAGTAGTACCTATAGTACCTAGATTTCTAAATGGTTGTCTGCGGAAGCCTGGGGTTTCGTAGAAGAATCACAGGGGTTCTAGCTCTTTCAGAGATCTAAATACCTTGCAATTGGTTAAAAGCTCTTTTAGTTCTTCCATTTGTGAAGACTTGGTGAAGAATTTTTTTTCTATCAACTCCTGGTGTAAGCTGTATGCGGTATGGGTGAAATTTGTTATCTTTCAAACTTGTGGCAACTGAAAATTTTGATATTTCCAAATCTTTACTTACTCACCCAACACACTGATTAAGGATTTTCTGCTGAGCAGTTTTCATCAATTAATACTGTTTTAGCACGACCCTTTTTTTTGTATTCAATATGATTCCTTCTCGCAAATTGTTCTCTCATTAATTTAAAACAAGATTTCACCTGTTGATGCAATCTGTCGCAATATTTTGCAGCACACACAAGGGAACACAAATAACAGTTTTCCTCGCCTACACCTAAAGCATACACCATTCCAATTATTCGCGATAAAGTAACACAGTTTTGGTGTATATCGCCACACATTTGTGGCGATATACAAAGTCGTAGCCAATTTCAGTGTTTAATGATTGGTGAAACATTTCAAATCTTAAATAAATTAGATTCAAACTATCCAGACAGACGTCAATCACAGATGAAACATTTTAGAATATCGAAGAAACGATTTGAGAAAACAGGTAATATCAAATACTGTAGTGTAGAATCTTATTAAAATAATGTCACGGAAGACCCTTGCGGAGGCTAGCGACTAGATTTAGGGAGTAGGCAGATTGAAGGTCCGGCATCAACTCAGAAAACCTTTGCAGAGTGTCACTACCTGATGAGTAGGCAGATTGGGACCTCAGTGTAGTGATAGCTTCTTGAAAATGGCTTTAAAGTCGAAGCTGAAAGGTCTAACTACCAAAAACACAAGACGTGCTTCAACATACTTATGTATATGCCAATGCTGAACTGTATAGTTCACCTCCTAATGACCCCAACTATGTTTGTTATACATGTCTTGAGAAGAGAGTCACAGTTCTGGTATTCGAGAGGAGTGTTTTTATTGATTCATCTATGCCAAGGTTTCAATTCTTCCTTCCAGTATTTTTATGGTATTCAATTTATTTTACAGTTTGCTGGTCTGGACTTGCAGAGTCGCAGCTCTAGCGGCCGCTACGTGCCTCCGCATCTGCGCAATAAATCGAATCAAAGTCAATCTGATAATAGCAGCAGCTACGATAATCGTTTTGACAAAGGACAAGATTCTAGAGGTGGCGGTGGAAGGGGAAGCAGCCGCAGCAACTATAACAGGGACAGTCGAGATAATCGTGGTGGTGACTTTTCCAGCTTCAACACTAGAAATCGAAGAGATAATCAAAATGGAGATGATAGGTAAAAAAAAATAACATATTGCATGCTACATTAAATTTACTGAACACGAACCTAATACGCATACATAGACTGTTGATTATTCAATATCATATGGTAGTTAATTGTACTCTGAGAGCCCCCTAGGAAATAGAGAAGGTTGTTTCCTGTCTTAGGGTAATTGTGAATTTGATAATAATATAAAATGAAGTCATTGAAATATGATGCGAGTTTCTCCAAAAAGAACTTCTCCATAAAAAATTATGGAGAAGTAGTGTAGAAGATATTTCTCTTATCAGTTTCATTTATTTGTTTCAATACTCGTTAATACCCTCACAAATACGATTGAAAAAATGTTATATAAATTAAATAGTTGTTGACGACTAAATTTGTCAAGAGGAAAAGTCTTGTCAGTTCCAATTTAACAAGCACTTTCTGCAAAAGTTCGAGCAGTTCGATATAAAATTTCGCAAGTAGTATAGCAAGCGCCATGCTTGATGGCGAGCGATCGCGCAGGTATAGACCCTCCCAACTAAATTCCTATTGGATTACGATAAGCCCTTTGCCGACCAGTGTCGTACCTATAATTAGTTTCAATTAGGGTATTCAGACGCCAAATGTCAACAGCATTGGAGGACAAGTGATGTTACGCCTCTGTACAGAGCATTTGTATGTCTTACAAGAGCTGTAGTGGGGGTTATATTGAAAATGAGTTTGTGCGCATGGGAGCGGGCTCGCCATCACGTTTGACGCTTGCTGTATAACCTTTCACAATCCACCAATTTAGAAATTGGATCATTGGTATGATAGGAATATATTCATTACATTCCAGCAGCACTCGCATTTCTTTGTTTTCATTTGTTGTAACACTGAAATTCAATTACTGTCGAGCAATGAGACTAGAGTGAAAACAAAAGCGGTGTTCACAGATTTTATTGAAGCTACTGCACATAAAATTCAATGGTGATCGTAGCATAATATTTGTGCGTGATGCTTCGCAATAGAATTTCAGATAGTGTCGACCTTCACTTCTTGGTACTAAGAAATTGATTTCGGGTAAAAGAACCGTACTCTCAATATTGTTGTTGAGTAATTTATGCAGGAATTTTATACCAAGGATAACTCTCCTATTTTCCAAAGATGTCATATCAAATCGTGTCAACAATATGTTATGATCGATGCTTCTCGTGGGGTATTGACCATCAACTTTTAGACATAAGTATTTTAGGAACTTCCTTTGTACGCTCTTAATTGATGTTTTTTGGAAGTCATAAACCGGATTCTATAACTTAGATGTGGCATACGCAAAATATAGTAATTTTAGGGTTGAAGTTCTTGCCATTTCTGTAAATGAATCCAAGCATCCTATTTGCATCAGCAGTCATATTTCTAATATGTGTTTTAAATGTTAATTTACTGTCGTATGTTATACCAAGATCTTTTATCTCACGTACGCGGTTGATTGTAGATTTGTTGATTGAATAATCGTACATTAAAGTTCGCTTTTTTGTTGTAAATGATATTATTTTATATTTGGATACGTTCAGTTGTAGACGATTATCATTGCACCAAAGTTTGATTACAAATAATTCATGTTGTACACGTTGGCAGTCAGTAATGTCGTCGATTTTATGATATAGAGGTTGCCAAATCATTAATAAAAATTAAAAATAAAAGAGGTCCAAGATTGGAACCTTGTGGTACCCCAGATGTAACTACGTACTGGGCCGATTTGAAAGATTCATATTCGACGATTTGTTTTCTGTTAATTAGATATGATTCAATTAGAGTGAACAGTTGGTTAGAGAGTCCCAATTTTGTGAATTTGCTGAGAAGAACGTAATGGTCTATTTGATCGAAGGCTTTTTGAAAGTCTAAATAAACAACATCGACTTGTTTTTACTTGTCCAGGTACGTACAGAGATATTGATTTAAACACAAGATTTGTCATACATGATCTTTGTTGTACGAAACCATACTTAGTAGGAGAAATAACTTTTTGAATATGTGAGTTCATAACTTTTTGCACACATATCTCGAAGAGTTTAGAAAAGTTACATAAAATTGAAATCGCCCTGTAGTTTGTGATATCGCTAGAGTCGCCTTTTTATAATATCGGACAAATTCGAGCCGTTTTCCACTGCTCAGGGAAGGCACAAGTTGATAAAATCAAGTTGGATATGCTTATTAGAGGTATGGAGAAAACGTCGATACAGTCCTTTATCACAAGACTAGGAACATTGTCATTGCCTGCGGTGAGTTTATTTCTTAATTTTTTTGAAGCTGTAATAATATCGATTTTAGAGAAGGCAGCGATGTTCAATGCATCTAAATCAGAATCATGAGAATTTTCACGAAGCATATTCTCGTCCGAAACCAAGTATACACTTCTGAAATAGGCTTATCCCCCAGGCTTATCAAATACCTCATTATCAAGTTTCATTATACCCGGTATATGCGAATGACCTTTTTTATTGTGTATGAAAGACCAGAAAGTCGAGCTGTTAGATAAAATATTATTTTCAGCTGAGTTTGTCAATTGACTATATGCTGCTTTTATTGTAGTTCTGACAGTTTTTCTCAGATCCGAAAATTGATTTTGATAAAACGCTGTTTTATATTTCTTATAGTTTTTATATGCTGATTCCTTTTTCTTTATATGGCTGATAACGTCGGCGTCGAACCATGGGGGAAATTTACGTGTTTTCAATGTTCTCAGTGGAACTGTTTGAGAGAAGATGCTGTGTAATTTTTGATATAATAAATCACATGCCGAGTTGATGTCAGTACATTCAGAAACGTCACACCATTCGGTTGTTCTGATCAGTTCATACATAGCTGGAAAGTTTGCTTTGCGAAAATTAAATTGCTTAATAGCGTCTGTTGTATTAATAGCAAAGTCATTGATATGAGGAGTACGATAGTTCAATGAAATAGAAAGTGCAGGCTGATGAACGTCTATGCTAACAAAAGATTGATCACATTTCGAGACGATACAATCGTCACACTTGGTTATAACTAGATCCAGTTGGCAATTATTAATATTCGTTATCGAGTTGTACTGTTAAGTTGAGGATGTACTGAGTAGATGAACAACACCGATTCTGGCTCACCGGGAGTGGGGGGAAACGTCATCGAAATCGACGCAGGATGGAACGAGTATAGTAGCGATTTAAGCGTGGAACTCCGCCCCTCGGCCCCCTTGGTACTCCACCTAACCTATCGGCCCCCTTGGTACTCCACCTAACCTATCAGCTCCCTCAGCCCCCTTGTCACGTTCCAGTCACGTGATTTTAATTAAAAAAAGTTTATAGTTATGAGATTCGAACCCACGACGTCCGCGCGGTAGACATTGTCCTTAGCCTCTACACCATCGTAAGATATTGAAGTTAACTGCGAATGTTGGGTATTTATAGCGTTAGTTTTGTCGGGACCGAAATTGACTCATTCATTATACTTGACAGCATTTTTTTTTTATTTCCGTAGATTGTAATCGTCATTATCATATTGAAGATAGGAAAATATACTTAGATTTGGGAAATAATTAATATTTCATGTAAAGATGTGCATGTGTGTGTGTGTAAGAGCGAGAGGCGCGTGTGACGTAATCGATGCACAAATTTACGTGGCTTTGCGTATATTGAGAGATTCATTTTAATAATTTATCGTACAGAATTGTTTCATGTCCTGTTATCAGTAACCGCACAAAAATAGGCGCTCGATTCATCGATACAAAAGTATATGGAAACAACAAAAGTTATAGAACACACAGTCATCTATGAGTCACTAGCTGAACTATCTATTGGTTGAAGAAGGACACTGTAAACACTAGACTCATAAGACTGCATCTGTCAATACATGCCAGCATGGCAGGTTCGGCGTTGCCAGTTGTACAATAAATCATTGTTTATGGGGCAATGTAGCGTTGCCGGTTTTGGAATTAATCGTGAAATACTCCACGAAAATTGAAAGCGCGAAAATAATATATTTTATAATAATGAATCAGATTTAAGAAAAAATATGACAACCTGCGATCCGTCATTGTATATGGGGTGTTTCAAAATACATCATTGAAAACAAACATGACGTCGAAGTGTACAGGGTGCGTCAAAATATATTTAAGAAAAAACATGTCCGTTTAACAGAAGTCTAGCATTCCAACATGTCGGAAGTCTCGTATCTTTGTTAACCAAGTTAGCATCATCAGGAGAAAGAGGAGATTCAAAAGTGTCGAGAGGTTAAGCATTGTGGACTCAACGTGAGGGCAATGGGAGAGCGAAGTATTCGACAATGACATTTCAAAATACGTTATTTTGCATAAGTTTCGAAGGAAAACGATCTTCCGTACGTCTTTGGTAAACAAAAATTAGTATTACAATGGCATTCAGAGTATACAGACGTAAAGTAGAGGAATTTGAGAGACGTGTCCAACATTTACGTCAAGATATTCAATTATATGAGGAAAAGAAAATGGTTCTCAAGCAGTTGAATAATTTACACATTCAAGACAAAGTGTTCCAGCCTCAGAGTGTAGAATACGTCGTCAACGATGCTGAAAAACAAATTTTGTACTTCCGACTACAATAATTTCTGTTCAATATGTAAACGTACCGAATATGGGTGAAATTCCTAAGAAATATGCTTGAAGGCTAGTGTAAACAATGGAAATCGATTCGTTCGACATCAGTCAATGAGGGTATTTGCGCAGGCGCAATTCCAAAGAATACACCATTCAAATGTGAATTGAAAAATATATTTCAAGATCTTCGTCATTAAAAAAAACTGTTGAATTTGTTCCAGAACACACAACGAGGCAAGAGAAAAAGAAGTCACAAATGTAATTTGACGTTTATAGAGTTATCATAGAATCTACGATATCAGTATGTATTCTAATTAGACTTGTACAACAATTATGAATTTTAATAAAAAAATGAATATTTTGATTGAAACAGTAAATTTTTTGTTTTATTTCAAGTTGGTAAAAATATATAATATAGGTATGCAGCATTATCGCTCTCACTTATTGATAAAGCCAGAAACGTGGCTCAAAGTGACGAAACAAAGGCTCTTTGTTTGATTGCATAATATGTCATCACCTATTTTCCTATTCTTAGCCAAGGTGACATTGATCACTGTCAATGCCGAATCAGCACCCAGAGATATGCAGTTCTCAAAGCGACGGAACAAAGGCTCTTTGTTTGGTTTTGAAATATGTCATCACTTATTTTCCTATAAATACCTCCTGCGAGGCAAATTGATGAGTTAGTTGTATCAGTGATACTAGTGACAAGTGCAACGATTTTATCTGAAAGTAAGTGTTTTTCATGTTCACTTTATGAATTTTTATTGCAAGATTTTTTATACGTTTTTGACTTTTTCACAAAAGAATTTATTCAAATTTAATTTAATTCAAAGGTCGTGAGAGTTGTTGTTGAATTATCATTAATTTTTCAAAATTTTTCTCAGATTAATATACTTGAGTGTTTTTCTATACATATTTTTTGAGGATTAACGTTTTTTTCAATTATTTTGTAATACAAAACGGTTCAGAGGTATTTACGTATTCCTCAAGCCAACCCTGGACTACCATTTTTATCCTAGATACATCAGAAGATGAGAAATAACAATTACTGATATTTCTCAATCTTTAATAATGAATAAAAGATAAGAACCGGTAATTGCTGACATCCATTTTTCTCGAATACTATCTCTTACAGTAATTATTGTACCGCACGTAAAACGGTCGAAAGCGCACGAAAAACGATCGAAAGCGCACGAAAAACGACCGTAAACGCACGTAAAACAACGTATTTTGAAATGTCATTGTCGAATACTTCGCTCTCTCATTGCCCTCACGTTGAGTCCACAACGCTTAACCTCTCGACACTTTTGGATCTCCTCTTTCTCCTGATGATGCTAACTTGGTTAACAAAGATACGAGACGTAGTGCCCTTTTGGCATGTTGGAATGCTAGACTTCTGTTGAACTGACATGTTTTTTCTTAAATATATTTTGACGCGCCCTGTACACTTCGACGTCATGTTTGTTTTCAATGATGTATTTTGAGATACCTTGTAACATTGAGGGATCACACTTTGGAACGATACAGCCTCATTAGTCTGTAACGTTTTTTTTAATCTGATTCATTATTATTAATATATCACTTTCGCGCTTCCAATTTTCGTCGAGTAGTTGACGATTAATTCCAAAACCGGCAACGCTACATTGCCCCATAAACAATGATTTATTGTACAACTGGCAACGCCGAACCTCCATGCTGGCATGTATTGACAGATGCAGTCTTATGAGTCTAGTGTTTACAGTGTCCTTCTTCAACCAATAGATAGTTCAGCTAGTGACTCATAGATGATTCTGTGTGTTCTATAACTTTTGTTGTTTCCATATACTTTTGTATCGATGAATCGAACATGAAATATTAATTATTTCCCAAATCTAAGTATATTTTCCTATCTTCAATATGATAATGACGATTACAATCTACGGAAATAAAAAAAAATGCTGTCAAGTATAATGAATGAGTCAATTTCGGTCCCGATAAAACTAACGCTATAAATACCCAACATTCGCAGTTAACTTCAATATCTTACGATGGTGTAGAGGCTAAGGACAATGTCTACCGCGCGGACGTCGTGGGTTCGAATCTCATAACTATAAACTTTTTTTAATTAAAATCACGTGACTGGAACGTGACAAGGGGGCTGAGGGAGCTGATAGGTTAGGTGGAGTACCAAGGGGGCCGATAGGTTAGGTGGAGTACCAAGGGGGCCGAGGGGCGGAGTTCCACGCTTAAATCGCTACTATACTCATTCCATCCTACGCCGATTTCGATGACGTTTCCCCCCACTCCCGGTGAGCCAGAATCGGTGTTGTTCATCTACTGTACTGAAATTTGGTATCATTAAAGTCTATATCAGTTTCGGATTTGAAACTATATTCAAACATGGATGCCAGTAAGAATGTCGGCCCTGATGAGCTAAAGAAAATCTGCAATTACTGCAAGAAAAACGTCAGTACGGTCTTGTGTTGTGTTACCTGTGAATCAATGTATCATAGTAGCTGTGCAAAAAGAGTAAATTCTTGTTGTGAAGTGATTCTCAGCACGAAATTCCAGGCACCAGATTATGACTCAGATACACTCTCTGAAACAGGCTATTTGAGGGAAGAAAACAAACTCCTAAGGCAGATAATCATGGACAAGGACACAATCATCAGGGACAAAGACACACTCATTGCATTTTTATCTGAAAAAATCATACTCCTGGAAAATAATCCATCTTTAAAGTGCATAGAAGCATCAACTAATCAACCTGATCACAAAGAAACTGCCCATAGTAACTCTAATCTAGGTAATCTTGGTTTTTTCTTTATATTTTTAACATGTTATACTTTAAAACTACTGAGATATTTTATCTTTATGTATGTTTATTTTCTTCATACTATTTTAACGTCCTATATGTCGTTAACGTCTCAAAGAATAAATAAATATTATTATTATTATTATATTTAGGGATATTGAAGTCAGTCAGTCAGTCAGAGCTCTCCAGAAAATCGAATAATGTTTCATAGTGAATATTGGAGCAACAAGGGGGTATATAAACTACAATAATATTCAGAGTAAAGCTGCCAAGTACTAATTTGGAGCCTACAATATCAACTTCAGGGAGTGTGTCTCTTATATCCAAAAACGAAATTTGTAGCAACCTATAATTATCTTTGGACGCCAACAGGACACCACCTCCTAGTAATATTATTGGTTACCAGATCTCAATCACTTCGGAATACATTATACATTGATGGGAAGATTTCTTGAATAAACACATCGTCCTGAAGATTAGTTTCTGATAGGCAGACCATATCCATTTCACCACTGGATGCGGAATTATAAAAGGCGGTTGTTTTTGTTTTTAATCCTCTAACGTTCTGGTAGTATACAGTGTGTAACAACGAAAACTTAACAGAGCCGTTTTTTAATATAAAAAGTAAGATTTTTAAAAAAAGCTCGGACACGTCGATTTCTAATTAAAGGGGGACACCTTTCAGACTAATCAGATTTTTTGTAGTACGCACCCCCTCGGAGGGGTGCGTCCGACGACCCTTATTTAAATAGGGAAAGTAGGTCGAGTGGCACCTTGTTTTAAAGGTCTTTCGAATTCCTTTACAACTCTGTTGAAAGAAAATTTTTGTAACGATTAGTTCTCGAGATAATTTGAAGTTAAAATTGCCATGTTAATAATACATTAGACAGACCACTCGGTAACTTGTATGCCTAAATAAAAAAAAAATTCGAGCAGTTCTTTTTATCAATTTTTTGTTTAATAAAATCCCTTTTTTTAAATCAATACCCACTCCTCTTCTTTCAGTTTTCATTAGTACATAGTTTAATTGTTTTGTTTAAACATGATTTTTGCAAAGGCAAGTCCACTCAATCAGCTACTTGGAGATTCTTAGAAATCATATACGCTTCTTTAGATAGGGGTAAGCACGTTGTAGGAGTATTCTTCGATCTGTCACGTGCGTTTGATTGTTTAAATTTTAAATTCATCCAGAGCAAATTATATAATCTAGGATTTAGAGGGGACTTCCTAGAATGGATCATTGACTTTCTTACAGATCGTAGGATGTTCGTCAAGATTAAAGATATGAAATCAGACTATCACGATATATGTTCTTGAGTTCCTCAAGGCTCTGTGTTAGGTCCGCTGATCTTTCTATTGTTTGTAAATGATCTACCTACTTATTTCACCAGTAATGAACATGCTCTCACTCTTTTCGCAGATGACACGTCTTTAGCTGTATCAGCAGAGAGTCAGGAGGAATTAAAATCAAAAACAGAGGAATTAATACCACTGTTCTTAAATTGGTGTGAAAGGAACAATCTGATTGTAAACTTGACCAAAACAAAATATATCTATTTTAATTTAAAAAACGATCTGAAAAAGCAATCGCTTGCCTTACTAATCAATGGAATGACACTGGCATGCACAAGTTGTACAAAATTCCTTGGCGTTCATGTAGACAACTGTTTGAAGTGGTCTGACCATATTACAGTTGTTTGTAAAAAAATCAATCAAGGGTATAATGCAATCTCAAGAATTAAGAATTGTATGCCTTTATTGTATTTTAGATGTATATTACAGTCTGGTCTATAGCCATCTAAGTTATAATGTGATCCTATGGGGAAACAGTGTTGACAAAGATAGGGTTTTCATTGCTCAAAAAAAAGTTGTTAGGAAATTACTAGGCATCCCTTGGAGGGAATCATGCAAGACATTTTTCATTAGTCATCAAATTTTAACCTTTCCCTGCATCTACATCTTTAAAATACTTTTATGTATATGTTCGCGAATGTATAACAGACTGTACTAAGAACTCATTCTATCATAGCTACCCAACTCGATATGCAGAGGAGTTGAGCATTCCTAAACATAAAACTGTAAAATTCGAACATTCTCCCAAATATATGGGAATAAAATTATTAAATCGGTTACCAGACCATTTCAAACAGATGAACACTGTAGCATTTAAAAAAGCAGTTGAAACATTGCTTCTTTCTAAGGCCTACTATAGTATTGGCGAATTTCTCTCGGACCATCTCGACTGAATGGGTTCATGCGGCTTTGGCATGACATATTCAATTTTTATAACTACAATTGTTTTAATTTTTGTAATTCTGACTTTGTTGTATAAATTTTTATTGTATAATTTTTATCTACTGATCTACAATTTTATCTTGATGTGATTTTTATGTGCTTAATACTGACCTATCCTATACGTTTGTTAACGTCTTTAAGGATGAATAAATATTATTATTATTATTATTGTTATTTGTTTAAAAATGCCTTACACTACTGCTGAAAGGGTTTCAGTTATTGCTTTATTTTTTGGCAACGACCAAAATACTAATAGAACATCATTTCATCATTTAACGAGCAAAACCCTGCTAAACACGTAAGCAGAAATCACGTTCTGGATTTGGTCACAACATTCAGGGAGATAGGTTCGGTTTTAAATAAGAAAAGAAATGTTCAGAGAAGGGTAGTGAATGACGATAATGCGATTGGAGTGATTGGTCAAGTCATCGCCAATCCCAGGTTAAGTACCAGAGGTTTATCAGCAATGGCCGGAATAAGCCATATGAGCGCATGGAGAATCCTTAAAAACCATAAATTCCATCCTTACAAAATTAAACTTGTTCATGAACTCAATGAGGATGATTTTTACAGAAGACAGGAGTTTTGTGAGGGCATGAGTGAGAGATTAATGCAAAATCCCGAGCTGCTTTATAACATCTGTTTTTCGGACGAAAGCTCATTTTATTTAAATGGTTGCATGAACCGTCACAATTGCCGTTATTGGTCGGATGAAAACCCAAGACAATACGCAGAAATACATAACCAACATCCCCAAAAGTTGAATGTCTGGGCAGGAATATTAGGAAATCATATTATAGGTCCATTTTTCATTGATGGAAATTTTACTGGTGATTCTTATTTTCAACTTCTTGAAGAGGCAATACAACCTCGTATAGTTGAAATAATTGAACAGGATCCAAGATGTCAAGATGAATTTATCCATTTTCAACAAGACGGTGCACCACCACATTATGCCCAGCAGGTTCGAAATTTTTTGAATAATCATTTTGAAGGACACTGGATTGGCAGAAGAGGTCCAATTGAATGGCCAGTACGATCACCAGATTTAACACCACTGGACTACTTTTTGTGGGGATATTTAAAGTCTAAAGTTTATGCTACACAGCCAGCCAATTTGGATGAATTACGTTGTAGGTATATTGATGAATGCCGAGCTATAACTCCTGAGATGTTGAATAATGTAAGAGCAAAATTCGAACAAAATCTTTATTGTTGCATGGAGCAAATTTTGAACATTTACTCTAAATTTCCTATGTGAGTTACCCTTATTAGGTGTTACTTTTTTTGTGTGCTTTAAAAACAATTATTGGGATTTAATAACCCTTAAACAGTTTTTTAAACTTTTCTGTGTCATCAGCATTCAAGGAAATCAGCAGGTTGTATTCGTTGTGTAGGTAAGTTTTTAGTATGATTCACTTTTTATCAGAAGCATAAAATATCCACGTCAAAAGGCAACCTTCATAAGGAGGTGCCACTCAATTTACCTAAAATGTAAGGGTGGTAACCCACCCCATCCCCCGATAAAATCTCCTCGTAATAAACAAATAATTCTTACTTTTTGCGAAATCAAATAGACACGTATTAGCAGGTTGTCATAAAAAGCAAAAATTTATTTTTTTTATGAAAGTTCTGAACGTAAATTGTACCTTAAAAACAATTTGATTTATTTTAAAAAGAGTTGAACTCAATAAAAATACCTTTAAATCTTCAAATTATCTCGAAAACTAATCGTTACAAAAATTTTCTTTCAACAGAGATGTAAAGGTATTCGAAAGACCTTTAAAACAAGGTGCCACTCGACCTACTTTCTCTATCTAAATAAGGGTCGTCGGACGCACCCCTCCGAGGGGGTGCGTACTACAAAAATCTGATTAGTCTGAAAGGTGTCCCCCTTTAATTAGAAATGGACGTGTCCGAGCTTTTTTAAAAATCCTCCTTTTCATATACAAAAACGGCTCTGTTAAGTTTTCGTTGTTACACACTGTATAGAGAGACTATGCGAATTGTAGCTGGGTACCCAATCTAGTTTAAATTAACAATTTTTGGAAATCCATTGAAGTATTTAATAATGAGGTTATTTTTTCTTTAATTCAATTGCTGGCGTAGCTCTCTGTAGTGTTGAATTTGGTGAGGTGTCTTATCGAAGGATATAAAAACATGCTTGAAGTTATCATTCTTTAAATTTTTTGAGTTCCTAATTCATGCCATTACAGAGTCCTCATTCTCTAGGGTTACTTTGATAGATCGAGGAGTAGTTCTATTGGCATCGTATTTTTCTAGACGCATGGGTCGAAGAAAATTGGTGTTTATTTGTGGGTTCACGCTTTTTATGACCTTGAACACAGCGTTTAATTCAGCAATGACTCGATTTTCCTTAGGTTCAATGGAAACGATAAAGATCTGCTAATCCGTTTGAAGAAAAAAAAATTTATTTAAGACTCAAAAGTGTTGTCAACAATGAAGCTATATTCAATTTCGTCAACAATTTCAATAGACTCTTCATTAATGATGATATTTATAATTTTTGTATTAATCGAATTAAATTTGTGTTTTCTTATTGAAATTATTGCTTCAGTAAGTATGAGTCATTCACTGCAATTGAAGTGTCATTAACAAATAGTTTCATGAAGCACCTACAATTGAGAGGTCAGGACTCAGTAAATATCTCTAGAAACATACTACACCATGGATTGTTTAAAATGTAGAATTACCGGAAATGACTTGCCCTTGAGTTGTGATGGTTGTGAACGCAAAATGCATGCAGAATGTTCGAATCTAAGTGCATCTGAATTAAAGGTCATGGCTTTAAAAGGAAAACGGCTGTTGAAGTTTCATTGTGATGATTGTCTCACAGGGGTAAGATTAGTACCCAATTTAATCAAGAAGATTGATGAGTTGCTTTCTGAGGTTGAAGAACTGAAATCAAAAATTCAAAAATAAACATGTACATCTTTTTCCGAAGAAACAGTCATAAATGAAATATACGAGAGACAAAAAAAAATTAACAATGTTATGATATTCAATCTAGCAGAAGGTAATTCTTACAACTCAGACTTGAATACTGTTAAGGAAATAGTTAAAGAAGTAACTCATGAGGATTTGCATATTAAACAGATATTCAGAATTGGACAGAAGAATAAAAGTGGTAACCAAGGAAATAGTTAAAGAAGTAACTCATGAGGATTTACATATTAAACAGATATTCAGAGTTGGACAGAAGAATAAAAGTGGTAACCGTGCGTTGAAAGTTATTTTTAGCAGAGTAGAAGATGCAAACAAGTTAATTAAATCAAAAGAAAAAAGAGGTGCACTCAAGGAAAGAAAATTCATTAATGCTGATCTAACTCCACTAAAAGTAAAAAACTGGCAAAATATGAAGAAAGAAGTCGATGATAGAAAGCAGAGGGGAGAAAATGTTACAATAAGATATGTTAATGGAGTACCTCAAATCACTGAAGCGGCTGCAAAAAAGGAAAACCCAATCAGTTTTCTGTGTATTTTCAAAATGTCAGCGGTATGAGAACAAAAATATTAGAATTTCAATAAAGTGTTATGTGTTGAAACTATGATATTATAATTTTAGTAGAAACATGGCTTAATAGAGACTTTTTCGATAGTGAACTGGGTTTAAAAGGTTTTTACATATATAGAGTAGATAGAGACCAAACAAATAGCGATAAAAAAAGAAGAGGAGGAATACTAATAGCCAAAAGATAATCTTTAATAACTGAGTTAATCGACATATCTCCTGACAATATAGAACATCTGTATGTTAAATTATCAATAGGTGCTTCAACAATCATTATCGGGGGTGTATATATTCCTCCTTCTTCTGTAGTGAATACTTATATGGAACATACTGCTACCGTTGATTATATTTTAGAAAAATACTGTACTAGCAAGATTATCCTTTGTGGTTGGTGACTATAATATACCCGACGCATTTTGGTTTAATGAAGAGCTTGGTCTGAATGTTGATTGTCCAGAAAACTCACCTGCACTAGCTTTATTACATTCATTTAGGTTCCATAATTTATATCAAATCAATAATATTCCAAATTCAAGAAAAGTTTACTAATATTTAATTTTTTCATCATTAATAAATATGTTTGTTCAAAATCCATCGGACCCAACTTTTCAAAATACATTACATCATTCTTCGGTATGTTTTGATTTAAAAAATGATACAAAGGAATATCTAAAATATGATGAATACTTTTATGACTTTGTAAATGGAGATTATATGGGCATGAATGCTTTCTTGGCAAGTATCAACTGGGATACCGAAATACTGAAGGATGAGGATTTAAATATTGTAGTTACAAATTTTTACAATATTCTCTATACAGCTCTGGAGTACTTTGTTCCACTAAAAAAATATAAAACTTCTACTTTCCCAATATGGTTCAATTCTGAGCTGAAAAAATTAGTTTTCAAGAAGAAATCGGTTCACAGAGAATACAAAAATGGAAATTTTTATAAATATGAAGAATTTTGTTATTTGAGAGATAAGTGCAAAACTTTGAGAAACACTGGCCATCAAGCATACATGAATAAAATAGAGATAACATCAACAATAATCCTAGAAGCTTCTGGAATTATATTAATAATAAAAAAAATCACACTCCTTACCATCTAAAATGTATTTTGATGACTCTGTCAGTGAAAATAGTGATGATATTGTGAATCTTTTTGCAGAATATTTCTCATCAGTCTCATCAGTGATGAAACAGTTAACCAAATTCCAGAATATAAATTTAGTAAGACGGTTGATATATGTAGTTATAGCGTTGATATTAAATTCCGCTATTCCTAATCAAAAAATGTATTTTTACCCTGGTCAAACCAATTCACATGATATTCAATATTTCCTTGAAATCGTCGATCTTTCCAGATTATTGGAAAAACAGTTTTTTGAAACCTATTTATAAAAGTGTGTTTTGTGTTTTGAATAATTGAATTTTTTGAGTGTACCACTTGTTAAAGAATCGACAAAGGCATGACGCTGGTTTAAACAGCTGGATAAGTGGTGACAAACAAAGAATATTTGAGCGTAAAATACTAGACACCCTAAGCAATTTTTAATTAGCTACCTAGAAAGTACCCAGTACTATACATAATAGTTTCTTATTTGGAGGCAAACAACTAAGGTAGAAAATTGTACAGGTTTCCTGCTTCTCACTAGATATCAGCAACCTGAAGAAAAATATATCAAATAAGAGTGGAGCATCGATCATTGAAAACTTTTAATAGGTTTACCAAACTACACCTAACGATTTGATCTTCACAAATTTTATTTTCAAAAATATCACATGTTTCGTTATCTCAGTAGCTTTTTCATAGCAAATACTAAAAGTAATTCTTTACTCTAATTTTTATACATCCCAAGTAATCACTAGTGGGAACTACCCACACAGGTACTTACTCGATTATAATCACCCAGAGTATCTACTCAACTTTTATATACTGATGAATTTCATTAGTTCGGACTTCCATTGTTTGATATTATATAAAATGATTTGAAATCCCTGAAATAACTAAAAAAGAAGAATTAAAAATTAAAGTAGAAGAATAAAAATGAATAGCTGAAAAAACAATTATGTTAAGCAAAAAAACCTGAAATGAAATAATAATGCTTGCTTAATATAATTGTTTTTTCAGCTATTCATTTTTATTCTTCTTCTTTGTTGTGGAATTGGCCGCGGTGGTAGTGTGCCCAACTCACGATCGGAAGGCCGTGGGTTCGATTCCCGCCTCGACCAGATATTTTTCTCGAGAGAATTTATCTGGTTGAAGCTGGGATGATTCTGCAACCGTGTTAGGAATCACACGTTAAAAGGTAAGACCTCGTTAGTCCTTAGCTCGCACAAGTTTCTCAACTTCTGAGAGTTGTCGTTCATATGGGGGTGACAGCTGATTAACGGAAAAACAGATTTTAAACAGATTCTTTAATTTTTATTTCTTCTATTTTAGTTATTTCAGGGATTTCAAATCATTTTATATATCAGACAATGGAAGTCCGAAATAATGAAATTCATCATGAAACATTGTCAATCACCTTCAAACAAACGTTTTATATACCTATAGTACATCCTCGATTATGATTATCTAATAGGACTAGGATAACATCGGTTTCTAAGAAAATAAGTTCAGTAATGGTGGTGTAGTTGGTGATTCAGTAAAATGTTAAAATTTTTAAGGTTATTAATTTCCACTGCTTATTTTCTATGTGTGAAATTTTAAAATCTTCGTTAAAGATATGATTTTCCTTTGAATTTGTTTTCTTATTTACATAGCTGATTTGATGTTCCTGGATGCGATTCCTAAATGTTCTGCCGATTTGACCAATATACAACTTAGGATAAGTTTCACAATTTAATTTCTATACTCCTGATTTCCCGAATTTGAATGTTTTGTCTTTATTATTTTCAACAAACTTTTCCAAAGAAAACAAGAAATACAGAAATCTTCAGAGTATCCTTTCATTATAGCAACTGTGGGTAGAATTTTGAGGCTTGCAAACACTTATAATGTGGATTTAGAACTTTTTAATTCTTCTTTGGAATCATTTAAAAAGATTGTATGTAATGATTGGCTTATTTTTGCCTTTTCTTTTTTTTATATTTTTTCCTTTCATCTAGCTGACAGTTATATGTGTGAATTTCTTAATTATTTTGTAAAAATAGGCAATTCCATAAATGAATAAATGAATAACATGCCAAGGGGTGTGTGGCCATTAGGAGCAATTGCGATAGTCTACAAGAACGACAACGAAATTTTTTGAGTAGTCAACTATTCGTACTTCTTAAGAACTGTTCAAGGGAACTCTCATTAAACTATATCGACTTGATATTTGTATTGACAAAAGTAGATTCAGTACTGGGGGAGACAATGTCAGAGATGAATGTACCACTGTATACAATTGTACTTCCTAACAACCTTTTTGGATGTAAGATCTTTAGGTTATTCATGTAAATTCATAAATCAGTTTGAAGTTAATATATTTTCCTTTAAATGAAACGTGTTTTTTCCTTTTGAATCGGTGCAACATTATTTTTAAATGATATCAATTATAGTCCAGACTGTGAACTCAGAAGCAAGTGATATATTAACAATATTAGTGAAAGCAATGATCCAAATGATTTGAAATATAATTTGATGAATTGAAAGTTACTTGACATATGAAGTTATTATTCTTTCTGTAGAAACAACGAATGGAATCAAGGCAGCAGCCGGGATTCCAGGCAGGACAGGGATAATGACCTGCCCCGTAATGACAGATGGCAGGAACCGGAGAAACCTGTACGCGAAACGGGTCGATGGAATGACAACTCCGGTGGGGGCGGAGGAGGTTCCGGAGGTGGCCGATGGAGTGACAATCGAAGAAATGAAAATGATTGGACCATTCCCTTGGCCAGAGATGAACGTATCGAAGTTGAGTTGTTCGGCACTGGCAATACTGGAATCAATTTCAGCAAGTATGAAGATATACCTGTTGAAGCAACCGGGGATAAAGTGCCGAGTCACATTACATCTGTGAGTATATTGACGTTACTATAAATTCAATTTTTTGTTATTGAATTTACCGAATGGTTGAATGTGTATTTCACAACACAACTAGTTACAAAAAATATACCATATGAGATAGAGGTGCTAATTGAATCAAATTATCTTGAAAACTTTACAGTTTTTTTGACTATCATTAAGCATCAGAATAGAATAAATGAAATTTATTCATTATATAATTGACGTATTTATTAATTCATGAAATTATCAGGCTAGTCAAAGAATTTATCATTTAGAAAAAAACATTCAGTAAAGACTTTTCTATAAAATTGAAATGGTAAAGAATTCAATCGGCCTTACATCTCACAAATTCATTGATATCTTAGAAAGTGTTTTTGTTTGAAGCATAAAGTATTTTTCAGTTGTAGAGTTTTATCTTTAACTAATATATCCAATATTGAGCATTCAATTGGTTTATACTTTTTTCCTGATACTTCTTTTTCATTTTCAGAATTTTTGACGTTTCAGAGGGAGAAATCTTCATTTCCAAATTTATGGTTTCATTCCTCTATTCTTTACATGTGGGATGTATTTTCATTAATTTTTTTGAGATATTTCCAATTCACCAAGGACATCCACATATTAATTAACTCAGAATCATATTTTTCACTCTTCTATTTGCTAATGTTTTATTTCTGTCAAAGATGGTCCTTGCCTGACTGTAACTATGTGATGGTCACAATCAATTACTCTAGGTAATATCAATACTTCTGTAAGAAATTTGCTAATATTTGCAAGAACCAAATTTATTTAACAACTTTCATCCTTGATGGCATAGGCATTGTCTCACAATAATATCCAGTTCACAGTCATTCGAAATATTGTTTCATCTGCTATATGTTGGAATCAACATATAGCCTCAACCCTCAGAAGTTGAAATTTTGCGAGCTAAATATTAACGAGGCCTTTTTGACGTACGACTCCTAACACAAGTGTGTCTACTTTTACTGTCTTCTCTATATAATTTGTATCCAAGAATGTAAGTTTCATTGTCAGATTTTAAAAAAATTTCTTTTATGTTTTCCTCTACATAAATAGCTACTCCACAGGTGTGTCTACTTTCACTCTTCTATATAATCCAAGAATATCAGTTTCATTTTCATAAATATTCATTTTGAGATATACTTTAGCATAAAAAAAAGGTATTTTTATGTACAATAAAAGACAGTAGAAGTAGTAGTACTTACAACATGATATTTACAAGAATTTCCGATAATTTTATTTTTGTGTTTATAATCTGTAAATCCTTTCAAACAATGAAAAAACATTAATAATCAAGTTAAACTTGATTATTAACATAAAACATAAATTTCAATTTGGATTCATTCATTCTTTTGATCAGGTTTCTCCTTCATTTCCTATCCTATTTTTTGTGCCTTAATAAAAATCGTTATTGATTTTAACAATAAATGAATTTATTTGTAGTTTGAGGAGGTACAGTTGACAGAATTAATTCGCAGCAATATTGCATTGGCTCGTTATGATTCCCCTACCCCAGTACAAAAGTACGCAATACCGATAATAATATCGAAACGAGATGTGATGGCTTGTGCCCAGACAGGATCTGGCAAAACGGCTGCCTTTTTGGTACCGATATTGAACCAGATGTTCGAAAACGGACCCCCAAACATCCAGCATGGTAGCAGGAACAGGCGCAAGCAATTTCCATTGGGATTGGTGTTGGCTCCAACACGAGAGTTGGCCACACAAATTTATGATGAAAGCAAAAAGTTTGCTTACAGATCCCGTGTTAGACCTTGTGTTGTGTGAGTATAATTTTATTCATTTTCAAACAAGTAACTTGACTTGCCTAAATCTAGTAACACAGACAGGCAACATTTCATTTCATTTTTATTTGTCTCAAGAAAATTTTACATTTTATAGACACGTCCAAACCTTAATCCAAATAACTAAAGATAGATGATAGAATAATTTGTAGTCCTGGGAATATAATCGAGGTTGACAATAATTGTGATATGGGATATTGAAGAATAAAAACATATATGATATTAAAGATAAAATACATTTTAAGGGATGACTAAATATGAATATGTAAAATGTATGAATTATATATAAAACGTAAATGTATAAAATATATGAAGTATGATGTATAAAATGTAAAAAAATATATAATGTGAAATGTATAGAATGTCAAATAAATGAAATATAGATGAATGTATGAAAATATGCAGTAACAATGAAATGGGAAATTATATTCAATCACTGTGATTATCCATGAACAAATGCCGATTTTCAGCGATCAACTGAGTAAATTCTTGGAAGTTGTAAATACAGTTACTAGATAAGATACATTTTAATTTGGATTTGAATTTTTTTGGAGGTATATCTCGAAATTGAGATGGTGAGTTTTTATAGAGTCCTGTATCAATTTTGGTGGTTTTTTTGAAGCCTTGTTTTTGGTTCAACTATTCTGGTTTTGAATCTTGTATCATATTCATGTATCTTCATGAGTTTCATAGCATTCAATATTATTTTTAATATATGTGGTATATAATTAAGGCATAAACAGTCATTATTCATAGAGCCGGAAATAAAGGTCAACAACTAGCCTCCCAATTTGACCTTGTAATACATCTTATGGCAGACTTTTGTAAAATTAGTAGTTTAACTATGTGTGTTTGAGCTGCCTTACTCCAAAATAAAGTAGCATACTGAAGGTATGAATGGAATAGGCAGTAATAAGAAGTTAGCGCTACTGTTTGATTTACAAGGTCTCCAACTTTTTTAATAGCAAAAACAGTCTTGGAGAGTTTAGTACACAAAAATGCACATGTTGTGACAACTGTAGGTGTACACCTGGAAATTTGACATTTCCATACATTTCTCCCTGATGAGGAGGGAAGTAAAGATGGCGGGCGAGACGGACTCACGTTCAAATGAGCTCTGTTTATATTGTAATAAAAAAGTGAAAAAAGGTGTAAATTGTTCAAATTGTGATGCAGTATTTCATAATAGTTGCGCTGGAAGGAAAAATTGCTGTGACAGACAATTCATCTCTAATGGGAAAGTAAGTGATAGCTCTGAAGAGATGGAGGACGTACTAACACAAGATCTCCTAATAAAGTCATTAAAACTAGAAAATAAGTTACTAACAGACCTGAATAGCGAACTAAAAGAGATAAATACCTTGATGAAAGAAAAAACGATAATACTAGAAGAAAAAATTCATACACTGGAACAGCTAAATACAGAAAAATTCGGAACACCCTGTCACTCACACAGACAGGAGAGCCCTAATTTAGTAGAAGAGACTATCAAAAAACTTGTTCACCACTACTTTTCGCAAAATGCAGAAGATTCAAATCTTCAAAATAAGGGCAACTTACAAAAAAAACTAGTTGCTGGAAAAACATCTCCTGAAATAAAAATACCTGACATCAAATCACATTCCAACAAAAACCAGGTAAATATAAACATAAAAAACGGAGCTGATAAAGAGAAGATTAACAAAACGAATCATACAGGGGGATCCACGAATCATAACATGTCTAACCTTGAGGCAAAACAAATTGAAGTGTGCAATGAATTATTCAACCTGGATGGAAATAGTGCTTTAGCTTATGAAAATGGTGACATTAAGAATGATGACTGGCAATCACACAGAAAAAGAACAAAGAAACGACGAAATCAGGAAGGACTGGCTGAGGAAGGAATTAGCAAATTTAGGGGAGCTACACCAAAAGTGTGGATGTATTTGTATCGAGTTGAACCTGATGTAGATGACTGTGATATAAAACAATATCTCCAACATAAAACTGGTGAAAATGCTGAAGAATTTATAGTAAATAGATTAGACTCGAAAAACAAATACAAGGATTTCATGGTGGCAGGGGACTTCAAATTTAAAGAACATTTTTATGATCCTAACTTTTGGCCAAGAGGTGTGAGATTTAGACGCTTTGACTTCGATATTCATAGAAAAAAGATAAATGCTCCTAAGGCAGATAATAAACCATCTACCATGAAATCAAATTTTCACACCGAGCAGATGAAGAATCAAATTACTTAATTAGCGATGACAACAGAATTATAGATCAATTAAGTCCAAAAGTACAATCACACAAATGTATCTCAATTTTCCATCTCAATACACAATGTATTAGAAATAAAATACTAGAAATTGATAGGTTTGTTAGTCAAAATGACAACTTGAAAATAGTTTGTATCACTGAGCATTGGTTAAATAATTATGAGAAATCTTATTATAATATAACTGGTTTTGAAATGGTAAGTTGTTTCTGCAGATCTTCTTTCAAAAATGGGGGTGCATGCATATTTGTTCATGAAACATTTGATTGTGTTGATCTACATAAAATTACTGAGCTGTCAAAAGAAAGAGTAAGTGAACTAGCAGCTTGTTATATAAAACAATTAGAATTAATAGTAATTGCAGTTTATAGATCAACATTCTGCCAAAATGTTGATGAATTTCTACGAATTATGGTAAATGCTCTTGACATTGCTGAATCTTATAAGTCAAATCTTAAAAACCGAATACTTCTTGCGGGAGATTTTAATGTGAACTTCTTGGATGTAAATGATAACAATAGCAGCAAAGTAAAACAGTTATTCTCAACATATGGTCTAAATCAAGTTGTGTTTCTGAATACTAGATTTCAAAATAATAGAGGTAAATGTCTTGACAATATCTTTGCTAACTTCAATTATTCTGACGTCAATATAATCGATATTGGCTTGTCGGATCACTACGGTCAGCTAATGAATTATGTGTGTGATTATGATAAATCCCTAACACAATATATTAAAAGTAAAAACTATAGCAAAGGCAACATTGAAATGCTAGTAAATTACCTGAAAGCTGAAAAGTGGCGGGACTCCTATAATGCTGTCTCGAGCGAGGATAAATATAATGCGTTTTATGAAACATTTTTATATTACTATAATATTTGCTTCATTGGTCCAAATAAAAAACGTAAAAATATTTCTAAAAAATGGGTTACAGCTGAAGTGACTGCTGCAAAAAACAGATTGCTCTTTCTGCACTCTTACTGTAAAAAATATCCATCTGATAATAATAAACAAGCTTACAATGAGTACAAAAGAGTGTACAATCTTCTATTAATATCAGCTAAACAAGCTCATAATCAAAAATTCTTGGATGAATCAAATAATTATAACAAAGCTGTATGGCAAGTTATAAATCGTGAAGCTGGCAGAACCCAAAAAAAGGTTTATCCCAATGACATATCTGTAGACAGGTTAAACTCTTTTTTTGTAGAAAATGCTGACAGAATGATTCAGAAAATACCTAAATCCCCGATTGACTCTGAAACTTTACTCTCTAATATGAAACTTAATTCTGCACAGTCTCTATTCATTAAACCAGTCACTCCAGATGATGTGAGAGTAATAATAAACGGTCTTAAAAATAAAAAAACTGAAGATCTTGATGGTATAAATATTTTTATTATAAAAAAATGTGTATTATGGATTATTGATCCCCTGGCTGATATAATAAACTCCTGTATATCACAAGGTCACTTTCCTACTAAACTAAAAAAAGCTAAAATCATCCCTATTTATAAGAAAGGAGATCCATCTCAACCAATAAATTTCAGACAAATATCAATACTACCTTCGTTTTCAAAGATCTTTGAAATAGCAATCTATAGTAACTTAAACAGTTATCTTAATATGTTTAATACAATAATACCTCAACAGTTTGGATTCAGAAAAGGTGTTTCAACTTCTGATGCTATTCTTTCTTTAACCAAATTTATTGAAAATTGCTTTGAAAACAATCAACATTGTATAGGATTATTCACTGACTTATCAGCAGCATTTGATTGTGTTGATCACTCAACTTTATTGAGTAAACTCAATTATTATGGTGTTCGGGGAAACACGCTTGACCTATTCTCCTCTTACTTATGCAACAGAACTCAGACTGTTGAATGTAATAATGTAAGAAGTAATCCCCTTGAAATAATGAGGGGTGTGCCTCAAGGATCAGTTTTGGGACCATTACTCTTCCTAATTTATATCAACGATATGACGTCTTCTGTAACCTACCATAATACAGCAACAGTTCTCTTTGCTGACGATACTACAATCAGTGCTAGTATTGATAGACGGGAGGATCCCGAAATTGCCCTTGAGGCAATTATGAATCAAGCCAAAACATGGTTCTCGGCGAATGATCTCTTACTGAATGAAACAAAAACTGTAACTCTTAATTTTGATTCGAGAGCCTTAAACAACAGCTGTAATTATACTTCCACCAAATTTCTTGGTATTCTAATCGATAGTCACTTAAACTGGTCTGAACACATAAGTACTCTCTGTAACAAACTTGCTAAATGTGTATTTGCAATAAAAAAAATTCGAGAAGTAGTCAATCAAGAGGCTGCTCTTACCACCTACTTTTCTCTGTTTCATTCTCTTCTTCGCTATGGTATATTAGCCTGGGGAAACTCAGCTCAATCACATTTAATGAGCAAATGAGCAAATTGGGACTCGAGCTGTAAAGTAATATTCCCAGCTCTGAAGATCATGACTTTATATGCCGTCATTGTATATGAAAAATTACTATATGTCAGGAAACATATTAATGAGTATTCAGCTCATTCTGATGTTCACGCCCATGACACCAGGTCAAAGAACAATCTGATAAAACCACAATTGAGGTTGCAAAAGACGCAAAAAGTGGACACTTACCTTTTCAATGCCCTACCCATCCATTTTCGCAACTTATCGTTTAAAATATTTAAGTACAAATTGAAAAACATACTGACTGAGCATTGTCTTTATAGTATTGACGATTTTCTAAAATA